>NW_025766137.1:0-1490000 GCF_003918875.1 Haliotis rubra
AGTGGTGGTGATGCCGATGCAGTGATGGTGTGGATGTACTGTGTGGTGGTGGGGCATCGTGTAGTGGTGGTGCCGATGCAGTGATGGTGTGGATGTACTGTGAGTGGTGGTGCCGATGCAGTGATGGTGTGGATGTACTGTGTGGTGGTGGGGCATCGGGTAGTGGTGGTGCCGATGCAGTGATGGTGTGGATGTACTGTGTGGTGTGATGGTACGATGTGTAGTGGTGTAAGTGTGCCGATGCAGTGATGGTGTGGATGTACTGTGTGGTGGTGGTGGGGCATCGGGTAGTGGTGGTGCCGATGCAGTGATGGTGTGGATGTACTGTGTGGTGGTGGGGCATCGGGTAGTGGTGGTGCCGATGCAGTGATGGTGTGGATGTACTGTGTGTGGTGGTGCCGATGCAGTGATGGTGTGGATGTACTGTGTGGTGGTGGGGCATCGTGTAGTGGTGGTGCCGATGCAGTGATGGTGTGGATGTACTGTGTGGTGGTGGGGCATCGGGTAGTGGTGGTGCCGATGCAGTGATGGATGTGGATGTACTGTGTAGTGGTGGCCGATGCAGTGATGGTGTGGATGTACTGTGTGGTGGTGGGATGTACTCGGGTAGTGGTGGTGCCGATGCAGTGATGGTGTGGATGTACTGTGTGGTGTGGGGCATGGTGGTGGTGCCATCAGTGTGAGTGGTGGTGCCGATGCAGTGATGGATGTGGATGTACTGTGTAGTGGTGGGGCCGATGTAGTGATGGTGTGCAGTGATGGTGTGGATGTACTGTGTGGTGGTGGTGCCGATGCAGTGATGGTGTGGATGTACTGTGTGGTGGTGCCGATGCAGTGATGGTGTGGATGTACTGTGTAGTGGTGGTGCCGATGCAGTGATGGTGTGGATGTACTGTGTGGTGGTGGGGCATCGTGTAGTGGTGGTGCCGATGCAGTGATGGTGTGGATGTACTGTGTGGTGGTGGGGCATCGGGTAGTGGTGGTGCCGATGAAGTGATGGTGTGGATGTACTGTGTAGTGGTGGTGCCGATGCAGTGATGGTGTGGATGTACTGTGTGGTGGTGGGGCATCGGGTAGTGGTGGTGCCGATGCAGTGATGGTGTGGATGTACTGTGTGGTGGTGGGGCATCGGGTAGTGGTGGTGCCGATGCAGTGATGGTGTGGTGTACTGTAGTGGTGGTGCCGATGCATCGATGTGGATGGTAGTGGTGGTGCCGATGCAGTGATGGTGTGGATGTACTGTGTGGTGGTGGTAGTGGTGGTGCCGATGCAGTGATGGTGTGGATGTACTGTGTGGTGGTGGGGCATCGGGTAGTGGTGGTGCCGATGCAGTGAGGATGTGGATGTACTGTGTAGTGGTGGTGCCGATGCAGTGATGGTGTGGATGTACTGTGTGGTGGTGGGGCATCGTGTAGTGGTGGTGCCGATGCAGTGATGGTGTGGATGTACTGTGTGGTGGTGGGGCATCGGGTAGTGGTGGTGCCGATGCAGTGATGGTGTGGATGTACTGTGTGGTGGTGGTGCCGATGCAGTGATGGTGTGGATGTACTGTGTGGTGGTGGGGCATCGGGTAGTGGTGGTGCCGATGCAGTGATGGTGTGGATGTACTGTGTGGTGGTGGGGCATCGTGTAGTGGTGGTGCCGATGCAGTGATGGTGTGGATGTACTGTGTGGTGGTGGGGCATCGGGTAGTGGTGGTGCCGATGCAGTGATGGTGTGGATGTACTGTGTGGTGGTGGGGCATCGGGTAGTGGTGGTGCCGATGCAGTGATGATGTGGATGTACTGTGTAGTGGTGGTGCCGATGCAGTGATGGTGTGGATGTACTGTGTGGTGGTGGGGCATCGGGTAGTGGTGGTGCCGATGCAGTGATGGTGTGGATGTACTGTGTGGTGGTGGGGCATCGGGTAGTGGTGGTGCCGATGCAGTGATGGTGTGGATGTACTGTGTAGTGGTGGTGCCGATGCAGTGATGGTGTGGATGTACTGTGTGGTGGTGGGGCATCGGGTAGTGGTGGTGCCGATGCAGTGATGGTGTGGATGTACTGTGTGGTGGTGGTGCCGATGCAGTGATGGTGTGGATGTACTGTGTGGTGGTGGGGCATCGGGTAGTGGTGGTGCCGATGCAGTGATGGTGTGGATGTACTGTGTGGTGGTGGGGCATCGGGTAGTGGTGGTGCCGATGCAGTGATGGTGTGGATGTACTGTGTGGTGGTGGTGCCGATGCAGTGATGGTGTGGATGTACTGTGTGGTGGTGGGGCATCGTGTAGTGGTGGTGCCGATGCAGTGATGGTGTGGATGTACTGTGTGGTGGTGGGGCATCGGGTAGTGGTGGTGCCGATGCAGTGATGATGTGGATGTACTGTGTAGTGGTGGTGCCGATGCAGTGATGGTGTGGATGTACTGTGTGGTGGTGGGGCATCGGGTAGTGGTGGTGCCGATGCAGTGAGGATGTGGATGTACTGCAGTGGTGGTGCCGATGCAGTGATGGTGTGGATGTACTGTGTGTGTGGTGGTGGGGCATCGTGTAGTGGTGGTGCCGATGCAGTGATGGTGTGGATGTACTGTGTGGTGGTGGGGCATCGGGTAGTGGTGGTGCCGATGCAGTGCATGGATGTACTGTGTAGTGGTGGTGCCGATGCAGTGATGGTGTGGATGTACTGTGTGGTGGTGGGGCATCGGGTAGTGGTGGTGCCGATGCAGTGATGGTGTGGATGTACTGTGTGGTGGTGGGGCATCGGGTAGTGGTGGTGCCGATGCAGTGATGGTGTGGATGTACTGTGTGTGTGGTGGGGCATCGTGTAGTGGTGGTGCCGTGCAGTGGTGTGTGGATGTACTGTGTAGTGGTGGTGCCGATGCAGTGATGGTGGTGTGGATGGATACTGTGTGTGGTGGTGGGGCATCGTGTAGTGGTGGTGCCGATGCAGTGATGGTGTGGATGTACTGTGTGGTGGTGGGGCATCGGGTAGTGGTTGTGCATCGTGAAGTGATGGTGTGGATGTACTGTGTAGTGGTGGTGCCGATGCAGTGATGGTGTGGATGTACTGTGTGGTGGTGGGGCATCGGGTAGTGGTGGTGCCGATGCAGTGATGGTGTGGATGTACTGTGTGGTGGTGGGGCATCGGGTAGTGGTGGTGCCGATGCAGTGATGGTGTGGATGTACTGTGTGGTGGTGGTGCCGATGCAGTGATGGTGTGGATGTACTGTGTGGTGTGGTGATGTAGTGGTGGTGCCGATGGATGATGGTGTGTGTACTGTGTGGTGGTGGGGCATCGGGTAGTGGTGGTGCCGATGCAGTGATGGTGTGGATGTACTGTGTGGTGGTGGGGCATCGGGTAGTGGTGGTGCCGATGCAGTGATGGATGTGGATGTACTGTGTAGTGGTGGTGCCGATGCAGTGATGGTGTGGATGTACTGTGTGGTGGTGGGGCATCGTGTAGTGGTGGTGCCGATGCAGTGATGGTGTGGATGTACTGTGTGGTGGTGGGGCATCGGGTAGTGGTGGTGCCGATGCAGTGATGGTGTGTATGTGGATGTACTGTGTGGTGGTGGGGCATCGTGTAGTGGTGGTGCCGATGCAGTGATGGTGTGGATGTACTGTGTGGTGGTGGGGCATGTACTAGTGGTAGTGGTGGTGCCGATGCAGTGATGGTGTGGATGTACTGTGTGGTGGTGGGGCATCGTGTAGTGGTGGTGCCGATGCAGTGATGGTGTGGATGTACTGTGTGGTGGTGGGGCATCGGGTAGTGGTGGTGCCGATG
Organism: Haliotis rubra; assembly: GCF_003918875.1. Taxonomy (NCBI): domain Eukaryota; kingdom Metazoa; phylum Mollusca; class Gastropoda; order Lepetellida; family Haliotidae; genus Haliotis; species Haliotis rubra. The sequence goes on from NW_025766137.1 coordinate 3,761, forward strand.
CAGTGATGGTGTGGATGTACTGTGTGATGGTGGGGCATCGTGTAGTGGTGGTGCCGATGCAGTGATGGTGTGGATGTACTGTGTGGTGGTGGGGCATCGGGTAGTGGTGGTGCCGATGCAGTGATGGATGGATGTACTGTGTGTGTAATGGATGTACTGTGTAGTGGTGGTGCCGATGCAGTGATGGTGTGGATGTACTGTGTGGTGGTGGGGCATCGGGTAGTAGTGGTGGTGCCGATGCAGTGATGGTGTGGATGTACTGTGTGGTGGTGGGGCATCAGTGTAGTGGTGGTGCCGATGCAGTGAGGATGTGGATGTACTGTGTAGTGGTAGTGGTGCAGCCGATGCAGTGATGGATGGATGTACTGTGTGGTGGTGGGGCATCGTGTAGTGGTGGTGCCGATGCAGTGATGGGTGGATGGATGTACTGTGTGGTGGTGGGGCATCGGGTAGTGGTGGTGCCGATGCAGTGATGGTGTGGATGTACTGTGTAGTGGTGGTGCCGATGCAGTGATGGTGTGGATGTACTGTGTGGTGGTGGGGCATCGGGTAGTGGTGGTGCCGATGCAGTGTGATGTGGATGTACTGTGTGGTGGTATGCAGTGTAGTGGTGGATGTACTGTGTGGTGGATGTACTGTGTAGTGGTGGTGCCGATGCAGTGATGGTGTGGATGTACTGTGTGGTGGTGGGGCATCGGTGTAGTGGTGGTGCCGATGCAGTGAGGATGTGGATGTACTGTGTGGTGGTGGTGCCGATGCAGTGATGGTGTGGATGTACTGTGTGGTGGTGGGGCATCGTGTAGTGGTGGTGCCGATGCAGTGATGGTGTGGATGTACTGTGTGGTGGTGGGGCATCGGGTAGTGGTGGTGCCGATGCAGTGATGGTGTGGATGTACTGTGTAGTGGTGGTGCCGATGCAGTGATGGTGTGGATGTACTGTGTAGTGGTGGTGGATGCATCTGTGTAGTGGTGGTGCCGATGCAGTGATGGTGTGGATGTACTGTGTGGTGGTGGGGCATCGGGTAGTGGTGGTGCCGATGCAGTGATGGTGGATGTGGATGTACTGTGTAGTGTGGTGGTGCCGATGCAGTGATGGTGTGGATGTACTGTGTGGTGGTGGGGCATCGTGTAGTGGTGGTGCCGATGCAGTGATGGTGTGGATGTACTGTGTGGTGGTGGGGCATCGGGTAGTGGTGGTGCCGATGCAGTGATGGTGTGGATGTACTGTGTGGTGGTGGTGCCGATGCAGTGATGGTGTGGATGTACTGTGTGGTGGTGGGGCATCGTGTAGTGGTGGTGCACCGATGCAGTGATGGTGTGGATGTACTGTGTAGTGGTGGTGCCGATGCAGTGATGGTGTGGATGTACTGTGTGGTGGTGGGGCATCGGGTAGTGGTGGTGCCGATGCAGTGATGGTGTGGATGTACTGTGTGGTGGTGGGGCATCGGGTAGTGGTGGTGCCGATGCAGTGATGGTGTGGATGTACTGTGTAGTGGTGGTGCCGATGCAGTGATGGTGTGGATGTACTGTGTGGTGGTGGGGCATCGTGTAGTGGTGGTGCCGATGCAGTGATGGTGTGGATGTACTGTGTGGTGGTGGGGCATCGTGTAGTGGTGGTGCCGATGCAGTGATGGTGTGGATGTACTGTGTGGTGGTGGGGCATCGTGTAGTGGTGGTGCCGATGCAGTGATGGTGTGGATGTACTGTGTGGTGGTCAGGGCATCGGGTAGTGGTGGTGCCGATGCAGTGATGGTGTGGATGTATACTGTGTGGTGGTGGGGCATCGATGGTGGTGGTGGTGGTGCCGATGCAGTGATGGTGTGGATGTACTGTGTGGTGGTGGGATGTACTGTGGTGGTGCCGATGCAGTGGCATGTGGATGTACTGTGTAGTGGTGGTGCCGATGCAGTGATGGTGTGGATGTACTGTGTGGTGGTGGGGCATCGGGTAGTGGTGGTGCCGATGCAGTGATGGTGTGGATGTATGCAGTGAGGTGGTGTGGCATACGTGTAGTGGTGGTGCCGATGCAGTGATGGTGTGGATGTACTGTGTGGTGGTGGGGCATCGGGTAGTGGTGGTGCCGATGCAGTGATGGTGTGGATGTACTGTGTGGTGGTGGTGCCGATGCAGTGATGGTGTGGATGTACTGTGTGGTGGTGGGGCATCGTGTAGTGGTGGTGCCGATGCAGTGATGGTGTGGATGTACTGTGTGGTGGTGGGGCATCGGGTAGTGGTGGTGCCGATGCAGTGATGGTGTGGATGTACTGTGTGGTGGTGGGGCATCGGGTAGTGGTGGTGCCGATGCAGTGATGGTGTGGATGTACTGTGTGGTGGTGGGGCATCGATGCAGTGGTGGTGGTGAATGGTGCCGATGTACAGTGATGGTGTGGATGTAGTGTGTGGTGGTGGTGGGGCATGCCGTAGTGGCAGTGCCGATGCAGTGATGGTGTGGATGTACTGTGTGGTGGTGGGGCATCGTGTAGTGGTGGTGCCGATGCAGTGATGGTGTGGATGTACTGTGTGGTGGTGGGGCATCGGGTAGTGGTGGTGCCGATGCAGTGATGGTGTGGATGTACTGTGTGGTGGTGGGGCAGTGATGGTGTGGGTACTGTGTGGTGGTGGGGCATCGGGTAGTGGTGGTGCCGATGCAGTGATGGATGTGGATGTACTGTGTAGTGGTGGTGCCGATGCAGTGATGGTGTGGATGTACTGTGTGGTGGTGGGGCATCGTGTAGTGGTGGTGCCGATGCAGTGATGGTGTGGATGTACTGTGTGGTGGTGGGGCATCGGGTAGTGGTGGTGCCGATGCAGTGATGGTGTGGATGTACTGTGTGGTGGTGGGGCATCGGGTAGTGGTGGTGCCGATGCAGTGATGGTGTGGATGTACTGTGTGGTGGTGGGGCATCGGGTAGTGGTGGTGCCGATGCAGTGATGGTGTGGATGTACTGTGTGGTGGTGGTGCATCGGGTAGTGGTGTAGTGGTGGACCGATGCACTGTGAGTGGTGGGTGGATGTACTGTGTGGTGTGGTGGTGGGGCATCGATGTAGTGGTGGTGGTGCAGTGGGTGTCGATGTACTGTGTAGTGGTGGTGCCGATGCAGTGATGGTGTGGATGTACTGTGTGGTGGTGGGGCATCGGGTAGTGGTGGTGCCGATGCAGTGATGGTGTGGATGTACTGTGTGGTGGTGGGGCATCGGGTAGTGGTGGTGCCGATGCAGTGAGGATGTGGATGTACTGTGTAGTGGTGGTGCCGATGCAGTGATGGTGTGGATGTACTGTGTGGTGGTGGGGCATCGTGTAGTGGTGGTGCCGATGCAGTGATGGTGTGGATGTACTGTGTGAGTGGTGGTGCCGATGCAGTGATGGTGTGGATACTGTGTGGTGGTAGTGTAGTGGTGGTGCCGATGCAGTGATGGTGTGGATGTACTGTGTGGTGGTGGTGGGGCATCGGGTAGTGGTGGTGCCGATGCAGTGATGGTGTGGATGTACTGTGTGGTGGTGGGGCATCGGGTAGTGGTGGTGCCGATGCAGTGATGGTGTGGATATACTGTGTGGTGTGGCATCGTGTGTAGTGGTGGTGCCGATGCAGTGATGGTGTGGATGTACTGTGTGGTGGTGGGGCATCGGGTAGTGGTGGTGCCGATGCAGTGATGGATGTGGATGTACTGTGTGGTGGTGGGGCATCGTGTAGTGGTGGTGCCGATGCAGTGATGGTGTGGATGTACTGTGTGGTGGTGGGGCATCGGGTAGTGGTGGTGCCGATGCAGTGATGGTGTGGATGTACTGTGTAGTGGTGGTGCCGATGCAGTGATGGTGTGGATGTACTGTGTGGTGGTGGGGCATCGGGTAGTGGTGGTGCCGATGCAGTGATCAGTGTGGATGTACTGTGTGGTGGTGGGGCATCGCATCGTGTAGTGGTGGTGCCGATGCAGTGATGGTGTGGATGTACTGTGTGGTGGTGGCATCGGTAGTGGTGGTGTGATGCAGTGATGGTGTGGATGTACTGTGGTGGTGGGGCATCGGGTAGTGGTGGTGCCGATGCAGTGATGGTGTGGATGTACTGTGTGGTGGTGGGGCATCGGGTAGTGGTGGTGCCGATGCAGTGATGATGTGGATGTACTGTGTAGTGGTGGTGCCGATGCAGTGATGGTGTGGATGTGTGGATGTACTCGGGTAGTGGTGGTGCCGGGCATGTGGATGTACTGTGTAGTGGTGGTGCCGATGCAGTGATGAATGTGGATGTACTGTGTGGTGGTGGGGCATCAGGGGTAGTGGGGCCGATGGATGTGATGTACTGTGGTGGTGCCGATGCAGTGATGGTGTGGATGTACTGTGTGGTGGTGGGGCATCGGGTAGTGGTGTGGTGCCGATGCAGTGATGGTGTGGATGTACTGATGTGGTGGTGGGGCATCGGGTGGTGGTGGTGCCGATGCAGTGATGGTGTGGATGTACTGTGTGTGGTGGTGGGGCATCAGGGTAGTGGTGGTGCCGATGCAGTGATGGTGTGGATGTACTGTGTGGTGGTGGGGCATCGTGTAGTGGTGGTGCCGATGCAGTGATGGATGTGGATGTACTGTGTAGTGGTGGTGCCGATGCAGTGATGGTGTGGATGTACTGTGTGGTGGTGGGGCATCGGGTAGTGGTGGTGCCGATGCAGTGATGGTGTGGATGTACTGTGTGGTGGTGGGGCATCGGGTAGTGGTGGTGCCGATGCAGTGATGGTGTGGATGTACTGTGTGGTGGTAGTGCCGATGCAGTGATGGTGTGGATGTACTGTGTGGTGTGGTGGGGGCCGATGTAGTGAGTGGTGGTGCCGATGCAGTGATGGTGTGGATGTACTGTGTGGTGGTGGGGCATCGTGTAGTGGTGGTGCCGATGCAGTGATGGTGTGGATGTACTGTGTGGTGGTGGGGCATCGTGTAGTGGTGGTGCCGATGCAGTGATGGTGTGGATGTACTGTGTGGTGGTGGGGCATCGGGTAGTGGTGGTGGTGCCGATGCAGTGATGGTGTGGATGTACTGTGTGGTGTGGTGGGGCATCTGGGTAGTGGTGGTGCCGATGCAGTGATGGTGTGGATGTACTGTGTGGTGGTGGGGCATCGGGTAGTGGTGGTGCCGATGCAGTGATGGTGTGGATGTACTGTGTAGTGGTGGTGCCGATGCAGTGATGGTGTGGATGTACTGTGTGGTGGTGGGGCATCGGGTAGTGGTGGTGCCGATGCAGTGATGTGGATGTACTGTGTGGTGGTGGGGCATCGGGTAGTGGTGGTGCCGATGCAGTGAGGATGTGGATGTACTGTGTAGTGGTGCCGATGCAGTGATGGTGTGGATGTACTGTGTGGTGGTGGGGCATCGTGTAGTGATGCAGTGGTGGTGCCGATGCAGTGATGGTGTGGATGTACTGTGTGGTGGTGGGGCATCGGGTAGTGGTGGTGCCGATGCAGTGAGGATGTGGATGTACTGTGTAGTGGTGGTGCCGATGCAGTGATGGTGTGGATGTACTGTGTGGTGGTGGGGCATCGGGTAGTGGTGGTGCCGATGCAGTGATGGTGTGGATGTACTGTGTGTGTGGTGGTGGGGCATCAGGTAGTGGTGGTGGTGCCGATGCAGTGATGGTGTGGATGTACTGTGTGTGTGTGGTGGTGGATGCAGTGATGGTGTGGATGTAGTGGTGGTGGGGCATCGGGTAGTGTGTGGTGCCGATGCAGTGATGGTGTGGATGTACTGTGTGGTGGTGGGGCATCGGGTAGTGGTGGTGTGCAGTGATGCAGTGATGGTGTGGATGTACTGTGTGTGGTGGTGCCGATGCAGTGATGGTGTAGATGGTGGTGGTGCCGATGCAGTGATGGTGTGGATGTACTGTGTGGTGGTGGGGCATCGTGTAGTGGTGGTGCCGATGCAGTGATGGTGTGGATGTACTGTGTGGTGGTGGGGCATCGGGTAGTGGTGGTGCCGATGCAGTGATGGTGTGGATGTACTGTGTGGTGGTGGGGCATCGGGTAGTGGTGGTGCCGATGCAGTGATGGTGTGGATGTACTGTGTAGTGGTGGTGCCGATGCAGTGATGGTGTGGATGTACTGTGTGGTGGTGGGGCATCGTGTAGTGGTGGTGCCGATGCAGTGATGGTGTGGATGTACTGTGTGGTGGTGGGGCATCGGGTAGTGGTGGTGCCGATGCAGTGATGGTGTGGATGTACTGTGTGGTGGTGGGGCATCGGGTAGTGGTGGTGCCGATGCAGTGATGGTGTGGATGTACTGTGTGGTGGTGGGGCATCGTGTAGTGGTGGTGCCGATGCAGTGATGGTGTGGATGTACTGTGTGGTGGTGGGGCATCGGGTAGTGGTGGTGCCGATGCAGTGATGGTGTGGATGTACTGTGTGGTGGTGGGGCATCGGGTAGTGGTGGTGCCGATGCAGTGATGGTGTGGATGTACTGTGTGGTGGTGGGGCATCGGGTAGTGGTGGTGCCGATGCAGTGATGGTGTGGATGTACTGTGTAGTGGTGGTGCCGATGCAGTGATGGTGTGGATGTACTGTGTGGTGGTGGGGCATCGTGTAGTGGTGGTGCCGATGCAGTGATGGTGTGGATGTACTGTGTGGTGGTGGGGCATCGTGTAGTGGTGGTGCCGATGCAGTGATGGTGTGGATGTACTGTGTGGTGGTGGGGCATCGGGTAGTGGTGGTGCCGATGCGATGCAGTGATGGTGTGGATGTACTGTGTGGTGGTGTGCAGGGTACTGTGTAGTGGTGGTGCCGATGCAGTGATGGTGTGGATGGATGTACTGTGTGGTGGTGGGGCATCGGGTAGTGGTGGTGCCGATGCAGTGATGGTGTGGATGTACTGTGTGGTGGTGGGGCATCGTGTAGTGGTGGTGCCGATGCAGTGATGGTGTGGATGTACTGTGTGGTGGTGGGGCATCGGGTAGTGGTGTGCCGATGCAGTGATGGATGTGGATGTACTGTGTAGTGGTGGTGCCGATGCAGTGATGGTGTGGATGTACTGTGTGGTGGTGGGGCATCAGGTAGTGGTAGTGGTGGTGTGGATGTACTGTGTGATGGCATGGATGTAGTGGTGGTGGCCGATGCAGTGATGGTGTGGATGTACTGTGTGGTGGTGGGGCATCGTGTAGTGGTGGTGCCGATGCAGTGATGATGTGGATGTACTGTGTAGTGGTGGGGCATCGATGGCAGTGATGGTGTACTGGATGGACTAGTGTAGTGGTGCAGTGTGGATGGCACTGTGTGTAGTGGTGGTGCCGATGCAGTGATGGTGTGGATGTACTGTGTGGTGGTGGGGCATCGGGTAGTGGTGGTGCCGATGCAGTGATGGTGTGGATGTACTGTGTGGTGGTGGGGCATCGGGTAGTGGTGGTGCCGATGCAGTGATGGATGTGGATGTACTGTGTAGTGGTGGTGCCGATGCAGTGATGGTGTGGATGTACTGTGTGGTGGTGGGGCATCGGGTAGTGGTGGTGCCGATGCAGTGATGGTGTGGATGTACTGTGTGGTGGTGGGGCATCGGGTAGTGGTGGTGCCGATGCAGTGATGGATGTGGATGTACTGTGTAGTGGTGGTGCCGATGCAGTGATGGTGTGCAGTGATGTGGTGTACTGTGTGGTGGTGGGGCATCGTGTAGTGGTGGTGCCGATGCAGTGATGGTGTGGATGTACTGTGTAGTGGTGGGGCATCGATGTAGTGATGGTGTGGATGCCGATGCAGTGATGGTGTGGATGTACTGTGTGGTGGTGTGTAGTGGTGCCGATGTGAGTGATGGTGTGGATGTACATGATGCAGTGGTGGTGGGTGAGTGGTGGATGTAGTGTGTGGTGTGATGGTGTGGATGATACAGTGATGGTGTGGATGTACTGTGTAGTGGTGGTGCCGATGCAGTGATGGTGTGGATGTACTGTGTGGTGGTGGGGCATCGGGTAGTGGTGGTGCCGATGCAGTGATGGTGTGGATGTACTGTGTGGTGGTGGGGCATCGGGTAGTGGTGGTGCCGATGCAGTGATGATGTGGATGTACTGTGTAGTGGTGGTGCCGATGCAGTGATGGATGGTGTGGATGTACTGTGTGGTGGTGGGGCATCGTGTAGTGGTGGTGCCGATGCAGTGATGATGGATGTACTGGATGTACTGTGTGGTGCAGTGGGGCATCGTGTAGTGTAGTGGTGGTGCCGATGCAGTGATGGTGTGGATGTACTGTGTGGTGGTGGGGCATCGGGTAGTGGTGGTGCCGATGCAGTGAGGATGTGGATGTACTGTGTAGTGGTGGTGCCGATGCAGTGATGGTGTGGATGTACTGTGTGGTGGTGGGGCATCGTGTAGTGGTGGTGCCGATGCAGTGATGGTGTGGATGTACTGTGGTGGTGTGTAGTGGTGGTGCCGATGCAGTGATGGTGTGGATGTACTGTGTGGTGGTGGGGCATCGGGTAGTGGTGGTGCCGATGCAGTGATGGTGTGGATGTACTGTGTGGTGGTGGGGCATCGTGTAGTGGTGGTGCCGATGCAGTGATGGTGTGGATGTACTGTGTGGTGGTGGGGCATCGGGTAGTGGTGGTGCCGATGCAGTGATAGTGGATGGTATGGACTGTGTGGTGGTACATGTGTAGTGGTGGTGCCGATGCAGTGATGGTGTGGATGTACTGTGTGGTGGTGGGGCATCGGGTAGTGGTGGTGCCGATGCAGTGATGGTGTGGATGTACTGTGGTGGTGGTGGCATGCAGTGATGGTGTGGGTGCTGTGTGGTGGTCGGGTGTGTGGTGGTGGTGCCGATGCAGTGATGGTGTGGATGTACTGTGTGGTGGTGGGGCATCGGGTAGTGGTGGTGGTGCCGATGCAGTGATGGTGTGGATGTACTGTGTGGTGGTGGGGCATCGTGTAGTGGTGGTGCCGATGCAGTGAGGATTGGGTGTGGATGTACTGTGTGGTGGTGGGGCATCGGTGTAGTGGTGGTGCCGATGCAGTGATGATGTGGATGTACTGTGTGGTGGTGGGGCATCAGTGTAGTGGTGGTGCAGTGATGTGTGGTGATACTGATGCAGTGTGGATGTGGTACTGTGTAGTGGTGGTGCCGATGCAGTGATGGTGTGGATGTACTGTGTGGTGGTGGGGCATCGGGTAGTGGTGGTGCCGATGCAGTGATGGTGTGGATGTACTGTGTGGTGGTGGGGCATCGGGTAGTGGTGGTGCCGATGCAGTGATGGTGTGGATGTACTGTGTAGTGGTGGGTGCCGATGCAGTGGTGGTGCCGATGCAGTGATGGTGTGGATGTACTGTGTGGTGGTGGGGCATCGGGTAGTGTGGTGGTGCCGATGCAGTGAGGATGTGGATGTACTGTGTAGTGGTGGTGCCGATGCAGTGATGGTGTGGATGTACTGTGTGGTGGTGGGGCATCGTGTAGTGGTGGTGCCGATGCAGTGATGATGTGGATGTACTGTGTAGTGGTGGGGCATCGGGTAGTGGTGGTGCCGATGCAGTGATGGTGTGGATGTACTGTGTAGTGGTGGTGCCGATGCAGTGATGGTGTGGATGTACTGTGTGGTGGTGGGGCATCGGGTAGTGGTGGTGCCGATGCAGTGATGGTGTGGATGTACTGTGTGGTGGTGGGGCATCGTGTAGTGGTGGTGCCGATGCAGTGATGGTGTGGATGTACTGTGTGGTGGTGGGGCATCGGGTAGTGGTGGTGCCGATGCAGTGATGGTGTGGATGTACTGTGTGGTGGTGGGGCATCGTGTAGTGGTGGTGCCGATGCAGTGATGGATGTGGATGTACTGTGTGGTGGTGTGCCGATGCAGTGATGGTGTGGATGTACTGTGTGGTGGTGGGGCATCGGGTAGTGGTGGTGCCGATGCAGTGATGGTGTGGATGTACTGTGTGGTGGTGGGGCATCGGGTAGTGGTGGTGCCGATGCAGTGAGGATGTGGATGTACTGTGTAGTGGTGGTGCCGATGCAGTGATGGTGTGGATGTACTGTGTGGTGGTGGGGCATCGTGTAGTGGTGGTGCCGATGCAGTGAGGATGTGGATGTACTGTGTGGTGGTGGGGCATCGTGTAGTGGTGGTGCCGATGCAGTGATGGTGTGGATGTACTGTGTGGTGGTGGGGCATCGGGTAGTGGTGGTGCCGATGCAGTGATGGTGTGGATGTACTGTGTGGTGGTGGTGGCTGTCGGTGTAGTGGTGGTGCCGATGCAGTGATGGTGTGGATGTACTGTGTGGTGGTGGGGGCATCGGGTAGTGGTGGTGCCGATGCAGTGATGGTGTGGATGTACTGTGTGGTGGTGGGGCATCGTGTAGTGGTGGTGCCGATGCAGTGATGGTGTGGATGTACTGTGTGGTGGTGGGGCATCGGGTAGTGGTGGTGCCGATGCAGTGAGGATGTGGATGTACTGTGTAGTGGTGGTGCCGATGCAGTGATGGTGTGGATGTACTGTGTGTGGTGGTGGGGCATCGGGTAGTGGTGGTGCCGATGCAGTGATGGTGTGGATGTACTGTGGTGGTGGGGCATCGGGTAGTGGTGGTGCCGATGCAGTGATGGTGTGGATGTACTGTGTGTGGTGGTGGGGCATCGTGTAGTGGTGGTGCCGATGCAGTGATGGTGTGGATGTACTGTGGTGGTGGGGCATCCGGTGTAGTGGTGGTGCCGATGCAGTGATGGTGTGGATGTACTGTGTGGTGGTGGGGCATCGTGTAGTGAGTAGTGCCGATGCAGTGATGGTGTGGATGTACTGTGTGTGGTGGTGGGGCATCAGTGTAGTGGGTGTAGTGGTGCCGATGCAGTGATGGTGTGGATGTACTGTGTGGTGGTGGGGCATCGGGTAGTGGTGGTGCCGATGCAGTGATGGTGTGGATGTACTGTGTAGTGGTGGTGCCGATGCAGTGATGGTGTGGATGTACTGTGTGGTGGTGGGGCATCGGGTAGTGGTGGTGCCGATGCAGTGATGGTGTGGATGTACTGTGTGGTGGTGGGGCATCGGGTAGTGGTGGTGCCGATGCAGTGAGGATGTGGATGTACTGTGTAGTGGTGGTGCCGATGCAGTGATGGTGTGGATGTACTGTGTGGTGGTGGGGCATCGTGTAGTGGTGGTGCCGATGCAGTGATGGTGTGGATGTACTGTGTAGTGGTGGGGCATCGGGTAGTGGTGGTGCCGATGCAGTGATGGTGTGGATGTACTGTGTGGTGGTGGGGCATCGTGTAGTGGTGGTGCCGATGCAGTGATGGTGTGGATGTACTGTGTGGTGGTGGGGCATCGGGTAGTGGTGGTGCCGATGCAGTGATGGTGTGGATGTACTGTGTGGTGGTGGTGCCGATGCAGTGATGGTGTGGATGTACTGTGTGGTGGTGGGGCATCGGGTAGTGGTGGTGCCGATGCAGTGATGGTGTGGATGTACTGTGTGGTGGTGGGGCATCGGGTAGTGGTGGTGCCGATGCAGTGATGATGTGGATGTACTGTGGGGCATCGTGTAGTGGTGGTGCCGATACAGTGATGGTGTGGATGTACTGTGTGGTGGTGGGGCATCGGGTAGTGGTGGTGCCGTGCCGATGTGGATGTACTGTGTGATGTGTGAATTATGTACTGATGTGGTGGTGGGGCCGTAGTGGTGGTGCAGATGCAGTGGTGTGGATGTACTGTGTGGTGGTGGGGCATCGTGTAGTGGTGGTGCCGATGCAGTGATGGTGTGGATGTACTATACTGTGTGGTGGTGGGGCATCGTGGTAGTGGTGGTGCCGATGCAGTGATGGTGTGGATGTACTGTGTGGTGGTGGGGCATCGTGTAGTGGTGGTGCCGATGCAGTGATGGTGTGGATGTACTGTGTGGTGGTGGGGCATCAGGTAGTGGTGGTGCCGTAGTGGTGGTGCCGATGCAGTGATGGTGTGGATGTACTGTGTGGTGGTGGGGCATCGATGTAGTGGTGGTGCCGATGCAGTGATGGTGTGGATGTACTGTGTGGTGGTGGGGCACTGTGTAGTGGGAAGTGCCGATGCAGTGATGGTGCAGTGATGGATGTACTGTGTGGTGGCATGGTAGTGGTGGTGCCGATGCAGTCAGTGTGGATGTGTGTGTGGTGGTGGTGCCGATGCAGTGATGGTGTGGATGTACTGTGTGGTGGTGGGGCATCAGGTAGTGGTGGTGCCGATGCAGTGATGGTGTGGATGTACTGTGTGGTGGTGGGGCATCGGGTAGTGGTGGTGCCGATGCAGTGTGATACATGTGGATGTACTGTGTGGTGTACTGTGTGGTGGTGCCGATGCAGTGATAGTGTGTGTGGATGTACTGTGTGGTGGTGGTGCATCGTGTAGTGGTGGTGCCGATGCAGTGATGGTGTGGATGTACTGTGGTGGTGGATGCACTGTGTAGTGGTGGTGCCGATGCAGTGATGGTGTGGATGTACTGTGTGGTGGTGGGGCATACGTGTAGTGGAGGTAGTGGTGCCGATGCAGTGATGGTGTGGATGTACTGTGTGGTGGTGGGGCATCGGGTAGTGGTGGTGCCGATGCAGTGATGGATGTGGATGTACTGTGTAGTGGTGGTGCCGATGCAGTGATGGTGTGGATGTACTGTGTGGTGGTGGGGCATCGGGTAGTGGTGGTGCCGATGCAGTGAGGATGTGGATGTACTGTGTAGTGGTGGTGCCGATGCAGTGATGGTGTGGATGTACTGTGTGGTGGTGGGGCATCGTGTAGTGGTGGTGCCGATGCAGTGATGGTGTGGATGTACTGTGTGGTGGTGGGGCATCGGGTAGTGGTTGTGCATCGTGAAGTGATGGTGTGGATGTACTGTGTAGTGGTGGTGCCGATGCAGTGATGGTGTGGATGTACTGTGTGGTGGTGGGGCATCGGGTAGTGGTGGTGCCGATGCAGTGATGGTGTGGATGTACTGTGTGGTGGTGGGGCATCGTGTAGTGGTGGTGCCGATGCAGTGATGGTGTGGATGTACTGTGTGGTGGTGGGGCATGCAGTGATGGTGTGGTACTGTGGTGGTCGGGCATCGTGTAGTGGTGGTGCCGATGCAGTGATCATGTGGATGTACTGTGTGGTGGTGGGGCATCGGGTAGTGGTGGTGTGGATGCAGTGATGGTGTGGATGTACTGTGTGGTGGTGGTGCCGATGCAGTGATGGTGTGGATGTACTGTGTGGTGGTGGGGCATCGTGTAGTGGTGGTGCCGATGCAGTGATGGTGTGGATGTACTGTGTGGTGGTGGGGCATCGTGTAGTGGTGGTGCCGATGCAGTGATCATGTGGATGTACTGTGTGGTGGTGGGGCATCGGGTAGTGGTGGTGTGGATGCAGTGATGGTTTGGATGTAGTACTGTGTGGTGGTGGGGCATCGGGTAGTGGTGGTGCCGATGCAGTGGATGTGGATGTACTGTGTAGTGGTGCCGATGCAGTGATGGTGTGGATGTACTGTGTGGTGGTGGGGCATCGGGTAGTGGTGGTGCCGATGCAGTGATGGTGTGGATGTACTGTGTGGTGGTGGGGCATCGGGTAGTGGTGGTGCCGATGCAGTGAGGATGTGGATGTACTGTGTAGTGGTGGTGCCGATGCAGTGATGGTGTGGATGTACTGTGTGGTGGTGGGGCATCGTGTAGTGGTGGTGCCGATGCAGTGATGGATGTGGATGTACTGTGTGGTGGTGGGGCATCGTGTAGTGGTGGTGCCGATGCAGTGATGGTGTGGATGTACTGTGTGGTGGTGGGGCATCGTGTAGTGGTGTGTGTGCCGATGCAGTGATGGTGTGGATGTACTGTGTGTGGTGGGGTGGTGGGGCATCGGGTAGTGGTGGTGCCGATGCAGTGATGGTGTGGATGTACTGTGTGGTGGTGGGGCATCGGGTAGTGGTGGTGCCGATGCAGTGATGGTGTGGATGTACTGTGTGGTGGTGGGGCATCGTGTAGTGGTGGTGCCGATGCAGTGATGGTGTGGATGTACTGTGTGGTGGTGGGGCATCGGGTAGTGGTGGTGCCGATGCAGTGAGGATGTGGATGTACTGTGTAGTGGTGGTGCCGATGCAGTGATGGTGTGGATGTACTGTGTGGTGGTGGGGCATCGGGTAGTGGTGGTGCCGATGCAGTGAGGATGTGGATGTACTGTGTAGTGGTGGTGCCGATGCAGTGATGGTGTGGATGTACTGTGTGGTGGTGGGGCATCGTGTAGTGGTGGTGCCGATGCAGTGATGGTGTGGATGTACTGTGTGGTGGTGGTGCATCGGGTAGTGAGTGGTGCGGATGCAGTGATGGTGTGGATGTACTGTGTAGTGGTGGTGCCGATGCAGTGATGGTGTGGATGTACTGTGTGGTGGTGGGGCATCGTGTAGTGGTGGTGCCGATGCAGTGATGGTGTGGATGTACTGTGTGGTGGTGGGGCATCGGGTAGTGGTGGTGCCGATGCAGTGAGGATGGATGGATGTGTGTGTAGTGTAGTGGTGCCGATGCAGTGATGGTGTGGATGTACTGTGTGGTGGTGGGGCATCGGGTAGTGGTGGTGCCGATGCAGTGATGGTGTGGATGTACTGTGTGGTGGTGGGGCATCGGGTAGTGGTGGTGCGATGCAGTGAGGATGTGGATGTACTGTGTAGTGGTGGTGCCGATGCAGTGATGGTGTGGATGTACTGTGTGGTGGTGGGGCATCGTGTAGTGGTGGTGCCGATGCAGTGAGGATGTGGATGTACTGTGTAGTGGTGGGGCATCGTGTAGTGGTGGTGCCGATGCAGTGATGGTGTGGATGTACTGTGTGGTGGTGGGGCATCGTGTAGTTGTGGTGCCGATGCAGTGATGGTGTGGATGTACTGTGTGGTGGTGGGGCATCGGGTAGTGGTGGTGCCGATGCAGTGATGGTGTGGATGTACTGTGTGGTGGTGGGGCATCGGGTAGTGGTGGTGCCGATGCAGTGATGGTGTGGATGTACTGTGTGGTGGTGGGGCATCGTGTAGTGGTGGTGCCGATGCAGTGATGGTGTGGATGTACTGTGTGGTGGTGGGGCATCGGGTAGTGGTTGTGCCGATGCAGTGAGGATGTGGATGTACTGTGTAGTGGTGGTGCCGATGCAGTGATGGTGTGGATGTACTGTGTGTGTGGTGGGGCATCGTGTAGTGGTGGTGCCGATGCAGTGATCATGTGGATGTACTGTGTGGTGGTGGGGCATCGGGTAGTGGTGGTGCCGATGCAGTGATGGTGTGGATGTACTGTGTGGTGGTGGGGCATCGGGTAGTGGTTGTGCCGATGGAGTGAGTGGATGTACTGTGTAGTGGTGGTGCCGATGCAGTGATGGTGTGGATGTACTGTGTGGTGGTGGGGCATCGTGTAGTGGGTGAGTGGTGCCGATGCAGTGATAGATGTGTGGATGTACTGTGTGGTGGTGGTGCCGATGCAGTGATGGTGTGGATGTACTGTGTGGTGGTGGGGGCATCGTGTATGTGGTGGTGCCAATGCAGTGATGGTGTGGATGTACTGTGTGGTGGTGGGGCATCGTGTAGTGGTGGTGCCGATGCAGTGATGGTGTGGATGTACTGTGTGGTGGTGGGGCATCGGGTAGTGGTGGTGCCGATGCAGTGAGGATGTGGATGTACTGTGTAGTGGTGGTGCCGATGCAGTGATGGTGTGGATGTACTGTGTGGTGGTGGGGCATCGGGTAGTGGTGGTGCCGATGCAGTGCAGTGGATGTATGTGGAGTGGGGTGTGTAGTGGTGGTGCCGATGCAGTAGTGGTGGTGGATGTGTGATGTGGCATGTACTGTGTGGTGGTGGTGCCGATGCAGTGATGATGTGGATGTACTGTGTGGTGGTGGGGCATCGGGTAGTGGTGGTGCCGATGCAGTGATGGTGTGGATGTACTGTGTGGTGGTGGGGCATCGGGTAGTGGTGGTGCCGATGCAGTGATGGTGTGGATGTACTGTGTGGTGGTGGGGCATCGGGTAGTGGTGGTGCCGATGCAGTGATGGTGTGCATGTAGTGTGTGGTGGTGGGGCATCGTGTAGTGGTGGTGCCGATGCAGTGATGGTGTGGATGTACTGTGTGGTGGTGGGGCATCGTGTAGTGGTGGTGCCGATGCAGTGATGGTGTGGATGTACTGTGTGGTGGTGGGACATCGTTTAGTGGTGGTGTGGATGTAAAGTGTGGTGGTGGGGCATGATGCAGTGATGGTGTGGATGTATCATAGACAGTCATTACATGTTTCCATATTTATCTTCCACAGTATTTTCTTCCAGATGAGGCATTCTTCAACCCTTGTAGCTGGAATCTCTAAAACACAATGATTTCAATACAATATATAACATATCTATGTGATATAATACGATAATATATGTGCATTCTTATGCATTATTCTTATATATGCCCCACCCCCATTACCTTCAATAAATGGCTATCACTTAATATTTGTTCAGTTTTGGTTTGTATATTAAAATGAAATTTTCATATATGCAGTAACCATTTATTAAAAACACTTTCATTAATATTTTTTTAGATAAATCAGGGTTTAAATACTAAACCTCTATGCAATGCATAACATTTCACAAATTATTAATGATCCTTCCATCATACATTCATTATGGTTTTCAATAACTATAAAAGTCAGCTTTAAGTGAACACAGTAAAAAACCATTATTATACACGCAAGTGTTACCACTATTTCAACACACTAAAATGAACTTTGATGAGCCTTGTCTTTGCTAAGAGACGGGGATTGTTTACATGCATATAGTTTGAAAAAAATCATACTCAGGTTACCATGGTTACTAAATTGCAATTTGTAAACAAAACAAGAGTAACAAACTCCTGTTAATTTCTACTTCAGTTCAGAGTAACTTGCTCAAATACGATTACCACAACACTAAAAATGTTCTATGATGAAGAGAATCCAGGAAACTTGATAAACAAAGGCGTTATTTATAAAAACTTTTGCTGTGACAAAATAGCTGAATATCTGCGTCTACTTTCCCGCTTAATATCAAGGGCAGATAACTCTAAATGACCGAGGTACACAGATTCGCGGCAATGACACAAGAAAAGTTTAAGGTCTCATTTCAGTAAGTTATATACTTCCTAAAAATACCAAACTTTTTGTGTGTGTACATTAATAATTATATAGCGTATTTGCCCATACTTCAAGAAAATAAATATTTTTACAATATTTGGCATACGTTTAAAAAAGAGCCAAGTTCAACTTACCGTCGTTTCTTCATCTTTCGTTGCCAGATGTTAGTTTTGCAAAATACGTGCACCGGAACATGTGTACAACGCAATACCATCAAGAAACATCGCATACATTTAGTCAAAATATGTGTATTTGGACCTTAAACGTCGGCCTGTCCTTGGCCCAAATTGTCCGCAATTCTAAAAATGGCGACACTAGTGCCCCTAGCGGCGGCTGCGATCCCTACTTTTAGTCATTTTTGTGAGTTCTCTAGTAATTGTTGTGTTAAGTTTTGTTAATAATTTTAGTATATATTAATTTATAAATATTATTTGGGATGGGGGAATGGGAGGAACTCTTACCAAACATTCTTTCAATGGCATGATTTTCATTTTTTATTGGAATATTCCTTTAAACCTCACCTTCCATAGGTCTACGTGTAGAATCTCTCCGACTCCTTCTCCTTGACTGTTCCCGTCCCACTAAGATCCGAAGTCAGGCTGTGACTCTCTCCAGTCTGTTGGAAGGCTCACTTCTGACTTCCGTGGAAGAAGATTGTTTCTTAGCCACAAATTCTGGAAGTGTTCTGAAAGTCATGAACCGCTATCCTTCCGCAAAAGCTATTGATTTAAAGTCTACTGCATGAATTTCTGATACTCTAGATGCCGTCACAAGGGCTAGCAGAAACACAGTCTTAAATGATAAAAATTTCAAAGACGTGGCTTGCATAGGTTCAAAGGGAGCTCTCTGAAGATTCTGCAGAACTAGACATAAGTCCCATTTTGGAAATATAGACGGATTGGTTACGTCCTTGAGTTGAAACGATCTGATCAATTTATGGAGTGATGAAGTGGTTCCCACTGACAATCCCTGAATATCATAAACTGATGCAATTGTTGATCTATATCCTTCAATAGTGTTATGTTTCAGCTTTTTGACATCTCTCAGATACAGGAGAAATTCTGCTATCTTGGGGATTGATACTGATGATTCAAGGAGTCCTCTGTCTCTTCTCCGCTGGACAAATCGATTCCACTCGGCATTGTAAAGGGAAGTTGTAGATGGTCTAATTGCTTGTGTGATTGCCAGTGAAGATCATTCATCAAACCCTTAAATTGTTGTTTGAGTGTTTTGCAGATAACCTCCACACGTGAAGAGACAGACACTGAAGATTCTTGTGAACTCAAGTGGATCCCGGCTGACTGAGAAGATTCTCCCAATCCGGCAGTTGAAGAGGCACATCCGTGAGAAGCTGAAGAAGCGTGGGGACCAGGCTCTCGCAGGCCATGAGGAGCCACTAGGAATACTACACAACTGTGAAGAATTATCTTGGATATATCCAGAACCATCTTGAACGGCAGAAATGCATATGCGATCATATTGTCCCAAGGAATCGACATGGCATCCAATGCCCACGCTGGAGGATCGGGCACTGGACTGACATAAGGGTTGGCCGCTGTTAGACGATGGCCCTGAATAAAATACCTCCGACCTGTCGGCTGACATGTGACTGGCCAGTTCCTGCATGTCACAAAAAGATCCATAATCAGAGTCTCCCATCTCTGTCCGATCAAAGCAAAGGCCTCCCTGTGCAGAGTCCTTTCTGTAGACCTGTCCTGTCTTGACAAGGAATCCTCCAGGATGTTGAAGCGTCCCGGAATATGTCAAGCCCTTAAGTAGCATTTCATGAGATTGGCAGTCACAAACAGTTACTGAGTGGTCTGCAATAGAAGACGGGACCTGATGCCTCCCTGTTTGTTTACATAAGTTACAACAGTGGAATTGTCCTTGGCTAACATGATGCTTTTCCCGTGAATAATCTGACTCCAATGAGATAGGCCCTTTACTATTGCCAACATCTCCAGAACATTGATATGATATGTACTCTCCTCCAGGGTCCATTTGCCTTGAAATTGAAATTGGTCCATGTGTTCTCCCCATCCCGTAGTGGAAGCATCTGAATACATCGTGAGATCCTGAGGGGGTGGCCGAAATGGGGCTCCCGTAAGTACATTTGACTTCCAAGTCCACCACAGAACTTCTGACTTTACATGGTCCCGGCAAGTAATGATCGAGTCTAGATCTAGCATCCAGTACCGGTTTAGCCAGACCTGAGTCTCTCTCAGATGAATCCTGCCTCGCAGTGTAAAATCCTGGATAGATGTTAACATTCCTACAAGAGACATCCACCTCGTGACTGACGCCTGTGGAACTCTCACGACCTGATGAATTCTTTCCCATTCTGCAGAGTAATTATACAGCATACTCTCGTATCCAGAACAGCTCCTAGGAATTTTATCCGAGGCGATGGAGTCAATACAATGAGTCCTAAATGAGTGAATATGTGTACAATGAACCACAAGCTTGTTGGTGATTATATTCATGGCCAAAAAATCGTCCAGATAGCCGAAAATGTCTATGCGTCTGTGATGGAGGAAGGCCAGTATGGGAGTTATTATTGCTGTGAACAACCAAGGGGCAAGTGATATCCCGAATGGTAGAACACTGAACTGATATCTGCGACCGTTGACTGCAAACCTCAGGTATCTCTGAGATAGGGGATGGTTTGGCACATGCAGGTAAGCGTCCTTCAAGTCTAAACTTACAAACCTTGCGTTTGGTTGAATAAGGGTGTGCAAATTCGATAAAGACTCCATCCTGAACTTCGGTGGTTTCTGAAGAAAGTTTTTGTTGAGAATCTTTAGATCGATTATCATATGCATCTCTCCTGTGTCTTTTTTGGGGAACTAGAAACACGGGAGAATATAATCCCTTTGAGGTGTCTTGGGGAGACAGCTCCACAAAGGCTTCCTTTTCTAATAGTTGTTGACTAGCTTTGTTGGCCGCTGTTAGACGATGGCCCCGAATAAAATACCTCCGACCTGTCGGCTGACATGTGACTGAAGGTCGAGCATGCCAGGGTAGAATAAATCCCCGTAGCATAAATCCACGAATCCTGTGTGATTAATTCACAATTCTTGTGATACCGTGCCAGACGACCCCATACCGGCAATGGATTCATGGGTTGAACAAAATCGAACAAAATCTCCTATTTCAGGGGCGGTTCCAAATCGTAAGGAATAGAATCTGTTTCTAGAGGGAAGTCAGAACCTGAGGGGCGAAAAGACCTAGCTCCCCTACCTCTACCTCAAGAGCTTGCAAAAGAGTCCCTGTTAGAGGAAGCCGATGTACATGGTCTAGCGTCCAAGGCTCTATCAAACGCTGAACGTTGTAATGGGCACTGTCGATTTAGGGATTGAGGACGAGACGCAGATGACGATTGCATGCCATCTCTTCTACCCCTAGGTACACTTCTGAACCTATTCTAAGCCAGGAGGCCGAAGCTAAAGGCTGATTAGGATTCCTCGTAGTAATAGCATCCTTTGCTTCCACTGCTTGTTGACACTGACTGTTGAAGGTGGCCTCTGAGTTCAAAGGTTCAACTTGTGTGTCCTATCCATGGAATAGACTTGATTCTGAGTAGCGTCCGATACAGCGTGATATAAGACATCCAGGTAAGAATGAGCCATGGCTACTTCATGCACCGACATAGCCACAAGAGTATCCTTCTTAATGTCCATATAGTCCTTGAATACGGGAGGAATAACGCCTGTACACCCGCTGCAAACCAATCAACATAAGAGAGGATATCTATGGTTTATCGCGCGGCCGTGTCCAACTCCTTAAACTCCCTGGGTTGGCATGGTAACGGAGAGTCCTTTTGATTTCTAGCCTCTAGCAGACTAAAATCCTTGTCCAGATGTGGTATCCCAGCTGGCAATTCCCGATTGTGAATAGGATACGCGGGCCTATGAGGAATCTTAGGTAAGTTCGCCAGAGAAGTAGATTTAGCCAACAATTCATTGTAATTATTCAAGGTCGATTTCACTACTGATGAATGAGGCAAAGATAGTCTAGATGTATGCTCCGGAGGTAAGCAGCCCGAAGAGCCCAATTTGATGGGTATTAAATGTTCCGTATCCTCAGCTGGCGGAGGTAGGGTACTTGGATACAATCGATATGAATAATCCATCTTCTCCTTCAAAGTCTATCCAGGAGCATAGTCTTCCGCAGCCGTATCCATAGAAGGCACAGTAACACAACCCTCCTTCATTATCATTTCAGGATTAGATACCGGGTAGGCCGTATGCCCTTCCGAGTCCGATAAGTCCGAGATTAGCGGTAATATGGGTGGATTGTCCTTGTCCATAAAGTCCAGGGCCTAGATTTTCGAAGCTCTCTTAGCGCTAAGATAGTCGTAAGTTAATGTTAAAGCATGGCACTTACGACTATCTTAGTGCTAAGAGAGCTTCGAAATCTAGGCCCTGGCTAGCCGTAGCCCTAACTGTAGCCATGCCATGACTATCTGTGGCATTCCATGTAGGACAAGCAGCCTTCCGCTGGGAGTCCGCCGTGAAACCCGTGCTATCTGACAGCTGGTAAGGGACTGTGCCGGCGGCCTGAACCCGCCTAATGGGATCCCCCCCAAGCCGCACGGGCGACACTGGTCCACGAGAGCATGAAACGACAGCCGTCTCTGCGGACAGTCTGGCTTGGGTACTTGACCCTAAGGGTACACCGCACGTTGTGGTGTCCCTCCCGCACGAAGCCTTAGCGTCTCCCGCCTTGGGGATCGGCAACCCAGCTTCAAGGCGGTGGTGGTACTCGGTCGAAACGAACATAGCACCGGGGAATGACCGTTGATTCAGGGGCCTATTGCGCCCGTCAACGTCATTCATATATGGAGCCCTCTGAGTTACAGATTCCGTAAAATCTAACTGCCTCTGTAAGTCTGATATTTTTCCATCATTACGCTTTTCAAACTCATGGAAAGATTGCCACATGGAAGTATCATGGAATAATAATTCATTATTAATTATAACCACTACAGGCGATATATTAGGATTGAGATATTAGGAAAATATAAATATAGACTATTAGTTTCATCATGTATCAGTAATAGCTTTGAGAAAGACTCCGGTCAAAAGTATTAAAACTCATCTCACAGACGTACTATTGAAAAGGTATAAGTTACGGCTGCACAATTTCACAGATATTCAAGATAAATCCTAGCCTAAGGTTTCAAGTACTCAAACCTTTCAGTAAGACAAAGTTATGTCTAGATGATTTAATGAACTGCTTTGATAAAGTAAACATGTCATCACCTCCATTAAAATATATTGTGCAAACACTTTAAATTAGGGTCATTAAGCCATCTATTGTAACACCATAACCATCCAAGCAACATGTCAACACAATTAGTGCCAGTTGAAATAGGATTAGCAGGATTAAGTAACTCTCCCTGTCTGGTCATTTCATTGGTAGGACACACCCCATACCGCATATTCTGTATTTCATTGGTTAGTAAAGGGAAAACCTATTTTGTATCATTCAACGAATCATAATCTTTTTATTGTTTCAATTTTAGATAAATAGTCACCAACTCCATTTGTTCGTCAGTAGGGTTTAGACTCCAAACACAGGTCATCTCTGACCCTCAGCCCAGAGGTTTGTACCGACTCTCTGTGGCCACCCCATGTTATTTTTGTTCTTGTTAATAAAATTGTAATTAGCTTCTTGTGACTTCGGACTCTTTGCTGAGCTAATTCCCCCAACTGACTCTCTGTGGCCACCCCATGTTATTTTTGTTCTTGTTAATAAAATTGTAATTAGCTTCTTGTGACTTCGGACTCTTTGCTGAGCTAATTCCCCCAAAGCAGACCAGCACGCCAGTTAGATAAGGGGTTTCACCAGAACCCTCACTTGGACCCCAGACCCTTATCATAATAGAAGCCTGAATTTCCGGTTTAAATGAAGACAATAGGGACGTAATGGCCGACATGTCCACTTGGCTGGACGAAGAACTAGATTTTGATCTTAACCTAGACTTACAGTCCGTTTGAGTCAGAAACGGACCGATGAATTGCAAATTTGATCATTGTACAAAATTGCCACATAGACATAAATAGTACACATGTTTATCATTTACTAATACCCAACAGCTTTCTTGTATTCGAAAAATTTCTGGACTCCACCAAAAAAGTTGTTTAAGAAACTATCATCATTGAAAAAGCAACAGTTGTTATCTGTCGCGGAGGGGTGAAACCGCAGGAACGGAACAGCCACTATCTCGTCGTGCACGGGATACACATGCCTGATGAAAAATGAAGTTGAATGCTGACGTGGAACAGATGATGATTAAAGTGTACGATTTTGTCCGTGCTGAAGCCGAAAGGGGCAAACCATTTTATGCCATTAATAAATTCCGTAAGCGGGCAGCAAAAGCTTTAGGAGTATCAGCAAGGGTACCGACAAATGTTCTGGAACACAAACATTGTGAGGGTGATGCGAAGCAGGTAGGGGTCGTGTCAAAATCACACAAATTAAAACATTTGGACAACTTTCAAAAGAACCTTGTAAGGCAGTCTATCAACAAGCTCTATTCTGAAAACAAATACATGTCTCTGAAAATTTTAAAAAAGCATTTGAAGCAAGAACAAAACCTCAGAGTATCAAAGTACACACTCTGGCGCCTCTTACACTCTTTCGGGGTATCGTTATAAGAAAATTTCGGGGGAGAAAAGGTCAGTACTCTGTGAACACCCTGATATCGTTCGCTTGAGAAATAATTTTCTCAGGGTTATAAAGAAGAAGCACGAGGAAGGGTTCGAGCCAGTGTACTTGGACGAGACATGGGTCAATGCCTCGCACACTGCCAGCAGTCAGTGGGTACCCGATGGGGGTGATAAGGGGTCACGTAGAAAGCTGCCTCTAGGGAAAGGAGAGAGACTAATCATTCTCCATGCGGGTTGCTCCAGCAAAGCTTTCTCCCAGGCTGCGACTTGGTATTCAGGGCAAAGTTCACAGATAACAGAGACTACCATTCCGAGATGAATGGTGCGGTTTTCCTCGATTGGGTTAAAAACAAGTTGGTACCAGCTCTACCAGAGAAGTCTTTTATTGTAATGGACAATGCCCCATACCACAGCGTGCAGGACCCCCACAGTAAAGGCCCGACATCGAACAGTTGAAAAAGTGATATGATATCATGGCTCGACAAATTTTAGATCGCACGGCCTTCAAAGGCAACAATGCCTCAGCTATATGAGATCATAAAAACCCACAAAGGTGAACCTTTCTACAAAGTTGACAGTTACATAAAAAGTAAGGGTCACGATATTCTGTGACTTCCACCATATCACTGTGACCTTAACCCCATTGAAATGATATGGGGTATTGTCAAAGGAGATGTTGCCAGATCAAACACAACTTTTAGATTACGTGACGAAGAGGTTTTGGTTAAGGAATCCCTTAACAAAATCACGACTGAAACTTGGCAAAACTGTGTCAACAGGGTAGCTAACGTCATTGAACAAGGTTACTGGTCTCGGGATGGCTTACAACAGGCAACTGTGGCACCACTTGTCATCCCTTTAAGTCGTGACTATGACACTACGACAGACGAGGAACCGACAGGTCTCCCGGAATAGATTTTGAGATGTCCCCTGCCATGACTGGCTGTTCCGTTTCTGCGGTTTCACCCCGCCGCGACAGATAACAACTTTTGCTTTTTCAATGATGATAGTTTCTTAAACAACTTTTTTGGTGGAGGGTCCGATTCAGCCAGGGATATTTGGCATTACCAGCATTTGTTTTGCGACATTGTGAATAAGACCTAATGGCTGGAAAACCTAACTCCTCACAAGTAAAGCAATTTGCAAAATATACAGTTCACAATTTTCAAATGCGATCTTACCAACCGGTACACTTGCAAAATTCACTTGTGAAGACTTTCACTGACAATTTCTCTTACACTTCTGTGAAACGTCTGTACGTGAAGCATACAACAAAAAATATGAGGGCTTGGGGAGAACAATGCTGTGACATCACAGCTAGGGGAGATAACTGCGTCACTCTTTAGGCATATCACTAAGGATAACTATGACTTAGTTTTTTTAAGAGAACTTTTTTTCTCTTTCCTTTCTGTATGTCTCTATGATACCACAGGAAACTTGCAACCATAATCCAGTGGAAATGTTTACGACAAAATTATTATGATTTTTATATTACTTGCAGAAACTAAACTTGATGCTGTTGATACTATTGATGTATATGTTAACTCTTGAGTGAATAAATATGTAAAAGTTGTTCAAACAAATACAGAATGTGCTCTGTGGATAAGAGTTTCACACCATATAATACATAATACACATAGATAAGGATTTGCTTCTAGGTGCAGTATATATTCCACCAGAGAGTTCTCGCTTTTTCAATATCTCCCATTTTGTTGACATAGATAATGATATCACTAAATATGCAAATAATTGTGAAATTATACTCTTAGGTTATTTTAATGCTAGAACAAGGACTCATTGATTTTATTCAGATTTAATATTTTATGTCTGATAACAATGGTATTTCACAAAATGTTTTTAATGAAATACATGTAATAATATCTATGTTTTCTTCCCTTGGATTAGACATTAATAGATTTTCTGCCGACAACGGTAGAATAAATAACCATGGCCATAAGCTAATTGATATTTGTAGAAATAACAACTATTGTCACTAGGGTGACATAACCCCTCGCCGCAAATTATCAAATCAAACTTTAAAAGTAATGAAAGTGAAGGTTGTAGTTTAAAATGAAGTTAAATGTCAACAAAACCATGACCAGTCAACCTGCACCTTCCCAAGAGGCTGCTTTGTGTCAAATATGAAGAAAATACAGTGAATCGTTTGTGAGATATCTCGCTGACAACGTGAACATGTAAGCAGGGAGACTATATAATGTTGTAGATTATACCTGATATAAGTTAACAAACTGAAATATTCAAAGTGTCACCGTGACCTTGAAAACTATGTGAAGGTCACCAAAATCAACTGGGCCCAGCCCTATCTTATTATGTTGATTGGTGTCAAATATGAAGGAAATCCAGTGAACGGTTCTTGAGATATCTCGCTAGCAAGGGTAAAACGTTACAGTCCCCTTGTGACCTTGAAATGAAGGTCAAGGTCACCAAACCTGACTGGGACCCTTTACACACTGTGATGAACCTAGGTACCAAACATGGAAAGAATCTAGTGAACGGTTCTTAAGATATTCCAATTCGTACGTACCGACGGAAGGACGGAGCCTAATACTATATCCCCCGCCGCGTGAAGATCCTGGTTAGAATTGATCTTCAGTAAACCATGCTTGTCGTAAGAGGCGACTAACGGGATCGGGTGGTCAGGCTCACTGACTGGGTTAACACATATCATCGTATCCCCAATTGCGTAGATCGATGCTCATGCTGTTGATCCCTGGATTGTCTGGTCCAGACTCGATTATTTACAGACCGCCGCCATATTGCTGGAACATTGCTGAGTGCGGCGTAAAACTAAACTCACTCACTTATCATTAATGGTCGTTTTGGCGAAAACTACATGTAAAGGTTGCAGTTTAGTTGATTACTGTATTTGCTCATTTAATATGTTGAAAACAATAACACATTTCAGTGTACTGGAGTACTGGATTTTGCCCCTGCACTCTCAGATGCTCATTGTGCCTTGAGTTTTAACATGTGTAATGTAAACATTACGAACTGTCAATCAAGACCAGAAACTGACAATAACACGGGCTCCACGTGCTCCCACCGCCGCTGGGACAAACGACTTGCTTCTCAATTTCATCATTGCAATTGGTCATGTATATTTAAAAAATCTTGTTTCTGATATCAACAATGTTTTATTGATTGTGCTAAAAATGTTTTTGGTTTTAGAAAACCCCAAATGTCATTCAGTTGCATAATAGGCGACGTCAAAAACCTTGGTTTGGTCGCTATTGTAAGATCAGTCGAGGAAAATATCATCATGCTTAATCTATTTTTCAAAAACAAAGTTATGGAAAATAAAATAAAAATCGTACAAAAAACTTTGGCCAAATTTCACAGAAATGATTTACAGGGTAAACTATCAAAATTATGGAAAGATGATTCAAAATCATTTTTGGAAACTGTTATGAAACGACAATACAGATAAAGATCCACCAATACTTGAGGAACTTTATTCATATTTCAAAGAGTTAAATTCTGATTTGCACGCTGAAGAACCTGATGATCTCGCTGATCAGTTTGACGTAAACACTGAACAATGTAACGCATTTCTTAACAGTGCAATTTCATGTGAAGAAATTCTGTTTGCTATTTCTAATTTGAACAATAATAAAGCCTTTGGCCCGGATGGTATAATTAATAAATATTTTAAAACTACTCAAGATGTCTTATAACCTGTTTATGCCAAATTGTTTAATACAATTTTAGATGATGGTATCTATGCAGCACAGTACCTATTTATAAAGGTAAAGGTGGCCAAATATAATCCAGAAAATTTCAGTCCAATTAGTCTCGTAAGTTGTTTTGGTAAATTATTTACAAGCATCCTTAGTAATAAAATTCAAAATTTTACAGATCAAAATATTTTATCACAAGCACAAGTAAGATTTCGTAAATCATATTCTACAAATGATCATCTATTTACTCTCCATTGTTTGATAGAGTTATTAAGATATAGAAAGAAGAAATTGTTTCATTGATTTTAAAAAGGTTTTTGATAGTTGATGGAGGGCAGCATTATGGAGTTAAATTGCTTGAAAAAAGTATCTCCAGTTATAATTTCTCCGTTTTTAAATGATTAAGAATCATTTTAATGTCCAGAGATTGTCTGAGTTTAATTATCAACTCAGAAGCATTCAATACCATGTTGAACTTCTCCATGATTTTGTTGTTGTTCTTTTTCATGCCAACGACAGTCCTCATAGCTTCCTCAAGGGTTGATCCCTAAAAAGTCGTTAATCATTTTGAATTGTATTGTAAAACATGGAAGTTAACTATAAATATACAAAAGACGAAAATTCTTGTATTTTGGTGGTAATAAAAAAGATATTTCTCTTCATAATGTTCCCATCGAATATGTTAATGAGTATAAATATCTTGGAGTTATTTTTGACGGAAAATGTTCTTTCAAATTGTCTATTTCAAATCTGTCAACAAGCTACTAAAGCCATGTATTTTGTTTTACGCAGAAGTCAAATGTTAAACTTACAACAATGTCAACTACTGTCTGTATACACATCTCTTTAAATTTGATTCAATGGTGAAACCAATCTTGTTGTACGGTTGAGAAACTTGTGGATATGTTAATTCAAACAAATTGAAAATGTACTTATTTGTTTTACGAGACAATTATTACCTGTTAAGAAAAGTACCCCACTGAATATATACTCCTCACAATAAGCAACACAAATTTTTAGTCTCATTACATTTTCATTTATTGAAAATG
Source organism: Haliotis rubra (assembly GCF_003918875.1). Taxonomy (NCBI): domain Eukaryota; kingdom Metazoa; phylum Mollusca; class Gastropoda; order Lepetellida; family Haliotidae; genus Haliotis; species Haliotis rubra. The sequence goes on from NW_025766137.1 coordinate 32,212, forward strand.
CAAATCATGGTATGATGCAATAGAAAGGTGAAACATACATACATATGATTAACAAATGAAATGAAATGGGATTTATCAATAATAGACTTACAAATCATCAAAAGAAACTGACAATAACACTGGCTCCATCATCAAGAGAATGTACCCGTGAAACAGTCCTCCCAAGGTCCTCCCAGATTGTATCACCTATTTCAGCACGGCTCCCTTGGGGGCTGCATAAATCGCCTTACAGGCGCATGCCGCGCGTCGTTGGATAGCTGTGTCCTGTAGCTACACGAGAATGTTTCCGTTTGTTTTTACGCAACTTTATAGCCGAGCAATTAAGGTTTCTGTGATTTTAAGCTGTGCGTTTTTCTTCCACGTAGGCCCCGGTGGAAGAAATTTGTTCCACCCAGCCTCCGGTGGAAGTCGCCTGCGCCATGGCATTTTTCAAGCCTTCTACTTTGCCATATCTATGCATGTTATACGTTCTTGGAAACCTGGGGAAACGCTCTCTCCAAATATGCAAACGTGAATATTGTGCTGCCCCTGGTAACCAGTCCAGATTGAAACTCCGACGTGATGTTTTGTGTAATGCTGGTGTTGCATGGGAGTGAAGGGGCGACCCTTAGAGGAGAGGCAATGACGGCGAAACGGTAGCTGGCGCAGGCAAACCAGTTCGAGTCCCGGCAGTGGCTCAGAGGCGACTTGGCAGTAAGAAAGCGCAAACAGTGGTGGATTTCTGCTGGAAGCAGGACGAAATGATGGTGTTGCATGGGAGTGAAGGGGCGACCCTTAAAGGAGAGGCGATGGTGGCGATACGTTGGCGGGCGAGGCAAACCAGTTCGAGTCCCCGGCAGTGGCTCAGAGGCGACTTGGCAGTAAGCAAGCGCGAACGGTGGTGGATTTCTCCTGGAAGCAGGACGAAATGCTGGTGTTGCATGGGAGTGAAGGGGCGACCCTTAGAGAGGAGGCGATGGTGGCGAAACGTTGGCTGGCGAGGCAAACCAGTTCGAGTCCCGAAGTGGCTCAGAGGCGATTTGGCAGTAAGCAAGCGAACGGTGGTGGATTTCTCCTGGAAGCAGGGCGAAATGATGGTGTTGCATGGGAGTTGAGGGCGACCCTTAGAGGAGAGGCGATGGTTCGCGAATCGCTGGTTGGCGAGGCAAAACCAGTTCGAGTCCGGCAGTGGCTGAGAGGCGACTTGGCAGTAAGCAAGCGCAAACGGTGGTGGATTTCTCCTGGAAGCAGGACGAAATGATGGTGTTGCATGGGAGTTGAGGGGCGACCCTTAAAGGAGAGGCAATGATGGCGAAACGGTAGCTGGCGCAGGCAAACCAGTTCGAGTCCCGGCTGTGGCTCAGAGGCGACTTGGCAGTAAGCAAGCGCAAACGGTGGTGGATTTCTGCTGGAAGCAGGACGAAATGATGGTGTTGCATGTGAGTGGAGGGGCGACCCTTAAAGGAGAGGCAATGACGGCGAAACGGTAGCTGGCGCAGGCAAACCAGTTCGAGTCCCGCAGTGGCTCAGAGGCGAATTTGGCAGTAAGAAAAGCGCGAACGGTGGTGGATTTCTCCTGGAAGCAGGACGAAATGCTGGCGTTGCATGGGAGTTGAGGGGCGACCCTTTAGAGGAGGCAATGACGGCAAAACGGTAGCTGGCGCAGGCAAACCAGTTCGAGTCCCAGCAGTGGCTCAGAGGCGACTTTGGCAGTAAGCAAGCATAAGAACGGTGGTGGATTTCTCCTGGAAGCAGGGACGAAATGCTGGTGTTGCATGGGAGTGAAGGGGCGACCCTTAGAGGAGAGGCGATGGTGGCGAAACGTTGGCTGGTGCAGGCAAACCAGTTCGAGTCCCGGCAGTGGCTCAGAGGCGACTTGGCAGTAAGCAAGCGCAAACGTTGGTGGATTTCTCCTGGAAGCAGGACGAAATGATGGTGTTGCATGGGAGTTGAGGGGCGACCCTTAGAGGAGAGGCAATGGTGGCGAAACGTTGGCTGGCGCAGGCAAACCAGTTCGAGTCCCGGCAGTGGCTCAGAGGCGACTTGGCAGTAAGCAAGCGCAATCGGTGGTGGATTTCTCCTGGAAGCAGGACGAAAAGATGGTGTTGCATGTGAGTGAAGGGGCGACCCTTAGAGGAGAGGCGATGGTGGCGAAACGTTGGCTGGTGCAGGCAAACCAGTTCGAGTCCCGGCAGTGGCTGAGAGGCGACTTGGCAGTAAGCAAGCGCAAACGGTGGTGGATTTCTCCTGGAAGCAGGACGAAATGATGGAAATGCATGGGAGTTGAGGGGCGACCCTTAAAGGAGAGGCAATGACGGCGAAACGGTAGCTGGCGCAGGCAAACCAGTTCGAGTCCCGGCAGTGGCTCAGAGGCGACTTGGCAGTAAGCAAGCGCAAACGGTGGTGGATTTCTGCTGGAAGCAGGACGAAATGATGGTGTTGCATGGGAGTGAAGGGGCGACCGTTAGAGGAGAGGCGATGGTGGCGAAACGTTGGCTGGCGCAGGCAAACCAGTTCGAGTCCCGGCAGTGGCTCAGAGGCGACTTGGCAGTAAGCAAAAAGCAAAACGGTGGTGGATTTCTCCTGGAAGCAGGACGAAATGCTGGTGTTGCATGGGAGTGAAGGCGCGACTATAGAGGAGAGGCAATGACGGCGAAGCGGTAAGCTGGCGAGGCAAACCAGTTCGAGTCCCGGCAGTGGCTCAGAGGCTTAATTTGGCAGTAAGAAAGCGCAAACAGTGGTGGATTTCTGCTGGAAGCAGGGACGAAATGATGGTGTTGCATGGGAGTGAAAGGCGACCCTTAAAGGAGAGGCGATGGTGGCGATCACGTTGGCTGGCGCAGGCAAACCAGTTCTAGTCCCGGCAGTGGCTCAGAGGCGATTTGGCAGTAAGCAAGCATAAGCGGTGGTGGATTTCTCCTGGAAGCAGGACGAAATGCTGGTGTTGAATGGGAGTGAAGGGCGACCCTTAGAGGAGAGGCGATGGTGGCGAAACGTTGGCTGGCGCGAGGCAAACCAGTTCGAGTCCCGGAAGTGGCTCAGAGGCGAATTTGGCAGTAAGCAAGCATAAGCGGTGGTGGATTTCTCCTGGAAGCAGGACGAAATGATGGTGTTGCATGGGAGTTGAGGGGCGACCCTTAGAGGAGAGGCGATGGTTGCGAATCGTTGGTTGGCGCAGGCAAACCAGTTCGAGTCCCGGCAGTGGCTCAGAGGCGACTTGGCAGTAAGCAAGCGCAAACGGTGGTGGATTTCTCCTGGAAGCAGGACGAAATGATGGTGTTGCATGGGAGTTGAGGGGCGACCCTTAAAGGAGAGGCAATGATGGCGAAACGGTAGCTGGCGCAGGCAAACCAGTTCGAGTCCCGGCTGTGGCTCAGAGGCGACTTGGCAGTAAGCAAGCGCAAACGGTGGTGGATTTCTGCTGGAAGCAGGACGAAATGATGGTGTTGCATGGGAGTTGAGGGGCGACCCTTAAAGGAGAGGCAATGGCGGCGAAACGGTAGCTGGTGCAGGCAAACCAGTTCGAGTCCCGGAAGTGGCTCAGAGGCGACTTGGCAGTAAGCAAGCGCAAACGGTGGTGGATTTCTCCTGGAAGCAGGACGAAATGCTGGTGTTGCATGGGAGTTGAGGGGCGACCCTTAGAGGAGAGGCAATGACGGCGAAACGGTAGCTGGCGCAGGCAAACCAGTTCGAGTCCCGGCAGTGGCTCAGAGGCGACTTGGCAGTAAGAAAGCGCAAACAGTGGTGGATTTCTGCTGGAAGCAGGACGAAATGATGGTGTTGCATGGGAGTGAAGGGGCGACCCTTAAAGGAGAGGCGATGGTGGCGATACGTTGGCTGGCGCAGGCAAACCAGTTCGAGTCCCGGCAGTGGCTCAGAGGCGACTTGGCAGTAAGCAAGCGCAAACGGTGGTGGATTTCTCCTGGAAGCAGGACGAAATGCTGGTGTTGCATGGGAGTGAAGGGGCGACCCTTAGAGGAGAGGCGATGGTGGCGAAACGTTGGCTGGCGCAGGCAAACCAGTTCGAGTCCCGGAAGTGGCTCAGAGGCGACTTGGCAGTAAGCAAGCGCAAACGGTGGTGGATTTCTCCTGGAAGCAGGACGAAATGATGGTGTTGCATGTGAGTGGAGGGGCGACCCTTAAAGGAGAGGCAATGACGGCGAAACGGTAGCTGGCGCAGGCAAACCAGTTCGAGTCCCGGCAGTGGCTCAGAGGCGACTTGGCAGTAAGAAAGTGCAAACGGTGGTGGATTTCTCCTGGAAGCAGGACGAAATGCTGGCGTTGCATGGGAGTTGAGGGGCGACCCTTAGAGGAGAGGCAATGACGGCAAAACGGTAGCTGGCGCAGGCAAACCAGTTCGAGTCCCAGCAGTGGCTCAGAGGCGACTTGGCAGTAAGCAAGTGCAAACGGTGGTGGATTTCTCCTGGAAGCAGGACGAAATGCTGGTGTTGCATGGGAGTGAAGGGGCGACCCTTAGAGGAGAGGCGATGGTGGCGAAACGTTGGCTGGTGCAGGCAAACCAGTTCGAGTCCCGGCAGTGGCTCAGAGGCGACTTGGCAGTAAGCAAAGCATAAGCGGTGGTGGATTTCTCCTGGAAGCAGGGCGAAATGATGGTGTTGCATGGGAGTTGAGGGGCGACCCTTAGAGGAGAGGCAATGGTGGCGAACGTTGGCTGCGCGAGGCAAACCAGTTCGAGTCCGGCAGTGGCTCAGAGGCGATTTGGCAGTAAGCAAAGTTTAATCGGTGGTGGATTTCTCCTGGAAGCAGGGACGAAAAGATGGTGTTGCATGTGAGTGAAGGGGCGACCCCTTAGAGGAGAGGCGATGGTGGCTTAAACGTTGGCTGGTGCAGGCAAACCAGTTCGAGTCCCGGCAGTGGCTGAGAGGCGACTTGGCAGTAAGCAAGCCGCATAAACGGTGGTGGATTTCTCCTGGAAGCAGGGGACGAAATGATGGAAATGCATGGGAGTTGAGGGCGACCCTTTAGAGGAGAGGCAATGGTGGCGAAAGCGGTAGCTGGCGCAAGGCAAACCAGTTCGAGTCCGGCAGTGGCTCAGAAGGCGACTTGGCAGTAAGCAAGCGCAAACGGTGGTGGATTTCTCCTGGAAGCAGGGACGAAATGATGGTGTTGCATGGGAGTGAAGGGGCGACCCTTAGAGGAGAGAAGCGATGGTGGCGAAAGCGTTGGCTGGCTGGCGGCAGGCAAACCAGTTCGAGTCCGGCAGTGGCTCAGAGGCTTAATTTGGCAGTAAGCAAAGCATAAACGGTGGTGGATTTCTCCTGGAAGCAGGACGAAATGATGGTGTTGCATGGGAGTGAAGGGGCGACCCTTAGAGGAGAGGCAATGACGGCGAAAGCGGTAGCTGGCGCAGGCAAACCAGTTCGAGTCCCGGAAGTGGCTCAGAGGCGAATTTGGCAGTAAGCAAGCGTTTAAGCGGTGGTGGATTTCTCCTGGAAGCAGGACGAAATGCTGGTGTTGCATGGGAGTGAAGGGGCGACCCTTTAGAGGAGAGGCGATGGTGGTGGCGAAACGTTGGCTGGCGAGGCAAACCAGTTCGAGTCCCGGAAGTGGCTCAGAAGGCGACTTGGCAGTAAGCAAGCGCGAAGCGGTGGTGGATTTCTCCTGGAAGCAGGACGAAATGATGGTGTTGCATGGGAGTTGAGGGCGACCCTTAGAGGAGAGGCAATGGCGAAAGCGGTAGCTGGGTGCAGGCAAACCAGTTCGAGTCCCCGCAGTGGCTCAGAGGCGACTTGGCAGTAAGCAAAGCATAAGCGGTGGTGGATTTCTCCTGGAAGCAGGGACGAAATGCTGGTGTTGCATGGGAGTGAAGGGGCGACCCTTAGAGGAGAGGCGATGGTGGCGTAAACGTTGTCTGGTGCAGGCAAACCAGTTCGAGTCCCGGAAGTGGCTCAGAAGGCGACTTGGCAGTAAGCAAAGCATAAGCGGTGGTGGATTTCTCCTGGAAGCAGGGACGAAATGATGGTGTTGCATGGGAGTTGAGGGGCGACCCTTAGAGGAGAGGCAATGACGGCGAAACGGTAGCTGGCGCAGGCAAACCAGTTCGAGTCCCGGCAGTGGCTGAGAGGCGACTTGGCAGTAAGCAAGCGCAAACGGTGGTGGTTTCTGCTGGAAGCAGGACGAAATGATGGTGTTGCATGTGAGTGAAGGGGCGACCCTTAGAGGAGAGGCGATGGTGGCGAAACGTTGGCTGGTGCAGGCAAACCAGTTCGAGTCCCGGAAGTGGCTCAGAGGCGACTTGGCAGTAAGCAAGCACAAACGGTGGTGGATTTCTCCTGGAAGCAGGACGAAATGATGGGAGTGAAGAGGCGACCTTTAGAGGAGAGGCGATGGTGGCGAAACGTTGGCTGGTGCAGGCAAACCAGTTCGAGTCCCGGCAGGGGTTCAGAGGCGACTTGGCAGTAAGCAAGCGCAAATGGTGGTGGATTTCTCCTGGAAGCAGGGCGAAATGCTGGTGTTGCATGGGAGTTGAGGGGCGACCCTTAGAGGAGAGGCAATGACGGCGAAACGGTAGCTGGCGCAGGCAAATGGTGGTGGTTTCTGCTGGATGCAGGACGAAATGCTGGTGTTGCATGGGAGTGAAGGGGCGACCCTTGGAAGAGGAGCGAGGGTGTGAAAACGGTAGCCAGTTTGAGTCTCGGCAGTGGCTCAGAGGCGACTTGGCGGTAACTGTGCATGATTTGCCGTGTCAAATCTTTGCAATTCCCTAAGGTGTGGCATATGGGAAAGGAGAGGTATATTGCTGTAGTGTCTACAGCTATGTATGCGAGTCACCCAATTGATGGGTAGACGCGATGGCATTACATGCCAGACGGACATTGACGTTTTCTGACGTTTGTTATGTATGTTGATGTAAATTGTAGTATGTGTTGTACATCACGTGTAGCAGCTCCACTGACATTATCAACAGTACCTGAAGAATTCACAGAGATCTGATCTACCACGACGACCTTCCTACGTAGACTCAACTGCGCCTTCACAGCAATCGGACTTTGAAATCAAAGTTGTATCCTTCCAGGTTTAATGTTTCGTATTATATATTTGTGCTGACATGTTTGAATTATCTGTCCATTATGCAATTGTTAGGTATTGAATTCGTGAGCTATGGTTATCCATGTGGGTATATGACTGTGATGCACAAATGCTTCGTCATGATCATGTTCGTCATACAAATGGGGAATGCAAAATAAAGTACAAGTTAACAAACACTCGCTCTAAACTAACACTAACCACAAACCGATGTAACATAAAACTAGCGTGAAAAGGCAATAAGTCCTTTCTCTCTAATCTAAAACGCTAACCCAAAAAGCGAAAAACATAAATTAAAACTAAAGCTCTACGGCCTTCTCTTTAAGCTGAATCACTAACCCAAACCGCAATAACATAAACTTAAAACAAAGAAGGTTAAAACGTAAAATAACAATAACAACACGAAACAAAGAACTAATAATACCGGTAAATTAAAGGGGAAAAAACATCGAGGTGGGCAATAAGTCCTTCTCTCCCAAAACCGAAAAAAACATAAATTAAAACTAAAAGCCTACGGTCTTCTCTTTAAGCTGAATCCCTAACCCAAACCGCAATGACATAAACTTAAAACAAAGAAGGTTAAAACGTAAACCAAAACCGAAAAAAAACATAAATTAAAACTAAAAGCCCACGGCCTTCTCTTTAAGCTGAATCACTAACCCAAACCGCAATAACATAATCTTAAAACAAAGAAGGTTAAAACGTAAAATAACAATAACAACACGAAACAAAAACTAATAATACCGGTAAATTAAAGGGGAAAAACATCGAGGTGGGCAATAAGTCCTTCTCTCCCAAAACCGAAAAAAACATAAATTAAAACTAAAAGCCTACGGTCTTCTCTTTAAGCTGAATCCCTAACCCAAACCGCAATGACATAAACTTAAAACAAAGACGGTTAAATCGTAAAATAACAATAACAACAAAGAACTAATAATAACCATAAATTAAAGGGGAAAAAACATCGAGGTAAAGTCGGGCATGTGAAACTGAAATATAATCCTTGGCTCAAGTTCTATGAATTGAGTCGGTCGGTCGGCCGGCCGAGGCATTGATAGTATTGTTTCCAGGTGAGGGGAACATGCTTTCAATGTCTACGAACTAGCCCGGATATTTGTCTTCAATTCCACCTGGTGTGATGGCGAACTGAATTTTTGCTATGTTTGCACTTGGTGTGATGTTGTCTGGAAGGATGAATAAAACGTTTTCTTTGCTGCGTTTAGCCTTGGTATTGTCTTTATTTCCATGTGAAGAGAAAACGGAGAGACGTTTTTTGTGATATTTAATTCTTATTGTTTGTTACTAAAGGTCACCTTCACACAATTACATTCCTAAAGTAGCTTCATAGTGAGTTCTTACTCACCTCATTGTCTTCAAATGAGCCTTGATTGGTGTCACGTTTGCAGAGGCACTTGTTGTGGTGGGGCACACAGGCTTTGCTCTGATGTTTTGATTGTAATGCCTAATCCGAGAGTTTCTGAGTGAGACATGGAAGCCAACCAAGTGGCGGGAATTATGACTGAAAGCGCCAATCGTTGATCGGTTGTTTAATCGCATAAGTGAATGGGATGAGTGAGTCGTGTCAGGTTTAAGCTACCAACCGCCTTAATCCATGAATGATTGATTGACTCTGTGACCTCAAGGCAGAGCTTAATACAAACACTTTTCAATCGCTTTCGGGCTATATATACCTAGCAGTCAGATACAAGCATCACTGCACTTGTGCTAACATTGTTTGACACAACTCATTGTTGAAGACTTCATTCAAGCCATGGCCTACACACTTTTAAAGGTCCTGTTTCAAAGCCCGTCCACTTTGCCATCCTGGGACATAGCTTCGCGGCGCGGCGACTTGATCAAGTCTGTCCCCCTCCGCGTGGCATCATCACTCCGCGGCGGATAGGAGGGGCGACTGTCGCCGGATGAAAGCAGTGGTGGATGCCCTTGATGCAGGTTTCCAGGGCATTGTTTTCTTTCAAGTGGGAGAGAACGACGGTCGTCGGCCAACTGATCCTCAGAACCTGGTTGAGGACTTGCTGGATCTTCTGGACTACCTTCGATTGGAAACGGCCGGGCTCCAGAGCAGTGATAGGAAGTCTGTTTCGAGGGTAAAACCAAGGAACATGGCGGTCTCTGCCTACAAAGCGGAAGGTGGAGGAGGCGAATCGGCGCTTTGAAGAGGATGTTCGCGCCGCCCGTCTGGATGCCACCTTTTGGGACCACAGCCAGCACATGAGGATGGGACCTGCACTGTTAGGCAAGGATGAAGCGTCCACTTGACATCAAAAGCCAATGCCCAGTTCTGGCTTTCCATTCGTAAGTGTATGTGTAGGTACGTTTGAGCGCCCATGCCCTGTCCGGTAGAACATCATTTTATCTTAATTCCAAAACTCAATAATTGTCGTTTCGGCCCATTGTGTTTATATACAGCAGTGGCAAAAGGGTTCCGCGTGTGAGACAATCAGTGCAAACGGGACGCACAGATCAGTCAAATCTGAGCGCACGGGGCTTAGCTTGGGATGGCTTTAAGGGTGGGAAAACGTGACGACATCCGCACGTGTCGCACATGACGTGAAAGCTAAGACACGGGGCTTTCGATCCATAGTAACAATAAAAGCCTGTGGTTGATGTACGAAACATAACAAGCATCTGCAGCGTGAAATACTACCGTAAATCGGGTCAATTCGGGCTTAAAAGCGCCCCGGCTTCTACACCTCTTTGGATTGACCAAACAAATGAAGCATTACAGTTGCTGTTGTGGAATGTTCTGCCATTCTCTCTGTAACGCCTGCTCAAGGTCATCCAGAGTCTGGGGGTGAACATTGAGACCGTAAACACGACTTCCAATAGTTTTACGCCGCACTCAGCAATATTCCAGCTATATGGTGGCGGTCTGTAAATATAAAATATATAATAATAATATGTAATAATAAAAGCCTGTGGTTGATGTACGAAACATAACAAGCATCTGCAGCGTGAAATACTACCGTAAATCGGGTCAATTCGGGCTTAAAAGCGCCCCGGCTTCGAACCCGTTAAAGACAGGTCACTTCTGATGATACCACCAGTTGGCCCTGGGAACCAGCTTCACGTCGATGTGCAACATGTCAATGGGTTGTGTATATTTGTCGTCCACGAGACGTATAAAAGATGATCGCAGAGCAAGGCTCTTTTCTTGGTAAAAAGACATGTCTATATCAGATGGCCAAATGGACGTGGACGTCCAACCAGGTGCCCCACGTCGACCCCCTGACGATCCCAGGTGCCTTATGCGCGTGGCAACATTTTCATATATGATATGTGTGCATATGTTTCTTTCTCCGGGTGCTAGAGGCGATTAGTGCAAGCGGGATGCAGGGATCAAACCCCTTTGATATGAAATCTGAGCTGTTGTGGCTCCCCGTCACACGCGACGGGCTTAGCTTCGGGGCTTTAAGGGTGGGAAAACGTGATCGACACCCGCCGCATGTGTCGCACATGACGTAAAAGCTAAGACACGGGGCTTTCGATCCATAGTAACAACAAAACCCTGTGATTGATGTACGAAACAAAACAAGCATCTGCAGCGTGAAATACTGCCGTAAATCGGGTCAAATCGGGCTTAAAAGCGCCCCGTCTTCGAACCCGTTAAAGACAGGTCACTTCTGATGATACCACCAGTTGGCCCTGGGAACCAGCTTCACGTTGATGTGCAACATGTCAATGGATTGTGTATAGTCGTCGTCCACGCGACGTTTAAACAACAACACCCACCGTTTCTGGCCCCTGATATAGGGCTGCAAAATGTGCTGCATTGATGGAGCAAAATGTTAACATTAAGGGTCAAGTCAGTTTTGGACAGTGAAGCAGTGTTCAGTAACGAATATGACCACCATGAGCACAAATGCAAGCTTCTACACCTCTTTGGATTGACCAAACAAATGAAGCATTACAGTTGCTGTTGTGGAATGTTCTGCCATTCTCTCTGTAACGCCTGCTCAAGGTCATCCAGAGTCTTGGGGTGAACATTGAGACCGTAAACACAACTTCCAATAGTTTTACGCCGCACTCAGCAATATTCCAGCTATATGGTGGCGATCTGTAAATAATCGAGTCTGGACCAGACAATCCAGTGATCAACAGCATGAGCATCGATCTTCACAATTGGGAACCGATGACATGTGTCAACCAAGTCAGCGAGCCTGACCACCCGACATTAAGGGTCAAGTCAGTTTTGGACAGTGAAGCAGTGTTCAGTAACGAATATGACCACCATGAGCACAAATGCAAGCTTCTACACCTCTTTGGATTGACCAAACAAATGAAGCATTACAGTTGCTGTTGTGGAATGTTCTGCCATTCTCTCTGTAACGCCTGCTCAAGGTCATCCAGAGTCTGGGGGTGAACATTGAGACCGTAAACACAACTTCCAATAGTTTTACGCCGCACTCAGCAATATTCCAGCTATATGGTGGCGATCTGTAAATAATCGAGTCTGGACCAGACAATCCAGTGATCAACAGCATGAGCATCGATCTTCACAATTGGGAACCGATGACATGTGTCAACCAAGTCAGCGAGCCTGACCACCCGATCCCGTTAGTCGCCTCTTACGACAAGCATAGTCGCCTTTTGTGGCAAGCATGGGTTGCTTAAGACCTATTCTACCCCGGATCTACACGGGTCCACGACTTCCAATAATGTCTCAAGCATGTTCAATGGGATTAAGAACAAGTGACCTTGCAGGCCAGTCCATATGTGTGATGTTGTTGATCTAAACAACATCGTTAACAACTCTTTCTCAGGCATTATTATCCATGGACGGGCATTATCATCCATAAAATGTGAAGTTAGGACCCGCTTGTTGTACCAGAGGAAAGATTACAGGTAGGTTTACACTGTATGTGTGAAGAGTAGAGAACATTCATGCCACACATTGTGCATGTTGTTTCTGAGGGTGGTTGTTTTCGGGTGATGTTATCAATGTTATCAGATAAATCAATTTGACAGTCACTGAAGATTATGTATTCTTTGAATAATTACTTTTCAGTAACATGTCCGCAATAATCGTTATCGAGATTTATAAGGATATTACACTGAAAATACTTGTTGCTTCATTTTTTTGTGAGGAGTATTTATGCTTTATGGTGAATTAGGTAGAGTCCCACTTTCTGTTGATGTTAAAACTTGTATGTTAACATTTTGGTCTAAATTATTTACATACAATTCACCAAAGCTGTCTTCAATGTTTTATTCTATTGCATATAATCTTCATAATGAAGGTATTCACAGCTGTAGCTGGATTTCATGTATAGAGAATATTTTTAATAACATTGGTTATATACTAGCCACATAAAGAAACTGTGCATTGTCAAAATATTATCACAGTTGATAAGTACGATAATAATGTCAAAGGTACATATAAACTTTAATGGAGGGATCATGAGACCATAACAAGTCGGGAGAATTTAAACTGAAAAGTCAATCACAATGACGTCACGAGTCTACAAGCGGGACAGGGGTCAAACGACCATGTCACAAACTCAATAACGGGTATGTCCACCATCGGCATTGAGAACAGCAGTGCATCGACGACGCATAGACCCTATCAAACCTGCAAGGAAGGCTTGTGGGATGTCACGCCAGATTCTCTCAAGTTCTGTTGCAAGGTCAAGGACGTTATCTGGCGGATGAGGAAGACGGCGTAGACGTCGATCCATCTCGTCCCAAACATGCTCTATCGGGGAGAGATCCAGTGAATTTGCAGGCTAAGGCAGTAAGTCAACATTGTGGTGTTGCAAGAAATCCATAGCAACCCTTGCCGTATGAGGGCGGGCATTGTCCTGTTGGAATGCTAACCCAGGGCCATGACGTTGTAGAAAAGGAATTGCCACAGGTCGAAAAATCTGATCCCTGTAGCCCACACCAGTTAAGTTTCCCCTGACAATCACCAAAGGAGTTCTTTGGCGTGCTGTTATTCCACCCCAAATCACCACGGAACCATCACCAAAGCGATTCCTCTCCAAGACACAGGCCTGTGCATAACGTTCTCCCATGCGTCTATAGGCACGTTGACGTCCATCACTATGGGAAATGTTAAACTTGGACTCATCTGTAAAAACAACATTTCTCCACCAAAACAAGGGTCTGCGGACATGATTTCGGCACCACATTCGGCGAGCTTGTCGATGACGTTGTGTCAGGATAGGCCCTATGGCGGGACGTCGTGGTCTGATCCCGTGATGACGTAAACGTTGTCGAACTGTGTTGGGGTGGATACGGCAAAGTCCTGGGATAGTTCGGGCAGTCATCACTGCAGTCTGAAACCTGTGGCGAAGATGGGTCACCCTTATCCATCTGTCCTGTCTTGGCGTTGTTACACGTGGACGTCCAGAACGTGGCCGATCGATGACGTCATTTGTTTTCTGGTAGCGTCTCACCAGTGCAGAAATGGTGAGCCTTGGCATGCTATGCGTTTCAATAGCCGTTTAATTTTTTGAACGATCGCAAGGGCAGGGGTTGAGCTTTCCAAAGTTACAGTATTGTGTGGCATTCATTTGCTCTGTTTCTCTTTCCCGGACTGCACGTGCAACAAAGTATTGCACGTCTCAAGGACGAACCCACTGCCGTCACAGAACGTGGCACGTGCATGCATGTTGGATACATGTCACTAATCTCTCGGAGTTGAAATCCTTATGTTTCTACACAGGTTTGATAAATTTAGATTTAAATTTTTGTATGTACAGTTTCTTTATGTGCCTAGTATATATGGCTTTCACAGTCTCCTATTTCATCTTCCTGGACCAAAAATACAGCTCATTCCATTTTAAATGCAAATGCTATTCAAATCTGGAGCTCAGAGGTGGAAAATTCCAAAAAAGGTCAAACATATTCTCTTTTGAAATCTCAATTTAATTTTGAAAATGATCTAACGTCCCTACCCTTTAACAAAGTTATCCCCTTAGTACATTTTCATACTTCATGCCACCATTTACCAGCTGAAAAAAAGGAAGATGGAATAGGATACCAATAGATGAAAGAAAATGTAAATTATGTTATATGAATGATGTGGGTGATGAGTTTCATTATATTTTTAATGTATTTATACTCACAGAAATGAATAAGGGAACACATGAAAGTACAATTGTTCCTTTATTCTTTTCCAGGTTTCTTCACAAGGTATGTATTGCACTGTGGGTGAAATTCTGGAAATAAATAAAGGAACACTTGTACTTTCATGTGTTCCCTTTTTCGTTTCCATGAGTATATTTTAGAAAGGAAACATCAATGTACATACAGCTTCCTTTTATAAAAAGACCAACTGTACTGAACCGCAAAAGAAACGCCACACCACTAGAGGTTTCTTAAACCACACACTTTAATTTGCCCTAATCAACAATCAAATCCCACGATTGAGTTCAAACCTGACAATTATGGTCAAAATATTTTCGGGAATCACATTAAGAGTTCACACAAACAAAATCACCAAAAAGGTTACTATTAGGATACCTCAAAGTCAGTATCGTGTGTGGCCTCTATGGGCATCGATGGCGGCGTTGCATCGTCTCTACGTGGAATGAATTAGCTGGTTGATGAAGGCCATAGGCTCTTGAGTCCATACTCTGTGAAATGCCTGATCGAGTCCAGTCACAGTTGTCGGCCTTGGTTGGAGGTCATTCAGTCTTCTTCAAATCTCGTCCCAAAGGTGTCCTATTGGACTTAAATCTGGACTGAGTGCAGGCCATAGTAGGGTTTGGATGCCATGTTGTCTTATTAAGTCCAATGTTACTCTGACAGTGTGGGCACGAGCGTTTTCTTGCTGGAAGATGTGATTTCTGTGACGTCCAAAATGTGGTACAAAGTGGGGTTTTATGACTTGGTCAGTATAGCGAGTAGCTGCCACGCCATTTCCTCATCCTGGACTGAGAACCTGGAACACCACAGGGCCAACTCCCTGGTTCATTGCACCCCACACCATGATGCTTACTTAGACCATCCCATGAGTATCTTTCAAATACACTCATTGGAAACCGTTCCCAACACCTTCGCCATATTCTCACTCTGCCATCAGCTGTCGAAACACATTATCTGCTTTCATCAGATAAAGAGCACAGTTCTCCATTGTTGATAACCCAATTGCGATGCTGAGTTGCTCACTGCAATTGGTTTTGGCGGTGAGGAGTCCTGAGGACAGGATCATGATATGGTCTGTGACAGCAGAGGTTTCTTCCGCGCAAACGTCAACACACCGTATCGGTTCTAATGGGTCTGTTCTAATGAGTTCCAGTGGTCTGGTGTGCTGTTTTCGTCGCTCTGGGGAAGCGATCCTGCAGATGGTTGCGTACAATCTGTCGGTCTTGACATTGTGATGTTACTGAAGGTCCGTCTTGGATGGTGTTAGTGGCCTGACACCACTCCTGCAGTTGGTAGATTGTCCTAACATGAACATTAAAATGATTGGCTACCCTCCCTGCAGTCTGACTAAAGTACTGTCGGAAATGCTAGAAAAATCCTTTTTGACTTTTATGTAAAAATCACAGATATTACAGTTACTTAAATAACAAATATCACTAAGAAACATCTACCTAATGTAGACCGAGGGAATAAATTTTGAGACGTGCCCTAAAATGTGTTTTTACATATGAAAATATAAAAAACTAGAAAAATAAGGAGTAGTGGAACATTATTTGATACTAACATTAACTGCCTGTGTTATGTCATCAGCATGCACGGTACCAACAGGTGAAATTGACACTTGAGCACAGCTAGGGTGAGGGGTCATCTCAATACATTTTCTTCTTCATAATGTTGAATATGTGTCCGTATAGTATACGTATTGGTTATGAACGGGATCATGTGATATCCACATTTCGCACACCACCAACACCTATAGATATATTTATTTATATATGTGTGTTTGTTTTGAAATAAACATACGAATTATTGTGCATGAGAAAGAATCCCATCACTTGTTATTTTATTGATTGATTGTAGAAATGTGCAACGTTTTAATAAACGTTTTGCATGTCAACAGTATATTTCTTTGCAAAAATATGGATGTCAATTTAATCCAGTTGTGAACATTGGCCAAAGATTTAACGAAGTCAGTGGTATAGCTTCTTTAGAACAGATATATTGTCAGCGATGAGATCTGGCTATGTCGAAGTTGAAACGGATGAGCAATGATAACTTGTTACCTTGTTGTTTGTTTGCTGGAAAGTCACTGTATGAAAATAATCAGTTAATCAAAGTAAATTTATGATGGCCCGATGTGTATAAAACCAACTGTGTGAACGAAAATTTAACTCGATGCAAGTACACATTTTACTCAACTATAACAGACATTGGAATGAAGACCAGTAGAACACTTAATCCGAATGTGACGAGTCTGAATCTGTGTCTTGGTGCACTGGGATCACAACAGGTGTCACAACACTGATGTCCACTCTGTCACGTTACGGTATTGGCGTTCAATGTCATGGACGTGGGCCTCTGCCTTCTGCCAAACGATGCATGGATCAACTCCTTCACTTACGAGAGCTTGAAGGTAGTGTTGTTCCTCACAACGAACCCTTTACAGTTTGCCCAGATAACTTAGATTGTGTTCAGTTCACAATGTCTCACAGGTGAACGTAACACAACGTGACCGTGTTGAGCAGCCATCGGCCCTGTACTGAATGGGCTTCCTGTTCATGCGGATCTTCTCCATCAGCTGTATCTTTGTGTCTGCCGATCTGTAGTGAACACTACACGATGTGAGGAAATCCTGCATCGTCTTCTTCAGGCTTCTCATTGTCAGTGTGATGCTACATGTTTCCCGAACATTATGGTAGCTGGCATTGTCCATCACTATGACAGTGGGCTGATAAAGATTGGGCAAAAAGCTGATGTTCCATCCAAACCATGAAGACATCTCCGTTCATCTCCTGATGGTAATCTCCACTTGATTTCTTTGCCTCAAAGACCAACTCGCAACCGTTGATCAAACCTGTGTCTCAGCTTCCTGCATAAAGTACAATCATTCGGTTGCCCTGCCCAGATGGTACCACTGGGGCTCTCTGTCGGTCCGTAGAATGGTTCTTGTTGACCCAAGTTTCATCCAGGTAAACTATCTGGAAGCCAAGGGCACGGTACTCTGCCACAGTTCTCAAGTAAAGGGTTCTCATGGACCCAATAAAGACAGCTCTGTTATCACCACGGCCTTTGTACTTGAACCCCATCTCATGGAGGGCAATGATGAGGGTGGTTCTAGAGACGTTGATACTGTCCTTAATTTCCTCTCTGATACTCCTACATGTAGGTGGAATCTTCTTCTCATAAAGTTTGTAGACCGCCCGTCTAATCACTCCCTTGTCAAAGTTATCAAGGATGGTTTTACCTCCCGGTTTTGGTTTTGAGACGGTCCCTGTCTTGGAAGATTTGTTTACAATATTGTAAACTTGTTGGTAAGATATACCAACAGCTCTACAAGTTCTGTAATAAACCCTTTCTAAACTCTGTCTTTCTCAAGCACAAAAAACTTATAAACCTTTGCAACAATCGACTGCAAATCGTTGGCCATAGTAAACATTGTGATAAAGACGTGCATGCATGACAGGAAACTTATTTATTAAGATTTAAGATTTATCTTCATTTTTCTTCAATGAAGAAACGATAATTAAGTCAAGTAGCACAAACATTCAACATTTATTTGTTTAAAAGAAACGTTTATTTATATTTTTGCACCACCTGTATTATTAGCTAATAATACAGGTGGTGCAAAAAATATAAATAAACGTTTCTATTTTAGATTTCTCATATTTAACTGAAAAAATCTTGAGTTGTTGATTTGGTACGAAATTCTCTCCTGTAAACTGCCCGTTAAATGCATGGGAATGTTAAATAGATTGAAATAAAAATTAGGTACACTATAGGCGAGTTGATATGTTGACAACATAGTACATTTATCACCTTTATCAAAGTATTAAGGCTAAAAAGCATTTTTCTAGCATTTCCGACAGTACTTTAGTCATCCCAAGGCTTGGTTCCTCTGATATCTCTTAAGTCGTGGCATGGCGATTGTGTCAAAACAAGGATGATTTCAGGTGAGTTTGGGACTCATTTTCATTGGTAGGGTTGTCACGCTATGCTCATGCATTTTCATTTTCATTATTGTCATACCAACCTTTTACCACGTCTGCATTTTTAGGTGAGTTTGGTAGATATGCTTTTTCATCAGAAAACACACTGATTTTTGTAATAACTGTCAATTTGGATTGCAAAACATGTTAACAATCTGTTACAATCATAAAAAATACGGCACCTTGTCAGAAAGAGAATTTGCATTAGGTTTTGAAAGGTTGCGTTTCTTTTTTGGTTCAGTATATGTTAGTGACATTACAATTATTTGCACGATAATCGAGCAAACAAAAGATGTCGAAAACCCATAACACATTGATATGTTTATTAAAAGGAATCAAAATCATCTGAATTTTAAACTCATCCTCACGGTTTGTGGACATCAGGCATGTCCTTGCTCTGTGAAATGAGGCTGTATTTACAAATGATCCTGGAAAAGAATTGTACCTCATATGCCGAGGATATCAGCCTGAGTGTAATAAAGTTCTGTTCTGTATTCAACAAGGAAGCTGTCCTAGACTTCTCATCCTCTGAGTGTCAGTCGTAGTCACACTTGTGATTGGTTGCTTCATAAATCCCCTTTGTTATACTCAACACAAATTTCCAGGGAGTGGGTGGTCCCAAATTACGTGATTTCTTATGTGAGGCCCCTTTCGGTCTTCAGGCCCAGACTGTCCCTAGTATCCATATCATTACAACTTGGTAAGCTCTATGTTTAATGTTCTATGTTAGCTCTATGTTCCAATCCTAAGCAGCTGATCCTCAATTTTATATCGTAAACTGAAATAAGTTCTAAATACGATGTTTCTCTAACTTCCGGAAGTTAACAGCCTTTCAACGTAGTCTCGTGAGAAAAAACGAGATCTCGTCCCCATTTCTCTGGCATCCAAAAGTCTTACACTTACCTTTTACGCTCTTTGAGTTTCAGCCTTTACAAAAGTTATTATTTCGTCTTTACGTACGTTACTAGTTTTTTTCTTGTAGGGGAAGTGTCCCTTTACATTTTTGGGTACTTGGTTTGCTCGTACCGTTAGTGTTCGCTGTTGGTCGAACTGTCTTTATGCCTTATAGTGCCTAGCCAAGAGGCAGAACAATCAAGCCAAGTGGCAGAAAACAGTGTTCAAATCACTGCAGATGGTTCCTTTGAGGAAGAATCAAACCGCGGTCGTAAGAGAAAACGAGTGGACTGGAAAGGTTTCATGATACCGAAGAAACGTGATCAGGCGAAGGCCGTTTTGAGGTCATCTAGCAGCGATGTTTCAGATTCATACGATTCGAGCAGTGTTTCGTCTGATTCGTCAAGTCCTACGTTTTCCAGTGATTCAGACTCTTGTGTTGAAATCATCCAAAAGAAATCAAAATCTAAATAGAAGAAATAGTGCCACTCTTGGAAAACATTACGTGACACGAGATCCAAAATGGCGGACGAGTATGTTCGTTTTCAGCCGTCAACTACGAAAGTGAGTTCTACCATTGCTGATGACATGGTTGATTATGCCTCGAAACTATTCACTACCTATGAGAAAGACCAGGTGTTAGATACCTCGATTCTTGAGGAAAACCCAGTGCCCGAAGGTATTCGGGTCCAGAAATTGGACGATGAATGGCAGGACATGCTAGAAGAAGGCAAATATGCGTCTGTCAAAGCCACAGAAGCTGCCCTAAAGCATATTCAGACGCGAATCATGAACGTCATGGGGCCCCTAACTAAAACATGGGCTATTATGGAGAATGTTAGGAAACATGGAAGTGAGAATTTAGAAGTCCATGATTTTCTGGCCCTAATAGAGAAATCTGTGTGTTTGCTGGGACAGGCAAATGTTGTGACTGTTTTTCACAGGAGACTTAACATCCTGGCCAAAATAATGAAGAATCAGAAGAAAGCCCAGCGATTCTTGACTAAGAATGCTAAACATCTCTCTTCAAAGAAATTGTTTGGGAAGACATTCTACAAGAAATTGGATAAAGTATCCAGAGAACGCAAGAAGCGAAAGTCAATTGAAAACCAGTTCACCTTTTCTCATAAGAGACCGAAGCTGTTCAAGCAAGACAGAGAGGTGACCTTTCAAGCACCCTTTCAAGGGAGGCCTCCCGTCAAGAACAGAGGCGGAGGCCGATTTCCTTATGCCAACCCAGTCACTTACAGTCGACAGCACAGCAGAGGCCGCCTCAACAGTTATAACAGAGGCAGAGGTTCAGGAAACAACGCCATGCCCAACAGCAATCAAACCAAAAGGTATGTCACTTTCATTATCAAACCCACAAATACTGCATGCTCAGCCTCTGAAATATCCCATGAATATCCCAGTGTCACAGAACCAGCCTCAAATAGATCAGTTAACCCTTCTAGACATACACTCAACAGAAATTGGTGTGTGTGTGTGTGTGTGTGTGTTTCGTGGGGTGGGCGGGCATCAGACACTTTGTAAGCAATTGGGAGAAGATAACCAAAGACCAAACCATATTGCAAACAGTAAAAGGGTGCAAAATAATGTTCAATCAAAGACCATACCAGAACAACCCGGTCGCACAATGTCCAGTCAAGACAAACAGATCATGTCAACAGAGATAGACAAAATGCTACAGATGGGGGCAATTTGCAAAGTCCTACTGAACAATTCGCAATTCTTGAGCACAATCTCTGTAACAGACAAAAAGTCAGGAGGATACCGACCAGTATTCAATGCCAAATGATTGAACAAGTTTGTGACTTATCAACATTTCAAGATGGAAGGAATGGTGACAGTCACAGAGATGCTGATGGAGAACAATTATATGATAAAACTAGATCTGAAGGACGCATATTTCTGCGTACCAATACACAACAAGCACAAGCAATTTCTGTTTCCAATGGGAAACAGAAACTTACCAGTTTCAATGCCTTCCATTCGGCTCGGCATCAGCACCCAGAGTTTCCACAAAACTCATGAAGCCCGTCATATCCATACTCAGACGTCTGGGCATGAGGATCGCAATTTACTTAGACGATCTGATTATCACCAATCAGAATCAGGAACACCTTATCATGGACAAAAACTCTGCCATCTTACTACTGCAGAAACTGGGCTTCGTGATCAACTGGAAAAAGTCCATGTTAGAACCATCACAACAGATGGAGTTTTGGGGGTTCAAAATAGACACGAAGAAAATGACCTTAGCATTACCGTCAAACAAAACAGACAAAATAATACAGGAATGCAGAACAATGATCTCCCAGAGGAACACTACAGCACGAGAGTTATCAAAACTAATAGGGATGTGCACAGCTTCAATAATGGCAATTCTACCAGCCCCTTTGTATTACAGGAAACTGCAAATGTTGAAGACACGAGCATTGTCAACAAAGACAATACGACGACAAGATAGAAATCTCAGATGTGTGCAAAGAAGAACTCAAATGGTGGATAGACCACCTGAACGAGTGGAATGGAAAGTCATTCATCAACCCATCTCCAGACCTAACGATCACCACAGACTTATCCCTATTAGGTTGGGGAGCAGTCTGCCAATCACAAATGACGGGGGGACGGTGAAGCCCAGAAGAACAAGTGCATCACATAAACGCACTGGAATTGAAGGCAAGCCTACGAACCATACAAACATTTGTGAAAGCAAAATCGCAAATACAAGTTCACATCAGAATGGACAACAAAACAGCAGTGGCTTACATCAACAAGAAAGGCGGAACGAGGTCCATTGTCCTAGTCAACCTGGCCCAACAAATCTGGGACTTCTGCATAGAGAGAAGATATCATTAACAGCAGAATACCTCCCAGGGAAGGAGAATCCGATGGCAGACTGGGAATCCAGGCATTTCACAGATCCAGCAACTGGATGCTGAAGAAGTCAGTATTCGATCAGATCAATCGATTAAGGGGAGCATTGCAAATTGATCTATTTGCAGACAGATTAAATTACCAATTTGACATTTACGCCAGTTGGAGACCAGACCCCCACTGGAGTAGTTGGTGTGTTGAAAGGGAAGTTGATCCGTTTCAAGCCATTTTGGCAGATATAATCAACTTCCTCAGTGACACTTCGATCAGCTATTTCTTAGATACATCCTAAAATTAATGGGATACCAGTAGGTCAGTATGACGCTATCAAAGAAACAATGACTGCCATTTTCAATGAGAGACCACCAGCCCGCAAATACTCTGACATCTGGGATGTTGGAATAGTACTGAACTACATTTCAAAACTAGGGCAGAATGAGGCTTTACCAGACAAAACCTTGACGCACAAACTAGCTATGTTACTAGCATTGACTAACGCTAGTCAAGCTTGTGAGATACACAGCATCAATCCAGAGCACATTCAGGATTTGGGAGATAAAGTTGAAATGACTTTAATCAGACACACAAAAACTAAGAAAGTTGGTTTCAAATCAGAGAAAATAACTCTGTATCCGTTCACTCAAACGACTCTGGATCCGATTATCACACTTAAAGCCTACTTAAAACGGACAAAACATTGGCGTACAAACACAGAACAAAAACAGCAACTCTTCTTAGGGTACACGGCTCCACACAAACCAGTCGTTACATGTACCGTTTCCAATTGGTTGAAGAACATTATGTCACTGGCAGGGATTGACGTGGACAAATTCCAAGCTCACTCAACCAGGGCAGCGGCTACATCGAAAGCCAAAGCTCAGGGAATGTCTGTAGAAGACATAATGAAATGTGCCAATTGGTCTAAAGCAGGCATATTTAACAGGTTCTACAACAAACAAATTGATGGTTCGGATACAAGTTTATTTGCAAAAAAAGTACTACACAGGTAACTTTCAACCATCGTATTTAGACCTTATTTCAGTTTACTCACAAAATTATAATTTCATTTCGCATGCTACGCATGCTTATAAAATTCCCCATTATTACCCTGCATAACCCAAGCTGCCTGTTAAGCACTAGAAACTGAAATAGTCATATGACATCTCCCACCAGGTACACAGTTTCTGCTGGGTGAACAGAGCCAATTTTGAAGAAACTCACTTGCATAAGGTGAGACAACATGAGTGCTCGTAAGAGTAGAGGATAGTGAATAGTGTGGATCACCTCACCGGTTGATCACATCTGAAATGCTATGGTGGTTCAGTTCTCTGACAGGGCAAAGCGACAGTTTTTCTGTATCATCAGGCCCAAGAATCGTTGACAGCAGTGGAATAGTAAAAAGTCTATCTGGCTGTCCTGGCAAGTGATTCTTCACTGTAAAATCAAATTGGAGACCAAGGAAAACTTTGGTGTTCTTCCGCTTAAACTGACACAGTTCACATACAGCACATGGTGTCTCAGTACTATTGATAGATCCAACAATGGTGGACGAAACTTTCTGGATTGATCTGCCAGCTAGTAAGAGTGCAACGAGGATTGGAGTTCACTCACATTTTCAAACTTTTGTAGCAGTCACTGTAGCTACAAATGTGTTAATCACACCTTTAACAAACAGAAGTCAGGGCTTTTCAGGCCAGAGACATTGTGACTATGGCTCATTTCTAAAGTAATGTTCCAGAGGTTATTCAAAGCAGATTTATAGCATACAACATCCTCTTGATCTCTTTACCCAAAAGAACCAGTTCCGATCATCAGTGGTGAATTGTTCCATACACTGTGTGAAACCTATTCACATGGGTGCTCTCTATTGAGAACATTGGAGATTATATACTATTCACACTTTGCTGAGGATCAAATCATTGATTCAACAGAAAACTATGATGTGGGGTCTAATTTGGTTTAAATATCTAAGCTTATTGTAATCATGAATCCTAGGTTTCAGTATGTCACTGCATCTGGTGGATCCCATACCTGCTATTGACATGTGTTGTTTATTTGTCAATGACTTGTTCCATGATTTGCAAAATGGTTGATTGGTGCCATGAAAACCTTTTTTATAGTTCCTCATATCAAGTGCATAAGGTTAGATTAAAGTGGCTGTTTGCCTAAAGAGGGGTTACCATGTCATTATTTATCTAGTTTTAAATGGATACAATTTCAAATTATAAATCTATGTTTAGTAAAGTTGGGAATTCTTGTGATCCTTAGCAAAGTGTGAGTAGTATAGGTCTTTGAATGGCATTCAGAAGTGATACACATAAGGAAGAGAGATTTTATGGATGTCAACTTCTATATTATGAGGAACAATGCAAACATATACTCCGAAATGTTGTGTTCCTCCTAATAAAGAAGTTGACATCCATAAAAACTCTTTTCCTTATTGGAGATTATATACACCATCCCAAACTTGAATAAGTGCCTTGAATCCTGCATCAAGGAATGTGGATATTTGACAGAACAAAGTGATAATGGCTGTAACCTGATCCTTGATGAAAAAAGTTGATATTCACTGATGAAATGCTCTTGGATAGATGCAGTTTATCAGCTATCCATGTCAACAAAGACACTGTGTCAATACTCTTGATACTACACAAGAGTTGAAGGAGGATCGGTTTGTTTCACATTCTTATGAGCAATGCACGTTGCTTGGACCACTGTCTACTGTAGGTAGGATGGTTGAGTGTACTGTAAAAATTTCAGTGTATGATTCATGGAAAAAAGAAGTATCTGGACAAAAAAGGGGAAATTTTGTCTCAACAGTAAATATGACTGCATAATTTTCAGCACCCTACAAAGAAGCATTTGAATTTACCATATCTTTCTCTTTTGGACTGAACTGCAATATTGTCATAATGGCCTTTAACATCTGCTTTTTGCCACTTTTATCTGAGCTTATGAGAAAATTATACACTACATTTTTTAAGTACTCCAGATTGGCATTTTCTCGCGTGACATTTCTTTGCTGTTTCCATAGTTCTTCTGTTAACTTCTCATTTTCTTCTCTGAGTTTATCTTGCCTTAGGGTACTGGCATGTTCGATATCCCTTAATGCTCCTTCTAACTGTCTTTTATGTTTCCTCAAACTTGACAGCTCCACATCCCTTCGTGCCTGTTCTTGGGAAAAGTGTAACAGCAAAGTTTCTCCCGGATGTCCATGTGACTGAGCAAGAAGTTCTTTCACTGCATCTTTCCCATCAGTATCTTCTTGCTTGCCAGGTTCCATGGCAACATCTGAGCATTCATTCATATCACTGACATATTCTGGGTTCACATTGTGACTTGTAAAAGTTTTCAGTGCTGCGATTTCTCCATCCTTCTCTGCTAACATTGCAATGGTCCTCTCCCTCTGCTTCTTTAATTCATACTCCATTTCCTTGATTTGTTTGGCATGTTGAGATTTAATTGTTATGAGTGTTTGTCTGTGTTGTTCCTGATCTGCCTGCAGTGTTTTACTTAGGTGGTTGATTTTCAAATCTTTGGCTTCTATGACCTCCTTATGCTCCTGGTGACCTTGCCTTAGTTTCTCTCGCAGTTGGCTGATTTGATCTTTCAACATCTCCAGATCTTTGTTGGATGAATCCTGCAACAAATCAAAGATCATGTACACAGTGCATTGGAACAGATGAAATGTTCAGACAAAAATGTGAAAAAATCAGGAGTAAATTTAGTTCATTTTAAACATAGCATCATGGCTTACCTGACTAGTGACATTTTTCATATTGTGCACATGAACAAGATCAGGGTGAAATTCAAGGTTTTCAGTGAGACGTCTCAGCATGTTGCTGTACATTTCAGTGATAAAAAAACAACAGAAATTTGTTCTGATATTGTCTGAAACTCAAGTGGCAGCATGGAAACACTTTCTAATTTTTCCTAAGGTACTCTGGGACTACTGGGCCATTTATGGGTGGGCCTAAACCTCACATATTAGAGGTAGTATTCTAAGAATTATTATCATTGTTGATAATGTTAAAAATTCTTATGAATACATAATAATATCCAGGTAGCCATGAATCATCTAGATGGAATTCCCCTGACACTTACATCTTAACTGTTTCTCTTAACTCGGTCCTTGGTTTTTCATGATATGAGCGGGTAGCACGATTCACATGCATGTGGATTGTGTTTGGCAAACCCTTTCAAAATGAAAACTTGTTTTTCATTACCTATTCAATGGCACCATTGACATATGATCATCATCGATAGCTACATTACTAAGATGAAATATATCAGGGGGTTCTTATTAAGTTCCATGTGTATATATGCTAATCAATTCTGGAGGTTGGGGTTTGATTGATGCAGTGGCTCTTCATGATAGAATTTTATTGTGTACTTTTGCACATATTTATTCATCAGATGACCCTCTGGTGATGCATGTCAAAGACTCATGAAGAAAACAAGGCGTTCCACAGCTATTTTAAGCATGTAATGGCTGGACAAAATCTCAAAGTTGAAGTTGATTTTGTTGATGGTGATGGACTGTGGGACAGAATAGTGATGGGGATAACCAGGTGAAGTTATTCACCAAGTTTGCCCAGAATCGGTCATTAAAGGAGCAGCTTTCTGGGAAACCACTGCATCATGTATATATGTAGGATTTAGATCTATGGCGGGTTTCCTAATCTGTTTGATTGTTCAATTTTTACATGACGTCTTTGCATAATGATGTCATTACGCGATAACATAATCGCTAACCGTTCCCGATGTTATTCGACACTAACCGTTCATGGCGATAATAATCTCAGGAAAATCTTCAAAGCTAAGAAAATGGGAACCATAGAAAATGATGGTTTTGTAATTGCAGAGCCACCTACAAAGAAGAAGAAACCTGTATCAAAAGATCCCAATGCAGAAACATTTTGGAACAACATGGAAACAATATGTGAGATTACAAAACTGAAAACGCTTAATCCAAAATGGGGAAGTGTAATGATTTGCAAGATCTTCTTGTTTGCAGCCAATGAAAGAATGGTAAGGAATATCCTTGAGAATTATTTCTTTGACGAAACATCACAAGTGATTTTTAAGAAAAGTGTTGAATAAGACACCCCACATCGGCCATGTTGCACTAAAGAAGAAATGGTAAAAATCATTGTTAAAAACCACACACTGGATCGGCGGCCATTTATTAAAGCATTCGCCGCTCTGTTTTCCCGGTTGTACGGGAAGCTGTTAAGGTGTTGTTTGACATCAATGTAAAATGTGAGGAATGCAACAGTGCAGTGAATTTACCCAAAACCACCCGGACGAGGAAGCCAATTCCTGCGACTTATCCTAACTCCCGGTAGCAAATAGATCTTAAGAAGATGCCCACCTAGAAAGGGTTCAACTATGTTTGTAACATTGTGGAGTGCCTTTCCCGGTTTGCACTCTGGAAAGCTGTTATAGTGACTAATTCAGGACAGCCATCGTCCAAATATTTAAAAAGTCCCAAAACTATGTAGCCAAGAAATGTGAGAGAGTTATTGTAAAAAATTTATTCTGCATTCTTAATCCCTATCACTACCGCAGGTGGTTAATGTTTTTGTAAGGTTCAAATCATAGTTCATCCCTTTGCCTGCCCGGCAGTTAATGCTATGCACCTGTGTCGATATGCTAAATTTATTCGATGGGAGGTTTCTGTTATATCACATTTTCTATCTATGATATCCCCCCACAAAAAAAATGGTGATTTCCAAAAATTTCCAATTTGAAAATATCATTTCCAAAAATTGGAAAATTAGGAAGGATTTTACCACTACTTCTTTCAGTTTCTCCTTTACCCAAGGATCCCCATGAGTGTGTAGACTTACTATTTCATGCATCTTTTGTTCTGTAAGAGTTCTTACTGTTGATATACATAATGCATCTTGCATATGACATATCTATTTATGAGAACTGCAGGAATATAAGCAGTATTTTGATATTATCCATTTGTGCTTTATATTAATGTAACTGCATCTGATGCGTGAAGAGATACATTTTTGAAAGTTGGGATCTTGTTTAAAGGAAGTGTTTTCTATTCGTCGTCCTATGCGATCAACTAGGAACCAATTCTATATACAGTATTCACTCATCTGCATCCTTCTCGTTCTAAGTGTCAAAAATTGATATTGACTGTTATATTTGCCCCTAGTATGGCTAGCATATTCCAAAATACTGTTTTAAGTGCATGTTTTACTTGTTATCCACAGAAGCGCAAATATTTTCCTCTGTCACGGTTTGTATAAACACAAATTACATAGACCTACATTACATCATGGACTAAATATACGTTTACCGGACTCACTGACTGACTGGACAAGGTTTATTACATGTCATAAAAGTGAACCCTTGCCTGGGAATAAAAAACAATCTCTAATTGGTACCCTCTAATTAACCCCTGCCACAAGTGATGGACTGTTTGGGTGGTTTATCATTGCGTAATCAACAGTCAACAAAGCATGAAATGTTGTTTTAAGACTAGGCGAATAGGGATGTAGGCGAATAGAGAACAACCCATTTGGGTTTGTGGTCAGAGACGGTGTTATGCAATTGGTGTATTCACGAAATATCATGAACTTGTTAATAGATAATTGGTTATGTTGTCCACACACGGGTGGACTGAGGCAAAAAAACAACCCAAATGAATTCCTTCTTAAAAACTTCATAGTGTAACTAATTAATTTGGTTATTTACAATACAAAGTGACTGAATGTTTAATACATTATTAAGTTTAGATCACGTTAAATAATTTCTAGAGAAATCAGTACACAAGTTCATATTATACAGATGTTTCCAGAGGCAAATAGTTTATGAGATTCTAGTTTAACTTTATGAAAAGCATGATATTCCAAAATAAGCAAGCCAATCTGATCTTTAATGCTCAGGAATTATTACCACTTACATGACAATTATAGTCTGAGAAGGTGTAGGCTCAGGAAACCGACCTTTCGATTCTTATAAGGCTCAGGACGTCGACAAGCGGTACGCTTTGAAGTTTGGGTGATATAAAATGGCTAATCTCATGTGACGTGTTATTACAAGGCTGATGGTTGATGGAAGTGAACACATCGCACACGGAAGCCGATCGTGTCAAAACATGATCAAAACATGATAATGATGAACACATTTAAAGGGGCACTGATCCAGAGCAATTTCCATGGACTGGTTGTTGCTTTTGCTACTGTTTTTCTCACCTGAGTACCCGGATGATATCCCAGTATTCTTGACTGGTCCGTGATCACTGTTGCGCCACCCGCATGCACAATAGATAGTATAGGTATAGATTGATGAACAAAAATGAAATCTTTTTTACTCAATAATATTTCCATGTATTTCTTATGCAACAATGAAGTTCTTTTCATATCCTCCAAACAGTGTCGGCCCATAAGTTTTTTCAGGCAAATTAAATTGCATGTAATATAGCGAATACTACTCCCTTGTTGTAACCCATGCTTGGTGGTAGAAACGCTGATTGATTAATTGCTTTTATCTTGCACAGCGGATTTGTCAAAAGGTAGTGTTTATGTATGTAGATTTACTAATCTATACTGAATACACCCTGTTGTAAAGTACCTGTGTAAAAACAACGTCTTTCCTTCAAAGGATTAACCGCCAATACGTTGATTGATTGCTCATTATTGGCTAACTAAATTACTTTTTTAAAGAATGGTGGACATCATGCAATTAGTTGCCAGGTGTGCTATCTTGGGTGACCAATGGGACTATATACCGATGTGAAAAACCTGAAACAGTGACGTGATCAGTTGAGAAACTACCACTAGTTATCAATCAATCAATCGTTTATTCCACCATGGCTACGTGAAATGCTCGAATTTGATTGGTCAGTCAATAAAATCAGACGGTATCAATTTGGATTGAAAATGCGTCTGATTTCACGGCGCTTCACTCCGCATGTATACAACACTGTCGCACGACTTCAGCTTGGCCACCAACATGACTAATATCAACACAACAGACGTGATGGAAATGAGAAATTCGCACGATAACGGTCTTGCGAAACACAAAATATTAGCCACTCATACTCCATCATGTCCCGTTGCATCGTTCAAAATGTCAAAAATTGAACCACGAGAATTCCGCTCTCTGCCTCCTTGCCTGCAAGGCTGTCACTGCTATATTCGTACACTTTGAAAAGCTTGGCCACAATTGTGTCCCAAATGATGAGAACAATGTTGCAAGGAATCCCAAGTTAGTCGCATGTACACAAAGCAGCACTGTCTGTCACTCTTTCGTCGCATGCCCGGGTGGAGGCACGTACGTGAAATCATGATCGACACTTGCCAGTCATAAAAATTAACAGTCTTTGAAGAGTTACAGGTCATAGGTCGATCAGAAAAAGATGTATTCTTCGATTCTGCAGGGTTCAGGTTCGACAGTCAGTCAAGTATTTTCCACTGTCACTTCGAATTTCAACCTTTCGCAAAATGTAAACACTGGCTCGTCCGCCATTTCAAACTGTTGCGTAACTGTCTACTTCTAAGAAAATAAGTAGGTCAGACGATTCCATTATAGTGTGGCCAGGGGGGTACAGTAACACGGGACACAAAACAATAGGCTGGTTTCGGTCGTGTGGAGTTATGAGTATAAAAACCAAGTTCTTAGGTGTTACATTATTGCATTGAATAAACAGTAGTTTGTTTTCTTTGGACAGAATATTTTTTATGTTGCAATGTTAAAAAAAATACGAACGGCACCTACCACTCCCTTCACAGACGATTTCAATGCGCCTCTTGTCCCATGCCGGATTACGCAGTGTCTTCCGCAGGACGAGGAAGTTCGATGTTAAATCAGTTATGGTAGAATGGAGATAAACATACTGTGTTTGGAAATTAGATGAATGTTAGACTGAATTGATTGTCTCTAAATTAATCATTTGAAACCTCATGCTACGCGTTCGGCTTCAAATGAAATTTACAGACTATCAATTTGGTCTAACATTCATCTAATTTTCAAACACAGTACGTTTATCTCCTAATTCCGCATATGTGGCCTCCGGCCCATATACAGATGATGCAACAGGTTGGCATTTGCATGTTACAAACTTTAGTATCTCAGACGTAGTGCACAGTGAAAATAATGTTGTAGCTTAATAATAATGTTTGTATCATTAGATGCCATTAGGTTGATGAAACTAGTTTTTATATTATAGGATGTACAGACAAACAGTAGGTATTTAGATCTTAAGCTTTCATATGCTGGACATATCATAACAAAATGAAATTCATCTTCAATCATGGCTAACTTACACACTTTACACAGTCGCAGTGACCACTAGTTATAACGACATATCACTTTTTCACATATTAGACTGTTAAAAGACACATGACATGGAATGGGATTCTTTGTCAGCTGCAGATGAATGGCATCTCATTCCTTTATGTTGATATTGGTGGATACATTCCTCGAACAAGGTAATAGCCTGACATAGTTGCTATAACTTTTGTCTGTTTTAATTTTAATATTTGCATTCTGTTTTTCTTCATTTGTTGTAGCATTCAACAGAATCATTTTTTCGCCGTGAAGTGTAATGAGACAGACAACATAAACTAGGTCGCACTAAGGGCGTGTGTGTGAATATGATTCTCGTTGGCAATCTATAAAATGTCTACATATTACAGTCATGTTATAAATTCACTATAAGTATAAGCAGATTGTGTGCCTTTTATTAAGTTTCAAAATGCATACAAATATGATGATAAACTAATTAGGATCATAAGACAAAATACTAAAATACAAAGACGTACATTGACTTCGTTATTTTTCAGTCCTAACATGCTTTACCACCGGCAGATGGTTAAACTTAAAAATGTTTTTTTTAATTATCATAATAATGAAGATGGAAATATTATTGAGAAAAAAGATTCCATTTTTTGTTGTTGCTCAGTCTATAACCTTATACTATCAATTGCGCATTTTGATGGTGCAGCAGAGGTCACGGACCAGTCAAGAATTCTGGGATATCATCCGGGTACAAAAACAAAAACAAAAGCAACAACCAGTCCACGGAAATTGCTCTGGATCAGTGCCCCTTTAAATATCGAGGTAAAAAAACACAGAAATAAGATCAAATTGGATCAGTCACTATACCATCTATGCATTAGAAAATCTAAAAAAGCCTACACTACTGGGATACTTTATTGCAGTCAAACAGGAACTATCGGGGGTATTTTCAAATAACGGCATCTGATGGGCATCCACCCTTCCTAATGTCCCGCTGTTTAGGTTGAAGAAATTTTGTCAAGGTGGCCAGAAGCCCAGTCCCTGTGTCCATCATGGTCGAGGGAGCAGATACTGAACAGCTTGCAGCTTGGTTTCGTAATAAGACTGTTGGCGAGAAACATTAATCGCGCTGGATCAGTGCCCCTCTAACTACATGGGGATATATAATGAGAAGAAGCATGAAAGTGTACATTTGATTTCGAAATGGCTAATGCTCAGCTTGAACATAAGTATATTCCTACCTCTTGTTGGTGCAATATGCTGGAGGCCAGACAACCCACGAAGAAGAAATACCGATACCTGGAACGTCGTCTTCAAGAACTGAGACACCAGGTTCAACTGGTCAGACAGTTTGCTGATTCAGCGTCTCTTCTTTTACATCTTTAATTATGTTTTAATGTACGTATAAATGTGCATGTATATTTAAAATTTTGTAATATTTTGTAACATTTCGTAATATGATGTAATATAGCTATTTATAATTCCTGTAAAATGTAGCATGTTGTAACATGGTTAAATAAATCTGTCCATATAGTCCCCCGTTAGCACTCGTGGCTTATGCCTTGTATGTGTTTTATGTTTTAATGTATATATACTAAGTGAACTGAGACTGAAATAAACACTATCTTTATACATATATTTGGCTTGTTATATCATTAGGTGTGCTCTCAGCCACATAATCCGGATTATCCTCTTCTAACAACACGTAGGCCCATCATTCTCTCTATAATCCAATGTTATTTGCTAACGGACGTGAAGTTTGGACCAAAGGTCGACGTCCTGAGCCCTAACCGTTAGAGAAGAGTGTTCAAATCTGCAGTTGCCTGCTGTTTAATGCGACTCTTAAAAGGCTTGAAGCGACATTTGCATGTTCATCTTTTGATGATTGATATAAAATATGTTTCCGTAGTGACACCCGTGCCAAAAGAACTTTTTTTTTGTTTAGAAAATGTTAAAACCTGCCAATCGTAATCCAATGCTTGTTTGATCGGCATTCTTACAGTACGACTTTACAGATGCCGATTTCTTGTTGATGCATAGAGAGGAGTTTCCATGTTTATTCTCACGCCGTTATCAAGACAAAAGTTACTACAACCAGGTGAATACTAGTAGAAGTATATATGCATAGTGACAAGCAGTAAATTAACAACAACAGGTAATTTAGCAAGTAGCACATCGTTGGTCGGGGCCAGCAGGAGAGTAAGATCAACAAATTGTAAACAGGTTGATTGGATGCTAGTTGAACAGCTAATTGACAGATTCTATCTGTAGTCTAAATCCACGCCATTGTCCAAGTAATGGAATCAATCAACATTCAATCAGCTTGTTTATCCTGAACGATGTACAATGAAATGCTGCTCTATTCAATAACCAGGGAGTTGTTATCACGCAAGTGGTACAGTACCTGGCCATAAGTATACGTGATTTTGACGTTCACAATGTCATGCGCACGGGAAAAGGAGGGGAAACTCAAACAACGTAACTTGATAATGCTTGAAAGTCTTACCATAATATTTTGTCAGTTGACCCTTCATATGCAGCACTTCCGGTGCACGGTCAGGTAAAGACCGATATAAGTCTCTAACATAATCAAGTGAGAGCTTTTCCCACACATGCAGAATTTCTGCGTAAGGTTTGTCAGGTTTGTTGATGCGATGTGCGACGGACTGCAACCGCCTCTTAATTGTTAACCAGAAATTTTCAATTAGATTGAGATCAGGAGACTGTGGGGGCCATTCTGTGTCAATAATACCATTTTCTTCTTTGTAGTTTTTCACACTTCTGGCCCGATGTACGGGAGCATTATCGTCCATGAATACATATGGCTCGTTTGTAGAATGATGGGTAAGGAAGGGCTATAACTGGCCAAAGATTGTTTTCAAGGATGTCTATATACTTTGCAGCATTGATGTTACCATTTACTGGGGTAAGAGTTCCAATCCCCTTGAAGGTGACACCCCCCCATATCGTACTTTACGTTGCGAGGGCCGACACACTAAATGCATCCAGTTTACTTCATCGCCCTTTCTCCACACATACACACGCTTGTCACCTCCAATAACAACCTTACATTCGTTAGAAAACATGTATTTACTCCAGTTATTATCAACTGTGAAATTCCTGCGTTCCTGACACCACAATCTGCGTTTTTTTCAAGTTAACCTCCCGAATTGACACTGATTTTTTGGCAATCCGTCGTTTATATCCTTAGAAATTGAATTTTCTTCTGACAGTTCCCTCACTGAATGTTCGAGTCTTATTTTTGTTAAATTTGTTTGTAATATTTCCCAATGTTGCCCGACAATTGTTTTTGACACACCTGATTAACGACGTTCGATCACGATCAGTGAATAGTCTTCTTCGACCGCTTCGCAGCTTTCGTGTCAGTTGTCAATTCATGTGATATACGACCCATTGGCGCGGACGATTGCCAGAGGGGAAGTAAACAAGCAGACAATAACTTGTAGGCATGTCACGTGACAGGCACATGACAGGGAATCTATTTTTAGAAAATCAGTGTTTCTAAACACTGAATGTGTCTCACGGTGCGAATCTAAACGGCGCATTCGTTTTAGCAAAAACAACGTCATTTCCAAAATCACGAATACTTATGGCCAGGTACTGTATGTTTCGTTATGTATCCCTATACTGTTTACTGCAGTATAAGTGAGATCTGATTCAGTTTGCGAATGACCAATATTTTGAAGCTGATTTAAGTTCTACTTTAGTAAACTGCTACCTAACAGATTGATCTCAGATTAAAACATATCATTCCAAATTCGTTTAATCCTATTTCAGGTACTAAGAAATGATGAAATTTTACATATTAGATATAAATCTATCGGTACCAGTTCGACGTGTGTGGTCATGAGTTAACTAACATAGTGATTATATATTTTTAACCATTACATGTGTCATTAAGCATCATTTATGCCATTATAATGTTCTCTGATCCATTCCATCATACAGCATTTATTTCATTCAATGTTTTGAAGCTCACATGATGACATGAAAAATGTTACTGTTCCAGTTAATTTTGAAGTGTAAAATGATTTTCATTCTTCAAGTGTTCCAACCAATATAGTCATTATGGTTACAAATGGCCTGATTTTTAACACCTCTCAAGTAAGATGTTAATTCAGGAGTGTACGCACACACGTCCACACAAAACATCTGTAATTTGTGAATTCTGTTCGGACGAAAAAAAAATATCTAATTTGATAAGAATTATTATATAAATTATCTTCCCTCACTCTGAGAGAAGCATGGCATAATTCGTTCACTTTTTCATAATTTTATCTGCATGAAAGGAATTATAAAAACTGTGAAACAAACCACCGTATATTACCATTTCACCAACATTGCGATATTGACCATGGAATAATGTTAAGTCCAGTCTGTTTTCAATATCACACATACATACAAACAGCTTAACACAAAACAATATGCAATCAACCAAATTCCATACAATACAACTTTTACCGCCTGTGCATACCACACTGTTGACGAATCTCTCAGGCGTATTAGAGCAATAATCACATCGCGACATGTCAAACAAACCTACAGCTCTGTAGATTTAAATAACTTACCTTTTTAATAAGAAAAGCAAGATTTATGGATGTCAACTTCTTTATTGTGAATAACACGACGTTTCTGAGCGTATGCTTGCTCCTTCATCAGGTGAAAATCGGGTCGCAACAAGTGTAGAAGTGAGCACAGCTCACATACCCCCGCTTCCCACTTTGGGACATGGAAATGACTGATATTGATATATATAAAGTGACAAGGATCAGCAGCTCACAAGACTTTCTCCTTGACTCTACTAAACTTTATATACATGTTAGATAATAGTTTTGCCATGTACTGATTACAGTAATAATTTATGGAAACATTTTTATTTTTTTTATCTCATGGAAACCTGACATACAATTGAACTTGACTGTCTCATGTTGCACACAATGAAGTGGACGTAGATGAAGATTGTTATTTTTTAGCACATGGCATATCTGTGGGTCATGATTAACTTGTGTATTAAGTTTGGTGAACCTAGCATGTATAGTTTCGATGATATGCTGTGGCCAGGTAACCATCAAACACATTTTGCACAAAGTCATGTTTCCATGGAAACAACAACAAAACAAATTCTGAATTTTTTTTTTATTAAAATAGCAAAAGGCACATCAATGGGTAATGATTAACATGTGTGTGAAGTTTGGTGAACCTAGCATGTAAACTTTATGAGATATGCTCCGGAAAACCATCAAACACATTTGGCACCAAGTCGTGTTTCCATGGAAACAGCAAAAAAACAAAATTCTGAAAAAAAATTAAAAGGCACATCAATGGGTAATGATTAACATGTAAACTTTAAGAGATATGCTCCGGACAAACTTTCGGGACGGACGGAAGGACAGAATGAACACTATATACCCCTGTTACTTCGTAGCTTTTTGATTTAAGAAATAGTTTGACCTTGAATTTGGTGAGAAGCCTGATATAATAGCATTGTTTGAATGTAAGGCTAACTAAGTACATGGGGAGTCTTGAGGAGAGTAGTGAGCTTGGGTTCACTACTAGTCAATCTGAATGTTGTATTAAATGGCATTCTTTTGATAACAAATGAAAACATTTTAAGTTTAACCATCTGCCAGTGGTACAAAATGTTAGGACTGAAATAACGAAGTCAATGTACGTCTTTATATTTTGTCTTATAATCCTAATTAGTATATTATCATATTTATATG
Organism: Haliotis rubra; assembly: GCF_003918875.1. Lineage (NCBI taxonomy): Eukaryota > Metazoa > Mollusca > Gastropoda > Lepetellida > Haliotidae > Haliotis > Haliotis rubra. Next base: position 69,119 of record NW_025766137.1, read on the forward strand.
CATTTTGAAACTTAATAAAATGCACATGATCTGCTTATACTTAGTGAATTTATAACATGACTGTAATATCTAGACATCTTATAGATTGCCAATGTGTATTATATTTCACACACGCCCAAGTGCGACCTAGTGTATGTTGTCTGTGTCATTACACTTCACGGCAGAACATTTTTATTCTGTTGAATGTCATAACAAAAAAATACAAACAAAGTGCAAATATTAAAATTAAAACAGACTAAAGTTATAGCAACAATATCAGGCTATTACCTTGTTCAGGGATTGTATCAATCAATATCAACATAAAGGAATGAGATGCCATTCACCTGCAGCTGACAAAGAATCCTGTTCCATGTCATGTGTCTTTTAACAGTCTAATATGTGAAAAAGTGATATGTCGTTATAACTAGTGGTCACTGCGACTGTGTAAAGTGTGTAAGTTAGCCATGATTGAAGATGAATTTCATTTTGTTATGATATGTCCAGCGTATGAAAGCTTAAGCTCTAAATACCTACTGCTTGTCTGTACATCCTATAATATAAAAACTAGTTTCATCAAAGTTTCAGGTTTTTCACATAGGTGTATCCCATTGGTCAACCAAGATAGCACGCCTCACAACTAATTGCATGATGTCCACCATTCTTTAAACAAGAGTCATCAGAAGATGACATATCCCCCCGGGGGACTCATATATCTGCCAAGTTTTGCTGAAAGATATTAAGACGTTTTCCAGTTGTGCTTCGGAAATGAAACCTACCCCTCACTTTTGAGACTAAGTCCGAATTGTTTCCATGGAAACTGAGAAAATAATAAATCACAAAAATCTGTAAATAGCAAAAGGCACCACTTCAAGATCTGCCTCACATATCTGCCAAGTTTTGCTGAAAGATATTGAGAAGTTTTCGAGTTGTGCTCCGGAAACGAAACCCACCCCTCCTTTTGGGACTAAGCGTTTCCACGGAAACCGGGAAAAATAAAAATGACAAAAATCTGCAAATAGCAAAAGGCACAACTTTAGGATCTGTTTGATATATCTACCAAGTTTTGTTGAAAAATATTATACGGTTTTTGAGTTTTGCTCCGGAAACAAAAGCAATCCTTACTTTTTGAGACTAAGTCCAAAATGTTTCCATGGAAACCAATAAAAATTAAAATGCCAAAAATCTGCAAATAGCAAAAGGCACCACTTAAGGTTCTGTTTGATATATCTACCAATTTTTGTTGAAAAATATCGAACGGTCTTTGAGTTATGCTCCGGAAACAAAATGATGACGGACGGACGGACAGACGGACGAGGCGACGACTATATCCCACCGCATTACATGCCGGTGGGATAAAAAGTAATTTAGTTAGCCAATAATGAGCAATCAATCAATGTATTGGCGGTTAAACCTTTGAAGGAAGGACGTTGTTTCCACAAAGAGACTTTACGACAGGGTGTGTTCAGTATAGATTAGTAAATCTAAATACATAAACACTACCTTTTGACAAATCCAATGTGCAGGATAAAAGCAATTAATTAATCAGCATGTTATCGGTTACTCAGCTGATAATTCCTCTTGCTGCACTTCCATGCGCATATTACATAAGATGTAAAATATTTGCCACATCAGACCTCAATTTATAATGATGAGTATTTACTCCAGACACAAGAAATGCCAACCTTTGTCGGGTAATCATTGTGGTGTTATCTGACTGACTGACTGAGTTTGGTTTTATGCCGCTTTTAGCAATATTCCAGTAACATCACGGCGGGGGACACCAGAAATGGGCTTCACACATTGTACCCATGTGGGGGATTCGAACCCGGGTCTTCGGCGTGTCGAGCCAACGCTTTAACCATTAGGCTACCCCACCGGCCCCATTGTGGTGTTATCACTAATTATACCTGTTATATATTCATTAACTGACCATCAAGTGAACGATGACAAATACATGTGTAGGTTTACCACCAAACAAGGTTTACAGCAAGAGAGAAGTAATCGCTGTATTGCATGCAAGTTTGATTGTCTGAAAAAAAACCTTATGGGCTGACACTGTTTTGAGGATACGAACGGATCGAACTTCATTGTTACATAAGAAATATATATAAGCATTTGCTGTGTACTTAGTTAAAAACTGTATATACCTAAGTAAAATTTCAGAGTTTTTAGCAATGGCAAAGTGGGGTTGTTTAGTTTATCGATTCAAATATATCAAATGTGTGTTTTTGATATCTTAGCATACGTAATAGACATCATATTTTTACATGATTAAATATTGAGGTAAAAACACAGAAATAGGATCAAATTGGATCAGTCACTGTACCATCCAAACATTTGAAAATCTGAAAAAGCCTACACTACTGGAATACTTTGTTACAATCAGACAAGAACTGTAGGGGATATTTTCAAATAACGGCATCTGATGGGCATCCACCCTTCCTAATGTCCCACTGATTAGGTTGAAGAAATTCTGCCAAGGTGGACAGTAGCCCAGTCCCCATGTCCGTCACGGTCGAGGGAGAAGGGGCTGACCAGTTTGCAGCTAGGTTTCGTAATTAGACTGTTGGCTGGAAACATTATTGCTCTGGATCAGTGGCCCTTTAACTGCCTTGACTCACTCATTAACAAGGCAGTAGTCAGTAGGCCTTGTTAATTGGTGAATCTTAAAGGTCACATGCGATGTAAAACACAACTTCGCAGATTCTGATACCTTTCGTTATGGACTTACCGAAACAAATCATCAAAAGTGCAAATACAACTTATAAAGTTGAAAAATAACGCGATGAAAAAAACCGTGTGAAATCGGAGTTCAAACGATTCACTAATTTTCCCCCAGCGCTTGGTGAAAAGTGGTTTCAACAGCTGGGCTGCGCTGCGCCGGGCTGCGCTCATATAGCACACGTGCAGTGAAATAGGTTCGCGCAGCTTGGAAGCGGGTTGTCCGGTGAATACTCGGTGAAGGCTTTGGTGTGAGCTATTTTTCTAATGTTTTGTTGCTATTTCACAGGCGCAAGCTTTTTATATGTTATGACAGTAGATTACCGATTTAACTGTTTATATAATTTCATTTGTCTATTTCACCACATGTTCTTCTTACCGAGTCACTTTTTTCAGTTCGATACTTAAAAGCAATGTCATTATTTTAGCATTGACAGAATTTCTAACTGTGATATAAATTTGTCGTTGTCACAGACAAAACTCAATGTCTGTTTTATTGACACCTATGTGTCTGCCTGCCTGTCTGCTAGTGACAATATTCAATACACAACTTCGATCACTGACCACATGCAATTTGAACTTAACACCTATCAGGCTATACACCATAAACAAAACGCATTGATTTATGGCCCGAGTTCGGTCTCTGTCACATTATGTCACAGACAGGCAGGTGTGATACTTGTACACATGACATATTATGATGTCTGTTGATTGCCAAATGCTATACACAAAAAATGAGTATGTATTTACAAACCCCAACATCTCTATATACACACACAATGAGTCGTGAGGGCATCTGCAAATGAACCAGCCGTTATAATTGAGTGCACACCCACCTGCTCTGACTGGGTTCGGGATCCCGGCTGCTTCGTTTCTTGGGAAGTAAACCCAAGTACAAAATATTGCACTTTTGATTTGCGATTGTACGCTTATACTTTTGTTTATATGTTTTTTCATAATCAGCAATGTATATTATATGTCATGAATAAGTGATAATTGTGTTTTAATTATGTATCATTTTTTGGTTGCATGTGACCTTTAACTGCCTTGACTCACTCATCAATTATCAAGGGAATAGGTCTGGGGGCGTACACAGAACAATCATTTACCATCACCCACCAGTTATCTCCCCTTGTGGACATTTCCAAAATTGTAAATCTCATATTTCCAAAATTGGAAATGTCTTGGAAACATCATCTTACCAAGGCATTTCCAAGCTTGTAAATGTGGATTTTTTTTCCCAGTGTATATTGCCAAATTGGACGATAAGAGTGTATGAATATCGATCACGCAATAGCTAGGATTATACCTTGAGTGGGTTGCTTGTAACAGTCCTTTAACAGTATGAAAATGTTTGTTATTATGTGTAACATTTTCATCCTGCTTCATGAATGTAGATTCTATGTCACAAAGCCTGCCTTATTATCCACGTTAGTTAGCAGTCTACTATCACTATTAGAGAACAATGTGAGTAGGTAAATCTCCATAATTGTGCACCCTGGCACGATGGGGGTTAAAACTGTTATTTTGGAAAACTACAGTTAACCCGTACTGTTTGCAGGTCCCGTATGCGACTTAGACTAAAGAGGAGCCTGAGTTCTTAGCTCAGGTTCACATGGATGTAGAGGACGAGGACTGCAGCGACAGGTCAGCTTGGGATGAGGGGTCCAGGAGGAGGGGACGAGGGGGACCAGGAGGAAGGGAGCAGGGACGCTCAGAGGAGAGCAGACACAGTTGGAGGGGAGCACGCGGTACATGAGTCGACCCGTCCGAACCGGAAAAACACATCTGGTGAGTATGCTTTCAATCACCCTCGTTTTACCAAATTGTAGATAAGTTTTAAATTCCCAAATAATTATTAGACTATCATTTTAGCTCTATATGAAATATGTGGACTACACGTATCCACTTTAATCTTATGAACTGTGTCGACTATCTTCTTTAACCCTAAGACTATAATCTTAATCACAAGCCTTGGCTTGGCTACTTTGATTCTTACTAAACGTAAGACATAGACATAGACATAGACTGAAATTGGTGATAGTGCTCCTATTCTGGAGCAGAACTTTAAAAACCTTTCAATACTCTCCTTCCACTTTTCTATATACACACCTAAATATTTGACATAATCATAACTCGTAGGCATAATCATGAGTATTTTGCCATTGCGGGGGATATTGATGACTTTGTCTTCTTGTTTTTCACTGTTTTTAACAATGTTTCATTTCACTCAAACTCAACAAATATTGAATCAGTTGCTTCACTGCATGTTCCAACATGTCGTTTAAAGTGCCCACTAAGCACACAAAAAGTTGCATTTACCTTAGTGTATAAATGACCTCACCACGTTTATATACGACTATCAAATTTTAGGGTGTTCCCTTATTTTTTGTTTGTAGTATATCCACAAGTCTTGCAGATAAATATTGAACGGTTTTTGAGTTATGCTCCGGAAACGAAGCCCACCCCTCCCTTTAAGACTAAGTCCGAATCGTTTCCATAGAAACCGGGAAAAATAATGCCAAAAATCTGTAAATAGCAAAAGGCACCACCTTAGGTTCTGTTTGATATATCCACCAATTTTTGTTGAAAAATATTGAAAGGTCTTTGAGTTACGCTCTGGAAACAAAATGATTATAGACAGACGGACGGACGGACTAGGCGTCAACTAAATCCCAACCGGGGGGATAAGAACTTTGACTGTAAGTCCTGATAATTTGTACTAATGCACACACTCGGAATCTGTGATCTACAAAATGAAAAACTAATGCAGATAACTCACCTTGTTTTTGTTTTTGAGAACAGACTGTGCTCGCAACTTGTATCTTTCAAATTCCTCCTTGACATGTTCTAATTCTTCTTTGTACTGAGCACATTGTGGATGCTGGCTGTCTGTCTTTTCATTATCCCCCTTCAACAGACCTACAAAAAAGGGTTAATATATGATGATAATGTGGTAATTAAAATAGTTCCCTATTTTGATACTCAAACAATAATATTAGTGTTTTTTTCTCAAAATTTGCCCAACACAGCAAGTCAACTAAACAATTACTTTGCAGGTTTTAATACATCAGACCCTACTTAATCAGGACTTTTAGGCCAAAACTAAGTTTAGAAAGCAGAAATATGGTAAAAGACAATTTAAATGACTGACAAAATTGTCCCCCACAACAAATTTTCAACTAGGGGAATTCATCTGGCTGGGTGTTTGACCTGCAAAATTTTAACAACTGGGTCACCCAGTCAGTCCAGTCAGCCTGCTTCTATCGTAGATGATTTAATTCCATTACAGAGCTTTTTTGTACACTGGAACTGGTGTCTTCACACACCTTATGTGTTAACTTCAGCCTTGGCCAAGTCACGTTTTTACTTTGTATATGAAGTGTACCTCTCCTTTTTCAAAATATTGTGGATCGGCCTTTGCTTTTTGATAACCTTGTCCACAATTAATGTCAAGTGTAAGCCTTAGTGGTTTGTCACAAACCAAAAGTAGACCTTATGGATATTCAGCACATATTACTACAAATGGAAAATAAAACCTGTTTAGGCTAAATATGTTTTTTACATTACAACCTCATTTCACAAACAGTAGCATGAAACAGTGACATTATCCACAAGATAATATAGGTAATCAGGGTATCTTGTACTAATCAGCACAAATATAAATCCAATCACATTCAGATGGCGAGGCAAACAATGGTCAAAAGTACACACGAGTCCACTGAAGGTCCATAAACACAGACTGTCCATAAACACAGACTGTCCATAAACACAGACTGTCCACAACAAAATAGCCCATGGATGTAATCCTGTATACGATGTGTAACAGTTCTGTTTGTTGCTGTCATCCAGAATAGTGTAGTACTGCCTTATATGTCTTGAAGAACTCTTGGATACGAAACCAGAAGTGGGAGCAATTTCCCCCCCGAGTCTGAAATAATAAAATACCTACTCACTAGCCATTGTCTGCAAGTAACAATGTTAAAAGACAAATATTGTCTAATCTTCAACACCAAGGCGATAACTCTACTTATGTAACTTTGTTAAAGAAACCAGAAACGTACTCACAAAAAGGCCTTCTCCTCGACAGTATGAAGTTAAACTGTGTTAAATTCAACTTATCAAGACTTTATATAGCAGATTTTGAGAACCAAATGCATGCTTTCAACATGAATGAAATGGTGTGTTTGGGAGATCTGTTCCCACATTAAGGCTGACATCCACCTCTACCAAAATACACCCTGAATAACTTTCATAAAAGAGCATGAAATGTGACAAGGTTACAACAATGAAGCTGTCAGGATTTAATCCCTGGCAGGAACTGTCTGGAAAAGGACTTGGGGCAGAAAGGGCTCTACTGCACCCAAACAGGATAGTAGAAATAAAAACCTAGTTCAGATTGTTGATTGTTTTTTTTAGATAGCATAATCTCAGGGATGAGATCAAAGGCAGTGTCCAATGCATACAACAAAGCACGGAATATTAATTTTTCTGTATGAGATGAACAAATAGGAACAATTACAAGTATTGTTAGTAAATTTACCTCTGGATTATGGTTGCCATATTCCTGTGGTTACCCCATTTCTGGTGTCCCCCGCCGTGATATTGCTGGAATATTGCTAAAAGCGTTGTAAAACCAAAATTCACTCACTCACTCCTGTGGTTACCACAGACACATACAGAAAAAATGGAAATAAAAACGATCCCTACATCATAGTTCCCCTGGTGGTATGCCTCACGGACCAGTCAGTATCACACCGCATGCAGACATCTCTGATCAACCGCTCGCCCCCCTCTGGAGCCGGACTGACGTAGACTGGAAGCTTGTTGTTGCGAAGGAAGATGCGTGTCTAGATCTAAGTGTCTGTTTTGGTTGATCTGTCTGTTTTGAATAAAATCCTGAATTGACGTCAGCAATCCTAGGAATGACATCCAATATCATAGAGAGGTTGGAGGCACACTGATGAGGTGTAGAATCCTGTCTCTCAGGATTAACCAGCGGTCCGGAGGAGGATAAATGTAAGACACTCGAGAGTCCAAGATTGCCCTCCAAAACTTGATTCTCGAAGTTGGGACTAACTCTGATTTGTCGGGATCCACAATTAGTCCAAATGAGTAAACACATGGACGATGAACTTGGTTTGCTTGAGTAGAGTTTGCGTGATAGTATTCCTTGCTAAAAAATCGTCCAGGTATCCATGAATGGCAATGTTCCTGCGATGGAAGAAATTTAGTATGGGATTAATCATTACGGTGAAGAGCCAAGGCGCTAGGGATATTCCAAACAGAAGCACTTGAAACTGAAATTTCCTGCCGTTGACTGCAAATCTGAGATATTTCTGGGAATGTGTAAATATGCATCCTTCAGATCTATGCTTATGAATTTCGAGTGAGGATGGATGAGTGTGCGGAGGTTGCTGAGCGACTCCATCTTGAAATTTGGTGGTTTTAGGAGAACACAAGAAAGACACACTGGAGAGTAAAATCCCTGGAAGGTATCGTCACTGGGAAGCTCTACTACTGCCCGTTTCTCCAAACATTTACCTATTGTCTGAGTCGCTGAAGAAAAGCGTGGTTCCTGCAGGAAAAATCTCCGTCCTGTGGGCTGAGTCGTCACTGGAGGTAAACTCTCCCATGGTAGAATAAATCCCCTCTTCACAACTGAGAGGATCCAAGGGACCGGCATGATCTGTTTCCAATTGTCTATGTACAGGGAAAGCCAGCCCCTCCACAGGGGAAGGAGTAACTGGTATCATAAAAACGTGGTCTAGCTCTGTCCGTTGACATAACTGGGTTGTAAGGCTGAGAGGAAAGCGTTTTTGGAATGTGCACGTCAAAATCCCTTCCGCCCCCTCTTGAGGAGCGAAAGGAACCTCTACCCCTATTTCTTCCTCCGAAACTCTGTCACTGCTCCCAGGAAGGTGAGGTGAGGTGAAATTGGGTTTAACGTGGTGCTTGAGAATATTTTGCTCATATGACGACGTGCATGCGTGTGTATGTGTATGTGCGGCTGCTTGTACTAGCCCAGACTTAAGCTGGTTTTATAGTGCTAGCCCACTGAGATACCATGCCGCAGTGAAGCATGAATACCCCACTCAGACACATTATACTGACTCCTAGCCGACCAGTCCTTGTTGTACACATTAATGCCGAGCGCCAGACAGGGACCAACAAGTACCATATTTTAACGTCTATTGGTATGACGCGGTCGGGGATCAAACCCGTGACCTTCCGCTCTCCGGGCGGATGCTCTCAGCTCCCGGGAAGGAACAGAAGATGAGCGTGATCTGGATTCCAACATACGGTCAAAGGTTGATTTTTGTAAGGAGTCTGAACGACCCAAGGAGGAGGAGCGAGGCATAGTAGATGATGGAGTACCTCTCCTACTTCTAGGAACACTCCTGAATCTATTTGAGTAAGCATAGCAGAGGCTAATTGCTGATTAAGATTACGCGAGGTCACAGCATCCTTAGTCGTAATGGCCTGATGACACTATCCATTAATGATGGCAGAGGAGTTAATGGGTTGCTGAAAAATTTGATCCTTCAAGGAATCTGGGAGGTTCCTCACAGAGTGTAAATGTTGAGAATGAACCACGGCAGTCAAACGTCCTAAGGTGTTAACTTGGGCATGCATAGCATCACTGACCCCCTGGTAAACTATGTCAAGGAAAGAGTGCACTAAGGCAACTTCGTGGGCTGACATCGCATCTAAGGTATCCTTCTTTACCCTCTTTGCCCTAACACGGCCACAAACCAATTCACATATGATAATATATCTACAGAAGATCTAGCTGCCATATCTAAGTCACGCACATCCTTGTTAGATAGGTGAATGAAGTGTTCCTTAGGAGCCTTAGAGTCCAGTTGAGAATAATCATCATCCAGCTCAGGTGGAGCAGAGGGTAATAATCTTCATGAATACTGTAACCCAGGTTTTGAGAGATCCTAGGTAAACCAGATACATTCATGGTCTTGGCAAGTTGCGTCTTGACTATAGATGAGTGAGGTAGTGAAAGTCCAGAGGCACGTTCAGATGGAAGACATCCCGATGTCCCCAGCTAATTTCCAGCGCTGGTTGATTAGATGGAGGAGGCACCGTAGATGATGAAGTTCATGAATGAGTTCAATTTTCTCTCTAAGAGACCATTCTGGTACGTAATCATTAGCTTCCATATCCATGGAAGGGACTGTCAACATACCGTCTCTCAAAACAATGGCTGGATGCGAAACGGGTAAACACTAGATACGTGCTGATCCAAAAAATCCGGGACTAACGGAATAATAGGAGGGTTGTCAATATCCAGTGACCTGGACTCCCCAGCCACCTGATCAAACGTGCCGCCCGTGGCTAAGGTTGAGGACCACTGAGCTTCACATGCCATCCAAGCCAGCCGTGCTAACCCTAACTTGACCCTGGGCTGACCCAGTGACAGCTATGTGATCAAAGACATCCGAGTCAAGACCACCCGACCTGTGCAGCATGCTTGCGTCGTGTGCAGCTTCAGACGGCAGGAGATGACCCTCTCTCTGGGACAGAACTCCTGAACCGCCTACGGATACTAATCCTAGACTGTGTCCCAGGCCGACATCTTACGGGACTAATCGACTTAAAGGGGCACTCATCCGGAGCAAATACTGTAGACTGGTTGTTGCTTTTGTTATTGTTTTTCTCCCGTGAGTACCCGGATGATATCCCAGAATTCTTGACTGGTTCATGACCTCTGCTGCACCACCCGCATGTGCAATTGATAGTATAAGTATAGACTGATCAACAAAGAGGAAATCTTTTTTTACTCAATAATATTTCCATCTTCATTATTTTGATAACAATTGAAAACATTTTGATCGTGGTAAAACATGTTTGGACTGAAAAATAACAAAGTCAATGTACGTCTATTAGTGGTGGTCCGATTAATTGAAATAAACGAAGAATGGTCGCAATCACTAAACGACCAAACAATCAATCATGTTTTCTCATAATCGACCACAAACAATTCTGGAACATTCGTTTGCATTAACAATATATTTCACAAGGTTGGTTTTGTCTGTTACATTTCATAAGCACTACAAGATCATTCCAAGTCAGGATTGAATTTATCTTGAAGACTCAAGGAAAATTATGTTTCTAACATACTAGTCCTCCTCTAAAGATGTGAAATTTGAAAATGCATTTTGTGCAATTTGCTAAAAAAACTCTCAAGAACTACATGTTTTTTCTATATTTTTTTGTGCATTAACAAACATAACCAGGAAAATTTGATAAATGACGCTAATCAATTATTTTCGATGATTGATCGATTGTAATGAACCAATCATCAATTATGAGATTTTAAACAATTCCCAACACTAACGTCTATATATTTTGTCTTATAATCCAAATTAGTTTATTATCATATCTATATGCATTTTTAAACCTAATAAAATGCACATGATCTGCTTAAACTTATTGTGAATTTATAACATGACTGTAATAACTAGACATTTTATAGCTTGCCAACGTTGATTATATATTATTTCACAAACACGCCCTTAGTGCGACCTAGTGTATGTTGTCTGTCTCATTACACTTTACGGCTAAAAAAAAAAAAGATTCTGTATAATGCTACAACAAATGAATAAAAACAAAATGTAATTTTTTTATTAAAATTGATATTTTATACTTATCCTGACTCCTCCTTAATTGCTTGTCTCTTTCTTCTTGCGAATGATAGTGGAACACTTGAATCCCCTTTTGAAGCTCCCTTAAAAAAAGCGGATGTAAAATCACTCACCCAGTGTTATCTCCCTTTTGACTCTTTTGGCGAGAAAATGTGTCACATGATCCGACATGCCCCTCACTCTCTCCTGAATAAGCGCCCGACACCTGGATTACAGGGAATCCAGAGTGCCACGAGGGGAGGTTGGGAGGGCTTACCTCATGAGTCAGGATAAGTATAAAATATCAATTTGAATAAAAAAATAACATATTTTTCCTTATCCTGACTCATGCTTAATTGCTTGTAGAATCCAACAGAAATGGTGGTGGGTCAAGCCACTCTGGATGCCATGCTGATTTACGTCCTGCATACCCCCCTGAGGGAACTTCTTATAGTACTATGCTGATCCTTCCTTCCAGCTTCCTCTGATGAGTTTGGGGGGACCACAACTTAACAGATTTTCCGGAACCGCTTCTCCTGACAATAAAAGTGGATTTATACGCCTCCATGACTTGATTTCCGCATCAAATGGAGAAGTGACCCTTCTTCATATATGAGTAAGTCCTTACAAGTATAGGGTCTGTCACTCATGCTAGCCTATCTTAGTGTCGGCTTTTACAAGTCATGTGATAACGGGTGAGATTCATCTCAGCGTCTTTGAGGAACCGTCAATTGTTGTGCTACAACAAGAGGCCAAAACTGGTGGATACCGGAGACATCCTCGGTAGCAATGTCTCTGAGGTAGTGGTTGGCAAACACCGTCTCCGACTTCCAGAAGCAGCCCTCCATTATTGTCGAGATGTAGCAGTTTCCATGTAGAGCAAGTGTCGATGCCAGTGCTCTGACTTCATGAGGATTGGAAGCTCGTGGTGGCTCGAGTCCTGCTGCTTTATAGGCTCTCAATATGACGGCTCTCATCCATATTGATATTGTTGTACGTGAGATTTCCGTAGGTGTCTCAAGCAGGCACTTTGAATTTCTTTTGTTGGTCTTCCAACTTAAAGGAGCGTAGTAGAGCTAGTATCTCTGGTACTTTAGTCAGTTTCACACCCGTCTTCATGGTGATAACTGTACTGAGGGCCGCTAGGTATGTAGAGAGTGTTGAACCTTTTAACCGCCTTGTTTGTCTTAGATGACAAAGATATTCCGCCACTTGAGGATGTGTTGCTTCCATTACCGTGAAGCCCTTCCTTAAAGCGTATTTCTCAAAACTCTGCCACTTGTCGCCGTACAAGCTGCGGGTTGATCTACGTAGAGCTAATGTGACTGCATTCGCTGCTCTGGCGGAGGATCCTCTTTTCTTCAAGCAAGTTTTAATACGTTCCATGCTATAGTTGGAATATTGTTGGATTGCCGTGTACTTGCTTGGTGTGCGGATGAATTAGTAGGTTCGGCCACTCTGGAAGTTGTAGGGTTGGATTTCCGAGTTCTTTAATGAGGATGGGAAACCACACCCTCGCTGGCCAGTAGGGCGCGACCAAAATCAGATGCAGGTTCTTCGTCTGCTTGATTTTCTGTAATACCTGCGGTATTAGAGCTGGAGGTGGAAACGCGTATGCGTTTAGTCCTTCCCAGGGTGTGCTTAGAGCATCTGTTGCCCATGCTTGTGGATCCGGAATCGGAGAGATGAATGTTGGTATTTGTTTGTTGAACCTTGTAGCAAACAGGTCTATCAGAGGAGATCCTATCCTCTGTATGATGCATCTGAATGAGACAGGGCGTCTGCTATCACATTCTTGGCTCCGGGAATGTGACATGCTTTCACATCGATGTTCAAATTGTCTATTATGCTGAACAGATGAAAGCTGAGATCTAGAAGTTTCGTTGACCTTGTTGATCCTTGTTTGGTGACGTAGAACGCCACTATGGAGTTGTCCGTATGGATCATCAGTTGTGCGTTCCTTAGTATGCTGGACCAGTGTAGTAAGGCGTTTATTATTGCTTTCATCTCGAACATTCGACTTCCGAGTCCACCATAGGAGATATGGTTTTAGTCCGTCCGGTAGTCCGAAGGAGTCTGGACTGTCTAGATGAGCGTTCATAAACACTTGTAGTGGCCGCAGTTGTAGTCTTCCTCTGCGTGTCATGTCTTGTGCTGACATGAGAAGACCAAGTAGGCTCTGCCAACTTCGTAGTAGTAACGGAGAGAGTAGTGCCTGTATCTTGACCCAACGCTCCTCTGGGACGACTATGCGATTCTGCGATGTGATGAACCGTATTCCTAGGAATTGCAGATCCTGTGTGGGTTCTAGTTCCGATTTGAGGAGATTACTAGCCATCCTAGTTGTGTGAGTAGCCTGATTGTGAAGTCTATAGCTAGTTGCAGTTCGGGTTGACTGGGATCTTGATGAGCTTGAATCCCGTCGTCCAGGTAAAACGCACTGTGTAGACCTCGATGATGTAGATAAGTGATGATTGGCTTTGTCACTCGAGTAAACAACCAGGGGGCCGACGATATTCCAAATGGTAGAACCTTCCATTGGAAATGACATCCGTTGAAGAGGAATCGTAGGTATTTCCTTGAGTCCGGATGTATCCGGATGTGAAGATACTCATCCTGTAGATCTATGCTGGCGAGGTAGTCTAATGGACGTACGAGTTGTTGCAGTTGAGGCAGATGTATCATTCTGAACTTTGAGGGGCTGCATAGATAATCTTGGTTGAATTTCCTCATGTTGTATATAAGTCGGAACTTTCCCTGGAATTTTTCTTTGGTACTAAGAAGATTGGGGAGTAAAAAACGGGCGTGACGAATTCCTGTTTTATTTCTTCGATCGCTTCCTTCTCGAGTAGAGTTGTGATAGCGTCAAGTAGGTTCTCCCTCTGGTCGGCAGCATAGTTGTGGGCCAGAGAGTTGCTTGTCAATGGTGGTACTGCTTGTAGTTGTATCTTGTATCCTCTGTGTAGGATCTGGGATACGCAGTCGTCCTGAAGTATTCCCCAATTCTTCCAGTAGCGTTGTAGACATCCGCCCACTGTTGAAGGTTGTATGGGAACGGCTGGGGGTGGAAGACTCCAGTCGTTCCGAACCCGTCCTTCAGCGTCTAAAGTTCCTGGCACCTCTGGATGCCCTGCCTCTTCCGGGGTTACCTCTGGGAGCTCCGGTTGGGCGATGAAAAGAATCCTTGCCTCCTCAGGATCCGCCATATTTCTTTTCCCTGGCTCTTTGTATTCCTGTAAACTTCGACTTGCCAGAGTAGCGTTGCGAGGTCTGATGGATAACACTGGCTAGTGTGTCGATGGACTTGATCATCATTACCTCCCTTGACTCTTTCGTTACTTCCTTGGCTACCTCCTCAATTTCCCCTGCGAAGATAGATGGTGCTGACCACGGAGCTCTGTATAGTGACTTGGTGAAGCGTTCACTCCACGTACAGGAAGACAGCAATCCTTGTCTTCTTAATAGTGTCAGTCCTGCTGACGTAGATGCCAGACGTTCAGACATGAACTGATGATCTTTCTTCTGGGCTAGTAATGCCGAGTAGATCATTCTATCTTCTTCCATGGTCGAGTTCCTAAACTTCGCGATGAGAGTTTCGTTGATGGCTCTTGAAGGTACGTCTGGTAGTTGTGTCTAGTTGTGCCAACTTCTTATCTTCCACTTTGTAAGTCCTGGCTCGGGAGTCGTTGATGATCTTGTAGTTCTCATCTATCTCGGGGGCCTTCGTGAAGGGTTCCATGTGGTGAAGAGAGAACTTCTTAGCGTTGAATGGTGGGACGCTCTGACTCTGGCACCTCATTGCCTTCCTGAAGGCTGTGCTGAGGTTTCCTGGTACATCTGTGACAGGATCGATGGGTGGAAGAGTAAGTGTATCGAAGTCCTCGTTAGACATCCTGTACTGAAACGCTTCATTATCCTCTTTAGAAGGTGATGCAAGTTCTAGTCCATTTGCCATCCAAGATTTAATCTCTGATTCCCCCATCATCTTCAGATTTGGAGGCTTCTAGTTCTGGAGATGGTTGCCATTCTGTCTCTTTCCTGCGTGGAGATCTGCGTGGAGATCTGCGTGGAGACCTGCATGGAGACCTGCATGGAGACCTTCGTGGACACCTGCACGGAGACCTTCACGAAAGCGACGAATTCGGAAAAGGATCCTCCTTGGAGTCTTGAGATGTATCTCTGTGCCTTCGCGAAGGTGTAGATTCTCTTCTATGGTGCCTTTGCAAAGGCTCCTGATGGCTGTCCATATCGGAGGAGGATGATCTGCGATCCTCCGGTGAACGTCTGGTTCAGCTCCTTCACGAAGGCTCCTCCGCTGAAGGTGTCGTGGTATGTCGTAGAGTGTGTGATCCTTCATGCAGGCTTCCTCCTTCGCGCAGGCTGCTATCCTCGGTGGGATGTGATCTGCAGGCTGCTTGTCCTTCGCGCAGGCTCGATGTGGATGGGGCCTCCGTCGCTGCTTTCTCCTGCGCGAACATCCGTTCCATCAGGTCCAACATCTGCTGTGTAAACTGCTGCATGAAGACCCTGGGGTTGAAGCTCTGCGCGATGACGACTGCTGCTGCTGCACTGCGGATGACGCATCTGAGAGTACCGAGGCTTCTCCCAAGGACTGCTGCACTTGTGACGAACTGCCATCTCTATGTGATGTCTGCGTTGATAAAACGACTTCTTCTTCTGAGAAGACGATGCCCTCATCTTCTTCGACTGCGATGAGGTTATAGTTGATGTAGATGACCTCTTCTGTGGAGCCGGGGCTGCCATCAGTCACAGCGACCTGCTCCGCAGACGCAGCCGGTAAACCACTGGAAAGGTGAATGTCAGTAGACAACAACAAACGGTTATCAACGCAATCATTTGGTTTAGTCATGACTTGTGAAAGTCATCTAGACCTGTCCTTGGCACGCCTAATAATGGAATATAAATAATTATTAAATTCAAATTCAGATAAATACTGACAAAGTTGACAGCGAAAGCTGGAAGAACATGGAGAAGTACAATTAGGACATATTAAACGCGGATCAGCAAACGACAACCGGTATCTGCAACGACTGCAAGCTTTCATCAAATGTAAACACGATGAAAAACATGTCAACAACGTGAATAAATACAGATAATTTGGACAAAATTTCAAACCATATTGTTGGTATATCAATCCTAAAGCCGTATACAGGTAATTTAGAAGCAAAGGCCTAACATTTAAAGGATATAACGCCGTATAGGGGACCCAGGCGCTCTCACAACCGTCCTCAAGGGTGAAGAAGGAGAGAGTGAGGGGCATGTCGGATCATGTGACACAAAGGGAGATAACACTGGGTGAGTGATTGTACGTCCGCTTTTTTGAAGGGAGCTTCAAAAGGGGATTCAAGTGTTCCACTATGATTCGCAAGAAGAAAGAGACAAGCAATTAAGCATGAATCAGGATAAGGAAACATTATAAAAATTAAAACAGACTAAAGTTATAGCAACAATGTCAGGCTACTACCTTGTTCGAGGAATGTATCCATCAATATCCACATAAAGGAATGATATGCCATTCGTCTGCAGCTGACAAAGAATCCTGCTCCATATGTCATGTGTCTTTCAATAGTCTAATATGCGAAAAAAGGATATATCATTTCAGGTTTTTCACATTGGTGTCTCATTGGTCACTCAAAATAGCACACGTGTCAACAACTTGCATGATGTCCACCATTCTTTAAAAAAGTAATTCAGACAGAAATAAAATAATTAGCAATCAATAAATTTATTGACGGTAAATCCTTTGAAGGAAGGACATTGTTTTTACACAGGCACTTTACGACAGGGTGTATTCAGTATAGATTAGTAAATCTACATACATAAACACTACCTTTTGACAAACCCACTGTGCGAGATAAAAGTAATTAATCAATCAGCGTTTATCCTTTGATCGGTGTTTGTTATCTGATGTTATCGCCCAAAGGCGCTCTGAGTCCACGCTGGAGCTAAAGGTAAGCTTTGGTAAAAAAGATGAGACTTTAACTGGCTTTTGAAAGATGCAAGTTCAGTCAGTGATCAAAGTTCTTGTGGTAGATTTTTCCAGAGTTTTGCACCATTTGAAGAGAATGCTCGGTCACCAAATGACTTTGTTCTTGTACATTGAATTTGCAGAAGAGATTGGTCACTGGAGCGAAGAGATCGGGTTGGCACATAGGGTTTTACAAGTTGTGAAAGATACCCTGGAACCAGTCCATGGATGCATTTAAAAACAAGAAGCAATACTTTGTATTGGATTCTGAATTTGATTGGGAGCCAATGGAGATTTTTCATGACAGGGGTAATATGGTCAATTTTCTTTGTTCTGCTGATCAATCTTGTGGCTGAATTCTGGACTCTCTGTAGTTTGTGTAGCACATGATTTGGAAGACCACTGAGCAACGAGTTGCAGTAATCAATGCGTGATGTTACATACGCCTGCACCAGAGCACGCGTTGTTTTCTCGTCAAGGTACCTGCGGATCAGGCCGATATTTCGAATGTGGAAATAAGTGCTGCGACAAACACTGTTGACATGTGGTTCCATGCAGAGAGATGAGTCAAATACAACACCAAGATTCTGGACTTGAGAACTTGGTGTGATTTCACAGTGCCCAATAGAGAAAGTGGGAAGATCAAGTTTTGCTGGGGTCTGAAAACGATGAGCTCGGTTTTGTCGTCATTTAATTTCAACCAGTGCGTTGACATCCAAATTGTGATACAGTCAACACATTCCTGGACTGCTGTGAATGTGAAAGAAGTTGAGGCAGAATCGAGAGGCTTGAAGGACACGTAAACCTGTGTGTCATCCGCATAAAGATGCATACTGAGGTTAAAGGACCTGACATTATCACCAAGAGGGGTTGTGTAGGCAGTAAAAAGCAACATGTGTAGGTTTACCACCAAACACATGTTACAGCAAAGGAGTAGTAATCGCTGTAAGGGAGGGTCACCCATTTTGTTCTGGGGAGCTAGGGGTGGTGGTGGGGGTGTCAGCAATTTTGTACACACGTACTAGAGGGGTCAGCTATTTTGTACATTACAAGAAGACAAAGTCATCAATATCCCCCGCAATGGCAAAATACTCTTCATGATTATGTCTATGAGTTATGATTATGTCAAATATTTAGGTGTGTATATAGAAAAGTGGAAGGAGAGTATTGAAAGGTTTTTAAAGTTCTGCTCTAGAAAGGAACACTATCACCAATTTCAGTCTATGTCAAACTTGTTGCCAAGGAAATGCCAAAAATATTTTATTCAGAAATCCAAAACTACCAAAAGGCACCAGTACACCACCAGATCTATGTATGTGCCAAGTTTGGTGAAGAAACATTGAACGGTTTTAGGGTTCAGCTCCGGAAAAGAGCACTACCACCAATTTCAGGCTAAGTCAAACTTGTTGCCATGGCAACGCCAAAAATATTTTATTCAGAATTTCAAAACTACCAAAAGGCACCAGTACACCACCAGATCTATCTATGTGCCAAGTTTGGTGAAGAAGTAGAGAACGGTTTTAGAGTTCTGCTCCGGAAAAGACAAATGTGCACGGACGGACGGACTGACGCACGCACGCACTGAGTCCATTTTAATACCCCCGTCAAAACGTGTTGTGGGGATAAAAATATGCTTAAAATTATGCTTAGAAATTATGGGAAGTGGAGGGGGGTCACTTATTTTGCACATGCTTCTACATAAAAATCATCATCACCCCCCCTAGCCATAAATTATGAACAGTCCCTAATTGCCTAAAAAACTTATTGGCTTTGAAGTCTTACTGTTTTGAGGATACTAACGAAACTTCATTGTTGCATAAGAAATACATATAAGCATTTGTTAAAAAATGTATTTACCTCCATTTACTTAAGTAAATTTTCAGACTTTTCTAGCAATGGCAAAGTGGGGTTGTTTAGTTTACGGATTCAAATACATCAAATGTGTGTTTTTAATATCATAGCATAAAAAAACATCATATTTTAACATGACATGATTCAATGTCGAGGTAAAAAACTCAGAAATAGGATCAAATTGGATCAGTCATTATACCATCAAGGCATAGAAAATCTGCTGGGGTACTTGATTACAATCAGACAAGAACTACTGGAGTATTTTCAAAAAACAGCATCTGATGGGCATCCACCCTTCCTTATGTCCCACTGTTTAAGTTGTAGAAATTCTGCCAAGGTCTGTCACGTCACGGTCGAGGGAGCAGGTACGGACCAGCTTGCAGCTTGGTTTCGTAATTAAACTGTTGGTGAGACACATAAATCGCTCTGGATCAGTGCCCCTTATAGGTCGACTGGGACTCAATTTGCTTCTGCAGATTGGAAAACTTGAGATCATTACGTGACTCCAGCCCATTTAAAGATTTATTTACAGAGTCTGAAAGTTTGTCTCTAAGGGAATCAAACAAATTAGTAATGGGGGCCAGATCAAACCATGCAGAAGACTTGGATTTTGAGGAAGAAGAACAGGAACTACTTTTGCTAGTGCTGTCAGATTGACTACATTGGGAATCTGAGGAATATTTAGCACGTTTTTGAGAGTCAGAAGACAGAGGATTTCCTCTGTTTAACAGAATTCCTGGCGGCGTCCATTTTGATCCAGTCGTCAGGGTTAAGACTTGAGCACAATATACACCTATCGTCTATGGTACAGGGAGGATCCTTCAGACACACTGCACACAAGGCATGAGGATCTAAAGTCACAAAGTTAATAAATGAGATTGTTGCACCAAGCAATGCGATTGCACTTACCACTCTGTTGAATTGATCTTGATAATTCACAGATAAATCGATAACAACAAATCACAGTAGAAAATCTTTTCCAATTTCCTGAATACGTCCTGTGCGTAGCACATACAGAAAAATTGTGTGGTTTAAAAGGGCGTGCTCTGATGTCACAAATTAAGGGGAGATAACTCGGGGCAACAACTTTGACTTAGGGATCGTTTTTTCTTTTCCATTTTTTCTGTATGTGTCTGTGGTAACCACAGGAATAAGGCAGCCATAATCCAGAGGGAATGTTTACGCCTATAATTATAGATGATATGTGTTGCTATTCAGGATAGATTTGTTTTGGAAGGCGGTTACGATGCAAGTTACTTCAGCACTTTCTCTTCACCAATCAAATACTTTCCACTAATATACTGATTCTGTTCAACTAAAATTCTGTTCCTTGATACTTTGATACTCTAGATCCACAAGAAGGATATATTAGGATGCATACATACATAAACTATTAGTTTCAGCAAAGCTACAGGTAACTTTTTAGGTCATTGAGTTATGTACTCGCTTGTGTTCATATCAATTGGGTATCCTGTATGTTTATTTAATATACATACAAGTAAAAAAATTGGGTATCCCAATTTTCCTTGAATAACCAAATAAATTGTACCCACTTCACTCAAAAACTCAATTGGGTATTAAACATTTTATTCATCCACGAACACACACACACCTACCTCTTTAATATCTGACATTAGACTTCAGAATATATTCTTGGGTCTTAGACATGAAAAATAAAATATGAAAATAAACAAAAGAATAGGACATTTTACTATTGCTGCTCTTCTGAAGAAAACAAGCATTGTCACTAAGGTGACATAATTCCCCGCCACAAATTATCAAATCAAACTTAAAAAGTAATGAAAGTGAAGGTCGTAGTTTAAGATAAATGTCAACAAAACATGACCAGTCAACCTCTCTTGATATCTTGCTCTTCAGTTTTTCAAACACAAATATTTTCAAGACTCACTTTGACCTTGACATGAATGTCATAGTGTATGAAATATGAAATAGTAATAAAGAAATTGCTTATTGAAAAACATTCAAGTGAAGTCTTGAAAGTCTATGAAGAAAATCCAGTAAACCATTCTTGAGATATCTTGCTGACAATCTTAACAAGCGCCAAGCTAGTGATCCAGCGACCTTGAGGTGTCGGGATCGAGCCCACCTGTGACCGGGTGTAAAAACCTTGGAGTCAACTTTGTGTGCAGACTCTTTCAGTGTTGTCACAACCCCTAGTGTACAGTACACAACCCTGTGCACTTAAAAGAACCCACGAATCCGTTGGTATATGACCAGATGGTGGACACATGAATACGTGCAAACACTTAGTTGCAGGTACAGCAACGTGCAGTGAACTTGGACAAAGTACTGTGACTGTGTCCCTGTCCACCCAGCTGTGAATGGGTACCTCGTGAGGGTGAGAAAGCCGTGAAACTCAGTGCGCCTAGTGGCTGCAAGAGTTGTATGCTCCCTGGGGAGTTGAGATTGATAATACAATGTGCCGTTGAGATTGACATCCAGTGATCGAGGGAAATACCAGCGCCTTGAGCATGTACTAGTCACGTGGATATGTGCGCAATATAAATATCATGTAATAATAACATGCAGTTTAGTATGCTGAAATCTTCAAAGTGTCAAATAAAGTGAAGGTCACCAAAATCGACTGGGCCCTGCGCCTTAACTAGATAAAGCAAGGTGTCAAATATGAAGAAAGTCCAGTGAATGGTTCTTGAGATATCTCGCTGACAAGCTTAACATTCAGGTTAACTTGCTGAAATCTTCAAAGTGTCGCAATGACCTTGAAAATTATGTGAAGGTCCCTAAAGTTGACTGGGCCCTGCGCCTTCTATAGATAAGGCTTGATATTGAATATGAAGGAAATCCAGTGAATGGTTTTTGAGGTATCTCGCTGACAGGCTTAAAATGCAGGTTAACATGCTGAAATCTTCATGTCTCCGTGACCTTGAAAATTAAGGGAAGGTCACCAAATTCAACTGGGCTCTGTGCCTTGCCAAGATAAAGCAAGGTGTTGAATATGAAGAAAATTCAGTAAACGGTAAAGGGTAAAACGTTAAAGTCCCCTTGTGACCTTGAAATGAAGGTCAAGGTCACCAAACCTGACTAGGACCTTTCTTATACCGTTATGAACCTAGGTACCAAATATGAAAAGAATCTAGTCAACAGTTCTTAAGATCTTCCAATTCGTACGTATGTACGGATGGACGGACGGAGCCTAATACTATATCCCCCGCTTCACGTTAATCGCGTGGCGGGGAATAATAAAATATGATACAACATCCCAGACTGATGAAATTTATCAGCAGTAAAATTGCTTAAGGATATGTCTCAATTGGGTATTTTGCCTTTATCCATTAATAATTATTGTAAAAATATAATAGTTTAAATGTTGGTTTACGAGTTATTTATGCTTGATCTGTAATATGAGAAACGATAAGAAAGACTGCAAGTTGCCAAGTTCAAGTGCTAAAACAGAACCTCACAATATACCTCAGTTATTTCATCTATCCTCAGCTTACGCCAAATTCTAGTAGGTTTGGTGACAGGAACTAATTCCCCAATATATAAGCTAAGATTTGACATTTTTGTGTGTACGCATGTAAGATCATATTTATTGAATATTTACAAAAATTCAAGCGTACTTGTATGCAACAGACTTTATAGGAATTGAGTTTTGAATTTACACAGATATGCAGCTTATCTGTACCTCTGTTTCAGCATGATCAATAATAGTTTATAGATAAATGTCTAAGGTGATAAAAATCAATACCCCAAACAAACTATTCACAGAGAAACAACTTACATCTACACAGTTTACAATATACTTCAAGATAAATCATAGACTGAGGGAACATGAACCCATCACTAAGACACACTATTCTATAAAACAACAGTTATGTCTGCATAGTATAATACACTGCCCAGATCTATTTTATACAAGTAAACTGTCGGGCACACCTCACTGTGCCGGCACGATTTTTCAGGACATTAACTGGGTAAGCACAAGACAGAGCGACTTGTTCCTGCAAGACCTCTGGAAAGACTTCCAGTATAGTCCAGTCTTGTCTTCTTGCTGCATATTGAAAAAAGCTGGTACAATATCACATGCTGTCAGAGCATGAAACATAAGATTTCTCCTGGTCCAAGACCTGCTTTGATTTCATGAGTAACGAAAACATTTTCCTGTCCCACAGGCGAGCCACAGTTTGGACTGAATTGGCAAGAATATCTGTGAAACCATAACAGCAAGCACTACACCAACTGTGCATATTATAATCATGTTTGCAGCATGGGCAATATAAACCCGAACTTTCTTTTCTTGCTCCTGGACATACTGAATAAGAGCTTTTGAGAAAAATTGGAAAAGCTCCCCTATCTTCATGTAGTACCAATGACATGACTATGAACACCTTTGACCAATTGAGCTCTGTCTGTTGGTTGTGTATCTATCCCCGATCAGATGCCAATGTGGTACCTCACTAGCATATTTATCACATGCTTTTTGACAGTAGCAGGTTTCAACATTTGAACAGTAACAGCTCGGTCTATATCAAGCTGGAACCCTTGCTTCAAGACAAGCCAACAGATCACATCTTGTTCCAATGTGCAGGGAAACCTGTCTGATTTCCATGACGGAAAAGTTCATCTAAATTTCCCCCACGTTTGACACCAAATATACAGCCTAGAGAAGAGTTCCATGTCACTTTCCATTATTTTTAGTCCTTATTTACCATTTTTAGCAGCCTTTGCTTTTGAGTTGCCAAACAAAATTATATCGTTTGGTGAAATAAACCTTGTTCTCTACACAAGTTGTTCATTTGTAGTTCTTTTGCCACATAGTATGTGTATCAGTCAATATTGATTAGATCAAAAAACATTTCAAAATGCTGTCAGCCTGCCACCATTTAGGATAGAGAGTGTATTTATTGTTTTGAAATGTTAGCTATTATTGTAAAGTAATCTATTTCTTCTCTTTGCATGTACCTGTAAAATATTTATTGTAATTAAATGGTATACCGGGATAAACCTTCCTCTTGGACTAATAACCAAACACTATACCTTCCCTGGGGAAAAAGTACAGCAGGTCATTTTCCCCCACCCGTCCACAACATCTCCTTCCCAGTTAGGCAATATCCTATCCTAACTGGATTTCAGATATACTAAAAATAAGAAGGGGCATGGTTTAGACAAGGCTATATATTGCCCCAACTGATGAGGCCCTTGTCAGATTTACTGAACATGATGTTGGGAAAGGTTCAACCTTGGATGGATTATTTCCGAATAGATTTCTGGTGCAAGTTGGAGTCATGAAAGGCAGAACAGAACAGTCCTCAAGAGTTTAATGTTACCCTCCCTAAAGCATCTTTTCACCATGTTTCCTAATCAAAAAATGAATATAATAAATGATGTACAAAAAAGATGTGTTAGGTTTGTGTGGAAGGATAAACCCGATAAAATAAAATGTACTACTGTAATACAGACCTATCTGGACTTCCCTCGACCTCGGTCGTTTTTCCTGGCATATCTTCCTCGTCCTAAAAAAGGACTGTTAACTCCTCGGCCTCTACCACATGTGTAGCTGCCATATTGTTGATATGGATGAGGCCCTCTGTCCAACTCGATGTACCCCACCAATATCTTTCAATTGTTTCACTACATCCACTCTAAACAATAACTCCGGAGTAGATTCCAACAAAGTGGAACAAATCCCTCTAAATTCTGGTTTCAGCTCGCTTTGAGCGCATACTTATGCCTCGTGACAAGTTCGCTATTACAGCATCCCAGAATTCCTAGCCTAGCAACGATTTCATGTCTTCGTACACTTTGTATTCCAGGCCAGATATATTTGCGAACAAAGTGTCAACCACCTTGCAAATAGCTGTCGCACCTTTGATAATACCTGTCTGCACTTTCTGTAATGCTCTATCAGAATTTCTGGCATAATTGTCCCGATTGATTTTATTTTAATTCAGGGACATTCAGGGACTTGCAATTTCCGTTTCTTAGTGTGACTTCAATCTATCATCATTGATTTCCTCTCAGTCCCTGTTTTGTCTAGGTTTTAGATTAAACAGCGATTCCACTATTTTCGCTAATTGTGGGTTGACTGCTGTACCCAGTCTTTCAGACAAACCAACACTGTCACGCATTGCACTGAAATCATGGTCCTCAACAGGAGAAACAATGGGCGCTATTCAGATCGTCATTCAATGACTGAAACTGATCGGCACATGACTGAAAATCATTGCTGGCATTCTCATGATATTCCTCGTCAAAAGTGTCACCATCGCCCTCATAATGGTCATAATCATAGCCCTCATCATCATCATTTTGAGACTGTTCATGCACCGACCGGAAAGATTCATGCACGCTTGAAAATCCTTTGTTCATGCTATAATTCATGTTTCGTATTTCACCAATCAATAATTCCAAGTTATTTGAGTTACTGGTGGAGGGCTGTGTGTCCAGTAGGTTAGTTGTGGTATATTCTGGCTTTCTATTCGAATTAGCTTTAGACTACTTAGCCTTCTCTTTAATTTTCCTCCACCAAGGTGGACTGCTCAGTGGATTCCTCCATGTTTGAACAACACCATCACCACAAAAATTATGTAGAGACACACTCACAAAGGACGTAACAATAGCAACCAATAGTATCCAAACCCCCCAGTTATATACACTCCCCTCCTAAAGATGTAAGGAAATAATCTTGGAAAGCAAATTCTTTACGAGAGCCACTGAGATGTGTGTGTACCTGATGCTGTCGGAACAAGCACCGATGTCTACACGTGCAACACGCAATCTCATGGGACCGACTTATCATGTGACTGGATTGATAGAATTATTATTTCAAGACAATATGTAATTTTACAAGCACAAAATAATGGTCAAATAACAAAATCTACTTTTAGTAGTTCATTGAAATCATTTGAAAATGAGATATATTACCATTACTTGCAGCGTCATGAAGTGTGGTTGACAAAAAGGAAGAATGAAATAATTTTAGTGATACATTCTGATGGACATATCTGAGTAGACACCACAGGGTATAGCTAAAACATTATGCCATGACAAAGAATGTAATTTTCTGACTTAAATTGATATTTTCTACTTATCCTGACTCATGCTAATTATGCTTGTCTCCTTCCTCTTGCGAATGATAGTGGAACACTTGAAATCCCTTGAAGTTCCCTTTAAAAAAGCTGACGTAAAATCACTCACCCAGAGTAGCGTCCCTTCCTCCCTGTGGCTCCCTTTTGGTCACCTGACCGACCATGCCTTGTCATTCTCTCCGTATGAATGCCCGACACCCGGATTTACAGGGAAATCCAGAGTGCCATAAGAGGGGAGGTTGGGAGGGCTAACCTCATGAGTCAGGATAAGTATAAAATATCAATTTTAGTCAGAAAATTACATATTTTTCCTTATCCTGACTCATGCTAATTATGCTTGCAGAATCCGTCGGAAACTGTGGTGGGTCAGGCCACGTTCTGGATTCACTAGTTGTAGACTTACGTCCTGTATTACCCCCCATGGGAACTTATGACGGCACTGTTGAAGATTCTGTTCTTTCAACTTCCCTCTGATGAGACTGGGGGGAACCGCAACTTGTCAGATTTCTTCCGAAACTTCTCCTGACATTTTCATGTGGATTTAGATATACTAATATTCCATTAGTTATCTATTGCAACTCCATCTCTTTATGCGCGCATCAAATGGAGATGCAACCCTTCTTCATGTACGAGTATGTCCTATACAAGTACAGGGTCTATCACTCATGCTAGTCTGTCCTAGATGTGTGCATGGACTTACAGCCATTGCTCTCCAGAGCGTTGGTTTTCACAAGTCACGTGATTAAAGGGGTGAGATTTACTCAGCGCCTTTGTGGAACCGATTAGTTGTTGTGCTACAACAAGTGGCCCAAACTGGTGAATGCCCGAGACGTCTTCGGTGGCAATGTCTCTGAGGTAGTGGCTGGAAAACACTGTGTTCGATCTCCAAAAGCAGCCCTCCATTATAGTTGTAATTGAGCAGTTTTCATGCAGAGCAAGTGTTGATGCCAGGGCTGTGACTTTGTGTGGGTTGGAGGCTCGTGGAGGCTCAAGTCCTGCTGCTTTATAGGCCCTTAGTATAATGGCTCTCATCCAGATAGATATTGTTGTCCGTGAGACTTCCGTGGGCATCTCAGTGGATAAGGGTATGAATAGGAGCTTGAATTTTTGTCTCCTTTTTTTAGTTCTCTGTAGGTAGACTTTAAGTGCTCTGACTGGGCATAAGGATAAATCCTGCATATCCTGTGGCCTAAGGACTGTAGATAGTGTTGGGATGTGGAACTGTCTGTCAGGCTGACCGGTCAGTTGGTTCTTGGCGATAAAATCCCATCTCATCCAAGATGTACGATGTCACGATGTCTTGTTTCAAATGGTTTTCGTTCAAAGTCCAGAGCATGTATTTCTGACATCCGTGCAGCTGTTGCTTGGGCGATCTGGAACAGCGTTTTCTGAGTTAGTAGCTCAAAGGATGTCCGTTCTAGAGGCTTGTAGGCATCACTGGTGAGATGTTGTAGATCTATGTTGAGATCCCAGGCAGGAGCCTTAAATTTCTTTTGTTGGTCTTCCAACTTGAACGAGCATAGTAATGCCAGAATCTCTGGTACTTTGGTCAGCTTGATACCCGTTTTCATGGTGATAACTGTACTGAGGGCAGCCAAGTAAGTTGAGAGTGTTGAACCTTTTAAGTGTCTCGTCTGTTGAAGATGACATAAGTATTCCGCCACTTGAGGATGTGTTGCTTTCACGGCTGTAAAGCCTTTCCTCTTTGCATACTGTTCAAATTTCTGGCACTTGTCGTCGTACAAGTTGAGTTGATCTGCGTAGAGCTAGTGTAACTGCTTTAGATGCTCTGGCGGAGTACCCTCTGGTCTTCAGGCAAGCTTTAATACGCTCCACGCATGTAGCTGAACAGTGTCGGGTTCCTGTGAGCTTGCTTGGTGTGTGGATGGACGAGTAGGTTCGACCACTCTGGTAGTTTCAGGGTTGGACTTCAGGGTTGGACGGGAAACCATACCCTCGCTGGCAAATAGAGAGCGACCAAAATCAGTTGCAACGTAGTAGTCTGCTTGATTTTCTGTAGTACTTGTGGTAGCAGTGCAGGAGGTGGAAACGTGTAAGCGGTTAGTCCTTCCCATGAGATGCTTAGAGCGTCTGTTGCCCATGCCTGAGGATCTGGAGTCGTTGAGACAAATGTTGGTTGCTGTTTGTTGAACTTTTTTGCAAACAGGACTATTAGTGCGGATCCTATAGTCTGTATGATGAACTGGAATGCTTCTGGATGCAACATCCATTCTGTCGGGGATGGTTGTAGTGGACGAGATAGGGCGTCTGCTATGACATTCCTTGCTCCCGGAATGTGGCATGCCTTCATGTAGATGTTCAGGTCGTTGACTATGCTGAACAGGAGAAAGCTGAGTTGTAGCAGACTTGTTGATCTTGTTGACCCTTGTTTGTTGATGTAAAAAGCAACTGTGGAGTTGTCCGTGTGTACCATGAGTCGTGCGTTCTTTAGTACGCTGGACCAATGTTGTAAAGCGTTGATTACTGCTTTCATCTCCACACAGATTGATGCTTGACATCTGATCCTGACTCGACCACTTCCCTCCTGCCACTTCGTTGTTGAAGTGTGCACCCTATTCTTGTAGGGATGAGTGTTGCAAACCGGCTCTGTCCAAAAGGTTCCTCTGCAAACATTCGACTTTCGAGTCCACCATAAGAGATATGGTTTCAGGCTGTCCGGTAGTATTAACGGATCTAGGCTGTCTAGGTGGGCGTTCACAAATACTTGTAGTGGCCGCAACTGTAGTCTCCCTCTGCGAGTCATGGCTTGAGCTGAGGTGAGTAGACTGAGCATGCCTTGCCAAGCACGTAGTGTCAACGGACAGTGCATTGCTTGAGATATCATCTGTTGTATCTTGACCCAACGATCCTCTGGAACGACTATGTGATACACTGGTGTGATGAGTCGAATTCCTAGAAATTGCAGATCTTGTTTCAGCTCCATTTCCGACTTGAGGAGATTTACTAGCCATCCTAGTTGAGTGAGCAGCCTGATGGTGAAGTCTAGTTGCAGTCTGAGTTGACTGGGATCTTGATGAGCTTGAATCCCGTCGTCCAGGTAAAACGCACTGCGTAGACCTCGACAATGTAAATATGTAACGATGGGCTTGGTCACTCGAGTAAACAACCAGGGGGATGACAATATTCCAAACGGTAGAACCTTCCACTGGAAGTGATGTCCGTTGAACAGGAATCGTAGGTATTTCCTTGAGTATGGATGTATCGGGATGTGGACGTACGCGTCTTGCAGATCTATGCTGGCGAGGTAGTCTGCTGGACGAACGAGATGTCGGAGCTGAGGAAGATGTATTATCTTGAATTTTGCTGGTCTGCATAGAAACTCCCGGTTGAACTTCCTCATGTTGTAGATGAGCCGAAATTTCTCCTTGGAATTCTTCTTCGGCACAAGGAAAATTGGGGAGTAGAACCCGGGCCTGATGAGATCTTGATCTATATCTTCTACTGCCTCTTTGTCGAGCAGGGTCTTGATAGCGTCGTCCAGTTTCTCTACCTGGTCGGCTGCAAAGTTGAAGGCCATCAGGCTGCTTGTGAGCGGCGGGGTGGCTTCCAACTGTATCTTGTACCCTCTGCTTAGTATCTGGGACACATTGTCGTCTTGTAGAATTCCCAATTTCCCAGTATCGTTGAAGACGTCCACCCACTGTCGAAGGTTGTACAGGAAGAGCTGGGGTCGGAAGACTGGCCTTCAGCGCTTGATTCCCCTTGCACCCCTAGGTGCTCGGCCTCTTCCGGGTAACCTCTAGGAGCTCCGGTTGGGTGACGAAAGGAGCCTCTTCCTCCTTTCATGCTGGAATACTTCTTTTCTCTGGCTCTCTGGACTCCTGCAAACTTGGATTTATTGGAGTAGCGCTGGGATGTCTGACGAATCACATTAGCCAAGGTGTCGATGGATTTAATCATCATAACCTCCCTCAAGTCGTGAGAGACTTCTCTGGCAACTTCAATTCCTCCTCCAAAGATGTAAGATGCTGACCATGGGGCTCTGTATAAGGACTTGGTGAAGCGTTCACTCCAAGTGCATTCTGACAATAACCCTTGTCTTCTTTCTCAGGAGAGTCAGGCTCGCTGATGTGGATGCTAAGTGCTCCGACATAAACTGATGATCCCTCTTCCGCATTAGTAGAGCGGAGTATATCATCCGGTCTTCTTCGGCGGAGGAGTTCTTGAACTTCGAGATGAGTGTTTCGTTGATAGCCCTCAATCTGGCTAATCCGAAGAAAATACGTCTGGTGGTTGTATCCAGCTGCGCTAACTTCTTATCCTCAATCTTGAAAGTTTTCTGACGGCAGTCTGGAGCCTTCAGGAAGGGTTCCATCCTATGTAGTGGGAATTTCCTGGCGTTGAACGTCGGGATGTGCTGACTCTGAGACTTGGTGGCTTTATCAAAAGCTGCGCTGAGGTTGTCTGGCAATCCAGGAGTTCACTTCCGTATCAGAGAATATGCCTTCACCTTCTTCCTCTGATTTGGACATCTCTCGCTCTATGGATCCACGACGACTTGAGTCTCTATGAGATGATCTGTATGAGGAGCTTCGCGCAGGCGAGCGATCCCGATGCGATCGTGTATCCTTTCTGGAGTCTTGAGATGATTCTCTAGGTCTTCATGAAGGTGGGTTTCTGGACATAGCTTCCCCTCTGTAGGAGTGCCTTCGCACAGGTTCTCAATGGGCGTCAGAGTCCGATGGAGATGAAGACTCATATCTGCGACGTCTATGGGGTTCAGGAGAAGCCTCGATTTCTTCCTGCGTG
This sequence comes from Haliotis rubra, assembly GCF_003918875.1. Lineage (NCBI taxonomy): Eukaryota > Metazoa > Mollusca > Gastropoda > Lepetellida > Haliotidae > Haliotis > Haliotis rubra. The sequence goes on from NW_025766137.1 coordinate 100,138, forward strand.
GAGACTTCTTAGAAGCAATCTCTGGAGCGTCTACGGCTGAACTGACGTTGGTAGCGGTGTCCAGACTCCTCACTTCAGATTGGGAAGATCGTCGTGTCCGTGAGCCTTCGCACAGGCTTCCCTCTTCATCCGGATGTGGTGGAGAGAGTGTAGAACCTTCACTCAGTCTAGTCGTTGTAGAGGTCTTCATAGCAGCCTTCTCCTGAGCAAAGCGTTGTTCCATCATCGACATCATCTGGTCTGTAAACTGTTGCATGAACAGTCCCGGGTTGAAGTTCTGCGTTGTCTGAAGAGACTGCTGCAGGGATGATGCATCTGATACTGAAGAGACATCAACTAAGGCTCGCTGCACTTGTGAACAGTTGACGCTGCTGCTATCTCTGGTACCCAATGTCTGCGTTGATAGAAGGTCTTCTGTCAATTTCTGCGCTGATAACAGGCTTCGTCTTCTTACTGACGATGGAGACTTCCAGTATGAGGATGGGTGGATCATCATAAATGTCTGCTTTTTCCGGAGGAACAATCTTGGCTGAGAAAGACCTCGTCTCCTGCGTAGAGCTGAGCATAGACTTAGATGAAGTCTTCAAGGTAGTAGCCTTCTTCTTCTGCGTAGAAGATGATTTAGCCTTCTTCATCTGCAACAAGGTCAGCTCAGTAGACGATGATCTCTTATGGCCTCCAGCGTTCACCAGTGGTACATCGACCTGCTCCCGAGAAACGTTCAGCAATTCACTGGAATTATGAATGTTATCAGCGCAATCACTCGATTTAGAATACCTACGTACCCAGTCCTTAGCACGTCTATGGATGGGAAAAAAGGTAATTAGTAAATCAGGTTAAATTTACACAAAACTTACAGCGAGAGCTGAAAGAACGTGAAACAGTACAATTAGGGCATAATAAATGAGGGTCAGCCGCAGACACTCAGTACCTACAACGAATACAGGTTTTCATCAAATGTAAACACAATGAAAACAGAAGTCAAACAACGGAAAATTTAGAACAAATTTCAAACCGTAATGTAGAATATAATCCTAAAAACCGTATACAGCAATAATTTTGATGTAAGGTCCGAAATTATGAAAGGATACGTGCTGTATAGGGACCCAGGTGCTGTCACAACCGTTCTCAAGGGCGAAGCAGGAGAGAGTGACAAGGCATGGTCGGTCAGGTGACCAAAAGGGCGCCAAAGAGGAAGGAGACAAGCATAATTAGCATGAGTCAGGATAAGGAAAAATATGTAATTTTTTGAGTAAAATTGATATTTTATACTTATCCTGACTCATGCTCTTTTTGCTTGTCCCCTTCCTCTTGCGAACATAGTGGAACACTTGTATCTCCTTAATTGAAGCTCCCTTCAATGTAAAATCACTAATTGGTACTCACCCAAGAGTTGCCTCCCCTGCCGCAAGCGCGGGAACAGGTGTCGCCACCCTCTGGCCTCATGCTTCACTCTCTCCTGATTTTGCGAGCCCAACACTTGAATTTACAGGGAAATCCAAAGTGTTATGTGGGGAGGATGGGAGGGCTAACCTCATGAGTCAGGATAAGTATAAAATATCAATTTTACTAAAAAAATTACATATTTTTCCTTATCCTGACTCATGCTCTTTTGCTTGTAGAATCCACCCGGAGTGGTGGTGGGCATAAACAGAATACTTTGGATTAATAATTAGTGATTTAAATAACTTATACTGTAATAACCCCTGCGGGAACTTCATAAAGGCATTGACTTAGGATATTTCCTTTATAATAAGCCATAGGTTATATATACCATAACTGGGGTATTACATTACTAATAGACTGATATACCAAATTATAGATATAACAAGCTACTCTGATAGAGAAGCTGTACAACTGAACATAAAACTCAGTATGAGCTTAAGGTTGAATAACCTAAGCTAAATATATACATAGCCCTAGAACTCCGTGGAGTTATAAGCTAACTAATGTATGTATAATATACATAATAATCTCGTGGGGGTGAATATTAACGCCTACGAGGGACTGTCAGTTGCTGGGCGAGGACCAAAGGACGAAATGGTGAATGCCAGAGACGTCCTCGGTGGTGATATCTCTCAGATAGTGATTAGCAAACACCATGTTTGATTTCCAGAAGCATCCTTCCATAATTGTATTCAATGAACAGTTACCGTGAAGGGCGAGGGTGGAGGCCAATGCCCTGATTTCATGTGGATTTGATGCTGTTGGAGGGTCCAGTCCTGCTGCCTTGTAGGCGCGTAGAATGACAGTTCTTATCCATATAGATATGGTGGTACGAGAGACTTCTGTCTGATTAGTAGGCGATAACGGGATGAACAATCTTCTGAGCGATCTTCGCCTTGTTTTGAAACGACGTAAATAGATTTTGAGAGCTCGTACTGGGCATAGAGATAAGTCCAATGTATCTTGAGATCAGAGAATCGAGGATAGCGCAGGGACGTGAAATAACCTGTCTGGTTGTCCTGGTAGTTGATTTTTGGCGATGAAATCCCATCTTAATCCAAGGGGCGCTGTGTTTTGATTGTCATCAAACTGTATCCTCTCATAATCTAGAGCGTGAATTTCAGATATTCTGGCTGCCGTGGCTAGCGATAACAGGAAAATTGTTTTCTGTGAGAGAAATTCAAAGGTTGTCGATTCCAATGGTTCATAATCCTCACTTGTGAGGTGTTGTAGCACTACATTCAGATCCCAAGCTGGGGCGTGGAACTTCCGCTTTTGGTCCTCCAATCGGAAAGCACGTAGTAAGGCCAGTAACTCTGGTGTTTTTGTCAATTTAACACCCGTTCTCATAGAAATCACAGAACTAAGCGCGCGGCAAGATATGTTGACAATGTCGAGCCTTTTAAATGTTTGTTTTGCCGTAAGTAACACAAATAGTCTGCCACTTGAGGATGCGTAGCATCTCTTGCTGTAAAACCCTTGTTTGCTGCATAATTTTGAAACTGTGCCACTTGTCGTCGTACAAGCCACGCGTTGAGTATCGTAAAGAGCAAAGCGTGACGCTTTTGCGCCCTGGTAGAATATCCTCTCTTGTTTAAACACATTTTAATACAGTCCATCGTGAAGTTTGAATACTTCTGGGTTTCTGTGCACCGTTTGGTGTGTGGATGTATTAACAGCTTTGCGCTTGGGTAGCTCTAGTGCCGGTTGACCCGATTTCTTGTATTAGAGCGGAAACCACGTTCTGGCCGACCAGTAGGGTAGCGACCAAAATGAGTTGTAGGCTCTGTGTTTGGCTGATTTTCTGTAATACTTGAGGTATTATTGCTTGGGGAGGAAACAGCGCACGCATTGAGGCCTTCCCATGATATGCTTAAATCCGTTGCCCATGCTTGTGGGTCTGGAACTGGTGACACGAATGTCGGTAGTTGATTGTTGAATCTTGTGGCGAATAGATCTACTAGCGGCTCCTATTTGCTTGATTATCTGTGCAAATATATCTCTGTATTGAGCATCCATTCTGTCGGGCGACGGTAGATGTGGCGAGAGAGTCGTCTGCTAGTATATTCCTGGCTCGGGGAATGTGGCATGCTTTGACATGTAGATTTAGATCTTGGATTAATTCGAACAGTTGAAAGGTTAAAGTCAAAAGGTTCGGCGATCTCGTTGAGCCTTGCCTGTTCACATAGAACGCCACTGTCGAGTTGTCGGTATGTATCATCAGGTGCGCATTCTGTAGAATGTTGCTCCAATGTCTTGTGGCGTTGATTACAGCTTTCATCTCTAATGAGTTTATGTGGAGCTTGCTTTCTAGCTGATTCCATAACCCTGATGCCGTCTGGTTGGTGAGATGAGCTCCCCAACCTTGGAGCGACGCGTCTACATATAGATGGGTTTTGAATTCCTGCTCTGCTAAACAGATCCCTTCGCAGACATTCGATTTCTTGGTCCACCATAGTAGATGAGGTCTGAGATGTTCCGGTAGACTGAATGGTTGTAGGTCGTCGAGATGTGTGTTGATGAAGACCTGTAAGGGACGTAACTGTAATCTGCCTATGACTGTCAAGTCTTGGGCTGATGTTAGAAGACCTAGTAAACTCTGCCATTGTCGAAGTGGTAGCGGAGAGAGTAGGGCTGGAGGAATGATCTGTTGGATCTTGAGCCAGCGGTCTTCTGAAATGCGACTATACGGTTGAGATTGGTGATAAATCGAATGCCTAGGAATTGCAGATCTTCGCGATGGTACTAGGTCCGACTTGTGTAAGTTTACTAACCATCCCAGCTGTGTTAGTAGCTTTATGATGTAGTTTAACTGTAGTTTGAGATGCTGTGGATCTTGATCTACTTGTATCCCGTCGTCGAGGAAGAACACACTGCGTAGCCCTTGACGATGTAGATAGGTGACAATCGGTTTCGTTATCCTCGTGAATAACCATGGGGCTGATGTTATTCCGAATGGGAGTACTTTCCACTGGTAATGTAACCCGTCTAGAGTAAACCGTACGTATTTCCTGAATTCGGGATGTATAGGGATGTGCAGATAGGCATCTTGTAGATCTATACTGCCCATGTAGTCCATGGGAAGAATCATGTGCCATAACTGCGGTAGATGTATCATGTGGAACTCCGGTGGTCTGCGTAGATAAGTCTTGTTGAAGAAGCTCATGTTGTAAATGAGTCTGTATTTCTCCTTGGACTTTTTCTTGGGTACTAGGAAAACTGGGGAGTAGAAACCTGGTTCGATGTTTCCTTGATCTATTACTTCTATGGCCTGCTTGGTTAGGAGTAATGTAACAGCCTCTCTTAACTTTAGTAGTTGCTGTGCCTGTACCTCGAACTTGGGAGGGTTGACTGTTAGTGGAGGCTTGGCCTGTAGTGGGATCTGAAATCAGCGTTGAAGAATGTTGGAGACATAGGTGTCTTGAAGTATTCCCCAGTTTTCCCAGTGTAGTTGGAGGCGTCCACCCACTTGTGACGGTTGTACTGGAACGGCTGGGGTGGAAGACTCCAGTCGTTCGAACCTGTCTTTCAGCGTTTATAGTTGCGGGAACCTCTGGGTGTCCTGCCTCTTCCTGACCCTCCTCTATAGTTGCCATATGGGCGTTAAAAGAATCTCTTCCCCTGGAACTGGCTATCTTCCTGTCTCTTGCTCTTTGTAGGCCCGTGAATTTAGATCTCCTGAGTATCTTTGTGAAGTCTGTCGAATGACACTGGCTAACGTGTCCATCGATTTAATCATCAGGACTTCTCTGGAATCCTTGGTGACTTCCTTGGAGACTTTGTCTATTCCTCCGTCAAAGATGGATGGGGAAGACCACGGGCTGTATATAGTGGAGCTGTAAAGTTCTCACCCCAGTTGCAGGAAGCGAGGAGGCCTTGACGACGAGCTAAGGTCAGTGCTGCTGAGACAGACGTGAGATGATCTGTTAACAACTGCTGGTCCTTCTTTTGCATCAGTAGGACCGAGTAAATCATTCTATCATCTTCAGAGGTAGGTATTCACGAAATCTGGTGATAAGTGTCTCATTTATTGTTCTAGATCTATTTAGACCAAAGAACATACTCGTCATGGTTTCTATCTGAACCAATTTTCGATCATCAATCTTGTAGTACTTGTTCTTGGCATCGGAGATCAGCTTGTAGTTCTCATCGATGTCTTGCGCCTTGAAGAAGGGGTCCATATTATGCGTGGAGAACTTCTTGGCGTGAAAGTTTGGCAGATGTGGTGTTTGAACCTTCGTGGCTTTGTTGAATGCTGTATCTAGGTTCTGTGGTACCGCCGCAATCGGGTCGATTGGGGGTAGTGTAATAGCATCTGCATCATCTTCTTTCATCAGATAAGTCTGCGTCGAATTGCCACTCTTGGAAGGTGATGAGAGATCTAGATTATTGACCATCCAATATCTTATCTCTGCATCTGAGAAAATAATTCCTCCATCATCTTCCATTCCATCATCATAAATGAGAGGTTGTTGCTCTTCTGATGTAGGACTGTGTGGCTCTATCTCTATATCGTTTGACGCTTGTGGAGATCTAGTTGTAGGCTTATGTGCAGACCTGTGAGGTGATCGACGTGGTGATATATGTGGAGATCGGGCGTGGTGATCGGCGAGGCGATCGTCTTGGTGATCTACATCGATAGGTTGATCTTCTTGGCGACCTATGAGAGGGACCGTTGGTAGCTTGAAGCTCTTGTGTAGTCCCTCAATGTCCTTTTGATGATGATGATCTGGGTTCAGGGTGTCCTTCGCGAACGCCAGCGAAGCTTCCTCTGCGTCGGTCCTGGGGAGCGGTGATATGACAACCAGCGAAGGCTTCCGTGAGGTCTGATGATCAGATTCCGTGTATCTGAGTATGGCGCCGAAGAGGGTGATGATCTTTCCCGCCTTCGCGAAGGCTGTACATCTGGGTCCTTCGTGGAGGTGGTCTGTGACTTCCTTCGCGAAGGGGCATCGTCGTGGCTGCTACGTTGACTGGGGGTGCCTCTGGGGTGCTGTCTCACGTTGAAGCCTTCGAAGGCTTCCGGACCCTGGGATGGCTGCTTCTCCAGTCTGTAGTGGCCTTCCATCATGATCATGATCTGCTTCATTAGATCGTCTGGGATGATCTGCGGCGTAGTAGATGGTGCCCTCTCTGCGCTGATAGCGGTGGGGCCCTCCAGCGATCTCGTCTGACATCAGTGTAGAGGCATCAGGCTGCATGGTGATCTCTGCTGAAGTCACTGTCGCTGTCACTGGTAAGCTTCTTGTGGCGTATGTCGGGTATGATGATTGGTTGATCATCGTAGAGGCCCAATTCTGCTGCTGGAACGATCTCTGCTGAGAAAGTTCTCGATGACTTCGAGATTTCCCTTTGGAGGATGACGCTGCCCTGGGGAGTCTGAAGTCTGCGTTGAGAAGAGCGTTGAGGCCCTCTTGGACTTTATCTGCGATGACGGGATGTCTGGGGAGGCGGTCGCTTCTTAGAGGTGACGGACTGCATCCCACGCCTCTTCCGATGGGGTCTCAAGCAGAACACCAGACGGGAGGATCGCTTCGACAGCAGCTGACTGGATGGGAAATCCGATGTATCGGCCATGTCTACACCTAGTTTGCGTGACCTATCTGCAACACGTCTCAAGACGCAAAGATGGTATTTATTAAAGGCAGAATTGGTTAAATTAATGCAGTAACTGCAGCGTGAATCAAACGCACAAGCGTAGTACAACTAGGGCATACTACATGCGGATCCGCAGCGGAAAAACGTAATCTACAAATAGTACAGTTTTTCATCAACGTAATACTAGCTGAACAATCACGAATTCACGTGAATAAACAGTAGAAATACGATTAATTATCAATGCAAATTAATGAAGGATACTAGCTATACCTTTATCGTAAACTATAAGAGGTAACTAACTAAGAAAACCAAAGGATATAGTGTGTAAGGAGACACAGGTGCTCTCACATCCTGCTCACTGGGCGAAGAAGGAGAGAGTGAAGCATGAGGCCAGAAGGTGGCGACACCTGTTCCCGCGCTTGAGGCAGGGGAGGCAACTCTTGGGTGAGTACCAATTAGTGATTTTACATTGAAGGGAGCTTCAATTAAGGAGATACAAGTGTTCCACTATGTTCGCAAGAGGAAGGGGACAAGCAAAAGAGCATGAGTCAGGATAAGGAAAAATAAGGGTTTTTTCATATTTAATGGAGTAATGTACATCTGAAAATGGAAGAATTGAGAATTTCACACAGGACACCACTTTCTTTTGAAACAGTGTAAATTTGTAAGAAGTTTTTGTTCTTTAATTCAATAAAACGCTCATGTATATGCATAGTTACCTATATGAAATAAATGCTCTCTAACAAACTTAACAACCTCAAAGTTTATGAATAAGTAAGGGTTGAATATGAGATAAACTCAATCCATGAAAATCTAACATGTAACTTAACAAATGTCGCACAGTCTCACTCTTTCTTGGATGGCAGTGATCAGTTTCCAACTGGGTCCCTGGCCATCCCTCTGCAGTCAACAGATTATTTATATTATTGTGTATAAAGAAGGAAAATGAGTCCTCTGTACTAACTAGAAAGCAAATTCAAACAAACAGTTTAAAGTTTCAACTGTGTATCTGTCGTGTTGCAGATGGCAGACAAGACAATGACATGCCAACACCAACTGAGGCAAAATATACACACCTTGAATGTTAATAGGACTTTCCAGAGTTGTATTGGCAGCATTAAGCAGATGTGATAGATGAACTATTCTCTCCACTATTGCTTCAGGATCCAAGTGACTATCTTCTACTGGAAGGGAAGAGACGGCAGCTGTTGCCAGGACTGTGTTCTCGTGATCAAGCTGACTAACCCTCTCCTTCAGCCTGGTGATCACCTCCTGGTCTTTCACCCTCTTCTTGTCATAGTTGCCCACAATATCAGATATTTCAGACAGTTTGCTTTCCAGACTGCATATTCTCTCTTCAGACTGTTGTGCACATATATTGTGTTGATATTCTGCCTCATTTGCTCTCCTTGTTTCTTCAGAAACTTGCTGCTGGTAGCTTGTCTACATGAAGAAAACAAATCTATATACATGTATGTATGTAAACTACAAATAACAGTCCACTGAGCTACTTAAGACCATCATGCCTCCCACATATCTCCCAACAAAATCTACTTTTCTGAAGCCCCTTCAGGTCTTGTTAATGAAATTGAATTTTAATATTTGTGGAGGTACCCTTGAGTTGCAATTTCATGAGCTGTGTCAAGTGTCAATTTTGGACCCAAGGTCCAGGGAAGGCTTGAAACATCTTTAAATGTCATATGTATTATAACATATGAAACTGAAGGTATTGCGGTTGTTATGATGCCATTTCTATTTGGAAATCATCGAAAGTATAAATATTCCGTAACTTTAATTTCTGCAAATGGTATTGGGAGATAGTAAATAGAATATCCCAAGGTCAGAGTGACCTTCTGTAGAATATCCCTGGGTCATGGGACATTCCACAAAGCCCCCAGGTCATGGGGACTATCTGTAGAATATGTCCCGTAATCAATACCAACATATAAGAAAAATAAAACAAACATTTTCTTTCTCGTTCTTGGAATTTGATTCATAAGATGATTGGCCTGAAACCCTTTCATTTTACTCCACCAAGAAGTGTGAGCTACTGTTTCAGACAGCCACATGTTTAAGGGTAAGATCTACTGAAAATATTGAGGTGGACAACTACTGGTTACTATATTAGACTCAAATGTTTTCAGTACAGGCTGCTTACATCCATTGTCTATATGTATGAAGAAGAAATCTTGAAAAAAAATGCCTCGAAAAAGAATTGTTGTTGATAGATAAATCTGGCCAATATTGTGACACATGACAAAGTCTATTTTAACTAAAAATAAAAATGTTAAAATCACCTTGAGTTCCTCCATTTCTTTCTGCAGTTCCAACAACAGTGGTGATGGAGTGTTAGATTTGTTGTCGGATTCCTTCAGCTGATTCCTTACGATAGTCAATTCTTCTGACAATGAATTAATTCTTTTTTCGTACAGTTCATGGTCTTGTGAGCCATTATTTTTCTCCTTTAGGGCACTCTGTACTGCATCAAGCTGGATAAAAAGAACACAGAATAACAATTAGGAATAAGATATCAAACTCATGTATATAATTCACCATCCACCAAATGTTTGCAAAATTGTAAGCTGGCATTTACTGAAGTGTGAAATACAGTTATCATACCTCAATGTCAGAACTTGAGATCTCATACGCTCATGTAATCATGAGAAATAGAATAGATCCCTTATACCACACAAAAAACAACAACCTAGTTGTTTATGTGTCAATGAAAGTCACCTTACATCGATCAAGTTAACCTCAGCTGTTTTAATTTTTAATTTGCATTAATTCTTTTACACATGCAGATTGAAACATCACATAAAACAAAACAAATTCAATGAAGCAGTTTCACTTGGGTTATATGTGGTTTCTTACATCAATCTCCAGGCTTGATACCACAAGCAGGAACTGAAGATGTTGGCTACAATTGTTTTTAGTGATGCATGCTTATTGTAAAGAGTTAACCTGATAAACTGACTCCTGGTGCTACACTAACCCATACAATGACAGTGACGGCTTCTGCTAGGCAAATACTGACTGACTTGAGTTTGGTATTCTAGCAACATCACGGTGGGGAACACCAGAAATGGGCTTCACACATTGTACCCATGTGGGGATTCGAACCCGGGTCTTCAGCGTGACGAGCCAACGCTTTAACCACTAGGCTACCCCACTGCCCCACTAGGCAATTACACATACAACAGAAAGAAAAAACAAGAACAAGGTGGTATGAACTTTTTCTTAGTATTTTCATAAATACTATACCAAGGTACAGGTCATGATTAATAATAATAATAATTGATTTATAGAGCGCCTATTTCCAAAAGATATTGCTCAATGGCGCTATGAAGAGAAAAGATTGTAGACAATGTCTATGGAAAAGAGAGTTTGAACAGATGAGTTTTTAGGGCAGTTTTGAAAGCATCAGCAGATTCTCTTTCTTTTAGGGTGAGTGGTAGAATGTTCCAGAGATAGGGGGCTGCATCAGAGAACGCTCTTGATCCCATGGCCGTTTTGACGTGAGGCTGTGTAAGCAGTAGGGAGTTTGACGAGCGGAGCAATCGGCTTGGAACATGGAGATGAATGAGGCTTTTAAGATATTGAGAAAACATGTTTTCATAGATGCAGCTGTGTGTAAGAAGAAGAAGTTTGTATTGAATTCTGCTTGATACAGGAAGCCAGTGAAGGATAGGTGTCACAGTTTGGTAGCGTGGTGCACAGGCAACAACACGGGCGGCTGAATTCTGAATCCGTTGGAGTTGTGAAAGGAGCTGTTGAGGAATGTTGTAATAGAGGGAGTTGCAGTAATCAAGTTTAGAGAGAACAAGGCTGGTCGTTAGAAGCTGGGCGGTGTTGAAGTCTAAGAGGGTTCGGATCTTGCTGATATTGAAGATATGGTAGAAGCATCCTTTGCTGAGTGATTTGATTTGATTTTCTAATGACATTGTTGATTGAAAGATGACACCAAGATTTTTTGCAGAGTCGGACTGCGTGATAACATCTTGTCCAATTTCAAGAGATAAACTGTCAGGCACTTTTGAAAGTTGATGCCTGGATCCGATGGTTAAGAACTCAGTCTTTGTGTCATTCAATTTCAGAAAGTTCAAGGTCATCCAGTCTCTTATTTCAGCAATACATTGTTGTATCTTCAGTGCACAACCTTGAGCAAGGTTAGGCTCCGCTGACAGATATAACTGATTGTCATCAGCATAAAGGTGAAATTTCAGTGAGTGCTTTCGGACAATGTCACCAATGGGAAGAATGTACAGACTAAACAGTAAAGGTCCAAGGACAGATCCTTGGGGAACGCCATAGTGGAGTGGTGATGCAGTGGAGAGTACAGATTCCACTTTGACGGACTGTGACCTATCAGATAGGTAAGAACGTACCCAGTCAAGGACAATTCCATCGATACAGACTCTGACCTTCAGACGCTGCAGAAGAATTTGGTGATCAACAGTATCAAAAGCACTGGAGAGATCCAAAAGAACATCTCTATGGCGGTGGTCTCTAAATAATCAAGGATTGACCAGACAATCCTCTGGTAACCAGCATGGGTATCTCTATCCACGCAATTGGGATATGATGACATTTGTCAACCAAGTCAGTGAGCCTGACCACCCAATCTCATTTGTTGCCGACCCGTGAAGGTCTGGGTTAGGATGAGCTTTCAATAACCCATGTTTGTCGTAAGAGGCGACTAACGGGATCGGGTGGTCACGTTCGCTGCCTTGGTTCACACATGTCATCGGTTCCCAATTGTGCAGATCGATGCTCATGCTGTTGATCATTGGATTGTCTGGTCCAGACTCAATTATTTACAGACCGTCGCCATATAGCTGGAATATTGCTGAGTGCGGCGCAAAACTAAACTCACTCACTCATTAGTTGCCTCTTACAACAAGCATGGGTTGCTGAAAACCACTTTAACCTCGATCTTCATGGGTTAGAAAACAATGAAATAAATATACATAAATAAAAATGATGATGTACATGAATTTGCTTCAGGAATGACTTTAAAAAAAATGGTAATGTGAAATATAGTGTCAGGTTTATTGGAAAACTAAATAAGACAAACATTTTTTGGGTGTGTGAGTGTGTGCCTGCACTCGCATGTACGTGTGAGTGTGTGTCATTCTTTGTTTGTGTCTCTGTAACATAATTTTGTCTATGCCAGGATGAAGATTATTTTGGACCAGACCAGAAGAGTGCTGGTTGTGAGCTAAATTCCAGACACTAATTCGTCTCTATTGGTTAATGAGTGAGAGTGAGTGGGTTTAGTTTTACGTCGCTTTTAACATATAACAGCGGGGGGACACCAGAAATGGGCTTCACACATTGTGCCCATGTGGGGAATCGAACCAGGGTCTTTGGCATGATATTGGTTAATGAATAACATTTAATGTTCAATTGTTTAAAAGGTTAAAGGGAAGTATTAACTGAACAAGCTATCACTTTAAAATACACAATATTCATTTGAAAAGAAAATAATTTGAACGCAATCGCTATGATGATTGTTACTTACACAGTGAATATCTCCTATTTTTTTAAATACAAGTAGGTTTTAAGGTTCTTCCTGACTAATATTGCCCTTTGAAATTATTTCTTCAAGACAATAAACAGCACTGAAACTGTTTGTAGATTATATTCAGTTTGGATGCTTGATGGGCATTTAGAAGTTGGATGGTAACATAATAACGGATGGTATGGATTTACAACTTCTTTATTATTTACAAGACAATGTTTCTGGGCTACTTCTTGCCCCTTCATCAGGTGAATTACAGAATATGATTTACAAGCATAACATATATAGTGCATACAGGAGGCCAGTGAGATGAAAATAAAGAATGAGATTTACAGAGATCAAGGAGATTAAGTGATATGTTTTGATTGAGATGTACAGAGTTCAAAGAGATTAGGTGGTATGTTTATATTATAAATTGGTATGTGCAGAGAGTTTATACAACGAAAAGGATATACATTGATTGGAAGCCACTTATGAAAACAGGGATAGGAAGACACACATCAAAGTATGTACAATGATTAGAAGCAACATGGGAACAAATGTACAGCGAATTGGTAGCTTTTAAAAAGTCTTTTTTTCCATGCACCAAGCATTCGGCAGTAAAATACCCTGATCCCTGTAAATTTCAGATTTGGCGCGGCCGATCCAGATGGCTTCCATCATTTTTCTTTTCCGCCAATTGCTGATGTTGACGCCCTCAAAATATCAGTGTCATCACAGTTGATGGTTTGGCTGGGATTTCTGATCACGTGTTTTGACAATTCTGATTTCCTGTCAGAGTTCTTCACCAGTGTTTTGTGCTCTTTCATGCGAGTACATACAGGCCTGCCTGTTTCACCTATGTACAGTCTGTACTAGAGAGTGTCCCCATTAATTGCTAAATATATATAGTCAAGTCAAGTACTTTATTCCGTATGTAGGCCACAGGCCCATATACAACATACATACATTTGTTTACAAATATAGGTACAATTTAGAAAGGTAGTTAATGAATATTATGAGGCAGGATGTTCATGAATAACCTATACCCAAAGGCCTTTTCAGCTATTAGAAATTGTCATGCATCACAGAAAAAGTTGTTTAACAAACTATCATCATTATAAACATAATTGTTGACAGTTGGCACGGAAGGGCACACGGCAGCAATGGGAAGAGACAGGTGCATCTGATGCATGAGCATTTCATGATAACTGCTGTGTGCTGATGACGAAATTAAGTTCACTGTACAGGCAAAAAAGTTCATTATTAAAGTGTATGATTTGTTTTGCACTGAGGCGGAAAGGGGGAGGCCGTTTTATGCCATCGATAGGTATAAGAAAAGTGCTTCCAAGGCATTGGGAGTTTCTAGACGGGCATTGAAACATATAATACAGAAGAGAGACAGTTTTGTCGACACAACGCATGTAGGGGGCATGTCAAAAGCATCAAAGGTGAATAACTAAGACAACTTCCAGAAACCAGGTCAGACAGGTATAACAAAACTGTACTCAGAAAACAAATACATGTCATTAAACGTATTACAGAAACACCTTGAAAACCAAAACAATTTGTCAGTAATGAAATACACACTATGGCGACTCTTACTTTCTTTTGGGTATAGGTTAAAAAAAAGAGCAGGAGAGAACAAGAGAGTATCGTCCGAATGACCAGATATCGTATGTTTGAGAAATCATTTTCTCAGGACTATTGTGATGCGGGGTATGAGCCGGTGTATCTTGACGAGACTTGGGTAAATGTGTCTCATACCACCAGCAGTCAATGTGTACCCAATGGGAATAAGGGATCACGAAGGAAACTGCCGCTGGTGAAGGGGCAGTCTAAGTAAACTTAGGCTCAGTATTATTCGTTACACTGCTATACTGAGTCTAACGAAACCTTGTGGAAGGTCGCGTCAGGTAACCTTTGAGCGACCTATGACCGTCCAATCAAACGCAAGACGACAGAACGGATTTAACCAATCAGACAACGGCTATTATTTAGGGTCTCGGCGGGACTTACAAAATGGATTTACATTTCCCCGGTCGCCAACACTGATCTCACAACAAATGAAAGCCCGCATAAAACACAGATATATGACCTGCAGATTATACGCTTTAGGGTTTCTGTTGACATGGTTATCATTAGCTAATATTTCCGCAAGCTGACATCCTTGAATACTGACAAAACGCTATTTTCAGCGACTGTTTACTCACAGTTGTGGCGTGCTCCATGTGCATCACTCGGAAGCGATCGTACTAAAAATAGCATTCGGAATCTTTCGGGTAAAAAACGTTTTCGAGGTAAAAGTTCAAAAGGTATGTGCGAATGTCAACTTTTGCGATTTGGTAAGCTGTGTTCTGATTGGTCAATTGAAAAGGTTACCTGACGCGACCTTCCACAAGGTTTTGTTAGACTCAGTATAGCAGTGTAACGAATAATACTGAGCCTAAGTTTACTTAGACTGGTGAAGGGGAAAAGATTGATTATTCTCCATGCTGGATGGGTCAGCCAGGGCTTCCTACCTGGTTGTGATCTGGTGTTCAGAGCCAAGGCCAAAGACAATAGGAACTACCATACAGAGATGAATGGAGACGTGGGTTCAAAATACGTTAGTTCTTATAGTCCCTTATAGTCATGGACAATGCGCCATTCCAACAGCAAAACTCTTAACAATTGTCAGGGCGATATGATTGCGTGGCTTCAAAAATTCAACATCCCGTATCTGTTGAAAGTGACGAAGCCTCAGCCGTATGAAATCATCAAAACCCACAAACAAGACCCCGTATACAAAGTAGACACTTACATTAAGAATAAAGGTCATGAAATATTGCGCCTACCACCATATCATTGTGACCTAAATCCAATCGAGATGATATATAGGGTATTCTAAAATACTAAGTCGGGTGAAATAAAGATGCTTTCTAACTAGGTTTAAGAGGATGATGTAATAACCCTGACAAGAAGAATAATAAATCCCATTTATTCTCGGGGATTTGATCTCAAAGGAATTTAGCATGCTGGTAAGTATTGGGTCCTCTCCAATAGGAATCCCATGATTGGTAAGGACTGATGCCAATGTAGATTTATATCCCTGAAGAGTGTCGTGTAAAAGATCTAAATTCATATTGAGATGAAGCAGAAGATCTGCTACCATAGGCACTGTTTTAGGATCATCAGCGGTTCCACATCGGACTCTCCACTGCTGGAATCGGTTCTACTTCAAATCATACATGGCAGACCAAGCAACCAATTTTGTGAATTGTGTATATATTCATTTTGGGACTGTTTGGATGGATAAGAATTTCCTCCGGGATGATAAAGTTATATCTTATCTTAATATAGACGTTAACGGCCGCTCATGCTTAGTACATGACAGAGTGACAGTCTGTCAACGTAACCCAATAATTAGAGTTATCTCCCCTTATCGAGTCCTTGAAAATGGACTCGAGTCCAGCTAAACCCGACTCGTACTTGAGTTCTCGAGTACCCAAGGAAGCCCTAGTGTTGACCAGAGGGGCAGACAAAGAGGTTGGTTTACCAGCAAAAGGAGAAGATCTGTAAACCATGTGTGTGTTGGCCATACAGGTGCCACTAAGTACAGAGTTATCTTGGCAAGGACTTGTAGGATTTTAGGTGGAAATGTGTACACAATATTGTTGGAAGTTGACATGGGGTCCCCTGCATAGGCTAGAGGATCCAGAACTGGACTGGGGAAAACTGGTCATTGGTTGTTGAGCAACGTCGCAAAGAGATCTATCAGCAGGTTCTCATACAATCATGCTATGTGGCTGAAAGCATCCAATCTTAGAGCAGAATATTGTCTGGAAAAGATTGCATTGCCAAGCATGTGTCTGGCAGTAACATACACTTAAGACTGTCAGGTCATAAAGTTTTCTCATGAGATCATGAGTTACCCCAAGTCAGCTGATGTTGGTTACCACTATAGCATTGCACATTACAAGAAGTATGAAGGAGTTCTGTAGGTGTAGTGACCAGTGCTGAATGATAAGCAGAACAGCCTTTGTCCCCAAAATGTTGAGTTCAACACTCAGAGATTGGCACCCCAATTTTTTGAGTGACGCATCCGTGAATAGGTGACAATCAGGATTAGGCGTCCTGAGTGGAGTCCTGTGGATAACATTGTTGGGAAACAATGCGAGGTCCTTGAACACTAGCTCTGTGGGTGTTATGATAGATTCTACCTGTTACCCTTGATGCTAGTTGATCCAAGATGCAGGCGACCTCTGGTTGTTAGATCTTGCATGGAGGTGAGTGCTTCAAGCAGTAACATCCACTGTAGAGTGTGAGGAGATTGCTGATACAGTGCTACCAAAATCTGGGGATTGCCCCAGTTCATGTCTTAGATTTTGGATTTTTTGCTTGTGATCAATGCTACTGTAAGCTGATAAAAGGGAAACACTGTAATTTCTGTCATACTTTCATTATTCTGTGATTGGCACTTTCAAAATTGTGTTGAACTCTTTAATACCACTTCATGGGGAAGAGGGTTACCCAAATGTGATCTCAGATTTACCATAAATCCACATTGGTTTTTGAGAGCTTGACTTCACTATATATATTGTAGGACCAAATTCATGGGCAGTTTGTTCTACTGTCCAGCTTGAGGGTAGCATTGTAAGAAGTTGCATTTGCACGGCCTGTGAAAAGGATTTAAACTTTGTTTTCGTTTGTTCTATTAGTTCACTGAAATCTTTACATTTTTGGCACTCTGTTGAAGAAGGAAACAATTTGGAAGGGTTTACATCAAACGTTTTTGAAACTTTGGTGACAACTGCTGATTCAACTTGTGCAAATTTCTGTTTAAGATAAGCCTTGTGATCCCCTTTACTAATTGTCTGTGCATGAAATGGTGCCAGACCTTCCGCAGATAATCCTGGATTGAAAGGACTAGTATAGAGAATGATAGTCCGGTGAAAGGTCCCCTAATAGCGATATTTTTGCTAACTACTTCCCCTGTCTGAGTAAAAAATATCGCTGAATGATGGTGGACCATCATTCGACGTCTGTAAAATTATAAGTGAAAAAGTATTAGAGATAAGATATTATTAAAAGTATAACAATTAATAAACAAGAGAAATTAAGATACCAGAATATAGCGATGGATTCGCTTCAAAGTGTGGATTATTTCTGCGAAAGAGGTGTACTGAAAAAAATATCGGTCTTAGCAGGAAATACAGCAAAGGTTGTAGGTTGGACAAAGATCCAGCAGAGTCATGCTCGAAAACAGAACAGTTGTTTGTGCAAACCCAAAACAGGCGCTTGCGTTAAAAGAGAACTCTCACTAAGCGGAAACACAAATAGAAATGAGCTTTTCAGCGATCAGTCACAACATCGGTTTTTGAGTTCGCGTAGAACCAGCCAGAACTTTCCTGAAAGACGGAGAAACTATAACTTGGTATCCAACCATTTTGATAGTCTTACCAAATACCATAAAACTAGATTTTCTTTGTGGAAAATTAATGTTTTCTACACCACAAAGTATACTCCCTTAAAAAAACAATTCTAATGCTGAATTGTCAACTATACATCCATGCATAAAATAAGCACCACCCTGTATTTTTACCAATTAATTTTGTCTGAAGTGAAATTCTAAACTCTTTCCAAAAAGTAACCTTTATAATTTGGTAGAGGAAGCATTTAACATTTCAAAAACGAAAACATCATTGAAATTACTATGTACTTTAATTAGGATAATTGCCTGCACATAAAACAGGTGTTTTCCTGTCCGAAAACAAGCTATCTTATTTTGAAAAGTGAAAGTAATAATTGATTGTTTAACTTGGCCTATAAATTCATTATTTATTGTGAATGGATGAAGGATTGGAAACTAAGATTTAGGAAAAGTTACAGTCAAACTAAAAAAAAGTAAAATTTTAAAATGCAGTCAAAGTTGCTTTACAAACAAAACAGATTTTAGCTGTAATTATCAATATCCGGCAAGGAATAGTGTTTATTCAATACAATAAACTCAAAATCATGAAAGATTTATTCCAAAATCTTATTAATGTGGCCTTTTTCAGTTTTTGTCAATTAGCAATTTGAATTGTTGAAAAAAGGTCTGAATCTTTTGACATTCGTGTTCTTCCTGATTATGCATAATTAAAGCTTACTTGATGTGTAAATGTCATCTTGGTATATAACAGAATTGTTATTTGTAGTCAAAACAAAATTTAACTGTGTAGTTTGAGCAGGAGAGGAATAGTTATTTTGGGTACAAATTCAGTCCCATCACCTTTTCATCAATATATTCTTTCATAAAGAATATGGTTATGGTATTTGTAAAACTGTCAGTGGATAAAGCTTCTTTAACTACAGGTTGATTCAATTGATGGCTATGCCCTAACTTTTCTGTAGCATCACATCTTATTTTAAAAATAGGTTAGTGCTAAATTAATGCACGGGTGTATATATTGTATTTGTGGAAAGCAAAAAATAGAAGTACATCATGTAACACAGATCCATATAAAATAGAAGACATATATCTTGAGCAAAATCACATGACAACCTACATCCTTATGAAATAAGGAGTTACTGATTTGAACACTAAGTTATCTTTGAGACAAATAACACATAACACACAACCATATGCTAGAAAACGGTATAAGAATCTGTACCGAAACATCGCCATTATTAAAATAAAGAAGTTGATCATCAATAAAGTCTTGTCATCTCTATACCACCAACTTCTACAATGCCACTCAAACAAATCATTTAAGTCCACATTTGGTCAGACATATAATTTTCATGCCGTATTTTATTCATGTTTTACAGCACCCACGGTATCTTTGCAAAATAACTTGGTGAATAGATCTTTGTAAAATAACTTTGGCATTTTGGCATTTGGGCATTTTGGCTTCTGTGAGTAAGATTTTAAAACTCATACATGTCACTGTCGGACGCATGCAGTGGGCAAGCTGTATGTTTCAATGAACACAACGGGCAGTTGCACCGATTGCGTGTAACACAAACGTGTGTACTGAGATGGCATGGTAATGATAAATCAATACATTTTGGTTTAAGAAGGATACCTGTGCTTCCAGCTGTTCTTTTGCAGTCCTCTCCTGAGCCAATAATAATTGCAGTTCCTTAAGCATTACACCATGATCAGTTTCTTCTTTCTGACGCTCCAGCTGATGTGCACGAATTTTGCTTCTAAGCTGTAAAAGAAAAGTAATGATGTTTTTGAGAGAGAGAGAGAAAGAGAGAGGGGGAGGATGGTGATGGTGATGGTGGTGGTGATGATGATGATGATGATGCAATCTGTCATTCCTATTTTCCTTGTGAGACTGAATAAGAAGGCAATTTGGCCAGTGCAATCCATGGATTCCCAAGAATATATCTTGCATTCGTCTGTCAAATGATTGAGCCTGGAAAGGCAAATATTCATAAAGTCCCCATCATCAGGGAGCTGGATTTGGTTCCTCCTTCCTTTAGAATGCAAGCTACCACAGTAGTATTTCCTGTGGCTATGACGACTGAGGAGTGAGCTTGTTCATATGGACTCCCCATCTCATATTAGATGATGATCTGGTGTCAGATTTACATGGGTAATGCCACTGTAGTTTCATCAAACCCTTGGTATTTCAATCAGAGAGTCTGAAGGTCTGGAGTCGATTTAACATCAAACTCTGTTTGTATGTCATATCTTGAAGAGTTGTTGAAAGGATGGTTCATTTGCTTCCACATCTCGGCTTTTGTCAAGAAATGTCCCAATAGAACATCATGTGTTTTAATACTGTTTGAAATAAAGTCATTTGTGCTTCAATTAATTAATTTGTAAGATATTCGCCACTTATTCATTCAAACAGAACGAAATCCATGCTAATGTTGTCTTCTCAATAATCCCTGTTCAACAATCAGTCAATCTGAACAATAATTGGGTTAATTAATCAGGCAATGTACACATTGACTGGTTATTTCAGTCATTGTACACATTGCCTGATTGTAGACATTGCGTGTAACATAGTGACCAAAATGAGCCGCTTTAGAACAGATGACTTGCAGGCTGCCTGATCCATGAGAGGTCAGCTTACCTTGTGATGGGAGCAATGGAGCACATGTCTTGGTTGTCACTCATTATCAAACAAAAGGATCCCGACAGACAATCAGCTCGCAAATTGTGTGACATAAAATAAAGATAAAAATGTAATTTTTAGAGTAAAATTTATATTTTATACTTATCCTGACTCATGCTCTTTTTGCTTGTCTTCTTCTTCTTGCGAACATAGTGGAACACTTGTATCTCTCTAATTGAAGCTCCCTTCAATGTAAAATCACTAATTAGTACTCAGCACGAGTTACCTCCCTTCCACAAGCTGGCCAGGGGAACATAGTGGAACACTTGTATCTCCCTAATTGAAGCTCCCTTCAATGTAAAATCACTAATTAGTACTCAGCACGAGTTACCTCCCTTCCACAAGCGCGTGAACGAGGGCGCCACCTCCACCCATGTGCCTCACTCTCTCCTCATATACTGAGCCCAACATTTGAATTTACAGGGAAATCCAAAGTGTTATGTGGGGAGGATGGGAGGGCTTATTCATGAGTCAGGATAAGTATAAAATATCAATTTTACTCTAAAAATTACATATTTTTCCTTATCCTGACTCATGCTCTTTTGCTTGTAGAATCCAACAGAGCCGGAGGTGGGAATATATAATACTTTGGATTTTAATAATTAGTGATTTGAACTGTGATGATTGTAATAACCCTATGGGAACTTCATAAAGGCACTGAATTGATGAATTCCTGCTGCTAACTTATCAGCTGCCATATAAAGGTTATTACAATGTACTTATTATGATAAAGTATATATAAGATTAATACAATGCTTAAGACTAATAGACTTAAGCTTGTTAATATGCTAGTATAAACTCCTTAGAGTTTGTTAGCTAAATTACTTTAAAATATAAACATAGTACTAAGCTTAAGATATGATTAAACTTAAGCTAATTATATAATAGCAAAACTCTTTTAGAGTTTGTTAGTTAATGTACTTATATGATATAGACATAGTGCTGAGCTTAAGATATGAATAAGCTTTTAGCTACCTATATAATAGCAAAACTCTGTAGAGTTTGTTAGCTAATATATTTTTACAATATGAGTATAGTACTGTGCTTAAGATATAATTAACTTAAGCTACATATATAATAGCCAAAACTCTGTAGAGTTTATTAGCTTATAGATTTATAATGTAACCATAGTACTAAGCTTAAGATAAGATTAGACTTAAGCTAAATGTATATAGCAAAAAAAAAACTCCTTAGAGTTTATTAACTAATATACTTTTATGTTATAACCATAGTACTGAGCTTAAGATATAATTAAACTTAAGCTATATATATAATAGCAAAACTCCGTGAGAGTTTTGTTAGCTAATACATTTTATAATGTAACCATACTGCTTAAGATATGATGAAACTTAAGCTAATTGTATAATAGCAAAACCCTTTAGAGTTTGTTAGCTAAAATACTTATATGATATAAACCTAGTATTGAGTTTATGAAGGAAACCTTAAGCTACATATATAATAGCAAACACCGTAGAGTTTGTTAGCTAATATACTTATATGATATAAACATAGTATTGAGCTTTGAAGGAAACCTTAAGCTACATATATAATAGCAAAACTCGTGAGAGTTTGTTAGCTAATATACTTATATGATATAAACATAGTATTGAGCTTAAGATTTGAAGGAAACTTAAGCTACATATATAATAGCAAAACCCGTCAGAGTTTGTTAGCTAATACAAGTTATAATGTAACCATAAAGTTTAAATTATGATGAAACTTAAGCCAAATATATAATAGCAAAAACTCTTTTAGAGTTTTGATAGCTAATATACCTATATGATATAAACATAGTATTGCGCTTTAAGATATGAATAAGCTTAAGTTACATATATAATAGTAAAAACCCGTGAGAGTTTGTTAGCTAATACATGTTATAATGTAACCATATTGCTTAAGATATGATGAGCCTTAAGCCAAATAGCAAAAACTCTTTAGAGTTTGTTAGCTAATATACTGATATGATATAAACATAGTACTGAGCTTAAGATATGAATAAGCTTAAGCTACCTATATAATAGCCCAAACTCTGTAGAGTTTGTTAGCTTATATATTTTACAATCTGAGTATAGTACTATGCTTAAGATATAATTAAGTTAAGGTAAATATATAATAACCAACTCTGTAGAGTTGTTAACTTATATATTGTATGATGTAATAATCATAGTACTGTGATGATAAAAGAACTTAAGCAAATTATATATAGCATGTAGCTATTTAGTACTGTTATAAGATAAGTAGAAATCTGTAAGATTGACTTATCTTCTCCGAGGAACTGTCAACTGTTGTGCGAGGACCATGGGATCGAATTGGTGGATACCTGAGACGCCCTCGGTGATGATATCTCCCAGATAATGGTTGGCAACCACCATATCGGATCTCCAGAAAATAAACCCTCCATTATTTCAAATAATATTGTGTAGATCAATTGTAGAAGTTAGCTTCTAATATCATGAGTATTAAAAGCTCATGGAGGGTCGGATTGGGTCCATCCGCCTTGTATGCACGTAGTATGACAGTTCTGATCCAAACGGAGATATAGTAACGTGAGATTTCATTCTGCGTGAAGTTGATGATAGAGGAAATAATCTGTTGTATTATTTCCTTCTGTTTGTTTCGGTGGAGATAAATTTACAGTGCTCTTGCTGGCCATCGTGATAGAATCATCGTAACATGGAGTCCAAGTATGTCATCCAGGCGTGTTCATAAACCTCACTTGTGAGGTGTTGGAGCACTATATTCAGATCCCCAAGTTGGAGGGTGAAACTTCCGCTTTTAATTCTCCAATCAGAAAGTTTAAGTAGGTTTACTAACCATCTAGTTGTGTTAGTAGCTTGATTATGAAATTCAGCTGTAGTCTGAGACGCTGTGGATTTAGATCCACTTGTATCCCGGCCGCTCAGGTTATTCGCCGCTAAGTCCTTGACGATGTAGGTGCACAACCAGGTGTGTCTGTCCTCGCTGAACTTTATGTAAAATTGCCTGATTGCCGCGCCCTCGCCCTAACTTGACAGGGGAGGTCTCTAACCTGAAGAAAGCAGCCCAATCATGAAGGTTCAGATTAACTGGACTGTAAGGAGGCTTGCTCGCTCACTGATATATAGTTGTCACTTGTAACGTAAGTCTTGAACTGTGAACTAAGATCGACCTCATGTAGGTCGTTGTCCAACGCGGTCCAATCAGAACAAGGCATTTTGATTCTGTAGAATACCCGCGCTGTGATGTCACCGTGTAGCAGGAATAAACCTTGTATAAAATCTTGCCGTCGTTGATATTAGCATAATCGTCGGTCTTCACCGTAGCTTCCTGAAGTTACCCGAGTGACCACGTGTTTCGAGGGTTAAGGTAAACGCGTGAAACCTCCGGCGCGAAATACCTCGCTCTGTAATATTAATGCTGGGTAGGTTATTTTCCTGGCTGTCGTGAATGTAACTTCAGTTTTGAATATAATTCCGACTTCCTTATATAAAGGTACAATAAACTTGCAAGTTGTCAGCTTGTAGACTGTATACATGAATGTATCGTCATAATTGTAGAATTAAAGCTGAACTTGACGATTATGAGTTAACTCGCTGTAACAAGGCTGCTGTTCAATTTCGATATTGAATTGTCTGCAGATCTGCGTAATGGTCACGCATGTAGATAATCGTATCGTAGTCCGGGATTGCATATTCTAGCAATCTATACGGAAAGGTTGATTTCTGTGAAGATCTATGCAACGTCGTTGATTAATTAATATAGCGACGTTTTGTGCTGTAAATAGCCTGTGCAATTGTCTTCGCGTAGGCTTATAGACGGCATATGGCATACAGTTGATAGACAACTTATGCGATGTCTTGAACGGACTGACGAGTAGCTATATATGACGAGTGGCTAATATATGGAGACCTTGGAGGAGAATTCCTCGGTGGACGCCGGAGACTTCGCAAGCTCTCAAGCATCCATTCTAGATTTCCTGTGTGAGGTAGACTTGAGCCACTTAGCCTTCGCGACCTTCGCTGAAGGTATCGAGTCAGAGCCCGATCAGTATATATATAATATATGAGCTTTGCTTCAGCGAATCCACCTCTGTGTTCAACAGGAGTGAGTGAGTGAGTGTTTTGTTTTACGCCGACTCAGCAATAGGTGGGGTCGGTGAAGCGCTTACTCCTCCGCGGACGCCCCTTGTATCTGGTGAGGCTCTAGCTCCTTCGCTGAGGTGGCCTGGGACTTCCTTAGCCGGCGTCTAGAATCCGATCAATATATGAGCCGCTAGCTTCATACAGGGTGTGGTTCTTGCTGGTTCTGCATAAGTAGAGCCGAGTAGATCATCCTATCATCTTCAGAAGTCGGTCACCTAAATCTGGTGATAAAAATCTCATTGATCGCTCTAGATCTATTAATGTTAAGAACATACGCTTCTGGCGCTTGAACTGTTATGGCTTTATGGTAGGCTGTGTCCACATACTGTGGCACCGCAGCAATCGAAGTCGATCGGAGGTAAGGTGATGGCGCCTGCCTCGCCTTCCTTTATCAGGTATGTCTGCGCCGAAGTTGCCACCTTTGGAAGGTGAAGAGAGATCTAGGTTGTTTACCATCCAATATCGTGATCTCAGCCGCCTGAGAAAATGATGCCTCCATCATTTCCTATCCCAGCATCGCTGATGAGATGTTGCTGCTCTTCTGATGGTGGACTGTGTATTTCTATCTCTATGTCGGGTGACGCCGGGAGACCTGACTGTAGACTTGTGTGCAGACTTGTGTGGTGACCTGTGAGACGATCGACGCGGGTGATGTACTTAAGAGATCGGCGCGCGGTTAACGGGCGCCGGAGATCGTGTTGGTGATCTGCGCCTATGGGTTGACCTTCTCGGAGACCCTGTGAGGAGAATGTTGATAGCTTCGCTGAAGCTCTTGTGTAGTCAGGTGTCCTTCGCTAAGGCCTTCGCGTAGCTTCCTCTGCGTCCGGTCCTGGGGAACGGCGATTTGACCTTCGCGAAGGCTTCCGTGAGGTCTGATGGTCTGAGTCCGCATCTAAGGATGAAGCCGAGGCAGGTGATGATCTATCCCGCCTTCGGGAAGGCTGTACATCTGGGTCCTTCGTGGAGGTGGTCTGCGACTTCCTTCGCGAAGGTGGCTTCGTCGCGGCTGTTACGCTGATGGGGTGCCTCTGGGGTGTCGCTCATGCTTGGAACCTTCGCGAAGGCTCAGGCCTTGGGCTGGCTGCTTCCCAGTCTGTAGTGGCCCTCCATCATGATCATGATTTGCCGCAACAGTTCATCTGGGATGGTCTGGCGACGAAATAGTCGGTGCCCTCTCTGCGATGTTAGCGGCGGGCCCTCAGGGAAGTCGCCTGACGCCAGTGTAGAGACCTCAGGCTGCATGGCGATCTCTGCTGATGTCACTGTAGCTGTCTCCGGTCGCTTCTTGTGGCGCGACGCCGGGATGATGATCGGCTGATCATCGAGAGGCCCAGTTCAGCGGCTGGAACAATCTCGCTGAGAAAGTCCTAGTAGACTTCGCTGATTTCCCCTCAGAGGTCGACGCTGCCCTGGGGGTGCTAAGTCTGGCGCGTTGAGTGTTGGTAGCGCCGGGACCCTCAGGAAGATCATAGAATATCAGCGTTGGTACATCAGGCTGCATGTTGATCTGCGCTGACATCACTGTTGTCGACATCGGTCATTCTTTGATGTACATCAGGTATGATGATCGGCTGATCATCATACAGGCCCAAATTCGCGACGGGAACAATCTCGGCTGAGAAAGTTCAAGTAGACTTCGCTGATTTCCCCTCAGAGGTCGCGTTGAGATGCAGTAGAAACCCTCTAGTCTTCGGCCGCGACGATGGGATGTCTGGGGAAGCAGGACGCTTCTTGAGGAGGCGGCGGACTACGCCCCACGCCTTCCACCACTCTAGCGAACACCAGACGGGAGGGGGTCGACCAACAGCAGTAGACTGGCTTAGGGGTTCAGGTGTATCAGTCATGGCTAGACTCTGCATAACGCGACTCCATCTGCTGCGCTGCCTCAAACGCAAAGTAATTATTTAAAAGGCAGAAATGGATAAATTAGTACCGCGAACTGCAACGGAATAAAATGAACATGGCGCAGTACAACTAGGGCATATTAAATGGATCAGCAGCAGAATAAAAACGAATCTGCAACAGAACAGAATTTTTATCAACGTAATCCACTGAAACAAACACGGGCCCCTTGAATAAACAGTAGAAACACGACTAAATATCAATATATAATTGTTGAAGGATACTAGCTAAACCTCTATAGATGTCTATACGAGGTAACTAACTAAATATAATCAAAGGATATAGTGTGTCGTGAGACACAGGCGCTCTCACGTCCAGCTCACTGGGCGAAGAAGGAGAGAGTGAGGCACATGGGTGGAGGTGGCGCCCTCGTTCCCGCGCTTGTGGAAGGGAGGTTACTCGTGCTGAGTACTAATTAGTGATTTTACATTGAAGGGAGCTTCAATTAGGGAGATACAAGTGTTCCACTATGTTCGCAAGAAGAAGAAGACAAGCAAAAAGAGCATGAGTCAGGATAAGGAAAAATTTACCTCTAGCTAATAAATCATAATTTTTAATAATTGTCCCGCTTTACAATTTCCAATGCCTTTTGTTTCATAAGAAAACATGATTGGAAACATAATCCCTACAGAACAACTGTTCCTAAAGAAGGTTTAACCTGCTTGCCTGTTCACACATGCCATGCATCACTGTTTTGTGAACACAACACCACCAGCATCCATTCAAGTACAAGCTCTGGCAGGCCATTGGATAACGCAGGTGATTGATACATTCTAAACTCTTCCTGCATAGTGTTGCTCGTTATCCAGACATCATGTATGGGTAGTTGCAGTAACAGCAGGTGAGATGTTATGCACACCAACATCTTTTGCCAACTGCATGCTGGTGGGGATTGGAGCAGGATCCTCAAGTGATTGGGAAACTTGTCAAGGATCTTACCTCTGGTAAGTCACTCAAGTTGTATTACAATAAACATTTGTACATTGTTTGACATACACATTATGAATGTACATTGAGGGCGATGACAAAGGTATCGTTGACTGCACAGTTTTAAGCCAAAACGGATCTAGTATCCTCTGAACTATTCAATAACGTAAATTTGTTTCATACAGCAAACTGAGTTGAATCCCAGCACTTCCCTATATCCTTGCCTATTATTCCCATTACAGTGTAAGAAAAGTCCTGAAGATGCATTTGATAAATATGTGTGGGTTGATAATAAATGTGATCCTTTTGTTCCTTCACTGCAATCAGGAAATTGTGCAAATGCTCTGGATGATGCTTGTGATCTATTGGAGACTAACATTGAAAAGGCAGTTTCTCACTTTGCTTATGGGGTTTGAAAGGTAGCAGACATTTTTAAGAAGTATTACAAAAGAAAAAGAGCTAGATTTCTGGGTAATTGGTAATCAGGGAATATCTCTCAGCTAAGCAAGAATTCAGGCGTGCGTTATGAGTCTTTAGAAATAATAGACAAGCTGTGCAGCTTGATCAATGTAAGCACTTAACAGGGAACTTTTGAAGTACATAAGACCATGTTCAATACATTGATTACAGAAATAACATATAGTTGATGCTGTAAATAAACTAAAAATGGAAAATCTTGTTCCCCACAACCTTGAAGCAGAGATGTTTAACTTTCGGTGTTGCTTCCCTATGTTGCTTGTTTATTCAATAAATCAGATTTGACAGGATACTTCCCCGAAGTGTGGAGCCATAGCATAATTGTATCTATACATAAAGGAAGAGCTACAAATGATACAAACAATGATTTAGTCAAACAGCAGGATGGTTTCAGACATGGTTTTCAACATTTTACAACATTCTTACAATTACAGCATGTATGCCGAAATATTCAAGTAAAGAAAAGGAGTGAGTGAGTGAGTTTAGTTTTATGCCACACTCAGCAATATTCCAGCTATATGGCGGCGGTCTGTAAATAATCGAGTCTGGACCAGGCAATCCAGTGATCAACAGCATGAGCATCGATCTGCACAATTGGGAACCGATGACATATGTCAACCAAGTCAGCGAGCCTGACATATGTTGCCATCAGCAGTTCACGTTTCCTCCCTGATCTGGGATTTAGTTTTGAAAATACTTAAAACAAAATGAAAACAAATTAGTGGTAGAGAGACTTTTGACTAACATATTTCAAGGAGGGTATCTTCCCATAAGACAGAGCTCCCAAAAGACAGACCGTTTAAAACAACACATTTTATGGTTGGTTGCATAAGGCTTAGTTAAGCTGTACCCTTGATAATAATGGTATATGCCCAGATAAAAAATACAACACTAGGCATTAACTATAGTTTTATCAATTCACATAATGATTTATGATTTTTATATTAAGACATATTGCATCAACATATAGGTACAGTGAGACCCTGGATACCCGGACCCCAAATATCCAAATATTTTCATAAAAAAGACAATCTCTTATGCTGTAAAAGTGACTGTCCATAACGGATATGCAGTTTCCGTCTCCGGACGTAAAATTTTGCAAACCAACTGGCTAAATCATCCGGACGAAGCTTTGATCTTCCGCTGACCGTGTGAAGTGAAGCGCGAGTGTCCCACGTGTCTGGACACGAGACAAGGTCTGCTAATCCGGATTAATGACCGATCAGCAGGGTATTGGTGGTGATTAGTAAGCCTATCTGGCACAGAGTTAATTGTAATTGGCAAACCAAAACGACCACGCTGTTTTGGAAGTGATTTTAAACCAGAAGTGTATGCTCGCAACCGTTTCAACACCACAGCCTGGATGACAGAAATCCAGATATCCGGATATTCAGTTATCCGGACGATTTACGCAAAAACGAATATATCGGGATATCCGGGGTCTCACTGTACACCAACATACATTTGCGAGATCACATTTACTTGTGAATATTATCAAAAACAATAATTTATATACATGTACCTATCAAACATATGAAACCAAGCACCATATACTATTTTACATCACATGTTTGTCAGTGCACAGATAACACATAACAGAAAGTCACTTGAACATCATCATTTTCTCGTTTCACCTTGCTCTTGGCATACAGGTAGCCATCTAGAAGGGTGATCGGAAAAAAGTCACAGTAAAAAAGTCATGGGAAAAATAACTATTATAAAACATCGTGTTCTATCCTGTTTTATAAATACTATTTCACTTTCACCTTAAGTAATAAAAACATCCTGTGATTATTCACGACATAACACTAAAGTTGCCAAATTGATCAAAACTGGACTTTGTTCAATGTTTTAACATGTATCAATATGCTGTATGTTCTCTGTGTCACTATATGTGATTTTGGAGAAAAACATTTCGGTTCTATTCTGATTAGTAATGTGATTTGGGCACTGGAGATAGGAGTGTGTTGTTACTATACTCTGTAGTGACTCTGGGTCAGCTCATTAATTAAATAGGGGGGGGGGGGGGAACAGCATGGCTCAGCTACCATGGGCTGGTTGTAAAAACAATAACAATAACCATTTACAACACTACATCA
Source organism: Haliotis rubra (assembly GCF_003918875.1). NCBI lineage: Eukaryota > Metazoa > Mollusca > Gastropoda > Lepetellida > Haliotidae > Haliotis > Haliotis rubra. The sequence continues at coordinate 130,304 of NW_025766137.1, forward strand.
ACAGTAATTTCCAAATCTATATTACTCTTTACCTATTTCATATTTTTTACCTTTTTAATTCGGCCTCCCATTCCAGGGATAGAAATACTTTTTTTTCTTCTAAGTGTGCCTTAGGGCACCAGGCAAATATTTTAGGTGTGCCTTTCAGAAATCAAGTGTGCCCACATGTTTTTAGAATCAATGACTGTAGCAAGGATGATGATCTTTTGCAATTTATTGTCACAAACCAACAAATGTAACCAGTTTTCCGTTCTCATTGATATGGCTTCTGTTTAAGATGACTATTTTATTTTTCATTTGTTCTGCTTTCCCATCACTTTTAATAGCTAAGAATCATGTGAGAGGTTCACTTTTTTCAATATGTCTAACATACACAATTTCCTCTTCACTAACCGAACTATCAGTACTCCCAACACTCTAAATGGAAAAACAACCAGATTTCTTTATATCATCCATCATAATTCCAGTGATTTCCTGGGCGTAAAAGTCAATAAATGTTTGCTTGTTTGTCATTTGCTTAAGTGTTTTGTTTGGGGATTAAATGACTAAAGGTGAGCTATGTCTCTAACAAATTAGGCGTGCCATAAGGGCACCAAGAACATTTTTTATCTGTGCCATTTCGATATTTACCGTGCCATGGCACGCTAATACATGGGGTATTTCGAAACCTGCATTCAAATTTCCCTTGATACTCAGTTTTTTTGGTTTTTTTGTGTGTAGTAACACCACTCTTGCAAAATTTCTATTTTTTGTTCCCCTCATTTCTTAATAAGTTTATTACCTCATCGACGAAATACCTTAGTTGTGCGTGTGACGTTGAATAAAGCAAATAACTACTACAGCTCAGCTAATTACGTAATTTTCTGAATAAAATTGATATTTTATACTTATCCTGACTCATGCTCTTTTGCTTGTCTCCTTCCTCTTGCGAACGTTAGTGGAACACTTGTATCTCCTATTGAAGCTCCCTTCAATAAAGAACAGACGTAAAATCCCTACTCACCACGAGTTATCTGTGTGGCCATTTTGGCGGGAAAGTGGCGCCACCGTACTCCCATGCTTTACTCTCTCCGAATTATGAGCCCGACACTTTAATTTACAGGGAAATCCAAAGTGTCTAGCGGGGAGGTTGGGAGGGCTTACCTCATGAGTCAGGATAAGTATAAAATATCAATTTTATTCAGAAAATTACATATTTTTCCTTATCCTGACTCATGATCTTTTGCTTGTAGAATCCGACGGATTTGGTGGTGGGTCAAACTACTTCTGGATTTCATGTAGTGATTTACGCCTTGCAAACCCCTATGGGAACTTCATGGTAGCACTTCTTTTACTGCTAGGCTCTGCTGCTGCTGTAACCCTTCACTTCCAGCTTTCTCTGATGGGGACCACAATTGTTAACTTTTGGTCCTTGTTTCTGTTAACATTTCATGTGGATTTTGCAACTCCATCTCTTGATGCGAGCATCAAGTGGAGAAGCCGACCCTTTCCTGTAATGAGTATGTCCTTACAAGTACTGGGTCATATCACTTATGCTAGTCTGTCCTAGACGTGCATATAGACTCTAAAGTTGAACTCTCCTGAGTGTAGGCTTTTGCAAGTCATGTGATAAAAGGGCGAGACTCCGTCTCAGGGCCTTTGTGGGACTGTCAATTGTTGTGCTACAACAAGTGGGCCGAAATGGTGAATGCCAGAGCCGTCCTCAGTGGCGATGTCCCTCAGGTAGTGGTTGGCAAACACCATGTCCCATTTCCAGAAGCAGCCCTCCATTATCGTCCTGATAGAGCGATTCCCATGTAGAGCGAGCGTTGATGCCAGACCTCTAACTTCATGTGGGTTGGAGGCTCTTGGAGGATCAAATCCTGCTGCTTTGTAGGCCCGTAGTATGACAGTTCTGATCCAGCTTGATATCTTAGTGCAGAAGACCTCCGTCTGTATTGCTGTCGATATCGAGACGAAAAGACACTAGAATTTCCGTCTCCTGGACCTGGATCTTTGTAGGTAGTCTTTCAATGCTCTCACTGGGCACAAGGATAGGTCCTGCGTATCCTGTGGTCCAAGGACTGATGATAGTGTTGGGACGTGGAACTGTCTGGCTGGATGACCTGGCAGTTAATTCTTCGCTATGAAGTCCCATCTCAGTGCCATATGCACGATGTTTTGATTTTAATCAAATTGTGTTCTCTCGAAGTCCAGAGCATGTATTTCCGACATCCTTGCTGCTGTTGCTAAGGTTATCAGGAACAGCGTCTTCTGCGTCAAGAACTCGAATGATGTTCTCTATAATGGTTCGTAGATGTCACTAGTGAGATGTCGTAGAACTACGTTGAGGTCCCACACCGGAGCTTTAAATCTCTGTTGTTGGTCCTCCAATTAAAAGGGCGTAGTAAGGCCAGTAACTCTGGTACTTTCGTCAGTTGCACTCGTCCTCATGGCGATAAGTGACCTCAATGCTGCTAGGTATGTTGAGAGTGTTGACCCTTTTAACCGCTTCGTTTGTCTAGGTGACAAAGGTAGTCCGCCACTTGAGGATGTGTCGCTTTCATGGCTGTGAAGCCGGTCCTCGAAGCGTATGTCTCGAAGCGTCGCCACTTGTCGCCGCGTACAAGTTAGGCGTGTAGACTTGGCGTAAAGCTAGTGTGACTGCTGTCGCTGCTCTGGCGGAAAATCCTCACTTGTTCAAGCATGCCTTGATACAGTCCACACGTGTAGCCGGAACACCTCTGGGTTGCCGTGCGCCTGCTTTGTGTGAGGATGTACTAGTAGATTCGGCCCACTCTGGTAGTTGCAGTAGAGGCAGTCCTAGGTCTTGTATGAGAATAGGGAACCATATTCTCGCTGGGCAGTAAGGCGCGCCCCAAGTAGTTGGAGGTCTCTCGTCTGACTGATTTTCTGCAACACCCTGGGTATTAGAGCTGGTGGTGGAAACGCGCAATCGTTTAGTCCTTGCCAGGAGATGCTTAGCGTGTCCGTTGCCCATGCCCGTGGATCTGGTATTGGTGAGACGAATGTTATCAGTTGACCCTTGTGGCGAAGAGGTCTATTAATGGTGCTCCCATCTCTTGTATGATCTGCTTGAAGATCTCTGGATGTAGCATCCAGTCTGTTGAGAATGGCTGCGTTTGACAGGATAGTGCATCTGCTATCACATTCTTGGCTCTTGGAATGTGGCATGCTCTGATGTGGACATTCAGGTTGACTGTTATGCTGACCAGTTGAAAGCGGAGGTCCAGAAGGTTCGCCGACCTTGTTGATCCTTCTGTGGATGTAGAACGCCACTGTGGAGGTGACTGTATGTTCCCTCAGATGAGCATTCTTCAAAATGCTGGTCCAGTGGAGTATGGCGTTTATCACTGCTTTCATTTCCAGCATGTAGAAGTGCAGATCTTCTCTGCTTTGGTCCATATCCCAGCTGACACATCGTTGTCGAGGTGTGCTCCCCAAACTTGGAGAGATGCGTCCACATAGAGATGCGTCTTGTACTCCGGCTCTGCTAAATAGTTGCGTCTGCGACCATCTGATCTCTGAGTCCATGCTATTGGATATGGATTTAATCTGTCCGGGAGTCCGAGTCCTTGTTCGTAGCCTTCCGGAGTTACACGAGTGACCACGAGTATCGAGGGTTGAATGGTAAACGCGCGAAATATTTCGCTGCGTAATACCGATGTAGGTAGGCTGTTTTCCTGGCTGCTGTGACTGTTACTTCAGTCCTGAAGATAATGTCGTTGCCCTTTTTATACAGATGATCAGCTGAAATCTGCACGTTGACAGAGCTGCTCTTGTAGACTGCATACATCTATCTCAATGAAGCGTCGTAATTGTAGAATTAATGCTGAACTTTGTTGGAAATTCTACTCAGGGAATCGCTGACGAGTATGTAGTTACCTAGCCTTAGCAAGGCTGCTGTTGAACCACACCAGTGAGAATATCTGCAGATCTGTACGGAAGTGAAGATCTTTATAAGGCCATGAGTCTTCTAAAGTAGATATATCAATCTATGTGAATCCTGTCCTGGATTCAGTCTGAAGATCCGTGCCGGTGATGAATTCGGACAAGAGTACCCCTCTTGAACTTAATGACATGCCCTTCAGTCTGTGTGCCGACGAAGATCTTTCCCTTCTAGGGTGACGCTAGGTCCAGTTGCCCTCGTGTCCTTGTTGGATAACCTTGAAGATCTGCGTAGCGATCTGCGTGGTGGTCGGCGTAGTGTGTCTGTATGTCTGTGTGTCTTCCTGGCAATATATTCCGAAATTGTGATTCCCGTGATGATCTGCGAGGCGTCGTTGATGCCCTTGATGTATGAAGATCCTTTATTAGGCTCATCATCTGTTGACAGTCTCTGAAGATAGCGCCGTCCTGTGCGCAGGTTGTAGACGACATGTAGCGTTCTGTTGAGAAGCTAAGTACTGCGACGTCTCTGCGTTGGCGATGGCCTGTGCGAATGCCTTCGCGCAGGCTCGGTGACGGCATGTGGCGTTGTGTTGAGAATCTAAGCACTGCGGTTTCTCTGCGTTGTAGATGGCCTGCGCGAATGCCTTCACGCAGGCGTGTTGACGGCATGTAGCGTTCTGCTGAGAATCTAAGTACTGCGGCGTCTCTGCGTTGTAGATGGCCTGCGCGAATGCCTTCGCGCAGGCTTGTTGACGGCATGTAGCGTTCAGTTGAGAGACTAAGTACTACGATGTCTCTGCTTCGGTGGGGATCTGCGTGAAGACCTGCGTGAAGACCTTCGTGGAGACCTGCGCGGAGAGGAGCCGGGTGAACTGCGTCTGTAAGGCGACCTGCGGGGAGACCTGCGCAGAGGTGAGCGTCTCTTGGTTCGCGAATGCCTCGGTGAATCCCTTGACGATCTATGCGATGTTGAAGATGTCTTTGAGGCTGTGTCCGAAGTCCTCCGCGAGTGCCTTCGTGAATGCTGATCATCTGATACGGCATCTGGGGATAGGCGTGTCGTCCTTCGCGAGTGCCTTCGCGAATGCTAATCATCTGATTTGGCATCTGGGGATAGGCGTGTCGTCCTTCGCGCAGGCTGGTTGTCACGTAGCTGGAGGGCCTCTCTGAAGCATTGTCTGCGTTGGAACCTCCGCGAAGGTCCAGGTCCGGGTCCGTTCTGCAGACTGGTTGTTGATCATGCGATGCTTTGAATGTCTGCGGTGAGAGATAAGCTGCCCTCTCTGCGTTGGTAGCGATATGGCCCAGGGATCTCTCATCTGCCGTCAGTGTAGATACCTCGGACTGCGTAGACAACTGCGCTGACGTTACTGTTGCTCGGCCCGCTTCTACTGGTGATGTATCTTTCCGTCATCGGGACAATCTCGGCCGAGAAAGTCCTTGTAGTCTGCGCAGACGTCCCCGTAGAGTTGGTCGTCATCTGAGGGGTGTGTAGCCTTCTCTGGGTCGAGGATGGCTTCTTTTTCTTCGTCTGCGATGATTGTAGAGCTGCCCTCTCTGCGTTGATAGCGATATGGTCCAGGGATCGCTCATCTGCCGCCCTCGGACTGCGTGCTGTATCTCTGGGATGATCAGCAGCGGCTCATCATGAAGTCATTTCACTGCCATCGGGACGATGTCTGCCGAAAGGTCCCTGTAGTCTGCGCAGGAGTCCCTGTAGAGCTGCTAGGCGTCATAGGGTTTTGAGGCTTCATTCTGCGTAGAGGATGGCTTCTTCTACGTCTGCGTCGAGGGGTTGTCCGATGTAGAAGCCAACGTCTTCGAAGTAATGGTGGACAACATCCCACGCCCATCCTCCGAGGACACCTCCAGCCGGTTACTTAATGGTAGTAAGTCGTCTGACAGCAGTAGACAGCTCGTGAGGGACTCAGCCAGTTTATCCATGACTTGTAAAGTCACCTGGATTTGTCGGTAGTACGTCTAAGTACAGAGAAAAAATTATTTATTAAATTGAATTACTGTTAAATGCTTATAAAGATTACAGCTATAGCTGGAAAAACATGTTGTTGTGCAGCTAGGGCACAGTCAATGCGGGTTTGCAGCAGCGAACCTAAACCTACAACGAAAATAGGTTTTCATGAAATGTAAACAACTGAACAAACACGGACAATTCCGTGAATAAACAGTGCTAAATACGATTAAATATCAAACCATATTGTTGAAGAATACTAACTAAACCTCTATAAAAGTAATTAAAGGATATAGTGCCGTATAGGAGACACAGGCACTCTCACAACCTGCCCACAGGGCGAAGAAGGAGAGAGTGAAGCATGGGAGTATGGTGGCGCCGCTTTCCAGCCAAAACGGCCACACAGATAACTCGTGGTGAGTAGGGATTTTACGTCTGTTCTTTATTGAAGGGAGCTTCAATAGGAGATACAAGTGTTCCACTAACATTCGCAAGAGGAAGGGGACAAGCAAAAGAGCATGAGTCAGGATAAGGAAAAATAAAGTATTGTCGGAAATAGAAAAAACCTGTTATCTACAATTTATGTAGTTAATATATGAAAGTGTGAAACATCTGTTAAACTAAGTTCAGCCTAACAACATTCTCAGTGGTACTTTTTCTACTTTTCCTGAGGAGAGATTAGTGCAGAAATGAGCAATGTGTTTTTTTTCTAAGTCCAAAGAGACTTATTTGGAACAGACCATGGTTTTATGCAAATTAGTGTGCGATGATATTGTATTACAAAGGACACTTTTTAAATGCCCATTATGTAATTAAACTTGGCTTCATTATAAAAAATAATAACTTTAACACTGAAACTAATAAGGATGTAGCTGCCATGGAGTCTCACTATCACTATAAAAAGAAACAGGTAGGAGGGGTCGCCTCAAAAGCAAATCCAGGGTGGGTGTCGCAGACGGTGGTTGATGTCGGGCTGGGGGAATAAAGATATCAGCTAAGATAAAATAATCCTTTAGGCGAATTAAACTGGGGAAGAAAAAGGCATGTCATAACAATTTACGAATAATATCCAATCCTGTCGATCTTTTGGTGGTCATGCCACCTATATATTTTGAGACATTTCATACGATGGCTGATATAAGCTTTTCTATGGGTATCATACTCTTTTACATATCACAACATAAACTGTATGAAAGAAAGACATGAAAGATGTTAATCAATAGATGAAACATATTCAACACACAGACCCGTGATGGTCCGGGTTGTCGTAAGAGGTGAGTAACGGGATCGGGTGGTCAGACTCGCTGACTTGGTTGACATATGTCATCGGTTCCCAATTGCGCAGATCGATGCTCATGCTGCTGATCACTGGATTGTCTGGTCCAGACTCGATTATTTACAGACCGCCGCCATAAAGCTGGAATATTGCTGAGTGTGGCATAAAACTCACCCACTGTTCAACACACATAAAAAAACATAAAATATCATTGAGATGACCCCTTGTGCCTGTAGGCAGCACATGCATTTCATACCTGGTTGAGCGACCTAATTGCCATCTATAGTCTGATCTATTGTTTTCAGCAGCCATTCGTATTTTTTCTAAGTTTTGACCGATTTTACAAGTAAACATGCTTTTCTGGATATCCTATTATGCAACCCACTGAACGCCCAGTTAGGCCGATGTCGGTTATTTCGACATATGCTATTTGCAATTGTGTCAATTTTAGGGATACAGAGCGACAGCCTCAAAACAGTTTTTTTCTATTTCCGACAGTACTTTAGTGTACTCATTGAGTCTGTCCCAGGAGGGTGACAACTGGACAAAATATTACCCGCTGTGACGAAAACCACCAAGCTCTCCACTGAGAAGATGAAGTGCTAACAATCGTATGACGTCATAATATGATGCATGCCATGCCCAGAGTTCGAAAACCGTTCAATCAGCTGTTTTTGTGTTCACTTTGTACAGATTTATTTTACCAACTTTCACTGCTTTATTTAAGCTATTTTATACATTGAGTGGTTTGCACACTCAGCTTAAACATAATTAACCATTTTTATAGCAGTTTTGAGCTTGTCAGAATATGTTTCACCTATCGGCTCGGGTGACACTGCTACAAACAGGCGTACATCAGACCATATTACCCTTGAGTACATTGGTAGTCAAAGAGTGTATTATAAAATAATAATGTTGGATATTAAAAGCAATATATGTATTTGTGGCATGGTCTATACTGTGACTGTACAATATATAGTGTAAACAAAATTAAAACTAATTCACTGGAATTAAAAACAACACATGGCAAAGGAGACCATGAAAAACACACACATTTCTGCTATTTAAGAACACACAATTGGTTAACTGGTTGTTAGGCATGATTATATTGTATGTGCCTTGATAGTTTATACTGTACATATACTAGGATACTGTAGGATAACATTAAGTTGAGGTCTGTGATTTACAACTGTATGAATCCTTGGTCTTCCTGCCGGTGATCACAACAAGCTGCTTCAAACTGGATTAAGGGATAAAGCTCCAGTACTGTACTTATAATTTATGTTTAGAGGCCCAATTTAAAGGCTGTCCATTCACACTGTTTTTCAAAAGCCATTGTCTGAGAACCAATTCTTTTTATTGTTTTAACTCTAATTATCCCAAACTTAAGCATAAACAAATCAGTATCTCTTCCTGCAGTTAATGGTAAGAAAGTATAACAAGGTATTCTTCAGTTAAAAGACACATGACATGGAACAGGTTTCTTTGTTCTTTCTAACAGTTTCTGTATCATGATATGTGGCTGGATGGTGTAGAAACTCAGATGAAGAGCAACAAAGAGGATCCTGATATGATTTGGGTGTCTTTATAGACATTACTAAGGAGTGACAGTGTGGCATCAACAACTCTTCTCCTTGACCTGTAGGCGTACTGAAGCAGGTCCAGCAGGTCCGCAACTTCCTGTCGGAGATGTCCCAGCAAGATGCGTTCCAGCAACTTCATTGCTATAGATGTGAGAGCAACTGGCCTATGTTCTCCGTCTTTGTAGTTCAGGCAGAACAGACCATTCTTGTAGAGGCAGATGTGGCGGTTGCACCAAGTGTAGACGTTGCACCAAGCACGTGACAAGACATGGCACTGAACAGTTCTCCATTGTGTTTAGTTGTGATGCTTTATCTAAACATGGTGCTGAGCACCAAACAAATGTGTCTAGTCATGATCATACAAATGGTGGGATCCTCAGGCTCTTTCAACACTTATTGGTCATGGAAAGCACACTTGCTTAAATTGCAATTGGTCATGTCAGGGTAGGCTTTTATGGATGATCAGTTTAAACCTTGTTCAAGAACATTTTTCTGAAAGGATGACATGAACATAAATGTCATATGATAGGCGGTATAAATTAAATATTCAGTATGTTCAAAAAGAGAAGGAACAAAGCAACTATAATCCCACAATAAGTCTTCTTTATATCTGTTCAAATCCCGGAGGGGACTCAACCCAACAAAAGTACTAGAATCTGTACTTTACTAAGAAAGTGTAATCCCAAATATAATATATGTTACATTTGACCACTTTCTAAATGGCATTTTATATTTTATGAAATATCTACTCTGTTAGCAATTAGCCAAAGAGGATATGGTCATCAGTTGAATTACCCTTCTGTGAAACACAGTGAGTTGATGCAACTCATTCTGCATGGCTCCAAACCTGTTTCTGATCCAAGATGGAGAAAGCGTGAAAAAGATCAATTGGCCAGGCTGTAGCCATGATGTCATTTCCATTAGTCTCCCTTTCATCAATCTAAGCCACAATGAAGTGATTTTCTCTGTTTTTCTCAATCCATTAAAGATGCCAAATGGCCCCTTGTTTTGCATGGGGATGTTACTTATTTCTGCCTGCCACTGTACAGATTCAGGCATTAGAGGGAGACAGGGCATTGTCAGTCCGGCAACCGCATTACGTTGTCTATGGCAACATGGACTCACCGCTTGGGATCCTCACAACGACCCTATTTTGACACATAGACACCGACAGCATCGATCTGGAGTGGGCTCGGAGACATCATCAGTCAGTCACAGTGACAGCTGAGTTTGTGTGTGGAGAAGTCGTGGTGAACGTTATGCGAACTGTTGCGTGAGACAGGGGGTAGTGTGATGGTTTGGGGAGCATCAGTGTGCATTCAAGAACACCTCTACATGTTTTCAGAGGACATGTCACGGCTGTTGCCTACACTAGGGAAGTTTTACAGACTCCCGTTTCCCCATATGACCACCCATCTACGTCTACACATGATACAGCAGGACAATGCCCGAACACACACAGGGAGGCACACTATGGACCTTTTTTACTCAACAAAATATTGCTGTGCTAGACTTTCCCCAGATCTAGCACCCATTGAACACATGTGGAATGGAATTAGTAGGAGAACTGCAATGGGACCCCCACCAGTCAACTCGAAACATCATTAAGTGTCAAGCAACAGATACCCCAAGATCTGATGAGATGGGTCGACTTCTCTCTTAGACGTCCATGTGAAGCAGTCATTAATACCCACAGAGGGCATACCTGTTACTGGGATTGTTTCCTATCTTCTTGTTGATTTCCTTTTGACCCCGTCCTTTCGAACGAAACCTGCGTTTTCATTAAATAATTCTTCTTTAACTTGATGTTGTTCTTTACTAGCAGTATCCCAACACGAGCTGAATTCGACGTTCTGGTGATTTCGACGATTGCATTGCTCGCTCTATATCGGGTGAGTACATGTGCGATCGGAGTGCACAAGCAGTTTCACTGGTAGGGCGGGTGCCCAGTCGCACAGTTACAGAATTTTTTTTACGTTTTTGTCTTACATCGACGAAAACCCCCGACACCACGATACTTTAATTGCATAGGTACCCCACGATTCGAATGACATATTATTGGCAATATGTTTCTAAAGTAGTTCAGTATATGTTCGCAACTGATGTTTCCCTTTGATATAAATTGAGAAGTAGTTAGAAATGCAGACATGAGTTTTCATTCAAGTTATCTCTCCAGAAGGCCATGACTGACAATGCTGATCATGACTTGCATAATGTTCTTTGCTTCTTGTGGTTCTGAATACCCAAGCTACCATTTAAAATGTTCCCCACTCTGACATTAATATTTTCCAGTTTTCAAAACCAGCTTTGAATAGCACTGTGGCCATGAGAACTGGAAAATAATACAGGAATGCTTGAATGTTCCTGTGATCCTTTATTTGTTTCTCTCAGTATATGTTTTTACGATTATGAAGTAGTGAGATACCCTTTAATGAATAGTGCTTGTTTCCAGAACAGAGTACAGAAAGATAAGAATACTGAAATCTTTCTCACCTGAAAAGAGAGAACCTCCCTCCTATAAGAGTTCATGCAGAATGCATGAGGAGGGCAGGTGAGAAAGGAAGTTCAGAGAGGGGGACCAAAAGGCCAATCATAATACAGATAGCATCTGACAGGTGTCAAAGGAAGTCAGATGCTGGACAGTTACATTAGGTGGTGGAAGTGTCTAAAAATAGAGAGGGGAAGTCCAGGTGAAGCTGGAGGTGAGGTGAAATTGGGTTTAACGTCGTGCTTGAGAATATTTCGCTCATATGACGATGTGCATGTGTGTGTATGTGTATGTGCGGCTGCTTGTACTAGCCCAGACTGAAGCTGGTTTTATAGTGCTAGCCCACTGAGATACCATGCCGCAGTGAAGCATGAATACCCCACTCAGACACATTATACTGACTCCGAGCCGACCAGTCCTTGTTGTTCCCATTCATGCCGAGAGCCAGGCAGGGACCAACAAGTACCCTATTTGAACGTCTTTTGGTATGACGCGGTCGGGGATCAAACCCGCGACCTTCCGCTCTCCAGGCAGACGCTCTAACCACTACACCACGGAGGCCACAGGTGAAGCTGGAGAAATCAGAGGCTGCTATAAGGGTACTCAAGACTGAAGATGTTAGTGGGCTGACATTCAACTGCAGATAAGGACAACATATAATGAAAACAGCATGAAATAATGATGATGATTATGATGATAATGTGGATGACAATGTGTATATATAGATGTTTATGATAAGACTGTGGGGAATTATGAGAGGGTGGTACTTAATTGGCTATAACTCAGTCAGAGGTATAGCCACCACCCTGCTACATAAACAAAGCCAATCTCAGATTTTACACTGTATCATTTTCTCATACTGTGAGACATCCGTTCATCTACTTGTTGCATACACTTGCTCATACGTTTTAGAAAATGCATGAGAAGAGTATGGTAGCAAGAGATAGTTAAACATAAATAGGTGTATTCCAATTATTTCCTTGATTCAACACAATATATTATAGTTTCCGTAAGCTTGATGCCATGACTGACACAAACTAATGCACAACAATGATGGTGCTTCTCCTCACTTGAATTTTTTTACTATTTCCTTTGGTCATAATGAATACATGTACAAATAAAAAAGAAAATAACAACCAGCAGATTCTCAGAATCTTTCGGCCTACTCACATGCCACATTTATACACATTGCATATACATTGCTTGAGACAACAAAAGTTTCCTTACAAATATCCTGCGTACTACTTGTGTCTGTGAACACGCCATTTTTATAACATTATTATACATATTTGGTATTTTCATTGAGGTGAGGTTATGAATGAAAATACACATGATTGTTTCCATCTTGCTCTTTACATTTTCGGTTGTAATGCTTCTTCGTATTATTACACACTTTTTCATGTCAGTATTTAAAACTTTTGCTTTGGGACTAGACAGGAGACCAGTTTAAGGATCATGCCCGCATAGCCCAAAACTGGCTGTAACTACTCTGTTGTATAAACAAACACGTTGGGCTATGTGGGAATGGTTATAACTTTTGGGCTCAGGGATTAGTTGTACTAAATAAACACAAACTTCTATACAGATTGATATAGTCTGTTACAGTTTATTATCTGAACTTACACTTTAGACCCTTATAATTTATAAGTCAACATTTATCAAATAGGAACATGAAACATGAAACCATCAATTTCACCATATCGATATCTGGTCTTCAGAGTCTGGAGTTGAATCTGCAGATCGTGGGTGTCAAAGTGGTTCCATGTCTGTCGACCTTTCTGAACCCATTGCTCAGTCACAAAGTCCGCAAACTTATCTATGTCGGTTACTTCTGATGGTCAGTCTTCTAAAGCATGAACCCACACATCGTCTACTCTATCTAATGGCACAAACGGTAAACTGCTGCATGTCTGATGAATTTGTGGACTTCTGTAATGTCTCTGGAAAACCGGGTAAGGCGTTGCGTAAAGTGGAAGAAGCAGCCCTTCATCTGGACACCTGGGAACACTGATGATACACCATTCCAAGCTGCGTTTTCAAAGTCCATGAAAACACGATGTGGGGTCAAAGGCATTGGTGATGACGTCTTGATCTTATCAAAAAACCGAACGTATGTTGTCTCTTTCTTGTCAGGAGGCAATCCATAAACTAGGGGGAACATTTCACCGTTGACGAAGGCATGAATAGTGTAGACTTGCTTGAAAAGGTTTGGACAGGACTTGAAGGTACCATCTCCATACCAGGTATCTGCTGCAGCTAGATGACGGAGGTTATCTGGGGTAGCCAGGATGATCATGTCGGTGTCGTCAGCAATGATGAAATTCTCTCCAACTGTAATCTCACGCCACACACCAGTCAGGTTGATGTCGTCTTTGTCTTGGGCAGTGGAGAATGGAGTTTGGCAAGGCTTCGGCAGCGGGATGACGAACAGGAATCGAAGTTGGGCATTCTGGCAACCAGCTGTTCTGTCTCGTTGGACCAATCACTGTTGCGATAACCTGCCAATATCAATAAAAAATATTGAAGAAGGATACATAAGTATAAGATAAACTTATAGGTGATTTACAAAAAACAAAAAAAGTTCAATTTCAGCTTTATATGATGGTTAATTTCTAATGGACTGTCAAAAACATGGTTATTACATAATATTTTCAGAAGTGAAAAGAAAACCCACACACCTGCAAGCTCTTCTTCGTAAATAGCTGAAACAGGAGTCACTTCTTCCCTGCTTCTTTTCTTCATCTTGTTCACGATTTTGGCAACTTCAAAAGAACGGCGGTCAATCTGGTGGTTGTGCTTCTGGTCTGACTTCACTAAGGCAGCAGTCTGTGTTGTAGCTGTAGCTCGACAACCTCTGGGATGATGTCTGCAGCGCCAATACACTGTGTCCTGTTTTCATAAGGTTTCATAATGGCATAACATTTCAGCACTTATTTTGAGGGTTATTCTTTCATTGTAAGAAAAATGAGTGTGCATTTTCAAGCACTGACATCAGTTAATTAAAAAACTTCATTTGGTTTCACATAAGAAAAAACATGATATTTTTGTGTACACATCCCCTTTAACTTTTAAGACACAATACAAATGAAGATACTTTCCTGTTGATCTTAAAATGAGGATGTCGTGAAATGATACATCATAGCCGCCCTCCAATTAGGTGATACAGATTAGTGTTGTCTTTTCTTGGGATAAATGTGAACTTCTTTTCGAGTTATCACAATTATGTGTTTTTGAAACTGCATGATAATGCAAAAGACTGATTTCACAATCTCGAAAAAAAAATACAAAAATTAAAATTGAAAAAATTGCATATTTGTATAATTATCCTATCTTATACTATGTATATTATGCTTTTTCTTCAGTCCAGGTGTCAACATGATCCTGGAAGAAAGTTCCCAGCTTCAAAAACACCTGAACGAACCATACCCCATTCTGTATACACTAACACTAGGTCACATATCAGTAAAACACTGTGTGACCTGATCACCTTCACACTGATTCTCTTTCTGTTGCATACAGGTTGGTGTACTGTAACCGTTGGGTGGGCGTTCAGCATGTGATACAGAAAAAATATATACATAAACATTTTTGTTTTAATTTTCAAATTTCTTATTTCAGTGTTGCATCCAGGAATTTGGGATTAAGGGGGACATCCCCCTTAACTTCTACAAAAGAGGGGGACCTGACACCAAGCAGGGGGGATCACATATTGACTGAAGATAGGTATTTACTGTAATTCTGATGCCGTCACAGCAATGATATAGGTCAAGAAACCGCTTTGGGTATTTGGCATGAAAAGAGAGAGAATAATGAAACTGGTTTGGTTTAACAAACGGAAGAGTTTATCAACAAGATTCGTGGTCTTGTTTATATATTTACCAAAGACGCTTTTGATTTGCGATATGTAAATGTGTCCACACTGACACACAGGTTACGCAGATGTGTGAGTTGACACAATATGATAGGTATGTGGTCATTCATATTGAGTGACAAGTTGCGCATCGATTTTCAATTTTTGCAGGAGATGTAAGTTAATCGAGGGGAATCTAGCAAGCGCAGCCTGGATGCAACACTGTATTTAGATTGTTGAAAATACAAACTAGTGTAAGGGTTTCTTCATCAAAAAAGCCTGTTGCACCACTAAGACAGAGAAAACGTGGACTTTTTCACACAGGTTGGCATGCCATTTAACAAGCATAAGCTTTGACCCAGGTGAATCCTATCCTAACTGCATCCTAATCTGAGGGGTTGCTTCACCCTTGTAGGTATCTACACACATATTAGGGGTGGGCTATAATAGCGGTTAACCAGTATATTACAAATCAAACTTCGCAATACGATATATTGCGGTACACTTTTTGCGAACTGGTTCACCCAATATGATCGGCAGTTTCTGTGACCATAATTGGTAATTTTCATGATGTAGTAAAAAAATACTAATAACATTTGTATTTCCTTGATATTATAATACATTTATAGTTTTGAGAATGTTTATTGGTCAATCACATCTGAGTCCTGACAGTGGCCAGTGGCCAGTGGCATGGTTTCAAAAGAAAAAAACCCCAGTAATTTCATTACCTTAGTTAAAGGCTGGGGTTCAAACCTGTACACAGATACACAGATGGGGTGTGGCCTCCTTGCCTTGTCAAAGCACATTATGCAACAATAGTGGAAATGTTGACACTACACATTACACAAATATAGGTCACTTCTCATTACAGGTATCTCAAGCCACAAGTAATTATCACTGGTTAAAATTATTGGTCATTGTTTAAAGTCACTCAAGCACATGAGCCAGACCGGACATTCTCCAACCACGCAGGATTATTTCGCGATCTTTGTTCACCCTTTCAAGTTGGATTACTTTTATAAATGTTTGTCATGATCAAACATGGCAGCGTAATCAAAACATCGTCAGCTCATTTCCATTTATTGCTCAACAATTCAGGTTATTTGGTAAATAACAAGTATGAAAAGAAAATGAACAACATCAAAATTAAAGATTGAGGGTGTCACATTTTATCATCAGATTCCTGAGCTTGCATTAATTTCGTGACACATTTTAGACCAGACCCTTGCACTAGCATTAAATTCATGACGTATTAATTTCATGATTTACAGTATATTTCATCTTACCTATAAACCACAACCGTAGTGAATGGGTAAGTTGAGAAGAAGAAAAGAAACGATCAACAATACTGCAACAAGTCTTTGACCAACTGCTGAGACATGACTTGTAAAAAGACAAGAGATGAGCAGGAAGAAGATTGGTATAACATTTGTGTAGATGGGCACACCTAATGGTAACTTCCAAGACATATGCATAGGTCTCTACAGTATGAGTATGTATACCCTCGTTTTAGAAACTCATCTTGGAACCTGATGGAAGAATCAACCTCAATGAAAAAGCTTGAAATATTTATTGCTGTATGTACATGATACAACCTGCAATACTGGAGTTTGCTGGTATCCTCATCTGCACAGATGGGCACGAGATGGTTGAACTGATTTTGTCCTTTGACATGAAAAACCAAGATGTTCCAAAGTTTTTGGAGGCAGAGGCCGTTTCAGACCTCCAAAGCAACCTGCAAAGCTACACAGCAACAGCTCACTTCTGGCCATAACAAAGGGCTGCCTCTCACATTTTTTGAAGCATTTCTGTTTCTCTCAGGCTGACACTCAAGCTTTTGTTCAGATCATGTCTACTGCTCCAAGTGACCTCATCTTGCTTTAGAAAAAGTTACCTAACCCATGTCATGTTTCAACTTTCTACGAGGCTACAGTAAACCAATGTGATGTACTGTTACACTTACATTGAATCTACACAAATCAAACAAGAAGTTTGTTTTTGTGTTATTGACACCACAACCAGACATGTGCAGACATGTGTCAGTTTGTCATCTCTCACAGCAGGTTCAGAGTACTAATTTGAACACAGATCTTCATGGATGTCAACATTAAGAATGATGAGAGCATTTGCCAAACCATCACCACGAGACTCGAAGGAGATGCAACTATTATTGGTGGCATCATCATCATCATCAGTCTCAAGATCGATACCCTCATCTAAACAAGGATGCTCCTCACAGAACAGGACTGCTCAGTTAGAGTATAATCAGGGTTGTCATGTCGGCCAGCATCTTCGGATCATCAGTCACAACCATCAATATTTTCACTTACAGATCCCAAACCCGATACAGTAACATTGTAGGTGGATTGTAGGTGTAGTATACAGCAGGTGGCCATATTATTACGCACAAACATGGTGGACCGATTGTTGACGACAAATTTACACGGGAGTTCAAAGTGTCATAACTAGTTAAATATAAACAGTCTTACCTCAAAATTTTGTGGGGTGTCCCTTGTTCCTTATTATTTTCAACATCCGCCTTGGAATCGATGAATAAAGATTTCTGATGAAATCGAGGGGAATACCGGTATTTTCCCTGATGTCCCACACTTCTCGTTCCAAGTCGGCAGCTGACTGAATGTTTCTTCGGTGTCCCTGAAGTCTATTCTTCAGGTAGAGCCAACAGTTCTCAAAAATAATTGCATCTGGACTCTGTGCAGGCCACAACATTCCAATGTCATTTTGTCGCTTGTAATCCTGAACGACACGGGCCCTGTGTACAGGGGCGTTGTCATCTTGGAAGATGTACCGGTTTCCCGGAAAATGTCTGGCTATAACAGGCCAAAGCATATCATCGAGGATTTCTGTGTATTTCTCAGCATTTATGTTGCCATTAACAACACAAATGGTACCAACGCCATGCCAGGTGATAAAACCCCACACCATCAAATTGACGCGTGGTTGTCGTCCCAGACAAAGTCATTGCGGGAGGTATTCTTCACCGGGCTGTTTCCAAACAAAAACACAATTGTTTTCCCCAATGATAATTTTACACTCGTCAGAGAAGATTACTCGATTCCAGTAATTATTCACTGTACGATATTGCTGTCCCCTTGCCCAGGCCAAACGATTTCTGACATTATAGTCACGAATTGGATTTTCCTTTTAACAACACGTCTATGAAATTTATTTTCATATAATCATCTCTTTACAGTTCTCACCGATAAACGTGTAGCCCTATTGTTGTTCATCTTCTCAGTTATTTCACCCAAAGATGAAATCCTATTGTCTCTGACCAACCTCAAAAGTTGTCAATTGTCCCAAGGAAACAGTTTTCTCATACGGCCGGTTCTGAGACTGATACATGTTGATTAAACTGCTTTACCACCGAATATACACTGCTTCAAGGCATTCCAAAATCTTGCAATGTTAGAACATTTTTCTCCACTTTGAAACCTTTTTACAATTAATTTCTTAAGTGGCTCTGTCAAATCAGCTGATTTCCTCATTATTGCTGGAAATAGCCAGAATATGTAGCAGATGACAAATGGATTAAAAATAGAGTCACTTGACATCATGATCGATCATGTGACAAAATATTACGACGATACGCAGTGTCGTTTTTGAGTAGCAGTATTCTAAAAACGGGCATTGCTATACACGATATCAACGCCGTAACAATTGTACATAATAATATGGCCACATGCTGTACATGCGTGAAATGTCACCACAGTCAACTAGGACTACATGGTATTACCGGTATACCGCAATACACTTTCAAACAATACGTACTGCAATATTTTTTCCGAGAACTGGTATGGGCAAAGAAGTTTTTGTGATTATCTTTATGGTTTAAATGAAAATCTACACACACTTTCATTCACAACAAATGTTTTCCTTTGTTATTCATTTACAAAACAGCATACTGTAATGCAATAAACTTTAAGATATCGTTCCAGGCTTCCACAACACAAACATAACCCATTTAGCATGAACTGCGGGGTCCGGTGGAAATCTGTGCACACCATCACCCGACCCTGGGAGCAACTTCCGGCAATGCAACGATTCGGCATGTCTTCGTTGACGTCGAGAAATCAGCAAAATGACAAGCTTGTTACACACTTTATATACAACTAACTGAAAATCCTTCCTCACATAACGTCACTTCCGGATTGCTGGCAACAGAGTTACGTGTGAAGCAGAAGACTTTTTGGCAATTTTTAATCGCTCGGTATTAATCAAACACAAGTTTTTTAAGAATGAATTTGGTGTTCCGCTTAAAACTAACCACAAGTCTTTCATATGTAATGGTTAAAAGAGTACAAAAAACATAAGTTCATTTGTTATTTAAACCATTTTCCCCACATGTAAAGTTTGAGTTACAGGACAGAAAAGCTGGAATATTATACAAGCTCATGTGAAGTAAACTAAGTGTTTGAATGTTATAAACGATATAGGTACCCTCATTTTTTTCTTGTCTTCAAGGAAGCTTGCCTCCAGACGAGACTTCTCCTCAGTGAGAGTTGCAAGAGAGGAGGACAAAGTGTGGATCTGTCTTGCCTCATCCTGACTTTCTCCTCTGACCTGCAACATATTATAAGTGCACAACACATTATAAGTGCACAACACATTATAAGTACACAACACAACACATTATAAGTACACAACATATTATAAGTGCACAACACATTATAAGCACACAACATATTATAAGTGCACAACACATTATAAGTGCACAACACATTATAAGTACACAACATATTATAAGTACACAACATATTATATGTACACAACATATTATAAGTACACAACACATTAAAATACACAAATCAATGCAATTTAACTTGTGACCCATGAGCTATGTACATGAATCATTATGTATCTGTTCATTAACTCATAATAGGCATTGAAACTTCTGTCTCTATTACACCATAGCAATAAATTCTGTATGTTGGCTGCAATCACACAAAATCAAACCTTTAGATTATCAACAGAAGTCCTCTTTGCTGTCAACTGTTCAGAACTATAGTCTGTCAACTTTACTTTTGACACCCCGTGTTAAGCAACACAATTTGCCTCAGTATGTGTGTATGCGATGAAAATTAGATATATGCCATTTGTATCTCAACGCTAGACACACAACTGTCTCTGAAATGAACATATTTTACAGAAAAAAACAGTTCATAACAAAATATATATTGTTACGAGAGTGTTTTTTTTTGTAATTTGTAATATCACTTTGATTAAGTGATAGTTAATATGTTTAACGTTTTTAGTAGGGGTTTTGGCTTGCATCTCGCATTATATACGTTCAATGGCAATAGTATTTGTAGCGGCACGCCCTTTTGATAGCGCTTCAGAGTTGCCTCCCTTGGCTGGCTTTATTTTGTTTTGACTTCCGGGTCTTGTCATCTCTTGCCTAGATGACTTCTGATGCAATAGAAGTTGAACTCTTAGAATTATAAACAACGAAAGCTATTGTTTGATAATTCCCGGGAAACTTTTACATCATTGCCAGATTAGGTGGGTTCTGCCTCTGGTACACTTCCTGTATAGTTAACAGCAAATCCTTCCACCTTCAAACGGACTTTTTGGCACAGGAAGTGTGGATGTTAACCATGTCAATGTAGCAAGAAATTTATCGCACAATATTATCACTTCGACCCCATCTCGCTTTCGTGGAAGAAATCATTTACATTTTGGGAGAATGAAGAGATAAGCAATTACAATTAGTATGAGTCAGGTTATGGAAAAATATGAGGTTTAATTATATGGAATGAAATTATCCAGGCATGTTAACAGAATAAATGTGGTAGTGGGAAGTTTCTAAGGAGATGTCCACCCTGGACACAATTTGCCAGATCATCAACAGACAGGGCATGATATTAGTCAAGTGAGTTTAAACATGTTAAAAAGGAGTACTCACACTGCTTCCCTGGTCAGCTGCAATCTGGCCAGATTGGAGGGGCTCACTGAAGTCACGAGGATCACCACACGTTCTTGGGGCAACAGACAGAACCTTCAAGCTTGCCTCAAGAGCTTCTTTTTCTTTAACAAGTCCTTTGTAGGCTCTAACAACATCTGTATAGAAAACTATGTTGTCAAAAGAAACATTATGATACAGGTTTCTGTCGACTATGCACTTTTTGAAGACGAACACATCATGAAGTAAAGTAACAGATCATATTTCAATTTTTTCTGTATGTACAAATTACACAATAAACATCTTGATCATTGGCTGAGCGGACAGTCATGTGACACCTTATCTGACAGTTAGGAATAATTTGATGTTAACAGTTTTTTGTGAGACTGATTCTAAATATGATTTATTCTCTTTGGTGAGGAAACACATCTACATGTCCAATCATAACTGCAAACAACTTGAGACCAGATACTTGTCACAGTGAAAACATATGTTCAAATGCCTTACGTTTGTAGGTACACTGTATGACATTATCTGATGTCCACAACACATATTTTTACTGATATGCAATTTGTTCTATGTATGTTGAAACACTTGATAAAAAAGAGCTGGGAACTTCTAACTTGGCCCTACTGAAAACAAATCAGGTGTCATAACTTGTGTAGACAAGTATTTATTTTGTCTTTTTAATTTCCGTGTTCTTAACCTCGCTGAGAGAATTTTATCTGATTCCAGTCATGCTTGATTTTCTGAATATAATCTTCTACCTTCAGGCCGCCGATACCAAATGCTCCGTTTTAAAACAAAAAGAGTTTTAAAATTCTTTTGTTCCAGCAAGTATTCGCCTTTTAAATGGCTGTTAACTTTGTCTGTCTATTGTGTTGTTTTGTGTTTTCCTAACCTTTATGTCATTTTAATATTTAATTATGTGACCCTTGGGGTAAAAAAGTATTGTCATTGTCATCATTGTCAAAGTTTCAGATTAATTTCTAGTAGTTTCAGAAGAGATGTTTATGAAGGGATTAAGGTACTAAAGATATTTTGCATTCTCTAGAATGGTCACTGCAAAATTTGTTATCTTATCAAGATGCCTTGAACAAATGTGGCACAACATCTCACCAACAATGTACAGGAATATGTACAATTTAGAGTATTATGTATATTGTATATACTTATCATGCATTACATATTGCACATTGCTCTTTCTAACAAAGTGTTTACTAAAAAGGATGATGATCTAATAATAATAATAATAATAATAATAATATATATCATTGAAATTTCTGTCCCTTTAGACACCAATGTGATTGGCAAGATTCAGGAAAAGCATACTAAGTATGCGAACCTCGCTTTTGAAATGTCTCGCTTGCATCCCAAGTACACTGTCGTCAGGCTCCCCATTGTTCTCGGTGTCCTTGGTTTGGTACCTCCTGATCTCTTGGCGCAGATCAGGAGAGTGCCTGGGTTCTCCACCGGGAGTACAGCCCTTCTGACATTTTGGGTAATGCAGAAGGCTGTAGTGTTGGGGAGCCTTAATATTCTCCGGAAAGTTCTTGGTGGGTTCGACTATAGGCAGCGTTTCCTGGGAGAAGTCCCTTCGCTGTCTGGGATGCGTGTAGAGGGGGCGAGGCCCCTGAGCTGATGATGAGCCTTACCAGCCTGACTGTGCCAGGATCAACCGAACCCTCTCTGCTGCATTTTCATCTTTAATCTGTAAAACATAATCTGAACCCTCTCTGCTGCATTTATATTTCAATCTGTAAAACATAATAATAGCATATTTGTACCATGCATATATCCATGCCTAAGCATTCTCAAAGCGGATAATCGCAATCTGACTGTTATTACCCCAGATGAACTATGCTGCCTGTGAAGCGCTAGAAGGCTATAGTCACATGACTTATCCGACCAGGTACCCATTTTCTGCTGAGTGAACAGAGGCAGTTTTGAACAAACTCACTTGCCAAACTTGAGACCAAATGTATCACATGTGCTTCGTTGTGGGGCAGGACTAAAGTCCTAGAAACTCTCAGGAGTCAAGCTCACGGTCACCCATCCAAGTACTCTCGGCGCTCAACGTTGCTTAACTGATTCGTGACCTGAGCTCTATGCACAGGACCACACACCTCCACACATCTAGCAGTACTCTTCTGCTGAACATGACCTCTTTGGGGAGGACATGAGTACGAACTTTGGTAGCGTAGCACAGATGTATAAAATAGGCACAAAATTGATGCGAGTGATGCAAGTGATGCGAGATTAGAATCTATGTCGAAACGTCGCCTCCACAGAATAAAAGAAGTTGTATATCCATAATAATTGTCAATATAATTCATCAACTCAACTTCTAAAAATGCCCATCAAAGAACTCTACAGGTTTGTTTCCATTCTTTTTCATAGAGATCTCCCTTGGGGTACATATAAGCATAAGACTCCTAAAGACTGAGTCTAGGGAGTGGCATTCTGTCTAGTAAAACAAGAGGAATTCCAAAACTATAAATTGAATAAAAATTCTCACTTACCTGGTCACGTGTCCACCACAGCCAATCGGGTGAAGACGTGAACTAGGGTCAGGGTTTGAACATACTAGCTCACAGAGGGAAAGAATACACATGTAGCTTACTAGAAATTCACCCCCCACAGCTCCCCTCAATTTATGAGAAGCAAAGATAAGGAAAAGCTGACAATACATCCCAGAATAGCGAAGATTTCCAAGGGAAAAAATGTTCGAGTGCAGTACATAGTAATGCATGAAAACTGGGATAAAAAAAACACCAAAATAAACCTGACATCAGGGAAAAGGGTAGAAGTTTTCTTAAAACCAGTCACCAATATAAATAAGGCAGATAGTGAAAAAACTTGAAAGCTCAATCGGCTAGAGAGTTAGGACCCTGCCCACTGGTGAGAACCAAATGACTGAACTCAGCTCGCTCGCTGGAGTGTCTGTCATTGTGATACATGAACGTACTCGGTCGGCTCCGAATGAGCCTTCAGACCTTCGGGAGGTATATGACCTTTATGAGTATAACCCATAAAAATGGCAGAGACAAGCCACCAAGAGATGATCTGCTTGTTCACCGGAAGACCAACCTTACCCCACCATAACAACAAAACAATTGATTATCCTTACTGATATCCTTTGTTCGTTTGATATAAGCCTTGAGAGTCTTCTATGATGTGAGCACGTCGTAGAGAGGTACTGCGCGCTGTTACATGAAAGGTGTCTCAGGACGTTAAGTATCTGTCAAACGAATGCTGACCCTGTCTTTATGAAAATCAAATGTGTGAATATCACCTACCCGCCTGCCAGATGTCACCGTTACAAGAAAGCTGGAGGGAAAGAGCTGATATATTATGAAAAAGTGGACCGGACAGCCAATCAAGAATGATTGACAAGTCCCACAGGGGACTAATCCTTTGTACAGCTGGACGGACTCTGTAAATGCCTGCTAAAAAGCGCTGAACAAGAGGGTGCTGCCCCAAGAGTGCACCGTCAACAGGAATGTGAAAAGCTGATATAGCCATAGAATATCCTCGAACAGTTGGTCCCGCAAGACTGGCTTCCAACCAAGACTGGAGGAATCCTAATACTGAGACTAAATCTGCAGAAAAGTGATCAAGAATCCCTCTGCTGACACACCAGCGTGAATAACAGGCCCATCTATCCTCATACTGAACGTTTGTAAATTCCCTCAGCAAAGCCAGAATTGTGTCTGCAACTGATGCAGGAATTACTCTCACTTGGAGGCTATTCCGGACAGCGGCCAAGCCACCTACTGAATCCTGGGATTCGGATAGGGCGTTCCGTTCTGGGATGGTAGGTCCAGTCAAAAGGGTAATAGTAGAGGAGGCTGAGCCAGAAACCTGGGAATTACCGGAAACCAACTTTGAGCAGACCAAACAGGTGGCAGCAGCACAAGAAGTTAGACTGGTTGAGTGGCTTGCTGCGACAGGACCTTGGAAATCAGTGGTATTGGTGGTTATGCCCACAGTACCCTGTCCATCCATTCAAGCTGAAAGGCGTTGTTGGCTTTTGGTATCCCAAAACACCAGTATCTGGTTCGTCACCCCAGAGGCAAACAGATCCACCTGGAATGACCCAAACAACTGGGAGATAATCCCGAATATCCCCTGATCTAGCATCCACTTGTGTGGGGCTAGTACATGCTGTGAGAGTGCATCTGGATGAATGTTGTCTACCCCCAGGGGATAAACAGGCAATCCCCCATATGTTGAACTGGTTGCACCATAGTAGAAACTGCCACGCCTCCTGAAGGAGCGACTGAGACACTGTGTCGCCTTGCTTCAGGATGTAAGTCATAGCCATCTGGTTGTCCATTTCTAGAAGCATCACATGGCCACGAACTAACTCCACAAAGCTCTCGAACACCCGGTGGACTGCTCTCAATTCTAGCATATTGATGTGCAGGCTGACTTCCTGCTCATACGAAAGGCCTGAGACTGAACGGTCGCCCAGGACACCCCCAACCTGTGAGGGAGGCGTCTGTTTGAATCGAGAAGGATGGTGTCAGGGTGTCCAGGGGGAGCCCCCTGGATAAGTTCCAGACGTCCGTCCACCACGGCAAGTGAGGAATCAACCAGTCGGGTGTCTCAAGTAGCCCTCTGAGTGGGACCACAGCTGAGCTAAGGCTTGCTGTATGGGCCTCATCCTCAGACGTGAATGCCAAACCACATCCACCATTGCCGCCATGTTGACCAGCAACAGAAGCCAAGTTCTTGCTGAGGCAATGGGCGACTCGAGAAACTGAGAAACAGTCCTCTGGACCTTGACGATACAGTCTTGAGATAGGGAGAACCTTGCCCCCAAGAACACCCGGTCCTGCGTCGGAACGAGTTCTGATTTGATCCAGATCCTGATAATCCAGACCAGTTTCACGAGAATATTCATCACATGGAATCTTGGCCCAAGTGCTGACCTAACGCCCTTAGTAGCCAGTCATCTAGATACGAGTGACAACACTGTGACCTGGCTAACTGAGCTGGGATTAGCATGAGTTTGGTGAACACCCTTGGTGCTGTGGGGATGCTTAAGGGGAGCACACAAACCTGGTAGCAACGCCCATCAAAGGAGAACCGAAGGTACTTCTTGAACTGAGGGTGCATATGTATATGGAGGTATGTGTCTTTGAGATCAATTGACATGAGTCAATCCCCTGTCTTGAAGCATGGGATCACTGAGCGCAGTGTCTCCATCCTGAAAGACAGCACCTCCGTCCTTCTTGGTCACAAGGAAGGAAGCGGAATAAAACCCTTCTCCTTCCTGACCTTCCGGAACCACCTCGATGGCTGCCTTGTCCAGTAAAGACTGAACTCCGGCACGCAGGACTTCCTCCTTCTCTTGGTAGGCTGGCAACGGTGTGAGCCGAATCCCGGAAAAGGACGGAGGATCTCGCCACCAGTGTGGCAAATAGCCTTCCCTGAGTGTGGACAGGACCTAGGGATTTGTGGTGGCTGCTTCCTACTCAGTCCCTAAGGAACAGTCACAGCCAGCCGCCTACACTGATGTGAGGCATGAGGCAGTGCGTCCCCACCGTCGGCAAGTCTCCGCTTGCTGTTGCCGGGGGTGGTAAGGGCTTCTTGGGGAAGTTCAACGGCAAGCCAGGGCTGGCTTCCCCTTGCCATGTAAAGGCTGCCCTCCGCCTACTCTGCAATGGCGCCATCCATTTGGCAGAGTCCTTTGCCGGCGCAGAAGGATATGTGGACGCAAGAGGCGAGGGCCGCTGGTGAGTAGAGGAGGGGTGCTGACCGCCTCAGCGGCCTCTCGCACTACCTTCAATGCCCCAGGGAACAGGGTAGCTCCCATGGTATAGGGCAAAGAAAGTAGCACCTGCTGTATGGCTGGTGAATAGCACGCCACCGAAAGCCACAGACACCACAGACGCCGCAGGCCCATAATGGCGCCGATCATCTCATCTGGAGAGAGAGAGAGAGAGAGAGAGAGAGAGAGAGTATACTCGTGATAGGCAGTCAACATGTTAATCTGATAATGAAATGATTGAAGTTACCTGTCAGTTGGCTTCATGGACATAGAAACCTTAATAGGATACAGTTTTGATTTGAACTGATCAGTGATTTATTCCAAAGGCAATGAGTAGTACATAAGTTTAGATTTCATCATCGTTAAAACCTGTTGGGTAGAGTTGTGCACACATATGATGGTATTAATATTTCACAAAAGGGACAATTACAAGTATTGTTAGTAATTTTTAGGAAACTTACCTCTGGATTATGGTTGCCGTATTCCTGTGGTTACCACAGTCACATACAGAAAAATGGAAAAGAAAAAAGTTTACTAAGTCATAGTTCCCTAGTGGTATGCCCCTTACCCTGTGGAATTATCTCCCCCCCTTAATTTTGATGTCACATCGCGCCCTTTCAAACTTCACACTTTTTTTATGAAGAACAAATTGACTGCCATGATTAGCTAAACCCCATAATCCAGAGGTAAGTTTACTAACAATTACTAACAATACATGTAATTGTTCCTAATTATAGGCGTAAACGTTCCCTCTGGATTATGGTTTCCTGAATCCCACATAAGGATGGAGGGTATAAGCAAAAGACGAAAAGGCAAACGAAAATCTGAAAATACTGAGAACCTTAGTCTCAGATAAAATGGGAGCTATGACAACTGATATAAGGAGAATGTTTGTATAACTGTAAATTATAAGAATACTGACCTGGGATCATTCACTCTAAAGTTAGTAGATTAGCCCGAAACCAAGGGAAGGATCCAACTTTCAGGGATAACGGTAAAAGGTGCTAACGGGATTCTATGACGTCCCTTCCGGTCTTATGACGCCACTCCCGGTTCGTGACGTAATATTCTCCCTTCAGGTTACGTAATCGGTGTGATCAAATAACACCAGTGGTATACCAATTCAATGAATAACACGTGACCCAAAACTAGGTTAGATATTCCATGATATCAAGAAGACTCTCACCCCATGAAGTATATGGGGGGGCTTCATCCCTCATGGACCAGTCAGGATGACACCGCATGCGGACAACTCTGAGAAACCCCGCCCCCATCCTCGTCGTGTAAAGTCCATTCCATTGGAATTATTCTGCCTTGCCTGGATAGAGAGTCCGTCTGAACATTGAAACTGCCCGGAATGTGACATGCCCTCACTGAACATTTTGGTTAAGTCCACAACTGCAAACAATTGCTGAGTCGCCCGGAGTAGCTGGTGAGATCTTGTTCCTCCATGCTTCATGATGTCGGAGACTACAGTTGAGTTGTCGGTGGATCCTGCCGTGTTGAGTGAAATCCTGAATTGACGTCAGTGATCCTAGGGACGACATCCAATATCATAGAGAGGTTGGAGGCGCACTGATGAGGTGTAGAATCCTGTCTCTCAGGATTAACCAGCGGTCTGGAGGAGGATAAATGTAAGACACTCGAGAGTCCAAGATTGCCCTCCAAAACTTGATTCTTGACGTTGGGACTAAGTCTGATTTGTCGGGATCCACAATTAGTCCCAAATGAGTAAACACATGGACGATGAACTTGGTTTGTTTGAGTAGAGTCTGTGTGATAGTATTCCTTGCTAAAAAAAATCGTCCAGACATCCGTGAATGGCAATGTTCCTGCGATGGAGGAAATTTAGTATAAGATTCATCATTATGGTGAAGAGCCAAGGAGCTAGGGATATTCCGAACGGCAGCACTTGAAACTGAAATTTCCTCCCGTTGACTGCAAATCTGAAATATTTCTGGGAGCACAAGTGAATTGGAATGTGTAAATATGCATCCTTCAGATCTATGCTTATGAATTTCGAGTGAGGATGGATGAGTGTGCGGAGATTGCTGAGCGACTTGAATTTTGGTGGTTTTCAGAAGAAGTTTTTGTTTAGTACCTTCAGGTCTGTAATCATGCGCATCTCGTGTGTGTCTTTCTTGGGCACAAGAAACACTGGAGAGTTAACCCTCTGGGAGATATTGTGACTGGGTATCTCTACTATCGCCCGTTTCTCAAACAATTTATCTATCGCCTGAGTCGCTGCAGAAAGGCGTTGCTCCTGAAGGAAAAATCTCCGTCCTGTGGGCTGAGTCATCACTGGAGGCAAAACGTCCCATGGTAGAATTAGTCCCCTCTTCACAACTGATAGGATCCAAGGATCCAACGTGACCTGTCTCCAATTGTGTATATACAGGGAGAGTCGTCCGCCAACTGGGGAAGGAGTAACCGACCTAAATGACCTAGCTCTAAGTCTATGGACATAACAAGGCTGAGAGGAAAGTGTTCTTAGAGTGTGTAAGTCAATATCTCCTTCCGCCCGCTCTAGAGGTGCGAAAGGAGTCTCTACCTCTAGCCCTCCCTCTGGAGCTCTGTGACTGCACTTGGGATGGAACAGAAGAAGAACGTAATCTGGATTCTGACCTACGGTCAAAGGCAGATTTCAGTAGTGAGTCTGGACAGCCCGAGGTGACAGAGTAAGGCATAGTAGATGATGGAGTACAGTCATCCCTCGCAATAACGCTCTTCGCGATACCGCGGATTCGGTTAAACCGCGGGGTAATCCATGGCTCCCATAAAAAAAGTTGCCCAGTGATCACACATATTCACGTCATCGAAAATAGCACATCAACAAATCTGCTGTGGAGCTCTGGTTAATCACGTTGTAAACTAGTGAAATTCAGTGCGGCTTGCAATTAACAGTGTTTATCGTACATATCCATGGTTTTTCAGATGCTTAAAACATGCAGGGTTTTTATCAATAATAATAGATGAACAGCAAAATATCGTAATAACTTTATCATAAAGACATGTCATCAGCCGAGTACTTACAACGTTTGCTGTGATGCAACACACGCCGTTATTGCGCGGGTAAACACCGCCATCCGAGAATGTATGATGTCAGAAAACACATTTTATTTGATAAAATTCAATCCCATTTTCATTCATTAAAACTGTTTACAATAACAACGGAGAAACCGTGAGTGAAATGGCATTACCTCATTCCATACAACGCCCGCTTACCACATTCGTGAGGGTCCGTTTTTCACGCCTACCACGATAGCACCAATTTCACATTTTTCTCAGCAATCACGAACAGATTACAGCCTTGTCATCCATTGACCCAAAGACCCGCGTTATTGACTCATTGAAGTCATATTTGACAATTAATTGCAAACATTTTGTTTTTACAATCAAAGTGGCACATACCGCAGGAAGTCAGCGGTGACTTGTCAAACTGTCTCCTACGTAAAATGTATCCAGCCAGGTAACCCAAAGTGCTTAGCAATGCTAATTATTATGTTAAATATGTCTGTAGAAAACATGCATTATATTTATACGATAGCAATATATAAGATCTCTGTTAGAATAACTGCTTGACATATAAATTATTCTGATAATGGAATAGAAATTCTTTGATGTTATATTTTCGGATCGTTTTTAACTGATTCACCGGTACATTGGTACATTGATTGCTATTTCCGCCTTAGTTGAATAACAGGTAGTTGGTACATTGATTGCTATTTCCGCCTTAGTTGAATAACAGGTAGCATGACAGGAACAACAATTGAATTATCATGTCTTGTGATGTTTGATTGCAAGTTTCATGTACATACATCTAATTTTGATTTACCGCCAACAATACGATATAGCTTTGACTGGGCACAATACATGAAATAGCAGTTTTGTTATGTCCAAGGAAAACTCGCAGCAAACTTGGAACAAAGTACTGTGACTATGTGTCCCAGTCCAACCAGTTGTGAATGGGTACCTCGTAAGGTTGGGAAAGCCACATTAACTCAATGCACCTAGTGGCTGCAAGAGTTGTATGCTCCCCAGGGAGTTGAGATTGATAATACGAAGTGCCGTAAACATGCATTATATTTATACGATAGCAATATATAAGATCTCTGTTAGAATAACTGCTTGACATATAAATTATTCTGATAATGGAATAAAAATTCTTTGATGTTATATTTTCGGATCGTTTTTAACTGATTCACCGGTACATTGGTACATTGATTGCTATTTCCGCCTTAGTTGAATAACAGGTAGCATGACAGGAACAACAATTGAATTATCATGTCTTGTGATGTTTGATTGCAAGTTTCATGTACATACATCTAATTTTGATTTACCGCCAACAATACGATATAGCTTTGACTGGGCACAATACATGAAATAGCAGTTTTGTTATGTCCAAGGAAAACTCGCAGCAAACTTGGAACAAAGTACTGTGACTATGTGTCCCAGTCCAACCAGTTGTGAATGGGTACCTCGTAAGGTTGGGAAAGCCACATTAACTCAATGCACCTAGTGGCTGCAAGAGTTGTATGCTCCCCAGGGAGTTGAGATTGATAATACGAAGTGCCGTTGAGATTGACATCCTATGATCGAGGGAAAAACAAAGCGTCTGTGAGCAGCAGAGCTGGAACTCTGTGCTATATAGAGTATAATATATATATATAAATATACGAGAGTTCACAGCATCCTTAGTCACAATGGCCTGGTGGCACTGTCCATTAAAGATGGCAGAGGAGTTGATAGGTTGTTGAAAAAGCAGGTCCTTCAAGGTATCGTAGAGGTTCCTCAGAGCATAAACGCTGAGCGTGATCCACGACAGTGAAATGTCCTGAGGTGTTAACTTGGGCTTGCATCGCATCACTGACTCCCTGGAGCAACTTCGTAGGCTCACATCCCAACTAAGGTATCCTTCTTTACCCCCCTTGTAATCTTGAAAGATGGGGAGAAGCAAGGCCCTAACATGGCCACAAACCAATTCACATTTGATAATATATCTACAGAAGATCTAGCTGCCATATCTAAGTCACGCACATCCTTGTTAGATAGGTGAATGAAGTGTTCCTTAGGAGCCTTAAGAGTCCAGTTGAGAATAATCATCATCCAGCTCAGGTGGAGCAGAGGGTAATAATCCTCATGAATACTGTAACCCAGGTTTTGAGAGATCCTAGGTAAACCAGATACATTCATGGTCTTGGCAAGTTGCGTCTTGACTATAGATGAGTGAGGTAGTGAAAGTCCAGAGGCACGTTCAGATGGAAGACATCCTGATGTCCCAAGTTCCACGGGAATTTCAAGCGTTGGTTGATCAGATGGTGGTGGCACCGTAGATGGATAAGGTTCATGGATAAGTTCAATTTTCTCTCTAAAAGTCCATCCCGGTACATAATCATTAGCTTCCATATCCATGGAAGGGACTGTCAACAAACCCTCTTGCATAGCAATCTTTGGACGAGACACGGGGAAAACGCTAGATGTGTGCTGATCCGAAAGATCCAGGACAAATGGAACAAGCATTGTCACTAAGGTGACATAATCCCCCGCCGCAAATTATCAAATCAAACTTAAAAAGTAATGAAAGTGAAGGTCGTAATTAGATGAAGTTAAATGTCAACAAAAACATGACCAGTCAACCTTTCTTGATATCTTGCTCTGTAGTTGTTCAAACACACAAATATTTTCAAGACTCACTTTCACCTTGACATGAATGTCTTAGTGTATAAAAAATGCAAAAATAGTAATAAAGAAATTGCTTATTGAAAAACCTTCAAGGGAAGTCTTGAAAGTCTATGAAGAAAATCCAGTGAACTGTTCTTGAGATATCTCGCTGACAATCTTAACATGCAGTTTCACATGCTGAAATCTTCAAAGTGTCGCCATGACCTTGAAAATTAAGTGAAGGTCACCAAAATCGATTGGAACTTGCACCTTCCCTAGATGAAGCTTGGTGTCATATATGAAGAAAGTCCAGTGAATGGTTCTTGAGATATCTCGCTGACAATCTTTACATGCAGGTTAACATGCTGAAATCTTTAAAGTGTCGTTGTGACCTTGTAAATTATGTGAAGGTCACCAAAATCGACTGGGCCCTGCGCCTTTCCTTGATGAAGCTTGATGTCGAATATGAAGAAAATCCAGTGAACGGTTCTTAAGGTATCTCGCTGACAAGCTTAACATGCAGCTTAACATCCTGAAATCTTCAAAGTGTCGCCATGACCTTGGAAATTAGGTGAAGGTCACCAACATCGACTGGGTCCTGCGCCTTCCCTCGATAAAGCTTGGTGTTGAATATGAAGAAAATCCATTAAACGGTTCTTGAGATATCTCGCTGACAAGGGTAAAACGTTAAAGTCCCATTGTGACCTTGAAATGAAGGTCAAGGTCACCAAACCTGACTGGGACCTTTCTTTTACTGTGATAAACCTAGGTACCAAATATGAAAAGAATCCAGTCAACGGTTCTTAAATTATTCCAATTCGTACTTACGGACGGATGGAGCCTACTACTATATCCCCCGCTTTGCGCTAAACGCGCGGCGGGGAATAATTATAGGCGGGTCAATATCCAACAACCCAGACTCCCCAGCCGACTGATCAAACGTGCCGCCCGTGGCTAAGGTTGACGACCGTTGAGCTTCAGCCGAACTGTACATGCCCACCAAGCCAGATGTGATAAGCGTAAGTTGACCCTGGGCTGACCCAGTGACAGCTGTCTGATCAGTGACATCTGAGTCAAGACCGCCCGGCCCATGCAGCATGCTTGTGTCCGTGCTAGTAGTAGCAATCAGATGACTGGCACAAATTGCATGGTGATCTACCAACACCGGCTGAAACCCAAAGACAGAGCTCCTAACCTGTCCACGGGTACTGACCCTAGACTGTGGCCCTGGCCGGCATCTTGCGGATCTATCAACTTAAAGAACCACTAAACTTTGTTTTTTGTTACTCTTTTAACCATTACATATGAAAGATTTGTGGTTAGTCTTATGCGGAACACCAAATTTATTCTTTAAAAACTTGTGGTTAATTAATACCGAGCGATTAAAAGTGGCCAAAAAGTCGCCTGCTTCCCTCTCGCCCGCCAACGAAACCACAGACAGGTTACGTAACTCTGTCGCCAGAGCACTGCAGTGACGTCATATGAGGAACGATTTTCAGTTAGTTGTATAGAAAGTGTGTAGCACGCTCATCATTTTGATGATTTCGACATGAACGCCATTACATGCCGAATCGCTGCTTTGTCGCCAATTGCTCCTAGGGTCGGGTGATGGTGTCACCATGCACAGATTTCCACAGGACCCCGCAGTTCGTGCTAAATGGGTTATGTTTGTGAGTAAGCTTTAGCGGCGTTGTGGAAGCCTGAAACGATATCTTACTTGTGTTCAGATCGCTTCACGGAAGTTAAAGAATCAAAACTACTTACTAGTTGTAGTAAAATATGTATATGATTGATGACCATAAAGATTTTCCATGACACAACTTGTAACATAAGCCATTTCTTCCTCGTAAGTGAGCTTGTGGTCTAAGTAACAATAATATTGTAAGTGGTATTATATTGACACCCACCTCGCTGCCAGGAGAGAAATTGTTATGTTATACGCTATGTCATGCAAAATCCCATTGGCTATCAATAAAATACATATTTTACTACCAGTAGAAAGTAGTTTTGATTTTGTAACTCGGTGAAAACAAACCTAAATAGCATTTATCCACAGACTGGCGGAAGTTCCGACAGTAGCATTTCATTTTGAAAATTGTAAAGTCTGTTAGAATTAATGAGATTATAGTTTGTTTTCATCAAGTTAGAAAATCAATACTACTTTCTACCGTAGTTAAATATGTATTGGAATCATAACCAAACGGATTTTGCATGACACAACTTATAACATAACGATTTCTTCCACGGAAGCCAGGTGGGGGGTCGAAGTCACAATACTGCGCGATAAATTTCTTGCTACATTCACATGGTTAATGTCCACTCACCAGTATGTAGATACTAGTCAATGTGCGCCTTTATATTTGGTCTTATAATCCTAATTAGTTTATTATCATACTTTTATGCATTTTGAAACTAAATAAAAGCTGACGATCTGCTGATACTTATAGTGAATTTATAACAGAACTGTAATATCTAGACATTTTATAGTTTGCCATTGTGAATCATAATTTCACACACACGCCCTAGTGTATGTTGTCTGTCTCATTACACTTCACTGCGAAAACAATTATTCTGTTGAATGCTACGACAAATGAATAAAACAAAATGCAAATATTAAAATTAAAACAGATTAAAGTTATAGGAACAATATCAGGCCATTACCTTGTTTGAGGAATGTATCCATCAATATCCACAAAACTGTTCCAAATGATGTGTCTTTTAACAGTTTAATATAATGAAAAAGTGATAAATCTGTTCAGGTATTGGTGTATAGTCTCATTGGTCACCCAAGATAGCACACCTGGCAACTAATTGCATAATGTCCGCCTTTCATTAAAAACAGTAATTTAGTTAGCCAATAATGGGCAATCAATCAATGTATTGCCGGTTAATCCTTTGAAAGAAGGACGTTGTTTTTACACAGACACCGACATGGCAGAGTGTATTCAGTATAGATTAGTAAATCTACATACATAAACACTACCTTTTGACAAATCCGCTGTGTAAGATAAAAGTAATTAATCAATCAGCGTGTTATCGGTTAATCCTTTGATCGATGTTTATAATGTTGAATATTTACTCCAGACACAAGAAATGCCAAATGGGAACCTTTGTCGGTAATCTAAGTGTGTTACCACTAATTATACCTGTTATAAATTCATTAACTGACCATCAAGTGAATGATGACAAATAACATGTGTAGGTTTATACCACCTAACACGGGTTACAACAAGGGAGTATTAATTGCTGTATTGCATGTGAAAACTTATGGGCCGATTAACTGTTTTGAGAATACAAACAGATTTTTACATGACATGATTAAATATCGAGGTAAAAAACACAGAAATGGGATCAATTTAGATCAGTCATTATACAAATAGGGCCTAACGACACCAATCAATTGTGACAGAAGCGCCTATGAAAACAAGTTGTAACTCGAAACTAGGCAAAGCAGGAGACAAAATTAAATGCCAGTAGATTGTGAGAACATATAGCTTTCATTTTCCACAACAATTGTCACGATTTCAGGTTTATACAAGCCTGTAAACAAGATAATTTACCCCCTAAAATGTAGATGAATTCTGCATCGGCCCTCAAAGCTATTCCTCATATGACGTCACAGAGTCGCGCCGCTCTGATTGGTTGAAATTTCGTTCGCAGGTGAGAATTGTGCACTGTTGTCAAAAAGGTCGATTTAAGTCAATTAAAGGTCGAAATGAGTAGTTTTAATGACGGGGTTTCATTTATAACGATGCCAGTTAGTGATTTATGTATTTTTACCCCCTAGGGTTTATGTGACCTTTAAGGTTGACCAGGACAAGGGAAATATATGCTGCGGCCTGGGATTTACCCTCTATGTCTAATGAGAATAAAGGCTGCGGGTGTGGGGTCAACTCGTTTATTCTGAAAGTAGGAATCAGTAGATATCAGCAGATATCAGTTGACGCTCTGTAACAATAGTACAATCATAAGCACAATTTCATTCAGAGGTTAAGATATAAACATATTATATCCCATTACATCACATAACATCAATAAGCATATGTTTACAGGTACATTACTATCTGTACTAATGCATACTTCATATGCTCATACCATTAGAAGTACACATACAAATATATGTTTCTTACAGAGGTGTTTACCAAATTATAATGAGTGTGTGAGTGAGTGAGCATGGTTTTACGCTGCTTTTAGCAATATTCCAGCAATATCACAATGGGAACACCAGAAATGGGCTGCCACATTGTACCAATGTGGGGATTCGAACCCGGGTGTTCGGCAGGACGATCAGACGCTTAAACCACCATGCTACCCCACCGCCCCTACTAAATTATAATATATCATCATGAGAGTGAGTTTAGTTGTACGCCGCACTCAGCAATATTCCAGCTATATGGCAGCGGTCTGTAAATAATCGAGTCTGGACCAGACAATCCAGTGATCAACAGCATGAGCATCGATATGCGCAATTGGGAACCGATGACATGTGTCAACCAAGTCAGCGAGCCTGACCACCCGATCCCATTAGTCGCCTCTTACGACAAGTATGGGTTACTGAAGATCAATATACAACAATAACCAAATACATCACTTATGTATAAATAATGAAATAGATTATAACAAGATGCATAACCTGTGGGTGACACGGGAGTGTTGCTACTGGCAGTCAACCCTCTGCATACTTGCTACATGTGATACCTGAGCCAAGCAAATATAACACTGGAACGAAATATATGTCACGTGACTGAGAATAGTTCAGACACAACACTGAACACAGAAATCTAATTACAAGGAAGGGTTTACTTCATTGTGTGATTTATATAAATGTGCATAATCCAATCACCAACCAATGCAATTCTACTGACCAATCTGTTAACTTGATCTTGATAAATCACAGATAATTCGATGAAGAATTTCACAGTAGAAAAAACCTTTCCAAATTCCTGGATACGTCATGTGAGTAGCACATTCAGAAAAATTGTGAGGTTTGAAAGGGCGTCATCTGATGCTACGAATTCAGGGGAGATAATTCCACAGGGTAAGGGGCATACCACTAGGGAACTAGGACTTAGTGAACTTTTTTCTTTTCCATTTTTCTGTATGTGTGGTAACCACAGGAATACGGCAACCATAATCCAGAGGGAATGTTTACGCCTATTATTTAGACCAAACAATATCAGTCTCTGTTCGTTTCATTAGTACAGTGAATGCCCTGTGGTTTTTTCAAATGTTCATACTTTGTGCTTGTAGGGGTAAATGACACAATTTAAGAAAACACACTGGATTAGATACAACTAAAGTACCATTCCATATGCAGGTTTCCAAACTGTCATTGTAGAACGTAACTTACAGTAGGCCATTTGTCCCAGTGATCAACAAGAGTCATCAGAAGATGACATATCCCCCTGGCCCCACATCTTTGAAAGAACAAATCATCTGACAGCTTGATTTTAGACTAAGTGCAAATCGTTTCCATGGAAACCGAGAAAAATAAAAATGACAAAAATCTGCAAATAAAAAAAGGCACCACTTTGGGATCTGCCTCACATATCTGCCAAGTTTTGCTGAAAGATATTAAGAAGTTTTCGCGTTGTGCTCTGGATGCAAAACCTACCCCTCCCTTTTGAGACTAAGTCCGAATTGTTTCCATGGAAACTGAGAAAATAATAAATCACAAAAATCTGCAAATAGCAAAAGGCACCACTTCAAGATCTGCCTCACATATCTGCCAAGTTTTGCTGAAAGATATTGAGAAGTTTTCGAGTTGTGCTCCGGAAACGAAACCCACCCCTCCTTTTGGGACTAAGTCCGAATCGTTTCAATGGAAACCGGGAGAAATAAAAATGACAAAAATCTGCAAATAGCAAAAGGCACCACTTAAGGTTCTGTTTGATATATCTACCAAGTTTTGTTGAAATGTATTTAACGGTTCTTGAGTTATACTCTGGAAAAGAAGCCCACCCTCCCTTTGGGGATTAAGTCCGAATCGTTTCCATGAAATTCGGGAAAAATAAATATGCCAAAATTCTGCCAAATGGCACAAGGCACCCCTTTGGGATCTGCCTCACATATCTGCCAAGCTTTGCTGAAAGATATTAAGAAGTTTTCGCGTTGTGCTCAGGAAACGAAACCCGCCCCTTCCTTTTGAGACTAAGTCCGAATCATTTCCATGGACTCCGAGAAAATAATAAATCACAAATATCAGCAAATAGCAAAAGGCACCACTTCAAGATCTGCCTCACATATCTGCCAAGTTTTGCTGAAAGATATTGAGAAGTTTTCGAGTTGTGCTCCGGGAACGAAACCCACCCCTCACTTTTGGGACTAAGTCCGAATCGTTTCCATGGAAACCGGGAAAAATAAAAATGACAAAAATCTGCAAATAGCAAAAGGCACAACTTTAGGATCTGTTTGATATTTCTACCAAGTTTTGTTGAAAAATATTATACGGTTTTTGAGTTGTGCTCCGGAAACAAAAGCAATCCTTACTTTTTGAGACTAAGTCCAAAATGTTTCCATGGAAACCAATAAAAATAAAAATGACAAAAATCTGCAAATAGCAAAAGGCACCACTTAAGGTTCTGTTTGATATATCTACCAAGTTTTGTTGAAAAATATTGAACGGTTCTTGAGTTATGCTCTGGAAACGAAGCCCACCCCTCACTTTTGGGACTAAGTCCGAATCGTTTCCATGGAAACTGGGAAAAAAAAAAATGACAAAAATCTGCAAATAGCAAAAGGCACCACTTAAGGTTCTGTTTGATATAACTACCAAGTCTTGTTGAAAAATATTGAACGTTTTTTGAGTTATGCTCCGGAAACGAAGCCCACCCTTCTTTAAGACTAAGTCCAAAACGTTTCCATGGAAACCGAGAAAAATAAAAATGACAATAATCTGTTAATAGCAAAAGGCACCACCTTAGGTTATGTTTGACATATCTACCAATTTTCGTTGAAAAATATCGAATGGTCTTTGAGTTATGCTCCGGAAACAAAATGATTACGGACGGACGGACGGACGGACAGACAGACAAGGCGACGACTATATCCTACTGCATTACATGCCGGTGGGATAAAAAGGAAAAGTAACTAGCTGAGCTTGGAATGATCTGTCATTCTATAGTAGTCCATCAATCTTACGTACTTACTTATTTGTGTCTATGGATCTGTACCCGCTGTGATTCAACAGTAGTATGTTGGTCTGATATACCTACCTCGCAGTCTCGTTTCATATTTCTGGATCTGTTCCTTCTGTGATTCTACAGTGTTTTGAAGGTCTGCAGCTGTTGGTCGTTCCATTGGAAATTAGGTTCAAAGCTTCATTTCGCTACAATACAAAAGAAAGAAAAAAGTGCAATGATAATTTGCAAATAACTTCCATTGTGTATAATAAACATGTAGCTGTTAAAAAATCATCAAAATGCCTGAAAGCAATGCTACTAAATAGTGTTGAACAAAAGCTATCACTGTTAAATAATTCTCAGAATTCTACCAAATATTTTGCCATCCTCACTATAATAAACAAGTGTTTGCCACTGATATGGCAATGTCCTCCGCCGCTAAAGAATGGAATATCTATATTTACTACTTTTTTTGGGGGGGGGTCACATACAAGATGCCTGAAATGACTGGTGTCTGCATAATCACCCAATGTAGGCTGTCAACATACTTGAAACATTGGGTGCAATGGTTTATGAGATATCCTGCTTTAAAAAGCGGTCAAAGTATTGTGGTGACCTTGAAAATAAGGTGGGGATTAAGTCCGAATGAGATATCACGTTAACAACAGTTTGAAAAGTGGTCAGTGTCTGCGTAATCCCCCAATGTAGGCTAACACCAAATTTGAAGACGTTGGGTACAACAGTTCATGAGATATCACGTGAACAAGAGTTGGAAAAGTGGTCAAAGTGTCGTGGTGACCTTGAAAATAAAGTCAAGGTCACGCAAATCGATTGGTGTCTGCGTAATCCCCCAATGTAGGCTGACACCAAATTTGAAGACATTGGGTACACGTACGGACGCTGCTGAATACACAGTTGATAATTCCTGTGAATATCTCTATCACACCATTGCCAGAATAGCCAGATGGACTGTTAAGTTCTGACATCTATGTAATGATTAGATTACAGCTTCGTTTGTGTCTTGACTAAAGTTTTATTTGTCAATAATCCCAAGTCAAAATCATACAGCCTTGACAGGGCAAAACCAGCCACATTGACAGCAATAAAGAAATGAAATTCTTTTACAATGTTTGTTACTCACCTTTTACAAAATATATACTTAGGACATTACGTCATCTTGCGAACCTTTACGTCACATATTTCATATGGTTACGCAAAAATACAACATAATATACATTAATTTTATGTTCTTTACATTCTACAATATTTGTTTATACTATTATAAAAGTTACATAATTGTTTGTCTTCCGTAGCAGCCACAAAGTACTTAAAAGTGTCTCAGAACCGTAAACACATTAGCCATGTGCTTTCTAACTGAATGTGATGCACCCTAAAAACATTTACCCGCAAGAGTTACCCCCCCTAACCATAACTCAAACAAAGAAACAAGCTTGAGATATCACACTCAATAAAAATTGAAGAGTCATAAAATCCCTTGGTTTTGGGCCTGCAC
Source organism: Haliotis rubra (assembly GCF_003918875.1). Taxonomy (NCBI): domain Eukaryota; kingdom Metazoa; phylum Mollusca; class Gastropoda; order Lepetellida; family Haliotidae; genus Haliotis; species Haliotis rubra. The sequence goes on from NW_025766137.1 coordinate 171,358, forward strand.
AACCTAGTCAAGTGTTGTTGCCATCAACAAAAACTTATCAAACACCCTTTGCTTCTGAATATGTGACCACTGTGGTATTGTCAATAGCTTGTAGGATCACTGATATGGCAATTGATGTTTCCATCTCATGGGTATTTGAGGAGAATTCCTGTCATCATACTTGGATTAGTTGAAAGTAAAAACTTTATCTAGAGCTTAGATTAATGTTAATGTCCCCAGGCATGACAGTCATCAGGAAAATGACTTAAAAATTGCCTTGGGTTTCTAATGTCAGCCTTTTGGGGCACATAAGATGCCCTGGTATGAAAGGAATACGGCACCCATAAACTCCTTTTTTCCTTCATAAGTTCCAGTATCCCTTAGCATTAGGGCTGCGCAATATAACCGGTTCATGCAATATATTGCAATACATGCTTTTGCATCGCAATATGAATATTTGCTGCAATACCCACCCCTACTTAGCATAGGGTTGGCCTTGTTCAGGCTTTCTTGGCACGGATCGACACCTCCGAAATTCTTCTGTGGGCCCTATCCAGTCTAGTATATTGCGGGGCCTCTATCGATTCAGATGATAAGAAGTCTGAGCTGTAGCAGGATAAGGTGTGTCCAAGTTTTGACTTGCTGACAATCTCTACACTACGTAACAACTGCCTCGATGTCTTTGTCAATGTTAAACAACCCCACAAAAACTGCACACCACCTCCTCCATCCTGACCATTCCTGGATGAGGAAGATGAAGTACACTGAGTATCTCTACTCCAAACTTCTAAGGGATGGCGACTCGTAGGCCCAATAAAATACAGTCTTGTTCAACAGATAGCTCTGTTTTACTGTTGAAGTAAGGATTCAACTCTTCATCCACTTCTGCTGGCCATCCTGTCTGTGTAAACTGTAGTACTCTGGAGACTTCATCGCCCTCCATATACCTCACAGCTGATGATTTCTTAAAGGAATATCTTTCAGATTAGGTTTAGGTTGGTAAGACCACGATCTCATTTCATTCTGTGATGACCCATGAGCAACCTTTCAACACTCTTGTTTTGAACCAGCATATATCACTGTCAATACTTTGAAACCCATACCGGAAACATAAGTTTGTTTTTCAGATTTCACTTTACTGAAAATTTGTTGACTGCACCCATTGATGTGTTGACGTAGTTACCACCACCACTCATTTGTTAAAGGTTCTCATTAGCTATTCATCTGCTAATGCCACATCCAATGCCTGTTGTCCAGTGTTGAAATGTATGGTACCTCAACAGCAACTTCCTCTGCATGTAGTAGGGCAAATAAATCTGTCCCTCAAACTTTCCAACAAAATTACAATACAAGAGGCTGCCATGTTCTTCTGCTGAGCAGCGTAACTTGTAATTGATTGTCCTGGCTGCTGCTTTGTGAAACCTAAATCTTTCTGCCGCAACAAGTCTTTTTCAAACATGTCCTATTAACAGCTGTACAAATCCCTTCTTGGTAGGTTTTTCAGGAACTCTCCCATGTTTCTGCACATACAGAACTCAGCAAAATTCCCCTTTGTTTAACCCAGTTGTCTTGATTATCAGGTAATTCATGCACAATAAAGATTTCTTGCAGTCTCCCTAAATAACATTCAATGTCACCACCTTCAGTATTCAACTCTTCAAATAGCAGCCATGCTGTTGCCATTATGGCAATGACAGTTAACACTATGACCAGGTAGTTCCACAAACCTTGAAAATGATATATGTCCATTCCGTGTTTTGTTAATGTTCCGTGAACACAGATGCATTTTCTATTAGGGTCCCTATTAACTCATCCTCGATAATCTCTAGGGTATACGATCCCTACACCCTGTATGCATCCACGGCTTGGCCCGATAATTATATTACCTCCCTTTGCTGGCTCCACATTCTGACAGTAGCCAATCAGCTAAGCCACCGTTACATCCGAGCTTGCCAGTGTCAACAAAGATAGCGGTCGCAGTCGCGAAGGTTTGTTCGCAGTGCCATTCAGATTTTGGGGGAAATCATACAGTCAAATTGACAGATCTGAAACTTTAAAAAAATATACGAAAGAACTCCTTCTACCTATTTCAGAGTACCTCTGCATCAACTGTGTTGCCAAATTTAAATGGTTAGATAATTTAAGAAGCGAAAGTGAGTTGTGATTGGTTCGCTCAACTTCCCAACGTAGCCACCTGATTGGATAAAAAGCCAGCAAAGGGAGGTAATAAAATCATTGGGCCAAGCCGTGGATGCATCCAGGGTATAGTGGAGAGTGATCGAGGATGCTATTAACTTTGATAATGAGAAATGGTGTTCGAAGTGGTGAAACTTCAATTCCTGAATGATATTGTTGTATCCGTTGTATCACAAGTCGTATATACGGGTTCAAATATTTATTTAGGTTTGTTACAGTATGACAATCAGAGAACGGCTAAGATGGCTGACCATTTTCCCACGCACATACTCAGTTGCACGTGTGGTTTATGACATGATCTGCTTAACATGTGAAAGAGAGTTCCCTCCACGAAGTTTTATCGCATATACACCACAGTTCTAGCATTAAGTTTAACAATTAGCTTATAGTATTAGTATTGAGTTTGTAGACCGGGCTTTAAGTCCCCCTCCCCATCACCCCCCGAAAAATATGTCAATTTCCGGTTACCCGACAGACCCTATCCTATATTTATATGACAGTCACTATTGTACATATGTATAGGCTAAGTAAAAAATTTATGTGCCCTGCATATTTGTATTTGCATGCCAGATGTATTGGTTTATCATACATGCTATATCTGTAAGTGTAAGGAACTGTATCATACTTGAGTGACAATGTGTATTTCAGGGTGTAACAAACAAACAACTAACTAATCAATAAATAAACATGATTCCCACCAGCAGCTGTGTTGCAAATTATTTCAACCACAACCAACCCTGCTTGGAAAGAGTATTTTAGCAAGAATTAAGAAGTTAAAAACAGATGCAGTATACAAAAAAGTGTATTGGTAAATTCAAAATCCTTCAGAATGACAACGGTAATTATCAGCAGTTATGACTACCACTCATGGTTACAATGAAACACAATAAAAACAAATAATACACAGATAATCAGGATGTTTCTGCTTAAGTCCATCACATATTTATGTACAAATGATTCCTGAATCAAGGTAAGGTCCCTCGCAAAATCCTGTTGAACGATGCAAGTGAACACATTTTGTGAAAAATCAATCACCAGTTGTGATGTCATAAATCAACTTTGTTGTACATATTTGGCAATTTGGAGCACCTTTAGAATTCAGCACTACACCTTGTGATGATTGTCTCTGTCGTAGGTCAGATGTCACTAAGACAAGCAACCAGTTTTGTGAGAATCCATCAGATGTGAACATGCGACCTTCAGATTGTTAGCCCGACAGCTAACCGACTGAGCTACGGCCACACTGTTACACAAAGTGCCAATTTACCTAGGAGGGATTTACAGGACGCAAATTCCTGCGTCCTATACGCATAAAAATTGACAATGGACACAACAAAATGTATTTGTGCGTCTACAGGGACTCAGAAAAAGTCCAAATACTTTTTGTAAAAATTCCAATCAAGTGACTATAAGTTATCACTGAGTTTGCTACTAGCTGGGTTATGATATTATTTGCAATTCAATTGCTGTAACAATGTGATGATCATGATACACAATACAATAACAGTATAAATAATTATATTTAAGTGTCTGGGACCCACATTTTGTTGTCCAGGACCCCTAAAACTTAAGAGAATGAGTCCCAGGGACCCTCAAATACAGGACTCCATGTAAATCCCCCACCTACCGGTAGTTATTCCTGTGGCTTTACGGAAATGAATGGAAAGCATGGTATAGGTCATGGACAATTACAAAGGTTACAGGTAGATGTGGTGTCTTGGGATTTTAATCTACGGACAATTGCCAAATGGCTCCTATGCCATTTAGCACACTCATCCCATTCTGTAACCTACAAGCTACAGAGTGGTGTGGAATGAGCCGATATGGCGTGAACTGAAAACTGTTGTTGACGTCAGGCATCAGATGTTGAATTCACAGTATGCATGAATGATGTGCTTTTATAAAAATCATCGGGTGATTTTGTGACAGAAAAGTGTTGTAGGGAACACTGTAAGGATAATGTGGATCACACTAAGGAATGAGGGAGACATGAGCATGTGTAGTGACGGCACGAGGGTAAGTTAGCCTTCGATCATTGCTGAACAAATGTTGTGTGTGAAAATGGCTTAGTGTGAGTTCCAGGCCAAATTCTATTAGACCAAATTTTCTACATAAAACCATTTCATTGTGTACTTTCCACCTTTTTGTGTAAAATAAGTATTAAAAATGCGAGAGGAAAGGTATGGTACAACACATGCATTACACCGGACATCTACCTACTTTACTGGATGAAGACCCTTACCCTAACCCCTCGAAATAATCGTAATAAATAGAATACATTGACTGAAGCGGTACAGAAACAGCTGACGTGTACAGTGTAATGCAACAACATTCTTACCGCTACGAAAATAAAATATACTAATTAACTCCATTTCTGTGAGATGATGCAAATTACTGAATGAAAAAAAATATTATATATATGTTTAATAGTTCCCATTTATAATTCATTTTGTCCTAAAAGTTACATTGAAACCAAAATATAGAATATATTTAAAATAAAAGTGCTTCCATAAACTGGCGCTTGCTATAAATGCACCGCTGCAGTCCATATTTAACTCCCTACATAGCTTGGCTTGTGTGAGAATATGAGCATGTTTGGTCACTGGCCAAGATGGCAGATATATATAATACAACTATTTATTCTATCGGAAGTTGTTCCCTTTGTCAATGATCTAGGGAACTAACTCTGGGACAGCCGCATTGATAGTAATTCACTTGTCAACGGTCTAAGGGAAATAACTCTGCCCCCTGATTGGCTGGAGAGCGTCCCTGCCATGTTCACTTTTGGAAGAATAAAACAGTGACCATTGTATTGACATTTTCCTCCTATATTGCGGGTCCCACTTACACAATGACAATGCGTATATTGTCAACAGGACACTGAGAGGAGCTTTAGCCTGCACACATGATAACCGCACAGCAGTCTGACATCAAACAGCATTGTTTTTGGTAACTTTTCGCAAATTACATCATAAGGTCTTGTGATATAATTTGTAAAGTTTGTGATGCTGAATTCTAAAGGTAGGCCGGCAATTTCTTTAAGGTGAAGGTCGGTTGAACAACTACATTTTGCAGAATTCAATATCATACCATATCATATCATGCATGGACATAAGCAATTCCTTTGAGGGTTTGTTTGTTTGAACTGTATTTACATTAGAAATTGACACATTCAGTATAGTACATAACATAACATAACATAATGAAATGTAGCTATAACTGCAACATGTACTTTTGTTCCTATTATGAGCAATATTCAACATTGTAATTTCATATAAACAAGTTAATGACCAGGACCCGGTTGTATGAAACTTTAATGAAGCATTAAGGTGCCATTAAACATTCATGAACTAATGTATCGTTAAATTCTGTTGTACTAACGTTTCAAAGACGGTGTGTCGTCATTAGCACGTCATTAACTTAATGAAGGTTCTGGGGTATCATTAGAGCGTCATTAACTTCCTGGAAAAGTGTATGTTGCGCCAGAATTTTGTTTGCGCAGCATTGGATCTACCTACACCTGTAAAATTACACAGAAATGTAGAATATTAAATTGCCTATATCATAGTGTAAACTCAAGTGCAAATACTTAGGCTGTTTGAAAAATAGACACTGCTATACGTTATCCCGAATTTTGCTATGAGTTAAAAACAGTAAATGTCTCCGCTGTTTATCGTGCACTGATAAAAGTACTGTGCTACTATATTTTTAATTTGGCATCTTTACGGAAAGTGTGAACGAACAAAATACTGTCTGATATCTGAACGACATAAGTATGTATTAATTTGGTTTGTGTGCTTATGTATAACGTTTTACACTCAATCTTAAAAAATGACTCGCAATATGTGTTGAAAATGGATTTTCCTCTATGACGTCAAATGACTACAAAAGTTCATATGCTTATTTAAAGATAAGGGGGCATCACTCTGCTATGCTTAACAATTAGTCATTGTAACTCAGATCACTTTGAGAGAATTTGCTGTGGATAAGGACACTACCGGTATATTTCTGTGATGTTTTGTTCACGGTATTATCGAAAACAATGATAGTGAAAACAGTTGTGACAAAAGAGCACCTGGCAAATGATTTTACGTCATTGTTTTGTTTATAAAACAACATAAACAAATTCATTGAACAAGACAATTCCTTTAAGAATTTATGCATATACGTTTTATGAAATGAATAAATCATTGTTATCTATTTTGTCAGTTTCACTTAGGTTTAAAATACTAAATGCTGATAATGAAATTAGTTTCATGAAACATATCTGAACAATACACAAATTATACATTAATACTAAAAGTGTAATCCGCAGGACAGTGTGATTGTGTTTACTCTTATTCAACCGACCTTCACCTCAAAGAAACTGCCAAATATGTACAACAATGTTGACGTATGACATCACTACTGATGACCAATTTATCATGATCTCATGAAATGGCGGCTTCGTGGATAGACCTATGGGTGCCCAGGATTTTGTGAGGGTACCTTCGTCCATAACTGTATGATGTAATTAATCAGAAACATTCTGACTATCTACGTATGGTTATTTGTTTTTATTGCTTTCATTGAAAAAGCCAGAAATGCTGATAATAGCCTATGTCGTTCTCCGTGATTTTGTGTCTGGCATGGCGTCACGCTGCACAGAACTTTCGTATGAATATATCAAATTACTGTATTGTATCCGTTTTTAATTTTCTAGTTCTTGCTACGATACTCTTTCCGTGCATATTCTAAAACTATTGAGCTCATGCATGCTACAAGTAGACAAATTGATGTCTATAAAATTGAAAAATGCTGCACAGTATAAAATCTGATTTTTGCTTTGTTTACATTTCTAGCAAGCGCTGTGTTATGAGCACAACGTTTCGTTTTCACACCCAATATATTTCGTTTGTGTCTAGACACTTGGTGTTAGTGATACAGACCATTTGTAAGTCGATTCTACAATGTATGAGGAATTCACGGATGCATTTGTCACAACTGAATATCAAATATACGTGTCCTATGACCCGCCTTGGCAAACTTGATTTTGTAAACACTATTCAATATGGCGGAAAGCTCACTTCGGCGATCGTGTTTGTGTATTTTCAAAAACATCCCAACCGATTCTAGGTTTATCGGCGACGTTCAAACATATTTAAAAAAATAATTGTGATTTCCAGTAATTTGTAATAGTGTCTACTTACAAAATGTACATCCCATTACAATGTGGATCTTTGTATTGGAATAGTTTGGTTCAAGCCATTTTTATGGTTATAATCCATTTGATATATACTTATGTCGTTCAGATATCAATCAGGTGGTATTTTGTGTTCTCACACTTTCCCTAAAGATGCCAAATACAATAATTCATTGTACAGTGCTTTATGAGTGTACGACAAAAACAGGAGACGTGCTGTTTGAACCCATATCAAAACTCTTTTTTTCAGACCGCCTTAGTATTTGCACTTGAATTTACACTATTGGATAGGAAATGTAATATTCTACATTTCACTTTAATTTTATAGATGTAGGTAGATCCAGTGCAGCGCGAGCGCAATTCTGGCACAACATTCACTTTTCAGATCTTTACTGGCTACTGAACAGTTATCGCCATATTTTAGCGGTATTTTCAAAATTACTCCGCAGTTCATTAAAGTAATGAAACAGAATTAATTATGATACTTAATTAGCTATTCACCAGTGTGTCTAGGCCTTTCACTGCCACTGATCGTTTTTTTTAATAACGCTGCAGAAGGGAATCATGGCAGCATAAATAGATGTTTTCTCACAACTAACTGTAACAGTTATCGCCATTTCAGAATTTCTCATGTCATTCGTGAAATAATATTTATCATCCAAAACTGTGTTCCACAGTAGATATCGCTTGTGTGAGATCAGACGATATCTCCTAGGAGATATCGTTTTGACAGTAGCTTTTCTACAATGCCCTGACAATGCTCTGTCATGAACTTGTTGACGTCACAATGTTATGACATCGCTGTTACTTTATCAACTCGTGGTGATATATTTGATATCATAAGACACTCGGGTGAGATTCTCTATTTATCATCCAAAACTGTGTTCCACAGGAGATATTGCTTGTGTGAGATCATACGATATCTCCTAGGAGATATCATTTTGACTGTAGATTTTGTACAATGCCCTGACAATGCTATGATGTCAGGAACTTGATGACGCCACAATGCTGACATCGCTGCACTGCAAGTCTAATGGTAGTACAGTCTTCAGAGATGTACATTTTTCATTGAAAACTAATGAAGAATGATTTATGATGATAAATAGAATCTCACCCTCATGTCTTCTGATATGTCGTCACGATATGGCTGAAATATTGCCGATGTGACATTAAATATTAACTCACTCACTCACTCTGATATCAAATATATCAACACCCGTTGATAAAAGTAAAAATATCCTCAGCAAGCCTCGGATATTTGTAACTTTATCAACTCGTGGAATTCATATCATAAAGTAACCTTGAATAATTGATTGTGTGACTAGTTGTGTGGTTTTTTTAACAGTAGTTTGATAGGGAATGAAACAATTAATGACTTCCGTGAACTTGAACTTGCTATTATATAGATCATGTGACATCCCCCAAACTAATTTTTTTTATAGGGTTCATAACTTTATCTTTACTTTTTCTCTAATGTTACTTACAGTGAATAATTTTCTTTTGCTGTTTGTTATTGTTGTCAAATGGATCTACTGTAGGAAAAAACACTGGATTTGTTATTGAGCGGAACTGCGCACGAGTGATACTGATGTTATTGGCGATAACTGTTACGCGGCGCTATCTGTTCGGCAACTAGTAGAGAATGTACGTCAGAAAACCACAATTCGGTAACCAAGGGAGGTCATGTTTACCGTGAGCTTGCTTGAAAATTTGATGCAGTTATCATCATATTTTAAACCAGACACACTTATTAGAGACGATTTCATTCATGAATTCAAATGACACTGACAGGTAGAATCTAAACTTGTTATATCCACATCTTCATTAAACTTCACGACTAACCCACAGTCTGTAGTAAACCACGGTGTCGGAAAGCCCTAGCTAAATTGAGCCTTTGCTGAATGAGAGGACAGGTTTTTCTGTTTCGTGTTCTCGTGTATAAATACTCCAATTTCCACTACCATCTACATTTCAATTTGTCTGACATGGCATATTTACCCATTTAGACCAGTTCGACGTGGCAGATCTAGTTTGATTCGAACGATGGCGGATTCAGCTGCGACTGATCTTGTAATCTCGTATGTGAAGACAATGGCAACGTCGCATCTTGCTTTTTTGAAAGTATCGATATGAACGTGTTTTATTGTGAAATTTCATGTGATTTATAGTTTTATACATATTGATAATGTCTAATGAAAGGAACCGGATTAGTAAACAAGCATTAGCTTATATGAATACCGCTCCGGCATACAATGCAAGGATGAGTAAACAGGTCATGTGAATGATATATAAATGCTGCAAAATCGAGAAATAACGCCAATCATTGTTGAACAGTATTTGTCATACAAACAAATTATTTTGGATCAAATCTGCCTGTTAAATTTATAAACGAGTGCACTAAAAAAAAAGTTCTTTGTTTACTATTGAGGAACAGTTTCGAAACAAAATTGATTTTAGGTCAAACCCTTTAGTATAAAAAAAATGTATTGTTACTTCTACTTCAAAATAAACATAACAAGCAATTAAAACGTTTGGCACAATTTAATAAAATTCAAAAGGCTTGAAGATACATCATGAAACGTGTCAGCAAGCGGTGACTTACAAAATGTTACAATAATGTAATAATGTACCATATATCTCCCACACAGTACAATTAAGTAGATATTATGTAGTTTGCATATTGAAACTGACGGCTTGACAAGGAATTGCTTGATACATTGCATGACTCCACAAACCAGTAAAACTACTGGGAGGGAGAGAGGAGGGTAAACCACTCGTGTGCGACAGCGGTCTCCATGCTAGCAGTAAACGCGGTGTTACGTAATTCCCTCTACACCAAGGAAGATAACTCTTCACGTCACAGTCAAAATGCCTCAAAAGTCATGGACAGGTCGAAGGGAGGCAACTCTTTACGTACTGTTAAAATCAGTTTTACTCAAACCTAAAACTATACTTTGACGTACATATCGATGTAAAGAGTACATGGAAAGAAATAATGAGCAGATTTTCATAGTTATGGCCACAAGAGCAAGATGATGTTGGAGATATAAATCTTTCATATTTGTGCGCATTGAGGTCACTACTTTCAAGTCGGAGACGAGAATGTATGATTTGACAAAATCTGCTACCGAAATTTAAGTCAAAATGACTGTAGATATGAGAATCGTTTAAAATTACATTTTTGAATCTCGATAGGCACGGTGATTCTCTATGTTCGGCCGGTAATGAATTTCATAACTTAACAGTATCAGGAAGAAAGGACCTCGCATAATTTACAGTTTATAGTCTGAAGATTTGAATCACTGCGCAGATTATTACCAACGACATCTGCTACCCTAAGCGGTACACGGTTACTAAGATAACTTGGCGTAGTGCTATTGTCCATTTTGTAAAACATAGTCATTTTATGAAAGTATCTTCTACGACACAACGGGTGACAGTTCGTTTCTTTGTATATTTTATGATGGCTGGTGCCACGAACAGCACCACACACGGTTCTTAGAGCATCAAGATTGAGCTTCTCAAGTATATCTGCTTGCTGTTTAGTACAATTATCCCATATAGGACTGCAATAATCAAAAACTGGTAATGTGAACTGTTTGTACATGGTTTCTAATGTTTTCGGTTTTAAACGATATTTGAGACTTCTTAGACAATTCACCATTGGTGCAACTTTTTTTTAAGCACAGTCGTTAAAGTGTTCTGCATTGGAGTTGGATGCAATTTACGAGTAAAGCGTATTGACTCTGTCTTAAAGGGATACTTGCCATTTTTCTGCCCATTCAGCAATTGGCTGTAAATCATCGTTCATATCAATAGCATTTACCTGGGGATCATCAATTATCGCATATAAAGAAGTATCATCCGCAAAAAGGCGTATATTACTATTTATAGCTTCAACTATATCATTTATATCAACAATAAACAAGAGCGGCCCCAATACTGAACCCTGGGGTACTCCAGCAAGTACAGCTTTAGTATCAGATCTAAATCCATTAATTACGACACGTTGTTCTCTATTTTCAAGATAACTCTCAAACCATGTTAACAAATTACCCTTTGTACCATATCGTTTTCATTTATAAATGATACCGTTGTGCGGCGGAAAGGGAATCTAATAGATGTCAGCGTTCGAAATAGCTGCCCCACCGCCCGGGACGGGTTATTTTCGGAAAGACTTTCGCCCGTATCCCCTCTTAAATTTCATTCTAGTGAGAGAGTGAGTTTAGTTTTACGCCACACTCAGCAATATTCCAGCTATATGGCGGCGGTCTGTAAATAATCGAGTCTGGACCAGACAATCCAGTGATCAACAGCATGAGCATCGATCTGCGCAATTGGGAACCGATGTCATGTGTCATGTGTAAGACTTCCGCCCGTATCCCCCCTAACTTTTAACAACGAGGAAAAAGATATCTATATATTCAGGTAATATTTATTAATGATAACGATGATTTAAAGCGAATTGCCGAATGGCAAGTATCTTTTAATCCCAATAAGACAGAGTCAATACGCTTTACTCGTAAATTGCAACCAACTCCAATGCAGAACCTAACATGAATCGTAATGTCATTAATTCCAGATAAGTCATAAACATTTAGGTCTTATACTTCAGCATGATTGCCCATGGAATGAACACATTAACGACTGTGCTAAAAAACGTTGCACCAATGGTGAATTGTCTAAGAAGTCTCAAATATTGTTTGGGACTCAACCCAACAAAAGTACTAGAATCTGTACTTTACAAAGAAAGTGTAATCCCAAATATAACATATGTTACATTTGACCACTTTCTAAATGGCATTGTGTATTTTCATGGCATTGTGTATTTTCATCGTTTAAACCGAAAAACATTAGAAACCATGTACAAACAGTTCACATTACCAGTTTTTGATTATTGCAGTCATATATAGGATAATTGTACTAAACAGCAAGCAGATATACTTGAGAAGCTCAATCTTGATGCTCTAAGAACCGTATGTGGTGCTGTTCGTGGCACCAGCCATCATAAAATATACAAAGAAACGAATTGTTACCCGTTGTGTCGTAGGAGGTACCTTCATAAAATGACTATGTTTTACAAAATGGTTAATAACAATACCCAACTTACCTTAGTAACCTTGTTCCGCCTAGAGTATCAAATATCGTTGGTTATAATCTGCGCAGTGATTCAAATCTTCAGACTGTAAATCTGTAAATTATGCGAGGTCCTTTCTTCCTGATACTGTTAAATTATGGAATTCATTACCAGCTGAACACAGAGAATCACCGTGCCTATCGAGATTCAAAAATGTAATTTTAAACGATTCTCATATCTACAGTCATTTTGACTTAAATTTCGGTAGCAGATTTTGTCAAATCATACATTCTCGTCTCCGACTTGAATGTAGTGACCTCAATGCGCACAAATATGAAAGATTTATATCTCCAACATCATCTTGCTCTTGTGGCTACAACTATGAAGACTCTGCTCATTATTTCTTCTCATGTACTCTTTACAACGATATACGTCAATTTGTGTATTTTTTTCTAAAGGATTTGACCTAATATCAATTTTGGGAAAGATTTCCGCCCGTAACACCCGTATTGTTTAAAATCATTATATGCCTAAGAATATACGCCTAGGTTTTTTTTATAAACAGCCTATGCCTAACTCTAGCTCTAACTCTAACCCTAACCCTAACTCTAACTCTAACTCTAACTCTAACTCTAACTCTAACTCTAACTCTAACTCTAACTCTAACTCTAACTCTAACTCTAACTCTAACTCTAACTCTAACTCTAACTCTAACTCTAAATCTAACCCTAAACCCTCGAAATAATCCTAATAAATAGAATACATTTCAAGCGGAGGTTACGGGCGGAACGCTTACCGACAAAGCAGCCAAATTATCAAAGCATAAACACAATATCTGTACACATCACACGAATATGTACAAACTACGAAAGTACTGAAAGAGACTAACCTTTAGAAATGATCCCAATAGCTCCGCAATAAATGTCATAATCCAAACATATGTCATTCAATATCAGCAGGTGCTTTCATGGCAAGCTGACAGTAGAAATGTCCTGAACTGTACTTAAACTCAAAACTTTAATAAGCTAACAAGGTTTAAGACAAAGGGACAGTAAGTGGCAGGCTTGGGCAGGCTATTGTGTTGTAAGTGCGCGAGGTGATTGTGGCTGAGGCAGAAAACTCATGTAGTAAGCTGAGAGAGATTTAGAAAAGCTGAAGAGTGAATTATGTAATGTTTAAATTATACTAAACTGAATATTGAATTTGGTTAAAACTAAAGAATAAAGACTCTTAATATATCCTGTCAGATTTCAAAACACTGAATTACGTAAAAACGAGGTTGCCAATAATACTCGTATATAGCTGCAAAACTGATTACAGGATAATTCTAATAACAATTTCTGCACTTCTATAAACTATCAAAAATACATATGGGAAATACCCAAGAGATACATGTATGTCACGATGCCTAATTATTTCCAATCTTGTATAACTTATAACTTTTGCAACTGAAATACAAATCTTCGTGATGGCCATCACAATATGCATATAGTGTAAACATATTTTATTCAAAATAAATTGAACTAGGATTGGTAAACAAGCCGTAATGGCTTATTTGAATACCTCTCCATTTCGTTGATACATGAGTAAACCAAATATTAAATAGTATGCAGCATGATAGGAAAGCAAGCAACCTGCGTATTGAACATCATTAATCATTTATCAAATCTAAGCGACTTTATAATAAAAGTATGGACAAATTTTAGTATAAACGAATTTACAAGTTTATTTTAGTTTGGATTACAATTTAGGACAGAATTTATATTATATCCATGTTCGTAAAAATACATGCGATGTCTGATGTTGGAATAATTAGGACAAGTAAAGAAGTAATGTAAAGTATCCTTATAGTGACCGGTGTCTGCACAGGACGTCGACCCTTGGGTGAAATGTCACGGTTCAGTTAAGAAAAAAGGTCGACTTCTTGTCCATAAACCTAGTGACCACAGGAACAGAATGGATCAACTGAAATGTGCCGTTCAAACATGTGCGCTTTCACTGCACCCAAGTCTGAGGCGTGAGTGGATAATTTGGCAGAAACGTGTACCAAAGTTTTTATCAAATATATTAAAATTAAGTGGTTTTGATGATTGTAATACATTTTTGAATTGTCCTATGGTTTCAATATCGTACATATTCTCAGGCAAATCATTCCATTGTCTTATTGTATCTGGTAAAAACGAATTGCTATACAAATTACTACGACATATTATAGTTTGAACGTTATTTCTGTTTCTTAATCTATGGTCACTTAACTGTGATACTTTTTAGGGCAGTAGATCAGTTAAATAAACTGGTGTCATATGATGAACCATTTTGTAGAATAATGATAACTTGTTAAATTGTCTACGGTCAACTAGGGGCATGGAGTTAGTTTCCTTATATATTAAATCATGACTTGTTCCTCTAACTGCCCCGCAAATCGTCCGCAGAGCGTCTAAATGTAGATTTTCGACAAGTTTTTCTTGTTCTTTAGTACAGTTATCCCAAAGGTGCGAACAGTAATCGAACATTGGTAATATATATGACTTGTACATTTGCTCTAATGATTTTCTAGATAATCTCTATCTAAAACTACGAAGACAATTTACCAATGGACTAATCTTTTTGACCAATTCACCAATGTGGGAGTTCCATTTACAGTCTGATTGCAAGGTTACTCCTAGGTGCTTATGGTAGCCGACTTCAGTAATGTCTACTCCATGCATACCAGTATTTCTACGAGTGAATAAAACAGCTTCAGTCTGACCAGGATTAAAGCTAACCTGCCATATTTCATCCCAGTGAGAGATCCTGTGTAGGTCATTATGTAAGGAAGCGGCAGTAACAACATGATTATCAACAATAACATATACCGAAGTATCATCGGCAAAAAGACGAATGTTACTACTGATACCCTCAATGATATCATTTATGTAAACTAAAAACAGTAATAGCCCAAGGACAGATCCTTGTGGCACCCCAGCAGTGACTTTCTTTAGATCTGAATTGTAATTGTCTATAGCTACTCTCTGTAATCTATTGTCAAGATAACTGGAAAACCAATCAAGTAACTTACCCTTAATACCATAAGCTTCTAATTTCACTATGATTCCCTTATGCCAAACCTTGTCAAAAGCCTTGCTTATGTCACAGAAAACTGCCCTGACTTCTTTGCCATTGTCTAATGCACGTAGTATAAAATCATACAGGTATGTCAATTGGTATACAGTACCATCCCCAGGCATGAATCCTGACTACAAATTGGTCAATATGTTATTATCTAAAAACTACCCTTTTTTATGAATAGGAATGACAATAGCTTCCTTCCATATTGTTGGGAATTTACAATATTCTAATGATAAACTGAATAGATTAGTAAGAGGAATATAAAGGGATGGCACAATCATTTTGATAAATCTGTTACCTATTTTGTCTGGTCCACTGGCTTTGGAAATATCAACTGATAACAGGATGTCTCTTACTTCTTGTGTAGTCAATACAATAGACTCAAGTGAAGTCTTTACTTTACATTCAAGTGTAGGAGTCTCCTTATCAGGATAGTCAACTTGTGCATGGTTAGCAAAATATTCATTAAATATATTTGCTTTATCTTTACTGTTATTGATCAGATTATCGTTATGAATAATCGAAGGAAATTTCTTATAATCTCCATTTTGGGATTTTATATACTTGTTCACTAAAGCCCACCAAAATTTTGAATTACTCCCCTGATTGATTTTATCATCTAAATCAGAAATATATTTCAATGTGGCTACTCTCACAGCTGCTGTTACTTTGTTCCGTAGAAGCCTAAACCTTTGCCAGTCTTTATCATAATTTCGAGTCTTTGCTTTTTTATGTTGTCTATTTCTTTTCCAGATAAGTATTCTTATAGCACTATTCATCCATGGATTGTCCCGAGGTCTTATAGTTACCACATTGTTTGGGACATAAATATCACATATATTTCTCAAGACATCAACACAATTCATGTCTTAGAATATCAATATCATTACATCTAAAGATGGTATCCCAGTCAAGATTGTTGAGGCCTCGATTCATTCCCTCAGTATTAGCTAAATCATAGTAAAACACTTTCCTTTTAAATATTAAAGGAGTTGGATCAGAGCCCTCAACAGAGACAAAAACTGGACAATGATCACTGCAATAAGGATCTAGCACACCCAAGGTGCGAATACAATTAGGGTTTAAAACAAAGATTAAATCAATTAACGTACTAGTCGTATGCATATAAATTAATTAGAGGGTACCAATTAGAGAATATATTCTCTTACAATAAGCCTATTATTCCTTGGCAAGGGTTCACCTTTATGACATGTAATAAACCCTGTCCTGTCAGTCAGTGGGTCCGGTAAACATTTATTTAATCCATGATGTACCGTAGGCCTATGTAATTTGTGTTTATACAAACCGTGACAGGGGGACAATTATTTGCGCTTCTGTAGATAACAAGTAAAACATACACTTAAAGCGGTATTTTGGAAAATGCTAGCCATACTAGGGGCAAATATAACAGTCAATATCAATTTTTGACACTTAGAACGAGAAGGGTGAAGATGGGTGAAGTTGTATTAATATATAGAATTGGTTCGTAGTTGATCGCATAGGACGACGAATAGAAAACACTTACTTAAAGATCACATATACATTAGGGGGGTACAAATACATAAATCACTTATTGGCATCGTAATAAATGAAAACACGTCATTAAAACTACTCATTTCGATCTTTGATTAACTTTAATCGACCTTTTTGACAACAGTGCACAATTCTCACCGGCGAACGATATTTTAACCAATCAGAGCGGCGCATCTCTGTGACGTCATACGAGGAATAGATATGAGGGCCGATGCAGAATTCATGTACATTTCAGGGGGTAAATTATCTTGTTTACAGGTTTGTATAAACCTGAAATCGTGACAACTGTTGTGAAAACTGAAAGCTATATGTTCTCACAATCTACTGTCATTTAATTTTGTCTCCTGCTTTGCCTAGTTTCCGAGTTACAACTTGTTTTCATAGACGCTTCTGTCAAAATCGCTTGGTGTCGTTAGGCCTTATTTGTTCGAGCCAGACGCTAGTGATAGCGAAAACGATGATCAGCCTCGCTCATCACGGTTACGGTTAATTTCTTCAACCTAAACAGTGCGACATTAGGAAGAGTGGATGCCCATCAGATGCCGTTATTTGAAAATATCCCCGGTAGTTCAAAGCAGTGTGGGCTTTTTCAGGTTTTCTAATGCCTGGATGGTATAATGATTAATCCAAATTGATCCTCGATATTTAATCATGTCATGTAACAATATGACGTCTACTACGTGTGATATTAAAATTGACATTTGATTTATTTGAATATGTAAACTAAACAACCCTACTTTGCCACTGCTAGAAGAATCTGAACATTTACTGAGGTAAATAGGTACATACAGTTTAAATTAAATTTGGATGCAATACAGCAATTAATACTCCCTTGTTGTAACCCGGGTTAGGTGGTATAAACCTACACATGTTATTTGTCATCATTCACTTGATGGTCAGTTAATGAAATTATAACAGGTATAATTAGTGGTAACACACCACTTAGATTACCCGACAAAGGTTCCCATTTGGCATTTCTTGTGTCTGGAATAAATACTCAACATTTATGAACATCGATCAAAAGAATTAACCGATAACACGCTGATTGATTAATTACTTTTATCTTGCACAGCGGTTTTGTCAAAAGGTAGTGTTTATGTATGTAGATTTACTAATCTATACTGAATACACTCTGTCGTGTCTGTGTCTGTGTAAAAACAACGTCCTTCTTTCAAAGGATTAACCGCCAATACGTTGATTGATTGCTCATTATTGGCTAACTAAATTACTTTTTTTTAAAGAATGGCGGACATTATGCAATTAGTTGCCAGGTGTGCTATCTTGGGTGACCAATGAGACTATACACCAACGTGAAATACCTGAAACGATGGTTCACTTTTTCGTATATTAGACACATCACTTGGAACAGCTGCAGATGAATGTCATATCACTCGTTTTTGTGGATATTGATGGATACATTCCTTGAACAAGGTAATAGCCTGACAAGTTTTTCCTATAACTTTAATTTGTTTTAATTTTAATATTTGCATTTTGATTTTATTCATTTGTCGTAGCATTCAACAGAATCACTGTTTTCGCTGTGAAGTGTAATGAGACAGACAACATACACTAGGGCGTGTGTGCGAATTATGATTCACATAAACTATAAAATGTCTAGATATGACAGTCCTGTTACAAATTCACTATAAGTATCAGCATATCGTCTGCTTTTTATTTAGTTTCAAAATGCATACAAGTATGATAATAAACTTATTAGGATTATAAGACCAATACATGTATAAAGACGTACATTGACTAAAGTACTGTCGGAAATGCTAGAAAAATGCTTTTTGACTTATATTTCAAATTCAGAGGTATTACAGTTACTTAAATAACAAATATCACTTTAAGAAACATCTACCTAATGTAGACCGAGGGAATAAATTTTGAGACATGCCCTAAATGCGTTTTTACTGATGAAAATACCAAAAACTTAAAAAAATAAGGGGTAGTGGGACGTTAATTGATACAAACATTAACTGCCTGTGTTACGTCATCATCATCCACGGTATCGACAGGTGAAATTGACACCTGAGCACACGCTGGGGCGAGGGGTCATCTCAATAGATATTTGCTTCAAAATAGGTGTACGTATAGTATACGTATTGGTTATGTAAGGGATCATTTGTGTATGTGTGTTTGTTGTGAAATAATCATACGAAATACTGTACATTGGAAAGAATCCTTTCACTTGTGTTATCTTATCGATTGATTGTAGAAATGTGCAACGTTTTAATAAATGTTTTGCATGTCAACAGTATATTTCATTGCAAAAATACGGATGTAATTCGGTCAGTTTAATCTAGTTGTAAACATTGGCCAAAGATTTAACGAAGTCACTGGTGTATCTTCTTTAGAATATATATATTCTTCTACTCCTAAATTTTGCAGACCGCCCGTCTAAGTACCCCCTTTGTCAAAGTTGTCAAGGATGGTTTTACGTCCCGGTTTTGCTTTTGAGACGGTCCCTGTCTTGTCTGATTTGTTTACAATGTTGTAAACTTGTTGGTAAGACATACCAACAGCTCTACAAGTCCTGTAATAAACCATTTTATACTAATGAAAGGTTTACCTCTGTCTTTTTCAAGCACAAAAAAATTATAAACCTTTGCAACAATCGTCTGCAAATAGTTGGCCATAGTGGACGCTGTGATAAAGATGTGCATGCATGACGGGAAACTTATTTATCAAGACTTAACATTTATATTAATATTTCGTCAATAAAGAAACGATAATTAAGTAAAGTAACACAAACATTCAACATTTATTTGTTTAAGAAAAACGTTAATTTATATTTTTACACCACCAGTATTATTAGCATAAATGTAAAGACTATTTCAGATTTCTGTTGTTGAACTCAGAAAAAATCTGAAGTTGTTGTTTTGGTACCAAATTCTCTCCTGTAAACTGCCCTTTAAATGCATGGGAATGTTAAATCAATTGAAATAAATATTAGGTACACTATAGGTGAGTTGATATAATGACAACATAATACATTTACCACCTTTCTAAAGATATTAAGGCTAAAAAGCATTTTTCTAGCATTTCCGACAGTACTTTAGTATCTACATACTGGTGAGTGGACGTTAACCACGTGAATGCAGCAAGAAATATATCGCGCAGTATTGTCACTTCGACCCCCACCTCGCTTCTTCCGTGGAAGAAATCGTTATGTTACAAGTTGTGTCATGCAAAATCCTTTCGTTCATGATTCAAATGCATATGTAACTACGAGTAGAAAGTAGTTTTGATTTTCTAACTTGATGAAAACAAACCATAATCTCATTAATTCTAACAGTCTTTAGCCCGTACATTTTTCAAAAATGGCGGCGCCCTGTCGCGAACATCCGCCAGTCTGAGGATAAATGCTATTAAGGTTTGTTTGCACCGAGTTACAAAATCAAAACTACTTTCTACTGGTAGGAAATTATGTATTTGATTGATGGCCAATAGGATTTTGCATGACATAGCTTATAATAACAATTTCTCTCGTGGAAGCGAGGTGGGTGTCAATATAATACTACTTACAATAATATTGTCACTTCAACTACAACCTCGCTTCCGAGGAAGAAATCGTTATGTTACATGTTGTGTCATGGAAAATCTTTTGGTCATCAATCATATACATATTTTACTACAACTAGTAAGTAGTTTTGATTCTTTAACTTCCATGAAGCGATTTGAACACAAGTATGATATCGTTACAGGCTTCCACAACACTCGCTTCGCACTCACAAACATAACCCATTTAGCACGAACTGCGGGGTCCTGTGGAAATCTGTGCATAGTGACACCATCACCCGATCCTGGGAGCAATTGACGACAACGCAACGATTCGGCATGTCTTCTTTGATGTCGAGAAATCATCAAAATGACAAGCTTGCTACACACTTTCTATACAACTTACTGAAAATCCTTCCTCATATGACGTCACTGCAGTGCTCTGGCGGACAGAGTTACATAACCTGTCTGTGGTTTCGTTGGCGAGCCAGAGTGAAGCAGGCGACTTTTTGGCAACTTTATGGCAACTTTTAATCGCTCGGTATTAATTAACCACAAGAGTAAAAAAAACCAAAGTTTATTTGTTCTTTAAACAAGATCCCAATTTTCAAAAATGTATCTCTTCACGCGTCAGATGCAGTTACATTAATATAAAGCACAAATGGATGCTATCAAAATACGGCTTATTCCTACAGTTCTCATGAAGAAATATGTCAAATGCAAGATGCATTATGTATATCAAAAGTAAGAACTCATGCAACCAAAAAATCAAACATAATTAAAACACAATTATCACTTATTCATGACATATAATATACATTGCTGGTTATGAAAAAACATATAAACAAAATTATAAGCGTACAATCGCAAATCAAAAGTGCAAAATTGTGTACTTCGGTTTACTTCCCAAGAAACGATGCAGCCGGGATACCGAACCCAGTCAGAGCGGGTGGGTGTGCACTCAAGTGTAGCGGCTGGTTCATTTGTAGATGCCCTCACGGCTAATTGTGTGTGTATATATAGAGATGTTGGGTTTTGTAAATACATGCTCATTTTTTGTGTATAACTATTTGCAATCAACAGACATCACAACATGTCATGTGTTCAAGTATCACACCTGCCTGTCTGTGTAATTACATAATGTGACAGAGACCGAACTCGGGCCATAAATCAATGCATTTTGTTTATGGTGTATAGCCTGATTGGTGTTAAGTTCAAATTGCATGTGGTCAGTGATAGCAGCTGTGTATTGAATATTGTCATTAGCAGACAGGCAGGCAGACACACAGGTGTCAATAAAACAAGACATTGAGTTTTGTCTGTGACAACGACGTATCTATATCACAGTTAGAAATTCTGTCAACGCTAAATAATGACATTGCTTTTAAGTATCGAACTGAGAAAGTGTCTCGGTAAGAAGAACGTGTGGTGAAATAGACAAATGAAATTATATAAACAGTTAATTTACTGTCATAACATATAAAAAGCTCGCGCCTGTGAGATATCAACAAAACATTAGAAAAATAGCTCACACCAAAGCCTTCACCGAGTATTCACCCGACAACCCGCTTCCAAGCTGCGCGAACCTATTTACTTGCGCACGTGCTATGAGCGCAGCCAAGCTGTTGAAATCCGTTTTCCCCAGAAAAGTCTGGGGGAAATTAGTGAAACGTTTGAACTCCGATTTCGCGCGGTTTTTTTCATCGCGTTATTTTTCAACTTTATAAGTTGAATTTGCATTTTTGACGATTTGTTTCGGTAAGTCCATACCGAAAGGTATCAGAATCTGCAAAGTTGTGTTTTACGTTGCATGTGACCTTTAACAGAACAAAACATGCGCGAAATAGTAAGTCTATACACTCATGGGGATCCTTGTGTAAAGGAGAAACTGAAAAAAGTAGTGGTAAAATCCTTTCTAAATTTCCCAAAATTTCCAAGCCTTGTAAATATCATCTTTCTAATTTTGGAAATTTTGGAAATATATTTCCGAATTGGAATTTTTTGGAAATCATTTATTTTCTTGTGATAGCTAATTTGCTAGGTCTCCTCATTCGACTGTACATCCAGATTGTTTTGACAGTGCATCCTGTCATTGGCAGGACTTCAGAGTTCATTTTGAACAGGTCTCTGCATGTAGAGAAATGTAGAGAAAGCACAACAGCTAACAATGTGTTTATGGGGTACTGCTGAGACGTTGTTAAGTAATCTTACAATTGGACAGTTGAATGATTACAATGCAGTCAAGAATGCTTGAGGTCAAAGGTTTAATCCTAGAGGTAGAAGTTTAGCCTTCAGAACAGAATTTAGAAACAGAAAACAAGGTAAGGATGAATTTGGGTACAAGCTCCGATGTTTAGGTTTGCTTGCTTATCCTGAGGCTTCTTACACATCCTTAAAGCCACATCTGATTGAGCAGTTTTTGAATGGCTTGACTAGTTTCAATATGAGAAAACATGTGTCCTTCTCACACATCTGAAGCTAGGATTGAAACTCAGAGTAACGCCAAGGAACCCTTAACTCTAGAGGCTATAGGAAAGTTGATCGACAAAAAGTTAGATCTTTTCAAAAAGGAAAGTCAGAGAAGGGAACCCCCTCGTTGTTATGTTTGACATGACAACGGTCATCTGAGAAATACTTGTCCATATCTTGAGAAGTTAGGATTAAGTGCTGATAAGTCTGGAAATAGGACGGGGAAACTAGTAGATGCTGAGTTTGAGGCCGCTATTTCAGCTCAGTTAGATAGGCCAATTCCGACAGATAGATATAGCATTGAGAATGATACCTTGTTGCTGCAGAATGAGCAATCTGCTTCCACGGATAAAATAGTTTTGCGCACATTAAGACCTGAAAAGTGCATGCTAAAGTTGAAGGGGAGTTGATACAGGGTGCCCAGTTTCCATTATGATGATTTCTGTATGCTTGGTTTGGAGGGAACACCTTTAGAGGTAGTCAACAAGGATTTGCATACAGCAAATGATACTCCCATACGGTTTGTATAAACACAAATTACATAGGCCTACGGTACATCATGGATTAAATAAATGTTTACCGGACCCACTGACTGACAGGACAGGGTTTATTACATGTCATAAAGTTAACCCTTGCCAGGGAATTATTTAGGCTTATTGTAAGAGAATATATTTTCTAATTGGTACCCTCTAATTAACACCTGCCACAAGGGATGGACCGTTTGGGTGGTTTATCATTGCATAATCAACAGTCAACAGACCATGAAATGTTGCTTTAAAGGTCACATAAACCCTAGGGGGTACAAATACATAAATCACTAACTGGCATCGTTATAAATGAAACCCCGTCATTAAAACTACTCATTTCGACCTTTAATTGACTTAAATCGACCTTTTTGACAACAGTGCACAATTCTCACCCGCGAACGAAATTTCAACCAATCAGAGCGGCGAGCCTCTGTGACGTCATATGAGGAATAGCTTTGAGGGCCGATGCAGAATTCATCTACATTTTAGGGGGTAAATTATCTTGTTTACAGGCTTGTATAAACCTGAAATCGTGACAATTGTTGTGGAAAATAAAAGCTATATGTTCTCACAATCTACTGTCATTTAATTTTGTCTCCTGCTTTGCCTAGTTTCCGAGTTACAACTTGTTTTCATAGACGCTTCTGTCAAAATCGATTGGTGTCGTTAGGCCCTATTTGTATAATGACTGATCCAAATCGATCCCATTTCTGTGTTTTTTTACCTCGATATTTAATCATGTCATGTAAAAATCTGTTTGTATTCTCAAAACAGTGTCGGCCAATAAGTTTTCACATGCAATACAGCAATTAATACTCCCTTGTTGTAACCCGTCTTAGGTGGTATAAACCTACACATGTTATTTGTCATTATTCACTTGATGGTCAGTTAATGAATTTATAACAGGTATAATTAGTGGTAACACACTTAGATTACCCGACAAAGGTTCCCATTTGGCATTTCTTGTGTCTGGAGTAAATATTCAACATTATAAACATCGATCAAAGGATTAACCGATAACACGCCGATTGATTAATTACTTTTATCTTACACAGCGGAATTGTCAAAAGGTAGTGTTTATGTATGTAGATTTACTAATCTATACTGAATACCCTCTGTCGTGTCGGTGTCTGCGTAAAAACAACGTCCTTCTTTCAAAGGATTAACCGGCAATACATTGATTGATTGCCCATTATTGGCTAACTAAATTACTGTTTTTAAAGAAAGGCGGACATTATGCAATTAGTTGCCAGGTGTGCTATCTTGGGTGACCAATGAGACTATACACCAATACCTGAAAAGATTTATCACTTTTTCGTATATTAAACTGTTAAAAGACACATCATTTGGAACAGTTTTGTGGATATTGATGGATACATTCCTCGAACAAGGTAATGGCCTGATATTGTTCCTGTAACTTAAATCTGTTTTAATTTTAATATTTGCATTTTGATTTTATTCATTTGTCGTAGCATTCAACAGAATCATTGTTTTCGCCGTGAAGTGTAATGAGTCAGACAACATGCACTAGGGTGTGTGTACGAATTATGATTCACATTGGCAAACTATAAAATGTCTAGATATTACAGTTCTGTTATAAATTCACTATAAGTATCAGCAGATCGTCTGCTTTAAATTTAGTTTCAAAATGCATACAAGTATGATAATAAACTAATTAGGATTATAAGACCAAATA
Organism: Haliotis rubra; assembly: GCF_003918875.1. Classification (NCBI taxonomy): domain Eukaryota; kingdom Metazoa; phylum Mollusca; class Gastropoda; order Lepetellida; family Haliotidae; genus Haliotis; species Haliotis rubra. The sequence goes on from NW_025766137.1 coordinate 196,626, forward strand.
TAAAGACGCACATTGACTAGTATCTACATACTGGTGAGTGGACATTAACCATGTGAATGTAGCAAGAAATTTATCGCGCAGTATTGTGACTTCGACCCCCACCTCGCTTCCGTGGAAGAAATCGTTATGTTATAAGTTGTGTCATGCAAAATCCGTTTGGTTATGATTCCAATACATATGTAACTACGAGTAGAAAGTAGTTTTGATTTTCTAACTTGATGAAAACAAACTATAATCTCATTAATTCTAACAGACTTTACGATTTTCAAAAATGGCGGCACCCTGTCGGGAACATCCGCCAGTCTGAGGATAAATGCTATTTAGGTTTGTTTTCACCGAGTTACAAAATCAAAACTACTTTCTACTGGTAGTAAAATATGTATTTTATTGATAGTCAATGGGATTTTGCATGACATAGCGTATAACATAACAATTTCTCTCCTGGCAGCGAGGTGGGTGTCAATATAATACCACTTACAATATTATTGTTACTTCGACCACAAGCTCACTTACGAGGAAGAAATCGTTATGTTACAAGTTGTGTCATGGAAAATCTTTATGGTCATCAATCATATACATATTTTACTACAACTAGTAAGTAGTTTTGATTTTTTTAACTTCCGTGAAGCGATCTGAACACAAGTAAGATATCGTTTCAGGCTTCCACAACGCTCGCTTCGCACTCACAAACATAACCCATTTAGCACGAACTGTGGGGTCCTGTGGAAATCTGTGCATGGTGACACCATCGCCCGACCCCTAGGAGCAATTGACGACAATGCAACGATTCGGCATGTCGTCGTTCATGTCGAGAAATCATCAAAATGATGAGCGTGCTACACACTTTCTATACAACTAACTGAAAATCGTTCCTCATATGACGTCACTGCAGTGCTCTGGCGACAGAGTTACGTAACCTGTCTGTGGTTTCGTTGGCGGGCGAGAGGGAAGCAGGCGACTTTTTTGGCCACTTTTAATCGCTCGGTATTAATTAACCACAAGTTTTTAAAGAATAAATTTGGTGTTCCGCATAAGACTAACCACAAATCTTTCATATGTAATGGTTAAAAGAGTAACAAAAAACAAAGTTTAGTGGTTCTTTAAGACTGTTAGGATGTAGGCGATTAGAGAACAACCCGTTTGGGTTTGTGGTCAGAGACGGTGTATTGGTGTATTCACCATATATCATGAGCTTGTTAAGAGATAATTGGTTATGTTGTCCACACACTGGACTGAGGTGAAATCAACCGAAATGAATTCCTTCTTAAAAACTAATTAATTTGGTCATTTATTAACAAAGGTGACTAAATGTTTAATACATTATTAATTTTAGATCACGATAAATAATTTCAAGAGAAATCAGTACACAAGTTTATATCACAGATAATTCCAAAGACAAATAGTTTATGAGATTCTAGTTTATGAAAAGCATTAAATTCCAAAATAAGCATGCCAATCTGATCTCTAATGCTCAGGAATTATTACCACTTATATGACAATAGTTTGAGGAGGTGTCAGCTCAGGAAGCCGACCATTGGATTTTTGATAAGGCTCAGGACGTCGACAAGCGGTACGCTTTGAAGTTTGGGTGTTATTTTAGCACATGGCTAATCTCATGTGACGTGTTATTACAAGGCTGGTGGTTGATGGAAGTCAGCACATCGCACACGGAAGTCGACCGTATCAAAACATGTTCAAAACAATCATATGAACACATTTAAAAGGGCACTGATCCAGAGAAATTTCCGTGGACTGGTTTTGATATTGTTTTTCTCCCGTGAGTACCCGAATGATATCCCAGTATTCTCGACTGGTTCGTGACCTCTGCTGCGCCACCCGAATGCGCAATTGATAGTATAGGTATAGATTGATCAAGAAAAATGAAATCCTTTTTACACGATAATATTTCCATCTTCATATTTATGATAACAAATGAAAACAGTTTGAAGTTTAACCATCTGCCAGTGGTAGAAATTGTTAGGAATGAAAAATAACGAAGTCAACGTACATCTTTATATTTTGTCTTATAATCCTAATTAGTTTATTGTCATATTTGTATGCATTTTGATACTCCATAAAAATCATACGATCTGCTTATACTTGTAGTGAATTTATAACATGACTGTAATATCTAGACATTTTATAGATTGCCAACGTTAATCATATTTCACACGCGCCCTAAGGACGACCTAGTGTATGTTGTCTGTCTCATTACACTTCACGGCGAAAAAAAATGATTATGTTGAATGCTACCACAAATGAATAAAAACAAAATGCAAATATTAGAAATATAACAGACTAAAGTCTGCAACAATGTCAGGCTATTACCTTGTTCAAGGAATGTATCCATCAATATCCACATAAAGGAACGATATGCCATTCATCTTCAGCTGACAAAGAATCCTGTTCCATGTCAAGTATCTCTTTACAGTCTAATATGCTAAAAAGGGATATATCGTTTCAGGCTTTTTCACATTGGTGTATAATCTCATTGGTCACCCAAGATCGCACACCTGGCAACTAATTGCATGAGGTCCGCAATTCTTTAAAAAAGTAATTTAGTTAGCCAATAATGAGCAATCAATCAACGTATTGGCGGTTAATCCTTTGAAGGAGGGATGTTGTTTTAACACAGGTACTTTACGACAGGGTGTTATCGGTATAGATTAGTAAATCTACATACATAAACACTACCTTTTGACAAATCCGCTGTGCAAGATAAAACTAATTAATCAATCAGCGTGTTATCGGTTAATCCTTTGATCGATGTTTGTTTTTGTATCTCAGCTGATAATTCGTCTTGCTGCACTTCCATGCGCATATTACATAACATTGTAATACATTTGTCACATCAGACCTTAATTCATAATGCTGAGTATTTACTCCAGACACAAGAAATGGGAACCTTTGTATGGTAACCTGAGTGGTATTACCACTAATCATACCTGTTATAAATTCATTAACTGACCATCAAGTGAATGATGACAAATACTAGTAACATGTGTAGGTTTCTACCACCAAACATGGGTTACAACAAGGGAGGAGTAATCGCTGTATTGCATGCAATGTTAATTGCCTGAAAAAACGTATGGGCCGACACTGTTTGGAGGATACGAACGGAACTTCATTGTTGCATAAGAAATAAATGTGAGCATTTGATGTGTACTTCAGTTAAAATTGTATATACCTAAGTAAATTTTTATTTGTCATAAATATACTGTAAGCAAATAAAAACGCAATTGGTATTTGTTGTCCTGAAACTTACAAAAGTTCTATTGAAGATTTTTTCCTGCGATACAGAGGATATAGGGATAAAAGGCTGTTATTCTGGCCCATTTCGAGTTCGAGTCCCGGAGCATTCCTCTCACATGAACTTTGATACTTAAAACTGAACCTTTGACATTTCTCGTAAACACAACCACATTCATGAAACACGTTGTGCACATGCATTACCTGCACCCAGGCCCTGTAAAACTCAACTCAATCACTTTGAGAAAATGCCACACTTGACACAAGACGAAAGGAATCAGGTTATCGGTATGGTCAGCCAAGGTGCTTCAGATGTGATGATTGCCAGGCACTTTAATGTGCATCCATCCACTGTAACTCGACTCAGACAACGTTTTCGGGCTACCGGAAGTGTTGCTGATCGTCCGCGACCTGGTGCACCACCTGTGATAACAGCTCGACAAAACCGCAATATCCGAGTTTCACACTTGCGAAAACGGTTCCAAACAGCTGGTGATTAGGCAAGGAGGACAATTGGGACATGTCAACGTCATTTCAGCGCCCAAAAGGTGCAAGGACGCCTTGCTGCCTTCAACATCGGTGTCGTCACCCGTACCGTGGTCCAACCTTATCGCATCGACACAGACTTGCCAGACAGCGATGGGCAGCAAATGGGGCCAATCTTGGCAACAGGACATGGTCAGATGTCATTTTTGCAGATGAATCCAGGTTTAACTTATCCTTTGCAGATGGACGTCAACAGATTTATCGATGTAAAGGAGAAAGACCTGCGCCAAACTGTATCCTTGAACATGATCGTTTTGGAGGTGGTGGTGTCATGATCAGACCACAGACCATCAGAGGCTGCAGACCATCCAACAGCTGTTCCTGAGAAATGTGTGTCTTTCAATGCCCCAAAGACTGCGAGCATGTCTTGCAGCGCACAGTGGACACACACGATATTGACTGCAAGTGACCCCTCCTTTGTTTGATGTCTTTGTTGCGTCACTGATGTTGTTGTTCACTGGACATTTTCAGATGAAATTATTCACAGATCTTGACTTAAACAATATCTGCCAGTTAGGTTTATATATGTTGAAATTAGTGTGAGTAAAGAAAGTATGAATGTCAAATTGCGTTTTTAATGGCTTACAGTATATAATATGTAATAGACATCATATGTTTACATGACATGATTAAATATCGAAGTAAAAAAACGCAGAAATAAGATCAAATTGGATCATTCACTATACCATCCATGCATTATAAAATCCGAAAGGCATACACTGCTGGGATACTTTATTGCAATCAGACAGGAACTACCGGGGGTATTTTCAAATAACGGCATCTGATGGGCATCCACCCTTCCTAATGTCCCGCTGTTTAGGTTGAAGAAATTTTGTCAAGGTGGCCAGAAGCCCAGTCCCTGTGTCCATCATGGTCGAGGGAGCAGGTACCGACCAGCTTGCAGCTTGGTTTCGTAATTAGACTGTTGGCGAGAAACATTAATCGCTCTGGATCAGCGCCCCTCTACTACATGGGGATATATAATGAGCTTAAGCATGAAAGTGTACATTCGATTTCGAAATGGCTAATGCTCAACTTGAACATAATTATAGTTTATTCCTACATCTCTTTGGTGCAATATGCCGGAGGCCAAAGACAACCCTCAAAGAAGAAGAAATACCGATACCTGGAACGTCGTCTTCAAGAACTGAGACACCAGTTTCAAAATGGAATGTTAACTGTTAGACAGTTTGCTGATTCAGCGTCTCTTCTTTCACATCTTTAATACATTTATAATGTACTTGTTTAAATGTGTATGTATATTTAAAATTTTGTAATATTTTGTAACATTTCTTAATATGATGTAATATAACTATTTATAATTCCTGTAAAATGTAGCATGTTGTAGCATGGTTAAATAAAATCTGTCTATATAGTCTCCCGTTAGCACTCGTGGCTTACGTCTTCTATGTATTTTATGTGTTTTATATTTCTATGTATACTACTCAAAACAAGTTAAGGGTCATGCGATGTCATCATGTTATGTTATTGATGAGGCTTGTTGCATTATGTATAAATCCAATTTTACATTCCGTATATGGTAGTTTATTCAAAACCATTGCAGAACCTGGATAAAGGCTGCAGATAACCGTGGTGCCAATAATCATCATGTGGTAGGGTGTTTAAAAATGAACAAATTGAAACATCGAGTGCTTCACAGAAGCGCCACCACTGTGCGTGTGAAAGATGATGTTTCATCATGAACAACATGTGCACGTGTTCTTCGTGGGATTAGTGCTGTGCATGCTTATTTTCCCTATAAAACTTGTAATTTTCGCTTTGTTATTGTCACTTGAAATTCAACAATAGCAAGACGTCAACTGAGCATGACAGACAGAGGAAGAGCTCTTGCGTGGCTTCAAGATGGCGAACCTCAACGCAGTGTGGCTCAGAGACTAAATGTGAGTCAGAGTGTCATTGGAAGGTTATGGCACCCGTTTCGTGTCCCTGGAATGCTGACTAATCGACCACGTTCTGGCAGGCCTCCATCAACAACTCCTAGAGAAGACCGATACCTGACAAATATGGCTCTCCCACAATGCAGAGTAGCTGCCAGACAATTCCGTGATCAGCTGAGAACTGTTACAAGTACCCTGGTATCTGATCAGACTGTCAGGAACCGACTGACGAGGAACAATCTTCGGGCACGGTGACCAGCAGTACGACCACCGCTCCTTCAGCGACACATGACGGCAAGACATGACTGGTGTAGACGCCATGTTCGTTGGCAACGTGCTCAGTGGGCATCAGTTTTTTTCTCCGACGAGTCTAGGTTTACTCTACAGTTCAATGATGGTAGAACTCGTGTGTATCGGCGTCCAGGAGGGAGGTTTGCTGACGTTAACGTCAACCAACGTTTGCCATTTGGAGGCGGGGGTGTCATGGTTTGGGGTGCGTTTTCCTTTCATCAAAGGTCACCTCTCTATGTCATTAATGGTACCCTGAAAGAAATCGCTATCTACGGGAGATTTTCAGACCCCTTGTTTTGCAATGTTTACAACGTACCGGCGTCGGATCCATATTCGAAGGTGGCAATGCCCGACCACACTGTGCCCTTGTTGTGACGGACTTCCGTAGACAGAACAATGTTCAGCACATGGAATGCCCGGCATATTCAGCAGATTTAGCTCCTATGGAACGTGCTTGGGACGAGTTGGGACGTCAGCTTCGTAACAACCACGCCCCTCCAAACAACCGTGTAGAACTGGCCCAGTATCGCATTGCAGAATGGCAGGCAATACCCCAAGTCTTCTTCCCACGTCTGGTGAACAGTATGAGGCAGAGGTGTACTGCTTGTCTTACTGCTCGAGGTGGTTACATCCGTTATTAGTCCAGTGTTGGCGTTTGAATTTTCACTTCTGACAGTAGGTCACTTTGACCTTATTGATCAGCCATAACTTACATTCCTGCTGTTTATGTCTCCCGCTATGGTTATCATGAAATGTTGGCTCGAGTTGTTATATGATCGCTACATTTTACTGTTATTTATATTTGTAGTTATGGCCATTAAAAGTTTTGACCCTTAACTTGTTTTGAGTAGTATATATATATACTAAGTGAACTGAGACTAAAATAAAACACTATCTCTATACATATATTTGGCTCGTTTTCTCATTAGGTCAGCCGCATAATCCGGATTATTCTCTTCTAACAACACGTAGGCCCATCATTGTCTCTATAATGCAGTGTTAATTGCTAACGGACGGGACGTCGACCTTTTTTCTTCACTCATCCGTGAGGTTTTGACCAAAGGTCGACGTCCTGTGCCCTAACCGTTTGAGAAGAGTGTTCAGCGAGAACGAGGCTGTACACGAGACGGTCGGGTGTTAGAGCTCTGGGGCAGAATTATGCGTTTCAGCTGAAATTATTAGCGTCAGAACGCTACACGTAAGTTGTATGCACAATGAATGTGCGACAATATGACTAATACAAATTCTAAGCGACAAAAACAGAAGAACAAGCGTAAAACACCGCCCACAACACCCGACAACGTTGAAGACCCACCCAACATCAAAAGAAAGATGGCGACCAAGCAAACCATCACCGGACCTCAACACGAGACTCCAACTTCGTCACAACAACAAGCACCGGGTTCCCAGCAGCAGCAACATGTCTACACAAATCAGAGTAACTACAATTCTCTACCCGGTATGTACCAGCCTTATCTTCATTTCAAACCTCAATACTCACCTGTACCGAACCTACCCTCCCCACCTCAACAGGGTGTAAACAAACCACCTCTGTGGGTAAACGAACTTTTTCAAGAACTTGCAGTCCTAAAAACACAGACATCTAAGCTTGACACTGACTAGTGAATTATCGAACATTAAATTACATTTGGTAAGGTTGGACAACAAAATGGAAGAAATGGAGAAAGTGAAACTACAGTGTCTGATCTAGATAAAAGTATGACATTCATGAACAATAAATTTGAAGAATAATGACAATTATTATGGATATACAACTTCTTTTATTCTGTGGAGGCGACGTTTCGACATAGGTTCTAATGTCCTTGTCAAGCAAGTATCACTTGCTTGACAACGACATTAGAACCTATGTCACTTGCTTGACAAGGACATTAGAACCTTTAGAACCTATGTCACTTGCTTGACAAGGACATTATAACCTATGTCGAAACGTCGCCTCCACAGAATAAAAGAAGTTGTATATCCATAATAATTGTCATTATTCTTCATGAACTCAACTTTTAAAATGCCCATCAAAGAAATAAATTTGAAGAATGGAGAATCGAGAGAGATGAAATGGAACACAAACTTAGAGAGTGTCAGAGTGAAATAAAACAAGCAGAGTTAGCACGATTGAGGCTTTAACAGCTGAGACTGAGAGAGAATATGGTAGATCTACACATAAGGTCTATGGCCCGTAATTTGCTCATTATGGGTGTCCCGGAGCAATTTAGTACTGACACCGGTCCAGAAAACACTGGTGACAAAGTGGCAGATATCTTGTCGAAGTTGGAAATGCCTGACATGAATATTGAAAAATCCCACAGACTAGGACCTTCAAGAGGCACCTCAACTAAACCTCGGCCAATTATAGCCCGGTTAAAAAATGCCCAGCTAGCAGACGACGTGAGACATGCATCCTACAAGAAACTCAAGGGATCCCAGTACAGAGTGGTCGAACAGTTGCCGGAAGAGGTTCGAACTTACAGACAGAACACACTGTATCCTCTTATGAAGAAGGCTAAAGATGAAGGCCAGCGTAGTCATATGGTGAAAGACAGGCTGTATGTTAACGGAAAGTTGGTGAAAGTAGATCCGCCTCCACCCTACCGGGTACCCACCCATGTGTCTCATTCTACAGGGGCCACTACAATGAGGGATATGCCCATGAATGTTAATCAACAAGGCAGCCGCCCATAGGACACTCGCCGTGGACACGAGGACAATAACACAATTAGAATATGTGAGAGTAACAATGACAGTGATTTGGATACTGAATATCCGTGCAGTGAGCAGCTGAATATTATATCCATAAATGTGTGTGGACTGAGGAATAAACTAAAATACAAAGAATTTACAGAACTCATCAATACTGGTGATATTATAGGTGTACAGGAAACCAAAACAGATCATTTAGATAATATTGAAATTGAAACTATAACGTGCATCTGAAAAACAGAAAGTAAACTGGAAAAATTTCTGGTGGATTTGGTATAATAATTAAGAAAACAATTAATGAATATGTATCATTTGTACCTACTGACTGTGATATTGTGATGTGGGCCACGGCTAAAAAGACTCTATTTCATGCAGATAAGAACATTTTTATTGGATTCGTGTACATTCCATCGAAAAACATAAAATATGCCAGCGACGAACATTTCTTTCTATTTTATAACGAAATTTTGCAACATTATTCTAATAATAATACTGTTATTCTAATGGGGGACTTTAATGCCCGTGTTGGAACGGTCGATGACCTATGTGAAATCGACAGGTATTGGTCGGCACATTTTACTACACGAATCTGACCTATAGCTAGATATTGATTCACTTTCTAATAATTTACTTCAAATGGCATGTCTCGACATAGATCCTCTATGGACCTGGCACGTCCCACAAAATATGGTAGTTTTCTCTTAGACATTTGTAAAGGTACATCATTATTTATACTTAATGGTAGAGCAGGTAGTGATAAAGATATTGGATCATTAACCTGCCGTGATGCAAGTGTGGTTGATTATGCAATTGCCAGTGTCGACGCTGCATGTCTTATATCTGACTTTCATGTACTCGAATTTAATTCTTTATATAGTGACGTTCACTCGCCTTTATTTCTACAATTACGAACACAGGGAAAACTCAATTTTTCAATATTATTATTTTAAATGTTTTTACATTTAGATATACAGTGTGGGGACCGTTGTCGATTCGTACCAGCCAAAATTGACCTATTTGTGTCACATGTTAACAAAAACACATTGACAGACGTTGTAGATTGCATCCGTGCAGCACGTGCAGTAAAAATTTGAAATATACTTAGTGGTACGGTAACGACTGTTTATCTATGAAAAGAAAATTTAGAAAAGCTGAACGTAAATATCAACATACCAGACATGAAGAAGACAGACGGAACATGAGAGCACAGAATCGTATTTATACGAAAACTGTAGACAAACATTATACAGCTTATATTAAGAAGACACAAGCAGAAGTTGGACATGTGGCTAAAAATGAACTGACTGCTTTTTGGAAATACTTAAAATCTCAACCTTCTAAAGATGAAAACATTTCTTTAAAAAACTTTATGACTATTTTCGGTCACTAAATATTAACAATGAAATTGACGATGAAATGATATCATTTGATATTGACGACCTTACAGAATCAAACGACGAACTTGATAGAGACATTTCTACAGACGAAATACTTTTGTCTAAATAATAATAATAATCTGAAGATTAAGAAAGCTGTAGGTGTTGACAAAATAGAAAATGAATATATTATTTCCACCAAGGACATATTCTTTCCTTTTTATTATGAATTATTTAAGCTGGTCTTAGAAAGTGGATATATCCCGGAAACCTGGTTAACCGGAATTATTAAGCCTATTTACAAAAAGAAAGGTGACTGTAATAACCCAGAAAATTACCGACCAATCACTTTATTGTCATGCCTTGGGAAGGTGTTTACCTCTGTCCTTAATGCAAGACTTAACAAGTATGTTGAAGGAAATAGCATTTTCTCTGAAATACAGGCTGGGTTCAGAAAAGCTTATTCGACAGTGGATCATATTTTTGTCTTAAGCAGCTTGGTGGATATTCTTAAATCGGTTAAAACAAAATTATAGTGTGTCTTTATTGATTTCCAAAAGGCATTCGACAACATTTGGAGAATAGGTTTGTGGCAAAGGCTTCTGTTCTATGGTATCAATGGAAATTTTTCAGGATAATATTTCATATGTACGATAATATTAAATCATGTATCAAATACAATAATGATATTTCCGGATATTTTCGCTGTGACAAAGGTGTCCGTCAAGGCGAAAATCTCTCACCACTTTTATTTTCTTTATTTTTAAATGTTGCTGAAACACGTATGTCTTTTTCTCATTGTGAAGGAGATACCATTGAAAGAACTATTGGTATTATTAAGATATTATTGCTGTTGTATGCTGATGATACAGCTTTGTTGTCCGACAATCCTGAAAATTTACAGCATTGTATAAATGTTTTTCATAATTATTGCAAGCAATGGAAATTGACAGTAAATGTTTCAAAGACGAAGGTCATTATTTTTGGATCAGGACCAGCAAAACAGACAAAATATGATTTTACACTAGATGACAAGCAGCTTGATATTGTTGACGACTACAAATGTATGTATATCTAGATGTTAAATTTCATAGAAATGGTAAATTTAATTTTGCTATTAAGACATTACATGACCAAGCATTAAAAGCTATGTTCGCTTTATTATCAAAGTCCAGAAATATTCATCTACCAACTGACTGTATGTTTAAATGATTTGGTGGTTTGGTTTTACCATTAATGTTGTATAGCTGCGAAGTATGGGGTTACACAAATGTCGATATTTTGGAAAATGTACATCGATTATTTTTAAAAACTATTTTGAAATTACGGAAAAGCACCCCATCTTATATACTCTTTGGTGAAACAGGACGACTACCCATTTCTATATATATTAAAAAACGCATGGTGTCATATTGGTTCAATTTTGTTGCAAATACAAACAGAAATAAGTTTACAGCTATTATCTACGACACCATTATACATAAGTTTTCTTACAATATCTTCTTATCGCCATGGATTGTATTTGTCAAATCTGTTCTAGATGATTGTGGTCTGTCGTATGTATGGTTTAACCCACGCATTGTCGAACACCAATGGGTAATTTCGACAGTTTCTAAACGATTGTCTGATCAGTTCATACAGAAATGGCAGGCTGATCGGTCAACTTCGCATAAAGGTCACCTAAATTGCTGTATAAAACCTATGTTCGGTTTAGAGGAATACCTATTTTATTCATCAAAACTGTTCCGTCCTCTCATTAAATTCCGTACCGTTAATCATCATTTGCCTGTGGAAATAGGTCGATGATCAAATATCCGTTTTGAAAACAGATTATGTGAACTGTATGATACACCACATGTTGGTAATGTATTTCATTACCTCTTTTGAATGTCAATATTTCAGAAAGAAAGGGAGTTGTACATGCCACGCTTCTGTTATGTAAATCCCAACTTTTATAAGCTTGGACTGCTACTTGGGCAACTGTCTCACCGCCGCATGTCATATATCCTTTAATTATCAAAATTTATCAAATGCATACTATCTACCTTTGACTATTATTATTACCATCGTTCTGACAAGACATTGTAAATGTGTACAGCCACATCATATTTATAAAAATATGTATATCCATGTACCACGGTGAGTGTTTTTTTTTAATAAACTTGATTGATTGATTGAAATATGCAGTCGCCTGCTGTTTAATGCGATTCTTAAAGGTCACATGCAACGTAAAACACAACTTTGCAGATTCTGATACCTTTCGGTATGGACTTACCGAAACAAATCATCAAAAATGCAAATTCAACTTATAAAGTTGAAAAATAACGGGTTGTCCGGTGAATATATTTTGAAGGCTTTGGTGTGAGCTATTTTTCTAATGTTTTGTTGATATTTCACAGGCGCGATCTTTTTATATGTTATTACAGTAGATTACCGATTTAACTGTTTATATAATTTCATTTGTCTATTTCACCACACGTTCTTCTTACCGAGTCACTTTCTCAGTTCGATACTTAAAAGCAATGTCATTATTTAGCGTCGACAGAATTTCTAACTGTGATATAGATATGTCGTTGTCACAGACAAACCTCAAAGTCTGTTTTATTGACACCTATGTGTCTGCCTGCCTGTCTGCTAATGACAATATTCAATACACAACTTCGATCACTGACCACATGCAATTTGAACTTAACACCTATCAGGCTATACACCATAAACAAAACGCATTGATTTATGGCCCGAGTTCGGTCTCTGTCACATTATGTAATTACCCAGACAGGCAGGTGTGATACTTGTATACATGACATGTTACGATGTCTGTTGATTGCAAAATGTTATACACAAAAAATGAGCATGTATTTACAAAACCCAACATCTCTAAATATACACACACAATTAGCCGTGAGGGCATCTACAAATAAACCAGCCGTTACACTTGAGTGCACACCCACCCGCTCTGACTGGGTTCGGTATCCCGGCTGCATCGTTTCTTGAGAAGTAAGCCCAAGTACAAAATATTGCACTTTTGATTTGCGATTGTACGCTTATAATTTTGTTTATATGTTTTTTCATAACCAGCAATGTATATTATATGTCATGAATAAGTGATAATTGTGTTTTAATTATGTATCATTTTTTGGTTGCATGTGACCTTTAAAAGGCTTGAAGTGACATCTGCATGTTCATCTTTAGATGTATTGGTATAAACTATGTCTCTGTAGTAACACCCGCGACGAAGGAACTTTTATTTGTTTAGAAAATGTTAAAACCTGTATTGAGAATGCAACGCCAATCGTAATCCAATGCTTTACAGATGCCGATTTCTTGTTGATGCATAGAGTTTCCATGTTTATTCTCACGCAGTTATCAAGATAAAAGTTACTACAACCAGGTGAATAGAAGTATATATGCATAGTGACAAGCAGTAAATTAACATCAACAGGTAATTCAGCAAGTAGGACATCGTTGGTCGGGGCCAACAGGAGAGTAAGATCAACAAATTGTAAACAGGCTGATTGACTCAGACTCAGACTAGTTTATTCAATACTACAGGCCTTATGACCTAAGGTACAATTACAGCACAATATTATATTTTGTCACGTGAATGTGATATAATAAACAAAACTTATAATAAAGAACGGCGTGCATTAAATACATGCTTCAAATATAATGATAGTAATTTGATTGTTTGTGGATTTTGTGAAGAAATAAGTTTGATGAAGTTACATTTGTTTGGCACAACAGAAGTTAACCAAGGTAAATATTTCATTCGAAGTGCAGAATATTTTGGACAGGAAAATAGTATGTGAACTTCATCTTCGATGTTGAGATCCATGCAATGTTCACAGCAGATGGTATAGTCGTACTGTTGTTTCTCCTTCCTGTATGCATTTACCTTCAGATTGTTCAATGCTATTCTGAATTTACTGAATGCACGTACCAAAGACTTGTCTTGGAGACAAGTAATATATGTTTCTGTGTTAAAATCAGTTTTAAATCCAGAGTATAATGACAGATAACTTGAGGTAGAAATAGACATATGCCAATCCTGGATAAAGATATCCTGTAACCTTTGTTTGAAAGTGCTGATAAATAACTTCTCGTCACCAACTTGTTGTGATAACCAAGTCCATGCGAAACCTGTTGAAAAGAGCAGAGATCTAACCCCTGACACCCAGTTATGTCTTCCATTATCGTCTAAAGATTTGAGAAGAAGATAGCTCTGCCTTGGATATCTAGAGAAGTCCATTCGTAGTAGTTTCAACCAGTATTTGATTACTCTCATTCTGGTATACACAAACACACTGCAGCGACCTGTTTCACCCAATATTGCTTTGTTTGATGCAAATTTCCCAACAGATATAAATCGTTTAAGGAAAGAGGTATAGACCTTTTCAATTGTTTCATTGTATAATGTTCCCCATATCTCGGAGCCATAAAGAAGGATTGGTAAAATCTTGCAGTCGAAGATAGTCATTGCTGTAGAGAACGTCATTGCTTGGTTACGTTTAAATAGCTGGTATACTGGCCTTAATGCTTTCGATGCCTGTGATGCGAGATTGCTACATGCAGCTGACCATTTTAGCCTAGATGAGAATAGTAGACCAAGATACTTGTAGTATGTTGTACACTTCAATTGTTCACCCGCATAGAACCACTCTTCCTTCTTGCGTATAATTCCACCATTACGAAAAACGATTATTCTTTTTTTATCGATATTGACACAGAGTCCCCAAGACTTGCAGTACTGGTATAATACGTCTAGTTGTTGTTGCAACCGTGTAAGAGAACATGTTGACGTCATCAGCAAATAACAGCATCTTAATATCCTCGATGTCCTGAGAAACAAAGACTCCGTGTTTGCAGGTCTGGTAGATTTCAGAGACTAATTCATTGATGAAAACAGTAAATAAAAGAGGACTTAGCATACATCCTTGGCGCACTCCAGAACTTGTCAGGAAGGAGTCAGTTTTCCCGTTGTCAACCTTCACACATGCTTTGACTGACGTATACATATTAGCCAGTACGTTATATATTTTACCATGACATCCATGTATTAAAAGCGAGTAAAGCAGTTTGTCCCTATCTACCAGATCAAAGGCTTTTTTGAAATCAATAAAAGCGCAGTAGAAACGACCCCCTTTTTTGCAAAGATATTTTGAACATAATGCTTGAAGGGTGAAGATATTATCAACTGTTCCATAACCTGGGCGAAAACCAGCTTGAGCTTCAAGGATAACCTCATTTAAATCAGTCCATGTTCGTAATCTGGTTTCCAGCACAGATGTGAATATTTTTCCAGCCACATTAAGCGAAATCCCTCTGTAGCTATTGGGGTCAAGAGTAGATCCAGACTTGAATATCGGCAATATCAGTCCTACATTCCACGCATCTGGGAACAGTCCAGTATCTAAAATTTTATTGAAAAGTGGTTTCAGAAATATTAAAAGTGACTTTTGAACGGCTTTGAAGAAATCCGGGGGTATGCCATCATCACCAGGAGACTTACCAGATTTAAGATTGGATGCTAATTGAACAGCTTATTGACAGATTCTATCTGCAAATCAACTTCAGTATGACAAAGTCGAAATCCACTCCATTGTCCAAGTGATGGAATCAATCACTATTCAATCAACTTGTTTATCCTGTACGATGTACATCGAAATGCCGCTCTATGCAATAAACAGGGAGTTGTTATCACATAAGTGGTGTGTTTCGTTATGCATCCCCATACTGTTTACTGCAGTATAAGTGCGATCTGCTTCAGTTTGCGAATGACCAATCTTTTGAAGTTGATTTAAGTTCTACTTTAGTAAACTGCTACCTAACAATTTAATCTCAGATTAAAATTCTAAATTCTAAATTCGTGTAATCCTATTTCAGGTACTAAGAAATACTGAACTTTTACATATTAGATATAAATCTATCGGTACCAGTTTGACGTGTCTGGTCATGAGTTAACTAACATAGTGATTATATATTTTTTACCATTACATGCGTCATCTATGTCATTATAATGTTCTCTGATCCATTTCATCATACAGCATTTATTTCATTCAGTGTTTTGAAGCTCATATGAAAACATGAAAAATGTTATGGTTCCAGTTCATTTTGAAGTGTGAAATTATTTTCGTTCTTCAAGTGTTCCAACCAATATAGTCATTATGGTTGGATGAGTTTTTATTGGGTTTTTTGTTTTCATTCAAAATCAGTACATACAAATATACAAAGTACATGATGCAACAGAACCTGTACACAGTAAAACAGAAATTCATATGGGTTGGCATTACACATACTGGAATCATCATTAGTATAAAGCTGGGAATGTGTGCAATAGAGATGACGATTTTCTGTCAAATTGTAATATGTTTTGATTTTTATTGGCAATAAACTTTTCAGTCTTGAAAATATCACTCACTATTTTTACAAATGTATCCAGTGATAACTTCTTGTTTTTAATACTTGATACATGGATGTATTTTTTACTGGCAAGAAGTATGTGGTTCATAAGGTCGTTATTATTTCCGCCAGTTAAGACTGTATATTTTGTCAGGGTAAAATGTTCTGATGATTTATCTTCAGTATATTCTTTCAGTTTCAACCAGAACGTTTTCACACATTCACATTCACAATAAACATGTATCAAATTTTCTGACATTAAATTACAAAATGAGCAAAGTTCATCATCTACTAATTTCATTCTTGTTGGATGTTATATATGTGCACACACCCACACAAAATATCAGTATATTTGTGAATTTTGTTCGGACAAAAAAAGAAATATCAAATTTGATAAGAATCACTATACAAATTATCTTCCCTCACTCTGAGAGAAGCGTGGCATTATTCGTTCATTTTTTAATAATTTTATCTGCATAAAGGAAGGGATTATCAAAAATATGAAACAAACTTCCGTATACTACCATTTCACCAACATTGCGATATTGACCATGGAATAATGTTAAGTTCAGTCTGTTTTCAATGTCATAATATGCGAGGTCCCTCATTCACATATACATACAAACTGACAACTTAACACAAACCAATATGCAATCAACCAAATTCAATACAATACAACTTTCACCGCCTGTGCATATCACACTGTTGACGAATCTCTCAGGGGTGTTAGAGCGATAATCACATCGCGACATGTCGAACCAATCTACAGCTCAGTAGATTTATATAACTTACCTTTTTTAATAAGAAAAGCAAGATGTATGGATGTCAACTTCTTTATTGTGAATAACACGACGTTTCGGAGTGTATGCTTGCTCCTTCATCAGGTGAAAATCAGGTCACAATAAAGAAGTTGACATCCATAAATCTTGCTTTTCGTATGCATTCCACTTCTAAATGCCCATCAGAGATTTAACTTACTTCCAGAGGTTTCTGTAAGAGGCATAGAAACTGGGAACTTGGTTTTCCTTCCAGAGGCTGTCTTAACGGTTCACTCCCAAAAGACAGATCTCCTAAAAGACAGACCTCCCATAAGACGGACTCAGTGAGTACACTAATTAGCTGAGCCATGCTGTCCACCCCTATTTAATTAATGAGCTGACCCAGAGTCACTACAGGGTACGCATAGTAACAACACACTCCTTAATTAAGCCTTATGCAGCCAACCATAAAATGTGTTGTTTTAAGCGGTCTGTCTTTTGGGAGGTCGGTCTTACGGGAAGATACCGTCTTAACTGCCTTGACTCACTCATTTATTAACAAGGCAGTAGGCCTTGTTAATTGGTGAATCTTAACTGCCTTGACTCACTCATCAATTAACAAGGGATTAGGTCTTGGGGCGTACAAAGAACAATCATTTACCATCACCCACCAGTTATCTCCCCTTGTGGACATTTCCAAAATTGGACATTTTTGGAAATCTCATATTTCCAAAATTGGAAATGTCTTGTAAACATTATCTTTCCAAAATTGGAAATGTCTTGGAAACATCATCTTTCCGAGACATTTCCAAGCTTGTAAATGTGGACTTTTTTTCCAGTGTATGGTTGAACATGGTTTCACTAGGATCGCTAACATAGGTGCGATTTAAGGTATCATCTGCAGTTAAGCCTTCAGGGAAATAAGCTGTTCTTGATAGAAACCTGATGTTCCCTACACTAGAACTTGATCATCAACTTGACTTGAAAATCGAACAGACGGGTTTCCGGTTCCTGTGCGATTCAAGTTCAACACGCCAATTTCCCTGTCTGTCAACACCCTATCTACAACTCTATGGGCACGCAGTGGTTGAAATGGAACTGAGTGGTCAGTTCGCAAATCACCTGCAGATGTCCTGGAGTTCTGTTGCAGCCTTTCGTTCATCTCTACTCCTAACCCAGGTATACTATTTCTATTGGACGAAGAGACGAAAGGTGTAGATGTCAAGAAGATGGACTGATCTCTTAAACCAACATCGGACTTAACAAACCCATTATTGATACCACTGTCAGACAAGGTCAGTAGCTCTTCTTTACTTAAAACATCCATAACAAACAACTATCAGACACGACAATGAAACTGAAAAAATTTAAATTCCTACCAGCAACAAGAAACCTGATCCTGGTCACGGCACCAAATCTGTAATAGGCTTCTCTGTCCGGTGACAGTTGAAGTTGGCTATAGTAGGGTTTAGGACCTTGCGTTGTGTACTTTTTTATGTGGTGGTGGTAAAGTAGCCAACTTCAAGTAGGCTCTCTGAATCAGGCCTCATTGCTGGTAAAAACATAACAAATAGAAAAGAGAAACTCAATAATTTATTTACAAAACTTAATACAGTGAAATTATCACTTCTTAAATCTAAACTAACCTAACAACCTACCTATCCAGCTAACCTAACCTATTCCTAACAACCTAACCTAACCCTTAATGAGACATGGCTCTGGTTTCCGAGCCCATGTCCAAAAATAAATATATTAATTTTCTATGTAAAAGTAAATGAATGTAAATAATAACCCCCAAAAGCCTATCTACTTGGTCTGGAGTACCAGGACTCAAGCACCCGAAGTAAATGTCATCATCTCTGGTGAACCAGTGAGCTAAAGACAAGGAGTGCTGTGAAGCACATGCCAGGCCGACCACACCAACCTGCCGGGTGTGTTGTGGCTATGCATACCAGCATAGCCGAGAACACACTAATAACCCATGTTATTTAACCCATCCCCATATAGAACTAAAACTTTACCCCAAATATCCTAAACTACCACATCTGCACAAAACCTGAGAAACAGGCCTGAAAATACAATTTAAATGACAAATTATCTTGTTTCGTGATAATGGATTTCTAGCTTCACATTTTGCTGGCCACGTTTGTTATCACCCGTGGCTTTACTTGAGTTTTCTGAGAGCATCGGATGGAAAATTGGCGTGCATAAATACGATGTTTACCGGCATCATCATCAATAAACTAAAGTCTAAATGAAACATGGGTAAAATCCTGTAATCTTTCTCAACATTTGCATGACCTAATCCAGCATGATTTGCAGGCAGAGAAAAACTGCTTACATTGGAGGCTTTCTGATGGGATTATTGTCAAAATAAAACTCCCTCTAGACAAAATGCATGTGAAAAGAACATTGATATTCCAGAATGCTATAATCACGGTCTTTGACAAGTCATTATTTGGTATTAACAAAGATGTGCTATATACATGGCTCTACCCACCCTAATGACTCTCGACCGCCTTCGTGGTGTAGTGGTTAGAGCGTCCGCCCGGTGAGTGGAAGGTCGCGGGTTCGATCCCCGACCGCGTCATACCAAAAGACGTTAAAATAGGGTACTTGTTGGTCCCTGCCTGGCGCTCGGCATTAATGGGTACAACAAGGACTGGTCGGCTTGGAGTCAGTATAATGTGTCTGAGTGGGATATTCATGCTTCACTGCGGCATGGTATCTCAGTGGGCTAGCACTATAAGCAGCTTAAGTCTGGGCTAGTACAAGCAGCCGCACATACACATACACACGCATGCACGTCGTCATATGAGCGAAATATTCTCAAGTACGACGTTAATCCCAATTTCACCACACCTAATGACTCTCGTGTTATCACATCAACAAACAAATGATATGAAATACAAAGTAATTTTCAGGCAATTGATGAACAGCTTTTATCCTCTCTGTCAGCTGATAAACTCAAATTAGAAAATATTAAGGAAATTCAGGCCAAAGAAAAATATTTTAAGACTAGGACCCAATGGTATGAAGAAGGGAAAACAACTACTACGCATTTTTTTTTACCATCTTGAGAATCGACACTATACCTCTAAACTGATTAATGCGCTTATTAAAGAGAATGGCGATGAAATCTTAGACGGTAGTGAAATACTTATTGAACATAAAACGTATTATGAAAATTTATATAAATCGTCCGGTGACATAAATATTGATAATAGAAAGTTTCTGAACTCTGTCACAGTTCCTATACTAGATAAGCTGCTAAATGAAGAACTGGAGAAACTATTTGATCTTAAAGAAATAACCTTTGCAGTTAAATCTATGAAATATAATAAAAGTCCAGGCTTAAATGGATTTTCTACAGATATTTTCAAGTTCTTTTGGAAAGAACTAAGCATATGGGTATTTAGATATGTTAACGCTGGTTATGATAATAATTTGCTACCCATTACAATGAACCTGTATCCCCAAATCTAATAAAAATAGGAAATACCTTAAAAACTGGAGACCTATTTCTCTCCTGAACTTGGTGCATAAAATAATCAGTACTTGCTTACCTATTAGAATAAAGAAGACTCTTCCCCATCTTATCCACATGAATCAAACAGGTTTCATACCAGGTAGAAGTATCAGTGATAACATTAGATTTGCTATATGATATTATGTTTGAATTGAAGGAGAAGAATAAACGTGGAATGTTACTCCTCATAGACGTTTAAAAAGCCTTCTCTAAAGAATTTATTATGCTGGTTTTGGATTACAATTTAGAAAATGGATCTCAATTTTATCCAATAACCCTAGCTCCTATATTGTACAAAATGGACATATGTCTTTATCTTTTATAAATGAAAGAGGCTGTAGACAAGGTGACCCAATATCACCCTATTTATTTGTAGCAGAAATTCTAGGCAATATGATCCGACAATATAAAGACATCAAAGGTAT
This sequence comes from Haliotis rubra, assembly GCF_003918875.1. NCBI lineage: Eukaryota > Metazoa > Mollusca > Gastropoda > Lepetellida > Haliotidae > Haliotis > Haliotis rubra. The sequence continues at coordinate 217,812 of NW_025766137.1, forward strand.
ATTACTGAATGACCAAGAATATAACCTAGGCCAATATGCAGATGATACTGAACTTTTTCTTAAAGGCTCTGAGTCTAGTTTGAAGGCAACTATTGAAACAATGAACATGTTTTATGAAATGTCTGGATTCAAAATGAACACTGAAAAGACTAAGCTATTAGGATTGCTCTATGGCAGGTAACAGTTTAAAGCTCTGTGAAAACTTGACCTTGATTGGCACTCTGGTAACTTTGAAATTCTCGGTATTACACTTAATGCAAAGTTGCAAGACCTTTGGGTGATAAATACAAAAAAGCGAATGGCAACAAATAGAATCTTGGCTTCATGGAAGCATAGATCATTAACGCTAAGTGGAAAAGTAACTGTGGTTAAGACCCTAGCCCTCCCTACCTTAGTGCGTATTTTCTCTTCTCTTCCGAACCCCCTGAGACATTCATTAAGGACCTAAACAGAACTTTTTTCAAGTTTTTATGGAATGGGAAACCAGATAAGATAAAGAAAATCTATATGATTAGGAAACATGAAGAAGGCAGCCTCAGAATGGTTCATATTAATGCATTTATTCCAGCTCTGAAGTTATCCTAGTTAAGAAGATGTATTCAAAGTCCTAACTTCAAGAACCCAAGTTACTTTCCTATAGGTGAAATATTCACACTGGGTGCCAATGTTGATACTTAATTTCACTGTAAGAAACCGTATTGGCAAAGTGCCTTGAAGACTTGGACAAACTATGTAAGAAAAGAAAAGGATTTCTCTTAATATTAATGACATTTTGTCCAAACCCCTATGGCTCAATCATCATTTTAAACATAAAACAGTTTTGATTAAACATTGGCACAGTAAAGGAATTTACTTTGTAAAAGACATATGTAGTAAAAGTGGTTTAATGACTTTTGCTGAACTGAAGAATATGTATGATATTGGAGGCACGTTTTTGGATTATCATAAATCACTTTGTTGCATCCCTTTTAGTTGGAAAAGCTGTGTTAATGATCAATCATGTATCAATAATTCAAATCAGTAACCTGTGTGTAACAAATGGGTTGAAAACTTCAAGGTGGTATTTCCTCCCTGGAAAGATTTCTTCATTATAGGTATTGTACCAAGGACGGAAAACTTTAAGAGCTCCAAATGAAATTCTTACATCGCATAATCTACACCAAGAAAGAACTAAAACATATGAAACTAGTGAATGAGTACATTTGCTCCTTCCGTAAAAATGATGGTGAAAGCTTGTCACATGTTTTTCTAGAATGTGAGCATGTTAAAGAATTCTGGTTGAGTGTGGAATTATACTTGAACTCTTTTTTCAAGGAAGAAATAAAAGTTGACACTTGTGCTATTCTATTTGGATTCCCAGCCATATTTAAGTTAATTAACCACTTACACTTGTTATGTAACAGACATATATTCTTAAGTCGTCTAAAAAACCCAATCCTTTCCGTTGATACAGTGATAAAAACCTTCAAACAGATATATGCTATTGAAAAATGTATTGCCCGCAAGAATAATAAAGGGGCGGCATTTGTGACTTCATGTTTTTCAAGAACACTATATCTTGCTTTGACTATTTATACAGTAAGCTTTGCGTCCATATGTTCTGGCGGTAGAGCTATGATTAATTCATTATAATTTACAGTACATGATTTCTGTGTCATTCACTTTGTTCATTTTTGCCAGAACCATGTAATACTATTCATAGTTCTACACAATTTGTAACGCCTATTGTGTCAAAACTATTTGTATGAGAATACTGTAATTGACTGTATCTCTGTATCTGAGACATATTGCTTACAATTGTGCCTACTGTCTTTAAATACAACCATGCTTGTAACGTGACTTGCTGGAATATAAAAAACCTAAAAAAAACCAAACAAACAAATGAGACACCTCAGTGTTACAAGACTCACTTTTTGATATTCTACAAGAATGTGGAGATTAATTTTGTATTTGTGAACCCGACTTAGTGATGATGATGATTTTAAGATTTTACATGCCCTTTCCGACATGATGCATATTTCGCACAAGGGCCCGACAGGTCATTTTGTGTTTGATCGAGATAGTGACTGACTGACTGTGTTTAGTTTTACGCCGCTTTTAGCAATATCCTAGCAATATCACGGCGGGGGACACCAGAAATGGGCTTTAATACATTGTGCCCATGTGGGGATCGAGATGGTGGATGATACTGAAGTAAAGATACTGATTGTATATATACTGGCCACATAAAGAAACTGTGCACACAGAAAATATAAAGATAGGCAGACAGCGTCTTTATACATAAATAAAGGTGTCAACATAGCAATTATTGGAGACAATCAAACGCTCATGCAGGTGCCAGGCGACGTGACGTCATTGATGGTGGCCTATGGACTTGCAATGTGTTACTGCACGTGCAGCCTGTGCAGCTGCACACAACATGTGAAACTCAGAAATTGCTGTCACTGTCGAAAGCTTGATCTCTCGTCATTCAAACGTTCACAAATTCACATGAGAAGTCACATGCACACCATGCCAAGATGAACATCTGCTTAACGTCATGAAGCCATTGGAATGGTTCGAGCAGGCATGAGCCAACAACAGGTGGCAGCACATTTCCAATGTCATCGTAACACGATATCTGCATTGGTCAGGCGTTATGGAAACAGTAATGATTTGCCGACCACCCACGTTCTGGGCGTCCCCGAGTAACGACGCCAAGACAGGACAGATGGATTCGGGTGACTCATCTCAGACACAGGTTCCAGACGGCAGTGACCACGTCCAAAACATTCCCCAGGCCTTCAATGTTCATTTGGTAGCCTCTATGCGTCGTCGATGCACTGCTGTGCTTCACGCGCATGATGGTCATACCCGTTATTGACTTTGTGACATCGACGTGTGACCCCCTACTCAATTTTGAACTTCTGACGTCATCGTTACGGATATTGTTCATGTTCTTTTGACATGCTGTTGTGGCCCGATACTTCAGCTTATAAAGTGTCCACATCATTTCGTCTTTTCTGTGTTGTATTCCAATTCTGAAGGAATTTTTTTCTGTGTGCACAGTTTCTTTATTTGGCTAGTATACATGTGCATCTCTGGCTTCCTGTAAATCTAATTGTCACTTAATTAGCTGTATATCACTCTGTTCACATCCCCTTATCCTCAATGTTTGTGTCAACTACCTATATTGATGTATTACCTATATTGAGAGAGATGTATTTAACTTGCCTGGATGTACCAGCTTATCGTAATGCTTTGAGTATATTCAGGCCATTAGTTAATGATAGATACTGGAAGAAAATCTGGTCTGACAAGAAATTCTAGATTATATCCATTTTGTGTTATACCTGTAATTGAGACAGAGTATCACATGTGTCTGGATTGTCATTTTCACTATAATCTTAGACATTCAATTTCGCCTTGGTTCTATTGTACTCATCCTTTTTATGATAATCTTGTATTACTTTGCTCATAACAGGGTTTTGTTTCTCGCATTTAAACAACGTAACAAATTTGTTTTATAACCCATGGCCCCTTCATTGAATACACCAAAGTATTACTGATTTATGAAAGTGACAGAGACGTACGGGTTAGCCGACAAGTCAGTGTACAATGTGGTGGTGATGAGGATTAGTGTCATATAAATAATTACAATTAAGTCTCACATGTCTTGGCTACATAGTTTTTGGTCTTTGGAAATATTTGGAGGATGGCTGTCCTGAGTTAGTAGCTATGACGGTTTTATGAACGGAGATTGAATATTGAAGGCTCAGTCCAGGAGGCTGAAGGACTGTGAAGAGATTGTTTCCAGTCAAGGTAATTATCATCAACTCATTGTTTAAAATCATTTACTATTTGTTTGTTTAACGTACACCAACCGGTAGCTAAATTGATGACGTAAATGCTGCTTGGATATCATGCGTCATCATCGTCATCATCTTTGTTTCCTCCTTTGTGGGGGATTAGATGCGTATTACATCAACAAGACAGCATGAGTATGTACGTTGAGGAGAGAGTTAATTTACTCATAGAGAAATATGATGTTATGGTAGAGATAAGGTAGAGGTGGTTGAGGCAGCGTCGGTATGGGCGAGGGACACAGAGTTCAGTTCATATTGGATCGGCGCTGGTAGAGTAATCTAGATTTGCTATGTTTGTGTGTGAGACATGGCATCAATAGTTATCAGCCGCTGGTAGGTTGGCATGACCGACATCAAGAAGAGAGCTGAGTGAAGGTGAAAGTCGAGGAGAACGTCTGGGTCAGTGCACTTGTCCTGGGGACGTCCTATGATGTATTGCAGGAGAGTTTCGTCATCACAGTTGTTCAGGAGCACATGGAGACTCAAGGGGAGACTATCGAGGGTGTAGCTACAAAAGATGTCATGGATTGCCTTAAGAGCTACTGACGATATGTCTCAGGAGGTCTGTGTAGATTTGGGCAGTTATAAGTTTGTGGAGAAACATCAGTTGACGTCGCGTTATCTCCTCTTTGATAGGCATCCATCCAATCATGCTTAGGCACATGTCAGTGCGGATACGTGGCGGGAAACCTTGGTTCTTCTTAGCCATGTAGCGCCATGTTGTTTCCAGTTTTATTTCATCCTTGATGAGTCGTTTGGTCCAGAGTTCACTACCAAACAGCAGTGTGAGTAGTACAATTCTATGCACAGTTGATGCAGCTACGAGAGGGTTTACACCATTTGGTTTTATGCCTATTCCAACAAGAGAGTGAAAGGCTGCTTTTGCTTTGCGACATGTTTGTACTATGGACTCTGTATGGCTGAGGTCTGAGGAAGTTTTTGTTCCAAGTGACGCACTTGCCAACTGGAATAGGGTTTCGGACTAGAACCCATTCTGTAGGAGTATCGTCGGCGGCTTTGCTGCTAAATACGACGACTTGGCACTTTGTTGGGTTGATTTCATACCTCCATTTCAGGGTGTAGTCGTTGACGATATCAAGTGGAGCTTGAAGACCTGAGGGGGTGAGAGAGAAGTGTCAGGTCACCTGCTAGAGTTGGGTTACCAAGCTGAAGGCCTCCAACGGTAATTCCATGTCCAGAATCCTGAAGAATATTGAGGAGTTCATTGATGAACACGAGATACATAAACGTTGATAGAACACCGCCCTGTCTTAACCCTTGTTGGATTGGAAATTGTGCAGAGCGACAGCCATTTACAGCAACTATGCTTTTGAGGTCAGAGTGGCAGTTAATTAGCAGTCTTAGAGATTTACCTTTGATTCCAAGATCAAATAATTTCAGGAACAGTCCATTGTGCCAGACAGTATCGAAAGCATGTTTATTGTCAATGAATGCAGCATATTTTACTACCAAGTTCAACATTGTGGCTGATAGTCTCTCTTAGGTTGAAGGATGCTGTTGTACTTCCAAGTCCGGTTTGATATCCTTGCTGTTGGGGATTTGGAAATGAGGTACTCGTGTGCATGATCCACTTTGAAATCCGAGTGTTGATGAGCTTTTCAAACAGTTTGTATACGGAAAGGCAAAAGAAACGCAATTGATTTAGGAAATTGTAAAAATTCAGTCTGAGATATTTAGTATGCAATAAACATTGCGAATACATTTCCTGGGCTGAAATGTTTAATTTTGTGAATTGTTCGATTAATATTGCCTCATTTAAGGTTACTAGTCACTTATAAAACATATCGCTAAAACATACCATGGTGCCGAGAAATCGAAGTTTCACGGTGAAATGAATATGCACCTGCACTGAAATGGCTATAAAATGGTGCAGATTGTTGGTCTCTGTCACTATTCGATAGCTGACTTTTTCAGTTTTAAGTAGTTTATGTACCTCAAAACGAAAAGCCCGCGAATTAAAAATGTATTGGCTAATTTTATCGGCACACAGGCTCCCGCAGCGGCCATTGTTTACGCGAGGCGCTTCACGTTGAGCTGCATACTGTCCGATATTTTCATTTAAATGTTATTATTTTTTTGTAATTGATCAAAATATTTTATTCTTTTATAATATAAAAACAATAATACAGCTTATTTTCGAAAAAGTAACGAATTTACGTAAAGATATTATTCACAAAAACAATCCGAGTCGTTGCATCATCGACTGGCTGACACGGAAACGATCATGGCAAAGGTAGTAAACAATCACCTCAACATGTATCGCAAATCCGTATTTCCAAATACGCCCCAGTTTAAAACTATAACTTCATTTTCTGAATTCAGATACACACAAATATCAGTTTTCTTAAAATAAAGTCTAATATTCAACGATTTCCAAAATGGTTTCGTTTGATAAACTTCGTGAAAACATCGGTAATGACCAGCTGTTGACGAGTGTGGATGGCACGTGTGGGCGCGGCGTAACTCGCCAATTTGTTGTTGAATCACTTTCACATATAACCACATATCTAAGCTAATAAATGAAAACGATCGATAAAACCTAAAACATGCATAAATGCAATTACGACTGAAGGTTGAATTCACAAAATGTTACATATATCTAAAACATACTGCAATACTTGCATTTTTTTCCGCGATTGCGGAAACCGGACCAACAAGCCTCTCGCTAAATATGGGTGCCTTCGAGAAAGTTCCGGAATTATTTTCCCGCCAAATAATAGGGAAATGACGTAATTATCCATTGTAAACATCCTCACTTGTTTATTTTTCATTGACCTGGGTAGTCACGGTTCATAGAAATCTCCCTCAATCTTAATATTTCTGTATTTTTTTGTGACCCGCAAGAGAACTTATATTTGCATAATGGCTTCCGCGATCGAAGATTTTCGCGAACTATTCGGAAATTCGGATAGCGAAGGTGATGAAGACTTATTCGGGTTCGATGACATGGATTTGGAAGAGGTTGACAATTTGGACATTGGGGACGCTGAAGGAGAATTTTTGGAGGACCCCTCAGTCGGAATGAGTGAAACACCGTGGCTACGAGATTTTGTTGATCAGACGGGGCCAAGAAATACAGGTGAAAATTTAAGTGAGTTTGATGCCTTTTCACTTTTTTTTCAGTGATGAAGTGTTTGATTTACTTGTCACTGAAACCAACAGGTATGCAGCACTATTTATGACTGAAAAGATGGACACGTTGAAAGTACATTCACGTGCTAATAATTGGAAACCGGTTGATACCTCCGAAATGAAGGCTTTCATTTCTATCCTGTTAGTGATGGGCTTGTCAAAGAAACCATCGTATGAATCTTACTGGTCAAGTGACCCACTACTTGAATGTAAGGGGTTCAAAGCTATCATGGCAAGGGATAGATTTATTCAGATACTTATGTTTTTTCATTTAAACGACAATGTCACAGATTTCCCCTAAGAGGATCCAAGACATGAAAAACTTTTTAAAATAAGACCTCTAATGAAAATTCTTGTTCCAGGATGGCAGAGGCACTTCCACCCAGGCAGGGAGGTATCTGTGGATGAGAGCATGATTCCTTTCAAATGACGAACAGGTTTGCTGCAGTATATGCTAAATAAACCATATAAGTGGGGTATCAAGTCATGGGGTCTGGCAGACAGCAGCACTGGGTACATATGGAACTGGCAAGTATATACAGGGAGACAGGAGGGAGACCACATGGTTTGACGTATGAGGTTGTTACGTCATTGTGTCAGCCTCTGTATGGTAAGGGTCATCATGTGCACATGGACAACTTTTTCACTTCTCCTTTTATATTCCAGGAATTTAGTGACAACTAGACTGGTGCATGTGGCACACTGAGGGCCACCCGACTGGATGTACCACAGCCTCTCAAGGATGCAAGACCAAAGGCTCGTGATGATCCGCATTTATATAGGGATAATGAATTCTTGTATATCACATGGACTGATAAAAGAAAAGTAAACCTTTTGACCAGCATTTCACAATGGTTCTTGTTTTTGGAAAAGAGTAAGATCTAGGTCATCACCAAACAGCTTCAGAGAGGTGAGAAAACCAAAAGCAGTTCAGCTCTACAGTCAGCACATGGGAGGCGTGGACCAGACAGACAAGCAGCTGCAGTACTACATGGTGCTCCACAGGTGTTGTAAGTGGTGGAAAAAATGTGTTTTTGTACCTGATGGAAGTTTCATTTAGTAATGCGCTGATAATCTTCAAAGCTGCAAACCCAGGTAAGAAGGTAAGTTCTGAAAAATTCAGATTGGCCATTGCAACCAAGTGCCTGGAGGGTTATGAGCGACAGGGAAGAGCACGATCTGGACGTCCTGCAGCCAACCTGGAGCGTCCTGCCAGACTAACAGCTCGCCATTTCCCAGGTAAGACCCAGGATAAAATTCCCAAAGGTAAGATCTGTTGCAATAACTGTGTGGTTTGCTCGTTCAGACCTACCAGAAGACATCAGACCACCTTCATTTGCAAGAGTTGCAATGTTTACATGTGCCCTGTACCATGTTTCGAAAGGTACCATTCATTAGTAGATTATATAATTCAGTGCTACCCAGGTCTCCATGATTTTGTTCTTGGGAGGTACTAGTAGTTGGAGTTCATCAATTTTGTGCACATGTACTTGGGAGTGTCATCAATTTTGTGCACATGTACTAGGGAGTGTCATCAATTTTGTGCACATGTACTAGGGAGTGTCATCAATTTTGTACTTTAAAAACCTAAAATTATGCTGTAAAATTATTGATTTTCTACATGACATGACGGGGGTCAATTATTTTGTACATAATTTTACGGTGGGGGCATTCACGTTGTACATGGTTCTCCATACAAATCATCATATCCGCTCAGCAATAAATTCTAAACGGTCCAATTGTTAGTGTTATTGTGTCTATTTATTCTGTAATTATATATTTTAGTATTTATTCAATTGTATATAGGATATATATTTTTTTGAAAACATATTAGTCAAATTTTTCTATTATTCAAATGCTTTATCATATTATACCAGTATATAAGGAATAAATTCATTCTAACCCATTTCGCCGAGCCGTTTTCGCGCACCTGTCAACAGCGGGTTATCTTGGGTCGTACTTGCCACTCCAAATAAAACGTGTCCGACAGAAAATAATTCAAGATATTGTTCAATTTTCTCCATAACACTATTAGCTATGATCAATGATATTCTCATAATAGTCGTTTGAATGATCAACATGTGTTATTTCGTCTAATAATTCTTCAAATAAATGATACTGACAAACTTCCATTTCGTGTTGACAAACTACCGCTTCCGGGTCACCGGAGCATTGAAGGTCAAACTGGTTTAGAAATATGCGAATTTTATCGCCAAAGCCACGTAGTTATCCAGTATGATTTATCATATTTACATTTGTTTTGTTTATTTTGAAAGTAATAGACGAATTTCAGTGCTGCAAACGTTATAAATGAATTTCTGTAATGAAGGAATGAATCAGTTGACGTCTCCCTTGGTGTGACCTCACCTCCGGCAACCTTTGCCTGAACAGTCGTGAACAAGCGTGATCTTTCTTACCGTTTATTTAGCGTACTAATAAACTGAAAATAGCAATACCATCGACAAAGGAGATCACCGACTTTCGTTCGATAACACATGTACGAATGAAATATCAACATTACCGAGGTTTAAATAGCAACATTTGAAGTCGTGTCCAACGAAGCGCGCCATGTTTGATTTTAATAAGTCTGCTTGTACTACGAGACAGGTAAGTACAACCAGAAATTATTGAGAATTTAAAGATTGTATTTTTTATATTTTTTTTCAGTCATTACTCACGTATTAAATGTGAATATTAGCAGAACAAAACTCCAGATTCAAAGACAGATGAACAGTTAGTATTTTGTCAAGTCACCATGGGCAGCAATGCAGGCTTCAATGCGGCGGGGCTCACTACTGATCAAAGAAGTTAGAAAGTCGTGGTCCATGCTGTCCCAATATCGGACCACCTCTTCTTTCATTTCAGCAATATTTGTCAGATTTTTCTTATTGACACTTTCCTTCATAAGTCCCCAAACATTTTCTATTGGATTTAGGTCAGGGCTATAGCTTGGCCAATCTAATAATGTCATATTTTGGGTCCGAAACCAGGCCTGTGAATGCTTTGAACGATGTTTTGGGTCGTTGTCCTGCTGGAAAATCCAAACATTTCCATAGAACACGTGAGCAGATGGAAGTAAATGTCCCTCAAGAATATCTGTGTACTGCTCACTGTTCACCTTCCCTTCAAATACACAGAGGGGCGTTGCCCCTAACACAGATATTCCACCCCACACGTTAAATTTCGGACTGTACTTTGGGCGCTGATACAAAGGTTTTTCAGTTTGTTTGGTCCAAAAATTTCTGTGTATTAGGAAACAGCCACACAGAACTTTCATCTGAGAAAATCACATTGTCCCAGTTAAAAATTCTATGCTGTAAGCACCAGTTCAACCTTCGCTCCTTTTATTCAGGTTTCATGATCGGTGATGGAATTCCTCGACTTTTCTGCCAACCCATTGCATGCAGCTCAGTTCTAATTGTCTCCTTACAGACAGTCACAGTTCCTCTATCAATCATATCCAGCCTTAAGTTTTCTAAACTCCTTCGTTTGTTTTTAGAAACAAGAATACCAAGCCGCCTCCTGTCACCGACAGTCAATTTTCTGGGCCTACCTGCGCCTCCCTGGTGCTCAATGCCATATCCATTTGCAATATTTTTCAAAACACGATAAACAGTGGAAAAAGGGATGCCTGTTCTACTTGAAATCACTTTAGCTGATCTCATGTCCTTGTTATAATACTCTAACATCAACTTCCTCTTCTCTAAATCATCCATACTGACGATCACTGAAAATGTCGTCTGCTAGCAAGTAAACAAGGGGGGATAACTCTTCACAAACTAATGAAAAGAATTAACGGAGTTGTCTCTCTTGAATGAAACCAAGCACTTGATAGCTGGTCAAGGTTGTTTATACTAGAAATCCAATTAAACATATTCCTAAAATTCTCAATAATTTCTGGTCATACTATATATGGAACCAAACCCCCTGAAACTTGGGTTGTAGCATGCGTAAACGTCTTGTTCTATGTCCTGCATTTTGTATGGCATGACACATTAAATTAAACTAAATATGGTCATTTGAGCAATTGACACGATGACCTCGAAAATACAAAGGTATTTTGACGAAACTTTGCATACGGTATTTTCCTGTTATAATTCATACTTTTCCTTCGCGCTGGTGCCTGCCAATGAAAAAATACGAATTTTCACTCAGCTATATTTGAGATATCGGAGAATAGATAGATGAAAGCAACAAGCGCTTATTTTACGATCTAAACAGATTCCTGATACGAAACTCATTTCACCTACAATCACTTAATTCAAGGAACTTGACGAAAATTGACATTTTTATAGTCCCCTTCGGCCTTAACCCACGTGTGTTTGAAAATATCAGGAAATTTTTGATAATTATGTTAATTTTTCAATCTAGTATTAATGTGCAAAATATTGGTTCAGTTGTCCCTTTTTTCATGACGCACCAACTGTTTGAAATCACCCACCCTCTTTACAACCACTATCGAGTGATCGAGGCCACCATGTTTGTCCTTCACTTTCAATAGACTCGCACCAACGACGAGCTACTCTATTTAGGAAATAAAGTTCACTATACCCCAATGTGTTTTGTAATAAAGTATAGTTTTGCCCTTAACTATTATAATTAAAGCACGAGGACGAACTTTATTTCCTAAATATCGCGCCACGAAATAAAAATAATACTGGTATTTTATTTTTAACCAATCAGAGAGTAGCTCGTCGTTGGTGCGAGTCTATTGAAGGTGAAGGACAAACATGGTGGCCTCGATCACTCGATACCGCTAATTTTCCAATAAAGTCGTGTATGGCAGGTAAAATCAGTAACTCATTTCATTTGAGATGTTGTAATGCGAAAGTGGAATATCTAGCGATTACGAAAAGGTTATGTCTTTTCGCCGATTGCGTGTTTTCCATTGAAATACTTAGTACTTCTTCGCCGAGAGGCGATGATTTTCGTAGGCAGGTTTTTGGCGTACAAATGAAAAAGTTGTCTTTTCCCGAGTTCCAAGCAAAGTTACTCGGTCAATAGTGCACCGATTTTGATAATTTTGGATTTAATCGAAAGTGAATTCATCTGGCTTTATTTCAGTAAGAATCCCGGTTGTGTATTTCACAATTTCCCACCCAGATTTCGCCCATTTACGAGAGGGGGGTGTTTGACAAGTTTGTGTGCGTTACATCCCTTTCCTTCTTTATCTATATATGGATATTAGTGTACGCTTGTAGGACCCAGGACGTATTATTTTCAGCAATACAAGCCCCTGTGTTTACAACGCCTTATGCTGAAGTTAATTCAGCAGGCTAAAGGTTAAACGTCGTTATGCAACCATGCAGACCACTGATGACCGTCCAAGAAGTGGTGGGCCAAAAGTGACCACGCCCAGACAAGACCGGTTCATCTGTCGTCAACATCAGGCAGATCCATTCCTCTGTGCCAGTGAAACAGCCCAAAGGACCATTGGAGCTCACCAACACCCCATTAGTGGCCGTACCGTACGACGTCGACTGATCGCCAACAACCTGAAATGTCGCCGCCCAGCTCGTCGTCCTATACTGACCCCACGTCACCGTCAGGTTCGTCTTCAGTGGGCAACACAACATCTGAACTGGCGTCACAGACAGTGGAACCGTGTGATCTTCTCGGACGAGAATCGATTTTGTCTTTCCCATGCTGACGGACGTGTCAGGATATGGTGAAGACGAGGTCAACGTTATGCTGATTAGTGTGTGAGGGAAAAGAACGCATGGGGCGGCCCGAGTGTAATGGTATGGGCAGGTATTGGCTACAACCAGAGACTAGGGCCAGTTGTGTTTCAGAATATTGATCCTGGGAGGTGGAATGGTGTGAATGCTCAGCGGTACATTGATCAGGCTCTCCAAACCCATGTTGTGCCACTTTTTGCCAGGCATCAGAACCACATTTACCAGCATGATAATGCAAGACCGCATGTTGCAAGGGTAACACAACAACATTTGCAACATCACAACATTGCTGTTCTGCCCTGGCCATCCACAAGTCCCGACTTATACCCAATTGAACATTAATTTTGTTGGACGAAACTCAAAGACGACTGAACCAAGTTCGTCCAAGGCCAACAAATGCTGCTGAACTTCGAGCAGCAGTGCTCCAGACAGTTATCAACATCCCACTGAACTTTACCAACAATTTGGTGCATTCCATGTACAGGCGTTGTGCCGCAGTGGTAAATGCAAATGGCGGTAATACACGGTACTGACTTTTGTGACCTTGGTGCCTGATCATCCAAGTCTCATTGAATGTTACATCCTATCCCAAACTTTTGTCAAACAAATGATCTTTGCAACTGTTAACGTGTATGCATGTATCAGTTCCATATTGACTTCTGAAAATGTTATAAACTATTTATTCGACTGCACTTGCGTTTCTTTTGCCTTTCAGTATACATACTGGTAATAACGAGGTAGAGAGTCTTTAAGGGTGCAAACGTTGAGATCATCGAGTATCATTTTAGGGGCGTCTGGAGAGATATTCTGAACATGGTTATGGATGTAATCTGAAGCCGTCTTGTTGTTGGCGCTCGGTGGTATATACTGCACAGTGACAAATATCTGACCAAACTCTCGGGGAAGATAGTAGGGTCTTAGTGAAACGCACAACAGTTCAGTGTCTGGCGAGCAATAGGTCAGGTTGCACAATGTTCTTACACCATTTAGGGATGCATTTTTATATTTTGTGTTTCTCATCGCCCGGGGGCGGTGGGGTAGCCTAGTGGTTAAAGCGTTCGCTCGTCACGCCAAAGACCTGGGTTCGATTCCCCACATGGGTACAATGTGTGAAGCCCATTTCTGGTGTTCCCCGCCGTGATATTGTTGGAATATTGCTAAAAACGGCGTAAAACCATACTCAGTCAGTCAGTCAGTTCTCATCGGCCCGACCGACCCTTCTAATTTTACTGCCGAGACCCCAAAAAACACACCACCTCCAATAGACTTTCCGGTAATTTCACTGTCTCTATCTAATCTGATAGGGTATCTAAATCCAGAGAGTTCTAAAGTGCTGTTGGGAACAGTGTCATTTAGCCAGGCTTCTGTAAAACACAAAATGCAACTGTCCCGATATTCCAACATGTAGTTCACACAAGCAGACAGTTCTGTAAGTTTGTTTCTGAGAGATCGGACGTTAGATAGCAATATTGCGGATGGTGGAGCCGATGTCTAACACCACCCCTCTTACCTCGTTTGAGATTTTTTTCCGGATTTCCATGAATTATTACTAGCACAGTCAAAAGGTATATCCATTTGAAGAGCACTGATATCCGTAAAACTCCTGAGGGAGAGTATATCTTCACGTCCGTACTGAATCCAAGCGCCATGTTGGCTACCCAAGCGGAGTTGAACACAAATTGTCAAAACACAACGAAATAAAAGCATCTAAGATAAGGAACAAACTTGATGGAAGATGCGACGTTTCAATACATATTCTTGTATCGTTATCAAGCAGGAATCTGTATCGAAACGTCGCATCTTCCGAATAAAGAAGTTGTTCATCCATAAAGTTTGTTCCTTATCTGATTCACCAACTTCTAAACATGCCACTCAAAGAAAAAAAAGCATCTAAACAAAATAAATATCACAAAAGTATATCAGTAGCTTCCTCATGTTGTTAGCGTGTTTTCTATGCAAAATTATCACTATTGACCACACAAGAACATCATATAAAATAGACGAGAGCTAACTCTGATACGTTTCCGAATTATTTCAGGTGAACAATTGACTAGACTTAGCATATGTTTATGACGGGGCCACCGATGGGGCAGGATACGCTCACCTGATATCAGGGCTTGCTTCGACCACACACCCGTTTTGTGCGAACATATCGTCATCTATTTATGACTAGATCGTTTAGTTCAGGGTCAAGATAGGGTTTCAATCGACTTGCAGAAATAACAATAGAGAATTGTTAGATGTCATGAGTGATGATCAATAGGCCAATCATCCATGATTATGTTTACATTAAGTTGTTAACGATTTGATGCAATGGTAGCGTAGCGATCGGCAAACCAGGTGGGGGGAAGCATTTCGAGTCTGGGGTCATCTCAAACATTTTGTATATTTTTTAAAATCTTTAATCCTCGCAAAGAAAAGGGCCTGTGATTCAAACCAGTTTAAAATATTTGAATCTGAAAGTGCACATATCTCCTGAGCAGGACTTCCTGTGCTAATCATACAAAGTCTAACAGGCAGACAGTTGAAGAAGCAGGAGGGTACAGTGAACATAAAGTCTCGCTTGAAGATTACTTTTCAGTAGAAATGTTCCATGGATTATTCACCTGGATAGAAGAGCTTCATACAGCTTTATCATCAGGAGGGGAAAGAATGGTAAGAACTGTATAGACGGAAGTCAAATTCATCTGTCTTATCGAGTATGTTTCTTGGAGACAAAATCTTTTTTTAATCAATTACTTGACTAAAAGTATTCTGCAGTTCCGTCGTACAATATTTTTAAAATCCTTACGTGATATATTATTCCTATCTGAATCATGTAGAGATGGTGTTACCTCCATGATTAGAAAACTAAATGTTCCCGACCTTTACAGAGATCTCTAAAAGAAAGGTGGGCTTTGGCGGTTGGGTTTGACTTTGTAGCTGTTTACACTGCTTTAGTCTGAATAGTGATGGGTACGACATGAGGAAGGCCACTTGTGACGTCACATGCCGAGGACAATCAAATTCGGCTATATCATTTGCGTAACGTCAGCTGGTAACGCTTCAAAGATAGCACATCTGCCTAGACCATACGAACATCTTTTAATTTTTTGTGCCAAAAGCTGCTTTATTATACTTTTAATGCGTCTAAAATATTTGTAAAAATAATGTATATTTTTATGCTTTTATCATCTCATTGTCTAACTATTTAACGTATATTTATTTCATACAGCCTTTTAATAATTTTTCGGTGATGCACATTTTATGTTTTATATATCGTCTCTCATAACTCCATAGGAGTGGCATATATATTTTTTTTATTGTTTAGAAGTTGAATGTAATGTTTTATATGTATAGATGGTGAGATGTTAATAAACAATCTGTCTGTCAGTACGAAACTGCCCACAGTCCTTATGTTGAGTCGATTTTGACACAGGTAAACCATAATGAACGTCTACGCTGAGCCGAATTGCACATGCAGATGGCTAAACGTCCTGCAAAATGCGGTTATTTGCGTCATGAAGTCGCCATCGAAATCACCTGTCCTCAATCCGATCGAACACGTATGGGGTGCTCTTCGGAGAAGTCTTCGTGCCTTGAGATTTCAAGCCCAGAATGTTCAAGAGCTGGCGCCATGTTGGGACAACAATGGCGCTGATTGCCTGATGCTGTGTTCACGGGTATTAGGTAGTAAGTGAGACTATGTTGTCTTGCTTCTGTGAATGCAAGATTGGACATACGCTGGACAAGCTCCATTACAGATGGCTAGTCCCTATGAAAAAAAAAGGTGATCCCTTCGTGCTACTGTTGACTGGGGAGGGCGCACCAAGCGCACCTTTAGGCCTTATCCCGCAACACGCTTTGTTCTATATTGATATGTTTGGGACATAATGTAATATGTGAAGTTTCTTTTTTTATTAGTGTACTTTGCTCCTTCACTTGTAGTTGGACTGCGAATTGTGTAAATTTGAGATGTGAATCGGAGACGTATCAAGTGTTGAGTCGCAAAAACTATGTGTTAAGGTATCCCTCGGTCCTCTACAGTGTGTGCTCGGATCCCATCTACTGACTGACTGAGTTTGGTTTTACGCCGCTTTTAGCAATATTCCAGCAATATCACGGCGGGGGACACAAGTAATGGGCTTCACTCATTGTACCCATGTGGGGATTCGAACCCGGGTCTTCGGCGTGACTAGCCAACGCTTTAACCACTAGGCTACCCCTCCGCCCGGATCCCATCTAAAAATGATGGGGATTATAGCTTGCACAGCTGATTGACAAGTAAAGTCGCTGCTTATTTCTCCTTAACAGGCAGTTTGTAATACGATTCTAGGTACAGATTGTTTGTTTGCATCAAACACTGTAAACCAATCTAATGATTTCGAAAGCTGATAATCAAAAAATATAACGAAACTCGTCTGCTATCGTTGTTGAGTTGCACATATGTCATTTTCTTAATTCTCCATATATGTTTTTTCCAGCTTCCAGTTTCTAAATAAACTGGGAAATGATGGTAAAACGTCCTTTCAAATGAGGTTGGCATTTGCATGTTACAAACTTTGACGTCTCAGACGTAGTGCACAGTGAAAATAATGTTGTAGATTAATAATAACGTTTGTATCATTAGATGCCATTAGGTTGATAAAACTAGTTTTTATATTATAGGATGTACAGACAAACAGTAGGTATTTAGAGCTTAAGCTTTCATACGCTGGACATATCATAAGAAAATGAAATTCATCTTTAATCATGGCTAACTTACACACTTTACACAGTCGCATTGTTCTTATTACGTGATAATGCTTCTTTAAAGTACGGAAGTGCTGGGCCATTTAAAAAACCCTGAGCTTTCAACTTACGCTGAAATTTTTAAAATATGTAAATTGAAATTTCAAGATACATATTTTATTTTATTCATTTGAAATTTCCAACTGACAAAACATGTACACTATACTACGGATACCTTTTTTGGGCTGTTCGCCTTTTAATGTTTTTATAGAAATTTCAAGTTATAATATATATAGATTCATACCAAGTTCAAATATCAAAACATTTTAACCTGTCTTGAAATTTTAACTTTGTAACTTGACATTTCAAGAACCCACCGTAACACCCTGTCAGGAGTCCGTATGGTGTGTGATATCTGGGTTGTAAGTCTTGTTGGCTTAATATTGATATTACGGTGATATTTACTTTCAAGTAGATCTCGAAGTGGATAGTGTGCTTGAATTATCAAACGCCATCTCTACATACCCCAAGGCCAAATATAGAGATAGCATCAGGCGGCCTAGGACTATACATTGTCTTCTAAAGCTCGTTGCATGTAAGCAATATACATCATAATGAGATTGTCTGATGAAAGTCGAAACATACTCATGTACATTAAACTTAGGCATCCGTGCAAATAATATAAAAGAGGCATGCATCATAATACCCCCACCTCATTAATTTCTACCTTTTGGACTCATGAAAACTTTCTAACTTGATTACTTTATTGGATATTAAATCGTCTGTTGTCATAGTCTGACAGGTCTTCCTCTAGATAGTTGTTTAACTCCGCAGCTAATGTCTAACCTTCCATGTAGACTGACTCTCCAACAAGACACCATTAGCAGAAATAGCAACGAAAACACAACCCCAATATAACGGAATAGAGGAACAATCTTGAAAAATAAGAGTTTGAGCAAGGCGTATTTTCTGCTGAATATTTAGAGTCGCCATTAAATTTTGTTTTGAAAATTTAATGTATCACCATTTTTTGTTTGATATTATTTGCCACACAAAAACTATGGCAAATCAAGTTGACATTTGTCAGTCTATTCTCACACGAACGCATTTCAAAGAGTATATTGTTGAAATTTTAAACTCTTACACATGATTTGAATTGAGATTTTACTGTATGATGGCCAAATCAACATCCACGCGCTTGCTTCCCCACTGTTTCCTGATAGTTCCGTTTGACACATATGTTGGAAGAAATCCTGTTGTTTGACCAGCTAGAGCTTGTTTTCCACATGCCCCAAGTGTGGCTACAATGCTATCACATGACGGCGCCACCGAAGCCAATATATCTCCACAACTCTCCGAAGACACTGCCTGCGTGTTTAAACACAAACATCAACTATTTTTAAGGATGGCATCGTTACACGACTCCCAAACTAATTAGACCATTCATTTATAAACAGCCTTCAAGTTAAAAGATTGCTATACAAGTGAGGAAACAGCCCCATATGTTACCCCGACTTGCAGGTAGCCACATAGCGTGTATTGTGAAACACTCTCCACCCAGGAGACCGACGGGCGTCTGGCTCGTCCTGGAAAATGGCCGGAAGAGGAACAAGGAGAATATGTTCCGGCTGTGCTTCCACTGCAGGCAGCGCCCCTCGGGGTAATGACGTCACACTTCCCGCTTCATTGTAGCTAATCAGTGCGGCGTACTATTGCTTGTGACAGTAACTACTGCAGTCAGTCACTCCTGGGGCGGTCGAATTCCAAGCAATGTAAAGTAACACAGTTTGCAAACACAGTGAAAGCTATAAATAACCATGCCTTATTTTGATTTAGCAGACAATACAAAACACACTGAAAATGTGTTGGAGTTTACATTTTTGTTGGAACTCGCTTAATGTGATCCTTGCACCCCAATTTGATGTGACAGGCTGCGCATAGACCTGGGTAAACAGGCCGCTGAAAACTTTCTTACCTCACGTATCACATATTTATTCAGATTCACCACAGTATACCGTTTAGGGATAAACATGATGGGTTTCAGTTCAGACATTTGGTAGAACCAATGTAGATTCTATACCTGTAGTTACGTGGCAGTACGTAATTCTAATTCTAAGTGGAAGCAATGTAAGTGAGGCAATCATAAAATTCGAGCGTTCTGTTTTATAGGTTATACTCTTTCGGCAGCCGTTGGGTAGAGTGACCTCCCTTGCTTGTTTATTGTCCCCCGCCGAAACGCGGAACGGGGGACTATGTATTCAGCGGCGTCCGTCCGTCCGTACGTCCCGATTCTTGTTAACGCAATATCTGATGAACTGTTGTACCCAATGTCTTGAAATTTGGCGACAGCCTACATTGGGGGATTACACAGACACCAGTCGATTTGGGTGACCTTGACCTTATTTTCAAGGTCACCACGACACTGACCACTTTTCAAACTGTTGTTAACGTGATATCTCATGCACTGTTGTACCCAGCTTCTTCAAATTTGGTGACAGCCTACATTGGAGATTACGCAGACACCAGTTTATTTTGGTGACCTTGAACATATCTTCAAGGTCACCATGACACTTTGCACGCTTTTAACTCTTGTTAACGCGATATTTCATGGACTGTTGTACTCATGAACTGTTGTACCCAATGTCTTGAAATTTGGTGACAGCCTACATTGGGGGATTACGCAGACACCAGTTTATTTTTGGTGACCTTGAACTTATCTTCAAGGTCACCATGACACTTTTAACTCTTGTTAACGCGATATTTCATGGACTGTTGTACTCATGAACTGTTGTACCCAATCTCTTGAAATTTGGTGACAGCCTATATTGGGGGATTACGCAGACATCAGTCGATTTGGGTGACCTTGACCTTATTTTCAAGGTCACCATGACACTTTGCACGCTTTTAACTCTTGTTAACGCGATATTTCATGGACTGTTGTACTCATGAACTGTTGTACCCAATGTCTTGAAATTTGGTGACAGCCTACATTGGGGGATTACGCAGACATCAGTCGATTTGGGTGACCTTGACCTTATTTTCAAGGTCACCACGACACTGACCACTTTTCAAACTGTTGTTAACGTGATATCTCATGCACTGTTGTACCCAGCTTCTTCAAATTTGGTGACAGCCTACATTGGGGGATTACGCAAGCACCAGTTTATTTTGGTGACCTTGAACATATCTTCAAGGTCACCATGACACTTTGCACGCTTTTAACTCGTTAACGCGATATTTCATGGACTGTTGTACTCATACACTGTTGAACCCAATGTCTTCAAATTTGGTGACAGTTTACATTGGGGTATTACACAGACACCAGTTTATTTTGGTGACCTTGACCTTATCTTTAAGGTCACCACGATACTTTGACCGCTTTTTAAAGGCAATATCTCATAAAACATTGCACCCGATGTTTCCAAGTATGTTGGCAGCTTACATTGGCTGATTATGCAGACACCAGTCATTTCAGGCATCTTTTATGTGACCAAAAAATAAAAAGTAGTAAATATAGATATTCCATTCTTTAGAGGCGGGGGACATTGCCATATCAGTGGCAAACACTTGTTGTCCTTGAAACATTCGTTGCCCTTTCGGTATGGAGATCCCGGTTGTGAAGAGCTCCTACAGGTTATCCTACCCCTTATCCTTATCCTACAATAAGAATCAGATCAGACTGAACCATCTGGCAGCTGTGAATATTTTGTGTTTTTTAAACGTAAATCCACCCAGAAATTAAAACTGATGTTTTAACATTTCGTACTGTCTGATTTAACACGATGACTTATGCTGAATGTGACCATTTAAGTGGGTGGCATTTTGTGTAGAACAGGGGTTGGTCTGTTAAGCTCGGAAAGAGAACTGGTACTTTGTTTTGTTTTATTGCTGCTTTAAGACCAGACAGTGCACACACCTGGAGTTAATTAAAAAAACTAAAATAGCAGTCAATGGGAAAATGCACAATTTTGTATGGCCTTTACATGCTTGTTAGCGGTTTGTTATTCACTTACGGACTTCAAGGACTGCAGTTTCCAGAATCATGGTACACTAACGGTTTGTCTCTGAATATATATATTTCTGCTGAAACTCTTGAAGAGCAAGACAAGGGCGTTTCGAGGCCTCTTTCCATCACTTGCCCCGTCTGAAAGCATGGATTAGCTGCTACAGCATTCAACACTTCCTTCAGGATTAGACAAGATATGCCTTAAGGTTTAAGTGAGACATTTTACAGTAAAGACTAAAAGACACTGGTGAGCGCACTGATTTGTGCAATATTGCTGCTACATTTCGACCGATTTCTTTTGCCTTTATGTTTGTAAACGTACGAATAAGTGATTAGGGTCAGTTGTTGATCTCTCGTTTATCTTGTGTGGTTATTTATCAATTTCCCAATTTAGTTTAGTACCCACCGACTTATGGGTTAACCTTTGTGTATTAACTTGGGTATCAGATAACAGGTAACAATTGCAACTTTTCTTGGAGATAATCATGCCCCGTATAGTGTATGTGAAGGCATAAAAAAACTCGAGAAGTGTAAATGAAGTATGAAATGAGTGTGAAAATAGCACTTTTGATGTAATTGACAATGATGTGAGAACAAATAACATAAATTACTATTTGTATCAGAATCTTGTGCCAATGCATTCTGTAGGTTATTGGTGTGTGAATGTGACAGTAGTATAAAATGTATCTTTGTGCATATTCCACACAATTAAACAGAGAGCATAAGTCATAAGTGTTAAATGTCTTAACTGTCCCATTACCTTTTCTTTCCACTCATTTGTAGCCCAGTCGTCTGAGGCGACGCAATTCGTTGTTGCGTCGCTTGGACACACTAGAAACCAATGCTCCTGAGTTCGAATTCCGGTTTCCCCCAATTTGTTTCCAGATTCTTCTGCACCACACCCGTGCTCGTAGATTTCACCGAAATGGTACAATTCTGAGATCCTCATCACCAAGGTCTTTCCTTGGGTGATTAAGTCGGGTTTCAACAAGCTTTGTTTGTATCACGGCTTGCAATTGTCAGCTGCATGTGGGAGGAACTTCCAATGTAAAGTATTGTAAATATTTACGCGCACGACCCATGGGAAATCCCCAAGCGCAGGTATCGTGCAGACAAAAGAAAGATATAAGTTCAGGGGAAAATCAAAATTCAACTTTCTATCCCACTGAACGATGAATGATCCTGCCACTAAGCAGTTATCAATTCCATTTGTATCACGCAAAGTTTATATTTTACAGAACATTAGTGTATGGTGTTGGCGTTGCCCCTCTCATGCGTTCAACACGTAAGCGGTCATAAAATCACTTTCCGAAACACGTTTGAATTCATTATTTTTGCTGTCTGGACAATATCTGCCTCGTTCTCTTTCAGCGTAGATTGTGTCATAAGCTACGCTCGATACGCTGGGGTATACCCTAGGCGTAAAAGCTGTTCATGTATAATCGCTTACACGAAGTTGGTTCATTTCCTGATGTCTTGGTAAAATGTCCACAACAGTATTTGTATACCTGGGTGTACAGAGCGCGACCAAGTGTACATACATCACACTGACAAATACACTACCACCATCTCCCCCTCACACATCACATACACACCACAAGTACATACCACATTACACTTCACACACGCACGCACGCACGCACGCACGCACGCACGCGCGCGCCAAACAACCTGATGTTTTTTGAAAATTGGTGTTATCACTTCCATCCATGCTTAGCCCTACCGCAATACAGAAGAGTTTTTGTTATATATTATAATGTTTTCTTGGCAATTACTTAATTTAAAAAAGACATGATATATTAAATTCGGACTTTGGAAATTTTGCACTCGTGTGTGGAAAAACATATATGTCTTCTGCAAAAATTAAGATTTTGCATTGCCATCAACAGAATAGACTATTTATCTTTTGGAATATATACTATCACAAAAAGTAAGGTATATTCCATGCTGGGATGATATTGTTTGTAAACCAAGTTGTATGGTTGTATATGGATTTAAATGATTATTCCATCTACAACATGTTATAATGTTCCTGCAAACACGCCAGTTATCTGCAAGCGTTTGTCAAGATGACCAGGTGAACATGATGTAGGTAAAATTTACAGTGAAACTTGTCAGTGTGTTGCTGTACATCTCAGTGAAAAAACTAGACTGAAAGTTGTTCTGATATTGTTTTAAACTCAAACATCTTTTTACATCAGGCGTGTCAAGTCGGAAACGGCTACGTGCAAATGACATGAAGATAAAGCACTGTGGCAAAATCTCTGAACTTTTCACAGTCAGTAATTACTTTTAGTATGCGAATAAATGTTGAAGGCTTCTCCCTTCGAACGATGTGAGGTTACTGAGAAAATTATGTAAATATATATTTCGAAGAAATGAGATATTTAAGGGGTAGAAAAAGTCAACTGCGTATTTTACCGAGTTGATTTAGAGCCATGCTGCCAGGCTATCCACCATGTTCAAAATACAAGCAACAAAACCCTTTGTACTTCAATTTGTAACCAATTCTACAATTCCGACTCTATGATGAGCGTGTGTTTATGAATCACCGGTGGTTCCCATCACAAACACATGCAAACGTTAGTCCATTGTTCACTTTTCACAGTTAACAAGTCAAAACAGGGAATTGCATCAGCCAAATTGTGGTCACTAATGCATCAAATTTTGAAATGTCTACGATACAACTTTTTGGAAGCTTTACAGAGACCTTTAATATTGTAACCATGGCCGGACAACTTCTGAGCTCTTTGAAAACTTGATAAAAATAACATACAAAGGTAGTGAAACATAAACTCCAAAGGTTGTAGCTGTTGGAATATTTCTCGACATAAAGAGATATTAGTACAGTGTTGTCGAGATCTTTTTGTAACTCTTAAATATCTACGCATCGATTTAGATATGAACACATGAAGTGGTCTCACTGGTTTCCATCTTAATATCAAGAGAAGGTAGGTAATCAGTGGGAATTGGTTATTTGAGTTTTATTGACAAGTACAGATAATCGATGTACCTGAAACTCAAATTCTTGGCCAGATTATCAAGCTTTGATTTTGCCAACCCAAGTAGAAATTCTAACTCACATGCATAGAGAAACAGATCCAGAGGAGAGAAGCGAAACCGGTGTCAGAAGGGATGGCGAATTCTTCTCGTAATGTTTTACCTCCAAGATTTAAGGAATGTTATCAATGGGAGAGTCTCATATTTCACAAACTGTTTTCTCAGTAAACTCCAGCTGCTATTTGCTTTCATGTTTTACAAATTGTCCTCACCCCTTTATATACGTAGCGGGGGCAGCATATTCGACCATCTGGAGTCACAAAAACGGTCTGGCACGCTCAGTCAGAAGAATCTGCTATTACCTCTTCATTTGGTCACACCTGATGTGCCTGACTGGACCAATTCTGTCGATGCAGTCATCGATTCTGGGTATTGAGTTTTAGAAAGAGATCCATTTCATGTGTCTGCAGCATCAACAATGGAATTTTGAATGAATGATGTCCTGGTGCAAAGATGTATTGCACTTCCTTCTTCAAGTTTGATTGGATTCATCCGTTTGGGATGAATACTACTGGAATAAACTTACTGTGCATCATTTGATATTGTGCAATTTGTAATGCAAAAGGAATAATAACATGACTTGTGGTGTTTTCCTTCATCACTGTTTAACTGTTGACACTAAGCGATTGAAGAAACCTTGGGGAATGTTGTTCCATGTCTGAACATACGCTTGTCCCAATTCAGCTAACATCAATGGCTGATTCTGGGCTTGGCGTAAACGTTGCTCAGTTTAGGTCCTGAGAAACAGCTGACCAGGGGAGTACTGGAATGTTCTGCTGTCTCGGGAAATCTGTCACAACACGAGTTACATGTGGACGGGCATTATCTTGCTGAAGTATGAAGTCACGTCTCTGTCCTTGAATGAACGGGTGCACATGAGGCCCAATGATCTCATCCCTGTATCGAGGCCCAATGTTCTCGTCTCTGTATCGCAGACCTGTCAGATTGCCACTGACAATGTCAAGTTGTGTCCGACATTGAGATGTGATCCTCCCACCCCCACCCAACCCCCCCTACCATAACGCTGTCTCCACAAAACCGTTGACGTTGAACAAGGTTCACCTCGGCTTCTGTACATCCTTGTCCTGCCTTCTGTACACCCTTGTCCTGCCTTCTGTACACCCTTGTCCTGCCTTCTGTACACCCTTGTCCTGCCTTCTGTACACCCTTGTCCTGCCTTCTGAGCTGTCCAGATGAAATCGCGACTCGTCTGGGAACAAAACATAATCTTGTCTCCTGTACCGTAGG
Source organism: Haliotis rubra (assembly GCF_003918875.1). NCBI lineage: Eukaryota > Metazoa > Mollusca > Gastropoda > Lepetellida > Haliotidae > Haliotis > Haliotis rubra. The sequence goes on from NW_025766137.1 coordinate 243,512, forward strand.
TGCTGTCTGCACCTGGCAAGACATGCCTGTCGGTGACGTTGGAGAAAAATCGCACATAAACCAGGGATGGAACGAGCAGTCAAACTGGCAGTCTGGAATCTATGTTTCGATGAACACCAAAATGTCTGGCCACATCATTTGGGGCCATACTAGTCTCCAGCCTACCCACGGCGCGGAGACACTGAATTTCTGTAAGCAATGTCTTAACGAAGATTGAAATTAGCGTGTTTTCCACAACATTATTAAGCCTGAGAATAATCAACCGTTCTTCTATCATCAATATCATGTGTGTGAATTTCAGCTGCCAAAAATGTGAGCAATGTCATTGTGCACAAAGGGCAAGTGCCACCGCGATATGTGACATCAAATTTCATGCAAAGTGCTTTGCTCCATGTGTATATAGGGTTATTTTTATAGCATTTCAAATAACTTTTACTTTATGCAATTCAGTTCCTTTTCCCGTGAGTATAGTTTCACAGAAACAACACCAGTTACATCTACACCATGACACAATAAATCTGTATGGCGGGGTGCCTCTGTAAGCATGTGAACAAACTCTTGAATTAACTCTGACACTTGAGCCTTTTGCTCAGATGATAAATGACCTAACTTGACATCTAAGTTAGCTAAAATATCATGGTCAGAAATACCATAATATAAAGTTTACAAAGTACAGTTGTCGTTGGTATTAGACCACACTGAGTAGTTGCATTGTCATTCCTTTCAACAAACTTTCTCAAAACTTTTTGTCATAACATGCCTTCATGGTATGTGCTGGAACTCCAGAAAGCAGAGACCAAAATGACAGCAAAAACATACTCCAACCAACTCATTTTAGACCTATCATTCAGCCATTGCTCCTTCAGTTACTTTAAAGGTCCATGAACCATGGCACAGGACAAGGCCAAATGGTCTAAATCCAAAACACTCCTGAACTGACTCACTTACAGAAAACGATAACAAATCCATGCCTTCACCCCAATCTCCGGTAAGTTCATCCTGTATACACCAGCATTCCTCAAGACGACAAGTGACTTTACATGGAACGGTTACCTTCAGCTGACACAAAACCTTTGCTAACATACACTAAGGACACACCTCTCACACACCAACAGACTTTGATGACAGGTCTGAAAATGCTAACTCCTCAATAGCCGAACCACAAAAACAACTGACATTCACAAAAACATTAAGGGAAGAATAAAACTTGTTTCACTCAGACATTATATATGTCCTAGCTTACGGCAATATATAATTGCAGGTTCTGAATGCAGATCCAAAAGCATCTTCAGTAACAACTGTAGCTGAACTTGACTTTTTTGTCAATGAACAAAATGCTAGATTAACACTAGAGCAGATGAACAATTATTCTCTTAATTCACCCCATGAATTCCAAAACGATTTTGTGATATCTTAAATTCGGATCCTTTACATCCCCACCCCCCAAAAAAAATAAAAATAAAAAAATAAAAAAATATATTTTTTTTTGTTTAACTTGTAGATTTCCACATTAAAACCCGGGTATTCCAGCAATTCAACCAAAGGAATTCAGGGTGAAACCATCAAACAACAAATAAATGCTATACATTAAAAACGAGTGTATCAGAAAGTTAACAAATCAATACAACTAACTGCATATATAGGCATGGCGGCACACTATAGAGTGGAAGTACAAAATTCAACGGCAGTACGATTACAAGGGCAGTGTAAATAGAAGCGGCAATGAGAATAATGCTAGTTTTAATAGAGTGTAGCGAGCAGCAACAGTCATCACACTTCCCAAATAGGTCGTTACGCCAAACACCCGGGTTCGATTCCCCACCTGAGTACAGTGTGTGAAGCCCATGTTCTGGTGTTGTTCCCCGCCGTGATATTGCTAAAGGCGGCGTAAAACCAAACTCACTCACTCATTCCAAAATAGGTCATGGCTGGATATTCCGGGTAAAAAGATGATCTTCACACAACTGCCGACGTACTTCACCCGACTTAGATATCACAAAATGTAGATTTGCTAGACATACCCAATGAACACTGAAATCACTGACAGATTGTAGATTTTTAGTTTTTAGTCAGTTCTTAAACTTGTCTTTCATGATACAGGAATACCATCAACAATTTATATTTATCTTAAAACGTCAAGTAACATTATTGTGGTCCCTGAATACCCAGTTGAACCGTTATTCGTTTCGTCCTTGATCTGATATGTTATCATTTGTTTAGCACCAAGTTGGAATCGTTGAAGGGATTATTTAACCATAAAGTTTTCATAACTATTTCAGCGAAATCATATCATAATTTCATGCGGGTCCTCTATTAGAGTATTTTCTTTGTGCTTATTGCTGCTGTGTGGGTCAGTACACCTGCACTGATATCAGTCCTGAATAACTGCAGCATTATCTTAACCAACACCAATAGATAGATTTATAACATGACAAAATATCTCACATATTTGCTGCGTATGATGTTCCTATCAAATACTGTCAATTATTTAACACATCACCTCATACCATAGGTTTTATTCAGTTAACAAGAAATGTATATTTTACGTATGAAGAAGCAACACCATCTCCAATCGTTTGAGTATCTTTAGTAAATCAGTTTTGAAGACCTGAACTAGAAACATCATAACGATAAATTCTCAATGATGTAACCATGTTTCCAGTGAACATTTGACAGTTCAGACAAGCTCATTCCGTTCACTGCTATGAAGGTTCAGGTGGACCCCCTTCCAGGTAGGCTGTGTTTCCGGGATTTCGGTTTCAACAACAAAATAAAAGTAAAGAGATATTATTCTTATATCCCAGATGTAAGGTTGAAAAGGGTGGGAAATTTTCATACACCAGCGTCAGCAGCGCTTCTGTCGTACGACATTGTGGATGAGAAACCAGTTGTAATGCAAAGTGAATCTGAAGTGGCAAATCTAAACCCAAAAGGAACGAACGACTAGTATATTCACAGAAGCAAACATGGCAAAAACGATTAATGTTGTAGTGCTGATAACTATGGTACTACGACACTATTCGTCGTTTTCAAGATTTTGGCTCACAGTCCTCAAGAAATCACATAATCATCAATATCCGACCACAATGTCGATATCTGATGTAACCTCCGCCAGATGCAAGAACATCCCTGACCCTCCCCCACATTGACTGTATCAGACGTTGAATTTGACGTTAACACACTGTGTTCAGGGCTTGAGGGATGGCGTGTTCCAATACATCAAGATTTGCGCTGGAGAATATCTCTGGCGTGGTGTGTGACCCAAGGTAGAGATGACGTAAGAAATCACCAACGGCACGTGCGCGATGTGGCTTAGCATTGTCGTCGTGGAAGACTGGCCTTGTGTTCAGAGGATGGTAATCGGAATGTGGTACAACAACCCTGTCTAGGATGTCAGTGATGTAGTGTCATCCATTCGCATTTTGCCTGATCCTCACAAGATCAAGTTTACAGTCATGTGAGATGCACACATCATCAATAAACCCCAGCCAAACGGTACATGCTCCAAGATATTCCGTTGGGCATATGCAGTGTTTATTCTGTGCAAAACACGATGATCAGTGACCTCAAATTAGAAGGGACTTCAAACGCGTGTCCCCCTTTGGGGGTTTGTTTGTTTGTTTTTGTTTGGAAAATGACTAAAGGCCAGCAGATTGAATTTAATGTAATGCAATGGCGGAGCCAAGTGGGGTTCAGGGGATTTGACCCGATGATTCTGAGTAGGGCTGTATCTTCGCCAGCATCCACCAACATCTTTTGCAACATGCCAACATTTTCGAGCAGTAAGAACAGTTTACTGAAAGTTGATATTTGCCTAATGACGGGTACACGTATTGCAACTGATACTCGCCTTTGATCGTTTCAGGTGCATAGCTAAAAAGCAATAATAATTGACTATGTATCAAAAGAAACATCTAATATAACACAATTATTATGTGAATATAAATGGCTATAAGGAGGTGGAAAATACCAGGTGTTGCAATACCTGTTTTAGTGAAAGTATATTAATGATTTTATTCATTTTGTGTTTTTCCTGTTTTGTTTAGTATATGTCAAGACACCGTCTGGAGACTTTCGTGGGAGTAAACCGTGTATTATGCGAGCAACATGTAACTGTTATATACAACTCATAACAAGGACCAAGTAAAAAAATATGATAGATATGAAGAAGCATACACATTGTACAGAAAGTAAAAACATTAACATATTTTTAGGGATATAATTCATACTGTCAAGAAAGCAGTTGGTGATCAGTAGGGATGGATATTTACAACCGTGCCAATAGAGGCAACAAGGAGAGATACATCTGCTTCTGAGTCTGTGGCACGTAGAGACCTGGGGTAGAAGTGTCCAACTACCTAGTAATAAATTGGGACTAGACAGGGCAACCTGTGTCAATGAACACAGTCAACAGTCTTCTCATGCCCAACACATATGCATATCGTAGGCCTTATTTCAACGTGTCGGGTCGGCTTTCGATCGGCTGGTCATGTTAGGCCGTGTGAATCGAAATTGTGTTATACCGGTCTGCTAAACTGTCGTATTGATTTGTTTTGTCTTAGACAAATTATACTTTTCAAGTTTGTAACTTTGCCAAGAAGCCTTTAGCTTAAGGGCCAGTTTGTTGGATGTTGTTTTTTACTAAAGCATACCATTTCCGCATCAATTTGGTGAAAGCTTTCTTGAATACTGCTTATATATGGCATCGCCTTTAAGGTGCTCCATATTGGGCAGGGGACAGATATGTTGAACCACGATATATTTAAACATTGGAAAACAAAAACAGAAACCTCAAAACGGCAGCTCTACTTCGGCACTCTGATGATGAAATAAGGCCCAGATTATTGTATTCCGAGAGAAATACTTGATGTCGGTTCCTTGTCTTGGAAGTTATTGGTGAACGTGCTACAATTTCATATTCACTTCATTTCTTTAAGTTAAAGGATTCAAGGTTAAGCCGATGTTAGTTGAACGATGTCAAAACGTTACGACCTGGAGCTGTTTTGATTTTTGATAAGCCCCTTCATTTCGACGTGGCCACCTCTGGGACATTGATCGTTGTCCACCTGAACAAACCGAACAAAACACTTTGCATTGAATGTGTCATTGAAGCCAAACGATTCACATTTTGTAAACATAACGGTGTGTTTCCACCCTTTTGACTTTCGATACAATAACTTTACCAAGTTCTATTCAAGTTGAATGTTTCTCCATGCCCCGGACTTCTACATCCTATGACCTACTTGCTCTTTTAGAAAGAGAAATGTGAATTTTTAACAGATTTCATACAAGGATAAGGTTACTTTCTTCAGCTGTGGTAAAAGTTAACATGACGGCACTGCATGTACTCCGCTTTTGAAATGTCCTCACTGTCAAGATGATCATGTCCTTACTGTCAAGGTGATCATGTCCTCACTGTCAAGGTGATCATGTCCTCACTGTCAGGGTGATCATGTCCTCTTCATGGTCAACTGAAGTATCATTCCGTTGCACTTTCTTCAGCTGTTGTAAAAGTTAACATGACGGCACTGCATGTACTCCGCTTTTGAAATGTCCTCACTGTCAAGTTGATCATGTCCTCACTTTCAAGGTGATCATGTCCTCACTGTCAAGGTGATCATGTCCTCACTGTCAGGGTGATCATGTCCTCACTTTCAAGGTGATCATGTCCTCACTGTCAAGGTGATCATGTCCTCACTGTCAAGGTGATCATGTCCTCACTGTCAAGGTGGTCATGTCCTCTTCATGGTCAACTGAAGTATCATTCCGTTGCACTTTCTTCAGCTGTTGTAAAAGTTAACATGACGGCACTGCATGTACTCCGCTTTTAAAATGTCCTCACTTCCAAGGTGATCATGTCCTCACTGTCAAGGTGATCATGTCCTCACTGTCAAGGTGATCATGTCCTCACTTTCAAGGTGATCATGTCATCACTGTCAAGGTGATCATGTCCTCATTGTCAAGGTGATCATGTCCTCACTGTCAAGGTGATCATGTCCTCACTTCACTTTCAAGGTGATCATGTCCTCACTGTCAAGGTGATCATGTCCTCACTGTCAAGGTGATCATGTCCTCTTCATGGTCAACTGAAGTATCATTCCGTTGCACATATGTCGATTGTGAATAAACAATTAGCAACGCCGATCCAAGGACAAGGACAAATATAGTCGCATCTACGAACACAATAGAACATTATTGTTATGGTTCTGTAGTTTAAACAGTTAATACGGTTGAAACAGCATCACTTCAATGTCAGGTCTGTCATGGGCGATAGGAGATATGATAAAACAAGTTTCTGAAATTGAAACTCAAGAACAAAAAACATAGTTGCCCCAAAAATATTTAAAAAAGAAAGTCAGTATCCCCTGTTACTCAGACTTAACAAGTAAAAAAATGTTTTCGATTTTCGGGACACACTGATTTATATCAAAGAGACTTTGAACAAAGCTTTGACATCGTTCATTTTTCAGTGCAAACACACAAAGTGACATTCAATTCTTAAGTGTACCCTCGAATGGCTTGGATAACTGCCTGCGCCAAACGACCCCGTCAGTCGTCGTAACCGTTGCAGAGGAAACTGTCGCCATTCTTGTTGCAAAGCTGCTTACACGTACTTGTATCTGTCGCCAAATAAAGTCCCACGTATGTTCCACGGGATTCAGGTCTGGATCCATGGCAGGCCCCGGAAGGTGATTCACTGCATTATTCTGACTAAAAATGACACTGCACGAGAACGGTGTGGCCTGAGGTTGTCATCCTCGATCCAGCACTTCCTGGACATACTGATCTCCCGTCACATTCCCATGTATAGATACCAAGCCATGTTCACAGCCACGAGAGACACTTTCCCACACCATGACGGAACCTCAAACAAAGGCAACATTTGGCTGAACGACTTTTGCTGCAAATGCTGTATTACGCTGCCTCCAAACTCAAGTTCCCATATTCCAGCGTTGCGGAGGTAAACACCAAACCAAACGTGCTTGTTGGTGATGATCGCTCAGTAGAGAGCGTTTGATGACCCTTCTAGAGTTGTAACGGGCTCTCCTTAGGCGATTCCGGACAGTTGTTTTAGAGAGCCGCCGAAATGGTAACCATTGGTGCTTCAGAACGGTGCTTGTGGCGAACAGTTGTTGTCGAGTGAGGCTCAATAGTACCGTCTTCACGATCTGACGTCAACCTGGGTCGCCCAGAACGTGGGTGATCCTTCACCTCATTGGTTTCCCTGTATTTTCTGACCAAACGACTGACAACCAATTGCTTTAAAGGACATACCAGAGTTACGCATGCCGATAATTTTGATATCTCTGGTCATCTTATTTTTTTCTTCTTATCATAGTGGTAGAAAAATGATGTAGATTCAATACCGACATGTGGCACAGTACAAACTGCACTTGTGAAATTTCGGGGGGTTGCGTCTGGACATGCTAGACAGGGTGTGTTTGGGAGACACTTTACAGCAAAGACACCTGCAATAATTTCTTAAATGAACATAATTATCATACATATCACCAAACACAAGCCGAACTTGAAGAAATCCACATGTACAGACGTAGTGGCATATCGGTAAAGGCTCGGAATACCAGGATAAGCAACAAGGGATATGCGACTAATGAAAAATCACAACTTTTAGGGCAACTTTTAAAACAATTACGAACACTTGCATCAAGAACATTATTAACATGGAAAAAACGGACAAAGTTTTACAAATATTTGATCACAATATATGCGACTGGAAATAAACCAGGACCAGTATCGCAGTGTGCGAAATTTTAAGAAAATAAAACTAAAAGGTTGGAGAGAAGGTTTGCGTTAAACTAAGCGTAAGTATGGAATTTGATCTGAGAAACAGAAAGATAAGGATCACTGAAAAACATTCAGCATCTTAGTTTTAAGAATACTTAGGTAAGAAATCAGTGATAGGTTTGTAGAAACGATGAGCAGAATCAATTTTAGAAGTTTCAGAAAGGCCATGAAATAGAAAAATCTCTGCATTTAACTCTGATAATTCCGAGGACAAAAATGAACCATTTCCTTTGACCGATGTAGGAATGGATCATGAAACCACATCTGTGTCGGATAATAGCCATTTCAGTTATTGAATCATCTACCAGAAAACTCTCTCTCAGCCCTGTTATATTTATTTTACAGTATGTTGGAAACGGGAAATTTTCATCCTTCAGGTCCAGGCACATAGGTACCTTCACCTTGGCACGAAAGCCAGGTAATATTACAACCCAATATCATCAGTAAAAGTATGGAACAAGTTATCAATAGGCGTCTTGTCTGGTATCTGGAATAATATAGTCGGATAACGTATACGGTTTGGTTTTTAACATAAGAGGAGCATCAGTGATCATGTCAAATATAGAAGTTTTTGTACGGGATAGTTTGATAAATTACCAAATGTATTCATCTTTTCTGGCTTGGAGAAAACCTATGGTACGACATGGAATGTTATCATGCACAATATGGCGAGCATGCTTTATTGCAGGTGTTTTAGAGTGAGCTACACGAGTACTTTAAGGAAGTATTTTATCAGTCACTCTTCTTCGTATTAATATAAACAACCTTGGAAACGTTCGGATTGAAAATATTGATGAGTCATTGTTTCTTGATGATTTTACTAATTCATGCTGTGAACATCGATAAAGGACAGTTACAACTTAACCGTAGTAAGATTCATAAGTAGTCACCGGACTACTGATTTAAGTTTTCAAAGCCAAAACATGTGTTTATGGTTTTATAAAACGCTAAAAGGACCCAGTGATATGCTTAGACAAAATTCCAATCGGAATGGTCAAGGAGACATCTTTTTTAGGAATAATGCTACATCGCTTTTATATAGTAAAGGTCTTTTCAATTTTAAATAGGACAAAGACACGCAAACTTTGCCCCATCTTTACGGCTCTAAATCGGATCATGACTGTTTCATTTATGGTTCAGCAAGTAAATCATATATTAAAAAAAAAACCATTGATCGTAAAGGTCATAGAATGTAGAAAGTTTGTATATATATGCTGCAGCCAAGGAACCCTGTCCTAAAAATAAAAATAAATCTGGCAGTACAATATGTTCCTCAGTCTCAGTTTCTGTTCATCCACTCCAGTATTTAACACTGTTTTAATCATACTAAGTAATCAAAGAAACCCAGTCAATTTTACCACCATTCAGTGACATCTTTAACATTCGTATTTTCGACTATCTAGAATTGCCGATTCCAGACTACATGGTAGTCATTACAGCCTCATTTGGGGTTTACGAAACTGAAAAGAGTGATACGAATGTTTAACAAGCTTTGCTGGAAATTAGACTTCCACAAGCTTTTTCACCGATGGCGACACCTATTACACATAATGGTTTCAGAGAACAAAACAGACGGGTCTTTAGCTTGAACACGTTTTATTAATTCTCCACTGTCCACAGACACAGCGTGTAACTCTCACTTCATAGTTCATACATTTATGTGATAAAAATATGAACATTCAATTTAAATGAAATCCATGTATACATAATACATATCACATGTATTCCATATCCAACACAGATTATACAATTTCGCAATTGAATACGGTACACTATGAAGTTCCCTGATGATATGGAAAAGCTTGTCTATCACGTTTATAGTTGTTTTAAGACTGCAGGAGAGAGAGGGGGCCTATATTATCCCTTTCTAAATATCGGAAGAGATCCGCCAAGGTTCTCGGTATTACTTAAAGAAAACTGGCATACATTTTGCACAAGCGAGATGAGACAGCAAGACAAGTAACGGGGTCGTCTCACAGACAATTTCAGTAAATAAACCTGACAGTTTTCAAAAGGAAATTGTGAGAAATACAATCCGAAGATTGTTTGCAGAAAACAAGTTCATATCATGTACTCTATTGAAATGATACATGGAAAAAGAATATCCGTTGATTGTGTCCACACATTGTCTTTGGAAGTATTACATTCTTTTGGAAATTGCTACAGGAAGATCTCAGGAGAGACAAGACATGTTTTGTGTGAGAGAAAAGATGTCTCTTTGAGGAACAATTACCTTCGTACCATCAAGAAGAAGAGAGTTGAGGGATACGAGATTATCTACCTTGATGAGACCTGGGTAAATGCATGTTAGTGGGTTGCTTCTGACGCCAAGACGTCACGCAAACTCCTCCTTGGCAAAGGAGAGAGACTAATCATTTTACATGCTGGGTGTGAAAGTAAAGGAATTCTCCCAGGATGTGAATTGGTCTTCCGCCCGAAATCCAAGGACAACAGAGATGAATGGCACTGTGTTCTTGGAGTGGACGGAGAAACAACTGCTTCCTGCTCTGCAAATAAGTCCCTCGTCGTTATGGACAGCGCCTCTTATCACAGTGTGCAGGATCTAGATACCAAGGCGCCGTCGTCAAACTCACGGAAAAGGAGAAATGATAACTTGGTTGCAGATGAACAATGTTCCCTTTCCAACAAAAGCAACAAAGCCTGTACTGTATGACGTCATGAAGCTAAATAAAACCAAACCTGTGTACAAAGTGAACAAACTGTTACATACACACGAGCATGATGTTCTTCGTCTACTCCCTTATCATTGCAACTTGAACCCTATCGAGATGATCTGGTGTATTGTAAGAAGGTGATGCTGGGAGACAAAACGAGAAATGTAAACTATCAGATGTTCAAAAACTCAGACTCGGAATTTGGAAACATTTTACAGGAGGTTTAGGCCAGGGCCTAGATTTTCGAAGCTCTCTTAGCGCTAAGATAGTCGTAAGTTAATGTTAATGTATGGCACTTCCGACTTTCTAAGCGCTAAGAGAGCTTCGAAAATCTAGGCCCTGGTGTGTAGCAAACGTTGTGACAGATGTGTAATCCGCATACTGGAGACGTGATGGTTTACACCATGCAACAGTCCAGCCCATTGTGATCTAAGTCGACAGTGATGTAAGTGACCACAGTGACAGAGTTCGGCTGTTACAGTGCTTGTACAGACTCCCGTGTAGCCAAATGTATTAAAACAACAGATATCTTATGATAATTTGTGAAACCACTTTTTTATTCCTTTATATCAATGCGCCAAATTTATATCATGAGTTGGTACAGGGAAACAAATAAGAAAGATGTGAAAATTGTTGAATTTTATTTGTAACCCCTTGTAATTAGGAATTCATCGGTACGATTTTGGAGCAAACAGACTATAAATACCACAAAAACATGATACACCAACACACGTACGGGACATGACAAAACGCAAATACAGATTTATCGAAGTTAACATGGTTAATAACCATAGTATAAAAAAGTTTTCTGATCAATGCAAAATATCAAGTGTAAACTACTCACATATCTTCTTGGCCCTTTGCACACCTACAAGTTTCAGTTACCGCAGTTAACATGTGCCGTGTGCTCTGGTCGCCCAGACGACTTTACTATTGGGACCAAAATAAAATCGGGATTATTTTACCGGCGCGGACCAAAGCAAAACCCGGATACGGGGAAATCTAACTTGGATGCTATCCCCCAACAATGGTACTTTATCATTGTGTTTAACTGGTGAACTTCCATATTTATGACAGAGGGTAATTCTATAGTATTCAGTTTACATTTAATGGACATTCCATGGAGATCAGACTCATAATTTTCCGATAGTTATACTTTTTGCCGGCAATCAACAACAATAAAACTGGCCGTCCCTTTTAAGTTGTAATTTTGAATTGTCTTTTTAATTCTTCCATGGCTAACAATGGCATCATCTTATATGTGCTTGTGCAATTTTGCAAGGAGCGCATGTGTGTGCTCAGTGTGCCCAGGTGTGTTTGGGTGTAGAGGATTTAAGTGTGTGTGTGTGTGTGTGTGTGTGTGTGTGCGTGCGTGCGCGTGCGCGTGCGCGTGCGTGAGTGTGATACGTTATGTGTGTGTCTATATGATACGGTGTTGAGTGTCCATGTGTGCACCCGTGTGGCGTTATGTGTGTGTTAATATGATACTGTGTGGAGCGCCCATGTGTGTAGATGTGTAGTGTTAATTATGTGTGTGCTTGTATGATACTGTGTGGAGTGCCCATGTGTGTAGATCTGTAGTGTAACGTGTGTGCTTGTATGATACTGTGTGGAGCGCCCATGTGTGTGCTTAAATGATACTGTGGTGAGTGTCCATGTGTGCACCCGTGTGGCGTTATGTGTGTGCTTATATGATACTGTGTGGAGTGTCCATGTGTGTACATTTGTGTGCTTAAATGATACTGTGTGGAGCGCCCATGTGTGCACCCGTGTGGCGTTAATTGTGTGCTTATATGATACTGTGTTGAGTGCCCATGTGTGTAGATGTGTAGTGTTATGTGTGTGCTTATATGATACTGTGTGAAGCGCCCATGTGTGTAGATGTGTGGCGTTATGTGTGTGCTTAAATGATACTGTGTGAAGCGCCCATGTGTGTAGATGTGTGGCGGTATGTGTGTGCTCAAATGATACTGTGTGGAGTGCCCATGTGTGTAGATGTGTGGCGTTATGTGTGTGCTTATATGATACTGTGTGGAGTGCCCATGTGTGTAGATGTGTGGCGTAATGTGTGCTTATATGATACTGTGTTGATCGCCCATGTGTGTAGATGTGTGGCGTTATGTGATTGCTTATATGATACTGTGTTGATTGCCCATGTGTGTTCATGTGTGTGCTTATATGATACTGTGTGGAGTGTCCATGTGTGTTATGTGTGTGCTTATATGATACTGTGTTGACCGCCCTTGTGTGTTCATGTGTGTGCTTATATGATACTGTGTGGATTGCCCATGTGTGTAGATGTGTGGCGTTATGTGTGTGCTTATATGATACTGTGTTGAGCGTCCATGTGTGTAGGTGTGTGGCGTTATGTGTGTGCTTAAATGATACTGTGTGAAGCGCCCATGTGTGTAGATGTGTGGCGTTATGTGTGTGCTTAAATTATACTGTGTTGAGCGCCCATGTGTGTAGATGTGTGGCGTTATGTGTGTGCTGAAATGATACTGTGTTGAGTGTCCACGTGTGTAGATGTGTGGCGTTATGTGTGTGCTTAAATTATACTGTGTGAAGCGCCCATGTGTGTAGATGTGTGGCGTTATGTGTTTTCTTAAATTATACTGTTTGAGCGCCCATGTGTGTAGATGTGTGGCGTTATGTGTGTGCTTAAATTATACTGTGTTGAGTGTCCATGTGTGTAGATGTGTGGCGTTATGTGTGTGCTTAAATTATACTGTGTTGAGTGACCATGTGTGTAGATGTGTGGCGTTATGTGTGTGCTTAAATTTTACTGTGTGAAGCGCCCATGTGTGTAGATGTGTGGCGTTATGTGTGTGCTTAAATTATACTGTGTGAAGCGCCCATGTGTGTAGATGTGTGGCATTATGTGTGTGCTTAAATTATACTGTGTGGAGCGCCCATGTGTGTAGATGTGTAGTGTTATGTGTGTGCTTAAATTATACTGTGTGAAGCGCCCATGTGTGTAGATGTGTGGCGTTATGTGTGTGCTTATATGATACTGTGTTGAGCGCCCATGTGTGTAGATGTGTAGTGTTATGTGTGTGCTTAAATTATACTGTGTGGAGCGCCCATGTGTGTAGATGTGTGTGCTGAAATGATACTGTGTGGAGTGCCCATGTGTGTAGATGTGTGGCGTTATGTGTGTGCTTACATGATACTGTGTTGAGCGCCCATGTGTGTAGATGTGTGGCGTTTGTGTGTGCTTAACGGTACTGTGTTGAGCGCCCATGTGTGTAGCTTATTGGGGTATACGTATATGTGTATTGTGTGGAAATGATACCGTGTGGGAGGTGTGTTCGGTGTCATGTGTGTGTGTCTGTTTGCTGTGTGTGCGCGTTTAAATGTGTGTAAGCGTGTAGATGTAAGAGGCCCATGTGTGCGTAGATGTGTGGCGTTAGTAGTTTTCTCTAAATTGAAATCGCCGGTTTACCCAGCGTAGATGTGCGGCGTTATGCAGCTTTAAATTGGTACTCGTGTTGAAGCGTCCATGTGTGTAGATGTGTGGCGTTATGTGTGTGCTTAAATTATACTGTGTTGAAGTGCCCACCATGTGTAGATGTGTGGCGTTATGTGTGTGCTTAAATTATACTCGTGTGAAGCGCCCATGTGTAGATGTGTGAAGCGTTAATGTGTGCTTAAATTCATACCGTTCGTGCGCCCATGTGTGTAGATGTGTGGCTTTACGTTTGTGTGTGTTGCTTGTTAGGTGTACCTATATGGTATTGTGTAGAGTGTCTGTGTGGAATGTGTTAGGTGTCATGTGTGTGTCTGTTTGCTGTGTGTGCGCGTGTACGTGTGTAAGCGTGTAGATGTATGAGGGTGTAGGTTCGCAAGAACGTATAGATGCGTATAGATGTTTTGGCGTGGTTGTATGTAGGCGTGTTGGTGTGGAGGCATGTAGGCATAAATGTTTGTAAGTGAGCAGGTTTTTATACGAGTAAGCGTGTAAACGTGTATGCCTTTATGTGCGAATAATTGTGTTTATGCGTAGAATGAAGAATTGTTTACAATCTTTACACATGTGTTCAGCCGGGTAGAGATCGAAAAAATATGAAGACTGCCATGGAGTTGTATGAACAACTCCGCTTACAAACACAATGATTCGACACGAGTACAGATGTGGGTGTCATGCAGCGAGTCAATGTGTTCTAAAAATAATTTAAGTAGCCTTGATTTGTTTCTATGTATTATGAGAAGTCGTGATCCAGCGTCTATCTTGCAGACTAGATTTCCAATTGGTTCTCACAAGCTGCAGTCCGCCAATCCGACTTCATTTCAAGAAAACCACACATTTAAAACGTCTTTGTATGTTGTTTGCGTCAGTAATGGGCTTGTTTGAAACAAAGTGTCACAAATATTTTGCCAGCGGATGCAAATCCCGTAACCAAGTATCTTTTCAGTGGAGCTGTGTGCTGTAATGTCTAGCGCCAAGGTGTAGAGCGCGCAAACAGAAACTACGTTGACAAGTTAGCACTAAAGCCTCGAATAAACACTCTCAATTGCTGTAGCCATACCTCACACGTTCACAAACAAACGCAATCAGTTTTACTGTAAAAGACATTTTCAGGAGATTATGTTTTCTGTGAAATAGTGTTTACTAACAGATTATGAAATGTTTAAGGGTAAATCATCAATTACATTGCGTTTACTCAGAACAGAATGTTTTCCAAGTGATTGTTTATGTAGAATGACTAACATCACTTATCTAATGCACACAGTTAATGTTGAAGTTTCTTTTACAGATTTTCGGTGTTTCTCCCTGTTTCGGCAAGCAAGTAAACCACACAACTGAATAATGATCAATGCCTGTACTACGAAATAACAGAACTAATTACCAGTAGATTGTCTGAAGATGTGTTGCACTATGTATGATTATACGTACGTACAAGGTTAGTTTCAGATGTAAGCAGCCATGATGAACCACGAACTCAATTTTGAAAGAATTTACTTCTCCGACAGAATTATTGATTTTATTGGACTACAAACACCGGTGAAATATTTGCGGAGAAAAAATGCATCATTTTGCATGTACACCGACAACGTGTAACATTAGCATTTACTTTACAACAATACTTGGTAGTTATATTGCCTATATACGATATTATTAAACGAAGCTTTATAGAACTGGCATCGTGGTTAAAACTGGTACTTTCAATCACGATAGTATCAACAATAACCAGATGAAACGGAAGAATTCCGCAATACTGAAATGTTTATCGTGAACCTTACATGATGCCATAGAGTTAAATCCACAAAAGCAAAAGTCAGCTGAGCAGGTCCTGTAACCCTTTGAAGATGTTTTAACGTGAGGCACGTGCTGTTACCAAGTAGTATCAGTTCCTTGCAGAAGAAGGACTTAACAACTAAAGCCATCCACGAAAATATGAGCACAACATTGATGCCCTTCCAGTGCCTCTTAAAAGTGTTGAGTTGAAGCATGGTACAGTGACCCTTAAAGATGATCCCCGTCCTAGAAGGATATCACGCCAGCAACTCGGGAAATGATCCAAAGAATCCACGCTATGGGGATGACCTATGGGTGAATGGTTGAGCGTCAAATAGCCAGTTCAGTTAACATTCGACAAGAGAGAGTATATACAATTATAGGAAACTTTGGTGATGAGCTTCTGACATCTGATCAAAAACGCACCAGGAACAAAATGTCTTGCGATAACCTCGCTCTGTTGGTAATCTCTCTGATGCAGAAAGGTTCTCGCAAAGATACGTGATTGTGCATGATGTCTGACACCAAACAAGGTGAAGATTCTCCCTACCGCTGGAAACTATATGTCTTCAGTCTTCTGGGATGCCAATAGTGGCCTAATGATGGTCTACCTTTCCTAGGGGCGGTGGGGTAGTCTAGTGGTTAAAGTGTTCGCTCGTCACGCCGAAGTCCCGGGTTCGATTCCCCACATGGGTTCAATGTGTCTAGCCCATTTCTGATGTCTCCCGTCGTGATATTGCTGGAATATTGCTAAAAGCGGCGTAAAACTAAAACTCACTCACTCACTCCCTTTCCTAAGGCCAGACAATAGATGGAACACATTATGCCGCACTTTTGAGGCAGTTTGAGACATGGGAAGTCGAGAAAGGGTGCGCTACTCAGTCAGGACAAGGCAACAATGCAGAAGTCAGTTATTACTATAATCCACGATTGCGGCTTTGAACTCTTTCTGCACCCACCCTTTTCGCTTGATCCAGCAATTTCGAGCCAATTTCGACTCGAGCGATGATGTCATAGCAGCCGTGGAGAACTATTGGACAGCCAAGAAGGCGTTCAGCGAAACAGGGGTAAAACCCTTCAATTATCTTACAAATAAATCGATTTTCATGTATTATGGTAAAGTCCTCACCCCTGTCACCTCGTCGTGTGTACATACTTATTCAATACCTAGTACAGCACAGGCAAAGAGACATTATAGTCTCAACTCTCCTCTCCAGTATTTGTAGACGTAGCAGTCTCAAACACGCCAATACTGTCTCTACATATTGACCAAGACGCTTTTTGTATTTTGCCTCCATAACTGAATGAATGCTTTCTTTTGGTCTTTCACGGGTTCGTTTGGTCGGAAAGGACTAGTGATAATAACATATTCGTTTGGTAGTCTTCCCAATACACAAGGGGAAGTCCGTATTGTAGGGGTAGATGGTTCGGCTTCCTATCGTTTGTTTGATGTTGAACCTTATACGTCTGTAGTACAAGGATGGCCCAAATACCACCATGCTAATCCTGTGTCAACTTGCGTTTTTGGAAGATTTATCATAATCGCAATTGCTCAAACATTTTAGCATGTGTATATCAAGTTGCAATTCCAACAATTATCGAACACAATAATGAAACAGTGATGTTTCTCAAGGAATTGTCAAACTATCTAGGGTTTGCTCTTGGTGCTAAGAGTGATAGAAGAGGATAGGACCAGTGATAGGACCATGTTGCCCAGAGGCTGATGTGGGGGAACGTGAGAGCATGTAGTCCTGTGGGTGATATGAGAGAACGTGAGAGCATGCAGTCCTGTGGGTGATATGAGGGAACGTGAGAGCATGTAGTCCTGTGGATGATATGAGAGAACGTGAGAGCATGCAGTCCTGTGGGTGATATGAGGGAACGTGAGAGCATGTAGTCCTGTGGGTGATATGAGGAAGCGTGAGAGCATGCAGTCCTGTGTATGATATGAGGGAACGTGAGAGCATGTAGTCCTGTGGGTGATATGAGAGAACGTGAGAGCATGTAATCCTGTGGGGGATCTGAGAGAACGAGAGAGCATGTAGTCCTGTGGATGATATGAGAGAACGTGAGCGCATGCAGTCCTGTGGGTGATATGAGAGAACGTGAGAGCATGTAGTCCTGTGGGTGATATGAGAGAACGTGAGAGCATGCAGTCCTGTGGATGATATGAGAGAACGTGAGAGCATGTAGTCCTGTGGATGATATGAGAGAACGTGAGAGCATGCAGTCCTGTGGGTGATATGAGGGAACGTGAGAGCATGTAGTCCTGTGGATGATATGAGAGAACGTGAGAGCATGCAGTCCTGTGGGTGATATGAGGGAACGTGAGAACATGCAGTCTTGTGATTGATATGAGAGAACGTGAGAACATGCAGTCTTGTGATTGATATGAGAGAACGTGAGAACATGCAGTCATATGAGTGATATGAGAGAACGTGAGAACATGCAGTCATATGAGTGATATGAGAGAACG
This sequence comes from Haliotis rubra, assembly GCF_003918875.1. NCBI lineage: Eukaryota > Metazoa > Mollusca > Gastropoda > Lepetellida > Haliotidae > Haliotis > Haliotis rubra. The sequence continues at coordinate 261,708 of NW_025766137.1, forward strand.
TGAGAACATGCAGTCATATGAGTGATATGAGAGAGCGTGAGAACATGTAGTCATATGAGTGATGTGAAAGAACGTGAGAACATGTAGTCCTGTGGGTGATATGAGAGAACGTGAGAACATGTCCTGACACGGATCTCTGGAAACGTTAGATCATATAGTCCTGTGAGTGATAGCCGTATGTTAGCACAATACCGGGGTTAGAATGAGCCCCAGGCCTTGAACAAGTTTGCAACGTAAGCGGAATGAATGAATGAATGAATGAATGAATGTCTTTTTTTCCTCCAGATTTCAATCCAAAGATTATTTACATATATACATCAAATATTCACAGCAACATATTCACAAGGCGGGTACACACATGTACAGAGCAAAGGCAAGGAAGGATCTAAAATACACACTTGAGTGAGGATACCATGGAATACAGATATTTACAAAATAAGACAATCACACATCTCCATGACAGCATTTCATCTTCTGGCAGTAATTCTATTTGTACAGATACATTGACGTGAAAAAGATCTGAAAGTTTGGAAAAGAACTGATTCCTGTTGTACATATAATGTTCACAATGTAGAATTATATGGCAGTCATAGTCATTACCCTGTCTTTCACGGAGTTCAGAATATTTTGAAAATTTGGCTCGAGAATTGATTTGTATACAAAATTGAAAGATGTCTCTATATTGTGGATAAACATACATCAAACACTATAGTCTATGTACACCAAAGGTACATTTGGTTAGGTGGTGTCTGGACATATCCTGTCTGACACAGACTTGAGTAGCCCATCGTACAGTTTCAGTTTCATTAACACAGTTAATAACTATTTTACGCCATGATGATTTACATGGAAACTTCCCAATTTCAAGATAATCACTGACATATTTAAAAAGATTGTATTTATACTATGTGACGCTGTTGTTCTATTTTGAAATGTGGCTAATTGGGCACAGAATAAATCCTGCCAAGAAATAAAAGTCTACATTTATATATATGTAGCCACCCATACTCCACATACCAAGGTTTCCTAGCACCGAAGCAGATGAAAAATGTTTGCCAAAGCCCTGAATACATCTGGCAAAGTATCTTTGCGTGCTTTCGACCAATTCATAGTCTTTACCATGCAGAATAGGTAAAAGTTCACACCCATAGAAGCTTGTAGGGAGTATCATCCTCCTCCATATTTTTACACAGGAGGTAAGGATGGAGATCTTTACTGTTTAAGCCGAGATTACTTAGGGAGTTTGCAGATTGCCGTGCAGTCTAGATTTGGAGGAGAAATCAGAGGAAAGCATGATACCTCCATATTTCACTTATTGCAATGTCTGTTTCGCCAAATTTGAAATAATAATCACATTGGCCTTTCTTAGATTTACGGAATATAATGCAAGTACTCTCTAAACCGTTATATGTAAGCCGCCACTTACAAGAATAGCTATACACAGTGTCAAGTGACGACTGTAGACCTTTAGGAGAAGTAGAAACAAGTGTAGAGTCATATACGCGAATACCATTGGTTAAGGTAGTTTATGCATTATCTATTTTGTTTTGTATCCAGAGCAGAATTGTGGCGGGTGCTCTTGTTAGTTGAATAGTTATACGACTCCTACTTTTGGAGAAATTTACATTATTCACACACCAACTCCATATCATCTTGTAAAGTCTTGCGATAAATATGCTACTCAGTTGTAATGGGTGGATTATATTAGTATCATAAACTCTATGGATTCTAACGGATAAAAGACACACACACACACACACTATTATATGCTCATCTGAAGATACTGGTTGATGAATGGTTTATGTCGCAGTGAGTCACATCTAAGTTATATGACGTTAACATCTCAGTAGTCAAAAGTAGTTTCGCTCATAAGCATATATCATACACGAAAACCTGTTTAAGAACACAAGTATACCTTTGCGCAACATGACATGAGATTGTCGTGAGGATTATTCTCTGTTAGAAGTTGTAACAACCGGTGGAGTCAAGACAACCAGAAAAACAAATTAACCAAAAAAGATGCCCTAAGCCGTTTTCTTTCTTGCACTTGCCATGAGAGATCAACACTACCAATTTGACAAAGTACCACCCTCATTTTCGCTATAACATCAGAAGCCCGAGTAGAATTTCCCAATCTACAGCTCTAGGTGACGAATTTTGGAGACTTATTCAAAATCGCGTGCCTCTAGTCGAAACGGTAATTACAATAATAATTGTTGGTCTAAGAAGACCGTCCCCTACACCATCCTTGCCTGTACCAGCCCCTCTAGGGCATCCAAGTATAATTGTCAGAAGAGCGACGTGGGGTCACTTTGCTGCGTAGCTTCCTGTGGCTTTCCGTCGAGTGGATATCTTCAAGCACACTCGCTCTAATTAGCCTCATCTCAATTGCTTTGGTCTCCATACTCTAGTTTACGGGTGAGATTATTTTGCAGTTGGTAGTAAGACATAATATATGTTCTACGGGTACTGAAAACACGGGCGTTAACTAGCACGCTGAGACTCTATTTAATATAAATACAGAAGACTGCGCTTGATTGGGAAACTCAAAGTGTCTGATACACTTACAAACTTACAAGATGGTAAGTGGCAACTATTCTGGTCGTTTTATGTGTCCTGGGCGCAGAGTCATTTTGAGATTTCTCTCGGTGAGGCTACATTGATTGAGTGTAGTGTCCACTGTCTGTCTACAGTGCCCACTGTGTGGTTCCGTTGATCACGCAGTGTCTTTATGATACGATGACATTCACTTCCTTGGACTATTGTAGTTGAGAACATGCTGCAAACCCACTCGACAGGTAGTTTGTGAACATTACACAAGCCTACAATACGTCATCTAGGAAAATACTTGAGCTATATATAAGCTGAAGAAGCTGTGGACTGAAGCTTATGCCAGGGACACCTGAGAAGTGTTTCCCCTGGCGGAAAGTGGGGTGGGTTGAACGGCATTGTCCACCCATCGCACGCTCCGCCGCAGGTGTGATGGCCTATCAGTCAGCGTGTTTTGTCACCAAAGGTTTGCTATTGAGTGGAGTCAGTGTAGTATGATATCTCTCGTGACACTAACTGCTGCTCCTACGCTCAGCTCGCCAATTTGTACACTTTAATTGAGTTTACAAACACTTACCCGCCAGGAAATAACATAGCTTCTACATATAATGATTTCAAGTGTTCTCAGTCTGCTCTCCGTACATTTAGACCCCCTGGGACAACGCTGGAACCATGAAGACACTCTTGTCTAATACCCGCGGGTTACCTATTATGGTCCTTTAAACAAGAGGGCAAGAGGGAATATTTGGAAAAGACTGGGTGACAAATGCAAATGTTTTTGATGGTTTTGAACTATTCACTATCTTTGTGAAGAAGTCACTAATATTACAAGGACAGTAACCCGCTTTGTGACTCGGATGGTCAGATACGTTCAGATTGTGATACACAGTTTAATCAAATACACGTCGTCATCCTCAAGAATGTGTACAAAGCCCGACAACCGTGCCTCTTCTGCCCAAAGTTGATGTTACATTAACTGGAAATATTCTGAACAATATACTTGTTTCATTATTGGTTCATAATTATCTTGATGCAAGGACAAAACATGACAATAATGATTTACACACATTTGCTCTCACCCATTAACTGGGATTCAAATTTACCAAGTTTCCATTGACAAGAGAAAACCCCAAGAGAGAAGTGTTTTGTTTGACGCCTCTGACTTGTAGAACATGCGTTGTGTTGGTGGTTCTATAATTAATTGGATTGTCTTCACTTTTTTAGTGCCCACTTATCGAAAAGTGTTATTTTTTTTAAAATGGTAACGCATTGTAATAATCTCAGTACCAATACGTGCATGTGCTTGGAACTGTCTGTAATCGGAACTAGACCCACAAAACATAAGGAATTAGTGAGACAGACAGTGGCAAATCAAATACTGTTACTAGTTTCACAGAACTTGATCGGGCTATCCTGCACTATTACATGGTAAACCGTTGTTACGTGGGTGTTTACCGAGTTGAGGATCTCAAGTGTATTTGTTTGCATTACCCGTAGGTTAAGAGTCAGATGAGAATCTAAAACCGTAGTTATATGCATTTCATTCAGCTTTGCTCTTTATATGTTGGTTGTGATTGAACAATCGCCCTTAAAGGAGTTCACGCAGGAAAGTCGATCAGAACGTTTTTTCCATTCGAATATTATTACCAGTGTTTGTCGTAATGCTCTCGCTACACATCACAATCCACCGGAATAAACTGTGATACGATAAATTCCATATGCACATGGGAGTGTTGTCATGCGGGAGTTGTGTTATACAGTAGTATATATATACATGTAAAAGGAAATTCACAAAATAATGACACATTACGAATTTAGCTCCAACAAGGGGATTTTCAACTTCATTTTCCAAAGTTTTGAAAACAGTTCGAACATGGGGGAGGGTAATTCTGTCAATAATTATAGTGCATTCCTTTAAATTATACACTACAACGATGTATACACTTGTAAAAGATCTATCGCATATATATCGAGTTTGTAAATAATTTCTTTTGAAACACACACACACACACACACACACACACACACACACACACACACACACACACACACACACACACACACACACACACACACACACACACACACACACACACACACACGGATATTGAGTTGCTGTTGACAAGCAAAGTGACATGTTAGGGCGTGGCCTGGCTCGCGAATTGTTTGTTTGCAAAAAAACTTAGTCTACTAATAATTGAAAATATGTGGTCATACGCTGAAACTGAATTCATTCGCATCCTTTTCGTTTGACAAATCGATCCAATAACAAAATAAGACAGAATATGAATTTTTTTTTGAGAATCCCTCGTAATCAGAATGAAAGAACAATGTAGATCTACATGGCGACAGACATATGTCATGTCTGTTCCATTCGTACGGAAGAGATAGTATCACCTACTTAGGAGATAGCTAAGTCCTCATTAGGAGATAGTGGCACTAGGACGCTTCCGTACGTTTCCGTACATTCGTTTTCACTTATTCAAATTGGTATTTGTCTCCTCCTTTGTAGAAAAATGGAAACAATGCGGATTTCAAGGATTTACGGAAGACATTTCTTTTCGCTCCACCCAGAAGACACATATGGAAAACTATGTCTTATAAACTTCAAAAAATCTGGTGACTGGTGATGATCTTCATATATTTGGAATTTTGGTATAAAACTTAGTGACGTACATTCGAAAACCTACCATCGGGGTGAAGCAAAACAAAAGAAATCTCATATACTGTATGAATTCATCATAGTCATATTGCAATGACTATATTGCTTGTTTGTTCATTCGTCCGTCCGTCCGTCCGTCCGTGCATGCATGCATGCATGTATGTATGTATGTATGTATGTATGTATGTATGTATGTATGTATGTATGTATGTATGTATGTATGTATGTATGTATGTATGTATGTATGCATGCATGCATGCATGCATGTATGTATGTATGTATGTATGTATGTATGTATGTATGTATGTATGCATGCATGCATGCATGCATGTATGTATGTATGTACGTACGTACGTATGTATGGTGAGTCTAAACTTTTGATGGGAACTATATATTGAGACTCGTGCTACATAATGTCTGATACAAGAGCATAAATGAACTATGAACTATGAACTAAATGTTAGGTGATACTATAACTCTGAACTTGTATTGAATGTTTTATTAATACATGCACCTTGCTGTTTCGAATATCTCAAACACATCCAGGAAGGAAAGCATGAATGTTTTGTGTCGCCCGTTTAGGCCCATTTGCTGTTTAGGGTTGCCCCTGCATATCAACATCTGCAGACGTATTGCGTCGTACACAATCATCATGGTGAAAATCAACCACCTAGCGCCTGACAGATACAAGCATCTTATCTTTATACCCATAGAAAAGGGCGCATCAAATAAAAGATACTGAGAAATTTGCACGTGGCACTAGTCTTGGAGAATAAGGTCAATCGATTTTAATAATATGCTAAATATGAAATCAAGTGTCAATTTGTTGTTTCATATAAGTAGTGAATACTGATTATATGCAGCGGTTTGTGTGCATTCTGGGTATGACGAAATATTTCCAAACTAACTCTTAAAATCTTTTATACGAAAGATAATCAGCAGAAAGGTCCTGTCTGTGATATTATATCTGTTCACATTTGCTCTTACTGAAACATTGCTGTCATATTTCTCGACAAACTCAGTGATGACATTGAATCCAAAACTGCCAGAGGCTAATTTGCACATCACGTGACCAAACTAACGCGTAAACAAACGTGCATTCTGAAATTTGTCCCTGTGTCATTCGGCGCTCTCTGCTTAATGTTTTGTATAATTCAATATATAGTGACTGCGAGGGGCATGGCAATGTATATTTCTACAGGGATGTGTCAGGGTCGCTCTCAGAAGGTCTTCGATAACAGCACAGCAACATAAAAAATGGATAACAACGGAAATGGGATTTCCTCGCCCCCCCCCCCCCCAAGAATTCAAGAATTAGGATATATTCTCAGTGGTTGTTAACCATTATCTGTATCCAAATTTGGAGTCACATCAGACTTGATACAGACCAGACGCATTACCAATATATTGAAAGGGCAGAGTAAGATGTGACGAATCGTCATAAAACTCTCGTCTGTGATCTACAAAGCTGGCAGCATGGAACTCTGGGTAGGACAGATTTCGCGATTGTCAGTTTCATTTTTCTCACGTCGTATTCATCTGTCGAAATGACAAACGAAGCATTCGTGGATTTAGCAGAACTTTGGCCAGTGTGTCTATCTTGGCAATGAGTTTTTTAAACATTATAGCATTTTCATTTTCAAATAGCCGTGTTTTTCTGAAGATGTCCGAGGTAGCGCCCCGTGTTTGAATTTCGTAGTCTGCTAGCATTACAACATGGACATCGTATGTTGTAATACCAAAAATATTCAACCAAAACACTTGAACGTAGGATTACTAAATATTTGCATCTTGTACCTTGCCACTGTGTGGTATCTGTTGGGGTAGGGGTTGGGAAAGGGATAGGCATATTTACCAGGGAGGATTTTGTGTCCTTTTGTTTGGTACATAGGTGTATAAGTAATCGGGTTTTTTCGATTTAGTGATCCGATAGACTGGAAATAAACACACAAACAACAGAAACTGTCCTTGAAATAAGGTGGTAAAAATTGATATTTTGGGAAATAATTACAGAATATGTGGTCAATCGTCTGATCAATATTTTAACATAACCAGTATTTCGACAAAATGCATACCGGGTAACATGAGAAAAAGTGACACGTGTTAAAATATATGTAGTATAACAACTCCTTTAACAATGTCAACGTCTGGTTTGCCTTGATACAGGCAGCAGTGGTTGAAAACGACCTGACGGATATTGTGGCAAATGTCAACCAAGGATTGGCCCATATGAACTTGTCGGCTGCTTCTGGTTCTGCTACAATACGTTCATCGTGTGGGCGGGCATTATTCCGTTGCAAGAAGACGTTACGTACCTATGTTGACTGACACAAAAGGGTAGAGCATGATCGCCGTCCCACGAGCGTGGGCTATTCAAATTTTCATTAACAATGATGAATTGTGTTCTCTCTTGAGCTGCGATACCACTCAGTACCATTATACTTCCACCTATAAACTGACGACGTTGTGAAACGTTCTCCTGGACGCCTGTGGAACCTCGTACCAGAGCTGTCCAGTATGTTGGTCCAGTATTGTCTTATGAACCTCAGATTTCTGAATAAATGTATTTGTATCTACTTTTTAATATATATGAAGCACGTTTTTTTGCGTTATAATATGCATAAGTTAAAACTTATAATTAGTCCTCCTCAGTCCTCCTGAGGGTACAATTCCCCAGATGGGTACAATGTGTGAAGACCATTTCTGGTGTCCCCCGCCGTGGAATATTGCGTAAAACCAAACTCACTCACTCTTGTCCTTCTCTCTGCCTTGCTGTCTGGAGTCTTGTGTGGGCTTGTCAGGGTTAGCTTTGAGGATATGGAGGCTATTTTGGTTGATTTTGATGGCATTACCTTCATCGCCTTAAAGATCACATGCAACGTACAACACAACTTTGCAGATTCCGATACCTGGTATTATAGCTTTTAGGTATTATATACATTGCAATCTATACGTGAGGATCTACAAGTGAGAGGTTACATGTTCTGTGATGTTGTTGTGAGGCACTCGTTATATTACGAACCCGCCTGGGTACCCATAAGAGAGCATAGAGAGAACGTAAACTTTGTTTTTTATTCGAGATAAATGATTTTATGTCTCCGTCCTATCTATATTCTGCCAAAAGTCCCAGATGTTATCAGTGTCCTTCGCACCAAACCTAAGACACTCGTGTGAACCCTTTCACCAATCGACTTTTCGATTGTGGAACTCAATATTCCAAAGGTTCACCCGAATTGTATATGTTGCAATAAATGTGAAAAAGCATATCATTTTCTCATGAAAAGTACTTAGTTTAGTCATCATGCGCGTAAATATGTTCGATAGCCTTAAAAAGGATGTTCATAGAATGCCTGCTGATGTGAACCTACTCTTGAACACCGATCTAGATCTCATAGTTACAGAACATGAAGCAACATTTAAGGCAATATACATGTACTCCTAAAAGATGATATATAAAACCTGTTATTTAATGTTTAGTATACCTATTGCATGTTTTCTTTGTATTTTGTCTGGTGAGGTGATGTGAAATTTGGTTTAACGTCGTGCTTGAGAATATTTCGCTCTTATGAATACGTGTATGCGTGTGTATGTGTAGGTGCGGCTACTTGTACTGGCCCAGACTGAAGCTGGTTTTAAAGTGCTAGCCCACTGAGATACTTTGCCGCAGTGAGGCATGAATACCCCACCCAGACACATTATACTGACTCCGAGCCAACCAGTCCTTGTTGCACCCATTAATGCCGTCCGCCAGGCAGGGACCAACAAGTACCATATTTTAACGCCTTTTGGTATGGCGCGGTCGGGGATCGAACCCGCGACCTTCCGCTCTCCGGGCGGAGTATTTTGTCTGGTCAATGTCATGACTGGTAATTTTTCTACTTGCGATTTTGTTCTGTAAGATGTACGACTGAACACTCCAAAGAGGTAATTACAATCGTACTAGAACATAATAAGATAATATAATACCGACAGACAGACAGACAGGCAAGCGTGCACGCACGCACGCACACACATGTATGTACCCATGGCAATGTGGTCACTGCATTCATTGTATGTAGTCTGTTTTAGTAGCCTGCCATGAGTTGGTTTGTTGTAGCTTGTGGTCATGTAAACTGTATAATATTGTATTAGGTAAGATTCCAAACATTATGTTCTAACTTCGTGAAGGTGATATATGTTCATTTCAGGGGTGGGTGGAGGTGGGGTGTGGGGTGTGCTATCGGCAGCTTCTGGGATTCCCAATTTCGTTGACGGGGATGGGTTGGTTACTAAGTAGAGTAATATTGAGATGGAATAAATTGTAAGGTTTATTAAGTGATGACCGGACCCACCAAAATAAATAGTATTTTAAAGGAGTAAAGGGGTTGTAACATAGGGGATGAAGTGTGTTTACAAGGTGTCACTTTATATTTTATATAGCGTGTGGCTATTATTGCTGGATGTCTTCCACAACTATATATGGAGGAAACCAAACCTCACAACCAGTAATCTGTCTTTATTGATGGAGATTTACATCACTATTTAATGGCTGAGCACAACGTATCTAGGCAGCTGTGATTGTAGAAAAAGAGTAAAAGTAGTTGTATCTACGTATACTGACTGACTGACTGACTGACTGAGTTTGGTTTTACGCCGCTTTTAGCAATATTCCAGCAACATCACGGCCGGGGACACCAGAAATGGGCTTCACACATTGTACCCATGTGGGGATTCGAACCCGGGTCTTCGGCGTGACGAGCCAACGCTTTAACCACTAGGCTACCCCACCGCCCCATATCTACGTATACCAGCGTGTTATAGTGGTAGTTGTGATAGTGATAGAAGAAATGAACGAAGCTGTTTCAAGTGGTAATTTCCTGGATTAATAAGCCGTGTGATATTACAATGTCCTAGGTTGTCACGTACACTGGCAAAGTGACTACTAACGTTAAACAAGCAACATAAATGCAAGCTCAGTTGTATTTTATAGACAGTGGTGGTACGTTACATTATATATTTTCCCAACAAGCAAGTGAATACATTCAAACATTCACAAGACAGTTTAGTTGGACTGTTCTTGCAAGTTTTAATATATAGTAACTGAGTTCACACAAAGTAAGTCTTTCTGAAAATATTACAACCCAGTTCAAACGAGTCATGATCAATGCAACCAGTTCCAACAAAACCATGATGTATAATATTGCAAGCCAGTTTGGCAAGCCGTTTTCACGTCTATTTCAATTGATTTGAAGATATCTTGAATAAAAGTAGAGACATCGTGAATTGAAGTTATCTGGACAGGAATTTAGGATATTTATCTGAAGAATAGAAATACTTATCTGTAATAACATTTATGATATCACGAAATGAATTTAGGATATAATCTTAAACAGAATTCTTGATATATATGGTAAAGTGACTTAAGGACACAAACAAATTAATTTTTTGAATGATATCAGAAATTCTGTTCTTGGTACCGTGCAATTAAAAACACATACGATTTATTTAATTATTGATTAATGATTGATTGAAGTTAATTGGTGATTACTTTCTTCCGGTCTGCTTCAATGTGCGCTGCGACAACCTGTGACGATTTAATTATATCAATAATGCGTTTGTGGATATGCATAAATTCTTTCAAGTTATCTTGAACTGAATGTAAGATTTAATTTTGAATTGATTTTAGTATAATTATGTACAGTATGATGGTAAGTGTTTTAGTGATATCTTAAAAGCCTTTTCAGAAACGCCGAAAGGTAATCTTAGTCACATTTTAAGATATCTACTTTGAATCTCAGATATTTTCGATAATTCAAAAAAAAATGAATCTTAAGAACTTTATTAACATCTTTAAATATAATATAGATATCTTTAAAACAATTGAATATATCCGTAATTTGTAAATAAACAACTTTCCATGAGAAGGTTCAAACGAGACCATGAAGCATAATATTCTGACCAATTCACACAGGTCCATTGCAAATATTTCACAAGCCAGTTTATCATGGAGACTAGATGAACTGACGTACAAAAGAAGGTGTACACTTGGTGAAGCGTGATGGGCTGTCAACGTTGCATTTGGGTACGATGTCTATGGTGCTCTGGTAACATGTACACAATGTATGTGACTTGTATGTCACAATCAAAACACTTTTCAAAATATTTACATTGTGTTGTAATCCCAAAGCACGAAGATGTGTTATCCCCCGTCTGCCAATATATATTGACACAAGCCAATGGTAAAAGCCATCCGTAAACATATTGCAACCCTCTTCACGCGATGTCCTAACAGAAATATTCCAACCCAATTTATACATGGTCACAGCAAATATGTATAAACTCTGTTTACTGCAACGGTTACGGTGAATATAAATGCACAATGAATGTAAAACATTGCAACCATATCCCACAAGTATAAATGTACACACATATGAATGTATAGGGCAGACAATTATACAGAGCCCTGGTGAACAAAAGAAACAGCTTGGGTTCCAACTGGAAACTGTCAAATTGTTGTAATTGACACAAGTGTTGAATGTAAAGTACAGTTGTACAGCAAGGTTTGTTCTCACACGCGCGAGGCGCTTGAAAGACATGCCGGACATAGCTAGACGTGACCGGGATAGTTGATGGAGTCCCCCGCCACGCCGGTGTCGCTGCCCCCACACGAGCACGCTGGGATTAGTGTCTGTTTGGGGTGGATGGACGGGAATGGGGTGTGTTTGTGTTCACATTTTTCATCGCTTTTGTAAATTACAACCTTGAAAATATATTGCTTGTTTGCTTTCAACACGTGAATACGCCAATCATGCCTGTAGGTCATTACAGGTGGCTTGACGTCATGAACCATATAAATAATTATAAATTCATGCTAGCAGACGTATCGGTTTAATTTCTGTCTCGGCTTAAGAATGGGATCTTTGAAAAATAGTTCAGGAATAGTTCGCGTTTGAGACGTGGAAACTACCCCAAGTTGCTGTCGGTATAATGGGATCGCCGCCTCCTCATAGATTACTGTGTCTAATTATCCTTGTTTAGAGTCGTTATAGATACCTTACTTCACAAAATGGCAGTCCGTATTTATGTTCAAGACCTTTTCATATAATTTTAAGTGGTATTCCAAAGCTGCAGTTCCGACTAAGGACAGGCATGACGTATAGAGTAGAACTATCACAATTATTAGAATACGGCATTTGGATACAGAGGCTAGTATCAATGCCCCCAGGGCCTCGCGTCATCTCTGGTAGAAACAGCCTGAGATCCACAAGCCGCATGCTGTTCACTGGTAGTTCTGTTCGTCGTATTGATACAACGAAGGTCACTGTCATTTTCAGTGTCTCTTGATTTAAACTGTGTTCATGGAACTAGTTGTCAGCGCATACACTGTGACGCATTTAGTATGTCCCTTACTGGCTACAAAAACCGCCAGGTTTGTAACTTTTGATGCAATCTGCAATCATGTGCCAAGCAAGCAAACCTGAGGTATGCAGTAGATCCTACCAACAACGGAACATGTCGGCTTACGCTACAGTCCAATCTTCCAAGTCACGACTGACATGAAACTCAGTGAACAATACCCCAAGCGGTAAAAACATAACACATACACACACACACATACATATATGTACGTATGTGAAACACACATACATCAACATACGACATATATCTACCTATATAAAACACACATGCATCAATATACGACATATATCTTCCTTTACAAAACACACATGCATCAATATACGACATATATCTACCTATATAAAACACACATGCATCAATATACGACATATATCTTCCTTTATAAAACACACATGCATCAATATACGACATATATCTTCCTTTATAAAAAACACATACATCAATATACGACATATATCTTCCTTTATAAAACACACATGCATCAATATACGACATATATCTTCCTTTATAAAAAACACATACATCAATATACGACATATATATCTACATCACAATATACGACATATATCTACCTATATAAAACACCATTCATCAATATCATAAACACACATTCATCAATATACGACATATATCTACCTATATCAAAACACACATTCATCAATATAAGACATATATCTACCTATATAAACACACATGCATCAATATACGACATATATCTTCCTATTATAAAACACACATAAAACACACATACATCAATATACGACATATATCTACCTTTATAAAACACACATACATCAATATACGACATCATAATATACGACATATATCTTCCAATATATAAAACACCATGCATCAATATAAGACATATATCTTCCTATATAAAACACACATGCATCAATATACACATACATCAATATACGACATATATCAATATACATATATCTTCCTATATAAAACACACATGCATCAATATACGACATATATCTTCCTATACAAAACACACATACATCAATATACGACATATATCTTCCTATATAAAACACACATACATCAATATACGACATATATCTACCTATATAAAACACATCATCAATATACGACATATATCTACCTATATAAAACACACATGCATCAATATAAGACATATATCTATAAACACACATACATCAATATACGACATATATCTTCCATAAAAACACACATACATCAATATACGACATATCCTATACAAAACACGACATATATCTTCCTATACAAAACACACATACATCAATATACGACATATATCTACCTATATAAAACACACATGCATCAATATACGACATATATCTACCTATATAAAACACAAATGCATTAATGTAAGACATATATCTTCCTATACAAAACACACATACATCAATATACGACATATATCTTCCTTTATAAAACACACATACATCAATATACGACATATATCTTCCTATACAAAACACTCATACATCAATATACGACATATATCTTCCTTTATAAAACACACATGCATCAATATACGACATATATCTACCTATATAAAACACACATGCATCAATATACGACATATATCTTCCTTTATAAAACACAGATACATCAATATACGACATATATCTTCCTTTATAAAAAACACATACATCAATATACGACATATATCTACCCTTTCAAACACACATACATCAATATACGACATATATCTTCCTATATAAAACACACATACATCAATATAAGACATATATCTACCTATATAAAACACACATGCATCAATATACGACATATATCTTCCTTTATAAAACACACATACATCAATATACGACATATATCTACCTTTATAAAACACACATACATCTATATACGACATATATCTACCTATATAAAACACACATGTATCAATATAAGACATATATCTTCCTTTATAAAACACACATACATCAATATACGATAATATATATCAATATACACATACACATATATCTACCTTTATAAAACACACATGCATCAATGTAAGACATATATCTTCCTATGCAAAACACGCATACATCAATATACGACATATATCTACCTATATAAAACACACATGCATCAATATACGACATATATCTACCTATATAAAACACACATGCATCAATGTAAGACATATATCTTCCTATACAAAACACGCATACATCAATATACGACATATATCTTCCTTTATAAAAAACACATACATCAATATACGACATATATCTTCCTATACAAAACACTCATACATCAATATACGACATATATCTTCCTTTATAAAACACACATACATCAATATACGAGATATATCTTCCTTTATAAAACACACATACATCAATATACGACATATATCTACCTATATAAAACATACATACATCAATATACGACATATATCTACCTTTATAAAACACACATACATCAATATACGACATATATCTACCTTTATAAAACACACATGCATCAATATACGACATATATCTTCCTTTAAACAAATACACACATACATCAATATACGACATATAAAACACATATACATCAATATACGACATATATCTACCTATATAAAACACATATGCATCAATATACGACATATATCTACCTATATAAAACACACATGCATCAATGTAAGACATATATCTTCCTATACAAAACACGCATACATCAATATACGACATATATCTTCCTTTATAAAACACACATACATCAATATATCACATATATCTACCTTTATAAAACACACATGCATCAATATACGACATATATCTACCTATATAAAACACATATACATCAATATACGACATGCATCTTCCTTTATAAAACACACATACATCAATATACGACATATATCTTCCTTTATAAAACACACATGCATCAATATACGACATATATCTACCTATATAAAACACACATACATCAATATACGACATATATCTTCCTTTATAAAACACACAGGCATCAATATACGACATATATCTACCTATATAAAACAAACATACATCAATATACGACATATATCTTCCTTTATAAAACACACCTACATCAATATACGACATATATCTACCTTAATAAAAGACACATGCATCAATATACGACATATATCTACCTATATAAAACACACATACATCAATATACGACATATATCTTCCTTTATAAAACACACATGCATCAATATACGATATATATCTTCCTTTATAAAACACACATGCATCAATATAAGACATATATCTTCCTATACAAAACACGCATACATCAATATACGACATATATCTACCTTTATAAAACACACATGCATCAATATACGACATATATCTACCTATATAAAACACACATGCATCAATGTAAGACATATATCTTCCTATACAAAACACGTATACATCAATATACGACATACATCTTCCTATACAAAACACGCATACATCAATATACGACATATATCTACCTATATAAAACACACATGCATCAATATACGACATATATCTACCTATATAGAACACAAATGCATTAATGTAAGACATATATCTTCCTATACAAAACACGCATACATCAATATACGACATATATCTTCCTTTATAAAACACATACATCAAAACACACATACATCAATATATCACATATATATATACCTATGCATCAATATACGACATAAACACACATGCATCAATATACGACATATATATCTTTATAAAACACCTACATCAAAACGACATATACATCAACATGCATCAATATACGACATATATCTACCTTTATAAAACACACATGCATCAATATACGATATATATCATACATCTTTCCTATACAAAACACGCATACATCAATATACATATATATAAAACACACATGCATCAATATACGACATATATCTACCTATATATATAAAAGACATATACACATACATCAATATACGACATATATCTTCCTTTTATAAAACACACACATGCATCAATATACGACATATATCTTCCTATATAAAACACACATACATCAATATACGATATATATCTTCCATATATCTACCTATATACACAAATCAATATACGACATATATCTTCCATACATCAATATACGACATATATCTTCCACTACAAAACACGCATACATCAATATACGACATATATCTTCCTCTTTAAAACACACATTCATCAATATATGACACATATCTACCTATACAAAACCCACATACATCAATCTACGATATATATCTACCTATATAAATTACACACGTGCATCAATACAGGACAATATCCCCCTATAGATGACACACATGCTTCCATATACGACATACATTCACACACATTACATACGCATCGATGCATCATGGTAATAATAGCATCAAACATAGCATTATTTAAAGGCACTTTTCATATCTATCATCTCTACACAAAATATAGTTCATTAAAGACTGAGCTTGAGGAGGTGGCTTGCAGCATCAAGGATTTGTAGCTTGGTTTTGCGACCTTCTATTTGTCAAAGTGCCTACACATGCAGAACCTACAGACTGTAATCTGTTGTTATAAGACTGTTGGCAGAATGGCATGTAGGCACATTGTGAGGACACCAAGTACTCAGTCATTCAATATCTTGCGCGTCCAAGACACAGATGCACCTCGTTCTCATGCTCTTTATCAAATTCATAAAGAAACCTTGCGAAATCGCATTCCATTCCTCTACTAGAGCTCTGCGAAGTCCTGGGAGATCCACTGGTGCTGAGTGACGTGTCGACCGAGTTCATCCCAGGCATGCTCAATTGGGTTGAGGTCTGGCGAGCATGCTGGCAACTTAACCCGCTCTACACCCTGCTGCCTAAGGAATTCCGCGACAATCCTAGCCCTATGAAGCCTAGCGTTGTCGTCTTGCAGTAAAAATGGTCGACCATAAAAGCCATGCATAGCTTGCAGGAATGGTACTGCTGCAGGAGCCAGAATCTGTCCGGTAAGATTACCGTCGACCACGGGCAGTGGAGTACGTCCAGTAGGAGTTGTCCCTGCCCACCCCCACCCCCACACACGACCGAAAACCCAACCCCCAACCCCCGACCCCCAATCCTCTGCCGACCATCATGGAAAGACAAATTCACGAATTGAATCTGCTTTCATCTGTGAAGAGCACACGAGACCATTGACGTTGATTCCAGCGGCCATGATGTCTACTCCATCTCAAACGCGCCTGCCTGTGACGTGGTGTTAGTGGTGGACGAACTGCGGTCGCCTAGAGTGGAGTCCTGCTGGCCTTAAACGTTGACGCACTGTGCTCCTTAGTCTGTCTCACAGTCCCTGAACCACATTATTTTCCCTACTGCCTAGCTCTCTCTGCAGTGCTAAAGCCCTAAATAAAGCAAGTCTAGATTTCCACAGGTTCAGGGACTGAATCTCTGGTCTGCCTTGGGCTCCTTTTCAATTTAAATGGGCTTGTTTGTTACTATCAAATCCTTAGTCTAGGTGCTCCTGGATATCCTTACATTGTTAACATTTAAGTGTTCTGTCTGAAGATTTGCTGTGTTAAGGAATCTGTCACGTAAGGGGCAGTGTTAATCATGTGCCTATCATCTCGGACTGTTGTGAATCTGGGTCGACCAAGTCGACGTGCATATTCCACGGACCCATTGGCTTGAAATCTTTGCCACAGTCTACCAATAGCACTCTGACTCACATTAAAGAGGACAGCAACCTCCTGCTGAGTTTGACCAGATTCCAAAAGGCCTATAGCCTCGCCCCTTTCAGCAAGTGTGAAAAAAACGTCTCATTTTTAGCTGCGATTTCAAACAGTAACCTGAAGAGTGAACGACAGTGAAAAAGCATCAATGCATTTGTATTGTCCTCCACTTTCCATGGACAGAGCAACTTGCACGTGCAAATCATTGACATTAAGTGGCAAGTGGATTTCCATATTTAAATAAAAAATGTGCCATTTGTAAGAGAATCTATCGGACGTTAAAGAACGTAATAATGAAATTTCAACGACCTGATGTGTTTTTGCATACTTTTAAGAAAGTTTGTAAAACATTCAGTTGTATATATTTCAAACAAAAACGAAGACTTTACAACTTTTAAGGAACTGTGTTACCAATAGCTTGACCCTTCATTAATGACGCCGAGTATATATAACTAGCATTCATCAGTAAACTACATACATTCAGACATACAAAACGCGCCTACATCAATACACGACATACATGTACACATACAAAATACACATGCGTCGATGCACGACATACACTGACACATATAAACCACACATGCATCAATAAATGTCACATATTACATACGCATCCATGCTCCAGATACATGCAGATATACTGGCGGGGAAAAGGTAATGGTACATAACATAAAATTGCATAAAATAAAAGTTATTTGAAAAGTTATTAAAATAACCGTAAATAAACAAGTAGCAAAGCACTTTGTATAAAATTTGATGTCACGTGTCGCGCGTGGCACGTCACTTTGTGCACAATAAACTCACCCACTTTTTGCATGCGTTTTTTTATACATGAAGTTCACAAACCCCATATTGAAACTTGAAGAACGGTTGACTATTCTCATTATTATGAATGTTGTCGAAAACACTTACATTTCAACCTTAACAGCGCGTACGTCATGCCACGGCTTACAGAAAATCAGCGTCTCCGCGCCGTGGGTGTGCTGGAGACTGGAATGGTCCCAAATGAAGTGGCCAGACATTTTGTTGTCCATCGAAACACGATCTCATCTCTATGGAGAAGTTTTCAACATAATGGGAACACGGGAGATTTGCCTTGGACAGGCCGTCCGCGCGTCACGTCAGCAAGACAACCACATTCGGCTCACCCATCAAAGGAATCGATTCCAGAGTGCCAGTTTGACTGCCCGGACCATTCCTGGCTTACGTCCAATCAGTTCCAGGACTGTATGGAAGAGACAGAGGGAGCACAACATCCGGCCCCGACGGCCTGCAATACGTCCAATTTTGCTCCAACGTCACCGACAGGTACGTCTTGCCTGATGCAGACAGCATCTACGGTACAGGAGACAAGATTGGGATGGTGTTTGGTTCAATGACGAGTCGAGATTTCATCTTGACACCTTACATGGCAAGGGTGTACAGACGGTATGGTATGGGGGGCATCACATCTCATGGTCTGACACAACCTGTCATTGTCAATGGCAATCTGACAGGTCTGCGATACAGAGACGAGATCATTGGGCCCCATGTGCAGCCGTTCATTCAAGGACAGAGACGTAACTTCACACTTCAACTAGATAATGCCGTTCGTGTCGAGACAGATTTCCTGAGACAGCAGAACATTCCGGTACTCCCCTGGCCAGTTGTTTCTCCGGACATATCCCCTATCGAGTACGCTTGGGACGTTCACGTCAAGCCCACAACTAGCCATTGACGTTATAGCTGAATTGACACAATAGTTGGTTCAGACATGGAACAACATTCCCCAAGCTTTTTTCAATCGCTTAGTGCCTTCTATGCGTCCTCGTTGTCAAGCCTGCATCGACGCCAATGGTGGACACACGATACTGAATTTGTGAACTGACTTTTGGCACCACATCGATCTCTTCAAGGACGTGTCACGAAGTCTCGTGTCAGATCATACCGATTTCGATATTATCCTGTCAACAGTTAAACAGTAATTAAATAAAACACCACAAAATGTGTTATTATCTTTTTGCATTAAAAATGGCACAGCATCAAATAATGCACAGTTACTTTATTCGAGCAGTATATAAATTTTATTATACATGGATTAGGAAAGTACATTCATTCAATCATACAAAATGTATCAATATCCATGCACTACATACTCACATTAATACATGACGCGCGAAAACGAAACAAATGACATACATACATACATAAACACACACACACACACCACACAAACAAACAAACATACATACATGCACACACCACACACAAACATACATACATACATACACACACACCACACACACAAACATACATACATACATACATACATACATACATACATACATACATACATACATACATACATACATACATACATACATACATACATACATACATACATACATACACACACACACACACACACACACACACACACACACACACACACACACACACACACACACATACATACATACATACATACATACACACACATACATACATACATACATACATACATACATACATACATACATACATAGAAGTGCATTAGCAAAATTTAGATGTGGCACAGTACCAATCAACATTGAACTGGGCAGATATGCCAATATTCCTCTACAAGAGAGAACATGTTTTAATTGTGTGAATGTAATTGAGGATCAATGCCACGTTTTACTTAATTGTCCAGTGTACAGTGTCGAGCGAAAGAATCGTATTGATAATTGTCTTAGAATGTGTCCGGATTTTATGAATGTAAGCAGGGAGACTCTATAAGAGGGAGTGGTCACTCCTCGGCAAGCTCCTAAGCTATGCCTCGGCTCAGCACGTGACCAGTGCAGCCAAATATGGCGGTAGCGTAGTTTTTAAGATTGAGCCCGGTTTATTTTCAACAGCTGATTACATACGCTGAGTGTTGTGACAACTGAAAACCTACATGTAGAAGATAAGTTACCTATTCTGTCACTTCATTTTAAGTCAAATACTTGTTATAAGTGTCAGTATAAGTACAGTAGCTTTGTAGTAAAGTTTCAAGTGGGCATGTTGTAGCTAACTGGCTTCAATTCTCAGTACACAGCGAAGAAAGACTAACTTATATCGCTAAAAACTTCTTTCACATATTCGTTTAATTTTTAGAAGGGAAATATACCTTTTGTTAAAAGGTGTTTGCAAGTAATAGTGATAGTTTTATAATTTAATTTTTTTTTGTTAGGGTGTATTTGAGGTGTGTGAAAAATATGACATATCTCCGATCTGCCATTGAAATACTACAGGGCGTTGTTTGAGTGTTTCTAGTTAGTGTTCAAAAACATCTTTCACATACACCTTCAATTTTTATGAGGGGAATATACCATCAGGTGAAAGGTGTTTGCAAGTAATAGTAATAGTTTTATAATTTAAAAAAAAATGTTAGTGTGTATTTGAGGTGTGTGAAAAATATGACATATCGCCGATCTGCCATTGAAATACTACAGGGCGTTGTTTGAGTGTTTCTAGTTATTGTTCTAAAACATCTTTCACATACACCTTTAATTTTTATGAGGGGAATATACCATCAGGTGAAAGTGTTTTGCAAGTAATAGTGATAGTTTTGTTTTTTTTTTGTTAGTGTGTATTTGAGGTGTGTGAAAAATATGACATATCGCCGATCTGTTCTGATACGCCATTGGTGCTTGTGATGCTTAAGTGTTATAGTTCTAAAACTTTTTTTTTCTTGTTGATCTTAGTATTTGACAAAACTGGAAAGGTGTTTACAACGCTTTGTGATAGTTCTAAACTTTCTGTTCTTGAGGGGTCTGTGACAGTGTCAGTTAACATTCTGTCAATGCCCATGTCATTCCACACATGCAATAAGATATCTGAATTAGCTACTAATGTAAAAAAATGTCTCAAAGTAGATTTTTTATAAAAATGACAGCTGATGTTAACATGTGTTCTACCGATAGTTTTGCGTTCTTTAACATGTTTGGGGAGGGATGGCCGTGGTGTATCATTTATTCTTTCATTCATTCACATATGTTCTTTTTCTTTTGTTCTTTTTCTTAATTTCTTTCATTCATTCACATAAAATTCTTGCTCTTAATTAATTAATTCATTCATTGTAAAATTCCGACCTATACAATACACTGGCTGAAGTACTGTTAAACGCAGCCGAAGTTGCGCTGGGACTGAACCAAGTCACTGTGTGCGTTGGAGCATGACGGGGCACACGTTAAATAGTACAAATGGTAAAGAAAGCAAGCGAGTGACCTATCCCTGTTGTAGAGTATCCCTGATGTAAGCAATACTCGGAAAACTGCCTTTATCTTATCTAATGAAATTTTATGTTCTGAAAGTGCCAAAACCTGCCATAGTATTTTGAAAAAGAGAAAATATGTTTTATATCAGTAACATGTACGAATTAGGTTTTATCGAGAATATTCAGTATTATAACTTGTAAATACCTGTACATATATCGTCTCTCATAACCCTGTACGGAGTGGCCCGTGTATTGATGATGCTATAATGTATATTGTTATGTACCTTGTAACGGGGTGAGACGTTACATCATTGACCCAATTAGCATTCCGCCTGGTGTGGTCCCTAAGCGCAGTTTGCAACCATTTGCAAGGATGTGATGTTGTGACTCAATAGACATCTTCTGATTATCATTTTTCAAATTCTCGTTTGCTTCATTCATGTAATTTTCACAGCTATTTTCCCCTTTCCACCAAACGGAATTTGTTTCGGCGGATAGTCAAGGCTGGGTGTCCTTTTGTACTGACGTTCTATATTACTTTCTATACACAGGAATAAAAATGCCAATTTCTGGGTCAACCCATATTTCAGTTGTTCTCACATCTCTTTGGAAATGAAATAGAAAAAATGGAAAACTTCCTTTCGTGCATTTTTATCGTCAATTGTAATCAATTTTCATGACAACACATATGGTTTTGGCTGAAATGGTGTTCTTAGTCTTACATTTGTTATTTACATGATGGTAGTGTTGCAATGGTGGGGATTTCCATATTTGTGTGCAGATGTTAGGGTATATTGCCTACATTTCTTCGTGGCTTGATTCCGAATTCCTTGGAAGGTCTAACCACGCTAGATTATGAAAATACACTTAGCGTAAGCAGAAGGGACAATACAGGTGTTTCACCTATTGTCAATATTCACATTGAAGCTCACAAATCCTAATTTGTTGATATCACCTCAATAAATCTCCAATCGTCACCTCATCTCACAGCGTTTCAGACCGGCACGGTGATACGTCTCGGTTTACCCTGAACGTGAGAGCTACAAAGCAGAGTACCGATCACGAATGTGATTCCAGCGAATAAACAAGTCGCTACATCCTGTAAGCGGCGAAAGTAAAGGTTACTTTTCATACCCGGTGTGTTTATGCAGCAAGACCCCCGCCACCCCGGTCGTTGAGTGTTGCAACACCTGGCAGACAGCTCGACCCAACCCGAGAACAGCGTCATACACAGGGGCGGGCGTCAAGCCTGCTCCCGTCACTCACTCGTCGTCTAAAACATTCTTCTACTCGGTACTCGACACCTGCCTACTCACGGACAAGACACACCACTCAGTAAAGGTTGTAAAAGGCATGATTTTAAAACATTTACAATAATGGTTTCAGAAAATCAGATATATTCAGTAGAATGTGATAGTCAGTGATGACTACTCTGTCAATTCAAACATATGTAGCGGTCAACATGTCCCATCGCTACGTCGTAGTTGTACTTGATCATTTAACTATCACGCTTCACAACAATATTCATATCCTCACAGCCGAAGCCATGTGACCACCTGACAACAACAGTCAGTCAACGCTTTCACAGAGGGTAACATAGGCGTACGAGTGTGGAGGGAAGGGGAAGGGTTTTGGGGTGGGCGGCGACCAAACTTTTAGGGAACATAGAGTGTGTTACGCTGGGTAAGCAGCTGGAAATCGGTATGGCATGTTCACAGTTAAAGCAAGGGGCGTATACGTAGCGGGGTGTGTGATGTGTAGGTAGTTAGTGGATGGTGTGGTGTGTAGGTAGTTAGTGGATGGTGTGGTGTGTAGGTAGTTAGTGGATTGTGTGGTGTGTAGGTAGTTAGTGACATGGTGTGGTGTGTAGGTAGTTACTGGATGGTGTGGTGTGTAGGTAGTTAGTGAGATTGTGTGGTGTGTAGGTAGTTAGTGGATGGTGTGATGTGTAGGTAGTTAGTGGATGGTGTGATGTGTAGGTAGTTATTGGATGGTGTGATGTGTAGGTGGTAAGTGGATGGTGTGGTGAGTAGCTAGTTAGTGGATGGTGTGATGTGTAGGTAGCTATTGGATGTTGTGGTGTGTAGGTAGTTAGTGGATGGTGTGGTGTGTAGGTAGTTATTGGATGGTGTGGTGTGTAGGTAGCTATTGGATAGGGTGATGTGTAGGTAGCTATTGGATAGGGTGATGTGTAGGTAGTTAGTGGATGGTGTGGTGTGTAGGCAGTTAGTGGATGTTGTGGTGTGTAGGCAGTTAGTGGATGGTGTGGTGTGTAGGCAGTTAATGGATGGTGTGGTATGTAGTTGGATAGAGGATGTCTTGGTATTTAGGTAGTTGGTGGATAGTGTGGTGTGTAGAACATTCCGGCACTCCCCTAGCAAGCTGTTTCTCTCGACCTGTCCCCTATCGAGTACGCTTGGGATGAAATGGAGCCACGTTTACGTCAAGCCCACAATCAGCTATTGACGTTAGCTGAATTGGAACAAGCGATGGTTCAGACATGGAACAACATTCCCCAAGATTTCTTCAATCGCTTAGTGTCGTCTATACGTCGTCATTGTCAAGCCGGCTTCAACGCCAATGGTGGACACACACGACGATGAATTTGTGAACTGACTTTTGGCACATCTCTTCAAGGGCGTGTCACGATGCCTAGTGTCAAATCATAAAGATGTCGATATTCTCCTGTCAACAGTTAAACAGTGATTAAGGAAAACACCACAAATCATGTTATTATCTTTTTGCATTAAAAATGGCATAACATCAAATAATGCACAGTTACTTTATTCCAGTAGTGCTTTATGGGGACAAGTATAGGCCATGGGGATAAGTCCTGGATGAAGGCGGGTAACCAGGTGTATTAGAGTTAAAACTCTGCTTCTACTGTTGGGTACTAGCATATTTTGAACAGTTAGGGACCATTCATTTTATTTATGAGGGACGGGAAGATTTTGTAAATGAATCGTGTGTTCAGAAATATGCGGTCTGTTTTGGCAGTGGTGAAAAAATGTAACTTTGTTTGCGGAAAATATCCAAACTTCAGTACGTTTGTGTTGACAGTGAAAATAGTAGTCTGTTTAATTATGACCAATAAATAGATAGTTTATGTTTTTAGGCCGACAAAGAAATAGATTGAATGCATTTTGCCATTTAGAAAGTTGTCAAATGTAATACGTGTTACATTTGGGATTACTCGTTCTCAGTAAAGTACAGATTCTAGTACTTTTGTTGGATTGAGTCCCGTTCGGAATTCGAACCCACATCCTCACAGTCAGGCACCTAATCACCAACACAAAAAGTCAGCCATATAACCCGTTTAGTCATAGTTCTCAAAATATGTTTAACACGACCCCACTCCTCCCGATAATATCAAACGCTTGTGAAACTTACATACATATTTAAAGAATACTTAATAATAATATAGTCTCGCTTGCATCCCAAGTACACTGTCGTCAGACTCCCCATTGTTCTCGGTGTCCTTGGATTGGTACCTCCTGATCTCTGGGCGCAGATAAGGAGAGTGCCCGGGTTCTCCACCGGGGGCACAGCCCTTCTGACGCTCTGGGTAATGCAGAAGGCTGCAGTGTTGGGGAGTATTCTGGATGTGTTGGGGAGTATTCTCCGGAAAGTTTTAGGGGGTTCGACTAGGCAGCGTTTCCTGGGAGAAGTCATGCATTTTTCATCTAAATCTGTAAAGCATAATAATATCAGAGTGATTTAAAAAACAACAGGCGGGAGATAAACTATCCGTATGACGAGAACATCTGGCAATAAACTCTTTCCTTTATGACAAATACATTGTTTTACATATTCACATACAATAGAACTATTTCAGATATCAATAAATGTCTATCTCTAAAGAAAGCTGCTGGGTATAGATTAGTCACCATTTACTCAGAAAAACTGTAAATTCCAGTAGTGCATATTATTTAACATGTCACTAAATTTGTGTGTGTGACTAGCCAATGGAAGTATGCAAATGTTATGCCCTCATTAAGAAAGATGATCATTCGGTTGTATCAAATTATCGCCCAATTTCACTTATTAGTTGTGTTGGGAAGTTGTTTGAAAGAGCTGTATTTAAGCATGTTTGTAATTTCTTTGTGTCAAACGATCTTTTATACAAATATCAGTGTGGTTTCCGGAGAGGTCATTCTACTGTACAACAACTTGTAGAATTTTATAATCAGATTTGTATATCACTTGATAACAAAGAATACTATTGTATGGTCTTCTTCGGTGTATCAAAGGTCTTTGATAGAGTTTGGCACAGAGGCCTTAGGCTTAAATTAGAGATGCATGGGATATGTGGAAAGCTCCTTGATTTGTTTAATAGTTATGTAACCGATCGCAATCAGTCAGTTTTTGTTAATGGGTCGTTATCCAAGCCTATGGTGTTGAAAGCAGGAGTTCCCCAGGGATCAGTTTTAGGCCCATTTCTTTAATTGTGTATGTAAATGAGATAACCGATAAGCTACATTTTATAACTCTTGCTGACGATACTTCACTGGGAACTTTATAAAGGACAAACAAGTGATGGAATGAGTCATGAATGAAAATCTAGAATTATTAAGCGATTGGGTAAAGGCCTGGTTAATTTCTTACAATCTGGGAAAAAATGAAGCTATATTATTTACTTTGAATGATGGCCTAAAACACATTAATTTGAAGTTTGATAACTGCACTATAAAAACAGTCGATTTCATCAACATTTGGGTTTAATCTTCACGCCTAACGGGAGTTGGCATCATCATATTGAAAACATTGTCAAAAAGACATCTAAAATGATTGGAACATTTCGGAAATTTAAGTTCCTACTAAACAGAACAACACTAGCGAAAATATATACTGTATTTATAAGGTCACACCTTGAGTACGCATGCAAGGTATGGGATGGATGTTTGATTGAACAAGCCAATAGATTAGAAAAACTTCAACTTGAAGCAGCTCGCATACTTACTGGTCTTCCAAGATATGCATCTTCCAGTTCATTGTATTATGAAACGGAATGGAATCTACATTCTGAGAAAAGGAGAAGACGCAAATTAACATTATCTTATAATATAAATTCAAAAAGGTCTGGCACCAGTTTTTCTTCAGGATTTACTCCCACCTGTAGTAGGCAACCAGACAAGTTATGAGTTAAGAAACCAAATAATTTTAGCCAACCATGTACAAGACTGGGGTACTCAACATCATCTTTTATTCCATAAACAGTTAAAGTGTGGAATGATATTCCCTTAGCTATTAGAAATTGCGACTCTGTTGCATCGTTTAAATCTTACACCCACTTGAAGGAAAAATGCGCACCTATATATACTGTATATTATTCATATGGAATGAGGAAGTTCAATGTTATGCACACTAGATTAAGATATATGACGAGTACACTTAATTATGATTTATTTAGAATAAATGTAAAACATGACGCATCATGCCAATGTGGCCATAGATGTGAGAATGATTTTCATTACTTCCTTGAATGTCCATTATATATTATTCCAAGACATAAACTGTTAAAATCTTTAGAAAATATAGTCAAAAACAGAACACTGATTGGTATTAATCTTATCTTACATGGCAATGCAGGTCTCTCAATCACTGCAAACCAGAATGTTTTCAAATATGTACATATCTATATCTCTCAAACAAAACGTTTTCTCAGTTAACTTCTGTTGTAAATATCCTAGCCTGTGTCTGTCACTTGTGTACTTTGTTGTAAGATGCATTGTGTAACTATCGGCAGGTGGCTTTTCTAAGTTGGACAACTGGTGATCAATCCTTTTCTTGAATGAATAAAATATGTTTAAAACAAAACAATAGAACTATGTTGAGCTATGTCATTGCCAAGTTCTAATTCATGTAATACAACCTTTGATAAACGGAGTAAGAAGTATGATATTCCGTATGTTCATGCACGTAATGCAATAATACCTGGAAGTTTAATTTAGGCGGAGACATGAAGTTGGCATGAAGATAAACGTGTTCCTGAATTACACGTCAACATAATATTGGAATTAACATATACTCCTTATTGTACAACGTGCAGAGACCGAAAACGGAGTACTGGGGAGCCGTGGTCAACGTAGGGCCGAAACAACGTCCGTATACATGATCCCTTTTGCCGCAAAAAGAAAATATGAAAAATCAAGGGTAGATAATATAACCCATCTCGGATTATATGCCGAAACTGATTTGAATGAAAGTAAAATGACGTCAACAATAATATACATGGAAACATACTACAGTTTCACATTGTGATTGAGATGTTAAACATAACTAAATCTTCTCATCCATTAATATCTCGTATCGCTAATTGCAACAATTTCTGATCTCCAAAAACCGTGAAGAAAAGATTATACACAAAAAAGAAGGCGATTAATTTCGACATGGCATATCTCCAATTAAAATAGAAAGAATGTCATTTAAATGGAATATAGCTGTATCACTTAGTATTTTCCCGAGGTTTGATGGACTAGCCTCTAGTCAATGTACTTGTCACGAAGTGTCAGTTTCTGTAGTGATTGAGGGAGGAAGGTTATTCCAGCTATCAGAAAGGATCCGTGTGGATTTGTCAGTTAAAGTTGCCACCATAGGCAAGTTGGGTGTCTGGGCGATAGGCCGAGCTCCTGTATCAATCATTACATGGAGTAGAATGGACGACGAGGTGTTAGGTTTCTTACAGACCTCGTATTGTCCCGGACAGCACGTAGTCATGTTTGACCCGTGGCCCCAATTTATTCCTCTCTCATTCTGATGTGCCACATGGGTGTTGAGCAGGGAAGGCTGTTCGCTCTTCATCCATCTCGGCACTCGCTGCGGATCAAGTCTTCACCCCGTAGCAAACTCAACAATCTGTTTGATCGCGACAGATTTGTCGTTCTCAAAAGGAGCTTTACAGTCATTTTAGCGAGTCTTTATTAAGATACCACTAAAACCGACAGAACAGGGCGTCCAAGTGTCCATAAGAGGGTGTTCTTCTCGTCACTGAACATTCGGAGATGGTGAATATTTAGAAAACTTAATGGGTCGATACTTAATTCGTGCTCGGAAAGTTCGTTAGCAGGTGACTTATCAATGGAATAAAAGACCAAATGATCAATGCCTGCTTACGTTCAACATGTGATAACGGCAACCGTACAATATATAGCTGATCAAAGTTATCGTTATTGCCAAAATGTAGTAACTGTAGTCATGTTATCATCTATTGCCCTTTGGAAAGACCGAGAGACCTGGTGATGGATGTCAAAGTATCTCTTAAATGTCGGAAAATAATCGAAATGAAGTCTGGTAGTTTATTTTTCCCCAAACCTCTTCCATGTAGAGAAGGAAAGGGAGAGAAATTACATGTTTGAGTAAAGATTTTTTGAAACGCATTTTGAAGTATGTATTCTTAGATTGTGAGTCTCCCATATATGTCGTTTATCATGAAAATGCATGATCAGGTTTCTCACATTAACTTTTCTTTATGTTTGTTTGTGGATTTTTCTGTTCTTGTTGTTGTTGTGTTGTTTTGTTGTTGTGTTGTGAGGAATCAGTATGTAAATATGCTTCAAATAAGGCAGTGCTTGGAGAAACCGGTCGTTCTAATATGTTTGTAAGTAGTAAAATACGAGCTGTTAAATACTGGATAGAACTTTTACATATGTGTCCATCTAGGTAACCATAACAATGCTATCTAATGCTTAAGTCAATGGACGAAAGTGGTAAGCATAACTGGGTTTCGCAAATTCGCTCTGTATTGTTTGATTCTGGTTTCTCATTCGTATATTTTTGCCAAGATGTTGAAAAACTATTTATGCATAATCTACAACAACGTTTATTTGATATATGTGCACAAGATTGGCATAATAATATTTCTTCATCCAAAAATCTGTCATTTTATGCAAGTGTTAAATCTGTGGTACAACCTGAGTACTACCTGTTAAACATAAGTGATAAATCTTTAAGAAGAAGTTTATGTAAATTCAGAATTTCATTACATGTTTTAAAGAGTACTGGATATCGTAGATAACAATCATGTGACGGCAATATTGTGGATATAGTATGCAAAAACATGTGATTTACTTGAAATTGAAGATGAGTACCATGTATTCTTTGTTTGCCCATAATATACTCATATTCGGGAGAAATTTCTACCATCGCTATATAATGTACAACCTAGTAAGCAAACATAAACACCATTGAATCTGTTGCCTTGTACTTGAAACATATTTTCCTCATACATAATTCCCGTAAATCACGTGACTAAGTGATTAAAATGTTATTGTAATTGTAAAATAGGCCATTTGGCCCATAATACCGAAATAAAGAATCTTGAAAATTGAATAAATATGTCATTTCAATTAATTTGACAGGCAAGTTATTTTTCATAAAAACCATATTAGTAACGTCAACAATGAAATCAAACGGCAAGGTAAAGCGAATTATTTCAGTAGTTTCGGAATAATAGTATAAGCATTACAAGGATAGTGTAAAGATAGTTATTGCAGTAATAATTAAATGCGTAATGCAATGATAAGTAATTGAGAATATAAATATATAAGTACTATCAAATTGGTGAAAATAATAGCCTTATATCCGTAGTCTATGAAACCAAATCACAGATGACAGTGGCACGACATTGGTAATGAAACGATGATTACATTATAAGGTGGAAAGTGACATCAACTTGGTAATGTAAACAATAGTGATATCAGTGGTCATGGTACTGAAGGCGGTGGTCGCGCTCTGTAAGGTGGTCACGCTCTGTAAGTTAGCCACGCTCTGTAAGGTGGTCACGCTCTGTAAGGTAGTCACGCTCTGTAAGGTAGCCACGCTCTGTAAGGTACCCACGCGCTGTAAGGTGGCCACGCTCTGTAAGGTGGCCACGCTCTGTAAGGTAGTCACGCGCTGTAAGGTAGCCACGCTCTGTAAGGAGGCCACGCTCTGTAAGGAGGCCAAGGTGGCCACGCTCTGTAAGGTGGCAACGCTCTGCCAAGGTGGCCAAGCCACGCTCTGGCCACGCTCTGTAAGGCAGCCACGCTCTGTAAGGAGGCCACGCTCTGCCACGCTCTGTAAGGAGGCCACGCTCTGTAAGGTAGCCACGCTCTGTAAGGCCAGCCACGCTCTGTAAGGAGGCCACGCTCTGTAAGGTAGCCACGCTCTGTAAGGTCTGTAAGGTGGTCACGCGCCTGTAAAGGTGGTCACTCTGTAAGGTGCCACGCTCTGTAAGGAGGCCACGCTCTGTAAGGTGGCCACGCTCCTAGCCACGTAAAGGTGGCCACACGCGCCACGCTCTGTAAAGGTAGCCACGCCACGCTGGACACGCGTTGTAAGGTAGCCACGCTCTGTAAGGTGGCCACGCTCTGTAAGGTGGTCACGCTCTGTAAGGAGGCCACACTCTGTAAGGTAGCCACGCTCTGTAAAGTAGCCACGCTCTGTAAGGAGGCCACGCTCTGTAAGGTAGCCACGCTCTGTAAGGTGGCCACGCTCTGTAAGGTGGTCACGCTCTGTAAGGAGGCCACGCTCTGTAAGGTAGCCAAGCTCTGTAAGGTGGCCACGCTCTGTAAGGTGGCCACGCTCTGTAAGGTAGCCACGCTCTGTAAGGTGGCCACGCTCTGTAAGGAGGCCACGCTCTGTAAGGTGGCCACGCTCTGTAAGGTAGCCACGCTCTGTAAGGTGGTCACGCTCTGTAAGGAGGCAACGCTCTGTAAGGTAGCCACGCGCTGTAATGGGGCCACGCTCTGTAAGGTAGCATTGATTGCGTACACGGATGTCGTCACTACATGCAGCATCGTTATCCGTATCAGTGTGGTCAGGGATACATGTGTAGGTAGTGTGTTGATGACATGCGTGGGGAACAGTTTGGCCATGGATACCTGTGTAGGTAGTGTGTTGACGACATACATGGGGAACATTGTGGTCATGGATACATGTGTAGGTAGTGTGTAGATGACATGCGTGGTGAACAGAGTGGTCAGAGATACATGTATAGGTAGTGTGTTGATGATAGCGTGGGGAACAGTTTGGTCATGGATACATGTGTAGGTAGTGTGTTGACGACATGCGTGGGGAACAGTGTGGTCATGGATACATGTGTAGATTGTGTGTTGACATACGGGGGGAGCAATGTGGTCAGGGATACATGTGTAGGTAGTGTGTTGAGGATATGCGTGGGGAACAGTGTGGTCAGGTATGCATGTGTAGGTAGTGTGTTGACGACATGCATGGCGAACAGTCTGGTCATGGATAC
This sequence comes from Haliotis rubra, assembly GCF_003918875.1. Classification (NCBI taxonomy): domain Eukaryota; kingdom Metazoa; phylum Mollusca; class Gastropoda; order Lepetellida; family Haliotidae; genus Haliotis; species Haliotis rubra. Next base: position 294,435 of record NW_025766137.1, read on the forward strand.
ATGTGTAGATTGTGTGTTGACATGCGTGGGGAACAGTGTGGTCATGGATACATGTATAGGTAGTGTGTTGACGACATGCATGGGGAACAGTGTGGTCAGGTATGCATGTGTAGGTAGTGTGTTGACGACATGCGTGGGGAACAGTCTGGTCATGGATACATGTGTAGGTAGTTTGTTGACATGCGTGGGGAACAGTGTGGTCATGGATTCATGAGTAGGTAGTGTGTTGACATGCGTGGGGAACAGTGTGGTCATGGATACATGAGTAGGTAGTGTGTTGACATGCGTGGGGACCAGTGTTGTCATGGATACATGTGTAGGTAGTGTGTTGATGACATGCGTGGGGACCAGTTTGGTCAGGAATACATGTGTAGGTAGTGTGTTGATGACATGCGTGGGAAACAGTGTGGTCAGGGATACATGTGTAGGTAGTGTTGATGACATGCGTGGTGAACAGTGTGGTCTTGGATACATGTGTAGGTAGTGAGTTGATGACATACGTGGGGAACAGTGTGGTCTTGGATACATGTGTAGGTTGTGTGTTGATGACATGCGTGGGGAACAGTGTGGTCAGGGATACATGTGTAGGTAGTGTGTTGACCACATGCGTGGGGACCAGTGTTGTCAGGGGTACATGTGTAGGTATGGTGTTGATGACATACGTGGGGAACAGTGTGGTCTTGGATACATGTGTAGGTAGTGTGTTGACGACATGCGTGGGGACCAGTTTGGTCAAGAATACATGTGTAGGTAGTGTGTTGATGACATGCGTACAGTGTGGTCAGGAATACATGTGTAGGTAGTGTGGTGACATGCGTGGGGAAACATGTGGTCAGGGTACATGTGTAGGTAGTGTGTTGATGACATGCGTGAGGAACAGTGTGGTCTTGGATACATGTGTAGGTAGTGTGTTGACGACATGCGTGGGGACCAGTTTGGTCAGGAATACATGTGTAGGTAGTGTGTTGATGACATGCGTGGGAACAGTGTGGTCAGGGATACATGTGTAGGTAGTGTGTTGATGACATGCGTGAGGAACAGTGTGGTCTTGGATACATGTGTAGGTAGTGTGTTGACGACATGCGTGGGGAACAGTGTCATACATGGTCAGGAATACATGTGTAGGTAGTGTGTTGATGACATGCGTTGACGGGAAACAGTGTGGTCAGGGATACATGTGTAGGTAGTGTGTTGACGACATGCGTGGGGAACAGTGTGGTCAGGATACATGTGTAGGTAGTGTGTTGACGACATGCGTGGGGAACAGTGTGGTCAGGGATACATGTGTAGGTAGTGTGTTGACGACATGCGTGGGGAACAGTGTGGTCAGGGATACATGTGTAGGTAGTGTGTTTGACATGCGTGGGGAACAGTGTGGTCAGGGATACATGTAGTAGTGTGACGACAGTGTGTTGTTGACATGCGTGGGGAACAGTGTGGTCAGGGATACATGTGTAGGTAGTGTGTTGATGACATGCGTGGGGAACAGTGTGGTCAGGGATACATGTGTAGGTAGTGTGTTGATGACATGCGTGGGGAACAGTGTGGTCAGGGATACATGTGTAGGTAGTGTGTTGACGACATGCGTGGGGAACAGTGTGGTCAGGGATACATGTGTAGGTAGTGTGTTGACGACATGCGTGGGGAACAGTGTGGTCAGGGATACATGTGTAGGTAGTGTGTTGATGACATGCGTGGGGAACAGTGTGGTCAGGGATACATGTGTAGGTAGTGTGTTGACGACATGCGTGGGGAACAGTGTGGTCAGGGATACATGCATGTAGGTAGTGTGTTGACGACATGCGTGGGGAACAGTGTGGTCAGGGATACATGTGTAGGTAGTGTGTTGATGACATACGTGGGGAACAGTGTGGTCAGGGATACATGTGTAGGTAGTGTGTTGACGACATGCGTGGGGAACAGTGTGGTCAGGGGATACATGTGTAGGTAGTGTGTTGACGACATGCGTAGGGAACAGTGTGGTCAGTGATACATGTGTAGTGTAGTGTGTTGACGACATGCGGGAACAGGGGAACAGTGTGGTCAGGGATACATGTGTAGGTAGTGTGTTGATGACATGCGTGGGAACAGTGTGGTCAGGGGATACATGTGTGTTGTGTGGGGAACAGTGTGGTCAGGGATACATGTGTAGGTAGTGTGTTGATGACAGCGTGGGGAACAGTGTGGTCAGGGATACATGTGTAGGTAGTGTGTTGACGACATGCGTGGGGAACAGTGTGGTCAGGGATACATGTGTAGGTAGTGTGTTGACGACATGCGTGGGGAACAGTGTGGTCAGGGATACATGTGTAGGTAGTGTGTTGACGACATGCGTGAGGAACAGTGTGGTCAGTGATACATGTGTAGGTAGTGTGTTGACGACATGCGTGGGGAACAGTGTGGTCAGGGATACATGTGTAGGTAGTGTGTTGACGACATGCGTGGGGAACAGTGTGGTCAGGGATACATGTGTAGGTAGTGTGTTGACGACATGCGTGGGGAACAGTGTGGTCAGGGATACATGTGTAGGTAGTGTGTTGACGACATGCGTGGGGAACAGTGTGGTCATGGATACATGTGTAGGTAGTGTGTTGACGACATGCGTGGGGAACAGTGTGGTCAGGGATACATGTGTAGGTGTGTGTGTTGTTGACATGCGTGGGGAACAGTGTGGTCAGGGATACATGTGTAGGTAGTAGTGTGTTGACGACATGCGTGGGGAACAGTGTGGTCAGGGATACATGTGTAGGTAGTGTGTTGACGACATGCGTGGGGAACAGTGTGGTCAGGGATACATGTGTAGGTAGTGTGTTGACGACATGCGTGGGGAACAGTGTGGTCAGGGATACATGTGTAGGTAGTGTGTTGACGACATACGTGGGGAACAGTGTGGTCAGGGATACATGTGTAGGTAGTGTGTTGACGACATGCGTGGGAACAGTGTGGTCAGGGATACATGTGTAGGTAGTGTGTTGACGACATGCGTGGGGAACAGTGTGGTCAGGGACACATGTGTAGGTAGTGTGTTGACGACATGCGTGGGGAACAGTGTGGTCAGGGATACATGTGTAGGTAGTGTGTTGATGACATGCGTGGGGAACAGTGTGGTCAGGGATACATGTGTAGGTAGTGTGTTGACGACATGCGTGGGGAACAGTGTGGTCAGGGATACATGTGTAGGTAGTGTGTTGATGACATGCGTGGGGAACAGTGTGGTCAGGGATACATGTGTAGGTAGTGTGTTGACGACATGCGTGGGGAACAGTGTGGTCAGGGATACATGTGTAGGTAGTGTGTTGATGACATGCGTGGGGAACAGTGTGGTCTTGGATACATGTGTAGGTAGTGTGTTGACGACATGCGTGGGGAACAGTGTGGTCAGGGATACATGTGTAGGTAGTGTGTTGACGACACATGCGTGGGGAACAGTGTGGTCAGGATACATGTGTAGGTAGTGTGTTGACGACATGCGTGGGGAACAGTGTGGTCAGGGATACATGTGTAGGTAGTGTGTTGACGACATGCGTGGGGAACAGTGTGGTCAGGGATACATGTGTAGGTAGTGTGTTGATGACATGCGTTGGGAACAGTGTGGTCAGGGATACATGTGTAGGTAGTGTGTTGACGACATGCGTAGGGAACAGTGTGGTCAGGGATACATGTGTAGGTAGTGTGTTGATGACATGCGTGGGGAACAGTGTGGTCAGGGATACATGTGTAGGTAGTGTGTTGACGACATGCGTGGGGAACAGTGTGGTCAGGGATACATGTGTAGGTAGTGTGTTGATGACATGCGTGTGGGGAACAGTGTGGTCAGGGATACATGTGTAGGTAGTGTGTTGATGACATGCGTGGGGAACAGTGTGGTCAGGGATACATGTGTAGGTAGTGTGTTGACGACATGCGTGGGGAACAGTGTGGTCAGGGATACATGTGTAGGTAGTGTGTTGACGACATGCGTGGGGAACAGTGTGGTCAGGGATACATGTGTAGGTAGTGTGTTGACGACATGCGTGGGGAACAGTGTGGTCAGTGATACATGTGTAGGTAGTGTGTTGACGACATGCGTGGGGAACAGTGTGGTCAGGGATACATGTGTAGGTAGTGTGTTGACAACACACTACCTACACATGTATCCCTGACCACACTGTTCCCCACGCATGTCGTCAACACACTACCTACACATGTATCACTGACCACACTGTTCCCCACGCATGTCATCAACACACTACCTACACATGTATCCCTGACCACACTGTTCCCCACGCATGTCATCAACACACTACCTACACATGTATCCATGACCACACTGTTCCCCACGCATGTCGTCAACACACTACCTACACATGTATTCATGACCACACTGTTCCCTACGTATGTAATCAACACACTACCTACACAAGTATCCATGACCACACTGTTCCAAGTCTTCTATATAATGAAGCGTTTACGTTGCCATAGATCGCTAAGTTGATGTACAATCCTCTATGTAATGAGAGCTGGGGTTTACGTTGCCATGGTCCTCTTTACATAGATCACTAACTGTAGGTACTGTCATCTGTATAACGAGCACAAGGCGTGAGGTGTTTTGAACGTCGGTACAGCGAGCACAAGGTACATGCTTGTCCTCATGTATGGTATATAAAGAACACTAAGCGTCTGCAGCCATGTTTCTGTTTATAAAGAACACTAAGCGTCCGCAGCCATGGTCCTGTTTATAAAGAACACTAAGCGTCTGCAGCCATGTTAAGGTTTATAAAGAACACTAAGTGTCTGCAGCCATGTCACTGTATATAAAGATCACTAAGTGTCTGCAGCCATGTTACTGTTTTTAAAGAACACTAAGTGTCTGCAGCCATGGTCCTGTTTATAAAGAACACTAAGCGTCTACAGCCATGTTACTGTTTATAAACAACACTACGCTTCTGCAGCCATGTCACTGTTTATAAAGAAGACACTAAACGTCTGCAGCCATGGTCCTGTTTATAAAGAACACTAAACGTCTGCAGCCATGGTCCTGTTTATAAAGAACACTAAGCGCCTGCAGCCATGGTCCAGTCTATAAAGAAGACTAAGCATCTGCAGTGATGGTCCTGTTTATAAAGAACACTAAGCGTCTCCAGCCATGGTCCTGTTTAAAAAGAACACTAAGCATCTGTAGTCATGGTCCTGTTTATAAAGAACACTAAACGTCTGCAGCCATGTTACTGTTTATAAACAAAAATACGCGTCTGCAAACATGTTACTGTTTAAAAAGAAGACACTAAACGTCTGCAGTCATGGTCCTGTTTATAAAGAACACTAAGCGTCTGCAGCCATGGTCCTGTTTATAAAAAAACAAAGCGCCTGCAGCCATGGTCCAGTCTATAAAGAACACTAAGCATCTGCAGTGATGGTCATGTTTATAAAGAACACTAAGCGTCTCCAGCCATGGGACTGTTTATAAAGAACACTAAGCGTCTGTTACTGTTTATAAAGAACACTGAGCGTCTGCAGCCATGTTACTGTTTATAAAGAACACTGAGCGTCTGCAGCCATGTTACTGTTTATAAAGAACACTAAGCGTCTGCAGCCATGTTACTGTTTATAAAGAACACTAAGCGTCTGCAGCCATGGTCCTGTTTATAAAGAACACTAAGCGTCTGCAGTCATGGTCCTGTTTATAAAGAACACTAAGCGTCTGCAGCCATGATCCTGTTTATAAAGAAAACTAAGCGTCTGCAGCCATGTTACTGTTTATAAAGAACAATGAGCGTCTGCAGCCATGGTCCTGTTTATAAAGAACACTAAACGTCTGCAGTCATGGTCCTGTTTATAAAGTACACTAAGCGTCTGCAGCCATGGTCATGTTTATAAAGAACACTAAGCGTCTGCAGTCATGGTCCTGTTTATAAAGAACACTAAACGTCTGCAGTCATGTTACTGTTTATAAAGAACACTAAGCGTCTGCATCCCTGTTACTGTTTATAAAGAAAACTAAGCGTCTGCAGCCATGTTACTGTTTATAAAGAACACTAAGTGTCTGCAGCCATGGTCATATTTATAAAGAACGCTAAGCGTCTGCAGTCATGTTACTGTTTATAAAGAACACTAAGCGTCTGCAGCCATGTTACTGTTTATAAAGAACACTAAACGTCTGCAGCTATGGTCCTGTATATAAATAAGACTAAGCGTCTGCACCCTTGGTCCTGTTAATAAAGAACACTAAGCGTCTCCAGTCATGGACCTGTTTATAAAGAACACCAGGTATAGGCAGCCATGGTCCTCTTTATAAAGAACTCTAAGCGTCTGCAGTCATGGTCCTGTTTATAAAGAACACTAAGCGTCTGCAGTCATGGTCCTGTTTATAAAGAACACTAAACGCCTGCAGTCATGGTCCTGTTTATAAAGAACACTAAGCATATGAAGCTATGGTCCTGTTTATAAAGAACACTAAGCGTCTGCAGCTTTGGTCCTGTTTATAAAGAACACTAAACGTCTGCAGCCATGTTACTGTTTATAAAGAACACTAAGTGTCTGCAGTCATGGTCCTGTTTATAAAGAATGAGCGTCTGCAGCCATGTTACTGTTTATAAAGAACACTAAGTGTCTGCAGCCATGGTCATGTTTATAAAGAACACTAAGCGTCTGCAGTCATGTTACTGTTTATAAAGAACACTAAGCGTCTGCAGCCATGTTACTGTTTATAAAGAACACTAAACGTCTGCAGCTATGGTCCTGTATATAAATAAGACTAAGCGTCTGCACCCTTGGTCCTGTTAATAAAGAACACTAAGCGTCTCCAGTCATGGACCTGTTTATAAAGAACACCAGGTATAGGCAGCCATGGTCCTCTTTATAAAGAACTCTAAGCGTCTGCAGTCATGGTCCTGTTTATAAAGAACAGTAAGCGTCTGCAGTCATGGTCCTGTTTATAAAGAACACTAAACGCCTGCAGTCATGGTCCTGTTTATAAAGAACACTAAGCATATGAAGCTATGGTCCTGTTTATAAAGAACACTAAGCGTCTGCAGCTATGGTCCTGTTTATAAAGAACACTAAACGTCTGCAGCCATGTTACTGTTTATAAAGAACACTAAGTGTCTGCAGCCATGGTCCTGTTTATAAAGAACACTAAGCGTCTGCAGCCATGTTACTGTTTATAAAGAACACTAAGCGGCTGCATCCCTGTTACTGTTTATAAAGAAAACTAAGTGTCTGCAGCCATGTTACTGTTTATAAAGAACACTAAGTGTCTGCAGCCATGTTACTGTTTGTAAAGAAGACTAAGCGTCTGCAGCCATGTTACTGTTTATAAAGAACACTAAACGTCTGCAGCTATGGTCCTGTATATAAATAACACTAAGCGCCTGCAGCCATGGTCCAATTTATAAAGAACACTAAGCGTCTGCAGTCATGGTCCTGTTTATAAAGAACACTAAGCGACTGCAGCCATGTTACTGTTTATAAAGAACACTGAGCGTCTGCAGCCATGTTACTGTTTATAAAGAACAATGAGCGTCTGCAGCCATGTTACTGTTTATAAAGAACACTAAGCGTCTGCAGCCATGTTACTGTTTATAAAGAACAATGAGCGTCTGCAGCCATGGTCCTGTTTATAAAGAACACTAAGCGTCTGCAGCCATGGTCCTGTTTATAAAGAACACTAAGCGTCTGCAGCCATGATCCTGTTTATAAAGAACACTAAGCGTCTGCAGCCATGTTACTGTTTATAAAGAACAATGAGCGTCTGCAGCCATGGTCCTGTTTATAAAGAACACTAAACGTCTGCAGCCATGGTCCTGTTTATAAAGTACACTAAGCGTCTGCAGCCATGGTCATGTTTATAAAGAACACTAAGCGTCTGCAGTCATGGTCCTGTTTATAAACAACACTAAACGTCTGCAGTCATGTTACTGTTTATAAAGAACACTAAGCGTCTGCAGCCATGTTACTGTTTATAAAGAACAATGAGCGTCTGCAGCCATGGTCATGTTTATAAAGAAGACTAAACGTCTGCAGCCATGTTACTGCTTATAAAGAACACTAAGCGTCTGCATCCCTGTTACTGTTTATAAAGAAAACTAAGCGTCTGCAGCCATGTTACTGTTTATAAAGAACACTAAGTGTCTGCAGCCATGGTCATGTTTATAAAGAACACTAAGCGTCTGCAGCCATGTTATTGTTTATAAAGAACACTAAGCGTCTGCAGCCATGGTCCTGTTTATAAAGAACACTAAGCGTCTGCAGCCATGATCCTGTTTATAAAGAACACTAAGCGTCTGCAGCCATGTTACTGTTTATAAAGAACAATGAGCGTCTGCAGCCATGGTCCTGTTTATAAAGAACACTAAACGTCTGCAGCCATGGTCCTGTTTATAAAGTACACTAAGCGTCTGCAGCCATGGTCATGTTTATAAAGAACACTAAGCGTCTGCAGTCATGGTCCTGTTTATAAACAACACTAAACGTCTGCAGTCATGTTACTGTTTATAAAGAACACTAAGCGTCTGCAGCCATGTTACTGTTTATAAAGAACAATGAGCGTCTGCAGCCATGGTCATGTTTATAAAGAAAGACTAAACGTCTGCAGCCATGTTACTGCTTATAAAGAACACTAAGCGTCTGCATCCCTGTTACTGTTTATAAAGAAAACTAAGCGTCTGCAGCCATGTTACTGTTTATAAAGAACACTAAGCGTCTGCAGCCATGGTCATGTTTATAAAGAACACTAAGCGTCTGCAGCCATGTTATTGTTTATAAAGAACACTAAACGTCTGCAGCTATGGTCCTGTATATAAATAAGACTAAGCGTCTGCACCCTTGGTCCTGTTAATAAAGAACTCTAAGCGTCTCCAGTCATGGACCTGTTTATAAAGAACACCAGGTATAGGCAGCCATGGTCCTCTTTATAAAGAACTCTAAGCGTCTGCAGTCATGGTCCTGTTTATAAAGAACAGTAAGCATATGAAGCTATGGTCCTGTTTATAAAGAACACTAAGCGTCTGCAGCTATGGTCCTGTTTATAAAGAACACTAAACGTCTGCAGCCATGTTACTGTTTATAAAGAACACTAAGTGTCTGCAGCCATGGTCCTGTTTATAAAGAACACTAAGCGTCTGCAGCCATGTTACTGTTTATTAAGAACAATGAGCGTCTGCAGTCATGGTCCCGATTATAAAGAGCACTAAACGTCTCCAGTCATGGTCCTGATTATAAAGAACACTAAACGTCTGCAATCATGGTCCTGTTTATGAAGAACACTAAGCATCTGCAGCCATGGTCCTGTTTATAAAGAACACTAAGCATCTGCAGTCATGGTCCTGTTTATAAAGAACACTAAGCGTCTGCAGCCATGTTACTGTTTATAAAGAACACTACGCGTCTGCAGTCATGGTCCTGTTTATAAAGAACACTAAGTGTAGCCATGTTACTGTTTATAAAGAACACTAAGCGTCTGCAGTCATGGTCCTGTTTATAAAGAACACTAAACGTCTGCAGCCATATTACTGTTTATAAAGAACACTAAGCGTCTGCAGCCATGGTCCTGTTTATAAAGAACACTGAGCGTCTGCAGCCATGTTACTGTTTATAAAGAACACTACGCGTCTGCAGCCATGTTACTGTTTATAAAGAACACTAAGCGTCTGCTGTCATGGTCCTGTTTATAAAGAACACTAAGTGCATGTTTCTAGCGTTTTCGATACACATATATAGAATGTTAAGTGTATATTACCGCGTGGACAGCTCAGTAGAGGTAGGAGTGACTTGATGTTGTATCACATGGGGAACTGGTGAATGCCGAAAACACAATTACAACCACTTCTCTGTTACAGGTCAACTCCCGCATTGCCTCTATATTGCTATGAAGTGAACAAGTATTTAACGACGGAAATTGATTAAATGTCGGATAAAACGCCGTCTCTGGTCGTAAAACATTCAAATTGCCGTATTGATGCCATCACTTGATCTGTCTCCCATTGTTGAATTAACAGAATATTTCCATATCACACAACTAGGGTGGAAACATGTATACATTACGAGCTTGCTTAATTGCCTTTAATTTCATTTCCGAGAGGGAAATAAGTTCGTCAATGTTAGCGCAATGGCTGACAAGTATAATATGATATTGACAAATACTAAGGGCCATTTGGACGTTGTCCGCTTTATTTCATCATGTTCGGGTGATTGGAAATGTGGTGATAAATTTCAATTGCCTGTCTCTTCCAACTGACCGCAAACAAAAGCATAGCCCGTGCCTGCCTGCACCTGCGTTTAATACGCTATATAAAACATCCCTCAGTCGTTTGTCGCCAGTCAAATTATTCATGGGAATAACATTCATGTCTCTCCAGTAAATTTAGGTTTTAGAACTACCGTGAAGCAGATTCCTTTGTTCCTGTCGAACACTAAGTAGCACGTATAGATTCAAAATAAATTGGGTGATGAGCAAAACGTAGGGAATTTAATCATGACCTTGTTTATTGCAAGTTTTACAACACGTGGAAAAAGGAGTTCCAAGTATTATTTTCTGAATGACTTTCCATAGCACAACTGTCATTACATGAACATGAAGCCCTTCCAGATGGATATTCCGCCGGGCTGTGTGAGTTCTATGCATTCCTTCTTCATGTCAAATGCGTGAAAGTCAGAGAAGTATGATAGAAAACAAAGAAAATGCTACGCTGTATAATCGAATAAATAGACGGTACACCAAGTGTGCTACAATGTCTAAAAGCCACAGATGTGTGGTGGAATAAATAGACGGTACACCAAGTGTGCTACAATGCCTAAAAGCCACAGATGTGTGGTGGAATAAATAGACGGTACATCCAGTGTACTACAATGTATAAAAGTCACAGACGTATGGTGGAATAAATAGACGGTACATCCAGTGTGCTACAATGCATAAAAAAACAAAGAAGTATGTCGGAATAAATGGAACAACCCAAAGTGTGTTCGAAAACAAAACTCGTCTGGCATATGATTGAATGCACATGAATCAAAGACGTATCATGGAATAGATATGACATGATTCAAAGCAATTGCAGATAGAATGATATAATACGTAGAAGTCAGGGACAGTGTGAAATAATAAAGGGGTATCATGAACAGTATGTCATATACATGGAAATGATTATCAGTGTGATGAAATACATACAAAAATGCGAGCACCGGGCAATAAATGAATACACACTATGCTCCCACAGGCTGGATCTAAAGAAATTACCCTTTGTATAGTCTTACATAATTCCCTTTCGCACGGATACACTATTTTATAACAGTATTTTAGTTATGTTAACTCTGTTTGGTAAAGGTCCTTATCATTGTTTGTGTGAAAATGGGTTCCGGATAGAACTTTCTCATAATAGCTACATATCTGGCGGAGCCAGATTCGGAGAATGATATTGTTCTCAAGGAATTCAAGTGCAGCCTTAGCAGTGACTGTTTTCGTAGCTTCCCGAATCTCCTGGTCTTAATTTCATCCCGTAATTGCGGAAAGGAAGCCGCATAATATGCTCCGTTTAGTGTCTGGCCTTTTGGAAGATACTATACCATACTGTCACCCTGGTCATCGCAGAACACAGGCGCCATAGCCGTTCCATCGGTTAGGAAGACTGCCGTCTTTGGTGGTGGCCCTCTGTTTTGATTGTCGATTAGACCTATGCTGGACTTGAACTCATTCTTCATCCATAACCACAATGACGAGCTAGGTTATAACGAGATATGGTGTTTCTGGAGCGGTTTTCAGTCCGTTTCCAAAAGCTTTGGAACCAGACGACCGGATACTTTCTTTATGGGCAAATTTTCTGAGATAATGGTATGTACATGTATACTGAACTAGCTATATGACACGTACTCAGTCTTTCGTCCATCGGTTATTACCATTGCATGGATATTATTGATCAGTTCTGGTGTTGCTGACATAACAAGCCTTCGTTCAAGGTGCTCGCTGCTATCTTTAAGTCTTACCGTCCACCCCTTTTCTGTGGCATAGGAATAGGTATCCTTCACCAGTTTTCTACTCACATCTTCATGGATGACTTTTGGTAGTATGGACTTTTTCTGCAAGTACTTGATTGCTACATTTTCCTTATGTTTGTCATTTTGAAAGGCAACAGACCCCTGCTTATTCAGTGTCCTGTCTCATCGAAACATTGTGTGGATCCTGTTAGTGATACCATGTGTCTGCACTGTGTAGCCTTTCTAAAACACAATGTGCATCTGTTTTCAAAACAATATGTATATCAGCGTGTATGTTGTGTACCCTGTCAACAGCAGCGCTGTGTGGACATCAATACTTGGATACCATGAGCATCTTCCGCTCATTAATTATTTTTTTCCAGTCGAATGCCTGCGATTGCAGAGAGTGTTGGCCAGACAGAAATTGGCCACGGACGTGACAGTTAAGGGTTTTGAACGCTTCACTGATCTACAAATGAGGGAGATTTAACACATTTGGACACGATTGACGATAAACGAACATCACGGATGTGTTTTGGCTAACAAATAAAAACTGATAATAGACAGGAACAAAAGATCCCCTACATTCAAACAGCTCTTTATTTAAACTGCTTGAGTGAACAAAGCCCTGTACAAGTAGCTGAGTCTGCGCTGAGCACTTCTCGTCATATCGCTCGCGTCTGAGAGGGGATCCAATTAGAGAATAATACCCTCAACAACCTTGTCTCGCATACATACTCACTCCAAAGCAGTTTACTCGTTTGACGAAATAATTATATCGTGAATAATGGAATCACACGGAATGTAGAAGTACATTAAGTAAGCCTAGTTGATATAGTCAATACCAATGAACAGTACGAAATTGATACCGAAGCTTTCGGCTTTGGACATCATCACTCATTAACGCTTTCGTTAGGTCATAATATAATACCATGCCAGTCCATTACTTAACTAAATTATGCTTTTAGGAACATGTTGCGGTACAATAATCGTCAATACTTGCCTTCTACTCACATATTCAGCTGAACAGTATATATCGTGAACAGTATATATCAAACAATGGTAAATGTTGAACATTAAATATGTTACTGAAAAAACGAGCTAGTATGTAGTTTACATACAACGTTTGGGGTATGTGGTGTGATGCTCCGGGTGGATCATAAAACTTCAAAACGGTTCAGTCAGATATAAACTGTAATAAGTTGTGGTGCCGTTAAGCAAAATGAAACAAGTCAAGCTTTCGATCTGTTGTCCCCTCATCACGTACTGAAGATACCCAAACCTCTTCACATTTAAAGTTATATAAAAAGTAATGAATGTCAAATATCCTTGGAGTAAAGCTCACTTGTACTTCCAATCACAAGTAATCAATGACAAATCAATTCCTTAGATAACAGCACACTGGTAATTCCAATAAAAAATAATCAATGTCAAATATCCTTGGAGTAAAACTCACTTGTACTTCCAATTAACGGCTAATTAATGAAAAATATTGAGAACAGAAACATTTCTGAGCGACATGACATTTTACAAGGCCAAATAAAGAGAATGACAAAATTTCAAGTGAATATGAAATTTTGGACTTATCCACCTCTGCATGATTCTCAGGTGGAATGTTACTTAATATGCCAAGAATGGACATGATCAACATACCATATTTATTATTTACTATTTATATTTTTTTTTTATCTCTGTTGAACTTTTAATAAATATGCTGAATGAACATAACGTCTTGTCTAATTGATTCTACTGGACTGATCCATTATAAGAAATAGGTATCTTTGCTTGAGGATTAGTTGTGCGAGTCTGAAATGTTGTTGTTTTAAGCTGCCTAAGATATGGCTGTCTAAGTTTTGGGAGGTTACCGGGAAGACACCCATCCCACAACACCAACAGCTTATACAAAACAAAGTTCACAGTCGAAAGCACAACCAATCCACTGCCTATTACCAGTCAGCCAGGATACGTTGTTTTTTACATCACTCTCGCAAATACATAGAACACAGCTATATGATATACATTACCCAGTAAAACGTCTTGGCGGCCAATCGCCACTCATAGTAACAAAATAATACGTAACTGATAAAGAGAATGAGTTATATCATATTGACACATAAAAACGCATTACAAAACGCCTATGTTCACTAGTCTGTTTTCGCACCAGGTTCCAGCGGCAGAAAACATCCTCTCGTCGTTCAACAAAAGAAGAGCAAACTAAGTTCTCAAATTGTAGATAACACCCTAAAACTGGGCAACACTTTGTAATTCCCCTTAAAGTATATCTTTACTTGAAAATGTGTATAAAGGAGATCTTAATGACACATTAGCCTCTTCTTCTCCAAAACATAAACAATTAAAACACTATCTGGGATGTGGTAGTATATTTGTGTTCGGTCTCTATACAGATTTGTTTAGGGAAGCATACACATATCCACAGTGAAATCTTTCAAACGAGTTTCAAAGTTTAATTATTTTAAGAATTCGATGGAAGTTATTAGTAAATGATGTGAAAAAAAAGATCGTTTGGGATAGATATGTTTATAATTTGAGTCACAATGGACAATTCCATAGAGTACCACACAGTTTATTTACGACGTTAAAACAAATTTGGAGGTAAAACTATGTTTGAAAACCGTTTGTATTCCTATGGCACACGAAATATTAAAGATGTGCTGAAAGAAAATTGTGAAAGTTTATGGACTAAAGGAAAATATGACAAGAAGCATAACATTCTACAATACAATGTAAGAATGAAAAAAAGCTATTAAGTAACGCTAAATCGAGAAAGCAACAGGTTCGCTGAAACCAAAATGATTGATCTTGCTGATTGAAAGCGGCTGTAAATTTATCGATAATATATAGATGAAGCATATATTTAGCATAAATATCATCGAATTGATCACACCCATCAAAAAATAAGATTGATGATGATAATGATGATGATGATGATATGGACATTTAACGTGCGCTTTCCGACATAGCACACGGCTCCTCCAGGCCATTTAGTGTTTGATCGAAAGATATGGCAACCTGAAGGGAAGGGGGATGACCTATGGGATTGTTTGGTTGGTATTTGTTTTGCCTGTGTTTATATTTATTTTTTATATGTTTGTCATTTTGAGAGGCAACAGCCCCCTGCTTATTCAGTGTCCTGTCTCATCGAAACATTGTGTGGATCCTGTTAGTGATACCATGTAATGTCTGCACTGTGTAGCCTTTCTAAAACACAATGTGCATCTGTTTTTCAAAACAATATGTGTATATCAGCGTGTATGTTGTGTACCCTGTCAGCAGCAGCGCTGTGTGGACATCAATACTTGGATACCATGAGCATCTTCCGCTCATTAATTATTTTTCCAGTCGAAGATGCCTGCGATTGCGAGAGAGTGTTGGCCAGAACAGAAATTGGCCACGGACGTGACAGTTAAGGGTTTTGAACGCTTCACTGATCTACCTAAATGAGGGAGATTTAACACATTTGGACACGATTGACGATAAACGAACATCACGGATGTGTTTTGGCTAATAAATAAAACTGATAATAGACAGGAACAAAAGATCCCCTACATTCAAACAGCTCTTTATTTAAACTGCTTGAGTGAACAAAGCCCTGTACAAGTAGCTGAGTCTGCGCTGAGCACTTCTCGTCATATCGCTCGCGTCTGAGAGGGGATCAATTAGAGAATAATACCCTCAACAACCTTGTCTCGCATACATACTCACTCCAAAGCAGTTTACTCGTTTGACGAAATAATTATATCGTGAATAATGGAATCACACGGAATGTAGAAGTACATTAAGTAAGCCTAGTTGATATAGTCAATACCAATGAACAGTACGAAATTGATACCGAAGCTTTCGGCTTTGGACATCATCACTCATTAACGCTTTCGTTAGGTCATAATATAATACCATGCCAGTCCATTGCTTAACTAAATTATGCTTTTAGGAACATGTTGCGGTACAATAATCGTCAATACTTGCCTTCTACTCACATATTCAGCTGAACAGTATATATCGTGAACAGTATATATCAAACAATGGTAAATGTTGAACATTAAATATGTTACTGAAAAAACGAGCTAGTATGTAGTTTACATACAACGTTTGGGGTATGTGGTGTGATGCTCCGGGTGGATCATAAAACTTCAAAACGGTTCAGTCAGATATAAACTGTAATAAGTTGTGGTGCCGTTAAGCAAAATGAAACAAGTCAAGCTTTCGATCTGTTGTCCCCTCATCACGTACTGAAGATACCCAAACCTCTTCACATTTAAAGTTATATAAAAAGTAATGAATGTCAAATATCCTTGGAGTAAAGCTCACTTGTACTTCCAATCACAAGTAATCAATGACAAATCAATTCCTTAGATAACAGCACACTGGTAATTCCAATAAAAATAATCAATGTCAAATATCCTTGGAGTAAAACTCACTTGTACTTCCAATTAACGGCTAATTAATGAAAATATTGAGAACAGAAACATTTCTGAGCGACATGACATTTTACAAGGCCAAATAAAAGAGAATGACAAAATTTCAAGTGAATATGAAATTTTGGACTTATCCACCTCTGCATGATTCTCAGGTGGAATGTTACTTAATATGCCAAGAATGGACATGATCAACATACCATATTTATTATTTACTATTTATATTTTTTTTTTATCTCTGTTGAACTTTTAATAAATATGCTGAATGAACATAACGTCTTGTCTAATTGATTCTACTGGACTGATCCATTATAAGAAATAGGTATCTTTGCTTGAGGATTAGTTGTGCGAGTCTGAAATGTTGTTGTTTTAAGCTGCCTAAGATATATGGCTGTCTAAGTTTTGGGAGGTTACCGGGAAGACACCCATCCCACAACACCAACAGCTTATACAAAACAAAGTTCACAGTCGAAAGCACAACCAATCCACTGCCTATTACCAGTCAGCCAGGATACGTTGTTTTTTACATCACTCTCGCAAATACATAGAACACAGCTATATGATATACATTACCCAGTAAAACGTCTTGGCGGCCAATCGCCACTCATAGTAACAAAATAATACGTAACTGATAAAGAGAATGAGTTATATCATATTGACACATAAAAACGCATTACAAAACGCCTATGTTCACTAGTCTGTTTTCGCACCAGGTTCCAGCGGCAGAAAACATCCTCTCGTCGTTCAACAAAAGAAGAGCAAACTAAGTTCTCAAATTGTAGATAACACCCTAAAACTGGGCAACACTTTGTAATTCCCCCTTAAAGTATCTTTACTTGAAAATGTGTATAAAGGAGATCTTAATGACACATTAGCCTCTTCTTCTCCAAAACATAAACAATTAAAACACTATCTGGGATGTGGTAGTATATTTGTGTTCGGTCTCTATACAGATTTGTTTAGGAAGCATACACATATCCACAGTGAAATCTTTCAAACGAGTTTCCAAGTTTAATTATTTTAAGAATTCGATGGAAGTTATTAGTAAATGATGTGAAAAAAGATCGTTTGGGATAGATATGTTTATAATTTGAGTCACAATGGACAATTCCATAGAGTACCACACAGTTTATTTACGACGTTAAAACAAATTTGGAGGTAAAACTATGTTTGAAAACCGTTTGTATTCCTATGGCACACGAAATATTAAAGATGTGCTGAAAGAAAATTGTGAAAGTTTATGGACTAAAGGAAAATATGACAAGAAGCATAACATTCTACAATACAATGTAAGAATGAAAAAAAGCTATTAAGTAACGCTAAATCGAGAAAGCAACAGGTTCGCTGAAACCAAAATGATTGATCTTGCTGATTGAAAGCGGCTGTAAATTTATCGATAATATATAGATGAAGCATATATTTAGCATAAATATCATCGAATTGATCACACCCATCAAAAAATAAGATTGATGATGATAATGATGATGATGATGATATGGACATTTAACGTGCGCTTTCCGACATAGCACACGGCTCCTCCAGGCCATTTAGTGTTTGATCGAAAGATATGGCAACCTGAAGGGAAGGGGGATGACCTATGGGATTGTTTGGTTGGTATTTGTTTTGCCTGTGTTTATATTTATTTTTAAATGTGGGATTATAAGCGACCTAAAAGGCCAGTTTTGATAAGAAATATACGTAAGGCTTTGTAGGTTTGCATGTTTTTAGTAGGTTTGTAGTGTAAGGTGTGTGTTCCATTCTGTGTTCTTGGTGGTGTATGCAGTGTAGTAGGACGTGTTCGGGCGTTTCTGTTTCGTTGCAGTGGGTGCATTTGTCTGGGGTTATTTTTATTTTATGCAGATGGGAATTTATTTTTGTGTGACCTGTTTGTAATTTAGTTATCTCCCTGTAAATATTTTAGATTTTTGGTAGGTTTATACTTTTTTAGTGGTTTCTTGAGAAGACTTTTTAGCTTAGAATTTGAATTTTGGCATTTACTTTGCCACTTTAGGGAGATTTCCTTTTGTTTTGATAGGCTTTTGATTTCGTTTTTAGATAATGGCATGTTTAAGTGAACTTCTGGGAGTTTAAGTGCCGCTTTGGCAAAAATTAGATTGTTAACCCTAATTGGACTTCTCCGCTATTACGAAAGGTGAATTCCCTTTGTTGTTTGAACTAAATGTAATATACTGTGTAGAAGGGGTTGCCTTAGACTACTGTACTGTAGCAACTGACCAACAAGAAACATTTCAATAAGGCGCTCAAGAATCACAATGTGGTGCAGACATTTAAGACTTTCTGAAGTGAATAAGTGAGGTGTGTTTCCCGCCGGTGATGCTGACATAATGGCATTCCGTCTTCATGTTAAAATATATAGATTAACAGTGAGAATGTTCCACGTTAACATGGTATTGTACTGATGTAGTTTAATGTTGAAACACAATATGTCAAAGAAAGTTGTAATAAGTAGTGTTTTGTTCTTCGGTTTGGTATTTAAAACGTCGAATTTTGACGAACTTCTATGTTTAAATATATAGCCATGTCGGACTGTAGTTTGACATCGAAATGAACAGTCTTCATGTGAGGTATAATGATGTCCAAACAATGGAAGAAACGTTTTACTGTGATAACTTGTAGTGTTGAAGCCTGACAGTGATGTAGTTTCATATTGAAATGTATTAAAATGTGTTTGATTTTGATGTTGAAATAGACTTATTGTAATGCCATTAACTTCTAATTGTTTAGTACAGTAGTGATGATTTTTACATTGAAATAGATACTGTGACGGCACGTTAATCCGAAGCCTTTCATCCTGATTATTTCTGAATAAGTCAACATGTGACTAAAGGGACATAACTACATGGCCATGAAATCAAGAATATGTGGTAATCCGGATTTACTGGGATCGGTAACGGTGATTTGTTTACTAGTATTCAAATCATGGAATATTTTCGTCCTTAAATGAACCTTTTCCTATCGAAAAGACTAATTGCTTGAGGCGTATTTATATATCGCATTTAAAGAACACGTTTAAAAGGTTCAGTTGCAGAAGCTTGACATATCAATTACAATAATAATTATTGTTAATCAAATAGCGAGAATACTGCGTCAATAAATATTTTTCCTCTCAAAATAACTATGAATTCTGTTTGTCTGAATTTCAAACTTTGTTAAAAGAAGCAATATGGATTCTTATTCAAACTAGTGAAAACGATGTGAAGTAAGTCAAACCCCCATGTATAGTTACTATCTACGGAGCCTGTGTGTTAATTGCTGTTGCTTGGCTGTATTATGTTTTCACACATTTTTTCCTTTTTCATTTCGCGATGACGCATAACATAACGTTGCCAAACCAGACAAATATGCTACCTTCAGAATAAATAGGTGATCAGTGTCACATGAAAAGCCCAAGAATATGACAGCAGAATTATTTTAAAAAACTTACAGTTGAATTAAAGTTCAGGAAGTGATTTGGGGCTTGGTTGGTTTTAGATACGCTCATTTGCAAATGCATCTCCAAATGACAACCTTAAACCCAGGTAGGTAATAACCTTTCTTAGAGTCTAGAATTTAGCCTAATGACAAATATCAAAATCACATCGGTCACAAATAACTGGCCAATATGAGGCAAAAGAATCCCAGAAATAAATTGGTAGTTGCTGCATCCGCGTCAAGTATATACCTCGGAAGTAAGCGACTGGGACAAGACGTACAGCAATGTCGACCACTCAGTTCTACGGTCATGCTTATTGAACTCTTACCTGCCGTTACGTTAATCTGCAGACACGGCGTTAGTTTGCCCTAGATGTAGCAGAAGCCGATGGCTTCGAAAACCATTTTACTACTTATCATGTTTTGCGGGGGGTTTATCGCGCCTCCATGCCTGGGTTTCGTTTACACACACTATAAAGGAAGGCAACATTAAACGTAGAATGTACTTTGACATTGGAACAGTTGGAGAGGAAATTCACATATTTGTTTCACAGACATTCAAGCCATTTTCTTGTTAATATACTCATGCCAATAATGGTTGTCACCCCCTTCAATTTTTATTATTGGAGAGGGGGCGTGGGTGTGGGTGGGTGGGGGTGACAACCATTATTGGCATGAGCATATTTCACACTGAGGTTTGTTTAGATTAACTTAAAAGATTCTTTGAACATATTTTTTAGCATCTAAAACAATTGTAAATGCCACAACATGTTGAATCGTACATATTTCTGGGATTTTAATCGTGTGTCTGTCTCAAATAAATGCGTTTGTGGTCCCCTTATTTACTGCAATATGTATTTGTTTTCTTCTGGTCTGTATGATGTTTCCCTTGCACAAGGCATTGAACCGCCGGGATAGAAATTTAGACGCGTAGAATGTATACCTTTGCTAGAAGGCGTGTATATAAGGGCTTTTTGGCACCGAACCTATTTACTTACATAGACCAACTTACAATTAACTGTACTAATTTCTTGTTTTCCATCAGGATCAAGATGAGTTATGACATTCGTGGAGAAAATGACGACGTTACACCCATAAACAAAAATAAGTGTATTATGAGTTTAAATTGAAAAGTGAAGTCACATCACAGTTCCGATTATACGTGAGCGAGAAATTGGCAGGGTTGTATTTTTGTTCTCAAGCTGTTATCGGAGAAAAATCATATGAAATCTACTTTGTATGTCGCACGGACGGCGTGTACCAAGCCACACAGCTACACAGGCATCAAGACACACAATAAAAAACTATATCTGTCTGTCTGTCTGTCTGTCTGTCTGTCAATGTGTGTCGTACACGTACATTGCGTGAGGGTTCCAGATCAGAATAGGTCCCAATGTATGATTGTTTTCAGGGGCGGCTTGATGTGTCGGGGGTCAAGCTTGCCCACTTGATTACGTGCCACCGTACCCAGAAGGCGTGGATCGAGGTTCTCAATCACCGGATCGTCTGGTCCATACGCGATTATCTTCAGGCTGCCGCCATAGACTCCGTTATATACTGGGGTTTTCTAATTGTTCTGTACTTCGTACACAAAAAGTGAGACACACGACTTTGAATTCACTTTAGTCTTTAAATAAAATATGGCTCGTATTTGGATGCCTCCGCCCTTTGCCCCACAGATCTATCAATTCATTATAGAAACTCTTTTGGTTGGCACCCAAAGAAGCCTTCGACAGCAGATTTCAGTGCATTGAACAGATCTAGAAACATGCGCACATACCTAGACGCATCAATACACAAACACATACGGAGGTAGTCTGGTTTATGAGTTAACAATGAAGGCGTTGTTTTTAACAATACAAATGAATACATCAACTGTGAAATATTCACATTAGAGAAGCAAATGGTCGATTTTCTATTTTGAAAAAAATAATAGATAAATCTGTTTATTTTCGCTCAAGTTCCACAATCAATAACATACCATTTCCCTACAGCATATGTCTATATTTCAAACAGTTGGGGGTCACATTAACTTGAGATCCAAACAAGAACATACTCATTGCTGACAATGACAGAACACATGCTCTGCTCGTATATGTTGCATGTGACGTCAGGGGCCCTGTAGACACGGCCGACAAAGACATGGCGTACACCGGCTGTGCGTGTTTGTGTAAATTAGACACCAAAGAAACTGCAAGTAACCTTAATATTTCCATAAAGTCTCCACGCAATGCTGGTAATGGGCAAGACCGGACATGAGAGTATACGGCTGGGCCTCATATGAGTTATGTTGTTTAGCAATGTGGCCCATCATGTCGGCTCAACAGATGACCAGAGGCCTTCTGGCGTGTACTATTTGTAAATGCACACTTGTTTAATCGCGACTGTTTACATCAACATATAAATACAGAAGCGCACACACATCGCCGGCTGTCCAGCTGACTGGAATACAGGGGCCAGATGCTGCCGACATGTCCACACACACTGCCGTCCATGCAGCCAGATAAGTGCATACCAATACACTTTCTACATTGACATGAGTGCCCTTAATCACGGACAGACGGACAGACAGACGGATGGATGATTGATGGATATAGCATAGTTAGTCAGAATACGTCGTACGGGCTATACAAGTAGGTAGGAATGTAGATACGTAGGTTTCGATAGGTAGGTGCGTAGGTGTAGGTTAGTAGGCACGTAGGTGCGTAGCTGTAGGTTGATAGGTAGGTAAGCGGGGGAGAGTAGGTAGGTAGGTACGTTGGTACGTAGGGGCATAGGTGTAGGTTGATAGGTAAGGTGGGCGTGGGTGCGTAGGTAGGTAGGTTGGTAGGTACGTAGGTGTAGGTAGGTAGCTATGTAGGTAGGTAGGTGGGTGGATGGGTGGCTATAGGTAGGTGGGTATCTATGTAGGTATCTATGTAGGAAGGTGGGTATCTATGTAGGTAGCTATGTAGGTAGGTAGGTGGGTGGGTGGCGATAGGTAGGTGGGTAGCTATGTATGTATGTAGGTAGGTGGGTGGGTGGCTATAGGTAGGTGGGTAGCTATGTAGGTAGGTAGTTAGGTAGGTGGGTATCTATGTAGGTAGGTAGGTGGGTGGGTGGCTATAGGTAGGTGGGTAGGTAGGTAGGTTGGTAGCTATGTAGGTAGCTATGTAGGTAGGTAGGTGGGTGGGTGGCGATAGGTAGGTGGGTAGGTAGGTAGGTGGGTAGCTATGTAGGTAGCTATGTAGGTAGGTAGGTGGGTGGGTGGCGATAGGTAGGTGGGTAGCTATGTAGGTAGGTAGGTGGGTGGGTGGCTATAGGTAGGTGGGTAGGTAGATAGGTGGGTAGCTATGTAGGTAGCTATGTAGGTAGGTAGCTATGTACGTGGGGGGCTATGTAGGTAGCTATGTAGGTAGGTAGGTGTGTAGCTACGTAGGTAGGTAGGTGGGTGGGTGGCGATAGGTAGGTGGGTAGCTATGTATGTAGGTAGGTAGGTGGGTGGGTGGCTATAGGTAGGTGGGTAGCTATGTAGGTAGGTGGGTGGGTGGGTAGCTATGTAGGTAGGTAGTTAGGTAGGTGGGTGGATAGGTAGGTGGGTAGCTATGTAGGTGTAGTTAGGTAGGTGGGTAGCTATGTAGGTAGGTATAGGTGGGTGGGTAGCTATGTAGGTAGGTAGGTGGGTGGAATGATATGTATGCTTAAGGTGGATTAAGGTGGTGGGTGCTAGCCTATGGTGGGTAGCTATATAGGTAGGTAGGTGGGTGGGTGGGGTAGCTATGTAGGTAGGTAGTTAGGTAGGTGGGTGGATAGGTAGGTGGGTAGCTATGTAGGTAGGTAGTTAGGTAGGTGGGTAGCTATGTAGGTAGGTAGGTGGGTGGGTAGCTATATGTAGGTAGGTAGGTGGGTGGGTAGCTATGTATGTAGGTAGTTAGGTAGGTGGGTAGCTATGTAGGTAGGTAGGTGGGTGGATAGGTAGGTGGGTAGCTATGTAGGTAGGTAGTTAGGTAGGTGGGTAGCTATGTAGGTAGGTGGGTGGGTAGCTATGTAGCTATGTAGGTGGGTGGGTAGCTATGTAGGTAAGTAGTTAGGTAGGTGGGTAGCTATGTATGTAGGTATTTAGGTAGGTGGGTAGCTATATGAAGGTAGGTAGGTGGGTGGGTAGCTATGTAGGTAGGTAGTTAGGTAGGTGGGTAGCTATGTATGTAGGTATTTAGGTAGGTGGGTAGCTATGTAGCTATGTAGGTGGGTGGGTAGCTATGTAGGTAGGTAGTTAGGTAGGTGGGCAGCTATGTATGTAGGTATTTAGGTAGGTGGGTAGCTATGAAGGTAGGTAGGTGGGTGGGTAGCTATGTAGGTAGGTAGGTGGGTGGGTAGCTATGTAGGTAGGTGGGTGGGTAGCTATGTAGGTAGGTAGGTGGGTGGGTAGCTATGTAGGTAGGTAGTTAGGTAGGTGGGTGGGTAGCTATGTAGGTAGGTAGGTAGGTAGGTGGGTAGCTATGTAGGCAGGTAGGTGGGTGGGTAGCTATGTAGGTAAGTAGGTGGGTGGGTAGCTATGTAGGTAGGGCAGGTTTTGGATAGCTGCAGGGTAGGATGCCGGTGGAACTGCCGTTCAGTGATTACTACTCCCGTCTAGCCCCCGTGGACATCCTCCTTGTCCCCTGGCCGCCAGCTGATGCCATTGTTTATGTAACATGTTTTGCTTCAAGGTTTCAAGTTCTCGCTGTTTTGCTCCTTGAGTTGACTGCGCGGAAGCTCTTATTGACGGAAGGGTCGCCAATGTTTTCAGCCAGCAGGCAGATCCTATCTCTCAATTAATACCTACAAGTTGGACAAGCCGACAATTACAATCCCAGAAATGTCCACGTTGCTGGGAATTAATTGATAATTTGTGGATATCGCGCAAGTCTCTTCTTTTCTACCGGCTGAAGGTGGCTAATTGACTACTCATTAGTGACTTATTTGCCTTCCCCTGCACGCGCGCTAATGACAATGTGAGTTGTTCCATTAAGCACGGGTTTGACGAGCGCCGAGAGTTTGGCACCATGCGACGCTAGCTCTGCGACAAAGAGGTTTAAAGAACATGTATTTCTCATTAGGATGACACTTGAGAAAAATAGATCGATTCCTTGTCAGTGGCTAGCGAACATGAGTCAGCGGGCGGAGTGTGGAATATGAGGGGTTCTGCCTATCCAACCGCCGTTATCAGGGTAGCTCATTAGACGGGCACTCCCCCCGTCACGTGACTCGAACACACGTGCATACAGCCTACAGGGGCCATGGGCCGAGCACGGCATTCACAATAGCCATTGTAGTATAATTTGGTGTGCAATTCAAACAGGGGCGACATCCCCTTGTCTTGTTACACACTATCATGAGCTTAGAATAACAATGTCATTTTGTTGATTTCCAAATGAGAGGCACGTGACTGCTTACGTCAGAATGTGAACCATGTTGGAGGTGCGCCAGAGCAGCACGTGTTCCGCTGAAAAAAACCTGCTCATTACTTCCGTCAGCTACAACAACCGAGACACCCCAGTTGAGATGGTACCCACGTTCCTACTAGTAGTTTACCAACAGAGCCTGTGCTACTTTAGAAAAAGTAAGTCAGGAAAGCGAAAAAATGGTTAAACGAAAACCATTTGTGTAATACTATTAGAGTGACGGTGCGAGAGGGGTATGACGTGGCGGTTGGGGGTAGGGGTAAAGTGGAGTTTTGGGGGCGGAGGGTGTGTATTCTTGGACTTCTTGATCATATTGCCGTCCATGGAGAAACCAAGATACAATCATTTACAATTTACAGTGATAAATCATATGCACTTTGATGTTGCCTACATCATTTAAGAATATGTTACACTGCTATCTGACAGCACATTGTTGTGGTCCCTATATCATTGCAAAAATGTTATTATTATTATTTTATTATTATAGGATATTCATATAGCGCACACATCCACGCAACTTTTCAAGGCGCTGAAAATATCACAAAATAACTGACTACAGATCGCCTGAGGACATTTTTTAGAACATATTACAATAACATCTGGGTGCTAATTGTTGCATTGCCTATTTCATTTTGGTAACATACTACAACAATATGTGACTACACGTTACTGAATGGCACGCAGCATTGAAAGAATATATTACAGTAATATATGACAGCACGTTGCTGTGTTGAGTATACCATTTTAAGAATTTATCACAATTTTATCGGATTGCACATCGTTGTGTTGCCAGTATCATTGTAAGAATTTATCACATTTATATCTGACTGCACATCGTTCTGTTGCCAATATCATTGTAAGAATGTATCACAATTATATCTGACTGCACATCGTTGTGTTGCCAATATCACTGTAAGCATTTATCACAATTATATCTGACTGCACAACGTTCTGTTGCCAATATCATTGTAAGAATTTATCACATTTATATCTGACTGCACATCGTTGTGTTGCCAATATCACTGTAAGCATTTATCACAATTATATCTGACTGCATGCACATCGTTCTGTTGCCAGTATTATTGTAAGCATTTATCACATTTATATCTGACTGCACATCGTTGTGTTGCCAATATCACTGTAAGCATTTATCACATTTATATCTGACTGCACATCGTTGTGTTGCCAATATCACTGTAAGCATTTATCACAATTATATCTGACTGCACATCGTTGTGTTGCCAATACCATTGTAAGAATGCATCACAATTATATCTGACTGCACATCGTTGTGTTGCCAATACCATTGTAAGCATTTATCACAATTATATCTGACTGTACATCGTTGTGTTGCCAATATCATTGTAAGAATGCATCACAATTATATCTGACTGCACATCGTAGTGTTGCCAATACCATTGTAAGAATGCATCACAATTATATCCGACTGCACATCGTTGTGTTGCCAATATCACTGTAAGCATTTATCACAATTATATCTGACTGCACATCGTTGTGTTGCCAATACCATTGTAAGCATTTATCACAATTATATCTGACTGCACATCGTTGTGTTGCCAATACCATTGTAAGAATGTATCACAATTATATCTGACTGCACATCGTTGTGTTGCCAGTATCATTGTAAGCATTTGTCACAATTTTATCTGACTGCACATCGTTCTGATGTCAATACCATTGTAAGAATGTATCACAATTATATCTGACTGCACATCGTAGTGTTGCCAATACCATTGTAAGAATGTATCACAATTATATCTGACTGCACACCGTTGTGTTGCCAATATCATTGTAAGAATGTTTCACAATTATATCTGACTGCACATCGTTGTGTTGCCAATACTATTGTAAGCATTCATCACAATTATATCTGACTGCACATCGTTGTGTTGCCAATATCATTGAAAGAATACATAACAGTACTGTATTACTACAGAGTGGTGCGTTGCCAATATCTAAGAAAGAATTAAAAAATATTAAATGTAATATTTGCAGTTAACAGTCTTGGAGAAGTGGGAACGCGTCAGTAAAAGCTAGAGTGAGTGAGTGAGTGAGTTTAGTTTTACGCCGCACTCAGCAATATTCCAGCTATATGGCGGCGGTCTGTAAATAATCGAGTCTGGACCAGACAATCCAGTGATCAACAGCATGAGCATCGATCTGCGCAATTGGGAACCGATGACATGTGTCAACCAAGTCATCGAAACTGACCACCCGATCCCGTTAGTCGCCTCTTACGACAAGATAGTCGCCTTTTTATGGCAAGCACATGGGTTGCTGAAGACCTATTCTACCCCGGATCTTCACGGGTCGTAAAAGTTAGAAGTTCTACTCCTAAAGTTATACATTTGGCCTGGTTGGATTACTAGTTGATGAGTTATTTTTGTCATTTGACATGAAAGTACAGTAGCATTATTTCCGACAGAAAATGGTGTGCAGAAGTCTAAAATTTAAATAAGCATATACGATATGAAAGTCATAAAGATTACTTGTCAACGAGTGTTCGAAACAAACAACCTCAGACAAGTCGTCCACTGATTACTGCAGCCTCGGCCTACATCTTTACATGGTGGACAAAACTGTTAGTTTTCCTTATGGTCGTAACATGTTAGAAACTTGATTATGTAGTGCACTTTTCCCTGCTGTGTTATCATTGTGTTCTGTAGCTGTGTAAGAGCTATGTGTGTGTGGCGTGCTGCCCACTTCTAGCATCAGACTCGCGGGCTCAGCTAGGCGACACACATCCTGGCAGCGGGCGCGCTAGTTGGATAGTGCGCTTTCTCTCTTTGACAAGTCACTATACAGTATTTCCATTTAAATTTCGAGTTCATTGAATAATGGTTTGGGGAATCTTCATTGGAGATTTGTTTTCACGTTTAACTGCTATTTGTCAACTTCTGTTTGTACTAATCACTTAAACTTTTAAACATAAAAATGCACTTTGGGTAACTTTAAATAATTGTTAGATCCACTACAATGTATACGCACGTATATGTGTTCATTGCCTGTTACATGATGCAGTGACCAAAGCACGGTTTCCAGTATTTCTTACGTAAAGAAAACTAAGAAACTCTTTTCCAAATAAACCCCCTATGTAATGTCCCACTTGAATAGGTTTCCTTAGTGGATTTCAACATTTAATGAGAACACATGTCAGCAAAATATATCCTGTTGACACAAATATAACTGTAGGTCCTGGACATAGCACCATCAGGACACGGTACTGCTCCGGCATCAGCATACTATCATGTAGTCCATGGATATGGTCTTGATGCATGTAGTATCTTGGTAATGCATGTATCCACACGCTAAAGTCAAATGCCGTGATTTTACTCTCAATAGATAAGTTTATATTTTATATTCAATGAAACAAACATTTTAGCACGCTATCAAACACAAGTAAGTGAAACTGGAAATACAGCATGCCACTATTTCATATCTGTAACACACATTATATATACAACTCTGGGGAGTTTTATTCACTGCTGATACATGTGCATGAAAGAGGTGAAGATATTGTCAGCAATGTTGGACGTTCCTCACAGATCCTGATTATCACCGTCACAATACATTACTATATGTAGAAACAACGAGTGAAATGATTAAGCTGACATGTTGTTAGGGGACTTAGCTATGGCAACACGACATTGTTCATTAAAATGACAGTGTGTATTTGTGGTGCAACATGCTGCTGAATGCCTTCTAACAGGTATCATCTTCCGACAGTTTCTAACAAACAAATCTAGTCTAAGAAGCTGATCGAGTCTATTTACAGGATTGGTAGAAGTCTGGATTGGTGTGAGCGTGAGTGTGAGTGTGAGCGTGAGCGTGGTAGTCTTCAGTTTCACATGTTGAGATTCCAATGTGAGCGTCTTCAAAGGCGTATGTCCTACAAACAAGAGAAGATGTTGTAGATAATGGCGGTGACACAGGCAGGTGTTCATATGCAGCCTAAACTAAATTGCTGACCAAATGTAAATTATCACCTTACTGTTTCCATGACAACTGACATGCGTGAGAAACACATTGTCATATATCGTTTCACCTTCGGAAATTAAAGAAAAAACTGTTTAAAAAACCCAGAGTTTGTTCATTAAAGTATGTTTAGGTTCGTTCAACTATAGGGTTTTACATTAATTACATTACATATGTTCTCCTGGTAGTTTTCAGTGCTGAATATCATGGGCGACAATCAGGTGTACTTCCTCTAGCCAGACATAGGATCCTGTGCTAAATTACCCGTATTTGGTAATAGGAATGGCGAATGAATTCGATGAGAAGTAATTTATACCTTTGTGAGATTGTTGTAGGCAATTTACAATGCTTTCAGAAACGAGAGCCGATTTAATGAAATATTTAATCATATTTTTAACTAAAGATGGAATGTTCTCTTTAGTCGTTTGAATTTTGTAAACCAGTAATTTGATCATAAATATAGTTCCCAAGATCTAAGTCTACGCAAAACAGCCGATGAAAGTTTCTCATCCTCGCAATTACTTACTGTTTCTGGCTTTAGTTACAATGTGTAATGCACTAAATGTTCTCTGCAATAGTTACAGTGTGTAATGCACTAAATGTTCTCTGCAATAGTTAGAGTGTGTAATGCACTAAATGTTCTCTGCAATAGTAAGTGTTTAATGCACTAAATGTTCTCTGCAGTAGTTACAGTGTGTAATGCACTAAATGTTCTCTGCAATAGTTACAGTGTGTAATGCACTAAATGTTCTCTGCAATAGTTAGTGTTATGCACTAAATGTTCTCTGCAATTGTTACAATGTGTAATGCACTAAATGTTCTCTGCAATAGTGTCAGTGTGTAATGCACTAAATGTTCTCTGCAATAGTTAGTGTGTAATTACATCATAGAAACAATCATGTTCCAACGTCGCTGGCAACAGTATCACGTATGATGATAGCAACAAATTGTTGCACACTTCTCTTGAAAGAGGAGTAAATACCTTTTTGATGAAACAATACTTGAAAAACTTATATTATCTGTTAATTTTCGTGGTTGTCAGCTCTTTCAACAGTCGCACATTTTGCGCAAAATATAACATATGTCATATCTGATAAAAGTTATACAATATTCTCTTCTTTTTTTTTAAACAACAACACAAAAAAGCAACTAATCACGTTACATTACACTACACTACATCTGTATGCCTATGATCCAAATGTGTTCATTCTGTACCTTTAGAAGCAGCATCATTGGACTCCAAAAGAAACTAATGAACACGACAGCCATATTGTAACGTAGAATGCGCACTGTTTATATTATCCACTAGATTATAATTACAGTTGTTAAGCCAAATACGGACGTAGCGACATGCTATTCTTTCCTAACAATATCCACATACATGAAGCCTATCCGGTGAAGATACAGTCGGTACGGCCTCCCGCTCACGTCCGCTCTCTCCTGCTTCCCATCCACGTATCGACCGACAGAATGGCCTGCCAATCAATTCACGC
Source organism: Haliotis rubra (assembly GCF_003918875.1). Lineage (NCBI taxonomy): Eukaryota > Metazoa > Mollusca > Gastropoda > Lepetellida > Haliotidae > Haliotis > Haliotis rubra. The sequence goes on from NW_025766137.1 coordinate 325,155, forward strand.
TAATAACGTAGAGGAGGAGCCAGAAAATGGCGAACTTTTACTGGTCGTTTGTGGGCCAGTGAACAGTTGCTGTGTGTTACTGGAGCCTTGAATGGCAGTGATTAAGTGGAATTTACCACAATAATGAAACATGTTCAGCGCGGCCTCCTGCTGAAGCATTGCTAGCAGGGCTTCACTTCTTACATAGGCAGTGAGTGTCGGCGTCAGCTTCAGTCCGCCCGTGACAGCAGCACGCTAAACACCTATACCTCCGTCAATATGGTTCAGTTTGAAGAGAAAGCAAAGTCTTTGAAACGTTCTCTCAATCCTTTCAGTATCAGAAGAATGCTTGGCGAGGAGTCGGACAGCGACACTGAAGAGTCTAATCTGGAAGTGGTCAACAGAACACCACAGACAGACAGCGCCGCAAACAGAGATAACATTTTTGTAGATGTTGTCAGTGATGTTAAGGAGGAAGTTTCAGAGGCACTATCAACAGAAGATGGACGAGTGTGTGAGGATGTCATATCTGACACTGACATGGACAAAAGTGACGATGCTGAGAGTTTCTCGGAGGATAAGACAGAGGAAAGTAAGGGATTGAACGATGACGGAGAGAAGGGGAAAAGTGAAAAGAAACCTGAGAAACCTCCATTTAGTTACAATGCTCTCATCATGATGGCCATCAGGAGCAGCCCCGAGAAGAGACTCACACTAAGTCAGATATACGAGTTTATCATGAAAAACTTTCCATATTACAAAGATAACAAACAAGGTTGGCAAAACTCTATTCGCCACAACCTAAGTCTAAACAAGTGTTTTGTGAAGGTCCCGCGGCACTACGATGATCCTGGCAAAGGCAACTACTGGATGCTTGATCCGTCGTGTGACGATGTGTTCATCGGTGGCACAACTGGCAAACTCAGGCGGAGATCCACTCTTGCATCACGGAGCCGGCTTGCTGCTCTCAAGAGGGCAGGATTTCCTCACCTCACCCCACCGTCCTACCCGTTCCAGTCGGACCGCCTCCACCCGTATGCTGCCTGCACCCCCCTGTACTCACTGCCGGGCCTGGCAGGAAGTCGATACTCGCCTCTCCCATATCACCCATACCCACTACAAATGACACCTGCCACGGTTACGTCTGATAGATTTTTACAGAAGAATGGACTAAATTTTTCGGTGGACAAACTGCTGTCTGAAACATCCCGGTCTTCTGAAACAGGGCAGGTTCCGTGTACGAACCCAATATACGGGCGTCAGGAGTCGGCACTGGCAGCATGGAGAGCTTCCTACTTCCTACAAGGATTCCAGGGTCTGGACCCCCAACTCAGGGGTCTTGAGTTATATCAACATCTGAAAGCGGCGCCCGTGCCGCACATGCCTGGTCTGTCAACATATGCACCCCCGTCAAGATTGTCAAAAGCGAGCGGGACTCTCATCTCATCGCCTGATAGTTCATTCTCCCCAGTTTCAGTAAGTGACAAAACTACTGGCTAGAGTGTTGTGCTCATGTAAACAAACATTTAACTACTTCTGGAGATACGTAATGGCCAGAACTTTGATCAAACGGGAAGATGATCTCGTGATCTGTGACAAACATTAGATATATATGTGTTCTATTGTTCAGATATTACAAAAAGTGCTTAATTAGTCACCTGTGTTGAAGATAGGTGATTTGTTGTGAGGCGGACAGCGTTTATAGGAAGCCGGCAGCCGACAGACAACACCTTCTCACCACATTGTGTAAGTGTTTATTTCACCTGCACAATATGTATCTGTATTACATTTCATATATTTATAAGCCAAACTGCGTATTAAAATTGTGACGTTTTCTGTATAAACATTATCGTACAAGAATTAAACTATATTTGCTGGAATTATTTCTTTGGTTTTGTATTGTCTGTTGCTTGTCATTTAATTTAAATGTTTGCGTCAGTGTCTGTCGTGTGTTTGTAGCTGTATAGTGTGTGTCAGCTGGCTACAAGAATTCCTCCAGACAGACACAACCAACAGGATATATTTTCAATCTGAAACCCAAGCGTTAATCTACAATAAAACCAAATATCCCCATCTTCTGTACTTAACGGGATTGTGTGGATTGAAGTGTCAAAATTAAAACAACGGTCGGGAAAGCTGACACAAATTACTAAATTACCAACAGTGACAATATTGTATAATTTCACTTTTTTTTTAAAGAAATAGTATGCTGACACACACGCATGAATCGCCTTATGAGTATATGAAGATTTCCGTTGTTCTTTAGAAACGTTTTCTTAGAGAAACTTAGATCTGGTATGACAATTGTTTTTGTTTGAGAAAACTTAATGCGACCCGGTTTTTAACGTCAACACAATAAAACACCCTATGTACTGGTTTAGTAAATATCTTTTGTAACATTGTAACAGTTCTCTGAAATCCAGGAAGCGAACTGGTCTGTCCTGTGTGACTAGAAGCACATCCGCAGCAGGGAACGTGTCTTTCTAAAAGACAAATATATTCTATTTCTCTTATTTCAGTCGTCGATCCTTCACCGATATATTTCGAGCAGGGTTGGCTACACAAAAAATATTATGACTAGCATCTAATTAACTTAAGTAAATTTGTTAAATTGTATGCATTGCCTAAACATACAAATCTACGCAAGACAATTTGTAATTATATTACCATGAAATTGAGTCTGCTCTTTGACTAGTAATAAATATATGTAGAGGTATAGCTGAATATGTTAATATTTGTTTGAAGTCAAACATTTATATGAATAAAGTCTTACATAAACAACATGCAACGAAATAAAATTGACACAGGAGAATGACGCAACTGTTCTTCAGTTAGTGCGCTCGTCGAATGTCAGTAAAACTATTCAGTGACATGTAATATCAGTTTCATTCAGCCGGTAACTTATGTAAGTCCATTTGTGTATTATAGAGCATGTGTATTAAACATGACTTCTCATACATTTCCGTGAGAGCAGGACACTAGCATTTGACTGCGCTAACTGTATGAAGGACCAGGTAGCGTAACCTCCACTGGGGTGTGCGTGATGTGAGCGCTCATCTCCGACTGGGCACTGTTGCACAACGGCCAAACGTATGTGTCAGTCTTGAGAAGAAATGATCCCAGTCGTTCCTACATCTCCCACAACGTGTACAGACAGCTGACTGATCGCCCCCCGCCCCTTCCCCCCTGTCGAACCGCACTGATCGTGACTAGCCAGGATTTACTACCTCATTCATTGTAAACGCCATGTAATAATGATAACATGAAATCAAGTTACAGTACATAGTTGGTGCTCATTCGACATTGTACATACACATGTATATAGTGAAGGAATTTTCGAAAATCTATTTTATACTGTTCACTATATTAATCTGCTCCCCACGCTCCCTGTTTCGCATGTATGCTAGGAATAAGAATGGCAGTTAACTCGGAACAGAGGAAGATTTACAAAAAAATTCATTGAAATGTTAAATCACATAGACGTTGCTTTTTCTCGAAATTATACATTACAAATTTATGTCCAGAGACAAACCAATTAAAAAATTAAACAACGGTGTCGCACATTGAGGTGACGTGAGCGGAGGAGCACTCGGCACGTCCGCCGCAGCTGCCTGCTCGCTAGGGGTGCCGCCTTCACTAATCCCACCCCAACCGTCCATGGCACGCTCACTCACTCCCTCTACTCGCAAACCAAGCTGACCCCCATCCCTCCACGCAAAGAAAGGTTAGACTAACACAATTCGCATTATTATCGATGTATCAAAAACTAACTGAGAGGAGATCGTGGGCAATTTGAGGAAGATTGTTTCCTCCTAGCAAGCCAGGTGGGATAGTATTTACTGGTAGGATTAGTGCCTGTTCTATATAAGCGCGCAATAGCTGAAACAACAAAAAAACACTCGACCAATATTGACCATACTTCACATCCTAATGGTCTTACAATGCTCCTCAATCTGTACACTTAGTTTTAGCAGTGCCGCTTACAAGTTTTAAAGTGATCTGATAAAAGATTAGAATTTATATGTGCATAGATATTCACAAAATGTCCCAGTCTTTCTCGAGCGGTTCCCCATCAGAAAATGTGGCTAGTGTAGGAAACTAAGACGATATGTTAAACAACGTGGAGAAGTTGGTGTGCAATCGAATTCCATTTGAAGTCAAGAAAGTGTGTTGGTTCATTCTTACCATCCCAGAATACCTATAACTGAACGTCTTGAACGACAATGTCCACTATAAGGCATTCCCAAACAGACGTCCATTGCCACTTGGGAGTCCACCTACATCTATAGCCTGGACAGTTCGGTAAGGAATTTCATCAACTACTTTTAAGATACACAATCATTAAATAAGAGACAAATTATTTAAAATTGACTGGTTAAATAGGTTTTCAATGTGTCTCCCTTGAAGTGAGGCGCTCCAGGTATAGGGGCTAAAATACGCTTTAACCGTATGGACATGCCAACATTTGTAACGGGACACACATTACAGATTCTTGTGGATATGTCTATGGTCCCATAGACCACGTCTAGCAGAATTGTTTGTAATGCTAATTAGAGCGGAGTTAAAACTAGTCGTGTGATACTGCAACAAACAGGTATGTTCGGAGGATATTTGTGTTTAGAGGGTACAAAGTGTTTTACTTGCATATAATAAATATTTCAGACCTTTCATTGAAGTTGGTATTTTCATCGAACTTGAGTTTGCATGCATTTAAGCTACTCTGGGCAACAGTTATTAATTGTTGAAAGTACCGTTTCAAGTGTATATTGGAGTTTTATTTTATCGCCAAATAAACTTAGACAGTAGACAGTCTCTCTCTCTCTCTCTCTCTCTCTCTCTCTCTCTCTCTCTCTTCTCTCTCTCTCTCTCTCTCTCTCTCTCTCTCACACACACACACACACATCGTTAGCTGGCGGTGTGGTATTGAAGAGAGAGATAAGGAGAGGGGGAGGGTTAAGCTGAGGGTGACGGCTGGGTAACAGCAGGGTATCCATTCCCTAAAATCTACCCGAGGGGCGCGTCTGAGTCGCCACAACCCTTGTCGTCATCGCAACTACTTTCCGGTCCCTATTACAGGTGTTGCTTCTATTCAGCAGGGCGTATGACACATGAAATAGAGGAAATTGCCCCAACTGGAGCGTGTTAATAAAGTGCTTTGATAACACTTGTTATGCGGCTGACCAGACAGGAGACAGCAATACGATGACGACGTGGCAGTGTTTGGGCAAGCACATAAGGCACGGTCAGCTGACAGGGTAAAAACACACTCTCTGATGGGGGATGGACAGTGACATTTTCCTGCGGAGTGAGCAATGAGTAAAACCCCGGCAAAGAGTATTTGTAATAAAAACAGGACAAATCGATACTGCTGAAAGAATTGCCTGTTTGGGGCGTTTACCTAGGTTAGGAACGTATGAGAAGATCATGCCTCCTTTCATGTGTAGTAAGATGAGAGTAATAAGACGTAGAACATATATTCTCCATCACTCAAATCAAAGACTAGCGGAACAGAGCATAAGTCAATTTCTGTTTTCGTTTGTTATCATGTATGAATGCACCCGTCGCAATTAATTGCCAGGTCATACTTGACAATGTTTTGCAGCAGTCTGTTGATGGCCTTAACATTTTAGATTAGTTTCAATTGTTTTCAGTCATTAGCATTATATACTGAAACACATTCATAATTTGGGTTATTCCCTTATATTACAAACACAGTAGTACTATACTGTATACATGCACAGTCCCGAATACTAGCTACAGATGGATGAATCTATTATATCATTATAACCATTACTGGTTATGACTGCGTATGACTGCATGTGTAAATATTTTTTATTTCCTACTTCGTAACGGCCCCTAAACATTCTGCTGGATACGCTCATCAAGACTGAACCGATAGTGAAGCTCCGCCCACCTTATCCAGCTTGACGGCAACCATGCTACTTCTTCCACAGCTGAACAGACGCAGCCTATTCCGTATTTTCACACATAAACAACAACAACAAACACGCGCGCACACATGCATACAAAAAAGCAAAAGTGATATCATTTGGATCTTAACATAAGAGCAGAGTATCAAATAGTTAACATTTCTTTACACATTGAGATTATGAGAAGGGCGTCAAAATCGAAGAAAATAGAAAAACACAGCAATAGCAGCATGATTATCATTAAATGCATGTAAAAAAGTTTGTAAAAAAGGACATGAAAACGTTACCAGAAGCACGGCCGAGGAGCCATGTGTTTAAAAATATAAGCTGAAACTAACAGTATGATTTCGTTGCTGCCATGTATTTTAAAACAAATTCTAAAATTGATATATCGATTATTATGTGATAATTTCTCACAATAAACCATTATGAATTATGTTTGTAGTTTCTATAATGTCTATAGTGTTTATATGTCCTTTAAGAAATTTTCCCTCAGAAAGAGTAATGTGTTTTAACGTGAAACTGTGATATGCTATATCAAAACTATCGCTTCTAAATGCCATTCAAGGACCAGCATAATATTATTAAATTAAATCAGATACATTACATTAATCTTAATCAAAGTTGGGATACAAAAGTCATATCCAAGAATTGTATGTGATATATTTGAATAGCCTCGCCCGAGTTAGATTGGTCACCACATTTTACTCTATTTACACTTGAATGTGCAACTGTGGCGAGACCAGAGTATGTACTTCACAAAGAAGTAAATTCTGGGAATGTAAATGTAAGATTTCTAAACGTTTCTGCTCCTATTTGTGTCAGTCGTTTGTTATAGATACCGATACCACAAAGATGCAACATACGTTCAACCAATAAACAAAAACTGTCAAATGTTTTGGAATATTTTTTCGATCTGATGGTCATATCAGACATATTCAAATCGGCTGGGCCAGGACAGTAGGACGCCTATGTAGTAATTGTGTAAAGAGTGTATCTCTTTGCCGCAAATTATACACCGTGGCAATGAGTTTGCATGAATTCACCTTCGATTCAAAATGGCTTTCTATACACACCTAAAAGTTCGAATTCGTATCAATCAGGCTTTATCTATTAAATAGCAAATCAATATGCCTTTAAGAGAAGCGTTATATGTCTATACACGAATACTAACAATGATGGTTTTCCACTACCTCAGTGGGAAATACTGCGACATTTAGTGTGATGCCGCATGGCACTTGTGACTATATAAGTGACGATGATGATTGGGACATCAGTGTGACGTGTTTGTCTCTCCGCGAGGCACACAAGCAGGATATATAAGACTTCTTTCCATCGAATCTCTGTCCCAGTGGGGTGTTCAGTTTCCTGTCAGTCCCATCTTCCAGAGTCTGGTGAACTTCACCAAGTGTGTACAAGGCATGTATGCCTGTGGATTCTACTAACAGTAACACAAGATTGGTATTCAGTGATATTCAGTACTAAGTGTACTGTAAACCTAAACAGTGCAGAAGAACATTTTCCAATCATTTACATGAATCTACAGACCAACTTGACTAGAAATTATCTTAAACGTGTTGCATAAATATAACGTTTTATGACAAAACACCTGTTATTTCCAGGAGAACATCATTATCTGGACATTTCGTGGCAGAATGGTTTCTAGCAAAATCGACAAACATACAATTTTCTCACTCCACGTTTCTATCACTTCAACCGGTGTATCATATTGACATGAATAATGTGTCAGTCTAATCAGCTGGCAGACATCGATATCAAAGGAGACAGAAACTAAAATCACATACTGAAATTGATATAACATTTGGAAGTTGAAAAGACTATACAATATAAGTAGTAGTAATAACACAGATTGTAGTGAAAGTAAATCAACTGGGGATAATTTGACCATATGTAAGATTCTATGAGTGTACTAGTATTAATTTCATAAAGGTACAAAGTAACATAGGAACGATTTTTAGGTCAACAGTAAATGGCAAAGATACTGAAACCTGTGGAATAGTTTCGTTAACATTCTGTCATAACCGACTCACCGACAGTCAGTGACATAACCTCTTACATAGTTATGGCTAAATGAGTAGCACGGGCCCAGTGTCAGATAAAGCATTGGTTTACAAATACCCTGAAACCCATAGGAAGACTGACTGTGTAACACAGATTTACGGCGATTGTAAACCTTCAGTGATAGTTTCAAGTTGAAGATTTACACGGAACTTTTCAACTGTTTATTTACCTGGGTTGCCAACCACATCTAAACCATAAATAACTTACACATATTTGTTTTGAATTTTCTCTTCTTCAAACTAACTACATGTCTACAGTGGTATTTGGATAACTGTCTCGCAGACTAATTAAATATAACCGATCAATAAAAAAACAGAGTGGTTACTCTACTTTTCTAATAAGGTACGAACCCAATCAGTATCATGCAAACAATATCAATTGCTATTTACGATTTTGTCTGCAGCATGCATCTGTAATGTGTGCTTGACTGGACCCCTTGCCACACACATCAGTGAAGGAAAGTGGAGGCACTGCTCACAATGCTCTTAACGGATTGGAAATTAAAATTTCACAACAATGCTTAGACACAGAGCTTGGGCATCAGTCAATAGAAGAATCACTGTGATGGAGCTTCAAACATTCAAAACGTATTCGACCAGCTTTCCTTGGTTTTAGATATAACATAAAATACAAATGCATGTTTTGTGAGATATACTACTCCTACCGCCAATGAATCTTAATTTATCATCCAAAACTGTGTTCCACAGTAGATATCACTTGTGTAAGATCAGATGATATCTCCTAGGAAATATCGTTTTGACAGTAGATTTTGTACAATGCCCTGACAATGCTATGACGTCATGAACTTGTTGACGTCACAATGTTATGACATCGCTGCACTGCAAATCTAATGAAAGTACTGTGTTCAGATATGTACATTTTTCATTGAAAACTAATGAAGAGTGATTTTTGATGATAAATAGAATCTCACCCTCGTGTCTTCTGATATCAAATATATCAACACTCGTTGATAAAAGTAAAAATATCCTCGGCAAGCCTCGGATATTTGTTACTATAACAACTCGTGGTGATATATTTGATATCAAAAGACACTCGGGTGAGATTCTCTATATACATGCTATCTTAGACAAATGACCAGAGATTCATAGCCAATGCTGTCATTAGTCTGACATGTATGCAATCTATCTAAATATGATTGTAAGACTGAATATAATACAACACATATAGACAATCACCGCCGTTGTTTGTTTGTTTTTGTTTCATCGTATCAGACACCACGAAGAATAATGTTAGACATATAGTAATCCCTAAACACCAGAATACCGACCTAACGTATAGGGTTATTAATTCTCGTTGTAAAACAAGATATGTTTTGCATCTGAATAACTTAAATCAGCATTAGATTTGACATTTCCGTTTTATCCTACATCAAGTGTGATACAAACGACAAAATTATTTCCATATTCAAATCTCTCCTCACAATGTTTCCATGAAAGACACATTCTAGCAAATACAGTTAAGTGTACCGAGAGAGATGCCACAACTATATTTGTTTTGTTCTTAAAGAGATGACGGATTGTTCAGCACACCAGAGATAATTTGAGCATCCATCTTCTGCACCTTGCTGACCAAATTTTCATTTGTTATGAGACATTGCTTTCATTACCGTTCAGTTTAGCAAGTACACATACTTCGTACACGCTTAAGACAGGGCGCAATGCCGTCAGCCCATTTTTATTGTCCACGATCATATTTTGCGTGAATATTGCGATAAGCTTAATCAAACCATACTTGCTCAATGTGTACATGTACAGTATATAGCCTTATCACTTTAAAACAGTGATTTAAAATATCAGCCTCTCAACACAGGTATAAAAGTCATTTTTTTAACTGAAGCGCTACTGTTTGGCCTATGCTGTTTGGGTAAGATTTTAGCCGAACAATGGAATAATAGTAACATGCAGGTGTTCGAAATACAGTTAATAGTAATCTGCATATATTTAATTAGGTAACTGTAATATTAATGCGGTTATATTTACCAAACATGAATTGTTAATTTTGGCGTTCAACCACATGAATAAGTAAGTATATTTACATTTTCTGGAATGACTTGGTATCATTGTTTTACCTTGTTTAAAGAATAATATTTTTTAACAATATTTGTTTTATTTGTAAAGGGCTACATGGACATTTCTGACATGTAAATATATACATATTACAGAAATGAAAAAAAATGGACCAAATTAAGAATGTCAATGATTTATTGTTCTTGTCGGTTGTGTCAAAATTAAGAACAGAGTATCACAAGTGATGTGATGGAACCATATACATGTATATGATACAGTTCAGTGACACGATCCCGCCAAGGACCATGCTGAAGACTAAAGTTATACGTTGTTTAACACATTTTCAAATAAATTCAGCGATACCCGGGGTAATCATAGGGCAAAATATCGAAATGGTGTTAACATTAATCCCTACTTAATGTTTGAAAAACATATTTTTCAAAAAGTTCTCTAAAACGTTTAGGCTAGCTAAATGGGCATATATATATAAACACTTGTGTGCTGGAAAACATGCTACCTACCCTCTCAAGGGAGATAATCTGTTAATAAAAGAACAAATGCATGTAGTGTACATCATAACACGGTGCATAAGCTATAGATTCTGATTTATGTAGAAGGAATAAGAGATTCGTTACTGTACAAAGCTGGAGAAGAGTTTCACACTTTTATTGCGTTAAATCATTGTAAATATAAATAGGGCAAGCATCTATGGTCTCTCTAACGAATCCGGTCTATGTTTTCACTGATTTCACGTTTGTTATTTTCATACACCCAACATGAGGGATTATTGGCTTACTTTTCAAAAACAAGTTTACAATCTTTACAGCTGCGAACGTTGGTTATAAAATTGAGTAATAAATTGAATAGGTTTGTCTTAATCTAACACAATTAAACTATTGTACAACTAACACTTATATTATAATGTCTTAGATGAAACCTTTCACTCCATATATATTTTCTCTTATTCTACAGACAAGTTAAAGTTATAATATGTCACCACACATTCATCGGAATGAGTTATCTTCTTTGAGTGGCATTTTACAAGTTGGGAAGTACAATATAGAACACACTTTATGGACAACAACTTCTTTTATTCGTAAGTGCGACGTTTCGATACAGATTCTTGTCCCATTTATAACATTTATGCTTGACAACGGTACAAGAATCTGTATAGAAACATCGCACTCACGAATAAAAGAAGTTGTTATCCATAAAGTGTGTTCTATATTGGAATGAGTTGTGTTTTATCAGAAGCGAAACAAACAAACAAGACTCCGTGTAATACCTTTCCAGTGGATTACAAATACTGACTGAATATATTCTGTATACTTGCATTATTTGTACATCAGTCAAATGTATTTACAGCCTTTGGGTAAAAAAGCAAACTGAACATAACTTGTCTACCCATTTGTCATTTTTATATTTCTATACAAATTTGATATATTATGTATTTATTCAGAAAACGACCTTGCCTCTTTAGCTGTTATGTCCCATAGCATGAGCTAAATGCAGAACAATAATGTTTAATAATATAAAGCAAGTGTTTTGTAACTGGTCTGACAATTCCATCACCTGAAGACACTCCGTGTAAAATCCAGTCATGGATATACAGTCAATATCTACCCGGTCATACATAGATAATGGCACCACAGTGTCTTTTTAAACTAGATGTATATCAATGCGATTCGACAAAAGTTTAAAATGCATTATACCTTGATACGTGTATGTACAGTTTTTACAAAAAGACACGGTATTGAGATTCTATATTTTATCCAAAATCATTCCGTTTGTTTATCAGTTTGTGACAGAAATCAGTGTCTTGAGTGTAAAACTCAGCTGACCCGCTTCTGTGGCAGTGTGATTAAGGTTGTCATGTGATTGTGACGTCATCGTAACCGCAGACATGACAACGATCAGCAAATAGCTGGGATATAATTTCACATTGTAGCTATATTCCCGTGAAGATAGTAATTTCCCAAGCCCGACCCCTTTAGTCTTTACCCCTTTCTGGCCGAAAAATATATCGCTTAATAACATCCAACTAATATTTTTTAATTGTTTCATCTGGGCAATTAACGTGAACATGTTAATAATTACTTTCACGTTGCTGTTTGTTTTGTTGCTGCTGTTTTCCAATGTAATCCAATTCCTCTTTATCCAATAAACCTCTCCTGCTCTGTACATCCCTCTGGCTTCTAAATGTAATCCATAGTCATCACATTGTTACTGTACTTCCCAATTAACTTCTTGTTGTTCTTGATAATCATTTTAATTAATTAATAACCCAGTTTTTACCTGCCTCATACTTGCTTGACAACGACACTAGAATCTGTATGGAAACGTCGCATTACCCAAATAAATAAAGTTTGTCCTTATCTGATTCACCAACTTCTAAATATGCCACTCTAACAAGCAGACATAATTACATATGCATTGTGTCAATTGTATCAAAAATCATCATATTTTTGTACTGCAAACGCTTTACTAAGTTGTATCTCACAAGATGTCACAAAATAATGTTTCCCTTTCTTTTCAGGCTTACACCTTTTCTGAAACTCCCACATCTACTGCATCACCGGACAAGAACATTTACAATACAGAAACAAATGTTTTACTGAATGAAAAGACTACATTAACACTGATGTATTAATTAGGCTATAGTGAGTACAGACAAGTGACGATATAGTCAAGAGAATTGTTTTGTGCATCTATGAATGAATGAATGAATGTCTTTATTTGTCTTTGTTTGTGTTAGGTACACACTTGTGAGCGAGTTTTGGTTCAGGTTTGTCTCCAGGTTGGTGGAGATATATGGTGACATATAGTGAGAGGATATATTGTATACGACAGTCTGAATAACTATGTCATTTCATTTTGATAATCCCAACGTATTACGACACTCAGCTAAAACAGCTAACTTTCTGTGTAACCCATTAATAGAATTTGAACTCAACGATTAAAGACGGAACTGCCAACTCAGTAAACATAACTCAGACGGACATTCCCTTCTTTTCACACATTTATTATGTCAATAAATATTAAATACGTGAATAGAATAAGGCTCAGAATGCAGTCTTGTCCGACTCCTGGAATAATTCAGGAATAATTCCAATCTCAAGGACAACTGACTCATTTCATGATGGAGTGAAAGTTCGCGGTAAGTATTATAACATATCTACATTTTCAATCTATTCTACATGCATCTCACTGTTACCTAAGACTACAGCTTACATATTGTGCACATCAGTGGTCCTTTGTTAACCTCATACATGAACCATCAACATATTCGCTGTCAAATACATGTTCCTGTACTTAACATCTTTTGGTGTTGTGTTCACAAATGCCACTTAATACTGTCCCATCAAAATCCAATTTTTGGAAATATATAAAAGTGTATAGTGTATTCATGGTGTTCTGTACAGTGTGGAGTATAATATAGTGTAGTATTGGCAGTGGGCTTCAATATATAGTGTATTATTCGATGTAGTAAGTAGTGTGTAATATGTAATATTCTGTATTACACGGTGTCGGGTGCAGTGTATCGTGTATTAAGGTCACACACACACGCAGGCGCGCGCACACACCCGCATACACGCGCAGACAGATAGACACATATATGCACACCTCATATGTCACACCTGATCTGTCCAGCTTCTGCCAGGCAAGTTGTGTCCCGGGATGAGCATCTGGCTGGAATCATGCCGTGCTAAAGAGGTGCTAATGAGAGTGCAGTGTCCGGTGTTTGGTCAGTGTACGCGTCTGTTTACAAAGATGTAACACAACAGCGCAGTAGCCACTGTTCAACTGTGATGGGGTTTAGGGGCTGTGGCGTCCCTTGTCGACCAAGCGTTGGAGGGGGTCGTTGTGTCATGTGTTACAGACAAGCGCGGGGAATGTTCCATTATCATGAAAACCTATAGATCTCTGTTAAACTGTACTTGTATAAACTTAGGTTCCATCACGTTCAATGTTGCCATCGTGTTGTACTTCTTATGCCATTATACACGCCCTGAAATGCACTAAGTCTTCGTTCCGTTCTGGTCCAGTCACAAAAGGTATTATCAACAGTGTCTGCTACAAAACCAGACATTTTTAAGTGGAACTTGCTCTTAATGTTTAAAGAGTAGGTTCCAAGAGAAAATTTTCTAAATTCGGCAGTACTGTCACACTCATCAATATTTAAAGCAATTCAGAATAAATACATATACTGTTTTTCATGAAACTGAGGACACGTATTGTCAGGAAAGTATATGTCATTCATAAGAAATTGCTGTGTCCATATGGAAAAAAGCAACCTAAATCCCTGTTCAATGTTTAATTAAAAGAATGTATAATCACGAAATCATACTTTTGGTCAATTTGGCCAATCACTAGAAGTTTAAGCCCCTTATATATGTAGTTAAATTCTTACCTCGAATAGTTTTATGATTCGTATTAAAGTAATATGTCATTTTTACTAGGTGTTTCTTCGTACATGTTGGAGCAGAATACAGTCGGGTGACAAACAACTGCCTGAGGGGATCACAAACACGGGATAGCTACTCGATACGATACATATGTCTCACACAAACTTGGAAATATCTTTCATAAACAACATGTGGAATTTCATCCAAAATATCTCAGGTTCAGACAACAGTTAATATTTCAGGCCTTGCCGAGATATATGCGCCCAGCTGCTGGCGATCTACAACGCCAAGATCGGAATCCCACAGCAGTTGTTTCTCTATAACTTTTCGCCGCTGTAACAACCGTAATGGTACTTCCCACATTATAATAGAGATAAACAACCACGGCTTAGACACCCGAATACATCAAGTGATTCATTTCGCGGAGTTACATGTGTGTATAGTGATATGCCTGCATACGCGCGCTTGTATGTATGTATGTATGTATGTATGTATGTATGTATGTATGTATGTATGTATGTATGTATGTATGTGTGTGTGTGTGTGTGTGTGTGTGTGTGTGTGTGTGTGTGTGTGTGTGCGTGCGTGCGTGCGTGCGTGCGTGCGTGCGTGCGTGCGTGCGTGCGTGCGAAGAATGTCGGTGTGTGTCTGGTTCCAAGGTGAGGTGAGTTAAAGTGAAGGTAAACAACGGGTGTAATAGAGTTTAGTACGTCTGTGTGTGTGTGTGTGTGCGTGCGTGCCTGCCTGCCTGCCTGCCTGCCTGCCTGCCTGCTAGTGCACACCTGCGGCTGTGTCTGCTTTAATTTTCTAATAATGTTTAAGGTTTGCATCCGTTCCTTTCAGTGATTCCATCTTTCAGTGATTCCATCTTTCAGTGATTCCATCTTTCAGTGATTATAATATATTGTATTTGAAGCAGTGTAATGAGTGGTCAGTTCCGACATACGATCCTGTTATCGGTCACTGCGCCTGTAATAGTGAAATCTACAGTTTGGTTAGGCATTTTATTAGCATTATCTTGGATTCTTGATCAAAGCATTTTAACTTATTTCTTCCTCTTGCTCCTCCCCATCCCTCCCAGTGCTGCATTCAACTGTAAACGTCCGTTCCCATGAGCTGTACGCGGTTGCCCAGTGGTCACTACTTGCGGTCAGTTCAAGAGGCTAGTATTCTTCTCTTCCACACACATTTTCTGCCTGAGATGAAAGCGGTCGGGGAGCCAGTGAAATAGCTCGTGGCTGAAGTCCTGGCAAAGCACCGCCCGCCCGGCCACCGCTGGGATAACTGCTACCTCTCCAAGATAAGCCGTAATTGCTACGAGTTCTCTCATAGCGTGAAATGTTTTCCGCTGAGCAAGAAGAAAGACACATCAAAATTTGTCTGGACCATCAGTGGTCAACACACGGACATTGTTTGATAATGATAGAGCAAACAAACAGGCTAGATAAGGTAATAGAGCTAAACAAGTCTCCTGCCAACACCCGGAGTCAACTGCGGACTTCAACTGATACCAGGTGATAATTTGTATGTCAGTTGGAAGACTCACCATGCTCACAGTAATAATAGCCGTCGTGTTGAGATTGTTGGGTAACGCTGAGCAGCGGAGTCAGTGCTTGCTGTCAGTGATAACATACACGGGAAGTCGCGACTGAGGAAAATCGGACGGGTTCATTCAATGGGTTATTCACATCCAACTGTGTTGTTAGCAAACTTAACTGCTTTGGAAGCATTTTTGTCCCAACTTTCTTTCAGTGCGAGGTTAATGTTCATCTCGTACGACTCACGTGCAGCCGATCCCCATGTGCAGTTTAGTCGAAATAACAATTGTCATGTGCAACCTCACCTGGAAAATATGTCAAATCATACATAATTTTGGCGATATTTTGACAAGCTTCAGATATTTTCGTTTCGTCCCAGAAAGCATTTACCACATGACCAGTGTTTCTTTTAAAATATATAAGACCAATATAGATATTCTATAACAATTTGGCTTTCAAGATACTTTTCACAATACATATATACACAAAGAAATACAAGCACAGGCATGAGTGTGTACATTTACCTTTCAAAACTATTGTAGGTACATCAGTATAACAGTTATATGCTATTTATGCACACAGGTATTTGCCATATAATCTATGTTATACAGAGACAACATAAACATACATATGTGTGTATGATGATGACAAAATACACATCTGAAGGGAGACAGCATAAGCATATATCTTTGTACAATAATTCAGGTACACATAAGAGATATAGCATTGGAATATATCTGAGAAAAAATACTTAAATAATCAGAAACACATAGAGACACAACACAAACATACATTTATACATATACTTACCCACAAAAATTCCGGTTGACCAAGAGATACAACATAGTCATTATGTTATGTCAAGACTTATCTAGAATAATTTCGGTACTGAGACACATATTATATATCTATCTACAGATATTGTCAAATTGTACAATGAAATCTCAGTAATACAAATAAAACAACAGCAACACGGATCTTCACCTTGTTGTCTTACACTGTGGTTACCATGACGTGGGCCCCCAACGACTTTGCACAAGAGCATTCCGCTCTCGTCTGCACCATATGAAACACAAAGTATGCCTGGTACTGCTTATACTTCAACTTATATATCTCCCTCTAATTGTCTTTACCGGATAATTGTTATTTTTAGAGAACCATTGAAGTTGTTGCATAATCCCTTGTTCAATTCCAACTATATCAAAGGCATGTGTTTAGGAATCACTGTCAAACAGAGATACCAGGTGTTCGCCAAAGGTGTCCGCTAAAAGGTGAGCATATCCTGACCCATCGGTGGCACATGTCACAAACACAGGCAAAGTCTAGCCAACACACCTGAACAAAGGACACAAGTAAAAAATAGAAAATGAATCGGACACCACTGTTGTAACCGGCAAACATGGAAATGTCCATTATCTCTAACATAAAACTCCCTGAAAGTTTGCTGGTGCCTTGAATGTTGTACTCCGGTCAAATAACTTCAAACAACAAGCAAGAGCAGAGAGAGCATGCTCTGTTATACAACTTGTATTGTGAAATGCAGACACCGGGAGAGCTGCTGGAGTACTGCTCCACATAAAGGGAAAGTTGACTCTTGCAAATTTGGAGTCACCACTCTCGACAAACACTATCTCTCTTTGTGGGTAGATCCAAACATAAAACAGACGAGGTAGCACTGCCGGTTTTCGTTTTCACAGGTTAAATGATCTGTAGAAGGGACTATCTGGTCGCTGTTGAATGATATCAGATTATTGATACACCTGAGGTTTAACGGGCAGGCCATTTGGTATTCATGGAGATTCAGTATGGAGAATAGGTATTTATGCAGCTAGCTGCAAAGCCAGATATATATTCTAATTAAAACCATGAGCCCAAACATTGCTTTAAAAGATCTTGCAATGACTTTCTTTTCATACCTGTATATCTATTTCTGACATACAAACAAAGATTTGGTTGCATGATAGGAAAAGACGAAGCAGAAATTGTTTGTGACAAGTCCACGTCTGGCATTGTGATACGATGGTTGGCTGATGTGTTCGGAGACTGGACATGAAGACATTAAAATAATGATCCGTATTTTAAATATAACCCCCTGTTACATTACTAAAGCTTTGCCAAAAAAATGTTGGATGGATATATTTCAGCTTCTCATAAGTATTTCCCTTCTTGGTTGTCCAAAAACTCATGTTTTCCTGTGGTTTCTCGAATTGAAAATCATAAAATATTTGACTCTAAACCTTCTTTGATAGAACCATAAAAATAATGACAAATTCAAGTTGACAGCCATGTGACAGGAAGCCCAACACCATCCGTAAACCACAGCCAAACGGGGACAACAATGCATGTCTAAGAGGCAGTCTGCCTCCATACCCGGCCGATTTCTGTTGAACAAACGGCGATGAGGAAGCTAGTCCTTTTTCAACATGGTACTTCCCATGAGCGGATGAAGTCTTGTGATTTTGAGAAGGGCTGTATCGTAACCAGTTGTCACTCATGGTGGACCTGAACGATGACAGTCCTTACCTGCATTAGTTTGCTGACGAGTTTTGGCCAATCGGCTGATAGTCGATGGATGACAACCAACATCTCTTACAATAGTCCTCATTGACATGCCAGCATTCTGGGTATAAAAGAAATACCATCTTTGCGCAGTTATCAGTCGAGGAATCTCCATGTTTGCTTAACAACAACGAAATCAACTTATTTTCCATGTTATCGAGCTATAGGAACAGAGCACTGAAAGTTGATATTTGCTAAATTACGGTCGTACTGCACGTGATGCTCGCCTTTGATAAGAACACGCGCATAGCTAAAATCATTGTATGGTGCGCCTGATAGGTCAAAATAATCATACAAACAAACATGATTATGATATCAATATATATGCATATATGGGCGTTAAACAAGAAGGGGGGAAATGCCTACTTATTATCGGGGCCTTCAGAATGCCTAATACTATGCACATGTTATCAATGAGTAAGTCAAGCATTTCTCATATGGTTTTCTCAGTGAATATCAGATGAAACTTGTTTTCATTTTTGCTCCTATGACCAACACGTTTGATTGCGATTGTCATTTGATCAAGGGAAGAAGTTAACCCTTGTGTATTTCATGTGGGATAACCGAATATCAAACTGATAACCGAAATGAGTTTACACCCTTTGTACGGATGGTTATAACGCCCTGGAAACCAGAACTAAATAGGAATGGAAATGCCTTCATATCCCGCAGTTCTGAACCAAGTAACTCTGACGTCCATATCCCACAGTACTGACCCACAGCAAGCTCGTGTCCATATCCCGCAGTACTGACTGAACCAAGTAACTCTGACGTCCATATCCCACTGTACTGACCCTTGGCAAGCTTATGTTCAGATCACGCAGTACTGACTGAACCAAGCAATTCTGACGCCCATATCCCACAGTATTGACCCTTGGCAAGCTCATGTCGATATCCCGCAGTACTGACTGAACCAAGTAACTCTGACGTCCATATCCCACAGTACTGACCCACAGCAAGCTCATGTCCATATCCCGCAGTACTGACTGAACCAAGTAACTCTGACGTCCATATCCCGCAGTACTCAACCAAGTAACTCTGACGTCCATATCCCACAGTGCTGACCCACAGCAAGCTCGTGTCCATATCCCGCAGTACTGACTGAACCAAGTAACTCTGACGTCCATATCCCGCAGTACTCAACCAAGTAACTCTGACGTCCATATCCCACAGTGCTGACCCACAGCAAGCTCGTGTCCATATCCCGCAGTACTGACTGAACCAAGTAATTCTGACGTCCATATCCCGCAGTACTCAACCAAGTAACTCTGACGTCCATATCCCACAGTGCTGACCAACAGCAAGCTCATGTCCATATCCCGCAGTACTGACTGAACCAAGTAACTCTGACGTCCATATCCCGCAGTACTCAACCAAGTAACTCTGACGTCCATATCCCACAGTGCTGACCAACAGCAAGCTCATGTCCATATCCCGCAGTACTGACTGAACCAAGTAACTCTGACGTCCATATCCCGCAGTACTCAACCAAGTAACTCTGACGTCCATATCCCACAGTGCTGACCCACAGCAAGCTCATGTCCATATCCCAGTACTGACTGCCAAGTAACTCTGACGTCCATATCCCGCAGTACTGACTGAACCAAGTAACTCTGACGTCCATATCCCACAGTGCTGACCCACAGCAAGCTCGTGTCCATATCCTGCAGTACTGACTGAACCAAGTAATTCTGACGTCCATATCCCACAGTGCTGACCCACAGCAAGCTCGTGTCCATATCCTGCAGTACTGACAGAACCAAGTGCTGAATTCCATATCCTGACGTCCATATCCCACTGTACTGACCCACGGCAAGCTTATGTTCAGATCACGCAGTACTGACTGAACCAAGTAACTCTGACGTCCATATCCCGCAGTACTGAACCAAGTAACTCTGACGTCCATATCCCACAGTGCTGACCCACAGCAAGCTCGTGTCCATATCCCGCAGTACTGACTGAACCAAGTAACTCTGACGTCCATATCCCACAGTGCTGACCCATAGCAAGCTCGTGTCCATATCCTGCAGTACTGACTGAACCAAGTAATTCTGACGTCCATATCCCACAGTGCTGACCCACAGCAAGCTCGTGTCCATATCCTGCAGTACTGACTGAACCAAGTAATTCTGACGTCCATATCCCACTGTACTGACCCACGGCAAGCTTATGTTCAGATCACGCAGTACTGACTGAACCAAGTAACTCTGACGTCCATATCCCGCAGTACTGAACCAAGTAACTCTGACGTCCATATCCCACAGTACTGACTGAACCAAGTAACTCTGACGTCCATATCCCACAGTACTGAACCAAGTAACTCTGACGTCCATATCCCACAGTACTGAACCAAGTAACTCTGACATCCATATCCCACTGTACTGACCCTTGGCAAGCTCATGTCCATATCCCGCAGTACTGACTGAACCAAGCAATTCTGACGTCCATATCCCACTGTACTGACCAACAGCAAGCTCATGTCCATATCCCGCAGTACTGAACCAAGTAACTCTGACGTCCATATCCCACAGTACTGACTGAACCAAGTAACTCTGACGTTTATATCCCACTGTACTGACCCATGGCAAGCTCATGTCCATATCCCGCAGTACTGAACCAAGTAACTTTGACGTCCATATCCAACAGTACTGACTGAACCAAGTAACTCTGACGTCCATATCCCACAGTACTGACTGAACCAAGTAACTCTGACGTCCATATCCCACTGTACTGACCCATGGCAAGCTCATGTCCATATCCCGCAGTTCTGAACCAAGTAACTCTGACGTCCATATCCCACAATAATGACTGAACCAAGTAACTCTGACGTCCATATCCCACAGTACTGACCCTTGGCAAGTTTATGTTCAGATCCCGCAGTACTGAAACTTGTCGCTGACGTTAACGTGCGACCGTCCTGATGCGTATGACGCCGCAATGGTTATGACGTTAACGTGTCGCAAACACTGACCTTTGTTACATCGATGTCTTCTTGTCCGAGCACTTAACCGTCTCACGCTGATGTCCATGTGCAACATATTGGGCCAGTCATATTGTTTCAAGAGGAGGAGAGTGTGCATTTAATTTTGTACGCTTCCTTCCAACGAAAACGTGGGCACAGTGTGTTAAGCCCATTTCTGGTGTCCCCCGCAGTGATATTGCTGGAATATTGCCACAAGCGGCGTAAAACTAAACTCAGTCAGTCAGTCCAACGAAAACGCGGGATTTTAAATTTTGTAAATAGTTACTTTATTTGCGGCGGATATACTGCAAATCATGTTTACTGAAAGGGGTAAAGAAAAGTAACGATGTTTGTAACACTAACAGTTAGGGTCCGTTACACTCTCCCCGATAAACCACGCCACTTACTCCCAAATTAGATGTAAAACATGCCACACCGCGTGCCGCCAGGGGGAGGGCATGTGTTAGACAAATAAATAGATATAGATCCATGGTCCCGGATAATTGCCATTTCAATATTCCAAGCAGCTGAGACAGGAAACGAAACGAAGGAATCTTAGATTAGTAAACTCTGAAACAACATTTGGGAATTTGATCCCAAGTTTCGTGAGGCAGACCGATCTCCCGTCTCTCAGTAAACCCGCGTTACATGACCGCTTCCAAGTTTGTTTAATTGTTTTATTTATCTGGGATATCTGGAAGTGTGTAGGTGAAAACATCACCTTTGGTCTTGTCGGGAAATGGGTCTGCAACTTTCTTCGATTCTGAAATAAGCATGCAACGTTTTGCATTTTTATCGCACTCACGCCATTCTTAATTTGAGGGATGGTACATTCCATTCAGTACAATCATGAATTAGAAGTACATATATACACTTGATGTATTACATGTGTATAGGGGTTTTGTACAACGGAACACATACCAACAATTATGTGAGAACACGATGAAGACACATCTAGTTTGCATAGTGTGAGAACACGAGGAAGACACACTGAGTCTGTACAGTGTGAGAACATAGGGAAGACACATCCAGTCTGTATAGTGTGAGAACACGAGGAGTCACACTCAGTCTATACAGTGTGAGAACATAGGGAAGACACACCCAGTCTGTATAGTGTGAGAACACAAGGAAGAAACTTTAAGTTTCCAGAGTGACAGAACACAGGGAACACACAACCAGTCTGCAGAGTGTGAGTACAACAGGAAGTCACATACAGTCTGTAAAGGATGAGAGCAAGAGGAAGACACAACCAGTCTGCAGAGTGTGAGAAAAAAAGGAAGACACATGCCGTCTATATAGAGTGAGAACACGAGGAATTCACCTGCAGTCTGTATAGTGTGAGAACACAGGGAAGACACATCCAGTCTGTATAGTGTGAGAACAGGAGGAAGACACATCCAATCTGTATAGTGTGAAAACAAGAGGAAAACACATCAAATCTCTAGAGTGTGAGAACATGAGGAAGACACATAATCTGTATAGTGTGAAAACACGAGGAAGGCACATCCAGTCTGTATAGTGTGAGAACATGAGGAAGACACATCCAGTCTGTATAGTGTGAGAACATGAGGAAGGCACATCCAGTCTGTACAGTGTGAGAACATGAGGAAGACACATATAGTTTGTATAGTGTGAGAACACAAGGAAGATACATCCAGTCTACATAGTGTGAGAACATGAGGAAGACACATCCAGTCTGTACAGTGTGAGAACATGAGGAAGACACATAGTCTGTATAGTGTGAGAACATGAGGAAGGCACATCCAGTCTGTACAGTGTGAGAACATGAGGAAGACACATCCAGTCTGTATAGTGTGAGAACATGAGGAAGACACATATAGTTTGTATAGTGTGAGAACACAAGGAAGATACATCCAGTCTACATAGTGTGAGAACATGAGGAAGACACATCCAATCTGTATAGTGTGAAAACATGAGGAAGACACATATAGTTTGTATAGTGTGAGAACACAAGGAAGATACATCCAGTCTACATAGTGTGAGAACATGAGGAAGACACATAATCTGTATAGTGTGAAAACACGAGGAAGGCACATCCAATCTGTATAGTGTGAGAACATGAGGAAGACACATCCAGTCTGTATAGTGTGAGAACATGAAGAAGACACATCCAGTCTGTATAGTGTGAGAACATGAAGAAGACACATCCAGTATGTATAGTGTGAGAACATGAGGAAGACACATCCAGTCTGTATAGTGTGAGAACATGAAGAAGACACACTCAGTCTGTACAGTGTGAGAACATGAGGAAGACACATTCTGTCTGTATAGTGTGAGAACATGAGGAAGACACATTCTGTCTGTATAGTGTGAGAAGACGAGGAAGACACATCCAGTCTGTATAGTGTGAGAACACGAAGAAGACACACTCAGTCTGTACAGTGTGAGAACATAGCGCAGACACATCCAGTCTGTATAGTGTGAGAACATAAAGAAGACACATGCATGTTTGTATAGTGTGAGACCACGAGGAAAACACATGCAGTCTGTATGGTGTGAGACCACGAGGAAAACACATGCAGTCTGTATAGTGTGAGAACACGAGGAAGACACATCCAGTCTGTATAGTGTGAGAACACAAGGAAGACACATTCTGTCTGTATAGTGTGAGAAGACGAGGAAGACACATCAAGTCTGTATAGTGTGAGAACACAAGGAAGACACATTCTGTCTGTATAGTGTGAGAAGACGAGGAGACACATCCAGTCTGTATAGTGTGAGAACACGAAGAAGACACACTCAGTCTGTACAGTGTGAGAACATAGCGCAGACACATCCAGTCTGTATAGTGTGAGAACATAAAGAAGACACATGCATGTTTGTATAGTGTGAGACCACGAGGAAAACACATGCAGTCTGTATGGTGTGAGACCACGAGGAAGACACATCCAATCTGTATAGTGTGAGAACACGAGGAAGACACATTCAGTCTGTACAGTGTGAGAACACAAGGGAGACACATCCAGTCTGTATAGTGTGAGAACACAAGGGAGACACATCCAGTCTGTATAGTGTGAGAAGACGAGGAAGACACATCCAATCTGTATAGTGTGAGAAGACGAGGAAGACACATCCAATCTGTATAGTGTGAGAAGACGAGGAAGACACATCCAGTCTGTATAGTGTGAGAACACGAGGAAGACACATTCAGTCTGTATAGTGTGAGAACACAAGGGAGACACATCCAGTCTGTATAGTGTGAGAAGACGAGGAAGACACATCCAATCTGTATAGTGTGAGAAGACGAGGAAGACACATCCAATCTGTATAGTGTGAGAAGACGAGGAAGACACATCCAGTCTGTATAGTGTGAGAACATGAGGAAGACACATTCAGTCTGTATAGTGTGAGAAGACGAGGAGGACACATGCATGTCTGTATTGTGTGGGAACACGAGGAGGACACATGCATGTCTTTATAGTGTGAGAACACGAGGAAGACACATATAGTCTGTATATTGTGAGAACACGAGGAAGACACATAATCTGTATCCTGTGAGAACATGAGGGAGACACATCCAGTCTGTATAGTGTGAGAACACGAGGAAGACACATATAGTCTGTATAGTGTGAGAACACGAGAAAGACACATAATCTGTATAGTGTGAGAACATGAGGGAGACACATATAGTCTGTATAGTGTGAGAACATGAGGAAGACACATAATCTGTATAGTGTGAGAACACGAGGAAGACACATATAGTCTGTATAGTGTGAGAACACGAGAAAGACACATAGTCTGTATTGTGTGAGAACACGAGAAAGACACATATAGTCTGTATAGTGTGAGAACACGAGGAAGACACATCCAGTCTGTATAGTGTGAGAACACGAGGAAGACACATCCAGTCTGTATAGTGTGAGAACATGAGGAAGACACATATAGTCTGTATAGTGTGAGAACATGAGGAAGACACATCCAGTCTGTATAGTGTGAGAACATGAGGAAGACACATATAGTCTGTTTAGTGTGAGAACATGAGGAAGACACATAGTCTGTATAGTGTGAGAACACAAGGAAGACACATATAGTCTGTATAGTGTGAGAACATGAGGAAGACACATAGTCTGTATAGTGTGAGAACATGAGGAAGACACATAGTTTGTATAGTGTGAGAACACGAGGAAGACACATCCAGTCTGTATAGTGTGAGAACATGAAGAAGACACATGCATGTTTGTATAGTGTGAGAACACTAAGAAGACACATTCAGTCAGCTGTGTAAGAACACAGGGAAGACACGTGCAGACTGTTTGGTTAGAACACGAGCACTCTGTTGGGTATGAACACAGGGAAGGCACATGCGCTCTGCTGTGTGAGAACACAAGGAAGGCACATCCAGTCTACATAGTGTGAGAACACAAGGAAGACACATGCTTTCTGTTGGGTAAGAACACAAAGAAGACACTAGCACTCTGTTGTGTGAAAACACAAGGATGACACATGTAGTATGCTGGGAAAGAATACAAGGAGGACACAAGAACTCTGTTGTGTAGTCACATAGGGAAGACACATGCATTCAGGAAGTGGCCATATGTGCATGAGAACAGTAATGCCTAAGGTCAGGGGACATAAACAAAATATAATGTAACATCATTTTTTTTATTTAAAACCTTGTTTATAATTGTGCCTGAATACAGTTAGTTTGAAAGGCAAATCTCTTGTATCGACAGAGCATTCCTTCCATATTAATGCTTTCACACATTTCATTCAGTGCATATTCCATTTTGATTCAATGTAACGGTGTCTTGTTGGAAGAACATCTGTCTTCTAGCTCCACCACCTACATGCATCATATCACTCGGCAAGCCCTTCAGGCATGCGTCAATCGCGTTCAGATCATCTGACAAAATGCATACTGAGCCGTGGTGGCTCCACATAATACTCAAGACAAGGATCAAACGGGGAACCGTACAGCAGATAAAGCGTTAATAGAAAACTTCTACCTGCTCGGACAACTGACTGCGCCGACATGGTGTCTTATCAGTTGGTGGTCGCTGGTGGTCACTCATGTAGTATTGATACAGATATTTCACTTTAGGAAAGTTTCGAGAGTAAATACTGTGTATGCATCTATAGGCTAGAGGTCTGTATATGTAAAACTTACGTCCACGACGAAGAGAGGAGAAGGTATAGTTCTAACAGTGTAGCCTATGTATCAGACCCTTGGAATTAAATTAAAACTTAAATCGATCTTAGTCTAGAATGATTTAGCAAGTCCATACTGCCTCAACATGTAGGCATTAAACATCCCTTATAATTTGTAACTACGATAATTTTGGTAATTAAAATGGTAATTAATCTAAAGTCAAACCGAGTCTTCTTCTTGACATCTTGCGGTGATTGATATCATATTGTTATGTTTTACAGATTAAAGATAATATTCAGCAGAAAGGGTTCGGGTGATCCTGGCACAGTCAGGTTGGTAAGGCTCATCATCAGCTCAGGGCCCTTGCCCCCTCTACACGCAGCCCAGACAGCGAATGGGACTTCTCCCAGGAAACGCTGCCTATAGTCGAACCCACCAAGAACTTTTCGGAGAATATGTAGACTCCCCAACACTGCAGCCTTCTGCATTACCCAGAGTGTCAGAAGGGCTGTACTCCCGGTGGAGAACCCGGGCACTCTCCTGATCTGCGCCAAGAGATCAGGTCGTACCAAACCAAGGGCACCGAGAACAGTGTCCTTGGGATGCAAGCGAGACATTTCAAAGGCGAGGTCCGCATATTTAGTATGCTTTTCCTGAATCTTGCCAATCACGTTGCTGTCAAAAGGGACAGAAAATTCAATGATATAAATAGATTTATAAGCTTTATCAAAAAGGACAAGACCAGAAAGCTGGAATTCTTCTGTAAATAGGCTTATTCCACAGAAGTTTGAAAGCATCATTTTCCATGACGACCTGGACATGTTCAGGGTCGTACTATGGATGGACCTCGGAGTAAAAGCCACAGGCATGGCGCAGACGATAGTCGAAGCAATGAGCCATGCCATCATGGCTTTTAAGATATGATGTTTGTGCCAAGGAAGGGCATCCATTGACAAGGTGTTGGACAGTCTCTGTAAATTCATTACACAGTCGGCATTTCATGTTAATTGTTTCTTTAAGAATCACATTTAGATTTAGGTGATTAGGAGTGGAAAGTGACTGGTCCTGTGCAGCAAAAAGGAAGCCCTCAGTTTCACATTTTAGACCAGCCGACTTCATCCAGTCGAAGATGTCGGTTGGATTGCTATTCCGTTCCACACACTGCATGTACACACGATGCAATGGCTTCTCAGAAAGCTTCTTCACAAAAGACCGACTCTGGGCAGACTTGGTGAAGGACTTCCCCTGGTTTACTCCCATCGCTGTACCGTCCAGCAGTACATGGCCATCAACAAAATTTCAGATTGTGTCCAAACAACCTTGGTAAGCTTAAACTAGCTGTGGAATTCCTTGCTTTCATCGTGAGTCTTGACATGCATCACCAGAGGATCATCCGACAAATAAATATTTGCAAAAGTACACAATAAAATTCTATAATGAAGAGCCTCCACATTAATCAAACCCCGACCTCCCGAACTGATTGGCATATATAAACGATTCAGAGAGGAACGAGGGTGGTGGGCTCTGTTATTAGACCTGATCCTCCTGGTCAGGCGGTCAAGACTCTGGATGTGTTGTTTAGTCCAATCAACTACTCCAAAGGAATAGGAAAGGACTGACACAGCAAAAGTATTGGTGGCTTTCACCTTGTTTCGAGCATTTAGCTCTGAGCTGCAGATTTTCTATAAGCGAGATTTATACTTGGCCCGAAGTTGTTCTTGAATCTGGGCATTCTGGAGCTTGTCTCGAACTTGCATTCCAAGATAGGTGTAGGCCTGAACTTCCACAAGATGCTCAATAACTCCTCCCCCTTGTAACCTGATCGATCCATCGTTAAATACCTTGCCACTTTTCAAATGAAGAGTATTACATTTGTCCAGTCCAAATGTCATGCCAATATCATTAGAAAAGGACTCGACAAGGAGAAACTGCTCTTTCAAATTGGTATTTCCTTTGGCAAGAAGCTCTATGTCATCCATGTAAAGGATATTATTATTATTGAGAGTAATCGGAACGGTGATGTGTTAAGACACCTGCATAACCACCCCATCTATTCAGTCGCCTCTTACAATAGGCATATTTTACTTTCAACAAATTCAACTGGACAGTCGACGAATTTTGCTTGCTTCTGTTTCCTTTTCTTTCATTATGGCCACTTCTAAGTACGTGTACAGAATATGTTTTGAAATGACTGGAGCTGACCACTGAAGATATGAAGACGTGGTGTATTTCCGCCAATACCGGATAAAACATGGATCCTGACACTCGAAACATCATCACACACATTTCACAGAGATGAATTCTTGGCTATTTCATTGGATTATCAATTACGAATAAAATGGCTATCGTTCTGCGTGTTGGTAATATATCCCAGATAATATAATATATGTAACAAATACACCAGATGATATAATATAAGTCACATATACACCAGATAATATAATATATGTCACATATACACCATATGATATAATATATGTCACAAATACACCAGATGATATAATATACGTCACATATATCCCAGATATTATAATATATCTAACAAATACACCAGATGATATAATATATGTAACAAATACACCAGATGATATAATATATGTCACATATACACCACATAATATAATATATGTCACATATACACCAGATAATATAATATATGTCACAAATACACCAGATGATATAATATATGTCACAAATACACCAGATGATATAATATATGACACATATACACCAGATAATATAATATATGTCACATATACACCAGATAATATAATGTATGTAACAAATACATCAGATGATATAATATATGTCACATATACACCAGATGATATAATATATGTCACATATACACCAGATAATATAATATATGTCACAAATACACCAGATGATATAATATATGTCCCAAATACACCAGATGATATAATATATGACACATATACACCAGATAATATAATATATGTCACAAATACACCAGATAATGTAATATATGTAACAAATACATCAGATGATATAATATATGTCACATATACACCAGATAATATAATATATGTCACATATACACCAGATAATATAATATATGTCACATATACACCAGATGATATGATATATATCACATATACACCAGATAATATAATATATGTCACATATACACCAGATGATATAATATATGTCACATATACACCAGATGATATAATATATGTCACATATAAACCAGATAATATAATATATGACACATATACACCAGATAATATAATATATGTCACATATACACCAGATGATATAATATATGTAACAAATACACCAGATGATATAATATATGTCACATATACACCAGATGATATAATATATGTCACATATACACCAGATGATATAATATATGTCACATATACACCAGATAATATAATATATGTCACATATACACCAGATAATATAATATATGACACATATACACCAGATGATATAATATATGTCACATATACACCAGATAATATATGTCACATATACACCAGATAATATATGTCACATATACACCAGATAATATAATATATGTCACATATACACCAGATAATATAATATATTACACATATACATCAGATAATATAATATATGACACATATACACCAGATAATATAATATATGTCACATATATCCCAGATAATATAATATATGACACATATACACCAGATAAAATAATATATTACACATATACACCAGATGATATAATATATGTCACATATAGACCAGATAATATAATATATTACACATATACACCAGATAATATAATATATGTCACATATACACCAGATAATATAATATATGTCACATATACACCAGATAATATAATATATTATACATATACACCAGATAATATAATATATGACACATATACACCAGATAATATAATATATGTCACATATACACCAGATAATATAATATATGTCACAAATACACCAGATAATATAATATATGTCACATATACACCAGATAATATAATATATGACACATATACACCAGATAATATAATATATGTCACATATACACCAGATAATATAATATATGTCACAAATACACCAGATAATATAATATATGTAACAAATACACCAGATAATATAATATATGTCACATATACACTAGATAATATAATATATGTCACAAATACACCAGATGATATAATATATGTCACAAATACACCAGATAATATAATATATGTCACATATACACCAGATAATATAATATATGACACATATACACCAGATGATATAATATATGTCACATATACACCAGATAATATAATATATGTCACATATATATGAGTGTGCGTCAGAAATGCAGGTGTGTATTTGAAATTAAGTATTAGAGTACGGGAATGTTTGAACTGCAGGTGAATATATGTGTGGGAAATAGGTGCTCCCACTGAAGATTCCAGTGCTTCTTAATGGTCAGAAAAAAAGTTGAAAACCTAACACCAATACTCGAAACATAGTTGGCAACATTATATTAAAACAACTAAAATAAAAATTGTGATATTCCAATCGCGGTGGAAACGTTGAAAACTAAAATGAAAGTCACGAGAATTAAATCGAATATTTACTTCACAATGAGTGTTTTTACTTCATTAGGATGATAGCATCATCACCCCCGGGAACTCATAGTTATCAGCGTTTAAGTACACATTTCAGTATTTATGTACTTTTTTCACGAGATACTATCAACTGTTTAGGTTTCTCTATAACAATGGTAGACTTTTTCTAAACATTGTGCAAATTGCGTAAACGATATCATTTCCTTTTGGAATCAAATTATTTCGAGAGCCTTTATTGTTATCCCACATTTTATGACTTAAACATATTTCTTTAAGGATTATATATATGTATATAATCATTTTTAAAGATTTACAATTAGCGAATTATATTCCAATGCAGTAGTTTGTATGAGATGAGACTTGGACTTTTACAGTTAAGGTTGTATTTGAATAAGCATGTTTTTTTCAACAATAAAATACACATAAATCAGCGACCGAATATTTCATGCGCTAGACATTATTGTCCATTGCTCGATTCCGACTATATCATAAACATGTGATACACAAATCCATCAGTATTTAATATGCTTCTACATTCATCGAACGTCCCTTTCTCAGACTGGACAGTGGGTGAACGGATACTGATGCCAAGGGAAGAAAGGCTATTTCAGTGGACAGAACATGACTTCAACTTGGCAGCTCCACTCCGAACACTTGTTTGAATAAGGGCTTAGTGTTTTTACTCGACAGATTGTATTGCACTGATCATGTGGATAGAAACGATCAACAAACCTGATCGTTTATTTACAACAATCTATAATACCTTTACATATTAGTTTTCTTTTCATTTTAAGACGTACCATGAAAATATCCATTCAAGTTACAAGTCGAACACAGTTACATATATGACATTTAACTTTGAACATGGTCGAAGGTTACGTTTTGTCAGTTAAATAGGTAACATGAATTTAATTGTTAGTCTCCATTGTTGACGGTGGAGGACGCGACGATGACACGGATAGGCACTGCCATAATAATTACTTGTGTAGTCGACATGATAGGCGCGTAATTGAATTTGGTATTTCCTAATGAAAACCATGGGCATCAGTTTAGATGGACATCGTAAATGAAATTGACACATTAATGAGGTCCCCCGTATGTTTTCTGGCATGCAGGCAAGACTCGTTCTAGCCCCGCCCATGTGCAGCTCGCCCAACACCCCAGTGTTTACATTACCTAGAACACTGACGTCCATATTCCCCAAACTCTAACCACACTGTGCATTGTTTATTCAGTCGTCAGTGACAGCTAGTGAATGATTGTAATTAGAAAACCCACTGCAAAAATGCGCACTAACTGATTAAAATCAAATGGCCCATTAGATAAAGGCATAGTCATTGGCTAATTTGACTTAATTAAAATCTGGCGAACAGCACTGCGCGCCTCACGTGCAGGCGATACTGAAATTAACAACGCGGGTAATAGTTCCAGGAAGAAATCGACATGCCCTTGCAGATAACAATGTAATAGAAATTTCACGGAAAGCTGAACATAAAGCTATTGTTTTTACATGAAATCGGAAAGGCTTGGCGATGGAAAGCAGTCATAAATAAAGCATTTTGCCGCTGACGGGTAATTGAGTTTACTTGATAGCTTCTTAGGCCGTAATTCATTTCCGCAAAAGCTGCCTGTGTATTGATTTTGTGGAGAAAACAAAACGAAAATCATTTATAACAAATAGGATGCGGAATTGATTCCTCTCGGCTCAGAAATTTATACCCTCATTCTTATTGCTCATTAATCTAAAGAAAGAAAATATTTTCTGCAAAATAAGTAATTGGTCAACATAGTTGCGTGTGGGTCCATTGCGAGATGAATAAGGGAATTATAGTAGCTGAGATACACGAAGTAGCGATTGGCAAGTTATACGATATCAGGAGACGGTAAGATGTGATGATGACTGCTTGAGGCCTGGTGAGTTTTCCACCTTGTTGTCACTTGTCTTGTGATGCCCTCTCATAACACCGTTCAGACATGCACCGTGGCAGCCACCTCAACCTGTACACAGGTGGACAAGATCACGCTCAAGTAATACAGTCTTGAGGCGGAATAGACCATATTTGTGGAATGTATTTACGTTTTCTCATCATGAATTCATAAGCAATATTAGTTACTAATTTCTGTTCATAGTTCTCTAAACATCAAGTCATGTATTCGCATTGAACATACGATGTATCCACTTTCTATGCGAATTTCTCCTTTCATGACTAGTTCAGGCCATCTTCTACCGACAAGCCCCGTCCCACCCTGCTACCCCATGACTGACCCCCGACTGTTTGAAGGATGGAGACTAGCCTGACATCAACACCAGTCACAGCATCCAAACATTTATATTTCTGTCAACTTAATTAATCATCAAGTCAGACTGCCACTTTAGGCTTCCTACTGTTTATTTACTCTCCATTCTCGATGTATACCTCCGACTGACGCATCTCCACCACCAGCAGTGCCCTGATCGCCAAACACAAGTCACGTGACAGGATAACTAGTGGATATAAAACACTCACCATCCAGGACTTCGAACTGTCAAGTCTCCCAGAAGAGTTGATTGCAGAATTAATGTTACTTACATAAATATTTGTGCTGATGTTGCCTATCCGCATACAGTCGCTGTGTAAGGTACATGTACTCTGACCAAGCCTCAACATGGACGGATTCAGGTTTAGTCCTATACACAGCCTGGGGTACATGTACTCTGACCAAGCCTCAACATGGACGGATTCAGGTTTAGTCCTATACACAGCCTGGGGTACATGTTTGGTCATGTTCAAATTGAAGTCACATATTTACTGTAAAATAAAGGTTTCGGGATGTGTTTTCCTAAACGTGCTGTATTTTATAGCTGTGGCATGGAGATGTATTTTTCAACACTGGTAATCTCATTTCCCCGTGACGCGGTTGGACTATACATTATCCGATGTGCAGACAGGAAAAAATATCTCGTATAAATACAAATAATTTAGTTCATTTGCAAGAAGGCCATTCTTGTATGCTGGTGACAGTTGTACACTTCTTGAGCCACACTTTCTGTCTCTTTCATACATTATATACGCCTTAAAAACAACTGTGTGGATAATATTTAGAATTCCGTAATAACACATTATTTCCCTTTGATGATGCCGTCAAAGACATATAACATAAGCAACTCTCCGCTGGCCGACACTGAATCATTCAATAGACAGTTAATACATCAATGAGTGTAATTAATGTTAATTAAGGAAATTTTTCAGGAAATGAAATGCATGCATTTGGCGAAGAACAAAGAATTTATAATTGCAGTTTCCTTTTTGTATAATCAACTGGAGACGTTAGTACAAGGGAGGTGCTATATTATGTAGCCAGAAGTAATTAGTAGAAACACTTTGTATTTACAGTATGAATTGCTCACACTGTTTTTTTCTGATATTGATTTATCACAATTTACCAGATTTGTTTCTCAGCTGACAGACAAGAGAGAAAGAAAGGAAGAGGAATAGAGAGACATAGAAAGAGTGTGTTGCTGATCACCTGTCCCAGCCAGGCGACTGAAGGTAATCACCCGCTCTTGTGTAATATTACAGGGCGACATTTTCTACTTAATCCCAACTTAATGACAGTAATCATTGGGGTTGTAGGGGTTGGGGGTATCTTCAACTTCAGTCTAGTTCAACCTGTCCGTCTCTGGCCAGGCAGATGGACGGTTAAGGGCACCATGTTGACAAGCACGGATTTGTCTCCTTTGGATGGTACGGATAACTCAATAATGTTGGTGGAAATAGTACATATCTTAACGAAGGTGCCCTGACAGGCTACCAGAAATCAAACCTGTTTCAGCCTGGCATTTGCTACTGGAACATACAAGGTGGCACAATACTGTTGTATTTTGAATTAGGCAAGGCATTATGAGATGTTTTTACGTGTTTAGCCAGAGACCATATAATAGATTATATGGTCTCTGGTTTAACGCAAGTGTGAAAGCTCTAACAATAAAACATGCATTGCCATTGTGACTGACTGAAGAGTAAATACACATACGGTGTTATTTTCAGAAGACAGAGATCAAAATAGGATAAGGGTCATTTGTTGACCTTATGAAATGTCAAATTTTGCATTTACGGAAAACTTTGAAATATGCACCCTGAAAATTATCCGACGTGTTCACACGGCTTACATCTAGTCGTTTGCCTTTCTTATACTTATAGTTGTGGTCATGTGACAAATACAGGACTTAGTCTGACTAAAATGAACATCTACCAATGTGCAAATTTCAGTATGTTCACCACACGCTTGGACTGTCCTACCTCATCTGTTCACGCTGGCTTTATAGAAATACACTTACTGAAAAGCACAAAACAGCAGCACACATTTCACACATTTTAGCTGCTACATTTGGTGTTGGAATATGTACTGGAAAGAATACTAAGCTTATACCCTTTTCCAACAAAACATATGTTAACCATAGCCATTTCTGAAAGATCTGCCCAATTTCGTGATTTGTTTAAATTAGGAAGATCCTATATATCAAGGGTCACTTAAAATACCTTGTCACTTGGATAACCTATTTCTGCTTGAATAAAAGAAAGACGTATGCAAAAACGTTCCATGGTCAGTTTCGCAAAGTCAGATACCATGAAGGGCGCACTTATTAAGTCAAACATGTATTGAACGACAAATGAATCATGTACCTCCTTGTCATACCCTGTTATCACCCCATCTATTTGTGATACCCATGTTTATCCCATTCTACCATAGTCATACTCTTGTTTATCATGTTCCAACGTTGTTATACCATTGTGAACCACATCCAAACGTAGACATACACGTGTTCATTATTTACAATACCCCTGTTTTCAAACACAACCTTTATCATAACCTTGTCTACTCCATCACGCCTTTGTCATACCCCCTGATCAGAACATCACATTTCTGCCATACCCATATTGATCACACTCCACCCCTGTAATACCATTATTGATAGCACTCCACCCCTGTCATACCCCAGTTGATCACATCTCATCTTTGTCATACCCCTGTTGATCACAGCCCACCCGTCATACCCCTGTTGATCACATCCCACCCCTGTCATACCCCTGTTGATCACATCCCACCCCTGTCATACCCCTGTTGATCACATCCCACCTTTGTCATACCCTGTTGATCACACCCCAACTTTGTCATACCCTGTTGATTCCACACTACCTTTATCATACTCTTTTGGTCACACCCCATCCCCTGAAATACCCTGTTTATCCCATCCCATCTTTGTCATACCCCTGTTGATCACATCCCACATTTGTCATACCCCTGTTGACCACATCCCATCTTTGTCATACCCCTGTTGATCACAGCCCATCTTTGTCATACCCCTGTTGATCACAGCCCACCCGTCATACCCCTGTTGATCACATCCAGTCTTTGTCATCTCCCTGTTGATCACATCCCATCTTTGTCATACCCTGTTGATTACATCCCATCTTTGCCATACCCTTGCTGATCACATCCCACATTTGTCATACCCCTGTTGACCACATCCCATCTTTGTCATACCCCTGTTGATCACAGCCCATCTTTGTCATACCCCTGTTGATCACAGCCCACCCGTCATACCCCTGTTGATCACATCCAGTCTTTGTCATCTCCCTGTTGATCACATCCCATCTTTGTTATATCCCTGTTGATCACACCCCGCCCCTGTCATACCAGTGTTGATCCAACCCATCTTTGTCATACCCTTGTTGATCACACCCTACCTTTATCATACCCTGTTGATCACATCCCATCTTTGTCATACCCTGTTGATCACATCCCATCTTTGCCATACCCCTGCTGATCACATCCCATCTTTGGTATATCCCTGTTGATCACATCCCATCTTTGGTATATCCCTGTTCATCACACCCCGCCCCTGTCATACCAGTGTTGATCCAACCCATCTTTGTCATACCCTTGTTGATCACACCTTACCTTTATCATACCCTGTTGATCACATCCCACCGTTGTCATACACCTGTTGATCACACCCCGCCCCTGTCATACCAGTGTTGATCCAACCCATCTTTGTCATACCCCTGTTGATCACATCCCATCTTTGTCATATCCCTGTTGATCACATCCCATCTTTGTCATACCCCTGTTGATCACATCCCACCTTTGTCATACCCTGTTGATCACATCCCATCTTTGTCATATCCCTGTTGATCACATACATCCCATCTTTGTTATATCCCTGTTGATCACATCCCGTCGTTGTCATACCCCTGTTGATCACATCCCATCTTTGTCATATCCCTGTTGATCACATCCCATCTTTGTTATACCCCTGTTGATCACATCCCATCTTTATCATATCCTGTTGATCACATCCCACCTTTGTCATATCCCTGTTGATCACATCCCATCTTTGTTATATCCCTGTTCATCACACCCCGCCCCTGTCATACCAGTGTTGATCCAACCCATCTTTGTCATACCCTGTTGATCACACCCTACCTTTATCATACCCTGTTGATCACATCCCACCTTTGTCATACACCTGTTGATCACACCCCGCCCCTGTCATACCAGTGTTGATCCAACCCATCTTTGTCATACCCCTGTTGATCACATCCCATCTTTGTCATATCCCTGTTGATCACATCCCATCTTTGTCATACCCTTGTTGATCACACCCTACCTTTATCATACCCTGTTGATCACACCCTACCTTTATCATACCCTGTTGATCACACCCCACCTTTGTTTTACTCTTTTGATCACATCCCACCATTGTCATACCCTGTTGATTCCACACTACCTTTGTCATACCCTTTTGATCACACCCCACCCCCGTCATACCCCTGTTGATTCCTTCCCACCATTGTCATACCCCTGTTGATCCCACCCCACCGTTGTCGTACCCTTTTGATAGTCTGTGCCGACGTAAGTGTGCCGTTCTGCCCGCAAGACTGACGTAAGGAGTTCGCAGCAATACTCCTTAGATTTTGTGTGCTTCGTAGAGGTAGTAAAGAGGACGTGCGACGCACGTACGACAGACGCACATACGACGCACACGTAGTAAGGAAAGCTCGGTGAACGTGCGACGCCCGTGCATTATCCTTACGTCCTTCTCACTTTCAACGCTCGTGTGGACGCATGGGCCGTACTGTCGCCATACGTGTTTTGTACATTTTTGTTGTTGGATGCACACATATATAAAGGCAGAGTGACCTTCATCTTCATCAATTCTGTGCAGTCGGCTCCGGGGCAACAACATGGGGATGCCAGGTCGTCGTCAACGTCTTCGTCTTATACAACTCCAAATGCAGCTTGTTCATCCCTCCTCTTGCTCTTCTTTCCTTTTCCTTTTGGTGGCATTTTCTTTCTGCTGGCCTGATTCTGTGCTAGGGGTATCAAATGGCGTCCTAGCATGGCACAAGTCAAAGAAAAAGGCGCCGCGCTTGCTTCGTGCCGTTGATTTAGTTCGTACGTTGTGAGTGCGTCCGTTGTACTCCACAGAAACTTGCGGTAGACTTGCGGTCACCGGTTTTCTTCCAACGACCAGTTAAAAAACGCACGTCTGACGTACGTGTTCCTTGCGTCGGGAGCATGACACACTTGCGTCCTTTTTTGGGAAATCGTAGAGTTTGTTGGGCATGCTCAATATCCATCGAACGTTCTCAGGGGCGGTGTGCTTGTTTGAAATTTTGCAAGAAGTTCCTTGGCGTTATTTGCCGTACATACCCCGTGGAGTGGAAGTTCGGCCGGTTGTGACCGAGGTTTTCGTCATACCCTGTTGATCACACCCCATCTTTGCCATATCCCTGTTTTTCGTAACCCACTTCATCCGATCCATCTTTGCCATGCCACACATCAGACCACACATCCTTTACATACTCTTGTTTGCCATTACCCGTATTTGCCATACCACTGTCTATCAAAGTCCTTCTTTGTTTGACACCCATTTTTTAAACCTCTATGTTAACACATTCCCCTGTTTAATAGTATCATTAGTAAGATGCAATCTTATTCTGAAGAAACATCTCATCAAACAGCGTGTGTCATATAACCTGACAATATGGGCAGTGTGGACGATATATGTTGTAACTGAATATTGGGGTGTATTGAAGAAATATGTTGTATTTATTAACATTTTGATAGTATTATCTTTTTAACAGCATTCATGTCGCGAACTATATGTATTTATCAAGAATGGCATGCGTCCTCATTTCTTATCTCAAAAACATTTATTAAGTAACTGTAAAAAACAATATTGGATCAGTTGCTAAATATATAGCTAAATCTGTCAATACTGTTATAGTGCGCCATTTGGGAATTTAAAATATTTCCTATATTATACCTTAAGAAATGTTAAGTAGAAAATGAAAATAGGTCAAATGTGTTACATATTATATTTTATTAAATCTTAACATTTGCTAAGAAATATTATAGGCGTAACATATACATGTGTGTCACAGACATAGGTAACATATACACGTCTGTCACAGACATAGGTAACATATACATGTGTGTCACAGACATAGGTAACGTATACATGTGTGTCACAGACATAGGTAACATATACATGTGTGTCACAGATATAGGTAACATATACATGTGTGTCACAGACATAGGTAACATATACACGTCTGTCACAGACATAGGTAATATATACACGTCTGTCACAGACATAGGTAACATATACATGTGTGTCACAGACATAGGTAACATATACATGTGTGTGTCTATGGCACAGAGCTGTATATACAAGTATATCTTGCTAGTGTCTTCGACATTTACGTATATCACATGATGTCTGTCGCATCCGTGTATGGCTTGCAGTATCTATGGCACAAGGGTACACATTGCCAGTATCTGTGGAACACGGGTAAATGTTGCCAGTGTCTTTGACACAAGGGTACACATTGCCAGTATCTGTGGAACAAGGGTAAATGTTGCCAGTGTCTTTGACACAAGGGTACACATTGCCAGTATCTGTGGAACAAGGGTAAATGTTGCCAGTGTCTTTGACACAAGGGTACACATTGCCAGTATCTGTGGAACAAGGGTAAATGTTGCCAGTGTCTTTGACACAAGGGTACACATTGCCAGTATCTGTGGAACAAGGGTATATGTTGCCAGTGTCTATGACAGGCCTGTGACACGCGAATACAATCACACTAAAGTAACAATGTATTGTTTTGAGCCCTCTATATTGCGTGTATTTAGCGCAATTAAAATATATAGAGAGAAAATGTTTATTAAAGCGGCACGTGCTTTTGCAATAAAATACTGTACATTACATTAAAGACATACATTAAACACAAAAAGGCTATGAGACACTAAAAAAATCACAAGCATTATCACAGTAATACAATAAAATAAGAGAATACAAATAAAACACACCATTACATACATTCCAGATTAATAACATGATGTTTTAATCACACAAAAGTTATAAAAGCACTTCACCATATTGACGTAAACGTGCACACTCACACGCAAACACGCAATTATACACTCACTCAACCCCTCACGCAATCCTGCATTCACACACATCGTACAATCACGCACTCACATGCACAATCACAGGCTTACGTTATGACATTCTCGCACAAACATGTACACGTACATACGCAATAACGTACTCACGCGCACATACATACATACATACACACACTGACACGCACGCACACACACACACACACACACACACACATATACATACATACATACATACATACATACATACATACATACATACATAGGTGCACACATACATACATACATACATACATACATACATACATACATACATACATACATA
This sequence comes from Haliotis rubra, assembly GCF_003918875.1. Taxonomy (NCBI): domain Eukaryota; kingdom Metazoa; phylum Mollusca; class Gastropoda; order Lepetellida; family Haliotidae; genus Haliotis; species Haliotis rubra. The sequence goes on from NW_025766137.1 coordinate 366,111, forward strand.
CATACATACATACATACATACATACATACATACATACATACATACATACATACATACATACATACATACAAAATAAGCACGCATACTGTTATCACCATCATCATCATTTCGCCGTCATTATTGTTTACAGATTAAAGTAAATGAATGCAGTAAAGATGCTGGTACAGTCAGACAATTAGATTCATCATTAGTCCAGGGCCCTTACCCAGTCAACATGTAGCACAAACCGCGAATGGGACTTTTCCCTGGACGCGCCGCGCCGCCTAGTCGAACCCACCCAGAACATTCTGGGGATGTGTAGATGCTACAACACTGTAATTTTCTGCATTGCGAAGAGTGTCAGAAGGGCTGTGTTCTTGGAAGCCAACTCGGGCACTCTCCCAATGTCAACAATCGTATATGTAAGGGACCCTGTAAATGTTTTGTACTCTGTTTTCAGACATGTAATGAAACCGAAATTCTAGGTTTCTTCAAATCACCTTCCTTTTTCAGAATTATTGTACAACCAAGGAGGAACATCCTCTGAATCCAAGTTTAGATATAATGTTAAATGGTGTTTGGACACAAAGGACTGTTTCCATGACTACCATTGCAAGTTGTAGTGTTAGTGTTAGTCGTTTTAGTATCCATCTGTGTTGCCTCTGTGTGTGTCAACCGTGTACATCTTGCAGATGTATGTCACACAGGGGTGTTTATCTTGTCCATGTCCGTAACACACACGTGTATCTGTGTATTTGTGACCAACAAATGTTTATGTGTTGCCTGTGACTGCGGCCGCATGCATATATTGCCAGCCTATATGACTCACACGTTTATATTGTGCCTATATCTTGTTTGCAGTGTATGTGAGAGACACGTGGATGTGTTGCCTTTGTCTGTGACACATGTGTACTTTGTTCGTTTTGTCAGTGACACGCGTGTATGTCTTGCTTATGTAGCGGCCATAAAATTTCCGAGGTCCCGTGCAGGGATTCGAACCACGGACCTTCTAATCCGAAGTCGGACGCCTTGTCCACATGACCAAAGAGGTTAACCCCGTCAGCAGGCTGACAAGGTAAGGATGTCATCTGTGGGATGACTCCACGCCCTTCTACACTTACGTGGTGAAAATATGTGTATATGTTATTAATGACTGTGGCACATATATGTACATAAGTTGCCTTTGTCTGTGACACACATGTACATTACATGTACATATGATGCTATATGATGACTACTTCTGTCTGACACTCCTGTATATGTTGCCTTTGACGCATGTAAATGTTGCCGGTATCTCTGACATACCATGCTATATGATGACTACTTCTGTCTGCCACTCCTGCATATGTTGCCTTTGACGCATGTAAATGTTGCCAGTATCTCTGACATACCATGCTATATGATGACTACTTCTGTCTGACACTCCTGTATATGTTGCCTTTGACGCATGTAAATGTTGCCGGTATCTCTGACATACCATGCTATATGATGACTACTTCTGTCTGACACTCCTGTATATGTTGCCTTTGACGCATGTAAATGTTGCCGGTATCTCTGACATACCATGCTATATGATGACTACTTCTGTCTGCCACTCCTGTATATGTTGCCTTTGACGCATGTAAATGTTGCCAGTATCTCTGACATACCATGCTATATGATGACTACTTCTGTCTGACACTCCTGTATATGTTGCCTTTGACGCATGTAAATGTTGCCGGTATCTCTGACATACCATGCTATATGATGACTACTTCTGTCTGCCTCTCCTGCATATGTTGCCTTTGACGCATGTAAATGTTGCCGGTATCTCTGACATACCATGCTATATGATGACTACTTCTGTCTGCCACTCCTGTATATGTTGCCTTTGACGCATGTAAATGTTGCCAGTATCTCTGACATACCATGCTATATGATGACTACTTCTGTCTGACACTCCTGTATATGTTGCCTTTGACGCATGTAAATGTTGCCGGTATCTCTGACATACCATGCTATATGATGACTACTTCTGTCTGCCTCTCCTGCATATGTTGCCTTTGACGCATGTAAATGTTGCTGGTATCTCTGACATACCATGCTATATGATGACTACTTCTGTCTGACGCTCCTGTATATGTTGCCTTTGACGCATGTAAATGTTGCCAGTATCTCTGACATACCATGCTATATGATGACTACTTCTGTCTGACACTCCTGTATATGTTGCCTTTGACGCATGTAAATGTTGCCGGTATCTCTGACATACCATGCTATATGATGACTACTTCTGTCTACCACTCCTGTATATGTTGCCTTTGACGCATGTAAATGTTGCCGGTATCTCTGACATACCATGCTATATGATGACTACTTCTGTCTGCCTCTCCTGCATATGTTGCCTTTGACGCATGTAAATGTTGCCGGTATCTCTGACATACCATGCTATATGATGACTACTTCTGTCTGCCACTCCTGTATATGTTGCCTTTGACGCATGTAAATGTTGCCAGTATCTCTGACATACCATGCTATATGATGACTACTTCTGTCTGACACTCCTGTATATGTTGCCTTTGACGCATGTAAATGTTGCCGGTATCTCTGACATACCATGCTATATGATGACTACTTCTGTCTGCCTCTCCTGCATATGTTGCCTTTGACGCATGTAAATGTTGCTGGTATCTCTGACATACCATGCTATATGATGACTACTTCTGTCTGACGCTCCTGTATATGTTGCCTTTGACGCATGTAAATGTTGCCAGTATCTCTGACATACCATGCTATATGATGACTACTTCTGTCTGACACTCCTGTATATGTTGCCTTTGACGCATGTAAATGTTGCCGGTATCTCTGACATACCATGCTATATGATGACTACTTCTGTCTACCACTCCTGTATATGTTGCCTTTGACGCATGTAAATGTTGCTGGTATCTCTGACATACCATGCTATATGATGACTACTTCTGGGACACACGTCTGTTTTGCCAGTATGTGTGGCGCATACACTTATTGGAAGCGTATTTGACACACAAGTGTATATGTTTGTTGTATTTTTGACACACACAATTATGTATTGGTGGTGGTTGACACACGTGCGTAAGTTGACAGTGTATACAGCGCGATCGTTAATGTGTCGGCTGTGTTTGTGACACACACGTGTATTTGTTTCGTGTGTGTATGACACGGTAGCCTGTCTCAGCTTACATTTCCCCTTCCCGCTGACGTTATCTTCATATAAACGGAAACACCGGTGAGAGAGTAAAAAGACTTGTTTATATTATGATGTCCTAACTATATGAAGTTAACAACGTAAGACTTTGAAAAGAACTGACGATTTGCTGCCTGCCGTTTGCTCGTGCAACTGTCAAGTTATCACGCGAAGCACCTCTGTGAAATGTACAACAATTTTAAAATGACTGCCGCTCTTTGATTATTTATTTTGTAAGTAGATGATAACGTCCCCTCTCGGCAGCTGTAGTGAGCGGCGCGCGGCTAATTAAAGCATGGAGAATGAAGCTTCCAGTCTCGTCTCTCCCAGATCCGTTCTGTGTTTATTCCTACTGGGTGACTACAGCACACACACGCTCGCATGATGGCTGTGACATTTGTCTGATATATACAACGCTGGTATGAATTATACATATTGTTGAAAGATAAGCATCGTGTCTGCTTGTTGTGAGGTCACAGTTAAACATTTCTCTTCTGATTGCAATCTATGTTATACCACATCGTACTTTGTTGCTTTTAATTGACTACTCAGTTTGTATATACCTTTTTCCAGTGGCCCAACCGCGTCCAAAGGCTATGACGAGTACACACGCCTGGATTTGTGGCTTGTTATAAGGCTTAATTTTTGTTCCTATAATTTCCAGACTGACGCCACGTTATTCTTTAATAATCTAATATTCTGGGTGTGTTTGTTGCTGAACGCCCCACTGCATTTATATAACGGCGGCCCGTAAACAATCGAGTTTGTTCCAGAAAAACGTGTGATTGATAGGGACCTGCGTCACAACCCACGTTGTCGGGTCACAGTAACACGCTATCAACTAAGTCATCGAACCTTACCAACCGATTCACCATTTGCTTGCTATCAAGGTATAAAACATGTGCAACACTTTGATTGGACTTCACTAGCAAGTGCTCTAATCTGTTTCAGTGACAGGACAGCAGACCTATTCTAGTTCCACCATATTTGAGTATATATTGTGACAGGACTGTACATGTACATACAGGTACCCAATTATATTTGAGTATATATTGTGACAGGAACGCACATGTACATACCCAGGTACCCAGTCCTATTTGAGTATATATTGTGACAGGATTGTATATGCATATGTACATACAAGTACCCAATCATATTTGAATATATATTGTGACAGGACTGTACATGTACATACAGGTACCCAATCATATTTGAGTATATATTGTGACAGGACTGTACATGTACATACAGGTACCCAATCATATTTGAGTATATATTGTGACAGGACTGGATATGTACATACAGGTACCCAATCATATTTGAGTATATATTGTGACAGGATTGTACATGTACATACAGGTGCCCAGACCTATTTGAGTATATATTGTGACAGGATTGTACATGTACATACAGGTACCCAATTATATTTGAGTATATATTGTGACAGGAACGCACATGTACATACAGGTACCCAATCATATTTGAGTATATATTGTGACAGGAACGCACATGTACATACAGGTGCTCAGACCTATTTGAGTATATATTGTGACAGGATTGTACATGTACATACAGGTACCCAATTATATTTGAGTATATATTGTTGTACATACAGGTACCCAATCATATTTGAGTATATATTGTGACAGGAACGCACATGTACATACAGGTGCTCAGACCTATTTGAGTATATATTGTGACAGGATTGTGACAGGAATCTGGATATGTGTACATACAGGTGCTCAGACATATTTGAATATATACAGGACTGGATATGTACATACAGGTGCCCAATCATATTTGAATATATATTGTGACATGATTGTACATGTACATACAGGTGCCCAATCATATTTGAATATATATTGTGACAGGACTGTACATGTACATACAGGTACCCAATTATATTTGAGTATATATTGTGACAGGAACGCACATGTACATACAGGTACCCAGTCCTATTTGAGTATATATTGTGACAGGACTGGATATGCATATGTACATACACGTACCCAATCATATTTGAATATATATTGTGACAGGATTGTACATGTACATACAGGTACCCAATCATATTTGAGTATATATTGTGACAGGAACGCACATGTACATACAGGTGCTCAGACCTATTTGAGTATATATTGTGACAGGACTGGATATGTACATACAGGTGCCCAATCATATTTGAATATATATTGTGACAGGATTGTACATGTACATACAGGTGCCCAATCATATTTGAGTATATATTGTGACAGGATTGTACATGTACATACAGGTGCCCAATCATATTTGAGTATATATTGTGACAGGATTGTACATGTACATACAGGTACCCAATCATATTTGAGTATATATTGTGACAGGATTGTACATGTACATTGAGGTACCCAACCCTATTTGAGTATATATTGTGACAGGACTGGATATGTACATACAGGTGCCCAATCATATTTGAGTATATATTGTGACAGGACTGCATATGAACATAGAGGTACCCAACCCTATTTAAGTTTATATTGCGACTGCACACATACATATATTCTGATGTTAGAATGATCGCTATACGGCTTACTAAACAGACTATAGGTTTACATTAATAAAACACCTTATTGCTTGAACTTTGCAGACAGTTTTCATGGTCTTCAAGTGAGATGCTCTTGAAACTGTTCCATGCGTATGCATCATGTATGTAGGTCCACTGAATAACGTATCACAGACAACTAAGTAGTTTATCCTAGATTACCGAGTGAGATACTAAAATATACTAACATGACGCATCAAAGATTACCAAATGACGTATCGAAGACCGTAATTTGACGTTCGAGTGTGTTTCTGCGGAATTAAATTTTCATCGAACACTTGATTAACTGGTGACGAACGATACTTCGCTTGAGTATATGACTCTGATAAATTTCCTTTAAAGATATTTTTGTTTAGTTGCCTATAAAAGCTGGTTAATGGCCTGAATGAGAGAGCACTGACACCGGTCGAAACTCTCGTCAAACTACATATAAAATATTCGATCTCCAAGAAATAACACAGCCCACACAGCCTAGGAATAATGCATGGTATACTTTGTCACGGTGATGCATTTGGTAAGGGAGAGAGAAAAGTTGATGAGAGCTACCACCATACATGGACAGGTCTACATGCATAAGGTCATAAGCCTGTGAGGTTGAACCTATTGTAATAAGGCCCATGTGGTGGCGGGGCGGTCTGGAGCTGTCCTGTATATAGACGGAAGAGAGATAGCGACGATTGCAAGATATGCTGACCGAATGTTTATAGCAGATTTATGTTTTGGCAAGCAGCTGGAAGAACAACTCCACTTGGATTGTAAACGATGGGGCGATCATTTGTTATAAAACAAACACTGCCTGTACATGAAAAGTTGGGAGACTGGGCTATTAGTTTCGTAATAACCACTCCAAACATTTCCAATAATTTCTAACTCATCCGATGTAAACAGTTTATCTTGCGTTTGTGCGATTGTTTACAGTCGTTGGAAATCCATTTGGATCTGTCGAGTTCTTCCTGTCGAATTTCCGTACTCAAGCAAGCAAAGAGCAGAGTGCTTGCGGAGCATCCATTATTTCTTAACGGGTGGTCCACTCTCTCCATCTTCAAAGAAACACGGTGCGGGAACGAAGGCTGTGTGAGAGTGTGCCCTGGTCGTGTCACAGTGTACTCATCATGATTACTCCAACACAATGTGGCCATAACACATTGCGAGTGTGCCCAACCCGTTTGACGATGTACTCATCATGATTACTCCAACACAATGTGGCCATAACACATTGCGAGTGTGCCCAACCCGTTTGACGATGTACTCATCATGATTACTCCAACACAATGTGGCCATAACACATTGCGAGTGTGCCCAACCCGTTTGACGATATACTCATCATGATTACTCCAACACAATGTGGCCATAACACATTGCGAGTGTGCCCAACCCGTGTGACGATATACTCATCATGATTACTCCAACACAATGTGGCCATAACACATTGCGAGTGTGCCCAGCCACAGATATATCTGTAGTGGTTGGCAACAACTGATTCGTGACAACATTCCAGATATAGCTGTAGTGGTTGGCAACAACTGATTCGTGACAACATTCCAGATATAGCTGTAGTGGTTGGCAACAACTGATTCGTGACAACATTCCAGATATAGCTGTAGTGGTTGGCAACAACTGATTCGTGACAACATTCCAGATATGGCTGTAGTGGTTGGCAACAACTGAATCGTGACAACATTCCAGATATAGTTGTAGTGGTTGGCAACAACTGATTCGTGACAACATTCCAGATATAGTTGTAGTGGTTGGCAACAACTGATTCGTGACAACATTCCAGATATGGCTGTAGTGGTTGGCAACAACTGATTCGTGACAACATTCCGGATATGGCTGTAGTGGTTGGCAACTACTGATTCTTGACAACATTCCAGATATAGCTGTAGTGGTTGGCAACAACTGATTCGTGACAACATTCCAGATATATCAGGACTGTCAGCATGAATCAGTTGTTGCCAAACCCCTGCAGTAGTGGCAGGACTGTCAGCATGAATCAGTTGTTATTAAACCCCTGCAGTAGTGGCAGGACTGTCAGCATGAATCAGTTGTTATCAAACCCCTGCAGTAGTGGCAGGACTGTCAGCATGAAACAGTTGTTGCCAAACCCCTGCAGTAAAGGCGGGACTGTCAGCATGAATCAGTTGTTATCAAACCCCCGCAGTAATGGCAGGACTGTCAGCATGAATCAGTTGTTATCAAACCCCTGCAGTAGTGGCAGCACTGTCAGAATGAATCAGTTGTTGCCAAACGCCTGCAGTAGTGGCAGGACTGTCAGCATGAATTAGTTGTTGTCAAACCAATACAGCAATGTTAGGGTGAACACGAAATCTTTGGTAGGACAACAGCTGTCTCAAGAAGATTGTTCATACATCCAAACAGAACACATGACACTTATTAAATTGAATCTCTCAATAGACGCAATGTGTGCATTATTCTGAAAAGAGACGCATATCATCCAGGTAATATGAACCCCGGTGTTACGTAAGAAGATGAGCGTCAGAACTGCAGTATTGGAGCCTTGTCATGTTGAAATGTCAGTCCAGGACCATGTAGCTTCATGAACAACAGAAGGACAGGGATTCCAAGTGTGTTCCCGATACTCCATGGCCGTAAGATTTACAGTCCTAGGCCACAACAAAAAAGAATTCCCCCTTCACAATTATCACCATTATGAAGCTGTCAAGTTTCTCATTTTATCGAGTATATCTTAAGTATTGAAGATCAGGTGATATTGACATTTACTGTCGGTGTATGTATTTTGTAAAGTTCTTTTGTTGGAATTAACGTGGAAGGAAATGTACTACATACGTCAGGGGATTATTATCCGCAAGGATGGGGGATAACTAGAAAGTTCAATTACTTGATTGGATCGGCAATAGAATAATTTGAAAGTGGTGAGATCGCTTCAGATTTCTTGCTTGGAAATACACAACTGTCGACTACATGTATCACATGACAGGAAAATGAAATAATTGTTTATGCATGACAAATGTACGTCATAGTGAGGTGAACTGACCTGTGACGACGACTATGTTTTACGATGTTCCAAGTGAATGTGCAAGGTTGTCAGAGTATACGGCTTCTTAATAATGGCCTGGAAGTATGATACACACATCTTCTACCCGTCTGTGTTGTCTCAGCACCCCTATCTAGCACACTATCTCCAAGCTGACTACAGAAAACATGTTAACGTTTAAAAAGATAATTGGTCCTTAACCTGTCGCTATGAAATAACATCTCCAGATTCAACGATACCAGAGTTGTTTTCAGAAACAACACAAAATCCTGAAATAAAATCATCGGGAAAAGGCTATTTTTTGTTCTTTCTTGGTACAACTCGATTTGTCTTACATAACAAATAAACACGGTATTTTTCCTGTTGTCTTTGTCAATTCACGTTCTTGAATTAAGAATGTGTTTGTTTGTTTGCAGATGGTGTTGTAAGCAAAAGGAAACACGCCGACACCAGTGCCTTGCAGGATGTGACCCTACTCCGAGGCCATGGCTTGTTCCTGTTCTAACAGGAACGCTGAATAGCGCTCCACACACTACCAATACCTGCTGATACTGAGACAGACACTCGAGCGGAGAATTGTTTTGGTAAAGAAATAAACAAACGTATCCTGTTGACATGAAATTGACATAGTTCCGCACGTGCGACTCAGCTGTGAAATGTAAACTAAAACAGCAGGTGATTACACGAACATGCAATAAAGCTCCCTTAATTAAAGCGCATTTAAAAAACGTGTCGATACAGTTTTATGTAAAATACAAGAATGTGTATTAATACATTTATATCGAAATTAATCAATTTTCATACTGACGCATATCTAAAAGACTCACTCCAAAATCTTGAAATCGTTTATTCTCCATAAACAGTATGAATTTCATTCAATCTTATCTTTTTGGCCCCGGGACACAAGGTTAATCTGAGTTATCAAATGTTATCAAGTCTTTTCCGCTCGCAATCAGCAATGAAAAACATGTGTTCGTGTCATGGCTACGGGAAAAGTTGGAACTGCCTTTGGAAGTATGTACTGCCAAGTATGAAGCAACAGAACAGGTTGGACAGAAACGAAACCACCAATGCCTTGTCCCTTTACAGCGTCAGCTATATGTGCTGTGACACGCTGATATTGTTGGTTGTGCATATATATGTTTGTTTATTATCAACATCATAATGTAATGAAGCAAAACAAAGTTTTTTAACAGAATTGTAAATGATATTTAATGTTTAACATAAAATGTGTACTTTATTTCAAAACGCATTCATATTATTGCTTGATAGATTGTATTTGGGTCAGACTCAATGCATCAAAATACATGTACATTGAACGAATGTTTGTATTAATAAGTATCCTGAACTGTTGACAAATATGTTTCCAAACTGAATTAAGTAACTGACGTGGTGATTGTGCTTGTGATACATTTGGAAAAATAGTTTGAGTATTAACAATACTATTCATGATTACTTCTCCTCAGAGCAAACTACATGTAGTTGATTGGTCGATAGATTGGGTTGTGTGTCGTGTCATATGTCCAGTTTATACCCCGTGTTTCAGTTATCGTAAGAAAATGGGAAGATTGTTTCAAAAAGATACATTAACTACAATTCAAGCGTCATCGTACTTTAACTATATTGATAGTTTAGGGCAAAACTGTACTTATTACACTATACATGGGAGTTGAAAAACTGTATTTGTCTATCGACGTGTTTCCACACTGGTAACTAGGCTGCTGAATTAGCGTGCAATGCCCGCATATATATCAGTTTAAACCTCTAAATGCTATAAAAGACCCCGAGATTCGAGAATGGGTATGGCAGGAATTGAAGAGGGACCATTTCATTCAATATATGCAAGTTGTCTGAGAACGATGTCAAAGTTCAAACACATGATCAACACATCACGTTGATGGTTTATACTGCTGAAATGTCATGTTATATGCTCAATCTAGGAAGTTTTCAAATTGTTTTTTCAAGTGATTAAAATATGCACCTGTAATCTTGCATTGTAACCCTATTGTATAATCATATATATGTATGTACATGTATGTATATCATTACACATGTATAATGATTATTTCCGACTTTTTGTCATGAAGTCAATGCGAGAGGGTTAGGTCTGAACACTGTTTCAACACTAATGTCAAGTGTGTCAACTTGATGTAGGAGGAAGGCCTAGGTATGAAATCCTGGAAGGGACATTGTCGCGTTGTCGCGCATTTTTAGGCTTTTTTTTACACATCTTAGATGAGGCGACAATGCGAATACGCGACATATTTCGACCTTGAAAATTGTCGGTATGTCTCATTGTCGCCTTTTGGATGAATAGAATAAAATTATTCAAAACGCGACAATGCGACATAGCGACAATGAGACAAATGGCCGAAATGTCGCGTTGTCGCATTGTCGCTTGTCGCGCTTTGGTTAATTTTGCCTCTTTTTGCTTGTTTTTGAGAGGGCGACAACGCGACAATGCGACAACGCGACAATGTCCCTTCTAGGATTCCATACCTAGGTGATACAGGTTTTAGATTTTTACTGCTTAGATGAAACCCGCGACTACGGGAATGGGGCTGACATGATTGGGTAAACCTAGCATTCGAACCTCCCCATCTGACACGCTACTGTTCCTAAGCCATTTGTCATGTTGGTAATAACGAATTTATCTGGGTATCCAGGTACTTTGATTTTGTTTGTTGTTTAACGCCGCACTCAGCATTACTTCAGCAGTCGCACTTCAGCAATACTTCAGCCATATGGCGGGCGGTCTGTAAATAATCGAGTTTTGATCAGACAATCCAGTGATCAACATCGTGAGCATGGAACTACGCACTTGGGATACGATGACATGTGTCAACCAAGTCAGCGAGCATGGCCACCCTATCCCGTTAGTCGCCTCGTACCACAAACATAGGTTGCTGATCATCAATTGGTCAAACAAATTGGTAAACATTGAATCAACGTAGAGAAAGTCACTGTCTTTTGAATTCAGCGAAATACGAGGAGCAAAACAATATGTAATCAAGCATGGGTGCTTAACCATCATGATTTTGGCCAACACGGACCAACACGAATCTTCACAGGTAATGTGTACTTTCGCTATTTATGCGCAATTCATGAACAATGGCAACAAAGGAATATACAGTTTTCTTTCAGGAAGAACGTAAAATAATGTACGAATAAGAAGCATAACGTCCATGCCCGCGTTGACAAGTATCACCTAGCATTGGTCTTTCACAGGACACACATTTAGTTATAGCATAAATGTAACCTCGGTTTGGCTACCCGTGAAGGTCCGGGTAAGAATATAGGCGACTAACGTGATCAGTTGGTCAGGCTCGCTGACTTGGTTGACAAATGTCATCGGTTTCAAATTGCGCAGATCGATGCTCGTGCTGTTGATCACTGGAATGTCTGGTCCAGATTCGATTATTTACAGACCGCCGCCATATAGCTGGAATATTGCTGAGTGCAGCGTAAAACTAAAACTAAAACTAAACTCACACACTCAATACATTGCCGTTAGTTAGTCCCACATAGCATAGCTTTTGAACTAACATGGAGTATGTTTTGTCGAAAATAGTATGAATTTATCACTTTCAGCCTATATGGATTTGGATGGCCAGCACTTTACATATGGGAGCTCGTGCATTGTTCAACATTTGTTAATCGCGCACTGCATATACTTGGCCGTCATTGGTAAATAGTTAGTATATATTAAGTCGCACAGAAAGCATAATAGCAATTACAAACTTGTCCAAATTTATTTACCATGCTTCAAAACTTCAAATGTCATGTATATGAATGTATGCATGCGTGTTGTACATGTATATGTGCGATATTTGTATGCATTTATGGGTTTGCACGTATGTGAATAAGTACATGTATGCGTGTGTGTGTGTGTGTATGTATGTATGTATGTATGTATGTATGTATGTATGTATGTATGTATGTATGTATGTATGTATGTATGTATGTATGTATGTATGTATGGGTATGTATGGGTATGTATGGATGGATGGATGCATGCATGCATGCATGCATGTATGTATGTATGTACAGTCAGCTCTCGTTAATCCGCCACTCATTAATCCGACAATCGCATTAGTCCAACAAAAACTTAGGGAAACATTTAAAACAGTGATAATTACTCTCGTTAATCCGACATTTTCGCATTCCGACTCCAACACACCAATCTAGCAACTGATTATTGTAAATACATTGTAAAAACATTCGTTAATCCGACAATCAACAGAGCCGGTCGGATAATGCATGGCATGTATGTATGTATGTATGTATGTATGTATGTATGTATGTATGTATGTATGTATGTATGTATGTATGTATGTATGTATGTATGTATGTATGTATGTATGTATGTATGTATGTATGTATGTATGTATGTATGTATGTATGTATGTATGTATGTATGTATGCTCAGCTATATATGTTTTGTTACATAATTATTTATACTTATTGTTAGATGTATTTCAAATGTATGTCATATGGGCCTGTGGCCTCTGAAGAAATAAACTTACTTAACAAAGTCGCACAGAACGTTTGGTTAGTCAAACAAACGGAAATAATCACATAGTAAATAGTACAGGTATTATATAGATACTTGTACATGGCATAACGCATTTGTATCCAGTTTTTAAAAAATTGTGTATTATGACCTTTTTTTTTTCTTTTGCGTTGTTTTTGTTTTGTTTGTTTGTTTATTGTTTTGGTTCTTTTGGGCGGTGCACAATTTCGTCTATAAACAAAGAACATTATTAGAGCGCATTATTACAACAGTAAGGAACCTATCACTTTATTACGATTCTACCCGTGAAGGTCAGGGTTAGAATATTGATCTTCAGTAACCCATGCCGAGGCGACTCACAGGATCGGGTAGTCAGACTCGCTGACTTAGTTGACTCAAGTCATCGGTTCCCAATTGCGCAGATCGATGCTCACGCTGTTGATCACTGGATTGTCTGGTCCAGACTTGATTATTTACAGACCGCCGCCATATAGCTGGAATATTGCTGAGTGCGGCGTAAAACTAAACTCACTCACTATTACGATATATGCCTTTTCATCACAAATATTCGGAATGGAAACAGAAAGTAAACTATGTTTGTATTTCAGGTAAAACTACACTGTTTCAGTGAAGACTGGGGCAGTAAAATGAACCTGATATGTTTTGTGGAGAAAAAAGTGAACATTTATTGATTTTCATATCTATTAGTACTTTTTAAAGTTTCAAATCAAAGTAGGTCTTTGTAATATTATACTTTATATGCTGACTAAGCGCCAGGACAGTTCACTTTCTAGAATAACATCGCAAACTTTAGATATTTTCAAGTGAATTAACTAATGATAACATCTGCTGATGATTGTAGTATTTATAACATCTGGGTTTGTTGAGACACATATACTAACTGTGTTAACGTGCTGTTAGTACCCTATGCTCTGTATGTGTCAGTCACAGAAGGGAAAAATCAGTATGCAGGGACTAAGAGATGACTACTGTCGTGGAGCATTTGATCGTTGATAATAACGTACTGCGAATACATAAATCATATACAAGCTACTTTACAGTTTTGCTCTGTTCTTATTTTGAACAGACGGATTCGCATAACTATCTGACTACTCCAGTGTGCCAACTGGTAGGTTCACGAGTGCCTATGATAGCTCAGAATCCGGCAATGTACTTTAAAGCAGCAAACAGATCTTCCAGAAATACTAAATGACGGATGGGTGGACTGCGTGTGAATTGTCCAGCATGTACTTCGAGTACAATAATCTTAGAGCAATGAGGCGACCCAGTACCCACGTTTCTCAGGATCTATAGGGGATGTGTGGCGGTCGAGGTCACACCTTATTGTAAACTCAACGTTTCTGGCAAAACATCAGCACACTCAAACTATCCTCCGTTCTCCTAGAGGTTGCTGCTCGCGCTCTTCATGAGAACTACCACATACGCATATTGTGGTGAAGGCATAGCCAGTCGACCGGTTGCCCACCCAAAGCAGTTTTGGCTTTGAACGAATAAATGTTTGGAACAGTTGAACAGCTTCGCGTCGTCTGTTGCCCACGTGCATCAAGCTGGTGCTTGGGGAACATATGCGGCCATATGCCGGCCTGAGAACCTGAGGAGAAAGTAAACCACCCACACTCCTACCCATGTAACATATTTACAGGAACCTAAATTCGTTTACACAACTTTTGACACAAGGTATTTTACTTTCAGCGCTCATGATTGTTCTATGTGGAGGGGGTGCCTGAAGGGGAGTAATAGATCCCAGATTGGAGAACCTGCTCACTATAGTTGGCGTGTGTCAGGTTTAGTGCCCACATACAGCTCGTGAATATACATGCAAACATAGACTAACAACTAGTCTCTGAATGAACATATTTTACAGATAAAACAGTTCATAATAAAAATAATAAAATAAAAAACTGAAAAGGAACCCTGAGATTTTCTTCATTTTCAGAAATCTAGGCTTGCCACATATTCTAGACTTGCTTGGGCTTTCTTGGATATAATTGTTTCAGGGTCTGTATGACAAACTAATGCAAACAGGACACAAATCCTTCCAGTTGCATAGAGTCTGCTTGGACACCTTTTGGGAGTAGACAAGATAACAAGCCCTGCACAATGTCTAGTGATACATACATATAACTTCACTGGGACCTGGACACAGTATGATATCCAGTAACATGAAATGTGCCTTGACTGGGTTATATATGCATGGCATATATGCGTCACGTCATATATGCATAAGCCTTCACTGGGTTACAACCAGTTGTTTTTAGTGTCATGTCATATCTGCATATGTCTGATTAATGTCATGTCATATCTTCATATGCCTTTTTATTGTCATGTCATATCTGCATATGCCTTTTTAGTGTCATGTCATATGTTAGTTGTATACTTCTCTCGAGGGTAATAAGGTCTGATGTCACTCGAGCCGGTAGGCGAGGGATGACACTGTACAAAGAGGCGTACATCAGACCGTATTACCCGAAGGAGAAGTATACAACGTATTTATATTACCACCATGTTAAATGTACAAAATATCATTTTATTTTATTTTAAAGATCGCTATGATATGTAAATAAAATGGCGTCTGCCCCTCCACTGGATTTCTTAAATCAGTGAAACATATTCTGACATGGTTAACCCTGCTATAAAATGGCTAATTATGTTTAAGGTGAGTGTGCAAACGATTCAATGTATACAATAGTTTACATAAAGCAGTGAAAGTCGGTAAAATAAATGTGTACATAGTGAACTCAACAACAGCTAATCGAACGGTTTTCGAACTCCGGACACTGCATGCGTCATATTATGACGTCATACGATTGTTAGCGGTACAGCTTCTCGGCGGAGAGTTTGGCGGTTACCGTGGCAGCGGGTAATATATTTTCCAGTCCTGGGAGGGGTGGCACGGAAACTTGTTATCCAAGCGTCATTGACCAATGAAATTTAAGTATTTTACATGAAGGTAAGACAATTGCATATGCCAATTTAGTGTCATGTCATATCTGCATATGCCAATTTAGTGTCATGTCATATCTGCATATGCCTTCCCTGGTTTATGACCAGGTGTTGTTAGTGTCATAATAATGCCTATTTTAGTGTCATGCCATATATATGCATAAGCCTTTTTAGGGTCATGTCATATGTGCATAAGCCTTCACTGGGTTATGACCAGCTGTCGTTTGGTGTCGTGGCATATCTGCAGATGCCTTGACTGGTTTGGACCTACATAACGTATAGTGACCAGTGATGTGCATTAGCCTCTCTTACTTGGTACACTGTACGATGTCGTATATATGCATACACTAACATCAGCTTTGGCTGGGATTAGTTCACCATCGCGCTCTTTGCGTTATTGTATGATATGCATTCAGGGGAATTTTCATGACAGGAAGGCAATCATGACAGGAGTTCATGTAGGACGATCGGTCAATTCATATTATGGTCTATATGTTGTGTGCCGTATATGTTGGGTTACAATAAGGCAACACGTGTCATGCCCACAAAGATGTGTATCCACTCCCGTACTTCATCACACAGCCTTTATTGTAGAGTATTGAATGTTATTGACAACTGCTGGCATTTGTGTCTACACTTGTAATTTTCTCAGTGTTTAGGCTGTTGTCCACATAATACTTTTCTGCTTTCACCGGCCAAAGTGAAAATTGAAACATTGCAAAAACACACTGGCAACAATGGTTAGCAATTGTGCCTTTCTACTGTGGCGACAGGGCGGCTCTATCTTACTAAGTAACCTTTCATTGCAAAAGGCTAAAAAATTGAGTCACAGTAGAGAAAGATCACTGCTTGAATTCAGCGAAATCCCAGGAACAAAAACAATATGGAATTAAGCGTGGGTGCTTTAACCAACATATTATTGGTAGACGTATAAGTAGCATTCCTTAGCTGGGCCAGGGAGCACCCGGTTACCACGACAGCTGTACTGGGAGAGCAGGGAAAAGGAACTAATGATACAGACTTTACAAAACACTTGGACCCCATGGGCGCAAGTCAGGCATATACCCAAACGGATATATCTATTGTGACAGACATATTTAGAATTAATTTCATTTTGGCAAGTCCAATCGAAAAACTGAATAGATCTTTGGAAAGGTTTCTAAAATGCAACGAATTAGGTTTATATACAGTAATCGGTTTTCAGTGCTCTGGCATTAAGAAAGGATGGCAATTTCGATGTTTCAGTAAGCGCCTTTCTTCACGTAATTGTAAAAATAAATAGTGAAGATGCAACTGTACAAATGTGGTATCACTAAATCTGTGAAACATATATTGGGAGTAAAGCAGATGAGAGCTATTCTTCGTAGGTAGGGAAGACGAAAAACATGATTTGTTGGGAGGGCAAGTTTTAGGGGTAAAACAAGCTAGAGATGTCCTTTGGGATTTGGCAAGA
Organism: Haliotis rubra; assembly: GCF_003918875.1. Lineage (NCBI taxonomy): Eukaryota > Metazoa > Mollusca > Gastropoda > Lepetellida > Haliotidae > Haliotis > Haliotis rubra. The sequence goes on from NW_025766137.1 coordinate 383,825, forward strand.
TAGGACATACTGTAGGGGCAAAGGAGATGAGAAAATTTGAGACATGCGAGAGGAGCATGGGTTTGGTTATTAACGTCAACAAAAGTTTCTCAACAATGATATCCATGACAACTTGCCGGAATCCTGCGCTCCAATGGCATGAGGGCACCCTGTTAATGTATATAAGCCTCGTCTATCGCGCTTTACTCCGTAACAATCATGCCGAGGGCATATATAATCTGCCTTCATGTGTTACCTTAAAAATGGATAACTACTTATTAAGTAGCAAATTTATTAAGTCGAAATATGCATATGTGACTGAAGCAACTGACTGCTTGTCCCCGCGCCGCATGTGTATGGATGAAATAAAAATCTACAAGATATCCGTGCTGGTTATTAGGCAGACAGCCTGTTACAGTGATCACTTGCACCGACTTCACACTATCCATTCCTGATCAATACATTCAGCAGCAAGAGATATTATTAATGTTGAATTAAATCGAATCAAATCTAGGCTAACCACACGCCAGTTAATTCCAATAGTCAATACTTGACAGTCAATGCACAAATGGTATCTCAATCCTGAAAGTTAGAGACTTGCCTGTGAGCCTCAGTGTTGACATAATAGTAAACTCTGCTGACCACGTATTCTGATACAGCACATATGTCTCCTTTAACCATATATATATACAATCATCTATTGAAAAACGCTTTTGTAAATACTTACTTTTGTTCTTAATTGTAATGGGTAACCAAATGGTATGAAAACACCTGACAGACTTGCATTTGGGCCACATACATAAAGCGTGTGAGCATGTGCAGTCTGTTTATGTTATATAACATAGTCCTTTCTCTCCTTTCTCTCACCCGACCTGCTGCGCACCTATTGATACCAGACAAGACAGTTGATTGACTGATTGATTGTTGTTTAACGCCGCACTCAGCAATATTCCAGCTTTATGGCGGCGGTTTGTTAATAATCGAGTCTGGACCAGACAGTCCAGTGATCAGCAGCACGAACATCGATCTACGCTATTGGGATATGGTGTTAACCAAGTCAGGGAACCTGACCACCCGATCCCGTTAGTCGCCTCTTACCACAAGCATGGGTTACTGAAGATAAATTCTAACCCGGACCTTCACGGATCTTCAGACATTACGCATTATACTTGTATTATTTCCACAAGTATCATTTTTATATTATACTGAGTTACACACTTGACATGAAGGTAACACATTACCACTAATATGTTTTGTTGGATAAGTATCGATTTCTCGATCCGAGAACACGTTTTAGTTTGGAAAAGCATTATTGCTACTGTCGAAAACAATCATCTGTGAATATAACAGTATTATCTTCCTGGAAAATATTTTCATCACAATAGCTACTAAATTTTTAAACTCAGTTCATTTGCCTTCAACAATTCTTTGTAAATTGTCACACATTATATTTCAATATTGTCCTTGTAGATGTTTTGCACCCAGTCCATGTGTACGGCACTATATGTAGTTGTATTATTGCTAGGGAGCGGCATTGACATAAGCGTGTTTAAGCTTGTTTAGCAATCCCGTCATGACTATTTGAATATATGTTATGTTTAAACCAAATATTTCCGTGTACGTCCGGCTACATGACAGTACTATCTACTAAGGAGAAGGCATCATCTGTGTCAGATTCTGGACTTGGTAACCGTATTTTCCGAGTAATCGACAATAGTTCCATGTCAGGTGTATGTATACTGTCTAAATAATTGACGTTTAACCTTGATTGATATATTTTTGCTGTTGAAAACTCCTTTGTCAATCAATCAATTTATATTCACAATGGACTCATATGTGTATGCGAGTTTTGACCGGCGCGTATATCTGGATTGTTTACATATCTAATGCTTATGCTCCTAAAGTCATCACTTGTTACATTTTCTTTACTTTCCAACTCCTTCTCTTGTAAACGTTCGTCGTTTTAAGGCTAAATTATATATTTTAAGTGCAGAATTTGGGGCGTCTGGCGTAATTTGATTGAAACGTGGCTAAGTGGGGACACCAAATGCGATGACACACAAATGTAAAACTCTCTATTATTTCATTGGTACTTTTTATAGTAATGGCAAACGTGCCTATTATTGGAACGTAATTGATGAGTCAACAGGCAGTGCAGCGTTTTCTGTTGCTATAGCTACTAGCTATTTCAGTCTGGACATTTTATGCAAAACTATTGGCATTTCTAACTGTCTATTCTTTTACAGATGTATACGTAGGTGGTATAATTCAAGGTACCAAATGTGTGGACTAAGATAATATTAATAAAAAGTTTATTTGTAAACTTGAAGACATATTATATATAAACGTACGTAATAGGATGGTCACCTTAAGGACAGAGGATCCTAAATAAAGGGCCAAATAAATAATAGAGAGAGAGAGAGAAAAAAAAGAGATATGCTCGCTGATAAGGAAACGTAATCGTGTTCACAAAATTACTCAGATTGGGTATGATTTAGGCTATACAGGAAAAAAGAAATAGAATCAGTCAGAAATGCCAAAGAGCATAATATTAAAAAATGATAATATAATGAGTAGTGCAATTGCTACTAAGATGTTGTGGTTGGTTACTACATATGTCAAACGGCACACCGAAAATGTTTTGTCGTTTCAGCCAATTGTATCAAAAAAACATTTTGTGTGATGATATGGAAGACATGAATGTCCTGAATGGATTCTTCTTCCTCTCTTCTGATTTTCCATTTATACGAACGATGAACGATAATTGTTTGCCCTGAACATACGACAAAGGAAATAACGCTAGATAAATATTTACTAGGAATTACACTTGAATTAAAGTAATTGTTCAATTAAAATACAAATCGACGAAATTATCAGAAACCTTCTTCCAATGACATAATGTAAGAAACAGATATCTGATATTTTCACCGAATTTCAGTTCAATAAAGTGATTTTTCCTTTCATGCTTGTACGAAAAGCTTACTGATCATCTGGGCCCAACACAGGGAAAATAAGAACTGTTATAGTCATAGATCCATGTCCACAAATGAAAACAAACAAAATGAACATTATCTACAATTAATTTTTATAAATATACACCCATGTTAGGTCCGATTAGAGTTATGGTTGCTACATCACTGTTATAATGATCAGATAGGATTGCTGGTTATGAGCAGACCCGCAGTTTCCCAGGTGGAGACTCGGCTCACTACATCTCAATTATTCGTGTCATTCCCGACACCAAGAAGAATACCACTGTTTCCTTGGTCACGATCGACCAGTGTTAGCTGTGAGTTAAAGTTGTTAAGGATCTATATGAGAATATTGGTTAGTTTCCGAGGTGCGACCCCCAAGCAGCAGGTGACAACAAGCTCTGTTTAATGAGACGTGATTATACAGTGAGTCCCTCATCAAAACTAATGTTTCCAAAACACAGTCCTGTCATCAGCGCTGTCGCCAGACATCAGTCATGCAAGTGTATAATTTACACCAAACAAATCGACATTGGAACGTAACATTTACAGCAAATCAAATTTCCTCTTGTCTAATTGGCCATAATTCAGATGAGGAGCCAAGAACATGCCAATTTGTGCTGTGGATCAATGTTAGAGCATTCTTTGCCGGTGTTCGTATCATCGATGACTGCAGCCACACAACCGCCATTGTGAAATATTTGTGTATAAACCTCTCGTTTGTCCCAACGTCTCGGCCAATGTCGGCTTTGATTGTCCCTTGGCTCGTGCCACTTCCGGAAGTGATCATTATTAGCCTCTGCCGACTGAGGAGCCCCACCTGAGCCTCGCCTTGGCTTCCCCTGCCTCCCATCCTCGCTGTCACACAGTTTCTGTGTGTATACGGTCACATAGCTCGTTATACATCAATCCTGTACCCGTCTAAGTCAAGCCAAGCCAGTGAAACACATGAATGTCACAAATGTACGTACAGTATGCACTGACGTATGTATCGTTTTTATCAAAAACAGATAGATAAACCCTAAACTTTCTGGTCAATCCCAACAAATAGACATTTAGACTCTTGTCATTCAAAATCTCAAATTCACATATGCCGACTCCTATCAACTCACAGATCCACACTGAACTCAATCCGACATCGTTAAGATACTGACAAGTTTTGTACGTTTATATATCAGGATTCACATCAACCTACATCTCATATTTGAGATATTCAGGAAATGACAGTCATCAAACTATGCAAATGTGTCTTGAGTAATCCAGATAACAGCCCTGTTTATCTGTGTTTTAGAGCAGCATCAGTGGTTTATAGACCATCCTGTGACACTTGAACCTGAATCATCCTGCTGGGTTTGTTCTGGTGTGTAGATGTGATCCGTGTTGTCACATACGGAGGTGGAGAGTCTGTGAAGTCATGAGGTACGGGGAAGCAGTGAACAGCTATGAAATGTACACGTCGATATGGACAGCCCTCAGCAGGTAGGGGAGATGCTTTCACAACTAAAGACAGCATCTTTGAATCTTGGCTGAGCTGTCGACAGAGATTTGCGCGTGAGTGCAGCGTGTGTAAGAATGTGACAGTTAGGATGAGGATCTGATGTGTAAACACCACACGGTCTTTGAGGGGCAGCCGCCGCCGATGTGAGCTACATTACACGCCGAGTACAGAGCGGTAATCAATTTGTCATGTAGCCTACCTGAAACAAATCGCTCTGACTTTGGGAGACGTCCTCCGCCAAGAAGCGGATGCTTCACTGACTACAAACGTGGACTGTTGCATTGCCTGAAAAGTGGAGTTGTTATAATGATATTATTCTCAGGATGGGCAAGTCCTTTCACATATCACCACAAGTCGATGCGTGCGTATACCACGGCTCTATATAGCCACTGGAAACTGTGTTTCTGTGCAAACATATATTTGTCATGCTCCAGAGGTAGTATCGTATTTTTCAAATACATTGTAACAAGAGTTTTAACAAAAGCTTTGTTACAAATTAATATTATGAAAACTTATACGTCACATAGTTTGCAAAGTACGAGCCTTAGACGTTCTTGGTCATAAAGGTAGAAAGAATTACTGAGGCCCAGTGGTTGGAGGAGATCATGAGGACAATCTGTATTACCAAATATTCATGGACTTACCCGTGTCTGTGAATCAGTGAAGTCCAAACAGAACACTGGCTCCACATTTCAACATCTGTCCACTATGTTTTTTTGTCTGTCAAAAAATAAGGAAAAGGAGGATAATGATTTGTTCCCTTGACAGATTTTAGATGTAGCATGGAAATTATCAGTGCTAGCTCTTGAATGAACAAACGAACAAACGAATGAATGAATACATGAATGAATATTTTGGAGGCTGTAATACCCACTTCTATTTTCAAATTCATAAGGGAATGGTTTGAGCTCAGACAAGTTATGATTAGGAAACCACATCTAAGCTGGTGATGATTTCCGACTGAACCATGTTGATCAAGGTGGAACTCCCCAAGTTGGGTTGATTGATAATATATTAACACACATGTTAGTCGTGTTATTTTGGTTTATTGTTGATAAAGGTTGTGGCTGTATATTAGCTTTCAGAAATACGAGGTACAGAATACCAGAGACTGTTGTGCCAGTATACTAAGTTCCGACGTGGCAGGTATGCTGTGGGATACCGCGCCCGTGAGCTGATGTATCTTGGTGTTCACAACCACCGGGTATGACAGTGTGTGTTGACAGACCAGACACGCCAACTCAATGACTTGAGATACAGCTGGCCTGCTGAGAGGTAATTTACCAATGTTTTCTCGTGTCACTTCGGTCCCTGATTTACTTTGTGAAATCTCCTTCTCCCCTATATTATGCTACCGATCTAGTCCCGCGAGCAAGAACATGTAAACAGATTAATAACAGAGTATTAAATTCACACGACTGGTATTGAAAGTTGGGACCAACAATGTCTCGTCATTACTGCGACATCACCCCCCCAGGCAGCTTGCTATTGACATCCCCTCTGTAGGCCCCGCCCCCCGTGTACACCATCAATGTTATCGTTAGCGCGGCACATAAAGGAAGGTCTCCTGCTGGGAGCAGAGAGGTAGAAGGGAAACAACTCGTCTTCAGCCGGCTCCTTCGGCGTGTTCGACGCAGGAAGGAAACGTATCTTACGGCAAGAGAAGAACTTGCTTTTGTATCTCCATCATTACCTGTTTGCCAACAGGCAACAACAACAACATTGAAACTCGCCGACATTCCCCAGTAATTACACGAACATTCATGTCGACATATTAAATTCAGCCGGTAATTCACTAGCCTGCGTTAACTTCATGATAGGTAGGACTGGAAGAAGGCAGATATGTACGACTGGCTGTGCTGGGGACTGGAGGAAGGCAGATATGTACGACTGGCTGTGATGGGGACTGGGGGAAGGCAGATATGTACGACTGGCTGTGCTGGGGACTGGAGGAAGGCAGATATGTACGACTGGCTGTGCTGGGGACTGGAGGAAGAGGAGAGGTATATCAAACAAAAGTTACAAACATGAGAGAGAGAGAGAGAGAGAGATTCTTTATTTCCTCCAGAAATCAATCCGAAGATTATTGATACATGAATTCAATCAAACATACAACACATTAGTATTTACATACAGGACAATGTTATTCATAGTTGACAATTGATATGTACAGAAACATTCACAAAGGGATGGCGTCACTTGTGCCTCAATTAAAATACAAAGTCAAGATATTGTTTCAAATGATAGACATAGTTTGCAAAGTTTATAATGACAGCATGGTATGTGTTCCGCACTAGGGATCGTGTGAACTGTAGTGAGAAGTGTATAGTGTATAGTGTAAGGGAGGCGGTATCTCCTGATATGAGAAGTGTATAGTGTGTAGTGTAAGGGAGGTGGTATCTCCTGATATGAGAAGCGTATAGTGTATAGTGTAAGGGAGGCGGTATCTCCTGATATGAGAAGTGTATAGTGTGTAGTGTAAGGGAGGTGGTATCTCCTGATATGAGAAGTGTGTAGTGTGTAGTGTAAGGGAGGCGGTATCTCCTGATATGAGAAGTGTGTAGTGTATAGTGTAAGGGAGGCGGTATCTCCTGATATGAGAAGTGTGTAGTGTATAGTGTAACCGAGGCGGTATCTCCTGATATGAGAAGTGTATAGTGTAAGGGAGGCGGTATCTCCTGATATGAGAAGTGTGTAGTGTATAGTGTAACCGATGCGGTATCTCCTGACATGAGAAGTGTATAGTGTGTAGTGTAAGGGAGGCGGTATCTCCTGATATGAGAAGTGTGTAGTGTATAGTGTAAGGGAGGTGGTATCTCCTGATATGAGAAGTGTGCAGTGTGTAGTGTAACCGAGGCGGTATCTCCTGACATGAGAAGTGTGTAGTGTAAGGGAGGCGGTATCTCCTGATACGAGAAGTGTGTAGTGTAAGGGAGGCGGTATCTTCTGATATGGGAAGTGTATAGTGTGTAGTGTAAGGGAGGCGGTATCTCCTGATATGAGAAGTGTGTAGTGTAAGGGAGGCGGTATCTTCTGATATGGGAAGTGTATAGTGTGTAGTGTAAGGGAGGCGGTATCTCCTGCTATGAGAAGTGTATTGTGTAAGGGAGGATTTACTGATGCTGTTTGCTTAAGTTTCAAATATATATCCACAACTTATGTCATCTTATTTGATGTCAATACAAAAATACACACTGACTCAATTTATAACATCGTTAATAGGTTTCAGTATGTTATATGTAATAGCATCAAACTGAACTCTAGGAGAAAACCTTCAGAAATTTTCTAAAATATTCGGCTATTTACTGCCATCAAGTTAAAAGATAGCTTTGTTTTCAAGGAACCACATATGTTTTGGTGCCAATAATCCTCACTGTTCTAGAGATATTTTAACTTAATCACATAAATATGCAAATGAAACATAGTAATAGTTTCTCCGAACAACCTTGTTATTGTGCTGGTCCGTCATATCAAGCTGTCGGCAGCGGCCGTTGTTCAGTCGCCAGCATGTATCTGTATGGCAGCTTATGTTTTGTGTACGTGCCCTCAACCACCAAACCATTCCTTTACAATAGTCAGGTTTCATTCTCAGCATCACGCCAGCTATACTCAGCTTCAAACATAACTGTGTATTTACTCAGTATTGTTTTAATCGCCCTGGTAGATAAAGCCGTTTCACACATGGATAGAATTAAACATACAATTCTCGCCTTATCAGCCACGTAGCACAGTATTATATTGACTCAATTTCAACTGTTTACATAATCAATTTCTCTAAAAAATATGGAAACTGCTTGTATTTCCTGGGACTTTTGTACAATCAAACAATATGCCATAGTTCGCCAGTATCATCGCAAATCTACAATTATTGTCAGATTACATTCTTTTTATTATTTTAGTCTCCGTAACTCCAATGGCTGTGATAATGGAGAAAGTACTTATCACCAGGCGCAAACGATATTCATTGAAGTCGCCTCAGTGTCGTCATTAGTGCTATCAAAATGTTCTTGGTAAAAGAATTGAAAGTGTACCATTTCTCAGTAATGCCACAAATGAATCTTTGTAAATACTCACATGAATTTACTACTACTCACTAAATCTCATGTCCTCTGATGAAAGTGTTGGTGCATGAATTCCTGTTAATTGGGATTAGTAGAACACCAGCGGAATACATTTCGCTAAGTAGAAACATAGTCTTCACAAGAGTTGGGATACACATGTATATACTCACGGGTGACTTGTTAGTGAGTGTTGCATAAAAACAACACAATACGACGTGATCACCGTACACAGAGAGCTTCCTGGATACATGTGGTTTAAACATATTTTTATTCCTAACGAATCTGGTTTGGTAAACAAGCAGAACTTTGCTTATATCAATACCTCACCAGTACATACATCATTTAAACAAAATACACAAGAACTGGATACACAAAACGACAAATTAAATCATATATGTGCGTTGTAGGTGCTTATAAACCTTGAACTTGCTGTTACACTTCATTAATTGTTTACATATATTAGTCTGGAATAATTTTTCAAATCGTTTAGACTTAAAGATGTATTGATGCGGGGACTCTATTATGTTCTTATTGGCATCGTTGTTAGCTGGAGGTATACCGTATAACACAGCTTGTAGACTGTGGCCATTTACATAGAAATAGAATATTATTATTTCTAACATCAGTGTATAACTTACATGTAAAAAGATAATGAACAGGATACATGTCTACGCTTATAAAGCAAAATTGATGTTCATGTTATCACTTCCTATTGAGAACCTACACCGACCCCTTGTATACTGGAATAGGCAAATAATCTTTATCCATGACATACGTCTGCAAAGCATGTGCAATTCCCGTTGTTAACATTTTCATGTGTGAGAAGTTTAAACATCTTCAAGCAAAACAATATTGTTTTCTTCACAAAACACACCAACGTATGAACTGTTTTGTAAACTTGATGCTTTTACCTCATTTCTACACATGACGCCATGTGTTTAGATTGAATTTGTGCTATGTACTGTCACCGTCAGTGTAATCAAACTGATTTCAGCTCATTCTTTTAGGTCAAACATTACAGGAACAATTCTTTTCTCAACTGTACAGTATATGCATGCGCCACACCTATTGGTCGGACTGAGAACAATCCTCCGCCTTGTATGTCGTGGTAGGATGTACCTGGTGTACCTTCCCAAGGCTCATGCTGGTCTCTATATACAAGTCCACCGACAGATGGAGGCAATAAACTGTGTACAATCATATACTTATCTAAATGTTTACAATATATGTCGTGCTGATGGCTAATACCTAAAGGCCTAATCCCCTTCACATGGGCACATTTTGTTTAGATATCTGTAGTGTAAGCTATTTTGTCAATTACAGCTTATTCATAAAGTCTCCCAGTGAACCAGTCCACGGGAAGAAAAGATTTTGTATTTACAAATGTGTTCATGTGCGAGCTGAGTCAAGTTAATTCCGAGATCGGTAAAATCTGTTTACATCTTTGTATGGACTGTGTGGACATGCATTGAAGAGGCATTGTGTTTGAAGTAAAGGTATAGGACAACAGTGGAACTTGTTGTCAAAGGGGACAAACGACTCTTGAGGTTGGTCGTTGTTATAAACATCCACTCGTCTCTAACAATTAGTCTCTTCAACACAACTTCAATGGGCAAGTCGTTACAGTTTCCACGCCATCTGCCGGATTTGTAAACTTTTCAACGTGTTTCAATGTCAGGCATAAATCAACCCTCTGCAAGACGCTCAACTTCATTAATTTCTCAGTAGTTTTGCTTTTTTAGCAGAGGAGGTCTCCCCTGCTGCCATTATTGAAGGGGTATGTTATTTCTGCCCCCACCGTGTGTCAAAGCCCGCATACAGCTCACCCGGCTGACCGCGTTCAGTAAGGGCCCTTACCCCAAGTGACGACCATGCACCTCTATACATTGTTGACGTCTTCAAGTGTTTGTAAATAGATTACATCCGCCCAAGATGAGCTCACTCCAGTCCGACACCTTCACCGCCATTGTTACCTGTTTACAATGATGCCGAGATACACTGGTGCGGGGAGACATGAGGCAGAGGACTGTCCGCTGTTTGGCCCGTCCAACATTGTTCTTCCGATGTTTTCACATACATTTGTACACATAGATGAACGAAGAAAGTACGAAATTTTATTATGTTGGATTTAGTGGTTTACCTGTTATCTAAAAAAACCCGTAAAGCATTGAAACACGTATCATGAACTAGTATCACAGACTGGTACAATAGTGATGGAGACTGACACACGTATCATGAACTAGTATCACGGACTGGTACAATAGTGATGGAGACTGACACACGTATCATGAACTGGTATCACAGACTGGTACAATAGTGATGGAGACTGACACGCGTATCATGAACTGGTATCACAGACTGGTACAATAGTGATGGAGACTGACACACGTATCATGAACTAGTATCACAGACTGGTACAATAGTGATGGAGACTGACACACGTATCATGAACTAGTATCACAGACTGGTACAATAGTGATGGAGACTGACACACGTATCATGAACTGGTATCACAGACTGGTACAATAGTGATGGAGACTGACACACGTATCATGAACTAGTATCACAGACTGGTACAATAGTGATGGAGACTGACACACGTATCATGAACTAGTATCACGGACTGGTACAATAGTGATGGAGACTGACACACGTATCATGAACTAGTATCACAGACTGGTACAATAGTGATGGAGACTGACACACGTATCATGAACTGGTATCACAGACTGGTACAATAGTGATGGAGACTGACACACGTATCATGAACTAGTATCACAGACTGGTACAATAGTGATGGAGACTGACACACGTATCATGAACTAGTATCACAGACTGGTACAATAGTGATGGAGACTGACACACGTATCATGAACTAGTATCACAGACTGGTACAATAGTGATGGAGACTGACACACGTATCATGAACTAGTATCACAGACTGGTACAATAGTGATGGAGACTGACACACGTATCATGAACTGGTATCACAGACTGGTACAATAGTGATGGAGACTGACACACGTATCATGAACTAGTATCACAGACTGGTACAATAGTGATGGAGACTGACACACGTATCATGAACTGGTATCACAGACTGCTAGAATAGTGATGGAGACTGACACACGTATCATGAACTGGTATCACAGACTGGTACAATAGTGATGGAGACTGACACACGTATCATGAACTAGTATCACAGACTGGTACAATAGTGATGGAGACTGACACACGTATCATGAACTGGTATCACAGACTGGTACAATAGTGATGGAGACTGACACACGTATCATGAACTGGTATCACAGACTGGTACAATAGTGATGGAGACTGACACACGTATCATAAATCACGTATCACGTGATGGAGGCTGAGGCAGTAAAGGTATATAAAGTAGCACATTTGATGTAACTGACGAAGTGGAGAATGAAGCCTTATATCCAACACAACTACTTTATCTTCACTGTTGATATTGTCATGCTAGGTCCATTTACACCATCAAGGTTCAAACTCACAACAGTGTTAGGTGAGTTTGTTGTGCACAGCTTGTTTGTATCGATCAACATGTTGGTATTGCAGTGTATCAGGCTTAGTATTAACTGTACATACACTACCATATGTTATATACACTCAATATGTATTCATAAACATGGCTGATTCAATCTCTCTTCGTGCTTCATCCCTATTATCGACAAAATCCGGGCTATATTTACAAGGAAACATTTGCAATGTGTTGCTCTCCTGTTGTTCATGTCATCTTAACTCGACCTTATGGTCAGGTTGCACTGTTTGTTTTTCTTTTTATCAATCATCTCTGGTTCAGAATTTCCGCGACACCTATGCATAGCATAATTATATTTGTGTGTGCAAATAGTCGGTTATGTGATGATAAAGAATCCGACGTGTGACAAATCCGGACGCGTGCTGAAGCAAAGAAGTAGCACATCCTCTGCGTGATTGCCTCCGCTCACCTTCCATTGTTAGTGCCACAGTTCAAACACACTGTAAAGGAGGCACAATTTACAATCAAGCCCGGAAGCCACATGTAAGGGGAAGCATAAGATGAAATTCCAACCGAGAACATTACCTTACATTAGAAGTGCAGATTACATTATGTGAGACGGGGTGGAGGCCCGTCACAAGCAGAGATATTATATACTAAACAAATACGGGCAAAGATCGTCTCCCTGCCTCACGCCAGCCCAGCTAATTAAGATCGGCCGGTTACAAAGGCCGTCCCTCGACTTCTGATGTAACCAAGCCCTTGCTCATTTTGCAACCTTTTTAACAATTAGTAATCTACTATTCAAACCATACTTCATCTGGTCTGGTTTCACAACATTTGTTTTCTATCATGACATCTGTTCTTTATGAAATAACTTAAATGAAAGAACACAACGGAGTTCTTTTAATCGAAATTAGAATAGAAGTAAGTATATTAACCTACGTGATGTATACTGGTAATTTATTAACTATGTAGCTTTTACATGTCTCGATTTAAGTGTGCAATCGTTCCAAACTCGTTACGTCGATTCAATTTACGAAAATCTAATTGCTAACAATGTGACAACAGTTTAGACCGCCGCTTCTTGTCAGCAACATTTCTAAGGCAATTGATGGTGCGTAGTATACACCAACCAAAAAAAATATACATTCACGGTCCGCAGAACATAATCTTGGAATACTTGAGTGAGATGAAGCATGCTGCCCGCGTGCAGCCCAGGCATTTTATTCCCAGTTAGAGAGGTGTGCGGACAAAAACAGAACGAGAAAACTGCATGAAGCAAAGACAACTAACAGTAGCCTTAAGGATAGAGGGACAAATGTATCACTGAGCTGAAGTGATCAAAGTGATACTGTCCACATTAGAGTTGCGCACACACACCAAGGGCTGTGTAGGGGTTAGCATCATTTGCATAGGACATGCTTTGTCATGTAATATTCTAATTATGCCAGAAGAAAGTATATTTTCATTAGTTTCAGTTTTTTTCACATAAACGTTACTTTAATTATTGGCAGAAAAAAAAACAAACCCGCGATGTTTATTGCTTTCTGGCTAACACATTTACCGAGATGCCTAGGCTCTTGTTTTCTTCTGTACAATGCAAATGTAACAGCAATATGAAATCTTAGTTGATTTGATGTCCTTCGTTAAAGATTTGAAGTTGGTGTTTGAACTAGTAAGCATTAGCTGTAGACTCATTGTCAACATGCAAACCGAAGTCTTTCCCTTATTTTCACTTGAAAGTCTGTCGTGAGTCATACGGGACACAGACACTGACTATTCGAAACAGGAACAATAACAACTTTACTTTTGCCATCGGCGCTGACATCCTCTTCTGGCCGGACCCTAAATATTACACGTGCAGTTTGTAAGGGAGAGGCCATAGGTCGCGCAAGGCCGAGTTGGCTGGCATTTGACATGCACTTCCAACTACGCCATGGGTCAACTGACAGTCGCACAAGAATACAAGGAATCAAATGCCACAACTAATCACCATTTGCTAAACTGGAGTTTAGTTTCTAATTGCAAGATGATAACGAATGAATAGCTTGACGTAAAGATGATCATGCGGGACATGCAGTCCACATCACAGTATGTCGATACACCCACAATACTTTGTACCTGTTGATCAGCCTTCAAAATAAGTCATTGTTTTCATCAGTCATAAGTCAAGTTTAAACTATCAATTTAAAGACAACTCTCTGGCATTTATTGAACAAAGAATGCCCTGACGAAGTCCCGTGGACGTCTGGCCGACATGGTACATGCACCTGACTGTCAGCGACATGTCTGGCGTTGTACCGGCCGATGGTTTGAGCTGCCTCTCATCAGCTCAACTAATGACAAATTATAGCAAATGTTATCTCTAGTGTTTCTCATCTTATTCATTACAATAGCAAACTGCGATGGCGATATTTTCATTCTGTAATAATGGGTGATTGCGGAAATCGCCCATTTGTTGAACAATTTGAGACAATTATTCCATGGGGGCTCTATCTTGTGCGACCTGAGCGTGTCGCGTCCATGGCGCAGCGTGCGTGAGAAACCAGTGGCCTATGTACACATGCCAGCTCATTCATCTCCCACAAACACCAACAGAACTGGGAACTTTCGTTTTCCCATAACAAAATCGCATGTAAGACAGAACTACAGGGCAGTTTATGACTTTGTTATTAGTTTCTATCTCATAAGATGGTAAAATGTTCAAATTACCATATATCGCTACTGACTACATGACATGTAAACAGAATGGCGTCTGGCTCTCCACTGGATTTCTAAAATCAGTGAAACATATTCTAACAAGCTTAAAACTGCTATAAAAATGGCTAATTGTGTTTAAGGTGAGTGTGCAAACGATTCAATGTATAAAATAGTTTACATAAAGCAGTGAAAGTCGGTAAAAGAAATGTGTACATAGTGAACTCAAAAACAGCTAATCGAACGGTTTTCGAACTCCGGACACTGCATGCGTCATATTTTGACGTCATACGATTGTTAGCGGTACAGCTTCTCGGCGGAGAGTTTGGCGGTTACCGTGGCAGCGGGTAATATTTTTTCCAGTCCTGGGAGGGGTGACACGGAAACTTGTTAAAGCGTCATTGACCAATGAAATTTAAGTATTTTACATGAAGGTAAGATGAATGTGTGTGTGCGTGCGTGCGTGCGTGCGTGCGTGCGCGCGCGCATGTGATACAGTGTGTGTGTGCGCGCGCGAGTGTGTGTGCGAAATGGAACAAACGGTATGTATGACATACAAGAATGTGTATGACAACACATCGACATATGTTTAGCGATAATGACATAGAAATAACGTTTTGTGAACATAATAATAGCAACATTTGTTTATATCAATTAAATATCAATTATATAGTCCTACACATTTCCATAGGTATGCAAAGAAGAAAATGTGGGAGGAAGCATTTGATATTCGGCGGGGGAATACTCTGACATATGCTTTTGTTTTAATGTTCAGGAGCTACATGGTGTTTTCAAACACGGACACGTGCTGAAATATTATTCTTATATATATATATTAAAATAATGAATTATATTCTTTGGACAGTTTCTGCATAAAAAGGGCACATTATTTCACACAAAGATTTACAGAAAAGTGGTAGCTTCATTAAGTTTAGTTAATTAACAGCGTTTATATCTAGCTTTATGTAAACGGATATAGATTTCCTAAAGCTTATTTCCACTTCGTAAGAGGCGACTAAGGGAATCGGGTGGTCAGGCTCGCTGACTTGTTCGACACATGTCATCGTATCCCATTTGCGTAGATCGATGCTCATGCTGTTGACCACTGTTGTTTGGTCCAGACTCGATTATTTACAGACCGTTGCCATATAGCTTGAATATTGCTGAGTGCGGCGTAAAACTAAACTCACTCACTTATTTCTACTTACAATGTAATGCTGTTGATGGACTCCAGGCAAACCTGCAACTGAAAGCACGAGAAACGCCCAAAACATCCAGGCTACGATGATAGACGAAGTCAGACATGTTATCAATAGCCTGGATGTCTTTTCTAATGACAAAGTAGGTTGGGGTATCCCTGGTGGTAAACGCAACCCGCCATTAGCTTCTTCTTAGCTGTTACATGACTGTCATTATGTTAAAAGTATCAAAGTGTCTTGTACATAAATTATTAGATAATGTTCTGTTTTTTCCTGTTAACACGCATAATATAAAGAAATGGCAACATTAGTGTTTGCGTTTGAGGTCTAATCGTATATTCTATAATGTACACGCAGGTTTTTGCTTATATACATTGCACCTCCATAAACGCCAAAAAATATGTTGAGGTCAAATCCTATAAACGATATCAAATATAATGAAATTACCGCTTATCAAATCATTAGCACACACAAATATGTAAAGTATGAATAAGTGACATCGTTCATAGCAGTAATCCAACATGAGAGAACCCCCACCCTACCCCACCCCCACCCCAAGTTATTAGCCGATAAAGAAACTGAGTTAACCAATCAAATGAAATGAGAGAACAAAGGTTTTCATCAAAAATACATTCGCAAGAACTGATATGTTGTCTTTTACTAAAACGTTGCTGCATTTATCCCACAAAAACAGCAAAACAAGTTGTACCACACGCTATGGATTGTAAAATTATTGTATTTAACTAATGCTCCTTACAGCCAAATACAAACGATAAGCTGCCTCATAATGTGTATCACCTACATACACAGCACATGTTCGCGCGTATATAGATAAGTTTATTATATCTAACTCGAATATTCATTACAGTGTCAATATATTTGCAAATAATTCATTGCCAGATGTCAATATTAGTAAATGTAACATGTCATCATTATTGGACACAGCAATGGAGGAATACTATTGCTATGTAATTGCTCTGTATTATGATAATCATATATTTCACATGCAGTCTTTGTAATAGGAATCTAATCTATTTTAACTATTTACATGCAAAACTGATTGTGTATTGATATAGATATGCTTATAGAAAAGTACAACAAATTATCATTTTTCCACTAATATATGTTAATTATACATGAGAACGTGTACAATTACATTGGTAGCATCAGTGAGTACGACTACTATAATCAAACACAGAATCAAGTTCAAAATATTTATTTCATTTTAATCTATTATGAATTTGACTTGCAAAGTAAGTAAGATGATAATAAGCTGTGTGCCAGCTGTTGACGGTCCACACAATAACACAAGATCGTGCCACCATTTATACAGCGCATTTTATTATCCACGGATTGACAGTATATCGGATTGAATGACAAGCGAGTAATTATTGGAGATTTGCCTCTAATTGTTTTCTGTTACCTGACGTCATCTGAGCATAGCGATTGCATGTTGTACCAGGTGACCAGCTACAAAGTCAAGCCACAGGTGATAGTATGATCACCCCAGTAGAAGCGTTTTAATCTGTTCAGTTGCAGAAAACGAAAACGTCTTTGCTGTGTAAGAATCAAAGGCTTGTCAAATCGCAATTGTAGCAGGAATTATGCGAGCTTTATCATTGATTGCAAACAATTAGGCGACACCACTAAATGACACCTAACCTGGCCCTTCGTCACACACTAACAAAATTAGTGTGAACATTCACCACACCCAAAGACACCTGACCTGGCCCTTCGTCACACAATAACAAAACAACCACATCCTCAGACATCATAGATATCCACTCGCCAAGTCCTGGCTCAGCTGTCCTTACCCGTTTTTCACACACACGCTAGCACCCGGCATTGTCACTGGTCGGTAACGATACGACCACATGGCATCGTCGACATCATGCAGTCGACTGTCATTTTAGCAGATATTTTTAATGAACATGGAAAGAATTATGTCGTTTTTATTTATAAGACGCTAATCACAATTGTTCATTCTTACCACCACGGTATTGTGCATTTACTTCCAGCCAACCTAAACGAGCAGGACAACAATGCCACTTATCAATAAGAGACGAAAGAAGGAAGGTCTCACCCTTAGCCAATCTCACCCAAACACGATACTACGTGATTACGTTGCACACCCGATAGAGTTCCATGTAAACTGAATACTTAACTTAAAGTATTTGAAAACCTGTTTAGAGTCTATATTCGTTATTACGCGATAATTGAGTTATAATGCCAGCTTACGGTTTTCCCACATCTGTGCAAATGTCAAAGAATGAACTGACAACTATACCTATAACCGCCGGGCCATGTACTGACAACTATACCTATAACCACAGGGCCATGAACTGACAACTATACCTATAACTGCCGGGCCATGTACTGACAACTATACCTATAACCGCCGGGCCATGAACTGACAACTATACCTATAACCACCGGGCCATGAACTGATCAATATACCTATAACCGCCATGAACTGACAACTATACCTATAACCGCCGGGCCATGAACTGACAACTATACCTATAACCTATGAACTGACAACTATACCTATAACCACCGGGCAACATACCTATAACCGCCGGGCCATGAACTGACAACTATACCTAACTGAACTGACAACTATACCTATAACCGCCGGGCCATGAACTGACAACTATACCTATAACCGCCGGGCCATGAACTGACAACTATACCTATAACCACCGGGCCATGAACTGACAACTATACCTATAACCACCGGGCCATGAACTGACAACTATACCTATAACCGCCGGGCCATGAACTGACAACTATACCTATAACCGCCGGGCCATGAACTGACAACTATATACCTATATACCTATAACCGCCGGGCCATGGCAACTATACCTATAACCGCCGGGCCATGTACTGACAACTATAACCGCCGGGCCGTATAAACTATACCTATAACCGCCGGGCCATGAACTGACAACTATACCTATAACCGCCGGGCCATGAACTGACAACTATACCTATAACCGCCGGGCCATGAACTGACAACTATACCTATATACCGCCGGGCCATGAACTGACAACTATACCTATAACCGCCGGGCCGGACAACTATACCTATAACCGCAGGGCCATGAACTGACAACTATACCTATAACCGCCGGGCCATGAACTGACAACTATACCTATAACCGCCGGGCCATGAACTGACAACTATACCTATAACCGCCGGGCCATGAACTGACAACTATACCTATAACCGCCGGGCCATGAACTGACAACTATACCTATAACCGCCGGGCCATGAACTGACAACTATACCTATAACCGCCGGGCCATGTACTGACAACTATACCTATAACCGCCGGGCCATGTACTGACAACTATACCTATAACCGCCGGGCCATATAACCTATACCTATAACCGCCGGGCCATGTACTGACAACTATACCTATAACCGCCGGGCCATGTACTGACAACTATACCTATAACCGCCGGGCCATGTACTGACAACTATACCTATAACCGCCGGGCCATGTACTGACAACTATACCTATAACCGCCGGGCCATGTACTGACAACTATACCTATAACCGCCGGGCCATGAACTGACAACTATACCTATAACCGCCGGGCCATGTGGGAGGAACATCCACTTTGCCATTTTCTTTCTTTTGTTTACCAACATATCCGTTTGGTAAAAAGCCTGATTTCAAATGTCAGATAAAATTGAAATGAGAACGACGATGACATTTTGTGTTGCATTGACACAACAAATAACGCTAAAACGTTGTGGTGTCTGGTACGACCACGCGGAAACCAGGCTAATTATACTACTGAGGACTTGGGAGTCAGGCTTTTATCATAAACATTTTACTAATAAACACACTAGGCCGCCATATGTAATTCCACTAAATTGGACCTGATTACGGAAATCTGCCATTACGGGGTCAGTTCGGGATCAGACCAACGTGGATGATGATATGGTATTTACACAATGAAAAGCGCTGTAAATATATGCGCCAGTCCTTCTACAATCCAACCAATCGTTACACAAGATGTTTATAAGTACATAATTTGGTAATTGTGTCTAAGCTGACCTGAAGGGGAACGAGCAGATGTTCGTTCCTGTCAGTGATTATACAGTAATTATCCACGGGTCGACCATCAGTTACTGGTCCTGGAGTACGTATCACCGTACGGGCATAAATGAAACAAAATATACCGTGAATTTGGTGAGGGTTGGTGGTACTGTCAGTTACTTGGTGAAGAAGTTAAACAAGAAAGGATGTAGACACTGTCTATGTAGCTGGATGGGTGAGCAAAACGTGAACGAAGGCACTGTCTGTTGCTTGGTGGAGAAAGTAGAAGGCTGAACAGCACTGCCTGTTGCTTGGTGGAGAAAGTTTGACGGTATTGCCAGTTGTTGAGGGAGAAAGTAGACGCCTATCCTTTTGGTGGAGAAGAATAAAGAGCATCATTTGGTTGCTGGAGACGGTAGAAGGGTTGAGAGCACTGTCAGTTGCTTGGTTGAAGAGGGTTGACGTTGCTATCAGTTGTTGGGTTGGAGAAGTCAGAATGATTAGCGGTCATCTTGTTGGAGAAGGTAGAATGGAAGATGGGGTGGGTTGAGATTGAAGGGAAACACTACATTGGTTCATTCGGGATTTTATAGAAAATAACCACTGTCAGTCACTGATGTTGTAATAGGTGTATCAACTCGTGAGTGACACGTGCAGATATTCATTTTATCCCTGACATCAGTAAATTGTTAATGAGTCAATATTAAATTGTCCTTTTTAAACATATTATTGATGATAACGTTACCATCGATATCTATGAAAAGGCTGCAATTAGTAGTAAAATGATACATTCAGTAACCTCCGGTTGGAAATATTAGTCAACATTAGATATGTGTTTAAGATGCATAACACAATGAAATGTCGCCGTTTTCCCAGCTAATTACACGAGTCGCTGCTCACTGCCGTGCTGCCGTCACAGTCGTCTTCCCACGCTCTCATAAACTCCCACATTAGCCACGTGACTACATGAACACAAACTCCAACGCTTAAAAACATACAGACAAAAGTCATTGTTGGCAGTTCACATCGACTAAAACACTGTTGTCCCATCGTTTGATGTACGAGAACATTAGCGTCTAAATGTCAGTTCAATTTCACACCTCCCACCAGTCCCACTGACTAATAGATAGCATCAATATTTATACACCACTATTTATACCCGCCGTTTCCATACCATGCATCCACGGGACATCGTGGGGCTTGTTTCAGGGAGAGCCGGGTAGGAAGGAAACTTGTAGTTTTATCCCACTCTACAGTTGGGTTGTGACTGACATATGCAATAGAAATCCTTGATGTTGCATTGGTCACATCATTGCCTATTTCAGGGTACATTAATACCCAATACACAACAGAGAATATACGAATACTCCGTTTAACTGTTGATATTCACTGAAACTGGTTTTCACTGAAGCAGTACAATGGTTTGGGAGAGTGCGAGTCAAGGTTACTCTAGCTGGAGAGCGGTGTACAGGCACGTACGTACAAGCTGTACACGTCACAGTAGTAACACACCTGTTAAATGACATTCCGTAACATTTGGAAAACAATATATTTGTTCAGATATTACATGCCGATAAAAGTAGCCTGATTATTTTTGTCTTGTTCCTGCTCTTGTGTTCCGCTGACGTCAAGGGTAACTAATTCCTCTAACACTAGGGGCCACTAATTCCTCTGACACTAGGGGCCACTAATTCCTCTGACACTAGGGGTCTCTAATTTCTCTGACACAAGGAGACACCACTATCCGTGGACACTAGAGAACATTAATTGACAATGGGTCACAAATACCCCTGACACAAGGGAAAATAAGGAGGCAACAATTTCCAACAGTTTGGCAAATACGCATAAAAGTTGCATTTCATATTAGGTGGATGACTTTTTTACATGCTTTCCTATCCTGCAAATAGAAAAGCAACGTAAATGTCTTCCATATGCTTTGTCATTTAGCACAGTCCATTTTATGACCTGATTATTTGGTAATTGTGTAGCCACGCCCAGTCATGGTCAAAACTACTGACAGTATGGTAAGCAGTGAGCGACGTTACTGCAGCAGCAATACAGGTGTCGCACGAGACCATCCATATTACATATGTATTATACTCGATGCGCTTTGTGGAAAAAAGAGCAATGAAGAATCGTTAATTGACTTCAATAATCCACATTGTATACTGATTCACCATAATAAAACCTGCCTGCTGAGCACTGACAAATAATGCCTGCTAAATGACAATAGCCAATGCAAATGAGACACGTGTTTATGACAATAATTTGTTTTATTGCCAGCAGTGAATTTATAGTAGCAAATTAACAAGCATTTGAGTGAGATCTATTATGTCGCTTCCAGTCCGCTCGGCGGCCGCGATGAGGGTCGGGGGGTGGAGATTGGTAATAGGGACTGCCCGTTGTCTCAATATGGCCTTGCAGGTGCGGGCTCTCTCTCTTTCACACACATTCAGTGTACAACCACACAGATTATCATAATCAACTATAATTTGCCAACAACTCATATCAAATTGCTATCACACGTATATAAATACTTGGATAGAGAACTCCAAACTGCACTGGTAATTTTGCTATTATTTTCAAAGGTTAAATTGATTATATTCCGCACCGGGCCACGACAAGTGAAACTGATCATATAATCGATGGATGCGTTGACAGTCACAGATCTACACGTACTGTCGTATAGACGGACACACGAATCCATTTGCATATCTGTGTATTGCTCTGTTCTCTGTGTGTCAGTCTGAATGTACTGTATTCCTCTGTTCTCTATGTGTCAGTCTGAATGTACTGTATTCCTCTGTTCTCTATGTGTCAGTCTGAATGTTCTGTATTCCTCTGTTCTCTATGTGTCAGTCTGAATGTTCTGTATTCCTCTGTTCTCTGTGTGTCAGTCTGAATGTACTGTATTCCTCTGTTCTCTGTGTGTCAGTCTGAATGTCCTGTATTTCTCTGTTCTCTATGTGTCAGTCTGAATGTTCTGTATTCCTCTGTTCTCTGTGTGTCAGTCTGAATGTTCTGTATTCCTCTGTTCTCTATGTGTCAGTCTGAATGTATTGTATTCCTCTGTTCTCTGTGTGTCAGTCTGAATGTTCTGTATTCCTCTGTTCTCTATGTGTCAGTCTGAATGTACTGTATTCCTCTCTTCTCTGTGTGTCAGTCTGAATGTTCTGTATTCCTCTGTTTTCCATGTGTTAGTCTGAATGTTCTGTATTCCTCTGTTCTCTATGTGTCAGTCTGAATGTTCTGTATTCCTCTGTTCTCTGTGTGTCAGTCTGAATGTACTGTATTCCTCTGTTCTCTGTGTGTCAGTCTGAATGTACTGTATTCCTCTGTTCTCTGTGTGTCAGTCTGAATGTACTGTATTCCTCTGTTCTCTGTGTGTCAGTCTGAATGTATTGTATTCCTCTGTTTTCTATGTGTCAGTCTGAATGTTCTGTATTCCTCTCTTCTCTGTGTGTCAGTCTGAATGTACTGTATTCCTCTGTTCTCTGTGTGTCAGTCTGAATGTACTGTATTCCTCTCTTCTCTGTGTGTCAGTCTGAATGGTCTGTATTCCTCTCTTCTCTGTGTGTCAGTCTGAATGTTCTGTATTCCTCTGTTCTCTGTGTGTCAGTCTGAATGTACTGTATTCCTCTCTTGTCTGTGTGTCAGTCTGAATGTACAGTATTCCTCTCTTCTCTGTGTGTCAGTCTGAATGTTCTGTATTCCTCTGTTCTCTATGTGTCAGTCTAAATTTGTACTGTATTCCTCTGTCCTCTGTGTGTCAGTCTGAATGTACTGTATTCCTCTGTTCTCTATGTGTCAGTCTGAATGTTCTGTGTTCCTCTGTTCTCTATGTGTCAGTCTGAGTGTTCTGTATTCCTCTGTTCTCTATGTGTCAGTCTGAATGTACTGTATTCCTCTGTTCTCTATGTGTCAGTCTGAATGTACTGTATTCCTCTGTTCTCTATGTGTCAGTCTGAATGTACTGTATTCCTCTGTTCTCTATGTGTCAGTCTGAATGTTCTGTATTCCTCTGTTTTTGTATGTGTCAGTCTCAATGTACTGTATTCCTCTGTTCTCTGTGTGTCAGTCTGAATGTCCTGTATTCCTCTGTTCTCTATGTGTCAGTCTGAATGTTCTGTATTCCTCTGTTCTCTGTGTGTCAGACTGAATGTACTGTATTCCTCTCTTCTCTGTGTGTCAGTCTGAATGTTCTGTATTCCTCTCTTCTCTGTGTGTCAGTCTGAATGTTCTGTATTCCTCTGTTCTCTGTGTGTCAGTCTGAATGTTCTGTATTCCTCTCTTCTCTGTGTGTCAGTCTGAATGT
This sequence comes from Haliotis rubra, assembly GCF_003918875.1. Classification (NCBI taxonomy): domain Eukaryota; kingdom Metazoa; phylum Mollusca; class Gastropoda; order Lepetellida; family Haliotidae; genus Haliotis; species Haliotis rubra. The sequence goes on from NW_025766137.1 coordinate 408,110, forward strand.
ACTGTATTCCTCTCTTCTCTGAATGTACTGTATTCCTCTGTTCTCTATGTGTCAGTCTGAATGTATTGTATTCCTCTGTTTTCTATGTGTCAGTCTGAATGTTCTGTATTCCTCTGTTCTCTGTGTGTCAGTCTGAATGTTCTGTATTCCTCTGTTCTCTGTGTGTCAGTCTGAATGTTCTGTATTCCTCTGTTCTCTGTGTGTCAGTCTGAATGTTCTGTGTTCCTCTCTCTCTGTGTGTCAGTCTGAATGTACTGTATTCCTCTGTTCTCTGTGTCTCTGTTCTCTGTGTGTCAGTCTGAATGTTCTGTATTCCTCTGTTCTCTATGTGTGTGTCAGTCTGAAATTTGTACTGTATTCCTCTGTTCTCTGTGTGTCAGTCTGAATGTACTGTATTCCTCTGTTCTGTGTGTGTCAGTCTGAATGTTCTGTATTCCTCTGTTCTCTGTGTCAGTCTGAATGTACTGTATTCCTCTGTTTTCTGTGTGTCAGTCTGAATGTACTGTATTCCTCTCTTCTCTGTGTGTCAGTCTGAATGTAATGTATTCCTCTCTTTTCTGTGTGTCAGTCTGAATGTACTGTATTCCTCTGTTCTCTGTGTGTCAGTCTGAATGTTCTGTAATCCTCTGTTCTCTTTGGTCAGTCTGAATGTACTGTATTCCTCTGTTTTCTGTGTGTCAGTCTGAATGTACTGTATTCCTCTGTTCTCTATGTGTCAGTCTGAATGTTCTGTATTCCTCTGTTCTCTGTGTGTCAGTCTGAATGTACTGTATTCCTCTGTTCTCTGTGTGTCAGTCTGAATGTTCTGTGTTCCTCTGTTTTCTGTGTGTCAGTCTGAATGTTCTATATTCCTCTGTTCTCTGTGTGTCAGTCTGAATGTTCAGTCTGAATGTTCTGCATTCCTCTGTTTTCTGTGTGTCTGTCTGAATGTACTGTATTCCTCTGTTCTCTATGTGTCAGTCTGAATGTTCTGTACTCCCCTGTTCTCTGTGTGTCAGTCTGAATCTACTGTATTCCTCTGTTCTCTATGTGTCAGTCTGAATGTTCTATATTCCTCTGTTCTCTGTGTGTCAGTCTCAATGTACTGTATTCCTCTGTTCTCTGTGTGTCAGTCTGAATGTACTGTATTCCTCTGTTCTCTATGTGTCAGTCTGAATGTTCTGTATTCCTCTGTTCTCTGTGTGTCAGTCTGAATGTACTGTATTCCTCTGTTCTCTGTGTGTCAGTCTGAATGTTCTGTATTCCTCTGTTCTCTGTGTGTCAGTCTGAATGTTCTGTATTCCTCTCTTCTCTGTGTGTCAGTCTGAATGTACTGTATTCCTCTCTTCTCTGTGTGTCAGTCTGAATGTACTGTATTCCTCTGTTCTCTATGTGTCAGTCTGAATGTATTGTATTCCTCTGTTTTCTATGTGTCAGTCTGAATGTTCTGTATTCCTCTGTTCTCTGTGTGTCAGTCTGAATGTTCTGTATTCCTCTGTTCTCTATGTGTCAGTCTGAATGTTCTGTATTCCTCTCTTCTCTGTGTGTCAGTCTGAATGTTCTGTATTCCTCTCTTCTCTGTGTGTCAGTCTGAATGTACTGTATTCCTCTCTTCTCTGTGTGTCAGTCTGAATGTTCTGTATTCCTCTGTTCTCTATGTGTCAGTCTAAATTTGTACTGTATTCCTCTGTTCTCTGTGTGTCACTCTGAATGTACTGTATTCCTCTGTTCTGTATGTGTCAGTCTGAATGTTCTATATTCCCCTGTTCTCTGTGTGTCAGTCTGAATGTACTGTATTCCTCTGTTTTCTGTGTGTCAGTCTGAATGTACTGTATTCCTCTCTTCTCTGTGTGTCAGTCTGAATGTAATGTATTCCTCTTTTTTCTGTGTGTCAGTCTGAATGTACTGTATTCCTCTGTTCTCTGTGTGTCAGTCTGAATGTTCTGTAATCCTCTGTTCTCTTTGGTCAGTCTGAATGTACTGTATTCCTCTGTTTTCTGTGTGTCAGTCTGAATGTACTGTATTCCTCTGTTCTCTATGTGTCAGTCTAAATTTGTACTGTATTCCTCTGTTCTCTGTGTGTCAGTCTGAATGTACTGTATTCCTCTGTTTTCTATGTGTCAGTCTGAATGTTCTGTATTCCTCTGTTCTCTATGTGTCAGTCTGAATGTTCTGTATTCCTTTGTTCTCTAAGTGTCAGTCTGAATGTTCTGTATTCCTCTGTTCTCTAAGTGTCAGTCTGAATGTTCTGTATTCCTCTGTTCTCTAAGTGTCAGTCTGAATGTATTGTATTCCTCTGTTTTCTATGTGTCAGTCTGAATGTTCTGTATTTCTCTGTTCTCTATGTGTCAGTCTGAATGTTCTGTATTCCTCTGTTCTCTGTGTGTCAGTCTGAATGTTCTGTATTCCTCTGTTCTCTGTGTGTCAGTCTGAATGTACTGTATTTCTCTGTTCTCTGTGTGTCAGTCTGAATGTACTGTATTCCTCTGTTCTCTAAGTGTCAGTCTGAATGTACTGTATTCCTCTCTTCTCTGTGTGTCAGTCTGAATGTTCTGTATTCCTCTGTTTTTGTATGTGTCAGTCTCAATGTACTGTATTTCTCTGTTCTCTAAGTGTCAGTCTGAATGTATTGTATTCCTCTGTTCTCTGTGTGTCAGTCTGAATGTACTGTATTCCTCTGTTCTCTAAGTGTCAGTCTGAATGTCCTGTATTCCTCTGTTCCCTATGTGTCAGTCTGAGTGTTCTGTATTCTTCTGATTTCTGTGTGTCAGTCTGAATGTACTGTATTCCTCTCTTCTCTGTGTGTCAGTCTGAATGTTCTGTATTCCCCTGTTCTCTGTGTGTCAGTCTGAATGTACTGTATTCCTCTGTTTTCTGTGTGTCAGTCTGAATGTACTGTATTCCTCTCTTCTCTGTGTGTCAGTCTGAATGTAATGTATTCCTCTTTTTTCTGTGTGTCAGTCTGAATGTACTGTATTCCTCTGTTCTCTATGTGTCAGTCTGAATGTACTGTAATCCTCTGTTCTCTTTGGTCAGTCTGAATGTACTGTATTCCTCTCTTCTCTGTGTGTCAGTCTGAATGTACTGTATTCCTCTGTTCTCTATGTGTCAGTCTGAATGTTCTGTATTCCTCTGTTCTCTATGTGTCAGTCTGAATGTTCTGTGTTCCTCTGTTTTCTGTGTGTCAGTCTGAATGTTCTATATTCCTCTGTTCTCTGTGTGTCAGTCTGAATGTTCTGTATTCCTCTGTTTTCTGTGTGTCTGTCTGAATGTACTGTATTCCTCTGTTCTCTATGTGTCAGTCTGAATGTTCTGTACTCCATGTTCTCTGTGTGTCAGTCTGAATGTACTGTATTCCTCTGTTTTCTGTGTGCCAGTCTGAATGTTCTGTATTCCTCTTTTTTCAGTGTGTCAGTCTGAATGTTCTGTATTCCTCTGTTCTCTATGTGTCAGTCTGAATGTACTGTAATCCTCTGTTCTCTTTGGTCAGTCTGAATGTACTGTATTCCTCTGTTCTCTATGTGTCAGTCTGAATGTTCTGTATTCCCCTGTTCTCTGTGTGTCAGTCTGAATGTACTGTATTCCTCTGTTCTCTGTGTGTCAGTCTGAATGTACTGTATTCCTCTGTTCTGTATGTGTCAGTCTGAATGTTCTGTATTCCTCTGTTCTCTGTGTGTCAGTCTGAATGTACTGTATTCCTCTGTTCTCTGTGTGTCAGTCTGAATGTACTGTATTCCTCTGTTCTCTATGTGTCAGTCTGAATGTTCTGTATTCCTCTGTTCTCTGCGTGTCATCCTGAATTTTCTGTATTCCTCTGTTCTCTGTGTGTCAGTCTGTATGTTCTGTATTCCTCTGGCCTCGTGTCAGTCTGTATGTCTGTGTTTTTGCATCTTAGTTTATCCACCCTTGAAGATCAGCAACCCACGCTTGTCGTAAGAAGTGACTGGCACGATGCTCAGGCTCGCTGACATGGTTGATGCAGCATTATGTCGTATTTCAGGAACACAGACCGATCCTCATGATGTCTCCCGCTGGATTGTGTGGTCCAGACTCGTTAATTACGGACCACTGCAATGATCTGGAATAGTGATGAACAAGCGTATCATACTTTATGCCTGTCTATTCCACTGCTCCAATGCATTCGTATATATCTATTGTAAGAGGCGACTAACGGGATCGGGTAGTCAGGCTCACTGACTTGGTTGACACATGTCATCGTATCCCAATTGCGTAGATCAATCCTCATGCTGTTGCTCACTGGATTGTCTGGTCCAGACTCGATTATTTACAGACCGCCGCCATAGCTGGAATATTGCTGGGTGCGGCGTAAAACCAAAGTCACTGACTCACTCCTATATATACTAGGCACATAAAGAAACTGTGCATACAAAAATTTATAATCTAAATTTATCAAACCTGTGTAGACACATAAGGATTTAAACTCAGAGATTAGTGAAATGTATCCAACACGCATGCACGTGCCACGTTCCGTGATGTCAGTGGGTTCGTCCTTGAGACGTGCAATACGTTGTTGCACGTGCATTCCGGGAAAGAGAAACAGAGCAAATGAATGCCACACAATACTGTCACTTTTGAAAGCTCAACCCCTGCCCTTGCGATCGTTCAAAAAATTAAACGGCTATTGAAACGCATAGCATGCCAAGGCTCACGTCTGCACAACGTCATGAGGCCATTGGGATGGTCCGTGGGGGAATGTCTCAACGACAAGTGGCTGCACATTTCCACTGCCACCGGAACACCATTTCTGCACTGGTGAGACGCTTCCAGAACACAGATGACGTCATCGATCGGCCACGTTCTGGACGTTCACGTGTAACAACGCCAAGACAGGACAGATGGATAAGGGTGACCCATCTTCGCCACAGGTTTCAGACTGCAGTGACGACTGCCCGAACCATCCCAGGACTTCGCCGTATCCACCCCAACACAGTTCGACAACGTTTACGTCATCACGGGATCAGACCACGACGTCCCGCCATAGGGCCTATCCTGACACAACGTCATCGACAAGCTCGCCAAATGTGGTGCCGAAATCATGTCCGCAGACCCTTGTTTTGGTGGAGAAATGTTGTTTTTACAGATGAGTCCAGGTTTAACATTTCCCATAGTGATGGACGTCAACGTGCCTATAGACGCATGGGAGAACGTTATGCACAGGCACAGGAGAGGAATCGCTTTGGTGGTGGTTCCGTGATGATTTGGGGTGGAATAACAGCACGCCAAACTCCTTTGGTGATTGTTCAGGGCAACTTAACTGGTGTTGGCTACAGGGATCAGATTCTTCGACCTGTGGCAATTCCTTTTCTGCAATGTCATGGCCCTGGGTTAACATTCCAACAGGACAATGACCGCCCTCATACGACAAGGGTTGCTATGGATTTCTTGCAACACCACAACGTTGACTCACTGCCTTAGCCTGCAAATTCACCGGATCACTCCCCGATAGAGCATGTTTGGGACGAGATGGATCGACGTCTACGCCGTCTTCCTCATCCGCCAGATAACGTCCTTGACCTTGCAACAGAACTTGAGAGAATCTGGCGTGACATCCCACAAGCCTTCCTTGCACGTTTGATAGGCTCTATGCGTCGTCGATGCACTGCTGTTCTCAATGCCGATGGTGGACATACCCGTTATTGGGCTTGTGACATGGTCGTTTGACCCCTGTCCCGCTTGTGGACTCGTGACGTCATTGTGATTGACTTTTCAACTGAAATTCTCCCGACTTGTTATGGTCTCATGATCCCTCCATTAAAGTTTATATGTACCTTTGACATTGTTATCGTACTTATCAACTGGGATAATATTTTGACAATGTACAGTTTCTTTATGTGGCTAGTATATCTATCTATTCCATTGTCATTGTGTCTTCCTATATATCTGTCTATTCCCCTGCTCCTATATACCTGTCTATTCCTCTGCTCCTGTATATCTGTATACTCCCCTGCTCCTGTATATCTGTCTATTCCTCTGCTCCTGTATATCTGTCTATTCCTCTGCTGCTATATATCTGTCTATTCCCCTGCTCCTATATATCTGTCCATTCCTCTGCTCCTATGTATCAGTCTATTCCTCTGCTGCTATATATCTGCCTATTCCCTGCTCCTGTATATCTGTCTATTCCCCTGCTCCTATATATCTGTCTATTCCTCTGCTTCTGTATATATGTCTATTCCCCTGCTCCTATATATCTGTCTATTCCTCTGCTCCTGTATATCTGTCTATACCTCTGCTGCTATATATCTTTCTATTCCCCTGCTCCTATATATCTGTCTATTCCCCTGCACCTATATATCTGTCTATTCCTCTGCTCCTATATAACTGTCTATACCTCTGCTCCTGTATATCTGGCTATACCTCTGCTCCTGTATATCTGTCTATTCCATATCTGTGTATTTCCCTGTTTCTCTGTCTCTCCTGTATATGTGTGTATTTCCCTGTTTCTCTGTCTCTCCTGTATATGTGTGTGTTTTCCCTGTTTCTCTGTGTCTTCCTGTATATGTGTGTATTTCCCTGTTTCTCTGTCTTCCTGTATATGTGTGTATTTCCCTGTTTCTCTGTCTCTCCTGTATATGTGTGTATTTCCCTGTTTTTCTCTGTCTTCCTGTATATATGTATGTATTCCCTCTCTGTCTCTCCTGTATTGTGTATTTCCTCTGTTTCTCTGTCTTCCTGTATATGTGTGTGTATTTCCCTGTTTCTCTGTCTTCCTGTATATGTGTGTATTTCCCTGTTTCTCTGTCTCTCCTGTATATGTGTGTGTGTGTATTTCCCTGTTTCCTGTGTCTCCTCTGTATGTGTATTTCCCCTCCCTGTTTCCTCTGTGTGTGTGTATTTCCCTGTTTCTCTCTGTCTTCTCTGTATATATATGTGTGTTTCCCTGTTTCCTCTGTCTCCTGTATATGTGTGTATTTCCCTGTTTCTCTGTCTTCCTGTATATGTGTGTATTTCCCTGTTTCTCTGTCTTCCTGTATATGTGTGTATTTCCCTGTTTCTCTGTCTTCCTGTATATGTGTGTATTTCCCTGTTTCTCTGTCTTCCTGTATATGTGTGTATTTCCCTGTTTCTCTGTCTTCCTGTATATGTGTGTATTTCCCTGTTTCTCTGTCTTTCCCTGTATATGTGTGTATTTCCCCTGTTTCTCTGTCTCCTGTATATGTGTGTTTTTCCTGTTTCTCTGTCTGTCCTGTATATTCCCTGTATCCCCTGTTTCTCTGTCTCTCCTGTATATGTGTATTTCCCTGTTTCTCTGTCTTCCTGTATATGTGTGTATTTCCCTGTTTCTCTGTCTTCCTGTATATGTGTGTATTTCCCTGTTTCTCTGTCTTCCTGTATATGTGTGTGTTTCCCTGTTTCTCTGTCTTCCTGTATATGTGTGTATTTCCCTGTTTCTCTGTTTCTCTGTCTTTCTCTGTATGTGTGTGTTTCTCCCTGTATATTTCTTTCCTGTCTCTCTGTCTGTGTATATGTGTGTTTTTCCTGTTTCTCTGTCTTCCTGTATATGTGTGTATTTCCCTGTTTCTCTGTCTTCCTGTATATGTGTGTCTATTTCCCTGTTTCTCTGTCTTCCTGTATATGTGTGTATTTCCCTGTTTCTCTGTCTTCCTGTATATGTGTGTATTTCCCTGTTTCCTCTGTCTCTTCTGTATGTGTATTTCCTGTTTCCCTCTGTATATGTCCTATTTCCTGTTTCCTGTCTCTGTATATGTGTGTATTTCCCCTGTTTCTCTGTGTTCCTGTATATGTGTGTATTTCCCTGTGTGTCTGTTTCTCTCTGTCCCTGTTTCCCTGTCTTCCTGTATATGTGTGTATTTCCCTGTTTCTCTGTCTTCCTGTATATGTGTGTATTTCCCTGTTTCTCTGTCTTCCTGTATATGTGTGTATTTCCCTGTTTCTCTGTCTTCCTGTATATGTGTGTATTTCCCTGTTTCTCTGTCTTCCTGTATATGTGTGTATTTCCCTGTTTCTCTGTCTTCCTGTAATGTGTGTGTATTTCCCTGTTTCTCTGTCTTCCTGTATATGTGTGTATTTCCCTGTTTCTCTGTCTTCCTGTATATGTGTGTATTTCCCTGTTTCTCTGTCTTCCTGTATATGTGTGTATTTCCCTGTTTCTCTGTCTTCCTGTATATGTGTGTATTTCCCTGTTTCTCTGTCTTCCTGTATATGTGTGTATTTCCCTGTTTCTCTGTCTTCCTGTATATGTGTGTATTTCCCTGTTTCTCTGTCTTCCTGTATATGTGTGTGTTTTCCCTGTTTCTCTGTCTTCCTGTATATGTGTGTATTTCCCTGTTTCTCTGTCTTCCTGTATATGTGTGTATTTCCCTTTTTCTCTGTCTTCCTGTATATGTGTGTATTTCCCTGTTTCTCTGTCTTCCTGTAATGTGTGTGTATTTCCCTGTTTCTCTGTCTTCCTGTATATGTGTGTGTTCCCTGTTTCTGTCTTCCTATGTTTCCCTGTTTCTCTGTCTCCTGTATATGTGTGTATTTCCCTGTTTCTCTGTCTTCCTGTATATGTGTGTATTTCCTGTTTCTCTGTCTTCCCTGTATATGTGTGTATTTCCCTGTTTCTCTGTCTCCTGTCCTGTATATGTGTGTATTTCCCTGTTTCTCTGTCTCTCCTGTATATGTGTGTATTTCCCTGTTTCTCTGTCTTCCTGTATATGTGTGTATTTCCTTTCCCTGTTTCTCTGTCTTCCTGTATATCTCCTGTTTTCCCTGTTTCTCTGTCCCTGTATATGTGTGTATTTCCCTGTTTCTCTGTCTTCCTGTATATGTGTGTATTTCCCTGTTTCTCTGTCTTTCTGTATATATGTGTATTTCCCTGTTTTCTCTGTCTTCCTGTATATGTGTGTATTTCCCTGTTTCTCTGTCTTCCTGTATATGTGTGTATTTCCCTGTTTCTCTGTCTTCCTGTATATGTGTGTATTTCCCTGTTTCTCTGTTTCTCTGTGTCTCCTGTGTATATGTGTGTTTCTCTTCCCTGTATCTGTGTATTTCCTGTTTCTCTGTCTATGTGTGTTTTCCCTGTTTCTCTGTCTCTCCTGTATATGTGTATTTCCCTGTTTCTCTGTCTTCCTGTATATGTGTGTGTGTATTTCCCTGTTTCTCTGTTTCCTGTATATGTGTGTATTTCCCCTGTTTCTCTGTCTTCCTGTATATGTGTGTATTTCCCTGTTTCCCTGTTTTCCTGTATATTGTCCCCTGTATATGTGTGTGTATTTCCCTGTTTCTCTGTCTCTCCCTGTATATGTGTGTATTTCCCCTGTTTCTCTGTCTCCCTGTATATGTGTGTATTTCCCTGTTTCTCTGTTCCCCTGTTTCTGTGTATTTCCCTGTTTCTGTGTCCTCCTGTATATGTGTGTATTTCCCTGTTCTGTCTCTCTGTGTCCCTGTATATGTGTGTGTGTATTTCCTGTTTCTCTGTCTTCCTGTATATGTGTGTATTTCCCTGTTTCTCTGTCTCCTCCTGTATATGTGTGTATTTCCCTGTTTCTCTGTCTTCCTGTATATCTGTGTGTTTCTTTTTCCCTGTTTCTCTGTCTCCTGTATATGTGTGTGTATTTCCCTGTTTCTCTGTCTCTGTCTGTATATGTGTGTATTTCCCCTGTTTCTCTGTCTTCCCTGTATATGTGTGTGTATTTCCCTGTTTCTCTGTCTCTCTGTATATGTGTGTGTTTTCCCTGTTTCTCTCTGTCTTCCTGTATATGTGTGTGTGTATTTCCCTGTTTCTCTGTCTTCCTGTATATGTGTGTATTTCCCTGTTTCTCTGTCCTGTATATGTCTGTATTTCCCTGTTTCTCTGTCTTCCTGTATATGTGTGTATTTCCCTGTTTCTCTGTCTTCCTGTATATGTGTGTATTTCCCTGTTTCTCTGTCTCCTGTATATGTGTGTATTTCCCTGTTTCTCTGTCTTCCTGTATATGTGTGTATTTCCCTGTTTCTCTGTCTTCCTGTATATGTGTGTATTTCCCTGTTTCTCTGTCTTCCTGTATATGTGTGTATTTCCCTGTTTCTCTGTCTTCCTGTATATGTGTGTATTTCCCTGTTTCTCTGTCTTCCTGTATATGTGTGTGTTTCCCTGTTTCTCTGTCTTCCTGTATATGTGTGTATTTCCCTGTTTCTCTGTCTTCCTGTATATGTGTATTTCCCTGTTTCTCTGTCTTCCTGTATATGTGTGTATTTCCCTGTTTCTCTGTCTTCCTGTATATGTGTGTATTTCCCTGTTTCTCTGTCTCCCTGTTTCCCTCTGTCTTCCTGTATATGTGTGTTTCCCCTGTTTCTTGTCTCTCTGTCTTCCTGTATATGTGTGTATTTCCCTGTTTCTCTGTCTTCCTGTATATGTGTGTATTTCCCTGTTTCTCTGTCTTCCTGTATATGTGTGTATTCCCTCCCTGTTTCTCTGTCTTGTCTCCTGTATATGTGTGTATTTCCCTGTTTCTCTGTCTTCCCCTGTGTGTATTTCCCCTGTTTCTGTCTTCCTGTATATGTGTGTATTTCCCTGTTTCTCTGTCTCTCCTGTATATGTGTGTTTCCTGTTTTCTGTTTCCTGTATATGTGTGTATTTCTTTCCTCTTCCTGTCTGTGTGTATTCCCTGTTTCTCTGTGTGTTTCCTGTCTGTCTCTGTGTATGTGTATTTCTGTGTGTTCCCCTGTTTCTCTGTCTTCCTGTTATGTGTGTTCCCTGTTTCTCTGTCTTCCTGTATATGTGTGTATTTCCCTGTTTCTCTGTCTTCCTGTATATGTGTGTATTTCCCTGTTTCTCTGTCTTCCTGTATATGTGTGTATTTCCCTGTTTCTCTGTCTTGCTGTCTGTAATTAGAAAAAATACAACAAATTTTAATTATGTACTATTAAAAAGTAGGGGAAATTCAATAAAAACATGTCACAACTACTGAAATTTTATATCTTTAATGAGATAAATATTTCAAAAGTTTAACAGGGACGTCTGACAGATTTGCATCAGTCCTTGAACGTCAGATGGCCATAGGTTTTGTTGAATGATCGGCCAAACCGCCCAAAGGCTTCTCTCCATCACGTCATTTAATGCTGTTCAAAACGTCACACTCATGAACTTTTAACGTGTAACTCGCGACACTTGGACGAATGAGTTGAATTTCCGAATCCGATAAGTGCTGCTTTAGTCTGAGACCGAGTTTCAGGCACGTTCAAGCTGAGATTGAGATGGTCAAAGGGAGGTAATCACATGTTTGCCTGAAGGTGAAGACTGTGAAACAACAAAATATGGACGAACAAGGTTGTCCAAGATGTAAAACAACAAAATATCGGAATCCTTCACTGAAACTACTCGTCAACGTTTGTGGACACTCATTGTGCGTTGATGTTTCATGTGTATCCAAGTAATATTTACTCTTAAGTTTCCAAAGACCATAAAATATGTAAATCGTCCTTTTTTCGATCAGGATATATGTATCCTCGTTTTGGGATGATTTTGATTTCATTGTGATATACGGGTAGGGAGATACCAGGTACTTCGTAATGGCTGGTCTTATTGTCATAATAAGTGCACTAAGCCCTACAATAACACTGAAATGTTACAAGGAGAGTCAAAAGTATTCGGAAGGAAAAGACGATGTCAAGACATAAAGTTATACTGTATTGTACATGGGGTTAAGAGTACATGTCCACACATAAAGTTATACTGTATTGTACATGTCAAGACATAAAGTTATACTGTATTGTACATGTCAAGACATACAGCTAAACTGTATTGTACATGTCAAGACATAAAGCTATACTGTATTGTACATGTCAACACATAAAGTTATACTGTATTGTACATGTCAAGACATACAGTTATACTGTATTTTACATGTCAAGAAATACACCTTGTTGTACCATGCGGCCATATGATTCCGTGGTACTTACGTTTCCGTGGTACTTTCTAATGACATAATTTCTCACGAGCCACTCACCAAATTGCGACACCTATCGATTGTTTACGTTCATCAGTTGATCATCACGGCTGAGAGCAAAAAATGTTCAAACTTTCATCAATTTGCGTACATACAGTCGTCGACTATTAAGAACTAATGCAACTTTATGTCTAGCACGTAATGCACTTTTTGTGCGATCTTTACAAATATTTTCTATAAACTTAATCAGCTTCAAAGTTTTCCAAACATCGCTCGTCGGTTAGCAGATGTAATCAATGAAAATAATCACATGACCTAAGGAGGGAATCCCTGCTCTATTTTTTTAAACTTGGAAGCCCAATAGGGTCATCTCTTAAGTCGTTTTTTCACTTTTCATTTCACGTATTCCGTTGATCAACTACATATTTTGTGAACTGGAAATTTAGGCTGAAGAAATGTGACTATTCTGTTAATTCTATAAAATCATTGACTGTATTACAGCTTATCAACTTTGTTATTACTGTAAACCTACATGGTGTGAGGTTGTGACGTGCTGTGCACCCGTAAGTTGATCTGTAGGGAATACCACGGAAACATATGACGTCACCAGAGTTTGTGCACAATGGCCGCCTGACGTCCGATACAGACAAAGATGAACTTCAGAATGACAAAAGTGTTTTATTGACATTAAATGATACAAAGTTATGTCGCCTCTAACATTTCAAGAAATACGGCTATACTGTATTGTACATGCGGAGACTTACTATCAGTTTATGAACTTTTCCTATCTCATGTTATGAACTTTCTCCAGTTTTTACAACCCTGGAGTGGAAACAACCTGGATCAGTGGTTTCAGCCTCTTGTAACTGCCAAGCCCAAACACACCCAAGTTCCATCTATTGGCGTAGGCACCCATGAAGGTCCGGGTTAGAATATTGATCTTCAGTAACCTATGCTTGTCGTAAGAGACGACTATCGGGTTCGGGTGGTCAGACTCGCTGACTTGGTTGACACATGTCATCGGTTCCCAATTGCGCAGATCGATGCTCATGCTGTTGCTCACTGGATTGTCTAGTCCAGACTTGATTATTTACAGACTGCCACCATATAGCTGGAATATTGCTGAGTGCGGCTTAAAACTAAACTCACTCACTCACTCACTCACTATTGGTGTAGGCAGTCACAGTAAGCTCATGCAAAGCATGTGTAGCACTCTAGTTCACCATACAACTCCCAATTGTCTTCCTTCTCTTTTTTGTCGTCTGAAGGTGCAGATGTCCTGTCTTTTCCTCTTATTATTTATTATGTTCAGGGGCTTGGACACACTTTTAATATCCAAGAAGTTAGCAAAACGATGTTCCACCTGTGATAGCTTGCAGGATGACAATTTTGCTGTGTTTAGAAAGGGTCCAAGTACCTTCAAGCAGCTATATATACGTCCTGAAGTTTTCAAGCCTTTGTACAGGTCAGTATCAGCATATTGACAGATGCTCTATTGTCCGCTCCTTCCTCTTTTATCAAACAATATGTCTTGCTTCATCAAGTTTGTATAATAGTTAGTGGTTTTATTCCGTTCTTGCATCTGGACGTTGTACAGAGTGTTCCAAGTTGGAATATCCCGCTTTCTTTTGTATGGGGGAAAACTGAGGGAATTTACTTATTATGAAGATGATACATGGTGTTGGAATGGATGCTAGAATCCTCTGAACACAATGGTGGGTCATTTTGAAATAGCACTGATGACCCTTGAAGGCTTGAGGTTCCAAATGTGATTGAAAATGGGAAGTGGTTGAAACAGACAATCAAACTTTGTTTGCTGACCCACTTGCTAATAAAGACTAGAGGAAGAAGTTACTTTCTCTCCTCCTCTCCACTGTTCGGAAGCAGGTTCAATGATTTCAGAGGACATCTCAACACCAAAGGGTAGCATTGAAAGCATCGATCCTTCCACTTTGTGACATGGCTGGTGGATAAACTTCAACTTCCCAGGAGAATCAGTCAATTTTTCCTTAGGCCTAAAAAAAAGAAGCTTGTGGTTCCGATTTCCCGACCGACCCTAAATATTCCCGCCACGCCTAACAATTTTACTCACCACATAATAAATTAAATTTATTTTCTGACACATGAGTAATGTAAAAATATTTTGCAAAAAAAACAACAAACCCTACCTACCTACCCTAGTTCTGAAATGTAGGAAATCGGAACCATAACATTTTTTTTTTTGGCCTTATCCTGACTGATGCTAAATGCTTGTTTCCTTCTTCTTGCGAATGATAGTGGAACACTTGAAATCCCTTGAAGTTCCCTTCTAAACAGCGGACGTAAAATCATCACTCACCCATGAGTAGTCTCCCTTGCCTGCTTTGGCGTCCTTTTGGGTCACATGACCAGCCATGTTTGTCACTCTCTCCTTCTTCGCCCTTGAGGACGGTTGTGATGCACCTGGGTCCCTATACGGCACATATCCTTTTCTCTTTTGGACCTTTACATCAAAATTAAATCAAAATTATTGCTGTATATAGTTTTTAGGATTGTATACTACTATATGGTTTGAAATTTGATCTAAATTATACGTTGTTGACATATTTTGTCATCGTGTTTACATTTGATGAAAACTTGTATTCGTTGTAGGTACCGGCTGTCTGTGGCTGACCCGCATATATTATGTCCTGATTGCAGTACTTCATGTTCTTCCAGCTCTCGCTGTAAACATTGTCTGAATTTAACCACTTTTGAATTTAATAATTACCTTTTTTCCATTCATAGACTTGCAAAGGACTGGGTAAGAAGGTATTCACAAGCAATCGAGTGATTGCGCTGATAACTGTGTGTTAACTACTGCTGCCGATATTCATTATTCCAGTGAATTGCCGAGCGTTTTACGGGGGCAGGTCGCTGTTCCAGTGATGAACTCTGGAGCCAATAAGACATCGTCGTCAACGGAGCTGACCTCTTCTCAAACGAAGAAAGACTAGATCGTCTTCAACGCAGAAGGCTACTACCCCTAAGACTTCATCGAAGTCTCTACACAGCTCTACACAGAAGACGAGATGCTTCTCTGCCGAAATTGTACCTCCGGAAGAAGCAGACGTGTATGATGATCCCCCCCATCCTCATACCTGAAGTTGGGGGGGGCGGTGGGGTAGCCTAGTGGTTAAAGCGTTGGCTCGTCACGCCGAAGACCCGGGTTCGAATCCCCACATGGGTACAATGTGTGAAGCCCATTTCTGGTGTCCCCTGCCGTGATGTTGCTGGAATATTGCTAAAAGCGGCGTAAAACCAAACTCAGTCAGTCAGTCACACCTGAAGTCACAGTCGTCAGCAAGAAGACGGAGCCTGCTTCTACAGCTACATCGGAAACTTTCTCAGCGCAGACATTGACAGAAGACCTATCAACGCAGACATCGGGTACCAGAGATAGCAGCAGCGTCAACTCTTCACAAGTGCAGCATACCTTAGAAGACACCTCATCGTTGTCAGGAGCATCATCAACCCTGCAGCAGTCTCATCGGACATCGCAGAACTTAAACCCGGGGCTGTTTATGCAACAATTTACAGACCAGATGATGTCGATGATGGAACGTCGCTTCGCGCAGGAGAAAGCTGCTACAAAGACCACTACGATGACTACTAGCCTGCGTGAAGATTCAGCAGTCTCTCCAACGCACTTGGAAGAAGAGGGAAGCCTGCGCGAAGGCTTACGCACCCGACGATCTTCCCCATCTGAAGTTAGGAGCCTGGACAATGTACTAATGTCAGCTCAGCCTTAGACGTCTCTGAAGAAGATGCTAAGAATTCTCCACGCAGAAGCAGATCGAAGCATTCTCCTGAACCCTACAGACGTCGTAGATACGGATTGTCATCACCATCGGACTCAGACGCACATCGGGAACCTGCACGCAAGCACTCCACATCTCACAGAGGGGAAACTACGCCTAAGAATCAACCTTCACGCAGGCCTAGAGAGAGATCTCAAGACTCCAGGAAGGATGCACGATCACATCGGGATTGTTCACCTGCACGCAGTTCGTCATACAGATATTCATACAGAGACTCACATCGTCGTGGTTCGTCAGATCGGGAGATGTCTAAATCAGAGGAAGAAGGTGAAGTCATATTCTCCGATGCAGAAGTAACCTCATGGATTGCTAATAGCCTGGACCTAGCATCACTTTCCAAGGACACAGACGAAGCACTTACATACAAGATGTCCAATGATGATTTCGACACACTCACCTTTCCACCGATCGACCCGATCTCCCAAGTACCGGACAGTCTCAGCTCAGCCTTTGATAAGGCTACCAAGTTTCAGAATCAACATATCCTGATGTTCAACGCCAGGAGATTCCCCTTACATCACATGGAACCCTTCCTGAAGGCACCAGAGATTGATGAGGACTACAAGATCATCAACGACTCCCGCTATAGAACTTACAAGATAGAGGACAAGAAGCTAGCGCAACTGGATACGACTACTAGACATACCTTCTTCGGACTAGCCAGGTTATCAACGAAGCACTAATCTCGAAGTTCAAGAACTCCACCGCCGCAGTCGACCGGATGATATATTCTGCTCTACTGACTCAGAAAAAGGACCACCAGTTTATGTTGGAGCATCTAGCATCCACATCAGCGGGCCTGACTCTCCTGAGGAAGCAAGGTTTATTGTCAGCGTGCACCTGGAGTGAGCGGTTCACCAAGTCCTTATACAGAGCCCCATGGTCAGCATCATCCATCTTCGGAGGAGGAATTGAAGAAGTCACCAAAGAGGTTACACACGAATCAAGGGAGATCATGATGATAAAGTCCATAGATACCTTGGCAAATGTGATTCGCCAGACGTCCTAGCGCTACTCCAACAAATCCAAGTTTGCAGGAGTCCAGAGAGCCAGAGAAAAGAAAGAGGAAGAGGTTCTTTTCGTCGCCCAACCGGAGCCCCCAGAAGCAACCCCGGAAAAGGCCAAGCACCCAGGGGTGCCAGGGGAACCAAGCGCTCAAGGACAGGTTTAGAACGACTGGAGTCTTCCACCCCCAGCCGTTCCTGTACAACCTTCGACAGTGCGTCTTCAACGATACTGGGAGATTTGGAGAATACTACAGGACGACTACGTATCCCAGATACTACGCAGAGGGTACAAGATACAGTTGGAAGCCACTCCGCCGCTTACAAGCAACCGGCTGGCCTTCAGTTACGCAGCCGACCAGACAGAGAAACTGGACGTCGCAATCAAGATTCTACTCGGCAAAGATGAAGTAGAAGAGACGACAATGCTGCAACTGATTTGGGTCGCGCCCTATTGGCCAGCAAGGGTATGGTTTCCCGTCCTCATACAAGAACTCGGAAGTCCAACCCTGAAACTACCAGAGTGGACGAACCTGCTCGTCCATCCACACACCAAGCAAGCTCACAGGAATCCGGCATTGTTCCAGCTACACACGTGGAGCGTATCAAAGCTTGCCTGAAGACTAGAGGGTACTCCGCCAGAGCAGCGAAAGCAGTGACACTAGCTCTACACAGATCAACTCACAACTTGTATGACGAAAATGGCAGAGAATTGAACAGTATGCAATGAGGAAAGGCTTTACAGCGGTAAAAACAACCTGTCCTCAAGTGGCGGAATACCTGTGTCATTAGCGACAGACGAGACACTTAAAAGGTTCAACACTCTCAACGTACCTGGCTGCTCTCAGCACAGTTATCACCCTGAAGACATGTGTCAAGCTGACCAAAGTACCAGAGATACTGGCACTACTACGCTCGTTCAAGTTGGAAGACCAACAAAAGAAATTCAAGGTACCTTGATTGAGACCCCAGGCTTCTAATCCGTGATCTTTCTTGTTCCAAAGGGCCGGTGGGGTAGCCTAATGGTTAAAAGCGTCGGCTCGTCACGCCGAAGACCCGGATTCGAATCCCCACATGGGTACAATGTGTGAAGCCCATTTCTGGTGCTCCCGCCGTGATATTGCTGGAATATTGCTAAAAGCGGTGTTTCTGGTGCTCCCGCCGTGATGTTGCTGGAATATTGCTAAAAGCGGTGTAAAACCAAACTCAGTCAGTCAGTCTTGTTCCAAAGAATGATTGGGACAAGCATCACATGATTTCCAAGAAGAAGATTTTCAGTGCACAGTAACAACCTTCACTCTTCAGGATGATCTCCTTTGTGCTTTTCCTTACCTGGATTAAGCCAGGGGATTACATGAATGACCTCAATCTCCATGACAAGTATCTACATGGAATACACAATGCCATTTAGAAAGTGGTCAAATGTAACACATTATATTTGGGATTACACTTTCTCAGTAAAGTACAGATTTGAGTACTTTTATTCGAATAAGTCCCATCTGGGATTTGAACCCACGCCCTCAGAGTCAGGCACCTAATCGCCAGCACACAAAGTTAGCTGCCTAACTACGTCAGCCACCACACCTTCCACAACAATGGAAGTTCGAAACTGGTAGTCTGGACCATTGACTTTGTGTATCCCTGAGATACACGGCTCATATCTACATGGAATACACAATGCCATTTAGAAAGTAGTCAAATGTAACACATATTATATTTGGGATTACACTTTCTTTGTAAAGTACTAGAATCTGTACGTAACTGAGAAAGGGTAATCCCAAATATAACGTGTTACAAGGATCCACATGTATGATCTTCCCAGGTCATCGGAAGTTTCTTCGATTTGTCTTCCAATGAATACACAACCAATGAAATGGCGCTTCTATGGCCCTTAGACTATTTACCTGCTTTACAAAACCCACAATTCCCTCATCAGAGGGGGGTTCGAAGGGTACCTAACATACAAGCATGTCAATTCCCCAGATGCTTCAGAATCAACTTGGCCACATAACCACAACTACATCAACTTGGGTTTATCATCAATCTCCAGAAGTCGAAGCTGGTCCTGACACAACCTTAATTCATCTGGGTTGTATTTAACACTGAGGAAGGCAAGATGTTCATTCCCCCGACAGGTTGGCAAGATACAGCGTCAAGTAATGTTGGCACTCAGCCAAGCAAGATCTTTATGGCAGTGGCAGGAGTTTCTGGTCTTCTTAAGTCAACTAACTCTCTCACACTCAGAGGAGTGCCCAAAGCATGTCTTTTAACTGCTGTCTCTGCAGAGAACAGATCTGTGGTCCGAGATTCATCTACCTTTGTTCCTAAAATGATGTGTCCCTACAAAGATGTGGAACACATCCTCTCAATCTACAAGTGGCTGCTCGATTATCAATCTCTTCACATCAAGATCAGAGCCAACCACTTAACAAGGGTTCAGAATGTCATTGCAGATGCTCTGTTTCATCTAGAACATCCTTCGCTGACCAAGTGGAAACTCCATCTGGAGATATTTTGACTACCCACCATTTACCAACCCTCACATAGACCTCTTTGCAACTGATTCTCTGATACAAGACACATTTGCCTGTGATAAAGATGTTGTGGCAATATCATGTGTAGGACTGAACTCTGAAGAATTCCCACGAATAGGCCTACTTTATCGGGTTCAAAACAAACTTCAAGGCAAGCAAGAACATACTTCTGCTTTTGGTCACACCCTTTTGGCCAGAGGGCAGTTGTTTGAAAGTAAACCTCATAAACAACTAACCTGAATGAAATGACATCCACATCCATCCACACTCTGACCATCTACATTGTCCCCATTACATCTTACATATCCGCTCATCACACCTCTACCTGCTACCTTGACGATTACAGATGGAAGAGCTTTTAGATATACTGCAAGGTGCATTGTTTCCAAAACTGTTTTAGCACAGATGGTCACAGATTACCTTCAACATCTCCATATTTCAAAGAAATTGAAGGGTTCCACCTGTCAAGCTACCTTGCTGCTGTTAACTTAGTAGTGGCAACGATGACAGATCATAAGGTATCTACAGTTCCAGAAGTTCACTCTTTGCAATCTTATAGACTGGCTGACCAATCTATGGAGTTTCATCTACCTCCTGAGACACTTGACCTCAGCTGACTACAAACTGCTTGATAGTTTTCCTGGTAGCTCTCACTACAGCGGCCTGTATCTCATAGATACATTGCTTTAGATGTCAACTGGGTATGCTTTGAACAGAAGAAACATGGCAAGGTGTTCCTTATGGTCTCAGGTGGTATCCACTGCTGTCTTCTATCTCCAGGCCTAAAGATCTTGATGATCTTTCCCTCTGTCCAGGTAGAGCATTGAAGATCTATATTGCTGACTTGCAAGACTGCCAATGACTACCCAAACAGATCTTCATCCCACTTTCCAAAGTGGCAACACTATTGCCTTCTGGATGTGTTCAGAGATCCTTAAGGCTTACACTTTTGTGGGTGTAGCTCCTCCATTTGCTTCCAACCCTCACTAGATGAGAGGCAAGCCTGGTACAATGGCATCAAGGAGATCTGGTGACTAAACCTTGGGGGTATTTGTGAGGGTCAGTGGATGGGATAGGACTGGGTTGAGGACCAGATGGTTCTTGTTGGATTCTGCTGATGGTTAAAATTTGGGTGAAGCAGGATTATCTGAAGCAACCCATCACAAGACAATCCTAAGATCTGAGGGGCGGTAGGGTAGCCTAGTGGTTAAAGTGTTTGCTCATCACACGGAAGACCCAGTTTCGATTCACCACATGATTACAATGTGTGAAGCCCATTTCTGGTGCTCCCGCCGTGATATTGCTGGAATATTGCTAAAAGCGGTGTAAAACCAAACTTCATCTTCATACAGACTAGGGTAATCTGTGGCCCTCCATCTAACCGTCGGATGAGTGCATAACATGAGAAAGAATAGGTTTAAAAAATTGAAAAATTTAAGCTTAAAGTGGATATTTATCTTGTCTCACACAGTGGATTCATACATACATACTAATATTTGTATAGCACCAATAACCAGCTCAGCTGCTCACAGGGCCTTTGTTTTTCCCTCAATCATTGGATGTCAATCTCAATGACAATTCATATTTTCAATCTCAACTCCCAGGGGATCATACAACTCGTGCAGCCATTAGGCGCACCAAGTTAATGTGGCTTTCCCATCCTTATGAGGTACCCATTCACAGCTTGGTGGACTTGGACACATAGTCACAGTAATTTGTCCAAGTTTACTGCATGCTGCTGTACCTACAACTAGGTGTTTGCACGTATTCATGTGGTCACCATGTGGCCATTTACCAACGGATTCATGGGTTCTTTTAAGTGCACAGGGTTGTGTACTGTACACTTGGGGTTGTGACAACACTTAAAGAGTCTGCACACAAAGTTGACTCCAAGGTTTTTTACACCCGGTTACAGGTGGGCTCAATCCTGGCACCTTAAGCTCACTGGATCAAAAGCCTGGCACCTTAGACAGCTTTCCCAATGCGCCCCCACTCCTGACCAATCCTGTCACGCATGAAGACAATTGGGTGTCTCATGTTCGGCTGGAGCAATAGAGGAGCAAGAGAGTGTTCGGGAAGAAGTGTTACAAGAGGCTGAAAACATTGTTCCATGTAGTTTCAATTCCAGGGTCATGACAACAAGCAAAGGTGCATAATGTGAGATGGGATAAGTGTAAGAAATATACAGTTTATAGTTACAGTTTTCAGTGTTGTACTTGTCATGGCATACAGTTCTACTGTTACACTGTTGTAGATGTGAGAGCTGTGTGGACATGCTGTTCATCAAGGGATCAGGTGCATGTCCGGAATGTGGAACAGCTCTTAGGAGGAACAACTTTCGCCTACAAATCTTTGAGGACTCCAATGTGGAGAAAGAGCTTGACATCAGAAAGAGAATACTTAGAGAGTGAGAAACATTTGAATATTTTTAAAACAAAGTTTGTTTAAAATAAATGTATAAAATACCTGACTGTACAAAGAAGAAAAGGTTAATATATGGCAAGTGAAGGATGTTTATAAATGCAGGGTTTGAATTTTGAACAGAATAGTTAACATCGTACTGGCAGGGTTTGAATATGTTTTGGGTGCCTACACAGAAAATCATACTAATTTAGTACCTAATCTGGTAATCTACATGATGTTGAAGGCTTGTATTCCTCGAAACTAAAGGTAAAAACATCACACTAGAAATGTGCAGTGGTATGTAATGATTTCCTTTACCTTCTCTATTCATTTTCTAGATTTTTCCTTATCCTGACTCATGCTTATTGCTCACCTCATGAGTCAGGATAGGTATAAAATATCAATTTTATTCAGAAAATTACATATTTTTCCCTATCCTGACTCATGAGGTAAGCAATAAGCATGAGTCAGGATAAGTATAAAATATCAATTTTATTCAGAAAATTACATGTTTATAATGGTTCTCTCTGGCAGCTGTTTCAGTTGATTGACGCGTGCTGCCATGCCATTTTTACCAGAGGTGGACACTGAATGTTTTTAAACAAACATCTCTACCAATGCATATTTCTATTCTTATTGGAGCACTTAAATTTCAATGGGTAAGCCTAGGCATTTTAACACAGAAGGTTTCTTCATTCAGACTAATATTACTTGCTTGCCTCCCCCTCTGCCTCAAACATTTCTGTATTGTGTTCGCCAAGAACAGAAAAAAAACATCTCACCTGAATGCACCCCTCTCCTGAGCATACACACAGGCCCCCACATGACCAGCCAGTAACTCATCACTCTCTGCATTTTCGCCCAACGGGATGGTAGAGGAAATTTTCTTTTGTGTTAATCCAAGCCATTCTATCAAAATTATTAACTTTTTTCAAAATGTTTGGCTTGGATTGTCTTTATTAATCTTTGGTACATCATATCTACAAGGTATTCTTTGGTGGTTAATTAGTGAAATTTTTAGACATAATTACACCCCATATCTTCTTCATGAAAAACACCCCATATCTTCTTCATGAAAAACACCCCATATCTTCTTCATGAAAAACACCCCATATCTTCTTCATGTTCAATTTATAAACAAGTGTCGGGATCCACACCCAATTTGTTTATCATGTGTCCCGTAACATTACAATATAGACAGTAAATCCAGTTTATTGTGTCTCCATGGGGGATTAGAAGTTAGCAGATACTATCATGTCTATGGACAGCCTCAGACCTTCACACAGCTGCTAGCCTGCACACAGCCTCAGACATTCATGCAACTGCTTGCCTGCACACAGCCTCAGACCTTCATACAGCCTCAGACCTTCACACAGCCTCAGACCTTCACACAGCTGCTAGCCTGCACACAGCCTCAGACATTCATGCAACTGCTTGTCTGCACACAGCCTCAGACCTTCATACAGCCTCAGACCTTCACACAGCCTCAGACCTTCACACAGCCTCAGAATTTCACACAGCCTCAGACCTGAGCACAGCCTCAGACCTTCACACAACCTCAGACCTGAGCACAGCCACAGACTATAAAGCAGCATAGAATTCTTCCCGGTTGGATGTAATAGCTAACATTACTTACATATACTACATCAACAACAACGTCATCAAGAGTTTGATGCATTCCACACCCTTGACGTCAGTGGTGGACAATTGTTCTAAGCATTTGTCAACAGCACCAAAACTAAAGGCTTCATTTTTGGTTGAAGACAAAGATGTAATTGAACCGTTAGTCAGTGAAGATTCAGTGCAAGATGACAAGAATTTATGAAGATCATGAGGTTTTGGTATGGATTGCTGATGTAATTTCCAATTGCTTTACCTTTTGAAGGGTTTATCTCCTGCTGATACATATTGTATCAAAGGTGAAGACATGGACATGCTACTGTACTACCCATAAAGTCTACTTTTAAACTTATCTTATCTGACTTTATGCACTTATATTGTTCTTTTGACCCTGGAGTGGAAGTTACCTGAAACAAAGTTTTCAGCCCTTAGTATCACCTCACTTGACCACATCTTAGTTCAGTCTGTTGTTGTTGGCAGTCACTGTAAGCTCATCCAAAGTTTCCCTCTTGCCCAGGTTGATCATGTGACTAGCTTACATCATTTCTTTCTCTGCAGTCCACCTGTCTGATATAGAGATTCTATTTTCTATTACATCTCTTGAATACCTTCAAATATTGGGATTTTGTTTCATCTTGAAAAAGAAAAGAAGATATGAGAAACTGTAGAAAGAGTAAAAGAGATGACTAGTAAAAGAAAGATAAAGATATATTGAAGAGGATTGGTTCAGACATGCAGCACACCCAAGAGGACAGTTTGTGCTAGATGTAACAGACTTTTTCATCACACTTCACTCATTCATCTAGCATTGATTGTATCAGAATCTGTTTTGGGGATAAAGGTTGCAATGCCCTGTAATTGTCTTGACACTTATAGGAAGGCCAGCTCTCAAAGTATGAAGGACAGAGACTATAAGTCACATTCAGAAGATTTTGTCCTGTCATCAAAAAGGAACCCTTTATGAAGATACCCCCACCGATGACACATTCTTGGATACTTCCCCAGACTCTTATCATAGCAAGAACCTTAGGTGTCTCGTCATCCAATCCTCCGACACCCATCGTGTCAGTCCCTTAGAGAGTGTTAGTTGTGAGAAGATCGCCATGGTTCATCGAGCATCCTAGAATCGTCAATCCATTCATCTCCTCACTGATCCCCCAAGTTGTTCTGTTGTGCAGTTTGGAAATCCCTCCTACTCCGGGGTCAACAATCACTATGATCTCTTTGTTTTTCCCGTCTTCATCGATCATGTCTATCGTTAGAACCTCAGTTGACAATCCCTTTTCCTTCATCTATGATCCAGCAGCAGTCTATCCTAGATCATCGTGAAGTGAGTTATGGCAGCTCCACATGGCAACTGCTCCCTCGCATCTATTACAGAAGGTTGTTTCTGGCGATACCGTCTTTGCTAACCACTATCTCGGAGAATTCAGAGGTGTTGTTTACATCCATCAGTTTGGTCCATTAGTGGTAGCACAACAACTGACAGTCCCTACAAGGAGATAACAACTCACCCAATATCACATACACTCATAGAAGTTACTGTTTTACTAAGTGTTTCAGGACATGCATGATATGATTCAGTCAAGTTTACGACCTGTTCTTATCATTTGCATTGTCCTTGAACAAGCAAGAATCCAATTCTATGCAAGTCTAACAAATCCACACAATTTAAGATATTTTTCTTTTACTCTAAAAAGAAGGTGGTACCCCACTAATTAGAATATAAGAAGAATAGAAGTTTCAATTTCCCAAAGAGTTATCTGAACATAACACAGAAAGTTGCCATTCTATCTCAGGCAGAGGAAGAGACAAGCAATTTTGATTAAGTATTCAATAATATTTTTACTCTAGAAAATGCATTTTTGATCTCTGAAATGAAATTAGCATTATTTCTATAACGAGGATAGGTTCAGAGTTTGGTGTGTCAACTGGAAATGTATAAAACCATTAAAGGGTTTGTGTCCTGTCATGTTAAGAATGGAATTATACCCCATTGCTAAACATTCCTCGGGTATCAGACTCTACCCTCCTCTGTGACAAGTCATCAGACTGAGGCACTCTCAATGTACAGGACATTAGATTCACACACTGTCAGGCTGTACAACTCTGTGGCTATACATAGGATCAGATTCACACTTCTCTGGTGCCATACTTGGCTTGAGACACACTTATCTCTGTCTATACTTGGCATGAGACTCACCTACTCTCTTTCTATACTTGCCTTGAGACTCACCCATTCTTTGCCATACTTAGCATCGGACTCACCCATTTTCTGGCTATAGATGACATCAGACTCATGCTCTTGCTTTGGCTGTATTTGGCATCAGACAAACCATTCTCTGGCTATACTTGGCTTCAGACAAACCATTCCCTGGCTATACTTGGCATCAGACAACCCATTCTATGCTACACTTTTCCATCAGACATTGTAAACCAAAAGTCACTGTGTTCTTTAATCTGATTGGTTGAAGAACGTGATCAAATGGTATTCGATTCCCGGAAATTCACTGCGTATTAATACATGCAAACATCGCTCACACCATTGTATTGTTACGTCGTCAGCTGTGATGACGTCATTAAAATCATATTGTGACGTAGAGTCGAATGACGTCACAAATGAGCAGCTCCAGATGCTACCATGGGAAACAGCCGAAACAGCCGGCTGATGACATTTCACTGCTGTACCCGTACTCGATGTCATTGAGTGCAGACACAAAAACGTGTGTGGACCTTTTGGTTTACTTTTGTGTTAACAATGTCGATAAAAATCATGTGTTGGCCAATTTCCGGGTGTTATTGAGTATTTGAAGCACGGGAATATTTCATTTGAAACCTCCAGCTGACGCCGTCGGTTCCAAATGAATTCCCGTGCTTCAAATACTCATTGTAAACCAAAAGTCACTGTGCTCTTTAATCTGATTGGTTGAAAAAACGTGATCAAATGGTATTCGATTCCCAGAAATTAGCTGCATATTAATACATGCAAACATCGATCATACGATTGTATTGTTACGTCGTCAGCTGTGATGACATCATTAAAATCATATTGTGACGTAGAGTCGGAATGACGTCACAAATGAGCAGCTCCAGATGCTACCATGGGAAACAGCCGAAACGGCCGGCTGATGACATTTCACTGCTGTACCCGTACTCGATGTCATTGAGTGCAGACACAAAAACGTGTGTGGACCTTTTGGTTTACTTTTGTGTTTACAATGTCGATAAACATCATGTGTTGGCCAATTTCCGGGTGTTATTGAGTATTTGAAGCACGGGAATATTTCATTTGAAACCTCCGGCTAAAGCCGTCGGTTCCAAATGAATTCCCGTGCTTCAAATATGGGAATTAATTCCCGTGCTTCAAATACGGGAATTAATTCCCGAGCTTCAAATACTCAATAACACCCGGAAATTGGCCAACACATGATGTTTATCTCCTAAATAACACCCGGAAATTGGCCAACACATGATGTTTATCTCCTAAATGCATTCTCTGGCTATACTTGGCACTAAAAAACCCATTCTCTGGTTATACTCGGCATCAGACTCACACTCTTGCTCTGGCTATACTTGGCATCAAAAAACCTATTTTCTGGCTATACTTGGCATCAAACAACCCATTCTCTGGCTATACTTGGCTTCAGACAAACCATTCCCTGGCTATACTTGGCATCAGACAACCCATTCTTTGCTACACTTTTCCATCGGACAATGCATTCTCTGGCTATACTTGGCACTAAAAAACCCATTCTCTGGTTATACTCGGCATCAGACTCACACTCTTGCTCTCGCTATACTTGGCATCAAAAAACCTATTTTCTGGCTATACTTGGCATCAAACAACCAATTCTCTGGCTATGCTTGGCTTCAGACAAACCATTCCCTGGCTATACTTGGCATCAGACTCACCCATTATGACTTGTGTTCTAGTTTCAACAAGAAAGAGGAAGACTTCAGTTCCTTGAGGGATTACAATGACTATCTGGAGATGATTGAAACAATAGGTAAACACATATTTTTGTCACTTTGGTTTTAACCAGTAATTCAGATATCACTTCTTTTTTCTAAATATGCGCTATTCCAAATCGATATAATACTGCTTTTCTGTTTACCTATAAGCATGTTTATGCATCTTAGCCTTTTGTGTAAGTATTGATTTCAGTTTATTAACTTTAGTGGTACTGAAATTATTCTTCCATATAACTAGGCGTGTAATGTCTCCCTTAGGTGCCCAGTGACAGCAGAACAGAGTGTCTTGAAGGCAAATGTCGGATGTGTACTCCATATCTTTGCACTCTCCTGTTTTTCTGCTTGTCCGGTGAGGTTATCTCTGGCTGGACTATCTCCTCTTATTACACATACAACACAAGAATGAAGTTTAACTTATTTTCTCTGGTTAATTAGTAAAACCTACATACTTCCTGTCTGCTGCCTACGTATAACTTCAGCAACCAATTCTTTAATACATGTAATTAAACAAAACTTAAATAATTAAAGATTTTAACCACTCCTCTAACTTAATACCCAAAATAGAATATCACCCAAATACACCTTCTCAATCTTAATCTAGTTCTCCCCCATCCATTGCTTTCATTCTTCTAAGATTTATCCCTGAAAAGCATAAAATATAAAGGTCTTGCTGCGAGACACAAGAGTTGCCTAATCCTTACGAGATACTGGAAGAGGGATGACTCATGATTCCCTACTCAGGTACACTTACATAGGTGACTCTGAAAATCACACAACCACTCTCGTTGCTCTTTACATCTCCCAATAAACAGGTGTGGTGAGATGAAATTGGGTTTTACGTCATGCTTGAGAATATTTTGCTCATGTGACGACGTGCATGTGTGTGTATGTGTATGTGCGGCTGCTTGTATTAGCCCACACTTTAGCTGGTTTTATAGTGCTAGCCCACTGAGATACCATGCTGCAGTGAAGCATGAATACCCCACTCAGACACATTATATTGACTCCGAGCCAACCAGTCCTTGTTATACCCATTAATGCCGAGCGTCAGGCAGGGACCAACAAGTGCCATATTTTAACATCTTTTGGTATGACGCGTCCGGGATCGAACCCGCAACCTTCTGCTCTCAGGGCGGACGCCTACAATAAACAGTCACATCGGTCTTAGCCTGTTTACCTACCTTGTGTCATTGTTCATAACTAACCTTTCCTTGCGCGAATAAAGGCAAATGCATTCACATCTTGCCATTGCTGGCCAGTGATGCATTGTGCTAGTGGGTAGGTACTGGTCCATCTGACAATTTTTATTTTTGTGTAATTTCCAACTCTGCTTTGGAGAAAATGGTGAGATACAGTTGTTCTATCTACCTGTGGATGACTTGAGATGTTTGTCCTGTATCACATCACTTGTTAGTGCCCCAGTGGCCAGGCCTTAAAGTGACATCTTTAACTCTGACATGACTTACAATACCTGGACACACCAACATTGTAGGGCATATCATTTGGCTGCACAATCAAAACACATGTATGGGTTGTTTCAAAAACAGTTTGCTTTCCATTCTTTTTCACCTTTTGGAAATACCCGTTTCACGAAGACTGGAGCTCAGGAACAATGAAAATTAAGTTGTTGCTGTCTTTATGTGCATTTGTGATACAGAAATCAGATCTGCAGGTCTGAATGCTTTGGTAACTCAGAGAATTTCAAAGCCAATTTGCTGATTGACTGATAAAAAGCATCTTATCCAAGTTAACAACTTGTATGTTATGATATTGTACGGTGATACTGGTAACAGAGGCAGATCAATGCCTCAATATGGCCTTACTCATGTTTGTCAACAATGGTGTAGTTTGCTTGTATGTCAAATATTGTTTATCTTTCTTTGGGGAGCAGTTTTCAATCTGACCAATGGTATTGATGTTGAGAGCACACGAAAGATGATAGAACAGTACAGGAAGGACAACAAAGATCAGATCAAGAAAAACCTGTCAAAAATGGTAAACAAGTTGGTTTTTTAGTTCTTTCTAACAGTGACATCAGTACCTTGCAGTGTAAACATACTTCAGTACCTTACTCCAGTGTAATATACATCAGTACCTTACTGCAGTGTAGTATACATCAGTACCTTACTGCAGTGTAATATACATCAGTACCTTACTGCAATGTAATATACATCAGTACCTTACTGCAGTGTAATATACATCAGTACCTTACTGCAGTGTAGTATACATCAGTATCTTACTGCAGTGTAATATACATCAGTACCTTACTGCAGTGTAGTATACATCAGTACCTTACTGCAGTGTAATATACATCAGTACCTTACTGCAGTGTAGTATACATCAGTACCTTACTGCAGTGTAATATACATCAGTACCTTACTGCAGTGTAATATACATCAGTACCTTACTGCAGTGTGCAGTAGTATACATCAGTACCTTACTGCAGTGTAGTATACATCAGTACCTTACTGCAGTGTAGTATACATAAGTACCTTACTGCAGTGTAGTATACATCAGTACCTTACTGCAGTGTAATATACATCAGTACCTTACTGCAGTGTAATATACATCAGTACCTTACTGCAGTGTAATATACATCAGTACCTTACTGCAATGTAATATACATCAGTACCTTACTGCAGTGTAGTATACATCAGTACCTTACTGCAGTGTAATATACATCAGTACCTTACTGCAGTGTAATATACATCAGTACCTTACTGCAGTGTAATATACATCAGTACCTTACTGCAGTGTAGTATACATCAGTACCTTACTGCAGTGTAATATACATCAGTACCTTACTGCAGTGTAATATACATCAGTACCTTACTGCAGTGTAGTATACATCAGTACCTTACTGCAGTGTAGTATACATCAGTACCTTACTGCAGTGTAGTATACATCAGTACCTTACTGCAGTGTAGTATACATCAGTACCTTACTGCAGTGTAATATACATCAGTACCTTACTGCAGTGTAGTATACATCAGTACCTTACTGCAGTGTAGTATACATCAGTACCTTACTGCAGTGTAATATACATCAGTACCTTACTGCAGTGTAGTATACATCAGTACCTTACTGCAGTGTAGTATACATCAGTACCTTACTGCAGTGTAGTATACATCAGTACCTTACTGCAGTGTAGTATACATCAGTACCTTACCGCAGTAGTATACATAGTATCAGTACCTTACTGCGGTGTAGTATACATCAGTACCTTACTGCAGTGTAGTATACATCAGTACCTTACTGCAGTGTAGTATACATCAGTACCTTACTGCAGTGTAGTATACATCAGTACCTTACTGCAGTGTAGTATACATCAGTACCTTACTGCAGTGTAGTATACATCAGTACCTTACTGCAGTGTAGTATACATCAGTACCTTACATCAGCAGTGTAGTATACATCAGTACCTTACTGCAGTGTAGTATACATCAGTACCTTTACTGCAGTGTAGTATACATCAGTACCTTACTGCAGTGTAGTATACATCAGTACCTTACTGCAGTGTAGTATACATCAGTACCTTTACCGCAGTGTAGTATACATCAGTACCTTACTGCAGTGTAGTATACATCAGTACCTTACTGCAGTGTAGCATACATCAGTACCTCAGTGTAGTATACATCAGTACCTTACTGCAGTGTAGTATACATCAGTACCTTACTGCAGTGTAGTATACATCAGTACCTTACTGCAGTGTAGTATACATCAGTACCTTACTCAGTGTAGCAGTATACATCAGTACCTTACTGCAGTGTAGTATACATCAGTACCTTACTGCAGTGTAGTATACATCAGTACCTTACTGCAGTGTAGTATACATCAGTACTTTACTGCAGTGTAGTATACATCAGTACCTTACTGCAGTGTAGTATACATCAGTACCTTTACTGTAGTATACAGTGTAATATACATCAGTACTTTACTGCAGTGTAGTATACATCAGTACCTTCAGTACCTTACTGCAGTGTAGTATACATCAGTACCTTACTGCAGTGTAGTATACATCAGTACCTTACTGCAGTGTAGTATACATCAGTACCTTACTGCAGTGTAGTATACATCAGTACCTTACTGCAGTGTAGTATACATCAGTACTTTACTGGTGATATTTCAGAGTAAAGACCAGGAGTACCTTGACCAACTGATTGAGCAGGAGAAACATGACACAGCAGTTCGAAAGCAAATGATTGAGGAAGAGGCCGCTAGGGATAAAGCTTTCAAGAAGAAGAACAAGGCTGCCCTGATAGATGAACTGGTGGGTACTGAAACTTTCTACGGAAGGTGAAGGCCAGCTATTTTGTATAGCAAGTGTGTTTCAGATCCAATTCTGCCTTGCCTCCATACTGTATTTAACACATGATGTATTTCAACATAGATACTGCCAGAGTGTAGTGCTTGTGTTAATGATCATAACTTTGGCTATTGTAGATGTTTTCTGACTTGTCTGCCACGGACATCGTGGCCACCCACAGAGAATGTGTGAACCAGCTTGAGGCAGCAAGCCGTGCATCCGCTCCCACCACCTTCTCCACCGGGATTAAGATAGTCAGTATATGCTTTATCTTTACGTTTTTTTAACCTTGATATAAACATACATTGCACTATTGAAGCATTCAAATTTTTCCTTATCCTGACTCATGCTTAATTGCTTGTGTCTTTCTTCTTGTGAATGATATTGGAACACTTGAATCCCCTTTGAAGCTCCCTTAAAAAAAGCGGATGTAAAATCACTCACCCAGTTTTATCTCCCTTGTGACTTTTGGCGGGAAAATGTGTCACATGATCAGACATGCCCCTCACTCTCTCCTTCTTCGCCCTTGAGGACGGTTGTGAGAGTGCCTGGGTCCCCTATACAGCGTTATATCCTTTAATTTTGAGGCCTTTGCTACTAAATTAGCTGTATACGGTTTTAGGATTGATATACCAACAATATGGTTTGAAATTTTGTCAAAATTATCTGTATTTGTTCACGTTGTTGACATGTGTTTTCATCGTGTTTAAACAAACTGATTGCGTTTATAACCGTTTGTTGTTGCCTACTGACATTCACCATTCTAGTGGTTTACCGGCTGCGTCTACGGAGCAGGTCGCTGTGACTGATGGCAGCTCCGGCTCCAAGAAGAGGTAGTCTACATCAACTATAACTTCATCGCAGTCGAAGAAGACGAGGGCATCGTCTTCCCAGAAGAAGAAATCGTCTACTAACAAGACTCCGGCGAAGTCTTCACATGGGGCAGCGCTTAAGACGAGGTCTTTTGCTACAGAGATCATCCCAGCAGATGAGCCACCCATCCTCATCCCTGAAGTGCCAGTGAGGAAGAAAACGAGGTCTTCATCTACAGTAACATCAGCAGTCATCTCAACGCAGTCAGACGTTTCATCAACGCAGACATCAGATAGAGATGGCAGTTCGTCACAAGTGGAGCAGTCCTTGGGAGAAGTCTCGGTACTCTCAGATGCATCGTCTGCAGTGCAGCAGCAGCAGTAGTCGTCGCAGAGCTTCAACCCCAGGGTCTTCATGCAGCAGTTTACACAGCAGATGTTGGACCTGATGGAACAGAGGTTCGCACAGGAGAAAGCAGCGGCGGAGGCCCCATCCACATCGAGCCTGCGCGAAGGTCAAGCAGCCTGCAGATCACATCCCACCGATGACAGCAGCCTGCGCGAAGGAGGAAGCATGCGCGAAGGAGGAAGCCTGCGCGAAGGTGGAAGCATGCGCGAAGGAAGAAGCATGCGCGAAGGAGGAAGCCTGCGCGAAGGCGGAATCCTGCACGAAGGAGGAAGCATGCGTGAAGGAGGAAGCATGCGCGAAGGCGGAAGCATGCGCGAAGGATCGCACACTCTACGACGTACTAGGACACCTTCACCGAAGGTGCATTTGCGAAGGAACAGAAACAGACGTTCACCGGAGAATCGCAGATCATCCTCCTCTGATATGGACAGCCATCAGGAGCCTTCGCGACTGCACCATAGAAGAGAATCTACACCTTCGCAAAGGCACAGAGATACATCTCCGCGCAGGTTTCCACGCAGGTCTCCACGCAGATCTCCACGCAGGAAAGAGACAGAATGGCAACCATCTCCAGAACTAGAAGCCTCTAAATCCGAAGATGATGGGGAATTATATTTTCCGATACAGAAATTAAATCCTGGATGTCTAACGAGGACTTCGATACACTTACTCTTCCACCCATCGATCCTGTCACAGATGTACCAGGAAACCTCAGCACAGCCTTCAGGAAGGCAATGAAGTGCCAGAGTCAGAGCGTCCCACCATTCAACGCCAAGAAATTCTCTCTTCACCACATGGAACCCTTCACAAAGGCCCCAGAGGTAGATGAGAACTACAAGATCATCAACGACTCCCGAGCCAGGACTTACAAAGTGGAAGATAAGAAGTTGGCACAACTAGACACAACTACCAGATGTACCTTCTTTGGCTTAACCAGGTCAAGAGCCATCAACGAAACTCTCATCGAGAAGGTTAGGAACTCGACCTCGGAAGAAGATAGAATGATCTACTCGGCATTACTAACCCAGAAGAAAGATCATCATTTCATGTCTGAACATCTGGCATCTACATCAGCAGGACTGACACTATTAATAAGACAAGGATTGCTGTCTTCCTGTACGTGGAGTGAATGCTTCACCAAGTCACTATACAGAGCTCCGTGGTCAGCACCATCTATCTTAGCAGGGGAAATTGAGGATGTGGCCAAGGAAGTAACGAAAGAGTCAAGGGAGGTAATGATGATCAAGTCCATCGACACACTAGCCAGTGTTATCCATCAGACCTCGCAACGCTACTCTGGCAAGTCGAAAGTTTACAGGAATACAAAGAGCCAGGGAAAAGAAATATGGCAGATCCTGAGGAGGCAAGGATTCTTTTCATCGCCCAACCGGAGCTCCCAGAGGTAACCCCAGAAGAGGCAGGGCATCCAGAGGTGCCAGGAACTTTAGACGCTGAAGGACCCCCAGCCGTTCCCATACAACCTTTAACAGTGGGTCGACGTCTACAACCCTATTGGAAGAATTGGGGAATTCTTCAGGACTTCTATGTATCCCAGATCCTACACAGAGGATACAAGATGTAACTACTAGCAGTACCACCATTGACAAGCTACTCTCTGGCCCACAATTATGCTGCCGACCAGAGGGAGAATCCACTCGACGCTATCACAACTCTACTCGAGAAGGAGGCGATCAAAGAAATAAAACAGGAGTTCGTCACGCCCGGTTTTTACTCCCCAATCTTCTTAGTACCAAAGAAAAGTTCCGACTTATATACAACATGAGGAAATTCAACCAAGATTATCTACGCAGTCCCGTAAAGTTCAGAATGATACATCTGCCTCAACTGCGACAACTCGTACGTCCATTAGACTACCTCGCCAGCATAGATCTACAGGATGAGTATCTTCACATCCCGATTCATCCAGACTCAAGGAAATACCTACGATTCCTCTTCAACGGACGTCACTTCCAATGGAAGGTGCTACCATTTGGAATATCGTCGGCCCCCTGGTTGTTTACTCAAGTGACAAAGTCAATCATCTCAATTCTCTACATCATCGAGGTCTACGCAGTGCGTTTTACCTGGACGACGGGGATTCAAGCTCATCAAGATCCCAGTCAACTCAGACTGCAACTAGTCTTCACAATCAGGCTGCTCACACAACTAGGATGGCTAGTAAATCTCCTCAAATCGGAACTAGAACCCACACAGGATCTGCAATTCCTAGGAATACGGTTCATCACATCGCAGAATCGCATAGTCGTCCCAAAAGAGCTTTGGGTCAAGAAACAACAAATGATATCTCAAGCACTATTCTCTCCGTTACCACTACGAAGTTGGCAGAGCCTACTTGGTCTCCTCACGTCAGCACAAGACATGACACGCAGAGGTAGACTACATCTGCGCACACTACAAGTGTTCGTGAAAGCTCATCTAGACAGTCCGGACTCCTTCGGACTTTCGGACGGACTGAAACCATATCTCCTATGGTGGACTCGGAAGTCAAATGTTTGCGGAGGAACCTACTTATCAGAGCCAGAGTACAACACTCATCTCTACGTAGATGCATCACTTCAAGGATGGGGAGCCCACCTCAACAACGAGGTGGCAGCAGGGAAATTGTCGAGTCAGGAGCAAAATCTGCAAATCAACATGCTCGAGATGAAAGCAGTCATAAACACCTTACTACATTGTTCCAGCATACTAAGGAACGCACAACTGATGATCCATACGGACAACTCCACAGTGGCGTTCTATGTCAACAAACAAGGATCAACAAGATCAAAGAATCTACTAGATCTCAGCTTTCATCTGTTCAGCATAATAGACAATTTGAACATCGACGTGAAAGCATGTCACATTCCCGGAGCCAAGAATGTGATAGCAGACGCCCTATCTCGTCCAACACAACCATCCCCAACGGAATGGATGTTACACCCAGAATCATTCAGATGCATCATACAGAGGATAGGATCTCCACTGATAGACCTGTTTGCTACAAGGTTCAACAAACAAATACCAACATATGTCTTTCCGGTTCCGGATCCACAAGCATGGGCAACAGATGCTCTAAGCATCTCCTGGGAAGGATTAAACGCATACGCGTTTCCACCTCCAGCTCTAATACCGCACACAGGGACGTGTCACGCTTAGAAACAGCGTTAGAAAGACATATAGGTATATAGACCTTACCCTAGAACTATATAAAAGGAAAGAGATGTAACGACGGAACCACACCCTCCTCAATCAAAGTTAGATTTCACCATGTAAACTATTTTTCAGGCCCCGTCGAGGCCTACGGATCGAAAGCGAGATGATTTCCCTACAAAATGAGCTATAAATGGTCACAATCGGATCATTATTTCAAAAGTTATATGCCACGACTCACCGAAAACAGCTACCTCCGCAATTCCAAGCCAAAATCAAGACAGCGAAAACTCACCTGTTAAATTCGTTTATTAATTCCAGTCACGTTGACAGCACCTATGTAGGGCTAGATTCGATTGGCAGCGGCATTCCAGGGGTCTAAAAACTTATTGCAACATCTACAAATCATTTCCTCGACAATAAGCAGGCATTTTCTCCAAAACCATCGGCAATCATACTCACTTGTTTTCGGTGAGTCGTGGCATATAACTTTTGAAATAATGATCCGATTGTGACCATTTATAGCTCATTTTGTAGTGAAATCATCTCGCTTTCGATCCGTAGGCCTCGATGGGGCCTGAAAAATAGTTTACGTTGTGAAATCTAACTTTGATTGAGGAGGGTGTGGTTCCGTCGTTACATCCCTTTCCTTTTATATAGTTCCAGGATAGGGTCTATATACCTATATGTCTTTCTAACGCTGTTTCTAAGCGTGACACGCCCCTGTGATACCGTAGGTATTGCAGAACATAAAGCAGACGAAGAACCTGCAACTGATTTTAGTTGCGCCCTACTGGCCAGTGAGGGTGTGGATTCCCATCCTCATACAAGAACTCGGAAATCCAACCCTACAACTTCCAGAGTGGCCGAACCTACTATTTCATCCGCACACCAAGCAAGTACACGGCGATCCAACAGTATTCCAACTACACGCATGGAAACTTGCTTGAAGAAAAGAGGATACTCCGCCAGAGCAGCGAACGCAGTCACATTAGCTCTACGTAGAGTTTTGAGAAATATGCTTTAAGGAAGGGCTTCACGGCAATGGAAGCAACACATCCTCAAGTGGCGGAATATCTTTGTCATCTAAGACAAACCAGGCGGTTAAAAGGTTCAACACTCTCTACATACCTAGCGGCCCTCAGTACAGTTATCACCATGAAGACGGGTGTGAAACTGACTAAAGTACCAGAGATACTAGCTCTACTACGCTCCTTTAAGTTGGAAGACCAACAAGAGAAATTCAAAGCACCTGCTTGAGATCTCACCGTAGTCTTACAGCATCTCACCAGTGATGCTTACGAACCACTAGGAAGGACATCCTATGAGTTTCTAACACATAAAACTCTGTTCCTGGTCGCCTTGGCAACAGCAGCTCGGATGTCAGAAATACATGCTCTGGACTTTGAACGAATACGATTTGATGCACATCGCAATATCATACATCTGGGATTGAGATGGGATTTCATAGCAAAGAACCAATTGCCCAGTCAGCCAGACAGGCAATTCCACATCCCAGCACTTTCATCAGCTCTTGGACCACAGGATACCCAGGATCTATCCTTATGTCCAATCAGATCATTACAAATTTACCTACAAAGGTCTAAGATGAGGAGACGAAAATTCAAGCGCCTTTTCATCCCTTTATCTACGGAGACACCTACAGAAATCTCACATACAACAATATCAATATGGGTGAGAGCCGTCACATTGAGAGCCTATAAAGCAGCAGGACTCAAGCCACCACGAGCCTCCAATCCTCATGAAGTTAGAGCACTGGCGTCGACACTTGCTCTACATGGAAATTGCTCAATCAAGACAATAATGGAAAGCTGCTTTTGGAAGTCAGAGACGGTGTTTGCCAACCACTACCTCAGAGACATTGCTACCGAGGATGTCTCCGGTATCCACCAGTTTGGCCCTCTTGTTGTAGCACAACAATTGACGGTTGCTCAAAGACGCTGAGATGAATTTCACCCTTTATCACATGACTTGTAAAAGCCGACACTCGGAAGAGTTGGAGCTTAGAGTCCGTGCGCATGTCTTAGATAGGCTAGCATGAGTGACAGACCCTATACTTGTAAGGACTTACTCGTATATGAAGAAGGGTCACTTCTCCATTGATGCGGAAATCAAATCATGGAGTCGTATAAATCCAATTTTACTGTCAGGAGAAGCGGTTCCGGAAAATCTGACAAGTTGTGGTCCCCCCAAAACTCATCAGAGGAAGCTGGAAGGAAGGATCAGCATAGTACTACAAGAAGTTCCCTCAGGGGGGGTATGCAGGACGTAAATCAGCATGGAATCCAGAGTGGCTTGACCCACCACCGTTTCCGTTGGATTCTACAAGCAATTAAGCATGAGTCAGGATAAGGAAAAATATGTAATGTTTTTATTAAAATTGATATTTTATACTTATCCTGACTCATGAGGTAAGCCCTCCCAACCTCCCCTCATGGCACTCTGGATTCCCTGTAATCCAGGTGTCGGGCGCTTATTCAGGAGAGAGTGAGGGGCATGTCTGATCATGTGCCGCATTTTCCCGCCAAAAAGTCACAAGGGAGATAACACTGGGTGAGTGATTTTACATCCGCTTTTTTTAAGGGAGCTTCAAAGGGGATTCAAGTGTTCAACTATCATTCGCAAGAAGAAAGAGACAAGCAATTAAGCATGAGTCAGGATAAGCATAAAATATCAATTTTAATAAAAAAATTACATTTTTTTTGTATTCGTAGTATGAGTCCAGTTTGTGGTAAACAGATTTAATTGTTGAAGGTTTGCTTGATGACAGCAATTTTCAGTTCATCTGAATCCGAAATAAGTGACAAAGAAAGTTCAAATTTTTAAGCTTAAAATGTCTCACACTTGGTATCTCTCCCATCTCTATCAATCCTGAGTGGAAACGGCTTGGAACCCTCAAAACGTTACCAGTTTCAGAATATCTCACAAAAATGCACCCAGCAGTTATCACCACCTTCTTTGAGCCCTTATTCCAGTAAATTATGAAAAGGAAACATTGTAAGAAGTGTAGAGTTACTTTTTCACTGTGGATGTGGATCCTCTCTCGTATTGCCCTGATTGCAGAGAAACTTGTTTTTGGCAAGATCATTATCCAGCTTGTGTGTAATTGGCACAGGTTGATTTCAGGATGTATTTGGACAAGTTTATTTAAAAAGAGTGTCAGATTAAGGCTCAACTTGGGAGTAAGGGCATTGAAGAAGATGAAAGTGGTCGTCGGAGAGCGAAGGGGGCATGAATGAAAGAACGATTAGTAGAGGATCACTCCTTATCTCTTAACGAAGAATCTGACTTCTTTTTGACTGGAGATTTGATTACTTCTACAGATTATGAACCATTTGCTGTCAGGGATCTTGAAACTATCACCTAGTGTTTACCTGGGAGATAGTGTTTTTGCTTAGTGAAATCCATAATTTGTCCTTATCCTGACTCATGCTTTATTGCTTATCCCCCTTCTCCTTTCAATGGTTACGTGGAAACTTGAACCCCTTAGTTCCCTGAAGAATTGTAAAATCACTCACCCAACGAGTTGCCTCCCTTTTCCCGCCAAAGCTGTCCCAGGAGACTTGAGCCCAGCTCTCATCCCTCTCTCCTTCATCGCTCAAGCAGACAAATGGGTGGTCACTATGGGTCCTTTTGCGCCTAATATCCTTTATATTTTGGCCTCTTTATCCAAATTAAGGCCATGAATTGTATTTCGGTTTTATATATATGAAGCCACTAGTTAAATATGCAAAACTTGACAAAAATGACTTTAAAAACTACCGCCCGGTTTCTAATCTGACTTTTCTCTCCAAACTTATTGAGAGAGCAGCTACCAAGAGGTTGATGGATCACTTGTCAAGCAACAGCATCTTAGACGAGTACCAATCAGCTTACCGCCCACACCACTCTACCGAAACTCTCCTTCTAAGAGTGGTAAATGACCTAAGATGCCTGGTTGATAGAGGTGACGTGGCAATTCTGACACTCTTAGATCTGAGTGCGGCATTTGACACTGTGGACCACAAGATTCTTCTCCATACTCTTGAACATAACTCTGGAATCGGCAGACAAGCACCGGCCTGGTTCTCTTCATACCTGTCTGCTAGACACCAGTCAGTCACAGTGTCGGGCAGCATCTCACAGAAGATTACTCTGTCATGTGGACTTCCACAGGGATCTGTTCTGGGCCCAGTGCTCTTCCTGATTTACATCAACTAACTCTCTCTGATCAGTGACAAATTCTTAACACCACACTTTTCCTATGCAGATGATAACCAACTCCTGACAAAGTTCAAACCAAATAATGCCCAATCAACGTTGAAAGAGATTGAGAATTTTACTTTGGAAATCAAGACATGGATGCTTGGCAGAAAACTAAAACTGAATGACACTAAAACAGAGGTTCTCGTTGTTGGGAAACCAAAGAGCTTGGAGAAATTGAACATTGATAGTGTGAAGATTGGTTCAGCTAACATCACACCGTCAGCTGTGATAAAAGATCTTGGTGCTTATATTGATTCGGGCCTGTCTCTAGATTCGCATGTGGATAAGTTGTGTCATACCTGCTATTACCACCTCAGACTCATTGGGACAATTAGGAACATCCAGATTGGATTACTGTAATAGCCTTCTATACGGACTCACCAACGGACATCTCAATAAACTACATAAAGTCCAAAATACACTAAACGAGACCATATCACCCCTGTACTCTCATCATTACACTGGCTCCCAATCAAGTTCCGGATAGACTTCAAACTTCTTTGCATTGTGTATAAATGTTTGCAGAATCAAGCTCCTTCATATCTCTCTGAACTTCTCACTGTGTACACTGTGTACTCCCCGACCCACATATTGCTGAGTCTACCAGAACTCTCAGATCTTAAGACCAATGCCTTCTCTCCATTCCGAAAGTTCTCCTTTCTTCCTTTGGCAAGAGGTCTTTCCAGTATGCTGGCCTACTCTCTGGAATTCTCTCCCTCTCCACATAAAGCAGTCTCCCACATTGGAAACTTTCAAAATTAAGTTGAAGACTTATTTTCCAAAGCCTATCCCCTAAAATCAATCTTTCTGTCATCAATTTCAATGTATACTTATTTACTATTTTATCCTCTGTAAACATTGTATGTATGCCTTGAGCATGTATCAGTGGGTGGAAAATGGTGTGCTAAAAATATCCATTTTTATTATTATTATATATTATCTTCACGATGTAAAAATTTGTGCAAATTTTAACTAATTGTTGTGTTTACACTCCGTTGCAGGTGACTGTTTACATATGGTAGTGTGTCAACAATGCAGGCTACGGTTTTCTGCGGCTGATCCACACCCTGTGTGTTCTTCCTGTGTCATTCATTCGTGCTCTTTAGTCTCATGTTGTAAATATTGTGCGAATTTATCACCACTTCAATTTAATATATATTTATTAGCACGTTTACGCAAGGAAATGGAGAAAAGGAAGCATGATAGCAGGGCAGCTGCTGATATGGGTGCCTCTCAAGCATCGGAGTGTGAGTTGTTGGAGCAATCTTTGGAGATTCATTCCAGGGTTTCTCCCTTCTCCGTCGCTCTTACTGAGACAGCTACACAGCCAGCCCTAAGAGGAAGTCCCCTCTTAGGGAAGAGACTGAACTGCAGAGGTTAATTAACTGCAGAGGTTAACTAGATCAATGAAGTCCACAAAGGTAGCTACATCGTTCGAGTATGCCTTGACGGCATTAGATAATCACCATCTCAAACCGCAAATCATCATAACTTCTTTTCAGAAGGCGTCGACTTCCACCTCTACGGGGTTCGCGAACCCTAGCACACAATCACAATCATCAAAATCTTCAACGTCGAGAAAGAAACATTCATCTCAATGTAGATCTTCGTCTACAACATCAGGGTTCACGAACCCCTCGGAGAACAATCAACCAGCATCACCTTAGTCTGCTTGTTCTACTATTGTCTCCACACAGTTCGCAGAAGGGTTCGCAAACCAGTCTACCTGTAATCAATCGACTTTGTCTCTACCGGTGAACCCATGTATGCCTAACGGAGTAATACGACTGCATTCGTGAACACTTCAGGTAATCCTACACTACCGTTGGACCAGGATTTTGTGGCTAATGTCACACGACAAGTGGTTTTAGCCGTGCAACAACAACAAATCAGCCAATCCACTTCAACGAGGAAGCAGCGGCCTCAGATACTAGTGTTCATGAATTACAGGATTCAACTATTTTCACAGACTCTGAGGTCTTATCGTGGATAGCAGATGGGTTACCGATAGCATCGCCAATACATACCTCTAACCCGGCAGAGACTTACTGCATAGTCGACGAAGACTTACACTGCCGATACCACCGATTAAGCCAATATCAGAGGTCCCGTCTAACCTCAAATCAGCATTCGCGAACGCTACCAGATCTCAAGGACAGTATATGCCACCGTTTTACGGGAAGAAATTTCCCTATCACAAATTGGATCCATTCTTCAGGGCGCCAGATATAGATGACGACTTCCGTCTCCTAAGCGACTCTAAATCACGCAGCTATAGAGTTGAAGATAAGAAATGACAACATCTACACACGACTACAAGAAGGATTCTTTTTTCAGACTAGCTAGATCCCGGGCTATTAATGAAGCCTTTATCAACACATTCCAGAATCCTGAAATGGACATGGAAAGGATGGTCTTATTGGCACTTGTCACCCAAAAGAAGGATGAAGAATTCATGTCCGACCACCTTGCATCTCACATTGGCGGGCCTGACCTTATTGAGATGACAAGGGCTCCTCTCGTCCAGTAACTGGCCAGATTGTTATACTCAGTCGTTACTGCGTAAATGATGGGCAGCACCAACTATATTTGACAGCGGCATTAGACCAGAGTCTCGGCCAGGATACCAAGGATCAGATGCTCATCAGATCACTGGAGACTATGAATAACATGTACCGGCAGACATCACATTGAGACAATTTAGTTCAAAATTCCAAGGCATACAGAGAGCCAAAGACAGGAAACCAGCAGGATTTCGAGGAAGCAAATCAGGCAATTTTCATCGTCCATTCGGCAATTCAAGAGGACGCTCCGGGAGAGGTCGTTCTTCAGGAACCTCCCGATTCTCTCGCCAATGACCTAGTATGGTGATCTACCTAGACTATCAACGAAAACCAGACAAGTTCAAGATGGTGCACTTACCACAATTGTGACATCTAATCAGACCCAACGACTACCTAACAAGCATAGATCTTCCAGATGTCTATCTGCACATCCCCATACATCCGACCTCAAGAAAGTATCTACGATTCCTGTATCAAGGGCAGCATTATCAGTGGAGGGTCCTCCCCTTTGGAATTTCCTCGCCTCGTGGCTATTTACACGTGTGACAAAGCCCATAGTCTCCTTTCTACATCAGAAGGGAATTTGCAGTGCTTCTTACCTAGACTTAGGTCAGCACAAGACAGAGGAAGGTTGCATGCAGTTACACTGCTTCCTTCAACCTCACTTAGACAGTTTACAGAAGATATCTACCTCTCAGAATCTGAAGGAATATCTTCTTTGGTGGACAAACAAGTCGAACATCTGCAATGGAATGTATTTACAAGAGCCGTCCTACAATCTACATCTCTTCGTAGATGCATGGAGAGCACACTTCAGTGAAGAGGTTGCATCAGGAGTTTGGTCACTAAAAGACCATAAAC
The DNA here is from genome assembly GCF_003918875.1 of Haliotis rubra. Classification (NCBI taxonomy): domain Eukaryota; kingdom Metazoa; phylum Mollusca; class Gastropoda; order Lepetellida; family Haliotidae; genus Haliotis; species Haliotis rubra. The sequence continues at coordinate 451,723 of NW_025766137.1, forward strand.
ATAAATCAACTGGAATTCAAGGCAGTTCTCATCGAGAAATCAAATACTTATGATTCATGTGGACAGCTCAACAGTAGCTTCTACATAAATCTTCAAGGTCAACGAGATCAGCGCCACTACTGCAACTGATGTTCCAACTCTTCAACCTAGCGGACAATCCCAACTTATGGATGAAAGCTTATCACATTCCAGGAACAAAGAACGTCCTAGCAGACGCCTTATCCAGACTGGTCCGACCATCTCCCACAGAGTGAATGCTGCATCTGGAGGATACTTTAAGATGTTCAATTTGAAATCTCTACGATGATAAATGGAAAAGTTTTGATCTGTTCACTACCCGCAATCCTCAAGTAGCAGAATACTTATGCCATTTGAGAGCTACTAGACACTTGAAGGGATCTACACTCACAACATACTTGGCTGCAATGAGCTCCATTATCACCATGAACACAGGAGTTACACCCACTAAAGTACCCGAACTCGTTGCTCTACTGAGATCATTTAAACTAGACGATCAGCTGCAAAAGGTTAGAGCTCCAGCATGGAATCTCAACATAGTGCTGCAACATCTTACCAGCGACGACTATGGACCACTAATAGACATAACTTTGGAATTGCTAACTCAGAAGACATTATTCCTCCTTGCCTTAGCTACAGCGGCTAGGATGTCAGAAATACACGCGCCCTCGACTATGGGCGAACTAAGTTCAACTCCAGAGAGCATGCTGCAGTCCGTCTGGGACTAAGATGGGTTTTTACAGCTAAGAATCAACTACCTGGCCAACCAGATCATCAATTCCATGTCACGTCATTGTCTTCAGTCCTCGGACAACATGACACAGAAGACTCGTCATTATGCCGAGTCAGAGCTTTAAAAATATACTAACAACGGATTGCTACAAAAAGGAGGGAGTTCAAACGTCTCCTTATACTGCTATCAACCGCCACGACTATTGAAGTCTCCCGAACTACTATCTCGTATTGGATCAGAGCTGTCATCCTACAAGCTTACAAAGCAGCAGGGCTGGGCCCTCATGGAACCTCCAACCCACACAAAGTTAGAGCATTAGCCTCGACATTCGCCCTACATGGGAATCGCTCTTTATCTTCCATCAGTGGAGGCTGCTTTCAGAAATCAGACACTGTGTTTGCCAAGCACCATCTTCAAGTCATCGCTACAGAAGATGATCCATCAGTTTAACCCACTTGTGGTAGCACAACAACTCATGATTCCAGCTAGAATATGAGAAACTCACCCCTATCACGCAGGCTCATTGATGCTAAGGTAGCAGACACGTTGCCATCGGCGGAGAGTCCATGTTCCCCTGTCTTACAAGATAAATCAGTGCATGAGTGATATAGACTCAGTTATGGTAACGCCCTTGTTTTAAAGAACAAATAAACTTTGTTTTTTTGTACTCTTTTAACTATTACATATGAAAGATTTATGGTTAGACATATGCGGAACACCAAATTCATTCTTAAAAGACTTGTGGTTAATTAATACCGAGCGATTAAAAGTTGCCAAAAAGTCGCCTGCTTCACTCTCGCCCGCCAACGAAACCACAGACAGGTTACGTAACTCTGTCGCCAGAGCACTGCAGTGACGTCCTCGTACTTTAACTATAATAGTTCAGGGCGAAAGTGTGCTTTATATTACTATACATGGTGGTAGAGCGAACTGTATTTCTTAAATTGATATTTTATACTTAATCTGACTCATGATATAAAGCCCTCCCAACCGTCCCCTCTCAGCACTACAGGCTTCACTGTAAGACCCAGTGTAAGGCTTTATCAGGAGAGAGTGATGAGAGTCGGGCTCCAGTCACATGGAACAGCTTTGGTGGGAAAAGGGAGGCAACTTGTTGGGTGAGTGATTTTACGATTCTTCAGGGAACTAAGGGATTCAACTTTCCAAATAAACATCAAAAGGAGAAGGGAGATAAGCAATAAAGCATGAGTCAGGATAAGTATAAAATATCAATTTTATCATAAAAATTACATTTTTGGATGTGAATAGAAAGTTTGAGACGGCTTGACAAGGGAATGTTTATCTTGGTCTCAGATGGGAATTTGGTTCCATGAATCAAAAACCTGGACAACTGAATAGATTGCTTACTATCCATCCTTTGTTGATGATCCTGGGCCCAGATGTGGAGGATCTGTATTTGTGTCTGGTTCATGCTTTACTATGTTACCGTGACGATTGGAAAACTCCGATGTGCTGGGAGGACACTGTTCATGCCTCTGTTGTAAGTGTCTACATCACAAGTATCGAGAACTTCCTCAACCATCTCAACACCAAGTATCCTCGCCCAGTTCACTCTGGAGAAAGACTCAGACAACCAACTAAATTTCCTGATGTCAGAGTCAAGAAAAAAGACAACAACAATATTGTAGACCAGTGTGTACCGTAAACCCCCACACAACAACGAGTAACATCACCATTTATCAAACTATCCCCCACCAATCAAGAGAGGTATAATGGCTCCAAAACCATCTACTCAGTACCTGAACAACTACAAGCAGAACTCCAAAACCTGCACCTCAAACTACCCTTCTGTTTAAACAGCATCGTCAAAACCACCTTCAACCCAAAAGATAAGTCCCCACATCAACAAACAGCCTGCTTTAGATAGGTACAGCTTGTCTCCAAAACAATGCACTCCTCAAACAGCAAGTCAACAGCAAGTGGGCCAGAGAGACAAAAACCAACAGGACAATCTCCAATCCAATGGCCGACCAGCCCCAACACCTACAGGTGACCCTACAGGTGCAGTTTACCATATACAAAGTGACATTGGTCACTCATATATCATTGAAACTTCAAGGCTCTTTACTGTAACAAGTAAGGAACACCAAACCTGGGTAAAAAACAAACACTCTAAATCCGCCATCTCTGACCACATCCAAGCCCAGCCAGACCGCCGCATGAAACCAGCAATCAGGTCCACTAGAAGATCAAGAAACTACTAGAAACCATTCACATCAAGAGACTCCAACAAGCCATCAACAGAGACCAATGATATTACATCCCTACTACCCACCATCAACTCACCACAAGCAATCTTGATGCTATCTCTCATTATTCTCATTGTCCATCACATTACAGGCTACCTCAATAATCTCTCCCTTGTTTATGCTTTATTGTGTAAACATCCATGACACTTTGTACATCATCCTTGTCTATTGTGCAAACATCCATTAGCATTATCATCCTATACATTACTGTACATTCGTAAGTGTACTAATATATAAAGCCTTTGCCAACAGTACTGTGCATCGCTTGCTTGATAATGGTGCTAGCATCTACACCAAAACGTCGAATATGTTGTAATAAAAAAGTTGTACATCTATAGAACTATCTCTCTTGTTCTGCATTGGCATAAATGCAAAGTGTATGATAGATGAAGTTTAAATGAACTGAAGATTTGAAATTAGCTTGCATGTTTATGTGCCTATCCTTTTTTACATACTAAACTCTACCTGCCCCTCTACGGTAATTACCAGCCTTGGCTCATGACTCATGAGGTCACACAACCAGAGGGGCAAGTTGCACATACTGTATGGGCAGTCAGAGCTGTGATATTGACAAAGGTGGTGATATCTGCTGGGTGCTTTTCAGTGAGAGGTTTTGCAACTGGAAACATTCTAAGGATTCCAAGCATCTTTCCACTCAGGATTGATACAGAAGGGAGAGGTGGAAAGTGTGAGATAGAATAAGTATATTGATATATAATTTATTGGGAAAGACTTCCGTCTGTATCCTCCCTTAACCCTAACCCTAACTCTGAGCCTGATAATCCAATGTCTGTATGCACAATGTCATTTTTAAACTTATTTTATGGCTTCTAGTCATATCATATTACCTGAATATATGTATGTATCTTTTATTAATTGTAAAAATTTAGGGGGGATACCGGTGGAATGTTACAATTTATTATAAAATTTTCAAATTTACACTATGGGGATTTCGGAGCAGAATATATCCCTTGTACCCCATGCTTTGTGCGAGAGAATTGTGGTGTATAACCAGGCTCATGAAATGTCGGGGCGGTGGGGTAGCCTAGTGGTTAAAGCGTTGGCTCGTCACGCCAAAGACCCGGGTTCGAATCCCCACATGGGTACAATGTTTCAAGCCTATTTCTGGTGTTCCCCGCCGAGATGTTGCTGGAATATTGCTAAAAGCGGCGTAAAACCAAACTCAGTCAGTCAGTCAGTCATGAAATGTCACCTTGCCCCAAGAACTCTCACAATCAATCTCTGTTTTACCTGGCCAACATTCAAATCTTGGGTCCATCACCATATGCTGCTTGAATATTGCTGATGGTAAAGTAAACCAACATTTGCTCACTTTTGGTTTTTAATATTCATTTGAACTTGCCTTGCAGGGTCACCATGACACTGTGCTGCCGTTGCCTGGTTGTGAGGACAATGGAGATGCATATATGTACCTGCCTTATGACTTGAACAACAGCGGCCCCAGCCTGATTGACCAGGAAGCTATACATAACCTAGGGTAAGACTCACAAGGATATATCTAGTGTACAACAGGTAGCAAAGCATAATGGACATTACAAACTGCACAGTGACTGCTACTATCCTCGTGGATATTTGGTAGATAAACCCTATATGTTTTCAATTTGGATAAGTGTAGTTATTCCTTGTATTGCCAGTGTTGTTGCAATTTTATTAGCTGGAACGCTTGTTCTGGAATCCAAAAAATGGAGTAGTGCCCAAACACTACCCCACTTCATCTGCCTACATCTTGCTAAGCCTGGTTTGTGGTCAGTGCTACATTTTTTCCTGAATCCTTGATGTGATCCCTTTTTACAAAGGTTAATGTTTTGTATTGACTATTTGTTGTTTGTACACATGTGTATTCATTTAAGTCTCAGTTATGTTTTATCCATGTGGGTTTTCATGTTTACATGATTGGTAGTTTGGCCACGTACTGGTAGTTGCATCAAACCTGGTTGTCATGGCCCCTCATGTGAATTTCCCATTGTACATTTTAGATGGAGTCTCTTTTACAGACGGTGATCCGACCAATAATCTGTTTGTGGATGCTTTATCATCTTGAAACTCAAGTACAACACTGGTACATACAATAGATTGGAGTTTGTAGCAGTCATTTGGGTCTTTCAGCAATGTGCAACATTCTCTCAGTTTCCCTTGTATGATGACAGATGACGCTGCAGTGGTGTACAAACAAATAGGGATCAACTCTCCCCCAACTGCCCTCAATCTGGCAGCTTGAATATACCATCTGATTGGTACATCTTTAGATGAAGCATCACCCTCATCACATACCATTAGCTGTGCACAAGTATGCTTTTTATTGTGACAAATAAACCGTGGAGAAACCCTGAAAATATTACCACCACAGTGTTCGACAAACGACTTCCAGTATTTATCTCTCCAGTTGTGGATCAACCAACAGTTGGGAAGTTCCACATTCATACCAGCCTCCACCTATGATGCTTCCATGAGTTCTGCAAAAGAGCTGAAAAAAGACTACTCTTTGATTGATTATAGTCACGCCTTATTGGCCAACTGGGATTTGGAGCTGGTACAAAGTGGCCCAGAAATCCCGTCCAGTTGCTAGAATGGTGGAACCTCACTTACACTGACATCATCAGCCTGCAGAGTTGTTTGGTCTGCATCTGTAGCACATCTTAAAAAGCCCTAACTAACAAAGGCTTGTCTAGGAGTGCAGCAGAGATGTGAAGGTGTCTTCATGACATGAAGTGGAACTTGTTTTTTTGTTATGCAGAGGAGGGAATGTATGGCATCTGCACTGAACTCCATGGTATCAATCTTAGTCAACCTGCAGTGGAATATGAACCTAAAAGTGGTTCTGTCATTTCTGTATGCCAGGGGTCAACTCAAAGCTGCGAAGGGTCACAAGGTGAACACAGCTCCAGCAGATGAGGTGATTATCAAAGGCTTATGACAAAAGAATCTGACACATAAATTTCTATTCTGGTGGAAGAGAATATATTTAAGATTTGTCATGTTGCCCAGTTTAGCTTGATGTTTCCAGTCATACCTTTTCTTACTGTTTGAGAGTTATATTCTGGAGGCTTATGCTGGCTATTTCATCTCAAGCTCACAAGCCTCTTCACACAAAGTGCTTGGCTACAGACTTTGTCAAGTGCTGCTCCTAGTCTCCGGACTCTACCTTCACCAACTTTACAGAAGGAACTTAGTTAAGCACCCCATGACATATCTCATCCTTGAATGAGCCCCGATCTTAACCCTTTGGAGCATATCTGGGACATGATTGGTCGTCATGTGCAACAAAGGAATCCTCCTGTACAGAACCTGGTTATTGTTTCGGCTTGTTGTACAGAGGTAGTAGTTATGTCAGTAGCGCAGGCCTCTACATTACGGCGGTGATTGATGATCCCGAATTTTTAAGATTCCTCCGTCATCTACAATCCGATCTTCAACTTTGATGAATGATTCGATTCAATGAATCTACCCTTCGACAAAGATATCAGCTCTACAACCACCCGGTTTGACATATTTGTCGAGAAACTTGACGATGATGTGAAAGGAAGGGTGCTGAGGTTGACGAAACAGACCATGATTACACCCAGCGATACACCACAAAGCTGCTGCGAGTAGTCTGTATACAGTAACAAGACTCAGTGAAGCGTTGCACAATATTCCTGAATATCAAGCTGGTCTATTTATGCACAGTTTCTGCGTGTGGTATCAGCAGTGATGTTTGGTCAAGTAGCTAGCGTCACTTTACCCAGATTCTATGGGTTTGGACTCGCCTGGTTAATTGATGTCCGTGTTGTCCGTTTTTTTTACACTATTGCATTGTGGGTAGCATTTGCAATGGCGGACTACTGTTTGTTTACCGGAGACTTTTGATGATACAGTCACTATGAAGTGCCCTGACAGACTTGTCTTGAACCCACGAAGCGGATACCTATCCCAGCCTTTAATAGACCGATCCAGTCCCGGCCGATAAGCCCCGCCCACTTCGTTTTTAACGTTAGGGGGGACAACCACGGACTAATCACAATGGCGTCACCGCCGGCGAAATGTACGTGATTGCGAATGTTGTTGATGAATTATGCTTGTTGTACTTTGGTATCCGTCGTTTGTGAATGATATTTTAAAAGGAAAGTTATACGTATTTTATTTTCAATATATTTTAGTTGACAGGTTGTATAATTGGCGAGTGAAAAAGTACTTAGATCTACATGCCCGATGAAAAATCGTCTCAGACTGGGAAGCGTATTTTCTACCAAATAATCGATCCGGCAATTCACGTTCGTCTAACATATTAGCAGGGGAAAGGTAACTGAATTATGTTTGTTGTTTTTTTCTCAAAAATTCCCATCGTAATATTATAAAAACCGTGAACACAACCACATGTTCAAGTTACAGATCGTTCCGGTATCTATAAAATAAATTGTCAAAACTGCGGCGTGCCACCTTTATTTATTTATCCGTTGTTCAGCTTTAAGTTTGAGAAAACTTAGGTTTCTACCTTTCAAGGGACAACGCCAGGAAAGCAGTATCCCGTCTACTACTTCGTCCACCTTGTTTGTCTGTATATATATTATCTGGAAAACGTTACTGGACCTGTTAACACAGTATGTTTCCATGGATGTATCTGGACATACCAAGAAGCAAATATTCAGCAGATAATCTGCAGCTATTCTCAGTAAAATTTCTCTCTTCCAAATCTGTACACCATCCTAAAATGACACTGAATATAAGGAAATCCATTTTTTAAATAATCCTTTCCAATTTATTTTTCTATGTGTACTTAGTTATGGAATCCTAATCTTCAAACCTCCACTATAATGGACTTCAGGAACTGCCAGCATTTATCTACAGGTATGTCACACCACCATAAACACAAAGAATCCAAGATACAGTCTGCACCTGTACACTGACACATCTTCCATAAATAGGAAACGTGTGATGCAAAATCTTTGAACAGAGGATCCACAGTTATCCGTACAATTAACTAGCATTGAAACAGAATGTTACACAACATACAAATATACTGCTTTTTCTTTAGAGATATTTAACTGCTAACTACTATTGTAAACAAGAGGCAAAGAATATATTCAAAGTTTAAAGCTATTTGTCAATAAAATTACATATTGACATTATTGCTTCTTAGACAATGATAATCTTTGTTTTATTAGATCTGAGACCATATCCCTTAGGGAAATAACACTAATTCTGATCTATTTCCTTTCCTGAGATACTTACTAGTGTCATCAAACTATATTATAGTTGCTTAAAAATTTGGTAAAAGTCATAACAAAAGTTTAGGAAAACATACATGAAAATGTCTTGAAGCTTTCACCTCCTGCAATTAAACCAGTGTGCATTTTAATATGAATTTAAGCCTATTTTCCAAATAAGCACCAACAAACCTTGAACAATTTGTCCAAAAACAACATCTTAAAAAACACTACTTTGGCTCAGTCTTCAAATATTGGTAACCTCCTCACAAGCTGATGAATTCTAAGAAGTATTACATGAAATCGGGGTTGAATGTCATGTTTCAATATCCATTCCAGTTACATGAACAGTCAACTTAGAATTCTGTAAGTTACTTGGTTCCATGACTGAATAATGCCTGGGTGTGACCAAAATGTAGCCTTTGTTTTTCTTTCAAATTCTCTGGATGTTGAAATAACTTTATTATGAGTCACTCTCTGAATAAACATATTATTTAAAGACCAAATATAACTTAAAACAAACTAGCTATCTAAGTACCAAGTGTTTGTTCAGCCATGATATGTATATAGTGTTTTTTTGCCTAGTTCTGCCTTAACTTCACATGAATCTGATCATTGAGACAGTTAAGTAATTATTAATAATTGATTGGAGTATTATCTATTTTATTACCTTTCCACGTTTCCTGGAGGAGGCAAGATTCTTAAAACATACCTTGCTATCATTTCCAGTGAATAATAATTAAAATGACAGAACTATGTTATTACTCCTAAAGTGTACCAATGTACCCCCACCCCACCCCAAACCCAACCTTACAAGTAAAAAAATTATACTTTGACAAAAATCAAAACAAATAATGTTCTCATAGTTAGGAAATAAACTTATATTTCACTCTGTCCGATATTCCAGAAAGTCACTATTCTTCTGACATTTTCGTTTTTAGTCTCCGATTCACATTTGAGTAAAGCTAAATCAATTCAAGGTCCAATCTCTTTATAGATATTCTGAAATATTTAAGACATGGTTTTACAGACACTCATGAATTAATTTTGATGTTTAGATATTAGTGATAGGCAACTGCTGACACTGACAATATTTCCATTTGGATAAAAAAATATTACTCTTGAATGTTTTGCACTATCAACAGATACTGTACTGTACATAGGCCTTCAGATTGTGCTTGTGAAACTTTAAAACATCCTAAAATGTGTGACAAATTTCAGAATATCTAATCGCTGAATGCAACCATATCCACCACATTGTTCTTTAATGTAACAAGTTTTGCTATTTCGGTCGACCCTAACCGAAATCAGCTCGCTTTCAGATTTGTTTACATTGTGTCACGGCTTTCTCACCTGTCTCATTTCAGGTTTATGGTGTACCAACTCAATGCCCAGTAGTGACTAAAAGCGTGAAGCAAAAACAATTTTGTAGTTACAAGAATTGTCCGTGTTTATAACACTTGCAAAATCCTAAACTGCTATTTGTTGTCATCAATTGGTAATGATTTTGCACATGTGCAAAAGTGTGTAAATTGCGTGCAAATTAAGCATCTGCAGGCAGATGTAGGTTTCGTGAACGATGGTGCAGACATTTACCTTTTCGTTAGGCCTATCGCATTCCTTGATCCGCCTCAATTTTTTTGTCTTGATCGTAATGGTTTTGTTAAAGGGACACATCAAATTACAGCAATATGTAATAGATATAGCGAGTGTAAATGGCATAATTCAAAGCACATCGCTTCGAAGGCATCGTTTGACCCCGGAAATAAGTCTGACAAATTCACACAACGCGCCCGGCCTGCTGATTGGCCAAAATTGACGCATGCGCCAGTTTTGATTGACAGACTGGATCGGTCTATTGCCAGTGATGATGAACGGTGCCATTCCTGGTAAGAGTGATTATGTCGAGTTTCGTCAGTCATCCGAGAGAAGCAGTTTACCAAGGGTGTCAGACAGAATCGCCCGAGAACGCTTTCACTTGGCTAGGGTTACTCGGTGTTTTAGCTTAAGCCCTCAGTTCAGAGGTCACTGCAGCTATGTCTGGACTGTCCGCAAGCATCAATTTTACTACCTTCGTTTCCTTTACGAACGTTCCTGGGGTCACTGGTCTTTTTACCTCCGCCATTCCATCAACTTTATGATTGTTCCGGTAGATTGACGATCCCTTGCCTCGCATCTACTAGCTTTTCACTCCATCTGGCGGACCAACACTTCATTTGGCGAACCATACATTCCTGCGATCACTGATTATACGGCCTGCATCACTATGTGTACAATGTGAACGTTCCTGTAGATTGACTGACCGTCTCCATGCCACGAACCTCCTACATTCAGCACTTCTTCAGTACTGTCATGGTAGCTTGGCTAATTGAACGTATCCTATCTCAGGATAGATTCCTTCTTCAGTGGCAGTAGGAGAGATCTCCTACTTCAACTGAACCCGAAGGAATTGAGTCGCCTTGAGTCCAGTCCTTCAGTGGTGGCTCGACGAACTGAATGTCTGCGCTGGAGTTTCTATGGTACCCCTAGCGCTTTTGCAACCCAAGATTCTTTGTCAGGTACAAGACCTGTTTCTGTTGACGTCAGTTCAAGTTGTGACTCTGAGGGGATAACTACGGCCTCTATAATTTTTTCTGTGTCCACACATCAGGATCGACGACCCTCACGCATTGATCTTTCTTTCTCCAGTGCTCACTTTCTTGATCAGTAGGTGGCAGGGCTGTGGTCTCCCGCAGACCGCACATGTCACATCAACGTTTTGGAGCTCAGGGCAGTGATTCTTGGGATCACTCATTGGCAACACCTGTTACAATCAACCTAGCTTTTGAATCGATTGGACTATGCTGCAGTCGTGTGGCACATTAATCGAATGGGATCCATGGGGTCTCTTCAGCTTCTTCAGTGGACACAACAGTTTTTCCACTTAGTGGACTCTCTCAACATCACGGTCCAGGCCAATTACATCCCAAGGGTGAAGTACGTCATTGCAGATTCTTTGTCCCGTCCAGTTCAACCATACCAAGCATGTCACGTTTAAGACTTTCTTCCTCCTGGCCCTCGCGACTGCTGCCTGCATCTCCAAGCTTCACGCACTGGATGTCACCCAGTTGCGCTTCGAGAGGACCCGACATGACAAAGCCCTTCCTGGTTTGAGGTGGGATCTCGTCGCTAAAACCAGTTGCCTGGACAGCCGGACAGACTATTCGCCTTCCCACCGCTGTCTACTATTCTGGGCCCTGACGACACCGAGGATCTCTCCCTATGTCCTGTCCAGACTTTACGGGTCTTTTAGCTGCCTCCAAGGACAGTAGTAGGTTACGCAAGAGACTGTTTATTTCTGTGTCATCTGCCTCATCTACAGAAGTCTCTCGTACCACACTGACCTTCTGGATGTAATCTACCATCCTTCATGCCTACGCCTATGCTGACTTTCCTCCTACTACAGCCAACCCTCATGAGGCAAGAGCCTTGACCTCTACGACTGCGCTACATAGAACTGTTTGGACACGGTCTTCATCTCACCCTACCTCCGGGATCTGTCTGTTACTGACGTGGAAGGGCTTCACCAACTGGGTCCATTGGTTTTGGCGCAGCAGTTGTCAGCTCGCAAACGCAGATAAGATGCAGTTCCTACCTTCGTGTAGGTTTTGCATTCTCTATATCATGAAAGATATCGGTCCTATCTTTCTTGTTGGTATGGATTATATTTGGGCATAGACCACTTCACCTAGGGAACTAGGGCGTGTTTGCACTGTCATACCATGACTCGATAGACTGAGAGGCCAGTCTTGTGCTACATGCACAGGTGGTCGACACTCCGCTTACTGACCTCTACTCCCTGAGCAATTACGTCAGTGAAGTGTTGATTTCCCGATTACCTGCGTGGTTTTCGAAGCGTTCCGCTCCAAAGTCCTTTTTCACCTGGTAAGTTTGGGGGATTGGTACTGAACGTTAAACAAGTTGAGCAACCGGGCTATTCCCTCTTTCACCGCCTTCCAGCGAGTGTCTGTGGGGGGTAGTTTCGAAGCAGGGACTGTCCAGATTAAGGTGTTCGACTTTAATTCACTGGGGTCACCTGATAAATCGCAGGGAGGCGGGGTCCACTTGCCAAACTGCGTCCTTTCGCTTGTCAAAAGGTGTGGCTGAAAACTACATTAATTCAGGACCGCCCATCCCTAGAGTTTTTGTGCTGTGTAAGCTAAGGGGTTTTCAGAAGCAACCCATCACAAGTTCAGAGTTAGCATATCGGGAGTTGGTGCTTTCTCCTGGCCTCCTTGTGTTATGCGACCTCACGGTTGTAGAGTTCACACAGGGTAATCTGCGGCCCACCTGCCAACCGTGGGATAATGCATACCGTGAGATAGGATAAGTTTAAAAATTTGGAAATTTTACTATAAATTGTATATTTATATACTTATCCTACCTCATGTGATGGATACCCACCCGACCTGCCCCACATCACAGATTACTGGAAGCTCCAAGACGAGAATGACAGGCACAGAGCGTCAAGTGATCATCTGAGCAACCGGCACGCTTATGAGATGATTGACAGGTTGTGCTATCGGTGTGGGGGCAGAGGTCAGGGGGGTAGAGGCCAGAAAGCTTTGAGTCAACTTAGCCTACAGCATGTTTCCACACATGGTTGTAGAAGAAGAAGAGAGGTGCATACCGTGAGATAAGTTAAGTATATAAATATACAATTTATAGTAAAATTTCCAATATGTTAGGAAGAGGAAGTTGCATGGGAGCATGTGCAGTAGTGACGACAGTGTTTTGACACTGTGTTATTAGTTCTGAGTAGGAAATCATTACAGTCTTAGTGGGATAAGTACTGTCGCGGCCTGGGTGTAAAAGACAATTCATTTCACTTATGCTATGACTATGGATCTCCTAGGTCACACATGAGACAAGAACCATATCTTTCTCTCTTATCAGTGGGCATCATCTAACATGCTTACATCCTTCTACCTACGCAATTTTCCAGAAGACCAAGGTTCTTTGGTTCTTACCCAGTCCCTTGTTTCTGCCCAGCCTCTTCCTGTGGCAAAAGATGGGGGTTGATTGGGTCAGTTGAACAATGGGGACGCTTGTTATCCACTAGATTTTTTGTTGTTCTTGGATTGGATAAAACAACTGCCTGGACCAGCAGACTCTTGCAGTAAGTTATAACACAGACCTGAATGCATATGTTCTTCTGGCTGAATAGCTTGAGTCTAACACCTCCAATGGTAGACTGAGGTCAAATTGGTGAGCAGAGATGATGCAATCAGGGATAAATTCCATTTTCACACAATGTGGATGAGAAACAAACCAGAAGTGGAATTTTAATAATGCCATCATGACGTCATCAGATGCACCATAAACCAGAAATGACATAACATTCACCAATATCTTTTAGATTAGCGGCAAGAAGGACATCAAGTGTTTTTTGCAACAACCAAACGCATGTCTGTTTGTTTTATCGGTTAACAGTCACTTTCATTTACAGTTGTCTTTCTTACTTATTTTGGATGTACTCTAGGCCTATCCCTAAAAGTGCAGCTTAAGGCCAACCCATCTACCCCTGCGAAATCCCAGAATACCTTTCTTAAGGTAACCTAGGAAAGATTTTGATTTTCCCTAATTTCCACTAGGGGAGATAAGTGTAAGAGTTTGCATTTTATGTACCACAAGGAAGAAAGACTTGGACTTTTTTTTATTTAATTCTAAACCCATGGGTTCAAAACAAGTTTCAGGAAAAAGAAATTCAAATGTTGGAGTTTTCTAAGAATTATCATCGTTGTTGATTTCAAAATGAATTACATATTACATTATGTAGTTGAAGGTGGCTGTAACTGTGCTGATAGAAATAATGGTTATATGATGGGTCTACAATGATGATCAGGAATACACATTTTTTGACAGACAGACAGTGTTATTCATGTATTCAAGGCGCCATGGCCCATATTACAGAAATGCGTGACAAATGTGTTGTTGCTGGTTTTACATTACAGGTACATTATCAGTGTTGTCACATGATAAATCTAAGAGGCTCTTTTAAAATTACAATAGAGATATTATTAAACACCTTATCAAGCAATATTTCAGCTCATATGCTGAAAATCTAATCATAATTTGAAGTATTTCTTATCTTAAGAACTTTACATAAAAACTTTGCTAATCTTAACAATACGTTTTTGTCACTATTCAACATGATTCTAACAAAAGTGTTCATAGAAGGGTTATTTCTTATGCTAGGATGAAAACATTCTATTCTTACAGCTTCATAGCATTGACAAATCATTAAGACATGAAATTCGTCTTCTACAAGGAATACATTTTTACTGTGACATCATAACCAAAGCCTCTTGCTAGCAATTATATTACAATGCCTTCCTGTTTCAATTCATAACCACCCATGAAGGTCCGGGTTAGAATGTGCCTTCAGTAACCCATGCTTGTCGTAAGAGGCGACTAACGGGATCGGGTGGTCAGGCTCGCTGACTTGGTTGACACATGTCATCGGTTACCAATTACGCAGATGGATGCTCATGCTGTTGATCACTGGATTGTCTGGTCCAGACTCGATTATTTACAGACCGCCGCCATATAGCTGGAATATTACTGAGTGCGACGTAAAAGTAAACTCACTCACTCACTTAATTGATAACCTGAAATTGTTACACCTGAATTTACAAATAACAGTTCTTAGATGCAAAGGAATGTCAATTGAAAAATAAGATTTAACATGTGACATAGTTTTACATTTTTTTATTTATTTTTTCCATTTTTTATTTCAGTACACCAGGGTTACATGTTTGTACAGTAGCATACAAGTTCATACAGTTCAGACAGTGCAGCTATATTAATGGACAGACATGTTATGGACAAACAAATGATACAGTTCATACACGGTAGCTATACCAGTGAACAGGGTATAATGTTTACCTTCAGAAAGAACATGTTGATGGCAACTTATAATCTGTGGGTAGAATGCTGTATTAATAGAGAAGACAAATATCACACATGGCAAATAATGATAACAAAAATATTAAAAAGTTAATATCGTAATGGCTACTTGATGAATTGTCAGTGCTTTTCAAGAGCAGGAGAAAAAGATCACATTGAAGCAAATATCTCATAAGACATTTAGTGGCAGTTGGTGTACCAATGTTTATCAAAGGATAATGTAATAATACTGTTACACAATATATGGTACAGAAGTCACATTACAGTTAGTATCAAGTTGTAATGATACTTATGATAGTGATGTTTGTAAGAATGGTTTGTATTGTAAGTTCAATCAATGGTAGCTGGTGTATCAATGTTTGTCAAAGGTTGCCATTTCTTATTGAAAGTGTTAACTTTCAGATTCATATTTGCAATGTATTTTTCAATATTCATTATATCCTTGACTGTTTTTACAAACGAGTCAAAGCAAAGCTTATTTGAGTTAATACTGTTATTGTGAATGAATTTTTTCGCAATCAGAATCAAGTGATTTTGTAATACAAGCATCTGGGTAGTCCAAAGAAGACAACTTAGTTTTAAATTGACAATTCGTTTGACACTTGCTCAACTGTGACGTAATACAGTGCCATTCTTGACTCAACGAATCAAGTAATCTCTGTTTGAAGAGAGATAAACATTTTAACATTACCAATGCCATGACTTATCCACACGACTCCAAAACCAAATTGAAACAAAATATTTCTCACATGAGAAGCCCAGTTGTTTCTACCCACATCATTCAAATTTTTGAGCATTAAATATAAGGTAATCTATTGTAATCTAATTGGATTATTCTACACCAATTCTTTATTGGTTTCAACATATAATTGTATTGAAGTGTTTCTCTACCACTTTCACCAAGTGCCATAACATCACATGTATTCTTGTGTAGCCATAATATTCTCTTACAAAAACTAGTGTGTACTCTTTCGATGGTTTTACAATAATGTGTGCCCCAAACTTCAGCTCCATAACAAACAATTGGAAGAATCATTGTATCAAATATAGTAGTATATACAATGGGGGTTCTGGACCACTTTCAACCAAAGCCTCTGCAAAGCCTTATTTCACAAGTAAGGCTTTGGTCGGGCACTTAGCTCTTGCTACCATTACCCCTACTATGAAAAAGTTTGGGGGACCTCCTAGCCGCGCCGGGGGTATGGCTGGAGTGTGTTGGTATCCTGGGATTGCCGCTATGCTGGAGGTAACACTGTGCCGTACGGTACGATCAATAATTCCGCTCTTACAAACCCCCTACCTGGCCCATCCCTCAAGTAGTACAAGTTAGGCTCGTCTGCTTTGATGTCCACTTTATCTATGTTGTAAGTTTTGACTGACCATATAGGATCAGTGGCTCGCTTACGGCTATCACCCTCGTGTTCCCCCGGCTGGTATAGATACCTCACTAGGGCCCTATCTGGTATCTGTTTCTCCTTCCCACGCAATGGAGCAGCCGGCTCTGCAACTATTGATTTTAGTTTGATAGCGTCTGCCGGTTTCTTATCAGTGAGCCGGGTGACTTCATGGTTGATTGCCGACACCACCTTGGGTAACCTCGCGACCCATTCAGTCGATCGTTTTCCGGGGTTGCCATCTCCCTAGCATACTGATGTCCGAATAAGCTCAGCCAAAGTCCTATTAAATCTCTCAACTATGGCTTGGCTGCGATGGGCTCCAGCCGTGCCACGCCTGACCTTTGTATCGTGTTTGGTTAGCAGTTGTGACCGTCACCCATGAACTCCGCCCGGGGTCAACTTGCAGCTCTGTTGGCCCGTCAGCGGACTCGCGTTTGTATATCGCGTTCAAATCCTCTGGCTACCTGGGCGAATCTTTGCGCGGTCAAGGGCTCGGCTTCCTTGTAGCGACTGGCTACGTCCACTACGGTTAAGGCATACTTGTACCTCTTGTCGTGGGGTAGGAACAGTAGGTCTGCCTGGTGAACGCTATTAGGTATGTTAATACCGAACCTCCTTCTAGGCACGTAGCGTGGTGCCGGCAAATAGATCTGCCACAGGGCTTGTTTTTCAAGCCACGCTTTGGCCTCCTCCGGGGGTACTCGCGCCATTTTAGCCAGCTTATCTACAGCGCTAGCTCCTTTCCAGTACCCACGCGGGCTATAGTAAATAGCCTCAAACTTTCTCTGGTTCAATTTTCTCATGTCCATACGCGTACGTGTTTATCCCATCAATAGCTATCCAACGTTTAGTGTCCATAGGCGACAGGGACGTCTTGTTTATTGTCAGTCCGTATATCCTATGGCCATCACTTCTAAGTGTGTTCATTTTATGCCTAAATGTACGGGTCTTGAACAGGGCTTCCTTGAATCTGGCGTGTTTGATGTGTTGTTTAACCACGTACTTCTTAACACCCTTAGCCTTCCGGATCTCACCATTGTCGGCCTTCAGTATGGAATACATCTTAGGCCTCAACCCTATGTACTCGGCTATGGGCGTGCCGGCACACTCGTCCTTCATCTTACCCAGGACCTTTTTATTTACCGTACTGTGTATGGCATGGTCCTTGGGGTAGTCGCTAGTGTCATACAAATCAAGGTGTTTTTTCATGTCCTCGTACACGTCCTCGGTTCGAATCTCCATCAGCAGGGAATCCGTGTCAGTGTACAGCACTTCACACCTGTCATCGTACTGTTTCTTAAGCTCGTTGTAGTAAAAGTCGTACATCAGGTGTTTGGATAAATCGAGGATGCTCATCCCCGTAAACAGGCGGTTGAATTTTATGTGGCTTTTCTTCATGTGTAGGGCAACTAGGTCATCGGTGAATATCTTGCTACGGTTGAATGCGGACTGGCTATCAGTTTCCTGAGCTTGTCTTCCTCATTCGACCGAACCAGCTTCACGGTCACGCGCGTTTCCTCAGGTTTTCCATAGTCTTACCAAACACCGAGTTGTTCATGAGCTTGTAGAGATTTTTCTCAAAGTCACTGGTTGCAAGCTTTGGAGGTCTGTGTTCATTCTGATGTAAGGCTCCATCCAAGGGCTCTGGTCCTAATAATTTTTCTTCCTCCTGCAAACACTTTAGAAACCTTTCAGCCGTGTCAGGGCCCCTATACACTACGGGAGCTTTCGTTTCCCCATCACAACGGACGACAATGTATCCAAACCCACAGGCTTCATGCTCCTGTGTTTTGAGTGTGGTTTGGGTACCCCCAACAACCCCACCTGTAACAGGTTTAACCAAGGCTTCAAAGTCGGCATATATGATATAAGGCACAGACATTTGGTTCTTGTGGTTACCGAATTTTAGGATATTGTCACCTTCCTTAGGCATGTGGACTTCCGTATAGCCGTCTGCCCCACACCTTGGCAATCCTCGGTGGGATTCTAATAAATCAGCTCGTGTGAAGCCATGTAGGCACCGTTCGCAGAAGTGGGTCTTTTCTCTGTGTGCGATTGGTCATACAACAGCCTGCTAAAGTGTTTTATCCATGTGTAGTGGTACTTGTCACCTCGCGGGATCATGAATATATTGTTAGCGAGCGGTTCCCCTGTCCCCAGTTCGGGCCCCAACACTGAGCTTACTCTGTGCACTATTGTTGTGTTACCTTCGTTGCCCAAAGACATTTATAGCTAGATTATTCTGTTTTCTATTTTAGTTATCTGGGATATGGGGGTGGGTTCATCTATACCATCCCAGTTGAGCCCATCATCTTGGGGATAACTAGAAGGCCTGTTCGAATTAGTGTCAGCTGGAAACAAGGCTGACCTGATAGCTAACCTCAAGCAATCGTCTCCTCTATTCCTGGCGTTGACCATGGCATGTTTTTCCTATAGTAGGGAGGCAAGTCTAGGTATGACCCGCCTCTGAGCGGCACGTAGTTAGCTATGTCTAGATAGACATTATCGATTTTATCTACAGTCCACCCAGACCCCAAGTGTGTGTAGCGTTCTAGGTATTCCGTATCTGCTGAAAACTGGTATCGATTGATCGTCTATGGTCTCTATATGAGTCACGACCTGCTGTTTACCTCTGAAGTAAGGCTGAGCGTACTCAGTGACCCCTCCCCTGCCTGCTTATCGGCGACATTTTTCACTGTGATTTGAAATTTGATACTTCCTAGACTGTTTAGTTCCTGGTTTATTTTATCAACTATCAGAGGCTTCATATCTATAATATCTATGTTCCTATCAACATGCATCGCCAGCCTCTTAAATAATTACCTACAGCGGCGCTCAGTGCGCCGCGAACTGTAGAGTCAATAGCTCTATTCTGCCGTAATAGTTCTACAAGCTGTGGTTTCCTCATGCGGGAATATCCCCTAACCCCAAATCCGTGCCTGAACTTTCAGTTGTTTTACAGTGGGAGGTTTTGCTTGGGGCATGTGATAACAATGCGATTAACCGGCTCTCCCTGGTTTGAATAACCCGTGAATCCAAGCTGTTTTGCTTGAGCTTTTAATTGTTTTACCGTAGGAGGGGTTTCTAAACCTAGTAATTTCAACAATGCTGGTTTGGGCATTCGAGAATACCAATCACACCTCTCTGCCTGGCGACCGGCTGAAGTTCACCAACAGTAGTCATAGTTCATTACACCTAAGAAGATCAATGTCTAATTGGGCGCCCGTAAAGGTAAAATCTAGATACACCTTATCGATTATTCCCTCGACCCACCGGAACATCTCGCCGAGTATAGTAGGGTGTTTTGTAATACTTGCAGCGAGTGGAGTCAACAAGTATATCTATATCCCCATGCACATCTACTTCGCCCCCATCAAAGTAATTCCAAGTGTGCCCAGCCCATGGCACATCAAACCCTACTTTTACCATGATTGTAAACGAGCACCCTTTGTATAGTTCACTAACAATCATGGGTTTGAGGACACTGATATCTATACTTTTCCCCACATCCATCTGCCAGCTTCTCAGGCAACCTTCCCTGGGCTCAATTTCCACAAACATAGCTATCGTGTGGGTGTGTATAATCTCTAACTGGGCCACTGGCAAGGGACCAGCCTTACACTGCTATCTTGAGAAATTAAGCCCTCGTTCTTTTATGTAGGCCTTTTTATTCTAAGTAGATGAGGGTGATGCCTGACTACATTAAGCCCGTGAGCTTTACATGACAGTAGTGCCCTTTAACCCTATGCCACACACACAACAGCGTGGTTAGGACTTCCTATGTGGAACCAACAGTACCCCCTAGTCCTGCATTTCCTACCACAGGTCTCGGTCTTCCCCATAAGTATGTATTCGCATCGGTATGGAGCAGGTCTCATGTTTAGCATACTTATATGAGTATTTAGTCTAATTGTTTACTTAAACCAACGCAGTAAGCTGCTATACCCAGCGCTATGAAGACCAGTTCACAGTCCATTTGTCCCTTGGATGGTGTGTAGTACTGAGCGAGTGTGGGTTTATTCAGTGGTTCCAACCGTTTACCTGTTAATAAGAAGTATTCTCTCGCTGCGTCGTCGACATCGTGGAATGTCTGACGGCATGGTTTTCACGCCTGAGTTGTTCGTTAATGTAATCGATCCTCTGGAGGCGTCTTTTAGCGTACTCAGATTGTGCGGCCGTTAATTTCTCAATAGCGAGATTATGCCGCTTTCTTTCTTCCTGTATTTCAGCCGCGTGTGACTCTCGTAATTTCGAGAAGAGGAAATTACTCCCGGAAAATGCTAGGGCATTTACTAACGCCCCACCAACCATCATGGCAATCGTAGCCATCCTATATTTACTTCATAATACTTTCAGGTAGTATCCCTTGTTTTACTAGGATGTCTTTTGTAGCCATACCAAGGTTCATTATAAGCATACCCATATCCTGCAGGTTACCGAGCGTATCCTACGGCTAGACTGGCGACCACTGTGGCGTGGTATGCGTCGTTGACGAACGTTTTCCCCTCAGACATTATGTATATGATATAAAAATATTAAATTATAACATGATATGCGGGTTGACCTCTAATTGTGGGGAAGGGTTTCCCTCCCTGGGATCCCTGTGGCGTGTATATAACCACGAGATAACCACGGCAGCAGTTACGCCTACAGCCAACAAGAGTCGGGTCGGGTGAGTCACCGTGATAATTTTATGTTGGTTACACCACCGTTTTTTACCGGCAGCTACTCTCTTAGGATTCTTCTGCCTGGTTACTGTAGGGGTCACCTCCCTGGGGGTTTCCCCCAGTTGTTGGGGTTTCCCCGTCACCTCTGAAGGGGTCTGGGGTGGGGTCTCCTCCTTGGGGGTTTCCCCCATCTCCTCCTGTGCAGCATCCATCTATACTATTATTATTATTTTTCCTCTCAAATTGACAATGCTTTGCTGTGATAATCGCCGCCGTCACCGGGGCTAACAACATACCGTATTTGTGGTACAGCTCGCAGCTAATAGAGCTCAAAGCGTGTTCGATAAAAGGGTCTTTCTCAAGGTCTTCCCACAAGTGAAGTCGGCGTTCCTGGGGAATGGGAAGGAAGTATGCCGCAATACCAGTGTATATCTGGGTCATAGCCGATCCTATTGTCTTTGTCATCTCTGCTCCGAGCCGGGTCTCGTATCTAGCATACAGCTTATCGATTTCTTCGGCTGACATTTTGTGAATTTTATCTGGAGTGTACTCCCCAAAGTAATGTTTGGCTTTGCCGCCAACAGCCAACGCCACCAGTTTCTCTCACTTGTCATCGTCCACCTGTGGTGATTGGGGTACCAACAGTTGCTCTAGCAATTCCTCACACTCCATCTTATAATGTAACAAGTAAGATTTAGTTTTAACTATATAATATACGATATAGACGAAACAGAGAGAAATGAAGGTTAAGTTGCACACGACAAACACTTCAAATACCATAGCTATAACTAAATGCTAAGTATTTATACTAAGCATTTACTAAGCTTTGCTAAGCATTGCTAAGCTAAAACACCCTATAGGCCACGGGTTGGTCGGTCTTGAGCACGAGCTTAGCGTGTTTAGTTTCAGCAAGCTGTTTCTTCACACGTTCCCTATCATGTTTGCTCATCACATCGTTCTCTCTCAAACACTCCTCGAATGAATCCCTGTCCTTGCAGTGAAATAAGGCCACCCATCGCGTCTGCTCCCTTAGGTCTTTCAACACCGAGTTGAACTTCTGCGTTAGCACCCAGACGCTGTGATTTGCATGCTGGCCAGAGAAGGCCAGGTACGATAGCATATCTCTCTTTTTTGTTATCTCGCGATTAGCGCTGCAGTCATCCAGTATGAACAGTGTCGACTCCCCTTTAAATTTCATATGGTAAGCTTTCAACCAGTCCTGCAGGCGTGTCCCGGTCGACTCTGTGTAATGCGTCCGGTCCGTCATCACCCAAGGTCTTTCCGTTAATGCGTTTATTCATGCTCAGAGTAGGGCACATGATAACGATGTTATCAAACACATCCTTGTAGTAACCCTCCAACATATCCAACACGAAAACGGTCTTCCCACAGCCAGTCTGCCCGCACACTATGGCGCAGTGTGGGTCGCGTGGTAAATCAGTAGGCAAATCAGTAGGCAGTTGCCTACTAGATGATGGCTTACCGCCATCAATAGATGGCTTGCACGAATCTCCCATTGTCTATATTAAGTTGCGCGTCCATAATAACGTACAGATATAATTTCAACTTGCCAGCGGGTTGAGCCTTCTTGGTAGTCTGGATTGTTATTCCCTCGCTGCCGTTGTCTATGTGGCGACCGCTACCGTGCAGTTTATCGTCATCCGTGGATCGCATGTCCAACCACAGGGCGTACTTGGTGGTCAGGTACTCGCCGATCTTCACGGAGGATAGGTCCAGGTCCTTGGTTATGTATGGGTGTTGTTTGATGGCGGTAGCTTATTTATCTCATCCCACTGCTGGTATGCCCTCATACCATGACTGAACAACTGGTTGGGCACGCCTCTATGGTCACTTCCACCTTTTCAATCTCGGGTTGAAAAACTTCTGCGCTGTCCCTCGGAGCGCTCGTAATCCTCCACTGGGGCGACCAGGATACCTTTCATCGATCGGCGCCGCACGCGTTCAGGTTGATATTCCACACAGTGTCGCTCTTATCTCGCCCGCGACTGATCTATGCCTCAGTATGCGATCGTTACAGGATGGCCATCTTCCCAGAGTACTGGCTTCAACCTGCCTGGCCAGCTCGGGCTAGTGACCATGTCGAACTCCAGAGAGATGTTGTCTATGGGCGTAACTGGCCTCATCACCGTTCGGGCGACGCGCACTACTTTGCTGTAGTCGTTAAGCGTTAGCTTCGTATTCAAGCCTATCACCCAGCGCTGGCCTGGTAAAGCGGCGTGTCCGTGAGCAACTTCGAAGTCGAAGCGGCACGCGCAGAACCGGTTCCCGTGCGGCTTGGCGATGGCCTTTTCACCGTCCGTGATCTTGTCTAACTGGTCTTGCGTGAAGCCATACCCCACGCGCAACCGGGTCGATTTGCTGATACCCTGGTACACGTCATTGACACGTTCTCCCTCAGTTTTCCATAGGTCCCCGTAGCAGTGAAACACGTCGCTGTCGTCGATGCTCAGCACCTAGTTACCGCTGATCTTTATGGTGGTTTTCTTGATGATGGCTCGACCTCGCGTTCCGCACTAGCTCCGTTTTTGTCGTTGGTGGAGGTCAACGTGAGGTTGAGCGCCAGTCGAACCGTGCCTGGTACAATGAGGTCATTCGCCCAGGTTTGGAAATCTAACCAGCAGCGTTTGGTTCTGGTCTATCTTGCTGGGATTGTTGGTGATGGTCACCGACTGGCGCGACGGCTCTGGCGCCTAGAGGCTCTCTCGATCTTCTGAAAGGATCTAGTTTTCTACCGTACATTGTTATATAAATGAAATATATAAGTTTTAATACTAAATAATGGCAGAGTACATACCTATGGATGATATGTGGGATGATAGTGCCCAGGCATTCGAGGATGACACCACATTCACTACCCCTTAAGTACTGAACTTGTACAGCCTGCTGTCGGCGATTATTACGACGCAGTTGAAAATAGAGACAACATCAAGCCGTTGGGAAGGGACTATGCCAAGTTTACCGTCGATAAGAAGGGCACGCTGCGATTGAAGGTTCACCCGGGTCGATATCATAAAAAGGCGGAAGCCGTTATGCTTTGTCAACACTCACCAGTCGCCCCTGGTGGGGTCAGCTGATCCGTGATGAACTAGGCTTCATAGATTACGGTAGCGCTGGCCAAAGCTTCCCGAAGGTCGCCCAAGATCTGCAAGCAGCCAGACCCAAAGGCGATGAAGGTGATATACCCCAGCGTGCTAAAGAAACGTCCGGACAGTATCGAGAAAATATTGACCACGTGCCATGACAAACCCTTGCCGGTCTCGAATTTCCCTGAGGGAACTGCGCGAGGCCTAGACGAAGCCTTGAAACATGTGCGCGAGAGAACTTCGTGAACAACATGGGGAAACTTAACCAAATCGACGAGCACATCGCTCATGCGAGAAAATAAAACTCACCGGGCGGATGGTGATATGAAGCGTCGTGATCGAGGATAGAATAAAAACTTGGAAGACGAGAGACAGACTCGGTTGGAATCCGCTTCCTCTAACCGGGAAGCCCTCCGATCACAGATCAGTAGAGTACGGGAAACCATCGATCGAGTCCTAAATGAGGACACCACGCTAGCTAACAGGATTCGGATCCTCTTCCGAGAGCAAGGCATCACCATCGCCAGCATTCTGACTGCATTGGGCTTCATCATATCAACCCTGGTGGTGTCATTGAGTGGGGGTACCCCCACGCCTACACCAACACCAACACCCACAGGTGGTGTTAAAGAGTGGATAAAAAAACACCTGAAATCCCTAGGGGAAGCCCTGGCTAAACTGGCTGGTAAGGCCGCCGAAGCCCTACCCGGCATCCTGGGTAGCATTGTTTCGTGGCTGCTGAGCGCTCTGGCTAAAACTGCCACGTGGCTTAGTCAAAACCTGTGGGCAGCCATCGCCGCCGTGGCGGGTTTGGTGTACGTAGCAGCTAAGGAGTTTTTAACCAAATGAGCCCCAAAGCTACCCCACCAACCACCAGGGCTGTTTTACGATCGATGTACTGCTGATTGGACGCTGCAGGCTGGGGCTGTGGGTGTGTTGGTTGAACCCTAGGCTCCGGTGGTGGCGCCACTATACCCGTTTCACCGGTCGTGGGTGGTGGGACGTGGGGGACGTTGACATCGAGGTTGACGCCCAACTTTTGGTCCGCCGTGGCTATGACTATTTCGTTGTTGTAGCCCACCACTTTTTTTACTCTCAGTTGCATATCGCTCGGAGCCATGTACAGTCCCACGTCGAACACGTAGTCGACTTTCGACCTGACATATTCCAACACGTCTTGGTAGCGTTTGATGGCACTCGGTAGATCAACTGGAGCATTGATAGCATCCTCAACGTTAACAACGAACTGTTTCTGAGCGTCGTAAGCAGTCCCCTTACCGAGGATGTTGGAGCAGCGTTTGCGTCTGGCGCACAACAGCCCACCGCGTGCGTTCAATCGAGTCGTTTAACCTGATTACCCCGGCACGAGTGAATCCTTTCGACGTGTCCAGCATGAACTTTTTCCAGTCATCCGCTGCCCCCTGCTCGAACCTCCAGACTCGGTAATCCTTGCTGTTGTTGAAAGCCATGTAACAGTCATCCCACTCGTTGGTTGTGAGGTGATGATACGACTTGTATCCCCATTCTGGAACGTGAACACAGACTGACTCAGCGGTCCACGCCGAGTGTCGGTTAATGTCACACCACACCCCGTTGTAGCGCACCACACGGCGAAGTTGAGTTGATTCTGCCAGAACTGCATCGGGTTGTTGAACCAAGCATGAACTACCTTAGCGTTAGTCACCGAAAATTTATACAGGCTGAACACATCTAAAAGCTGGGCGTTGAAATACATCCCATCAGCGACCGCGATCTTCATGGGTGAGAAATCTACGTCCAGTTTAGGGTAAAACACTCCAGGGGAATACATTTTAAAACTATTATATAATGAGCATATATACTCTAACATGTACATAACACTTCCAGGAATAACGGCGGTGAGGCCATTCAGCTGGCGACGCCGCGATCGATAATACCGGTCAACTCGAAGTCGCACTCTGCGCGATATCACCTACCTACCGCCAATGGACTAACATCAACGCCAGCAACAATAAGCTGTTCGTTAGTGGAGCTCGCGAGCCAGATAACTGACAGCTACTACAGCGTGTGCTCGCTAGCTAATGAGGTCTTCAAACCCTGGGAGCGAACTCAAGATGAACGACTCAAACGGTACAGTGGTGTTAATCAACAACGGAAGAAACTCCTTGAGACTCGGTCGACCATTGGCGAGGACACTTTCGGTATGACGCCTGACGAGATAAAACCAACAACAACCGTCACAGGCAACGAAGTTACCCGACCTAGTACCGTGCGAGAGCTGTACATTCATCTCAGTCAGGTGAGCACAACGCGTACAACATTCAAGGGGTCACCCTTCCACTATACTGAGAGCCGTGCCGGTGAAAGCGGAGAAATACAACGACGGTAGAACCGAGTCGTTTTCACCGCTGACGTATAAGAGGTTAACCCAGGGTAACATACCTGAGCTGATAATATCGGTGTTAGATATAAATCATATTCCGTGAATATAGGATACCTCAGCTTAACGCTGCACATAAAATGACCAGCGCACAAGGGGCCCGGGGTGAAAAAATCGTCAATGTGGGGATCTCCGACCTCGAGGGACACCGCGGATTCGGACGCCCCGAGTAGATGGTAAATTATGCATGCCACAACTGAAAACAACATTTACAAACGCGTTGAAGTCCCCTCGGCGCCCTAGGTGATATAGTAGATACCACAAGAGCGACAGTCAACACTCGGTACACCCTAGTCACCACCGGGGGATGATAAATGGATAATATACCCATCGTTCGGGGTAAGCTGTTCGACTTAACCGATGTTGAGAGCACTACCGTCGCCGAAACAAGCCATATATGCTCGTCTTCACCGAAGATGACAAGTGGGTGTTGTTACCCGATAAAGACGACTGGTTTCTCAATATTAGGCTCGGCTCCCCTTACGTGTTCACGGATAACAAAGACAACCACCTAAACAAAGTCGTGAACAACGGAATCCTGCTCGTGGCTTACGTTCCGACTCAGAGACGTAGCGTAGCCATCAGCCCAGTCGCCAGTATGGCAGCCCATATGCTATCAGGTAAACCGGGAATGCAAAACGTGGTATTGCAGTTGGTGTCTGAATTTGAAGGCGTGGTCAGGATACTGGAGAGTCTACCGGCGAACTCAACACTGATCATCAAAGTCTACCTAGGGGAACCATCAGGGAATGAGGTCGAGATCGTGAAGGGGGTCAAACTCGGGTGGGTGAAACGACACCAGTATCACGTTTGCACAGTTTACGTGCCGGTGGGTGTCGGCTCCAACACCAGTCTGCAGGGTGTCACCGTGATCGTGGAAAACACGATATCACTAACCAAGATCTTCCTACCTGACAACATACACTTCATGGGGGTGAAGTTCACCCCTGAACTATTATCAGAAAACCAGTTGGAAACTATATCGTAGTAGTATTATAGCAATGGCCAGTCATCGTCCCAACACTACGCTTAACGACCTAGGGGACACGGAGGGATTCGATCAGCCTGGTGAGGAAGACACCTTATACATCCTGCACTTGAAAGACAACGTGTATAGGCGGGTGTCGTTATCAGATTTTAAAGAGCCTGAATGGTTAGTCAACTTAACCCTCACCTCACCTTATATCACATTAAAGGAACAAAGTCATATCTCTGAAATTAAGAACAGCGGTATCTTACCCGCGTGTTTCGTTCCGGGGCCTAATACAAGGATGATACTAAGGCCGGTTTTACCGAATATGTTACTGGCATTCCACGGGGGCGAGTTAAGGTATGACTGCTATAGGCACATAGGGATTCCATCTATGGTACCAGGCTCCACACTTATCATAGACGTCTATATCAACAGAGTTAATAGTAATAAGGAATTACAACAACTTTTACCTGGGGTCAGAGTACTCTGGTATCCCCGAACCCATAGTAAACGTTACCGTATCATCATACAACTGGACCCCTCAACGGGTTCTATAACCCACTCAATAAACCCTGACGAGGGGGCTATTGTGGCTGCAGAGTTACTTATTAAATTCTCACCTATTCTACTACATGAGGATTTATACCTTATAAGCCTCAAGTACGTTGATCGACTGTTAAATGAAACCCAATTAAAATATCTTTTGTAATATATATTATAGGATGGGTCTGTACCCAGTCGTACAGGAAGTAGCGAAGACACTGGAAACCGTAGACGGGTTCCGTTTGAGCCAGTTATGTGATGTGAAACGCCAACTAGAACAAGACCGCGACACGCGTAAAGCACTATGTAAGAAGTACCATAGAGCTTTCAATATCGTGGACGGGGCTGACACTGCCCGTGTTGGGTTGTTAGCTACCATCGTGGCTACCCCCGTAGTGCTAGGCATTGAAATAACAGCTGGGGTGGCAGGGGTGTTAGGGTTGGTGCTTAAGTTTGCATCCCGCAGACTGCATCGTAAGGCATTGAAACACGACGAGATCAGAGTTCTGGCCGAAGCAAAGCTGAACACAGTAAGTGAGCGTATTTCCACGGCACTCACTGACAGTAAGATCTCCGAGGAGGAGTTTCGTTCAATCCTCTCTGAACTCACAAAATATAACAAAATGAAACAAGAGATTCGATCCAAGTCTCGTAAGTCTACTATCAGCGAGGACGAGAAAAAAATGTACATAGAACAAGGGGTGAAAAAAGCCCGGCAAGCCTTTATTACAAACACCAAAGAGATCATACGCGATTCACATTAAACTGTTTCATCGAGGTAAACATGGCATAGCGGCACAATAGTGTCATAGCGGCACGTTAGACACAGCCCAGTATTGGATGGTGCAATCCCAGGATACCAACACACTCCAGCCATGCCCCCGGTAGCTCAGTAGCTCGATTGTGAGGTGCGTTCGTATCCCGCTAGCGTCCCAAACTTTTTTATAGTAGGGGTAATGGTAGCAAGAGCTAAGGGTCCGACCAAAGCCTTACTTGTGAAATAAGGCTTTGCAGAGGCTTTGGTTGAAAGTGATCCAGAACCCCCATTGTATATACTACTTTATCTTTCTCTTTAACTGTCAGCTAGTGAAAAAGAAAATTCTTCATTGTGTTCTAGTAGTAATGTGTAAAGTGTGATCAGTCCCAAAGAAAGACCATCGATCAAATCCAGAAACCAGCACACAAAAATTAAAGCAAATAATTTATTTGCATACAAACTGTTTATGACAAAATAATTAATACAATGTGTACACCAACATCATGAAGGCAAAGGCTTGCGTGTAAATTAACTGGATGGACTGGTAAAAGCCTAAGAAAACAAGACTGCTCTCGGTGTCCTCCCATTACGCAGACAGCCAGTTCGAAAACACCTTAAAACAACAACATTTATGGTTCAGTGAACAGATTATCTACTACCTGTTACCTACACATTATAATGGAATAGTCCAAATAAAAACACAGTAACAAACTGAAGCTATATTATTTATTTTGAAAGATGGACGAAAATTTGATTTTTTATTGCTGCAATATAAAAATAGTATATTTTCATAAACATTTCGGTTTAACCTTCTGGTCTAACGGGAGTCGGCATCATCATATAGAACCATTAGCTTGGCTATTAGAAATTGCGACACTGTTGTATCATATACATCAAATAAAGACAAATGTGAACCTAAATATTATTCATATGGAATAAAGAAGTTATATGTTTTGCACACAATATTAAGATATATGACGAGTGCACTTAATTACAATATATTTAGAATAAATATTTAAAATATGACGCATCATGTCAATGTGACCATGGATGTGAGAGTCTTTTTCATTATTTCCTTGAATGTCCATTGTATACTACTCAAAGACATACACTGTTACAATCTTTAGAAAGTATTGTTAAATTTAGAACACTGATTGGTATTAATCGTATCTCACATGGCAATGCAGGTGTCTCATTTACTGCAAATTAGAATGTTTTCAAACATGTACAAATCTATACTATATCTCTCCAACAAAACGTTTTCTCCGGTAACTTCTGTTTCACATATGCTATTATTGGGAGGGGTCTTTTCTATCAATAAACACAATCAAACCTCTCAGTGACAAACCGGTTTTTATATTCGATAGTAATTGATAGTAAAATCAATTTTGAGAAGAGAAATCATTTATCATTTAATCACAACAAAGTTCTATTTACCCACAATGAAACTTCTCAGTAACGAACCTGTTTAAGACTCACCCTGCTCTACTCACTAGACAGTGGACTGTTCCATTATACCCGTAGGTGTGACCCTAATTAACCTTCTAGTTCAGTGTCTGTCAATTGGGTGTCTGTCAATTGGGTGTCTGTCAATTGGGAGATAACCCTGCTCTCCAATAAGACCATGTGACACAGTGGTGACTGCAATTTGGAAACATTTACCATCTGAACAAGTCCCAGGATTCAAACAGACGAATACAATAGACCTTAAGACATCAGGCACAACTGGTTTCAGTTCACACCCTAGACAGTACACACCCTACTGAGTAACAGTGACAGTGGCTGTGAAAATATATCTCTGATCGAAAATAGGACATGAGCGGAAATTATGATGTACTTGTTCATCAACTATTGCTTTATATAGCTAGCTA
Organism: Haliotis rubra; assembly: GCF_003918875.1. Classification (NCBI taxonomy): domain Eukaryota; kingdom Metazoa; phylum Mollusca; class Gastropoda; order Lepetellida; family Haliotidae; genus Haliotis; species Haliotis rubra. The sequence goes on from NW_025766137.1 coordinate 482,627, forward strand.
CTGGAGTGTTTATGTTGCTCCAAAACAACTACATCTTAAAACTCACCTGCAACCAACGTCGCTTCCGGAATGCAACTCTCTCAGTCTCAGTCCCAAGTTGACATTTCGGCCTCTGTGTTTGTTTGGAATGTCGAAAGGAATACCCGATACCCGAACTTTTGCCTATTTGTATCCATATTTCGCCAGAGGTTAGGTCTCTTTCATAGCACTTCTTGAAAAGTGTAACGAACACAGATGACCATGTGTGGAGGGGTTCACAAAATCTGCACGACCACAGTAAACAATCTATGCCCTTCCTCTTGTCAAATAGAATTTCTCAGGTAATGTATCGATACATCCGTGCTGTTTACGCAATTGGATAATCATCAAAACTCGAAGTGCAATTGTCAGTTTCCAATACATAATCACAACAACGCTTCATTCAAAATATTGCGCTTCGTGTCACTTTCAACTCGATGGCAAATACACTACTGAAATGCCAACACACTGAGCGGACTCTCGGGTATGACGTCACACCCACAGACGGCAGACCGCTAAAAATAAAAATATGCATACGAGTGGGCGGGGCTAAAGTGGTTTTAGTTTTGGTGCATATTTATAATTTTTATGACTATTTTTCGTAAACGGATGGTGCAGATGTATATATTCATGTTTGAATGGCATTATGTAATATAAATGCATAGTGTTTAACCTTTTTAAAAATCCTTTAAAGAACCACTAAACTTTGTTTTTTGTTACTCTTTTAACTATTACATATGAAAGATTTGTGGTTAGTCCTATCCGGAACACCAAATTTATTCTTTAAAAACTTGTGGTTAATTAATACCGAGCGATTAAAAGTGGCCAAAAGTCGCCTGCTTCTCTCTCCCCGCTAACGAAACCACAGACAGGTTATGTAACTCTGTCGCCAGAGCACTGCAGTGACGTCATATGAGGAACGATTTTCAGTTAGTTGTATAGAAAGTGTGTAGCATGCTCATCATTTTGATGATTTCGACATCAACGGCGACATGTCAATCGTTGCTTTGTCGCCAATTGCTCCTAGGGGTCGGGCGATGGTGTCACCATGCACAGATTCCCACAGGACCCGCAGTTCGTGCTAAATGGGTTATGTTTGTGAGTCGCGGCGCGGCGTTGGGAAGCCTGAAACGATATCTTACTTGTGTTCAGATCGCTTCACGGAAGTTAAAGAATCAAAACTACTTACTAGTTGTAGTAAAATATGTATATGATTGATGACCATAAAGATTTTCCATGACACAACTTGTAACATAACGATTTCTTCCTCGGAAGTGAGGTTGTGGTCGAAGTAACAATAATATTGTAAGTAGTATTATATTGACACCCACCTCGCTGCCAGGAGAGAAATTGTTATGTTATCACGCTATGTCATGCAAAATCCTATTGGCCATCAATAAAATAAATATTTTACTACCAGTAGAAAAATAGTTTTGATTTTGTAACTTCGGTGAAAACAAATCTAAATAGCATTTATCCTCAGACTGGCGGATGTTCCCGACAGGCGCCGCCATTTTGAAAATCGTAAAGTCTGTTAGAATTAATGAGATTATAGTTTGTTTTCATCAAGTTAGAAAATCAAAACTACTTTCTACTCAGAAGTTAAAATATGTATTGGAATCATAACCAAACGGATTTTGCATGACACAACTTATAACATAACGATTTCTTCCACGGAGGCGAGGTGGGGTCGAAGTTACAATACTGCGCGATAAATTTCTTGCTACATTCACATGGTTAATGTCCACTCACCAGTATGTAGATACTAGTCAATAATGCGTCTTTATATTTGGTCTTATAATCCTTATTAGTTTGTGATCATACTTGTATGCATTTTGAAACTAAATAAAAGCAGACGATCTGCTGATACTTATAGTGAATTTATAACAGAACTGTAATAGCTAGACATTTTATAGTTTGCCAATGTGAATCATAATCCGCTTTACACACCCTAGTGTATGTTGTCTGTCTCATTACACTTCACGGCGAAAACAATGATTCTGTTGAATGCTACGACAAATGAATAAAAACAAAATGCAAATATTAAAATTAAAACAGATTAAAGTTATAGGAACAATATCAGGCCATTACCTTGTTCAAGGAATGTATCCATCAATATCCACAAAACTGTTCCAAGTGATGTGTCTTTTAACAGTTTAATATACGAAAAAGTGATCAATCTTTTCAGGTATTGGTGTATAGTCTCATTGGTCACCCAAGATAGCACACCTGGCAACTAATTGCATAATGTCCGCCTTTCTTTAAAACAGTAATTTTGTTAGCCAATAATGGGCAATCAATCAATGTATTGCCGGTTAATCCTTTGAACGAAGCACGCGTTGTTTTTACGCGAACACCGACCACGACAGAGTGTATTCAGTATAGATTAGTAAATCTACATACATAAACACTACCTTTTGACAATTCCGCTGTGTAAGATAAAAGTAATTAATCAATCAGCGTGTTATCGGTTAATCCTTTGATCGATGTTTATAATGTTGAATATTTACTCGGACACAAGAAATGCCAAATGGGAACCTTTGTCGGGTAATCTAAGTGTGTTACCACTAATTATACCTGTTATAAATTCATTACCTGACCATCAAGTGAATGATGACAAATAACATGTGTAGGTTTATACCACCTAACACGGGTTACAACAAGGGAGTATTAATTGCTGTATTGCATGTGAAAATTTATGGGCCGACACTGTTTTGAGAATACAAACAGATGTTTACATGACATGATTAAATATCGAGGTAAAAAAACACAGAAATGGGATCAATTTAGATCAGTCATTATACAAATAGGGCCTAACGACACCAATCGATTTTGACAGAATCGTCTATGAAAACAAGTTGTAACTCGGAAACTAGGCAAAGCAGGAGACAAAATTAAATGACAGTAGATTGTGAGAACATATAGCTTTCATTTTCCACAACAATTGTCACGATTTCAGGTTTATACAAGCCTGTAAACAAGATAATTTACCCCCTAAAATGTAGATGAATTCTGCATCGGCCCTCAAAGCTATTCCTCATATGACGTCACAGAGACGCGACGCTCTGATTGGTTGAAATTTCGTTCGCGGGTGAGAATTGTGCACTGTTGTCAAAAAGGTCGATTTAAGTCAATTAAAGGTCGAAATGAGTAGTTTTAATGACGGGGTTTCATTTATAACGATGCCAGTTAGTGATTTATGTATTTGTACCCCCTAGGGTTTATGTGACCTTTAATGCCCCATGTCAAGTTCCCCCTGCACCAACTGACACACAATTCCTGGTTATTTTCGAAATTGTTCTTTTCTTATAACCTCACCCTTTCTTAAATCTTTGATAAATTGTCTGTGTAGATGCTTTAATGTGATGCACAGACTTGATTGACGTTGTTAGATCTGATAAAGATTTCACCTGTTGTTTCTAACCAGAATAAACAATCGGATTTCCACTTGGTCCTACCAGTTTTGTTCTTCCACTACAAGGTCTGTTTTCAAAGTCTTCCAGATCAGAAAATTTATTCAAAATTCGTCCAACTGTACATCTATGATTTCCTACTAAAGTAGCTATCCCACAGTTTTTCAAGTATTAATTCCTTTTCCTCTTCCATTAATTCTTTTGCCAAGCAAGCAATTGTCTGCTTCATATGGGACTGGGGGACTGGTGTAAATACACAGCTCGTAACATCATCAGAGCAGTGTCAAGTGAAATATGACAAAATATCACGTCCCAATGTCTGGTTTATAAAAATGAATGATTTGTTTTTAGCAAACACTGTCTGTTTGATATCTGCAAACGTGTGTTGTTGCAATACATGTGGCATGTCACTATATCTTCAAATCCTCATTATCAACATTCTGATTACAGTGTTCCTACCACATTTTGTTAGCATTAGCAAAAACATTGAAGTCATTTTCCCAACATCTCATTCTCTTAGTCCCTCACATGTCTGGTTCCAGTGATGATCACTTTCAAGTTGCAAATACTATATATGATGTGTTCTACCTTTCTGTTTCTGTAGGTAGGAAAAAGGTGAAGTTTTTGCAAGGTCGTGATGGACAAGAATGGGTATGGGTGATGGGAGATCATGTCCATGATAAGCCAATACAGCAGCTACTGGATGAAGAAGCTCAAGCCAAAGCTTTACAACAGGCTGAGAAGGAGGCACAGGAAATGAGGTAGTATATCCTTCTTGTCAAGTGGAAATTTTGTCACTGCTACTTTTTGTTGTAAACTCAACTTTGTAAACATGTAAATGGTAATGGACTTTGACATGTATAACTCCGTTACTGGGCTTACACCATGTGTTTTATATATAATTAGGATCTTGAGTATTTCCTCCTTTACCATATATTACACTTATTTCATATATGTGGAACTGCTGGACTGATATGAAGAATAATGGCATTATGACAAGAAGTTAATTCAAATGATATTGCTAGTTTGAGGTTAAATTATCTGAAACAAGTTTTCAGCTTCAAGGAACAAGAATTAGTTTATCACATTGTGGAATTCATTGCATATCTTCCATTGCTTGTTCCCCGCATCTTAATGATGACATCCATGTCATTATTTTAAAGAGGAAGCCTAGTTATCTAAGTTGGATTGCACAGTACGGGGGTACAGCTCCTTCTTATTTTCAATTTCCTCTCAGCATCAGAGTCTACTGACTATATGACTATAACACAGGCTCATTTTCTATGGAGGTGCATGCCCCAGATGTTATTCGTCTTACGGACCGTTCATAATTTATGGCTAAGAGGGGCGATGATTTTTATGGAGAAGCATGTACAATTTGAATGACCACCACCTAAAATTTATGTACAAAGTAAGTGACCTCCCTCATGTCATGTACAAAATCAATGCCCCTCTCGCTCCCATAATTGTTAACTATAATATTTTAACAGTTTGATGTACAAAATTGCTAGCATGCGATAAAATGTTTAGGTCCAAACTCAATCACTGAGAGTTCTACTCTGTGATCTTCCTTGTTCAAAATAATAACAGCAAGAAAATGCAGATGATTTTCAGCATGAACATTTTCAATTTGGAGATAAACTTTCTGTGTTCTGAAATTAGAGGTAGTATAACAGAATTATGATAGCTCTGAATTTAATTTAAAACCTCATGCTGAGGTATTCGATTTGAAATTAAAGTTAGAGTTTCAGCGTGAGGTTTTAAATTAAATTCAGAGCTATTATAATCAAGTATACTACCTTTAACTTCAAAACACAGTAGGTTTATCTCCATTCTACCATGACAATTTTATGATCAATTTCATCTTTGGTTACGAATCAATACGTGAAGCAGCCTCGCATTCCAATCTGAAGTGGTATCACTCCAAATGGGGTGATTGGTGGTAAGACCCTCAGTAACTAACGAACACCGGGTTAGGTAATGACAAATAATGTTTTGTTTTTTCACTGCATTACTCACCAATCATTAACTGATAAATTGGAAAACATATATCAAATATGTTTAAAAAGCTTGGTTCACATTTAAAATTCCACTGTAGACCTTTTCCACACACCCAATAATCGCAGCAACTTCATGGCCTTGACTGTTTCTCGGAAGTCATTGTTTACCTTGACATATACTGGAAATTTGTAAAGATTCGAGAGGAGAACTTCTGACAGTTTGTGCAAGGTTAACCTGACTGTATGACTGAGATAGATTCTTTGATATCTAAATATTGGTACCTTGCCAAATTTCTTTGTTGTACGAATTTAGATACTGTTAATTTTTAGTGCCCTGTCAATTTAAAGATTTCACGCACCTCTACTCCTGTGTGCAACAGTAGAGTCACTGTCGTGGCTCTTACACACTCATTTGTGTACTTTGTGCTTCTGAATCATGGGTCGTATCTTGTTGTTCATGTAAATATATGATAGAATCTAATTCATTTTGTTATTATTCCCCCACCAATTAATGCGGGGAGATATAGTCTATGCCTTGTCCGTCTGTCCGTCGGTAGTCATTTTGTTTATGGAGCATAAGTCAAAAACCGTTGAATATTTTTCAGCAAAACTTGGCAGATATATGAGACAGATCCCAAAGTGGTGCCTTTTGTTATTTACAGATTTTTGTCAGTTTTATTTATCTTGGTTTCCATGGAAATGATTCGGATTTAGTCTCAAAAGGGAGGGGTGGGTTTCGTTTCCGGAGCACAACTTGAAAACCTTTCAATATCTTTCTACAAGACTTGGCAGACTTTGGACTTTGTCTAATAAAATCAAGTTCGACTTTAAGTAACTGAGATGATTTGTTCTTTCAAATATGTGGGGGCCGGGCTGATTTGTCATCTTCTGGTCACTCTTGTTGTCCCCTGCCGCAACGCGGAACAGGGGACTATGTATTCAGCAGCGTCCGTCCGTCCCGATTCTTGTTAACGCGATATCTCATGAACTGTTGTACCAAATGTCTTCAAATTAAGTGACAACCTACATTGAGGGATTACGCAGACACCAGTCAATTTGCGTAGCCTTGACCTTATCTTCAAGGTCACCACGACACTCTTAATACTTTTCAAACTCTTGTTAACGCGATATCTCATGAACTGTTGTACCCAATGTCTTCAAATTTGGTGACAGCCTACATTGAGGGATTATGCTGACACCAGTTCTTTTTTCGTAACCTTGACCTTATCTTCAAGGTCACCACGACACTGAACACTTTTCAAACTCTTGTTAACGCAATATCCCATGAACAGTTGTACCCAATGTCTTCAAATTTGGTGACAGCCTACATTGGGGGATTATGCAGACACCAGTTATTTCAGGCATCTAGTATGTGACCAAAAAATACAAAGTAGTAAATATGTTATAAATTTTTCATTCTTCTTTAGCGGTGGGGACATTGCCATATTAGTGGCAAACACTTGTCATTTGTTGTATTTGGGGTTTCAGACAGGATTGACCATAAACTGTCTGTGGAGACATCATGGAAGTCATCAGTCATTTGTCTAAATGGTGTCCTGAATCTCTGTTAACCTCTGTACGTTTGGTAGTTTCCTCTTATTTAAAGCATGCTCAGCCTTTTTAGCTTTAACAATGTGATGAAAGAGATGATAAACTGGATGTATCATGTGAGTGACATCTTGTGGGACTTACAAAGAAGGTATGTTACAAGTCGCAGCTGAATGGGGTTTCCCCTGGTTTTTAAGCTGTGTGGTTGTTCATTAGAGCACTGTCCTGCATAAAAACAGAACACATGAATTAGGTGTAAGGTGGATGAGATTTTTAAGAGTTATTTTTTGTATAATAACTTGTGTATTCATATACTCAACCTATCTCACATGAAAAAACCCTACTCACCTGTTCTCCGGGGACAGTTACTCCAATCTGTATACTCTAGAAAGAGAAGAGTTTACTGAGTAAGTCATGTGATCAGATTGGACATTATTCAGGTGGTTGTTGACCCATTGTTTATGGGTGACAGGGGCGGTGGGGTAGCCTAGTGGTTAAAGCGTTGGCTCGTCATGATGAAGACCCGGGTTCAAATCCCCACATGGGTACAATGTGTGAAGCCCATTTCTGGTGTCCCCCTGCCGTGATGTTGCTGGAATATTGCTAAAAGCGACGTAAAACCAAAACTCAGTCAGTCAGTCAGTTTATGGGTGACAACTAGTATGTGTTGGGGTAAGATGTCCATGAAGTTGGAGACTTGTTTCAGATATGTGTTTGCTATCTGAGTATTTCCTACTTGTAGAGAGAGAAAACAAGATTAAATATTGTTCTGACATTTTTTGGAGATCTTTGTTCTGTTAGGTATCCAAGCAAGGAGAAACTTTGTAACATTTTTGCACTGTTTAGGTTTAGGTCATTTTCAGTGAAAGCTTTGCTTACAGGTTGATGAAGAACAGAAATTGATTATTTTTCCTTATCCTGACTCATGCTCTTTTGCTTGTCTTCTTATTCTTGCGAACATAGTGGAACACTTGTATCTCCTATTGAAGCTCCCTTCAATAAAGAATAGACGTAAAATCACTCCTACCAAGAGTTATCTCTCCAGCCGTTTTAGGCGGGAAACTGTGGCGCCACCATGCCCACATGCCTCTCTCTCTCCTTCTTCGCCCTGTGGGCAGGTTGTGAGAGCACCTGTGTCTCCTATACGACACTATATCCTTTAATTAATTAGTTATTCTCCTCTATTCTACTTTTATAGAGGTTTAGTTAATATCCTACTACAATATGGTTGGATATTTAATCGTATTTAGCACTGTTTATTCACGGTATTATCCGCATTTGTTCAGTTGTTTACATTTCATGATAACCTATTTTCGTTGTTGGTTTAGGTTCGCTGCTGCAGACCCACGTTGATTGTGCCCTAGCTGCACAACAATATGTACTTCCTGCTATAGCTGTAATCTTTATCAGCTTTTAATTGATATTCAAATTAATATATAATTTTTCTCCGTACTTAGACGTACTAGCAACTATCCAGGTGACTTCCAAGTCATGGGTAAACTGGCTGAGTCCCTCATGAGCTGTCTACTGCGGTTAGACGACTTACTACCATCAAGTGAGCTGCCGGAGGTGTCCTCGGAGGATAGGCGTGGGATGTTGTCCGCCTTACTTCGAAGACGTTGGCTTCTACATCGGACAACCCCTCAACGCGGATGTAGAAGACGCCATCCTCTACGCAGAATGAAGCCTCATCCTGATGCCAGTGAGAGGGCTTCTTGATAAGCCACTGCTGATCATCCAAGAGATACAGCACGCAGTCCGAGGGCCACAGATGAGCGATCTCCGGACCATATCGCTATCAACGCAGAGAGGGCAGCTCTACAATCATCGCAGACGATGTATAGATGCCATCCACTACCCACAGAAGGCTACACACCCCTTAGATGACGACAACTCTACGGGGACGTCTGCGCAGACTACAAGGACTTTCTCTGCCGAGATTGTTCCGTTGACGGTACAGGGACTCTCCGATGATCAACCGATCATATTCCCAGAGGTTCATCATACAGCGCAGATCTCCACGGTACCCGAGGTATCTACGATGACAACAGATGAGCGTCCTGTGGGCCACGTCGCTATCAACGCAGAAAGGGCAGCGCTACTACCACCGCAGACCTTCAAACCGGGGGGACCTTATGCAGGAGATGAACAGCTTTACGGCCTGGAGAAGGAGTCACATCCCACAACGAGGTCCCGAGCCTTCGCGAAGGTTCCAACGCAGACGTCGTCTCTGAGGGACCCTCCATCAACGTGACATCTGGCAGCAGATCTACACTACATGCCATCCTTCGCGAAGGTCGACTCAACCATCCCCTGCGGCGGACACGAACTATCAGCATTCGTGAAGGCGTTCGCGAAGGAGGAATCGCCATCCCCGGACTCAGATGAGATGCGGACTCGGATGAAGCTTTGTGAAGGAATTCGCGAAGGACCAGTCGCCATCCCCCCAGATACAGAATCAGCGCCACAGCAGCGTTCGCGAAGGCATTCGCGAAGGAAAGTTCTTTAATCCCCGGATACAGAATCGGACGACCAGCGTTCACGAAGCAACAGTCGCCACTTCCCAAGTGCGGACTCAGATGAGCCTTTGCGAAGCCCTTCACGAAGGACGTCAGCTACAGTATACAAGCATCTTCGTCCCATAGATCGTCGAGGGATTCACCAGGACCTTCGCGTACCTACAGGTCACCCTACAGGCACAGTTCGTCGGGTTATTTACCACGTCGATCTCCTCGCCGACTTCCACGCAGATCCCCACACAGGTTTCCAGCGAAGCAGAGACATCGCAGTACTTCGTCTCTCTACTGTACGCCACATGCCGTCAAAAACTCAGAAACGCCGCCGTACTTACATTGTCATCACCGAGCCTGCGCGAAGGCATTCGCACAGGCCATCCACAAGGCAGAGATGTCGCATTACTTAACTTGCGCGAAGGACGGCGCTATCTTCAGAGACGGTCAACAGATGAAGAGCCTAATAAAGGATCTTCAGGTTGACTACCTACATCAAGGGCATCAACGACGCTTCGCAGATCATCACGGGAATCACCATTTCCGTATATATTGCCAGGTAGGCAATCCCGGACTACGAGACGATTATCTACATGCAAGGCGCCATACAGTCACACCAAACTGATCACCACGCAGATCACTATGCAGATCGTCGAGGTTATTCAACTAGGACACAAAGTAGCGTCATCCTAGAAGGGAAAAGATCTTCGTCGGTACACAGACTGAAGATAAGTCATACAGTACAAGAGAGGTACTCTTGTCAGATTTCATCACTAGCTCAGATCTTCAGACGGAATCCAGGCAGGATTCACATAGATTGATATATCTACATTAGAAGATTCATGGCCTTATAGAGATCTTCACCTTCGTACAGATCTGCAGACATTCTCACTGGCAGAGTTCAACAGAAGCCTTGCTACAGCTGGGAAATTACATACTCGTCACCGATTCCCTGAGTAAAATTTATCACAAGTTCAGCAGTAATTCTACAATTACGACGCTTCATTGATGTATGCAGTCTACAAGCTGACAATGTGAAAGTTCAATTGAGCCTATGTATAAGGACGACGACATTATCTTCAAAACTGAAGTAAGAGTCACAGTAACCAGGAAAACAAACTACCCAGCATCGATATTACGCAGCGAAATATTTCGCGCCGAAATATTCGCGCGTTTACCATTTAATCCTCGACACACGTGGTCACTCGTGTAACTTCGGAAAGCTACGGACAAGACCGACGATTGATCAGATATCAACGACGGCACTAGATTCTACAAGGATCTTTTTCCTGCTACACCGGTGACATCACAGCTCGGCTAGCCTAAAAAATCAAAATGCTTTGGTTTGATTGGACCACGGGGGACAACGCCCTGCGCAGAGGTCGGACGTAGTTCACAGATCAAGAAATGGGTTACAAGTGACAACATGTCAGCGAACGATCGATCATCTTCCCAGAGGTTCATCATACAGCGCAGATCTCCACGGTACCCGAGGTATCTACGATGACAACAGATGAGCGTCCTGTGGGCCACGTCGCTATCAACGCAGAAAGGGCAGCGCTACTACCACCGCAGACCTTCAAACCGGGGGGACCTTATGCAGGAGATGAACAGCTTTACGGCCTGGAGAAGGAGTCACATCCCACAACGAGGTCCCGAGCCTTCGCGAAGGTTCCAACGCAGACGTCGTCTCTGAGGGACCCTCCATCAACGTGACATCTGGCAGCAGATCTACACTACATGCCATCCTTCGCGAAGGTCGACTCAACCATTCCCTGCGGCGGACCGCGAACTATCAGCATTAAGTGAAGGCGCGTTCGCGAAGGAGGAATCGCCATCCCGGACTCAGATGAGATGCGGACTCGGATGAAGCTTCGAAGGAATTCGCGAAGGACCAGTCGCCATCCCCCCAGATACAGAATCAGCGCCACAGCAGCGTTCGCGAAGGCATTCGCGAAGGAAAGTTCTTTAATCCCCGGATACAGAATCGGACGACCAGCGTTCACGAAGCAACAGTCGCCACTTCCCAAGTGCGGACTCAGATGAGCCTTTGCGAAGCCCTTCACGAAGGACGTCAGCTACAGTATACAAGCATCTTCGTCCCATAGATCGTCGAGGGATTCACCAGGACCTTCGCGTACCTACAGGTCACCCTACAGGCACAGTTCGTCGGGTTATTTACCACGTCGATCTCCTCGCCGACTTCCACGCAGATCCCCACACAGGTTTCCAGCGAAGCAGAGACATCGCAGTACTTCGTCTCTCTATTGTACGCCACATGCCGTCTACAAGCCTGCGCGAAGGCATTCGCGTAGGCCATCAACAAGGCAGAGATGTCGCATTACTTAACTTGCGCGAAGGACGGCGCTATCTTCAGAGACGGTCAACAGATGAAGAGCCTAATAAAGGATCTTCAGGTTGACTACCTACATCAAGGGCATCAACGACGCTTCGCAGATCATCATGGGAATCACCATTTCCGTATATATTGCCAGGTAGGCAATCCCGGACTACGAGACGATTATCTACATGCAAGGCGCCATACAGTCACACCAAACTGATCACCACGCAGATCACTATGCAGATCGTCGAGGTTATTCAACTAGGACACAAAGTAGCGTCATCCTAGAAGGGAAAAGATCTTCGTCGGTACACAGACTGAAGATAAGTCATACAGTACAAGAGAGGTACTCTTGTCAGATTTCATCACTAGCTCAGATCTTCAGACGGAATCCAGGCGGGATTCACATAGATTGATATATCTACATTAGAAGATTCATGGCCTTATAGAGATCTTCACCTTCGTACAGATCTGCAGACATTCTCACTGGCAGAGTTCAACAGAAGCCTTGCTACAGCTGGGAAATTACATACTCGTCACCGATTCCCTGAGTAAAATTTATCACAAGTTCAGCAGTAATTCTACAATTACGACGCTTCATTGATGTATGCAGTCTACAAGCTGACAATGTGAAAGTTCAATTGAGCCTATGTATAAGGACGACGACATTATCTTCAAAACTGAAGTAAGAGTCACAGTAACCAGGAAAACAAACTACCCAGCATCGATATTACGCAGCGAAATATTCGCGCGTTTACCATTTAATCCTCGACACACGTGGTCACTCGTGTAACTTCGGAAAGCTACGGACAAGACCGACGATTGATCAGATATCAACGATGGCACTAGATTCTACAAGGATCTTTTTCCTGCTACACCGGTGACATCACAGCCCGGCTAGCCTAAAAAATCAAAATGCTTTGGTTTGATTGGACCACGGGGGACAACGCCCTGCGCAGAGGTCGGACGTAGTTCACAGATCAAGAAATGGGTTACAAGTGACAACAACATGTCAGCGAAAGTGAGCAGCGCCTCCATTGCAGTCCAGTTAGACTGGACCTTTCGTGATTTGGCTGCCTTCATGGGGTTAGAGACCCCCTGTCATCATTGAAGGCGAGGGCATGGCAGCCAGGCGATTTTACATAGAGTTACCGCTTAGCGATGGCAGTCACAGAGTCGGCCATCGCTTCATTTCCTTACAGACGCGGTAAAGGGTGTCAAGATCGAGGGATATAGATACAAGTTCTTGTATCTCAAGCACTACTCTCTCCATTTTTACTCTGATGGCAGCGAATCTGTTGGTTTTTCGCGACGTCAGCACAAGACACATGACATGCAGAGAAAATTACAACTTCACTTCCACTACTGGTCTTCATGAATGTACAACCGGATGATCCGGACAGGTTATAACCCATATCTATATATGGTGAACTCCGTGCGAGGAGGGTTGCAGACGCACCTAATTAGCGGGGTCACAGTACAAGATGCATCTCTATGGGGACGCATCTCTTCCAGAGTGGGAGCACACCTTGTCAACAATGTGTCAGCTGGGATATGGACCATAGCAGAGACGATCTGCACTTCCATATGCTGGAAATGAAAGCAGCGATAAACGCCATACTCCACCGGATCAGCTTTTTTATAAAATGCTCATCTAACGGTACACACAGTCACCTCCACAGTGACGTTTACATCCACAGAAGGATCAACAAAGTTGGCGAACTTTCTGGGCCTCTGCTTTCAGTTGATCAGCATAACAGTCAACCTGACTGTCCACAGCAGAGTATGCCACATTCCAAGAACCAAGAATGTGTTAGCAGATACACTATCCTGTCCAACGCAGCCATTCTCAACAGACTGGATGCTACATTCAGAGATCTTCAAACAGATCATATAAGAGATGGTTGAACCTTTAAGAGAACTCTTCTCCACAAGGGTCAACTGATAACATTCATCTCACCAATACCAGATCCGCGGACAGGGGCAACGGACATGCGAAGCATCTCCTGCCTAGGACTTAACACTTACGTGTTTCTCCACCAGCTCTAATACCTAGGGTATTGCAGAAATCAGACGAGAGACCCACAACTAATTGGGGCACGCCTTTTGAACAGCGAGAATATGAATTCCTATTCTCATACAAGACCTAGGACTGTCTCTACTGCAACTACCAGACTGTACGAATCTACTAGTACATCCTCACACAAAGCAGGCGCACGGCAACCCGGAGGTGTTCCGGCTGCACGTGTGGACGGTATCAGGCATGTTTGATCAAGAGAGGATATTTCGTCAGAGCAGCGAAAGCAGTCACACTAGCTTTACACAAGTCTTCAACAACTTGTCTGACGACAAGTAGTGACGCTTCGAGACAAAAAATACGTTTCGAGGATCGGCTTCACAGCCATGAAAGTGACACATCCTCAAGTGGCGGACTACCTTTGTCACCTAGACAAAGGAAGCGGTTAAAAGGGTCAACACTCTCAACATACCTAGCGGCATTGAGATCAGTTATCGTCATGAGGACGAGTGCAACTGACAAAAGTACCAGAGTTACTGGCCTTACTACCCCCTTTTTATTTGGAGGACCAACATCAGAGATTTAAAGCTCCGGTATGGGACCTCAGCGTTGTTCTACGACATCTCACTAGTGACATCTACGAACCATTACAGAGAACATCATTAGAGTTCTTGACGCAGAAGGCGCTGTTCCTGATAACCTTAGTAACAGCAGCAAGGAAGTCGGAAATACATGTTCTGGATTTGAGAGAACACGATTTGATACAAATCAAATATCGTGCATATGGGACTGAGATGAGACTTCATAGCAAAGAATCTACTGTCAGGTCATCCAGACAGACAGTTCCACGTCCCAACACTATCTTCAGACCTTGGACCACAGGATACGCAGGTCTTATCCTTGTGCCCAGGGCGAGCATGGAAAGTTTACCTACAACGTTCCAGGTACATGAGACGGAAATTCAAGTGTCTTTTCGTCTCGATATCAACAGCGGCACAGACGAAGGTCTTCCGCACTAAGATATCAAGCTGGATCAGAACTGTCATCCTACGGGCCTACAAAGCAGCAGGACTGGAATCTCCAAGAACCTCCAACCCACATGAAGTGAGAGCTCTAACGCAACGCTCTCTATACTTGGGAATCGCTCTATCAGGACGATAATGGAGGGCTGCTTCTGGAAATGGGACATGGTGGTTGCCAACCATCATTTGAAGAACATCGCCCCTGAGGACGGCTCTTACATTCACCATTTCGGCCATCTTATTGTAACACAACAATTGACAGTCCCACTAAGGCGCTGAGACGGAGTCTCAACCTTTGTATCGCATGACTTACTAAGCTTACACTCAGCGGAGTTCTGCTTAAATCACAATGCTCGTCTAACAACTAGCATAAGTGAGATGACCCAGTACTTGTAAGGATACTTGTACCGGAATGGGTCGCTTCTCCACTTGATGCTTGCATCAAGAGATAGAGTCGCAAAATCCACATTAAATGTTAACAGAGAAAAGGACCAAAAAGTTAACTATTGTGGTCCCCCATTTAGAGGCAGCTGGATCGTCAGGGTCGCAACAGCAGCAGAGTTTACCAGTAAATACAGTGCCATTACGAAGTTCCCGTAGGGGGGTATATAATGACGTAAAATTCACTAAAGAAATCCTAAAGTGCTTTCCCACCACCTTTGCCATCGGATTCTACAAGCAAAAGAGCATGAGTCAGGATAAGGAAAAATATGTAATGTTCTGAATAAAATTGATATTTTATACTTATCCTGACTCATGAGGTAAGCCCACCCAGCCTCCCCACTAGACACTTTGGATTTCCCTGCAAATTCAAGTGTCGGGCTCATAATCAGGAGAGAGTGAGGCATGTCGGCATGGTGGCGTCACAGTTTCCCGCCTAAAACGGCTGGAGAGATAACTCTTGGTAGGAGTGATTTTACGTCTATTCTTTATTGAAAGGAGCTTCAATAGGAGATACAAGTGTTCCACTATGTTCGCAAGAAGAAGAAGACAAGCAAAAGAGCATGAGTCAGGATAAGTATAAAATATCAATTTTATTCAGAAAATTACATTATTTGATGCCTTTTTATTTCATGAAGGTATCAAAGTGGAAGATGTAAGTACATTATACTTACTGTTAAGGAGAATGACTTGCCAATTTTGCAGAAAGAAAGAAGAAGACAAGTGGAAGAGGCAGCTTGAAGAAGAAAAGATGAAGTTGGAGAAACAGAGAGAGGAAACAGAATTATTGATACGGTGAGGTGAAATAGTACAGGGTTCATGCAAATGTTTGCCCATTTCAGATATGTCATAGATACAAAGATGGTGACCAGAATAGGCCATTGCTCAGTAACCATAAAGATTACCCAAAACAAATCTAAAGGGATACAAGTGAAACTACCATTTTCCTTACTTTTTAAACAATAAGACAAAAGATAAATGAAGAATGTGTCGTTGAACACCACCCAAAAACAACATAATAAAGTTGTAAATGCACTGGTAGTGTTTCAAATAAGAAACTGTTGACAAGATAAATGTTCAAGTAATGGTCCGTAAACTTGGTGAGTTGGTGGGTGTATTTGGACTGTGTAAAAAGTCAGCAGGGGCTGGTAACTCATTCGAGAAACAGGCTGGCTATCTGAATCACAGCATGGTGCTCTGCAGGCACTACAAGGTACACAAGTAGACTCAGTGCAGAGATCTACTGAACACTAAGATGACATAATATAATTAAGTAATAGTTTGAGGATCTTGTCAGGTATTTTCACTATGTATGTCTCCAGTTCTTTGCATTTTGATGCTGTTCATTTTCACTTCACCTCAGAATGTTCTCAATTCTCTCATGAAAAAGTACCTGTATACTACTGGAATAAAGTAACTGTGCATTATTTGATGTTATGCCATTTTTTAATTCAAAAAGATAATTAATAACATGATCTGTGGTGTATTCTTTTATCACTGTTTAACAGTTGAGAGGATAATATCAATATCTGTATGATTTGACCCTAGGCATCATGACAGGCCCTTGAAGAGATGTGGTGTCAAAAGTCAGTTCACAAATTCAGTATTTTGTGTGTCCTCCATTGGCGTTGATGCAGGCTTGACAACAACGACGCAGAGATGGCGCGCTAAATGATTGAAGAAAGCTTTGGGAATGTTGTTCCCTGTCTGTACCACCACATGTCCCAATTCTGCTAACATCAATGGCTGATTCTGTGCTTGATGTAAACATTGTTCCATTTCATCGTCATGCGTGGATGGCTGGTCCAACGGAAATCTCTCATGTTCCCAATATTTTGAAAACGTCTCCATAGACATGAGATTGTGTTTCGATGGACACCAAAATGTCTGGCCACTTCATTTTGGGACATTTCAGTTTCCAGCATACCCATGGCGTAGAGACGCTGATTTTCTGTAAGCCTTGGCATGACGTATGCGCAGTGTAGGTTGAAATTAACGGGTTTTCCTCAACATTTTTAAAGGCTAGAGAGTAATCAACCATTGTTCAATTTTCAATATCAGGTGTGTGAACAGGTGTCAAAAAGCATGCAAGAAGTGGTTAAGCTCACTGTGCACAAAGTGCAAGTGCCACATTACGTGACATCAAATTTCATGCAAAGTGCTTTGCTACCTATTTATTTAGGGTTATTTTTATAACTTTTCAAATAACTTTTATTTTATGCAGTTTCATGTTATGCACAGTTACTTTTTTCTGTTAGTATATTTCATCAATATTTCCTTTAATTGTGGCAGTTGAGGGTCTTCCTTGTCTTTGATCATCTTTATGTCTTCTAATACCCTCTTGAATGCCACTGTACAAAGATAAAGGATCACCATCCTCTTCAGTTGTCTCCATGACCGCATGGATTGCTGTTGACATTTCAGTTGGAGATACTGATGACAAAGAGGCAGTCAGTTTTGTCTATTTTCATCAACAGAGAATGTCATTTAGATTACTGTTGAAATATGCTGTTGTTGAAATATGGGTGTATAGTTGGTTCAAGCTCAGCCTGTCAGCATGGAAAGTATTGTTGCTAAATGCATGCAAACTGTTAACAGTTTACCATACATCCTTTGTAGTGAGATGCAGAATGCCAATACAGTAATGCCTTGTGATGTAACTGTACAATATATTGATATACAACCCCCATATGGCAATACATATGATACATTAAGTTTCAACATGTCCACCTGTAAAAAGGTAAATGATTAGAGAAACGTTCAAGAAACCAGCTTACACTGATTCTCTAGTATTCTTCATTTTGATATTTATAGCAGAATCTTTACAGTATCCCCTAAACATTAGTGTCTGCAATGTAAAAACAAATGATTGACGGTTGTGGGTCACCTACAAAAATGGGAAAATGGGAAGTAAATATTGGGATAAGAATTGTATTGCTTACATATTGTCAGTCTATGTATGATATTGTGGTTCTGTATTGCTACACCTCCATGGCAAATGATGCTTTGGTTATAACTGTATTCTTAGTTTATTATTCATTGTTGACAATGTTGATTTGTCATGCAGACGCAAACAACAAGAAGCAGAATTATATCAAAGTTTAAAAGAATCCCAACAACTGGCCCAGAAACTACAAGATGAGAAAATTTTGCAAGAGAAGAAAAAGTTGGAAGAATTGAAGGTATTTATAATTTGCCTTAGAAAATCTTTCATAGTTTTTAGTCCCTCAACCTCTGGGGAACTGAGTTGGTATATTGATGTCCCACAATAAATTTAAAGGTCACATGCAACGCAAACACAACTTTGCAGATTCTGATACCTTTTGGTATGGACTTACAGTAACAAATTATCAAAAATGCAAATTCAACTTATAAAGTTGAAAAATAACGCGATGAAAACCCCACTGTGAAATCGGAGTTCAAACGATTCACTAAATTCATTCCAGCAGGTGTGAAAAGTGGTTTCAACAGCTGTGCTGTGCTGCGCTGATAGCGCATGCACAGTGAATAGGTTCGAGCAGCTTGAGGCGGGATGCCTGAATTATAAGATTGTGAGCAGGTGTAGTCTAATCCTGGATGTGTACACAAACAACAAATAGTAAATAATCTACTCATTACATAGAAGAACCTTGTTAAGGATCTAGATCTACTCAGCTATGTGTCAACCAGACGGAAAACCTTCGCTGGCGGTGAGTACTCGGAGTAGCGTGGCTTTGATGTGAGCTATTTTTCTAATGTTTTGTTGATATTTGCCAATTTAACTGTTTATATAACTTTCATTTGACTATTTCACCACATGTTCTTCTTACTGAGTCACTTTCCCAGTTCGATACTTAAAAGCAACGTCATTATTAAGCATTGTCAGAATTTCTAACTGTGATATAGCTATGCCTCTGTCACAGACAAAACTCAGTGTCTGTTTTATTGACACCTATGTGCCTGCCTGCCTGTCTGCTAATGACAATATGCAATACACAACTTCGATCACTGACCACATGCGATTTGAACGTAACACCGATCAGGCTATACACCATAAATAAGATGCATTGATTTATGGCTTGTGCACCCGAGTTCTGTCTCTGTCACATTATGTAATTACACAGACAGGCAGGTGTGATACTTATACACATGACATGTTATGGTGTCTGTTGGTTGCAAAATGTTATACACAAAAAAATGAGCATGTATTTACAAAACCCAACATCTCTATACACACACAAAGAGCCCTTAGTGTATCAGCAAATGAACCAGCCAATGAAAGACTTCGTTACACTTAAGTGCACGCCCACCCGCTCTGACTGGGTTCGGTATCCCAGGTGCTTTGTTTCTAGGGAAGTAAACCCAAGTACAAAATATTGCACTTTTGATTTGCGATTGTACACATTTAATTTTGTTTATTTGTTTCATAATCAGCAATGTATATCATATGTCATGAATAAATGATAATTGTGTTTAAATTATGTTTATTTATTTTTTTTGCATCTAAGCTTTAACAAAGGCATCACATTAGGAAGAATCAATATGTTCAAAGTGCCCCAGTATGTGAAATATAATCTACATTTATCCAGTGGTTTCTGATACAAGAAGTTTATGATGTAAAATGGATAAACATGCTATCACAAGCACACTTGAATTTTAATGAGTAAGTTAAGTAAACTTTTGATTTGATTGAATAACCAAGCTCTATTGCATCACAGCAATAAATTGCCCATTTTGGCACTGATCACACATTAATTTTTTTACATATTCACAAGGGTCTTCCTTGTTGGCAAGACTTCTATAATTAGTTTTGAGAAAACCTCTATTCTCATGCTCATATAGTTGTGCAGTCTTGGGGAGTGAAATGTACCTTCTTTCCTCTGTGTGCAGGAATAAATATAAAACATCTTGAGCACAGTTTTGCATACTTTATCATACTGCAAGTTACAAATTATTTAACACGATGACATAAGATGCCAGCTGTACCTGACTTCTCTTCAGTGATAGGTGATAGATTGGCAATTATCTTACAAAAGCAAGGGACATTTCATCAGTTCCTGTGACAAAAGAAATGTCAGAAGATGCTCATATTTATATAACCTACAGTAAGTCCATGTATCTAGAGACAAAACATATTCCCAAGGCCTGTAGATCCTAAGCAATGGAGGACAGAGTTTAAATGAACAAGTCCATGTACAAGATATATAGCTGGTCTCTCCCACCATGTCCTATGACTGATGATGATTTTTATGAATGTGTATAATCTTCCTAATTCAAAATGCAATTTCCTATGAACAAATTCAGGGACGTATATGCAGTAAGTAATCAGATGACGAATGTGAGCATGTACATGAACCAGTTCACAACAGAAATCTGACATGTAGTACCACGCATCACATATGTTTATTCAGGCTTACCTGTTGACAATCCAGTGGATAAGAAACTTTACTGGTTGGGTTACATTCACAATACCTCAGGTCACATTCTGAAGATGCAGCAGGATCCTCAGTCTACCAGGTGTGGATGTACTCTGTCAAATTTGGCGTAGGATATCTGAACCATTGAAGTAGACGAACCAGTCACAGCGCCAGAATTCATATCAGCCATGCCATGTAGCTGTAAACAGTCACAAGAATCACCCAGCCTAAATGAATGCCAGTAAAGAGGATCACCTGTATTAGATGACATAAGCTCAATTCTTTTAAGATTCCAATCTCACAAGTTTGGATTATCTACTGACACTGAAAAAGCCATCTTACATGTTCAGCTGAATGAACTGGACCGAGATTTTATTAGATCCAACCAATACAGAAAATAACTTCTCAGTTTTAGACCAGTACTATTTGGGGCTACTAAGTCTCTATTCATTCACAACACAACACTGCTTGTTCACCTTGATGGGTATGACAGACCAGTAGCAAAGGACATGAAAGACAACGTATATGCAGATAATGAGATATCTGGATGTTACACAGAAGAGCATACAATATTATCAGGACCCAAGATCACTGATGTTGCAAGCAAAGTCTTGTGACACCGGACCACTGTCTGCAACAGTATGGATCAGTGCTCACGGTATCAGGATTAAAAGCTGTCAACTTATCATGTACTTTAATGTTATATAGTGTCTGGTGTGCCAAAACAAGTCCTCTACAGGCTGCAAAAGCACAAAATTCATCCGCACGATTAATCTGTCAAACTAAAAGGACTGAACACATCTCTCCTGCCCTCAAAACTCTACACTGTCTTCCAGTTTGCTTCAGAATCGACTACAAAATCCTGCTCCTTGTTTTCAGGTGTTTAAACGATCTAGCTCCAAAATACCAGACACCATATCACCCAACTAGATCACTCCGCTCAAGGGACCAGTCTCTCCTTGAAATACCACAAACTAGAACCAAGTCATGTGGGAACAGGTCATTCTTTAGAATAGGACCCTTCCTCTGGAACAATTTACCTGCTGTCCTGAAATAGAACTGTCAAATTTTAAAAGTGGACTCAAGACGCATCTATTCACCTCTGCATATGTTGATTTCAGACACTGTTGATTTCAGACAATGTGTCTACATAGAACTCAAACAGTTGTTCCAGCGCCAATGCATGTTTGTTTGGCAGTGTTATGAGGAAAGAGAGTTATCTCCCTTCCCTAACTCTCCCCTGTTGTTTTGCCTTGTTGCACAGACTGGCGCGTGTTCTGCTTGAGTACGAATAACAACCCATAATGGAGACTTCTTTTGTGTCCTGTCAAGTCACAAGTGGTACAGTACATCTTACTAAACAGGTGCAGCCACTAAAATTCACAGATGCTTTAGGAAGTTGTGATGTTGAATGGCAAGTGGGAACCATTGTCTGATGGTTTCTCAACAATTCTTACAAATATGTCCTTCTGACTTTCCTCCTAGGGATCTTCCCAAGCACTTCCCAAAGGAGTTGTCTCCCCTGACAAGCGTGGAAATCTTCATAGTTTTTCCTGTGGCACACATGATCACATGTGCCAGCTTGTTCCCTGTTAAATGTTTTCTAAATTTCCCAGGTTCACACCGCAGGAATGTGTACGCCTGGACATCGTTACGCACCAGGAAGTGAACGAGTTGCTATGCTAATAGTGAGTTTGTTTCATGCATTCAGTATAGCACTTTGTGTTAAAAACAAATTATTATAGACATTTAAGGTATTATATTTCAGGCTGTAAAAATGTAGACATCTGGAAAGGTGAAAGAACGCCACATAAACTCTTAATCTGAACCTCCATACAAACTGATGAGTTCATCCCATATGATATCCCACCATTTCTGTGAAAACTTTATTTTCAAAATGGCTGACGTGGCTCAGTGTAGCATATGAACAAAAGTTCTGTACAACCAAGAACAAACATTTCACAAAGAGCTTGTGTCACATAGTACTTTAGTAGGGAATACATTTGCTGAGTAGTAAATTTCTTGTCAGGGTAAGGGCATTTGATATCAATACCCAAAACTGCTTTATCATTGTGACTTTTCCAAATAGACCCGTCGGGACTCACGACTAGGAAGCTCTTCTCGTTGTGTTGAACACTCTAGCACCCCTCCTCAATGAAAGATAGATGTGGATAATATATTGGCATTACTACACCAACTGTTGTTGCACAAGCATCCTGCCTGTGGTCTGTACCTTATTGCAAACTTCTTTTTTGTGTCTGAAAGCGGAATCTCCTCCTTTGATAATGGTTGATAACTCTATCGAAGTGTTGGATCTGTTGACTTCAGTGTGTCCAATCCAATCGCTTTACAGACGGTACTGCCTGTAGCTTTGGCTTTCTCCCGTTCTGAAAACCACTTCTGTGACCTTTGCTTCAAGATATGCTGCTCAATACCTGTTGAACTCTTCTTGACAGTGTGCAGGGATTCATCAGCATTTATGCAAACATAGTTTTCCTGTTTATTTAGGACAACTTTTGGTCTAGAACAGTGTTCAAGTAATTGTTAATGCATTCATTGATTTGTTATATTTGGCTCCGGATACTTGTTATAACAAACTGATACTTAGATGTTTGCAAATCCGGTTCGTCAAGCATCTTGAACTTCTCCAAACAGAGCTTTTTTGTGACTAATGTTTCCCTTATACAGTCAAATCCCGATGAGCCGAATGCCAGTGTCTCGAATATTATGCATAACTCGAAGTACCTGTCGGTCCCGACCATTCCCTGTTATAGTTGTCATCATTTGAATACCGGTTGCATGAATTCGTCTCATAAATACACACGATGACTCGAGAAGGAAATTGGGTCCCATCAGATTCAAACAACAGCAATCTTGTATACATAAGCCGAAGTCAGTCAATGAAAAGTTGACTGGTGCAGCAAACTGATCCAATTAACAAACCAGCTCGGCTCACACCTTTCCGCCACCTTTTGACGGGTGAGTTCAAAAGGCAGATTAGTGATTTTACGGAAATCACTGTGTGTGCTAATCAGACTGGAACTGATAAGGTGCCCCTATTAGTGATAGGGAAATCAGTAGGTAAACAAATGCTTAGGTGGAGGAATTAGGAGTGGCTCATGTTTTTTTCTACCCTCATAGACATACCTATGTCTCGAATACATCGATAAGTCGAATGTATTACTTGGTCCCCAGCGATTCGACTCATCGGGATTTGACTGTATCTTTAATTCTCATACTTAGCAGGCGAATTACTTCTTGTAACTCTGTGACACATGTACCAAATTGATGCTTGTCCTGAGTATTGTCCAAAGCCGACTGGGTTCTCTCTATGATATTCTGTAAAAGATCCTGTTCTTCCTCCCTACTCTGCCTTATTTCTGCAACTGTTGGTGATGGTTCTCACCCAAAGGGGTCAACATCTCCTTCATCTTCAGTGATGCAGCTGTTGATCTTCTTACCATCAAAACACAACTTCATAGGCTTTTTATTTTCATAGTTCTTAGACCATATCCAAAGAATCTGACAGAATTCCAGGTGAAATCTCACTTGAAAGTATACTGTTACTGCCAGTCTCTAAAAGATTTATGTCAGGAACCATGAAATTTAAGGCAGAATTTTGGGGTGTAAGTGACATATCACTTGTTTCTGTCCTGTCAGAATTTTGACTTTGTTGTTCCACCCATGAAACAGATATATGTGCCATGAAATAGCTTACCCTATACCCTGTCAACCAGAACATTTTGATTTGCTCACAATGTCACATTTGGTGAATGTCATCTGTACTAAGGAAACTGACAACATCCATGAAAAGCAAAAAGGCAATATTTGTCAATGGAAATTGATTCAGTGCAACCAGTTCGTTAAACTTGACATAAAGTTCTGACAAACCATGTTTATTCAATTCTCTCAAAACCTCTGGCAACATTGTATTTATTTGACAATTTTCAATGTCTCTGGGATGTCAGTAACAGTTATTTCCTTACGAATCAATGAACGCTCAAATTGGACATGTTTGTAATTGTTCCTCACATACTTTAGTGCATCAGTTACCTCACAAAGCTTCAATTTTCTCATAATGATTCTGGGGCGGTGGGGTAGCCTAGTGGTTAAAGCGTTGGCTCGTCACGCCGAAGACCCGGGTTCGATTCCCCTCATGGGCACAATGTGTTAAGCCCATTTCTGGTGTCCCCCACCGTGATATTGCTGGAATATTGCTAAAAGCGGCGTAAAACTAAACTCAGTCAGTCATAATGATTCTTTCTGATGAATGTGTCGTCTTTCATATGCGTAATGACATCACAAAAAGTTTGAGAAGCACACAATAGTTACATGCGTATGGTTGCATTGTAGAGGTTTATCTGAAACGTAAAAAAGCAAACACCTAAACACCAAAAAATTTGTGGCGTAATGCGTTCACTGCCGATGACGTAAATCGTTCACCAACGCTAAAACAGTTGTTGCGTAATGCGTTCACCATGACAATCATACCACTTGTTTTCAAATGCTTATATCTCTAAAAACATATGCTATAATCTTTTCAAATTTTGGATATAATCAAAACATATATTTATCTTTTAAAATGTACATTTGTTCATATTGTTTGTTTCGTTTTATAATAATTGTATATAATTTTGTTTAACATTTTTGCTATTTTTTAGAAGGGATGTTGTCTAAAAGTCGCCCATGTATTCCTCATAGATCAAATCAAGAGCTATAAATATACACTTGATATCTTCAGTGTCTACATTTTTACAGCCTGAAATATAATATCTCAAATGTCTATAATAATTTGTTTTTGACACAAAATGCTACACTGAATGCATAAAACAAACTCACCGTTAGCATAGCAACTCGTTCACTTCCAGGGCCAGGTTATTCAAAAGCCTGTTAAATTTTAACGGACCGTTAACTAGTCCTTAACGTTCCATTAACGTTAAGAGAGCGAAAGCCTGTTGCTCAAAGTGCCGTTAACCTTTAACGGCCCGTTAAGACCACGTTAACTTAACGGAAGGGGAGGGGGTACATTGGCTCACTAACGTTACCATTAGCATTAGTTCTAGGTCTAGCTCCATGGGTATATAGCGCTCTAGAACTTTTGACACGGGTCAGAGTTCATCTACTGATGACGGACGTCTCCGCCAATCAGCGCCAATCCCCACCCTTGTTCTTATATCAAAAGGGGGAGATTCTGGCCTACCTAGGCTACATCTTCCCCACCCTTACTCTTATATCAAAAACTGTGAAATCATTGTGCCTGTGTAAAATATTTTGACAGGTGGATTGTTTCATTTTCATCTCCAGGACATGTATCATTTCTGTACCTGTCCCAGCAGGTTGCACCTGGTGCAAGCAACTTTGTAATCTCAGTAAGTTCTAGCTCATGATTATTTGATCATTATTGATATATAGGAAGATCAATGATGCAACGACTCATACTTTGTTTCATGACAACATCTGCATCATTAACTATATATACATGCTCTTACATACTTTTGATACTTTGCTTTTATCCTTGCTCTTCTTTTTAATCTAACCTCATATAAGGCTACTGAAACAAAATGTGAACCATGTACATGTTATAGATGAAGATGACCTGTAAATTGTTAATGGAACTTGACATCAACATGAATATATTATCAATGTGTTCATGTGAATAGCTATGTCTTTTTTTCGTTTCTGACTTTTTCAAGACGAACATAAACATGAAAACAAGGTTGAGGAAGAAATAGCCTAGCTAGTCCAGAATCTCCCCCTTTTGATAAAAGAACAAGGGTGGGAGTAGCCTTTAAAGTTGATTCAAGGGTGGGGAAAATTAAGCCTAGGGAGAGTAAAGTCTCTGCAAGAGATGGACATTTGTGTTATTGACAACAGATTTGCTCTTATCATCTGGCATATGCAACATGCTCTACTCCCAGCCTCTGGAGAGCCAACTTTTTATTGGAAGTTCTGCCAAGGACAGGAGATTTCACAGAGTCTTACTCTCAGTGTCCTCTTCTCACTTGAGATTACAATCAGGGGTCCTCTTCACACTTGAGATTACAATCAGGGGTCCTCTTCACACTTGAGATTACAATCAGGGGTCCTCTTCACACTTGAGATTACAGTCAGGGGTCCTCTTCACACTTGAGATTGCAGTCAAGGGTCCTCTTCACACTTGAGATTACAGTCAGGGGTCCTCTTCACACTTCAGATAACAATCAGGGGTCCTCTTCACACTTGAGATAACAATCAGGGGTCCTCTTCACACTTGAGATAACAATCAGGGGTCCTCTTCACACTTGAGATAACAATCAGGGGTCCTCTTCACACTTGAGATTACAATCAGGGGTCCTCTTCACACTTGAGATTACAATCAGGGGTCCTCTTCACACTTGAGATTACTATCAGGGGCCTCATAGGGAACAGGCCACACAAGGCCTGCAGAAGAGGTTTTGAGGCATCAACCTCAGACTAAACACTGATGGCTAGGCCAAGTCACCAGCCAGACGATATAAAAAGTCCATCCCAGCAAGAGTTTCCAAGTCTGGTCCCAGGTCTCATTGCTGCTCTAGATCTCCTGATATCAGCAACAGCAGCGACATATCAGAAACAGATGCCAGGCTTTCCAGTGAAGGTGTTTAAGGTCCTGTTGAAATTGGAAGATCATAAGACCAGTGGATTCTAAAGGTCATTCAATTCTCCAAGAGACCCCCTTTGATGACATACCCAGTGGGGGTTTGATATCACCTTCATGAGCCCAAGCTTTTATCGGCGATGACAGTGGTTTCTTCTCTCCGCAATTTCTGGTACCAAAGAAGGATTCAACAGAGTGCAGGATGTTTATTGACCTGAAGATCCTCAACTGGGAATACCCGAGATGACCACCTCCAATCATCAACATAGGGGAGGTTTTAGATGACTCCCTTTATTTGAAGGATGTCTTCAGAAAATTGGGGTTCCTAGGGCATCGTTTTTAACATCTGAACTGCAACCCAGGGTTAGAAAGCTAACATCTATGCAGGATCTCACATTCAGAGGATGTCTGCATCTCAGGCACTTTCAGAATTGGATAAATCATCAACAACTAGATACTGTCATCACACCTACAGACCCAGTGTTCATGGAAATGTCATACACAGGGCGCCAATCAGAATGCAGTCACCAGATCCCTGTCCCTCCACGGGAAGCCCATCATGAAGGTATCAGGTCACTGGGTTTATATCAACATACTGGAAGTGAGAGCAGTAATATTAGCAATCAGCCACTGGAAATCGATGCTCAGGAATTCCTCACTCTTAGTTGCCATGAATACACAACAGTATTGGCCTATATCAACACCCATTCTCAAGACCTTATGGATCTTACGAGGAACTTTATGATCTGGTGGACAGTCTGCAGTGCAGCATAGCAGCCAGACATATACCAGTAAGGTCTACAATCTTTCAAAATATAAAAAAAGCATTGGGTAACATTGTTTGCTCACATTTTGTTTGCACTGTAATAGGCGTGGTTCTCAATAAACTACCCTCGCCCAGTGACAGCTGAGTTAAGCTAAGTAATATGTAGGGACATGATGTTGAATCAACCTTTCTTGGACTTTGTGTTGTGTACTTTTATTTTATAGGTGTGCGTTCGGGTTGACTTGTTCTCTACTCAAAACTCAGTGACCACTTCATAAATCGGGCATAAAGCCTATTGGGAAATAACAAAGACAAACTGAACAATAGTAGTTTATTACAAAGAAAGAGGTAGAAAAAATACAAACAAAAACTCAACAACTTGTAAATGCCACCCACAATTTTCTCTCTCACATACCTCTATAACAATCGATTCGGGCAAATGAATCCCTTAAACTTCTCATATAAAACCACCCAAACCAACCCTGTTTTTAGCCGAAGATTACCCCCAATGTACAACCTAAATCCTACTCCATTTCCTACTGCTAATTTTCCCCCAACCCGACCTAACACTAGTATAAGAAACCTAACATCCCTTTATAATGCCTAGCATCCCTCTTTATAACAGGGAGGAAGGATCTTGTAACAGGACCTCGGGACATCGGTACTACTAGGAGATATTACCTGATGTTGCTCAGATGACTGAAAGCTAGACAACTGAATCCAGAAAACCAGGTCACTTTTATAGCGCTCTAGAACTTTTGACACGGGTCAGAGTTCTCCGCCAATCAGTGCCTACCCAACATAGTTAGTGGCACCCATGTGGCCTCCTACCCAGTATATCTAACGCTACGATGAACAGTAACCCTGGACAAAAGATTGTCCCGTAGTAGAGCAAGTAAAACAATGCGCTACAAGACTGTCTGGTACACAGTTATTCTATAAATGGTAAATTTTGTCTAAATATCCTGTTATGAACGCCCTGCCCCCTACTTACACTACAGTTCAACCCAGTTTCCCTACAGCACAAGTGAGGCTTTCATGGCACTTGCTGTTGCATTTGACTCCAGGTTTAAAGCACTTGCATTTGTTGGTTGCACACTACTTGCCACTCCTAGAACAGTTGCATTTGGTGAAACCCTACCAACCACATTTGGATTCTCCTTGAACAGCTAATCGTAGACAATTTCCTTCTCACGAGAGATGTCATCCATAGTGTAAGGTTTTTGTGTACAGAGATCGAACAGATTGCGGCAATAACGTCCCTTCCACACACCAGAACGGACTCCAATGCGTTAGAGGTCTGGACATGACTGGTGGGCCACTTACAGGTCATTGTCAGTCACAAGTCTCTCAAGGATCTGGGGTGGTGGCGTAGCTCAGTGGATAAATTGTTCGCTCATAATGCCAAAGAACCGGGTTCAATTCCCCACATGGGTACAATATGTGAAGCCCATTTCTGGTGTCCCCTGCTGAGATATTGCTGGAATATTGCTAAAAGCAGCATAAAACTAAACTCACTCACTCACTCTCAAGGATCTCATTTGGAGGAGATGTTGCTCGAAGACCAACTTTGGCATCAGTACCAAACAGTGCAATTTACAAATTGCCTGATTTTACACATTGACTGTAACATATATCCAGTCCCAGATCCTCAAGCTAATGCAGTAGATGCTTAGTCAATATCTGGTGAGGGAATGATTGTCTATGTGTTTCTACCAACAGCACATGTTTGGCAAGGCCTAACCAAGATCTGGAACCATCACATGACAATGCTCCTAATGGCACAGCATGGCTGACCAATCGAGTTACCATACCTACTGTCGCTACAGATAGATCTACCATTACTTCTTCCCCAGTGACCTATACTTCTCAGACAGCTTAAGTCAGACAAGTTCCATCCATTGCAATCTACAACAGCTCCACCTACATGTATGGATCAAAGACATCTCTCGTCAGCAGGATTTTAAACAAGAGTTTCTTCAGCTGTTATGCAATCACTCAGACCTTATACATCCGATCTCTGTGATTACACATGGGATCAATCCCAGCCGTGGAGAATATATAACTGTCCCAATGATACATCTAATACATCTTAGAAACGACTTACATCTTCGGCATGGAACTAAAACAGGTTATTGCTCAGAACTTGCAACAGTAATCAGTAAGCAAGGAATATATATTGGGAAAGACCCTATTCTTACCAGTATTATGATAGGGGTCTTGGGTCCAAGTGATGGTTCCGGTGAAACACATTATCTAACTGGCGTGCTGGTCTGCTTGGGGGAATTAACTCAGCAAAAGAGTCCGAAGTCACAAGAAACTAATCACACTTTTATTTACAAGAACAAAGTAACATGGGGTGGCCACAGAGAGTCGGTACAACCCTCTGGACTGAGGGCTAGAGCTGACCTGTGTTGGGAGTCTAAACCCTACTGATGTACAAATGTAGTTAGAGACTTTTTATCTACAATTAAAACAATAAAGAGATTATGATTAGTTGACTGATACAAAAATGGGTGTAACCTAAATTAGCCTATCAAATACAGAATATACAAAATGGGGTGTGTCCTTCAATGACCAGACAGGGCAATTACTATTAATCCTATTTTAACTGGCACTAATTTAGTAGTATATACAATGGGGGTTCTGGACCACTTTCAACCAAAGCCTCTGCAAAGCCTTCAGTATGGAGTACATCTTAGGCCTCAACCCTATGTACTCGGCTATGGGCGTGCCAGCACACTCATCCTTCATCTTACCTAGGACCTTTTTATTTACCGTACTGTGTATGGCATGGTCCTTGGGGTAGTCGCTGGTGTCATACAAATCGAGGTGTTTTTTCATGTCCTCGTACACGTCCTCGGTTCGAATCTCCATCAGCAGGGAATCCGTGTCAGTGTACAGCACTTCACACCTGTCGTCGTACTGTTTCTTAAGCTCGTTGTAGTAAAAGTCGTACATCAGGTGTTTGGATAAATCGAGGATGCTCATCCCCACGTAAACAGGCGGTTGAATTTTATGTGGCTTTTCTTCATGTGTAGGGCAACTAGGTCATCGGTGAATATCTTGCTACGGTTGAAAGCGGACTGGCTATCAGTTTCCTGAGCTTGTCTTCCTCATTCGACCGAACCAGCTTCACGGTCACGCGTTTCCTCAGGTTTTCCATAGTCTTACCAAACACCGAGTTGTTCATGAGCTTGTAGAGATTTTTCTCAAAGTCACTGGTTGCAAGCTTTTGGGAGGTCTGTGTTCATTCTGATGTAAGGCTCCATCCAAGGGCTCTGGTTGAACACGAGCACCCTGTGTATTTTGGTCAGCCTCATACCCAACGACAGGTACAGCTGTAGGTTGCGATAGTGAGCGATGTACTTGGTCTTATTCATTAAGTTAGGCCGCGAGTTTTTCAACGTCTGCCACCCGCCCACCTAATAAGTTATGTTGGTACTCAGACATCCAGTCTGGGTTAACCCTCATACGTTCGGGGCCAGGGGTAGCTGTTGTGTGATGTGTGTAATGCCTTGGGGTATTCAAAGTCAACCTCGAGGATATAACCTTTATTGAATCTGGTGCGATGCTCATAACATCGACCTCCTGTGGCCCATTCGAACCCCCTGTGGGTAGATACTGGCTCATGGCCCAGCCATACAGGTTGTTGGCGTCGAGGTAGAGAATGTGATTGGTTGGCTTGCTAGGGTCATAGCCCTTCACGTATTGATTATTTGCTTTCGCGTATCGCTTGGTTGCCATGGAGATCCCACCTCGCAAGCCTTTCTCAATGAATAGGTGCATGTCATAATCTGTAAGCAATTCCAATTTAACTCCGGTCTTTTTAAGCAAGGCATCCCACGACAGACCTGGGCTGGTGTAATACCATCGCGGGTCGAGTTTATACTGCTTGAAACCGCGTCCGCCTAAGCGTTTCAAACACGTCGGCTAACAGCAGTACATCTGTCCTCAAGTACAGGTCGTGATAATCCCCCAGGTTCTTACAACCCAGTTTATTCCATACATTAATAGCGTGTGAGTAATCATCTTGGGATATTGCTGAGTCGGTCAGATTGCTGTAAAATTCTCTGATGGGGGGTAGTCTGGTCTCGGCGAACTTGACCCAACTATCCATGTACTCATAGGGGTACACACCCTTCCTCATAAGCAGGGGTCTAGTCTCGGCGTCTGTGTATCGATTCGGTGATAGGGAAGGTATCGTTGGCCTTGACCAGACTGTCTAATGAAGACAATAGAAATTGCACTGAATCTATGAACCTAAGGCCGTTTAAGCTGAAGGAGATGTATCTCTCCATGTTGTTGGGGATGCACGTTATATTACCATCGATTTTCGCGATGGCCTGCATGATTAAGTGAGAGTCGTACCCTCTCAAGTTGTGAAAGACCACGGGGATGTTTATTGTCTTAGGGATGATTCTAAGCTGGAGGTTACAGCTGCTGTGTGGCGCCTCTATACTTACGGTTACGTGGCAGTGATCTCTCACAGAATCACCATTCAGTGGTGAGTCACACACGCGTGACAGTTAGTGCTACAGGCGTGAGCTAGCCTGTCGGCTCGGGTCATGCATGGGGCGACTCTATACAGTGCATTCCTAATAATTTTTCTTCTTCCTGCAAACACTTTAGAAACCTTTCAGCGGCGTCAGGGCCCTATACACTACCGGAGCTTTTCGTTTCCCCATCACAGCGGACGACAATGTATCCAAACCCACAGGCTTCATGCTCTTGTGTTTTGAGTGTGGTTGGGGTACCCCAACAACCCGCCTGTGGGAGCCCGCCCGGCAGCCTCAACTGGTTTGACCAAGGCTTCAAAGTCGGTATATGATATAAGGCACAGACATTTGGTTCTTGTGGTTACCGAATTTTAGGATATTGTCACCTTCTTTAGGCATGTCGACTTCATATAGCCGTCTGCCCCACACCTTGGCAATCCTCGGTGGGATTCTAATAAATCAGCTCGTGTGAAGCCATGTAGGCACCGTTAAGCAGAAGTGGGTCTTTTCTCTGTGTGCTGATTGGTCATACAACAGCCTGCTAAAGTGTTTTATCCATGTGTAGTGATACTTGTCACCTCGCTGAATCATGAATATATTGATAAGGGGTTTCCCCCCTTGGGGCCCCCCCAACGGACTGACCCTGTGTACTATTGTTGTGTTACCTTCGTGCCCAAAACATTTATAGCTAGATTATTCTGTTTTCGATTTTAGTGATCTGGGATATGGGGTTTGGTTCATCTATACCATCCCAGTTGAGCCCATCGTCTTGGGGATAGCTAGAAGGCCTGTCTGAATGAGTGTCAGCTGGAAACAAGGCTGACCTGATAGCTACCCTCAGGCAATCGTCTCCTCTATTCTTGACATTGACCATGGCATGTTTTTCCTATAGTAGGGAGGCAAGTCTAGGTATGACCCGCCTCTGAGCGGCACGTAGTTAGCTATGTCTAGATAGACATTATCGATTTTATCTACAGTCCACCCAGACCCCAGGTGTGTGTAGGCGTTCTAGGTATTCCGCATCTGCTGAAAACTAGTATCGATTGATCGTCAATGGTCTCTATATGGGTCCGCGACCTGTTGTTTGCCACGGAGTAAGGCTGAGCATTACTCAGTGACACCTCCCCACTTGCTTATCGGCGACATTTTCACTGTGATTTGAAATTTGATACTTCCTAGACTGTTTAGTTCCTGGTTTATTTTATCAGCTATCAGAGGCTTGATATCAGTAATGTTTATATTCCTATCAATATGCATGCGCCAGCCTCTCAAATAGTTGCCTACAGCGCGCTCAGTGGGTATGAACTGTAGGTCAATAGCTCTATTCTGCCGTAATAGTTCTACAAGCTGTGGTTTCCTCATTCGGGAATACCCACCTAAACCCAAATTACGTGCCTCGACTTGTAATTGTTTTACAGTGGGAGGTTTTGCTACGGGGGTATGTGATAACAATGCGATTAACCCGGCTCTCCCCAGGTTTGAATAACCCGTGAATCCAAGCTGTTTTGCTTGAGCTTTTAATTGTTTTACCGTGGGAGGGCTTCTAAACCTAGTAATCTCAACAATGCTGGCTTCGCGTTCGAGAATACCGATCACACCTCGCTGCCTGGCGACCGGCAAAGTTCACCAACAGTGGTCATAATTGCGCATACACCTAAGAGAACCAATGTCTAATTGGCCCATCGTGGGTAAAAATCAAGATACACCTTATCGATTATTCCCTCAACCCACCGGAATATGCGCAGCATAGTAGGGTGTTTTGTATTACTTGCAGCGAAGTGCGTCAACAAGTATATCTATATCCCCATGCACATCTACTGCGCCCCATCAAAGTAATTCCAAGTGTGCCCAGCCCATGGCACATCAAACCCTACTTTACAATGATTGTAAACGAGCACCCCTATATAGTTCACTAACAATCATGGGTTTGAGGACACTAATATCTATACTTTTCCCCACATCCATCTGCCAGCTGCTCAGGCAACCTTCCCTGGGCTCAATTTCCACAAACATAGCTATCGTAGGTGTGTATAATCTCTAATTGGGACACTACACTGCTATCTTGAGAAGTTAAGCCTCGTTCTTTTATGGAGGCCTTTTTATTCTCGTAGATGAGGTGATGTCTGACTCGTTAAGCCCGTGAGCTTTACATAGACAGTAGTGCCCTTTAACCCCTATACCGCACACAGAACACACGTAGTTAGGGCTTCCCATGTGGAAACAACAGTACCCTGAGTCCTGCATTTCCTACCACAGGCCTCGGTCTTCCCCATAAGTATGTATTAGCATCGGTATGGAGCAGGTCTCATGTTTAGCATACTTATATGGGTATTTAGTCTAATTGTTTACAACCAAGCGCGGTCGCTGCTATACCCAGCGCTATGAAGCCCAGTTCACGGTCCATTTGCCCTTGGATGGTGTGTAGTACTGGCGAGTGTGGGTTTATTGAGTGGTTCCAACCGTTTACCAGTTAGTAAGTAGTATTCTTTCGCTGCGTCGTCGACATCGTGGAATGTTTGAACGGCATGGTTTTCACGCCTGAGTTGTTCGTTAATGTAATCGATCCTCTGGAGGCGTTTTTTAGCGTACTCAGCCTGTGCTGTTTGTAAGTTCTCAATAGCGAGATCGTGCCGCTTCCTCTCTGCCTGTATTTCAGCCGCGTGTGACTCTCGTAGTTTCGAGAAGAGGAAATTACTCCCGGAAAATGCCAGGGCATTCACTAACGCACCACCGACCATCATAGCTATCGTGGCCATCTTTACTTCATAATATTTTCAGGTATTATCCCTTGTTTTACTAGGATGTCTTTTGTGGCCATCGCCATACCAAGGTTCATTATGAGCATACCCATATCCTGTAGGTTGAAATCTAGCTTGATAGTTGGTTGTTTAAGCACCATTTTGGTCAACCGGCGTACCCTCTGGCTAGACTGGCGACCACTGTGGCGTGGTATCGCGTCGTTGATGAGCGTTTTCCCCTCAGACATTATGTATATGATATAAAAATATTAAATTATAACATGATATGCGGGTCGACCTCTAATTGTGGGTGAGGGTTTCCCTCCCTGTGAGGGGTTCCCTCACTGTGTGGGTCTCCCTCCCTGGGATTCCTGTGTCGTGTATATAACCATGAGATAGCCACGGCAGCAGTTGCGCATACAACTAACAAGAGTCGCTCCGGGTGAGTCACCCTGATAATTTTATGTTGGTTACACCACCGTTTTTTTACCGGCAGCTACTCTCTTAGGATTCTTCTGCCTGGTTACTGTTTCCCCCAACTTTGGGGTCTCCACCGCCACCTGTGAAGGGGTCGCCTCCAGTTGGGGTTTCCCCAACGTGGGGGTTTCCTCCAGTTGTTGGGGCTTCCCCAACGTGGGGGTTTCCTCCAGTTGTGGTGTCTCCTGTGCAGCATCCATCTATACTATTATTATTATTTTTCCTCTCAAATTGACAATGCTTTGCTGTAATAATCGCCGCCGTCACTGGGGCTAACAACATACCGTATTTGTGGTACAGCTCGCAGCTAATAGAGCTCAAGGCGTGTTCGATAAAAGGGTCTTTCTCGAGGTCTTCCCACAAGTAAAGTCGGCGCTCTGGGGGGATGGGAAGGAAGTACGACGCAATACCAGTGTATATCTGGGTCATAGTCGATCCTATTGTCTTTGTCATTTCTGCTCCGAGCCGGGACTCGTATCTAGTACAGCTTATCGATTTCTTCGGCTGACATTTTGTGAATTTTATCATGAGTGTAGTCTCCAAAGTAATGTTTGGCTTTGCCACCAACAGCCAACGCCACCAGTTTCTCTCGCTTATCATCATCCACCTGGGGTGACTGGGGTACCAACAATTGTTCAAGCAATTCCTCACACTCCATCTTATAATGTAACAAGTAAGTTTTAGTTTTAACAATATAATACCCAATGCAGGCAAAACACAGCGAAATGAAGGTTAAGTTGCACACGACGCACACTTCAAATATCATAGCTATAACTAAATGCTAAGCATTGCTAAGCATTGCTAAGCATTGCTAAGCATTGCTAAGCATTTGCTAAGCTTTGCTAAGCATTTACTAAGCATTGCTAAGCATTGCTGAGCATTGCTAAGCTAAAACACCCTATAGGCTACTGGTTGATCGGTCTTGAGCACGAGCTTAGCGTGTTTAGTTTCAGCGAGCTGTTTCTTCACCCGTTCCCGTTCTAATTTACTCATCACATCGTTCTCTCTCAAACACTCTTCGAAAGAATCCCTGTCCTTGCAGTGAAATAAGGCCACCCATCGCGTCTGCTCCCTTAGGTCTTTCAACACCGAGTTGAACTTCTGCGTCAGTACCCATACGCTGTGATTTGCGTGTCGGCCGGAGAAGGCCAGGTACGATAGCATGTCTCTCTTTTTGTTATCTCGCGATTAAGCATCTGCGGTCGTCCAGTATGAACAGTGTAGACTCCCCTTTAAATTTCGTGAAGAGCTTTCAACCAGTCCTGCAGGCGTGTTCCCGGTCGACTTTGTAATGCGTCGGGTCCGTCATCACCAAAGGTCTTTCCGTAATGCGTTTATTCATGCTTAGAGTAGGGCACATGATAACGATGTGGTCGAACACATCCTTGTAGTACCCCTCCAACATATCCAACACGAAAACGGTCTTCCCACAGCCAGTCTGCCCGCACACTATGGCGCAGTGTGGGTCGCGGGGTAAATCAGTAGGCAGTGGTCTACTGCCTTCAGTAGATGGCTTACCGCCATCAATAGATGGCTTGCACGAATCTCCCATTGTCTATATTAAGTTGCGCGTCCATAATAACGTACAGATATAATTTCAGCTTACCAGCGGGTTGAGCCTTCTTGGTAATCTGGATGGTTATACCCTCACTACCGTTATCTATACGGCGTCCGCTACCGTGTAGTTTATCGTCATCCGTGGATCGCATGTCCAACCATAGGGCGTACTTGGTGGTCAGGTATTCACCGATCTTCACGGAGGATAGGTCCAGGTCCTTGGTTATGTGGTGTTGTTTGGCTGGTAGCTTTTTTATCTCATCCCACTGCTGGTATGGCCTCATACCATGACTGAACAGCTGGTTGGGCACGCCCTCTATGGTCACTTCCACCTTTTCAATCTCGGGGTTGAAAAACTTCTCGCTGTCCCTCCGGAACGCTCGTAATCCTCCACTGGGACGACCAGGATGCCTTTCATCGATCGCTACAGCACGTTCAGGTTGATATTCCACACAGTGTCGCTCTTATCTCGCCCGCGACTGATCTATGCCTCAGTATGCGTCGTACAGGATGGCCATCTTCCCGAGTACTGGCTTCCGAACCTGCCTGGCCAGCTCCGGGCTAGTGACCATGTCGAACTCCAGAGAGATGTTGTCTATGGCGTAACTGGCCTCATCACCGTTCGGGCGCACGCACTACTTTGCTGTAGTCGTTAAATGTGAGCTTCGTATTCAAGCCTATCACCCAGCGCGCCTGGTAAAGCGGCGTGCGTGCCCGTGAGCAACTTCGAAGTCGAGTGTACGCACGCAGAACCTGTTCCCGTGCGGCTTGGCGATGGCCTTTTCACCGTCCGTGATCTTGTCTAGCTGGTCTTGCGTGAAGGCATACCCTATGCTGGCGACGGTCGATTTGCTGATACCCTGGTACATGTCATTGACCGTTCTCCTCGCTTTTCCAGAGATCCCGTAGCAGTGAAACACGTAAGCTGTCGTCGATGCTCAGCACCTCATTACCGCTGATCTTGATGGTGGTTTTCTTGATGATGGCTCGACCTACGTTCCGAACTAGCTCACGTTTGTCGTTGGTGGAGGTCAATGTGAGGTTGAACGCCAGTCGAACCGTGCCTGGTACAATGAGGTCATTCTCGCCAAGGTTTGGAAATCTAACCAGCAGCGTTTGGTTCTGGTCTATCTTGCTGGGATTGTTGGTGATGGTCACCGACTGGCGCACGGCTCTGGCACCTACTGGCTCTCTTGATCTTCTGAAAGGATCTAGTTTTCTACCATACATTGTTATATAAATGAAATATATTTTAATACTAAATAATGGCCGAGTACATACCTATGGATGATATGTGGGATGATAGTGCCCAGGCATTCGATGAGCAGGAGACCTCATTCACTAACCCCTTAAGTACTAAACTTATACAGCCGGCTGTCGACGATTATTACAACGCAGTTGAAAATAGAGACAACATCAAGCCGTTGGGAAGGGACTATGCCAAGTTTACCGTCGATAAGAAGGGCACGCTGCGATTGAAGGCTCACCCGGGGGTCGATATCATAAAAAAAGACGGGAAGCCGTATGCTTTGTCAACACTCACCAGTCGCCCTGGTGGGGGCCAGCTGATCCGTGATGAACTAGGCTTCATAGATTACGGTGGCACGCGGCCAAAGCTTCCCCCTAAGGCCGTCCAAGATCTGCAAGCAGCCAGACCCAAAGACGATGACCCCCAACGTGCTAAAGAAGAAACGTCGGACAGTATCGAGAAAATATTGACCACGTACCATGACAAACCCTTGCGGGTCTCGAATTTCCCCTGAGGGAACTGCGAGGCCTAGGCGGCAACAACTTCAAACATATGCGCGGAGAACTTCGTGAACAACATGGGGAAACTTAACGAAATCGATGAGCACATCGCCGCGAGAAAATAAAACTCACCGGCCGCGGATGGTGATACGAAACGTCGTGATCGAGGATAGAATAAAAACTTGGAAGGCGAGAGACGGACTCGGTTGGAATCCGCTTCCTCTAACCGGGAAGCCCTCCGATCCCAGATCAGTCGAGTCACGGAAACCATCGATCGAGTCCTAAATGAAGATATCACGCTAGCTAACAGGATTAGGATACTGTTCCGGGAGCAAGGCATCACCATCGCCAGCATTCTGACTGCATTGGGTTTCATCATATCAACCCTGGTGGTGTCACTGAGTGGGGGTACGCCTGCCGGCGGCAGTGGCACACCAACACCCACAGGTGGTGTCAAAGAGTGGATAAAAAAACTAGGGGAAGCCCTGGCTAAACTGGCTGGTAAGGCTGCCGAAGCCCTGCCCGGCATCCTGGGTAGCATCGTCTCGTGGTTGTTGGGCGCTCTTGCTAAAACTGCCACGTGGCTTAGTCAAAACCTGTGGGCAGCCATCGTAGCCGTGGTGGGTTTGGTGTACGTAGCGGCTAAGGAATGTTTAACCAAATAAGTCCCAAAGCTACCCCGCCAACCACTATAGCTGTTTTACGATCGATGCGCTGCTGATTGGAGGCTGCAGGCTGGGGCTGTAGGTGTGTGTGTTGAACCCTAGGCTCCGGGGGTGGCGCTACTATACCCGTTTCACCGGTCGTGGGTGGTGGGACGTGGGGGACGTTGACATCGGGGTTGATGCCCAACTTTTGGTCCGCCGTGGCTATAACTATTTCGTTGTTGTAGCCCACCACTTTTTTTACTCTCAATTGCATATCGCTCGGAGCCATGTACAGTCCCACGTCGAACACGTAGTCGACTTTCGACCTGGCATATTCCAACACGCGTCTTGGTAGCGTTTGATGGCACTTTCGGGAGATCAACTGGAGCATTGATAGCATCCTCAACGTTGGCAGCGAACTGTTTCTGGCGTCGTAAAGCAGTCCCCTTACCGATAATACTGGAGCGCGTTTGCGTCTGCGCACCCAACACCGCCCACCGCGTGCGTTGAATCGAGTCGTTCAACCTGATTACCCGGCGCGAGTAAACCCTTTTCGGCGTGTCCAGCATGAACTTTTTCCAGTCATCCGCTGCCCCTGCTCAAACCTCCAGACTTCGGTAATCCTTGCTGTTGTTGAAAGCCATGTAGCGGTCATCCCACTTTCGTTGGTTGTGAGGTGATGATACGACTTGTATCCCCATTCTTTCAACTTCGCTGGCATCCACGAGGTGCATGTTGTGAACGATGGGGATACCCAACCCGTGGTTCGCCCCGGCAAACGCCAATCCGTCTTCGGTTCAGTTCGAATTAAGTTGCAAATCGTTCAGTAGGCCCGCCCTATCGTACTTGTTGTTTAATGGGTTCCATGCATTGTCCTGTGGGGCCGGGGCTGATTTCTTTAAGGATACGCCTGACCTGGTAGTACCGTGGAACTTGAACACAGACTGACTCAGCGGTCCACGCCGTGTGTCGGTCAATGTCACACCACACCCCGTTGTAGCGCACCACACGGCGAAGTTGAGTTGATTCTGCTAGAACTGCATTGGGTTGTTGAACCAAGCATGAACTACCTTAGCCTTAGTCACCGAAAATTTATACAGGCTGAACACATCTAAAAGCTGGGCGTTGAAATACATCCCATCAGCAACCGCGATCTTCATGGGTGAGAAATCTATGTCCAGTTTAGGGTAAAACACTCCAGGGGAGTAAGACACTCCTTGCGGGGATGCTCCTCCTTGGGAATACATTTTAAAACTATTATATAATGAGCATATATACTCTAACATGTACATAACACTTCCAGGAATAACGAGCGGCGAGGCCATTCAGCTGGCCTACGCGATCGATATCGTCGGGTCAACTTCGAAGTTAGCGCTCTGCGATATCACCTACCTACCGCGAATGGACTAACATCAACGCCAGCAACAATAAGCTGTTCGTCAGTGGAGCTCGCAGCCAGATAACTGGCGGCTACTACAGCGTGTGCTAACTGTTTAGCGGCGAGGTCTTCAAACCCCTGGGAGCCGAACTCAAGATGAACGACTCAAACGGTACAGTGGTGTTAATCAACAACGGAAGAAACTCCTTGAGGCTCGGCCGGCCATTGGCGAGGACACTTTCGGTATGTCACCTGGCGAGATAAAACCAACAACAACCGTCACAGGCCGCGAAGTTACCCGACCTAGTACCGTGCGAGAGCTGTACATTCATCTAGGTCAGGTGAGCACAACATACAACATTCAAGGGGTCACCCTTCCACTATACTGAGAGCCGTGCGGTGAAAGCGGAGAAATACAACGGCGGTAGAACCGAAGTCGTTTTCACCGCTGACAGTATAAGAGGTTGACTCAGGGCAACATACCTGAGCTGATAATATCGGTGTTAGATATAAATCACAATCCCGTGAATATAGGATACCTCAGCTTAACGCTTCACATAAAATGACCAGCGCACAAGGGCCCAGGGTGAAAAATGCGTCAATGTGGGGATCTCCGACCTCCTCGGGGACACCGCAGCGGTTTCGGCGCTCGGAGTAGATGGTAAATTATGCATGCTTTACAACTGAAAACAACATTTACAA
The DNA here is from genome assembly GCF_003918875.1 of Haliotis rubra. Classification (NCBI taxonomy): domain Eukaryota; kingdom Metazoa; phylum Mollusca; class Gastropoda; order Lepetellida; family Haliotidae; genus Haliotis; species Haliotis rubra. Next base: position 524,462 of record NW_025766137.1, read on the forward strand.
ACGCGTTGAAGTCCCCTCCGGTGGAGCCCTAGGTGATATAGTAGATACCTCAAAGGCGGTAGTCAACACTAAGTACACCCTAGTCACCACCGGTAATGATAATTGGATAATATACCCATCGTTCGGGGCAAACTGTTCGACTTAGGCGATGTTGAGAGCACTACCGTCGCCGAAACAAGCCATATCATACCGTCTTCACCGAAGATGACAAGTGGGTGTTGTTACCCGATAAAGGCGACTGGTTTCTCAATATTAGGCTCGGCTCCCCTATGTGTTCACGGATAACAAAGACAACCACCTAAACAAAGTGGTTAACAACGGAACCCTGCTTGTGGCTTACGTCCCGACTCAGAGGCGTGGCGTAGTCATCAGCCCAGTCGCCAGTATGGCAGCCCACATGCTATCGAGTAAAGCGGGCATGCAAAGCGTGACATTGCAGTTGGTGTCTGAATTTGAAGGCGTGGTCAGGATACTAGAGAGTCTACCGGCCGAACTCAACACTGATCATCAAAGTCTACCTAGGGGAACCATCGGGGAATGATGTCGAGATCGTGAAGGGGTCAAACTTCGGGTGGGTGAAGCGACACCAGTATCACGCGTTTGCACAGTTTACGTCGCGGATGGGTGTCGGCTCCAACACCAGTCTGCAGGGTGTCACCGTGATGCGTGGAAAACACGATATCACTAACCAAGATCTTCCTACCTGACAACATACACTTCATGGGGATTAAGTTCACCCCTGAACTATTATCAGAAAACCAGTTGGAAATTATATCGTAATAGTATTATAGCAATGACCAGTCATCGTCCCAACACTACACTTAACGACCTAGGGGACACGGAGGGATTCGACCAGCCTGGTGAGGAAGGCTCATACGTCCTACACTTGAAAGACAACGTGTATAGGCGGGGCAGCAATGGCGATCATCTACCCAAGCCCACACTCGAGGGCCTAAGGGACCGCGGAGGGATTTGATCAACCTGGTGAGGACGGCTTATACCTCCTACACTTGAAAGACAACGCGTGTATAGGCGGGTGTCGTTAACAGATTTTAAAGAGCCTGAATGGTTACTCAACTTAACCCTCGCCTCACCTTATATCTCATTAGACAAAGATGGTTATGTCTCTGAAATTAAGAACAACGGTGCCTTGATCACGTCTTTCATTCCAACTGGAAAGGTGATACTTTCTAACTCCGAATATTTACCTAGGGACACCCTGTTAATTTCACCCAGGCAATCCCAGTTAATAGCCACCCACCATCATAACATAGTAGGGGTTAGGGCTATGGAACCAGGCTCCACACTCATCGTAGAAGTCGCTCACAAGGGTAGGTTTGATTCGGACGAATTTAACCCATCCCCAAACTTGCAGATTTTACCCGGTGTAACAATACGTTGGGGTGACTTAACTGTAGGAAAAGGTTTTACACGTTGCAGATTCGTTATACGATTTGGACGCTCCCAACAGAGATTACTACCCCCAATAATATACTGCTTTGGCGTTGAGATATACCAAAAGTTACCTATTGACCCTTCCCTTATCTACACATACGAGAATCTCAGTTTTATAAACCTCAGGTACGTTGACCGACTACTAAATGAAACCCAATTAAAATATCTTTTGTAATATATATTATAGGATGGGGCTATACCCAGTCGTAGAGGAAGTAGCGAAGACCCTGGAACCGTGAGGCGGGTTCCGTTTGAGAACAGTTATGTGATGTAAAACGTCAACTAGAGCAAGACCGCGACACGCAGCGGAAAGCACTATGTAAAAGTACCATAGAGCTTTCAATATCGTGGACGGGCTGATACTGCCCTTATGGCAACCAGCATGGGGCTGGGAGCGGCAGGTGTTGGGTTGTTAGCTACCATCGTGGCTGCACCTATAGTACTAGGTATCGAAATAACAGCTGGGGTGGCAGGGGTGTTAGGGTTGGCGCTTAAGTTGGCATCACGCAGACTGCATCGTAAGGCATTGAAACACGACGAGATCAGGGTTCTGGCCGAAGCAAAACTGAACACAGTAAGTGAGCGTATTTCCACGGCACTTACTGACAGTAAGATCTCAGAGGATGAGTTTAGTTCAATCCTCTCTGAACTCACAAAATATAACAAAATGAAACAAGAGATTCGATCCAAGTCTCGTAAGTCTACTATCAGCGAGGACGAGAAAAAAAAAGTACATAGAACAAGGGGTGAAAAAAGCCCGGCAAGCCCTTATTACAAACACCAAAGAGATCATAGGCGATTCACATTAAACTGTTTCATCGAGGTAAACATGGCATAGCGGCACAATAGTGCCATAGCGGCACGTTAGACGCAGCCCAGTATTGGATGGTGCAACCTCAGGATACCAACACACTCCAGCCATACCCCCGGCGCGGCTAGGAGGTCCCGCTATCGGCCCAAACTTTTTCATAGTAGGGGTAATGGTAGCAAGAGCTAAGGGCCCGACCAAAGCCTTACTTGTGAAATAAGGCTTTGCAGAGGCTTTGGTTGAAAGTGGTCCAGAACCCCCCATTGTATATACTACTAATCTCGATGGCACTTTTACTGGATGCTTGGATGCTTACCCTGGGCTAGATCTTAACGAGCCTAATCTGATGTGTCAATTACAGGTGCTTGGATTACAATAGATGCATTTAATCGTCTGGTCATAACTCTGAATTACTGAAAGGAGTGCTAATCGCTTGAGTCCTCAATACCTTAGGCTAGGATTTTATCTTGAATATCTGTGAAATTGTGCAGCCGTAATTTATACCTTTTTCAATAATATGTCTGTGAGATGAGTTTTACAACTTTTGACTGGAGTCTTTCTCTAAGCTATTACTAATATTCTATATTTATATTTTCCTAATATCTGAATCCTAATATATTGCTTGTAGTGGTAATAATGAATAATGAATTTTGTATGAATTATTATTCCATGATAACTTCCCCGCTGTCTGAAAAAGTTTGGTCCCCAAACTCGGACAAAAAAAATTTCTTAGATGGACAATGGTAGAATATTTAAATGGTAATTAGATTGTCTCTTTGGTATTGAGGCACAAGTTCCTTCTGCTGTCATCTGGTCGTCTGGATGTGGAATCGGGCTTGTCATGGCTCTGTGTACTGGTTCTTTATGTTTCCAGGAGGCCTTGTGATGGTTCCACATCCTGATTTTGGAGTTGACTTCTCCATTATCCCATGCAGACAGATGATTTACATGAAAAATTCAAAACAAAAGAGAGTTAGCTTGCTGCCAACAATATACATGTAACTATTTTGGTTTGTGCGGAATACGTACATAAAGATACTTTTCCCTGCAAATAAATTGTCTATTAGTGCATTGTAAGAGGTGACTTTTATGTATTGAAGTCATGACCTGGAATAATGCATGGGCAGTTAATAATACAACGTACATGGGGTAATAAACACATAAATGTCATGTATGAGCAAATATATACACATGTGCCTATGCTTTTAACAGGTGCGTTAGTTCATTGAATCCATACATATACATATTGTGTTAAGAACCATTTGTTAGGCACCTTGTTAATTTGATTGATTGTGTTAGTGTTTTAAACATCTTAATTTGTTTAGGGATTTTTATTTTGTTTTATTTTATTTTATTTTAGCTTTAGGTTTACCTTGATTTATTAGTCTGAGTTTACCAAACTCAGTTTTGGTTCATTTTAATTCAGCTCAGCCTGTACGTTTGGCTGAGGTTCGGTTTAATTCGCTTCTGTTTTGCGTTGGTTTGTTCGTTCCGCCTTGTTACGGTTTATTTCGCTCTCATTTCGTGCTGATTAAGTTTGTTTTGCTTCGGCACGATTTATTTCGCTTTCGTTGCTTCGGTAAGATTTATGTCGCTTTTGTTTCGCGTTGGTTAAGTTTGTTCCGTACGGTGTATTTCGGTTTCGTTTCGCGTTGGGTAAGTTCACTTTGCTTTTGAGATTGGTTGATCAGATCAATGCTCAAAAGTTGTTGTGATGCAAATAGCTCAGATGATCAGGCTGATGCCATTTGTTCACAACTAGTGTTATCAGGTAACACAAAGTGAAATGACAGGACAAATATACGTTCCCCAGAGCTAACAGATCCATTTATTAACGAGGTGCTGTACCTTTTGCAGGAATATGACTATCTGGTGACCACAGGTATATATCACGGTGGCAATATTGGTATGGTATGGTGGGTCTGTAACCCTTGTTCACTGCACAATATTCAAAGGAGCCAACAGTTCCGATGCCTTCTTTGTGTACAGGAGAGCGTTTGGATTTATAGATGGGTAATACACCAGGAGAATCATAATCCTCTGGGGTGTCAGTATCAAACCATTCATAGAGATCCAACCAGCTCTCATTGAGGTAATCCTGTATGAGGTGGAGAGGAACAGCTTCAAAATACGCTGTATGATAGCTATGATCACTTTTGTCATAGTTATATGAGACTTTGACATAGCAGTCTCCTTGAACTATTTCAATGCCCAAAACTCTCTTTATATCTGGAATGATTTCTCGTAGGTGTATAGGTTCAATCGGGTATGGTTCAACGTCCAATACTGGGTCTGTAATGATTGGTTGCTGTCTGAAACTTTTGGACAGTACATTGACCGATTTATCGTTTTGTGTTGATTCTCTTTGGTTGAAAAATTTGTGATTCTTCAGTGGCCATTTTCGTCGTTTTCCTGACATATTTCTCTTGACATGAAATTCTCTCCGAATTGAGTCTGGAATGGTGCTGCCATATTCCCACGTGTTTCCTCTTTCTGGATCTGTCCATTTCACTCTGTAGTAGATTTTGTTGTTTGCTCTCTTGGAAGCAGGAATTGAGTGAATGTCATCAGGATTGAAAACCTTGGCGTCATTGCTTGACGCTGGTTGTTGTGCCTGACTTGATTCTGATTGTGGCCTTGAGTTTGGCTGATGATGTTTGCTGTTTACTACTCTTTTTCCCTTGTTTGTATTTCCTTTCTTCTTGGTGGGGTTACTTGGACCTGGGGTGCTCTGTTTGTGGTTTGTAATTGTTGTACAGGGTCCTGCTGAGCTTTCCTGAACGCCTTTCTTCTCTTGAGTTGGATTCCTTGGATTTCCTGCCTTAGTGTTTGAATTGACTTCCTTACCTTTAGGTGATTGATCCTGGGTTGAACTTGTTGACTCTGCATTGTTGCTGTCAAGTTGTGGATCGCTCACTGGTTCCTCATTGTCATCTATGACGTCTGAATCCATATTGTTGCTGTTGTTGAGGTATGGTTCTGGTGGATACTGTGGACGATGAGCTGGATCAAAATATGGCTTCAGACGGTTGGCATGGACCAATGGTTTGTGCACTTTGTCGTCAGAACTTCGGCGTAGTTTGTAGGTGAAATTTGGACCTAAATGAACAATGAAATAACTGCCATACCACTTTTTGGTTAACTTGTTGCAGAGGCCTTTTTCTACTTTTTGACAATATAGCCAAACTCTTTGACCTGGGGAGAAATCTGTCTCTTTAGCCTTACGATTGTATTGCTTGGAATACACCTCCTTCGCTCGAGCAGTGTTTTCAGCTGCAATAGTCCTTGTAATTTCTAGCTCCTCAAGCAAATTTGAAAGACAGCTTTTGTTGTTGTGGCCTAAATTTTCCTTTGGAATTAACGAAACATCTTGTGGAGCTCTCATTTCTCGGCCGAAAAGCATAACAAAGGGGGACTTTTGAGTTGATGAATTTGGGGCCATCCGATAGGCCATCATGATGCCTGGAAGAAACAGGGGCCAATCATTTTGAGTTTTGTTACAGTAGGCTCTTAGTGATTGATTGATGTAGGAATTGAGCCTTTCTACACAGCTGTTTGTTTGGGGATGGTATGGGCTAGTATGAGTGAATTTGATAGCCAAAAGTTCACAATAGCTTTGATTAATTTGGACATGAAGTTCTGACCTCTGTGGCTTCTTGAGTTCTTAGGGGAAAGGCTTCACACCATCTAGATGCTGCATCGGTGATGACCAAAATGTGCTTGTACTAGTCTGGTGTTGTTGGCAAGGGACCAAGGATGTCAACATGCCACCTGGTGAAGACCTCTTCCACAGGTAGTGGACGTAGGGGTGCTTTCTTGCTGTGGTAATGCCTCTTCGTCTGTTGACATACTTCACATGTCTGGACATACGTTGCAATTTCGGTGTACATCTTTGGCCAGTAGTATTTTGGTCTCATGGTGTTGTGCATCCTTTCCTTTCCATGGTGACAACCGCCAAACTCGGAATCGTGGTAGGATCTCAGGACCTGGTTCCTGAGAGTTTTTGGAACTGCCAGCTGTTTAATGAATTTGTCCGCATGAGCCTTCTGTCTCTGTGGAACAAATCTGTATAGGATTCCTTCATCTATTTCAAAGTCGCCTGCTTCAATAAGGATCTTTTGGCGGTCCTTTTCATTTCTGGAAGGACATCATCTTCTTTGTAGTCAAAAATTTTGGTAAGATCTGGACAAATTCTTTGTAGATGACGTAAGTTGGGATGTGCATTAATATTTACCTCAACGATTGTGGCTTGTGTGACATCATCACTTGTAGCGTGTAATGCTGCAACAACGTTTACTGGTACTGTTTGGTAGACCTCTTCATATTCAAAGGTGACAGACAAATGAGTTGTCTGTGATTCACTATCTAAGTGATTAATACTTGGTATGCAATCATCCTCAGTCTGAGTTGATTGCGTGACCTGTGAGGATAATTGTGGGCTTGCTGAAATGTTGGTATGGCTTCTTTGCCCAAGTGAAGTTACTGTAAAGACTGTTTTCTCAGCATCTTCTTCTGTTTGACTCTGACAGTTAATATTTTTCTCATATTCCCTGCGTGAGAGCGCATCAGCATTCCCGTTGGCTTTGCCGCTTCGATGAACAATATCAAATGTATAGGTAGACAGTTCTAAAGACCATCGCCCTAACCTACCTGTGGCATCCTTGATGGATTTGAGCCATTTTAAGGCGATGTGGTCTGTGTAGACAGTGAATTTGGAATTTGCAAGGTATGGATGAAATGATCTAATGGCTTCAACTAAAGCTAAACCTTCTTTTTCTGTAGGGGCGGTGGGGTAGCCTAGTGGTTAAAGCATTGGCTCGTCACGCCGAAGACCCGGGTTCGAATCCCCACATGGGTACAATGTGTGAAGCCCTTTTCTGGTGTCCCCCTCCGTGATGTTGCTGGAATATTGCTAAAAGCGGCGTAAAACCTAACTCAGTCAGTCAGTCTTTTTCTGTAATGCTCCAATTCTTCTCGCTGCCGTGAAGAGCTCTGCCTCCAAAAGCTATAGGATGTTCATTATCCTTCTCATCTTTTTGACTCAAGACAAACCCTATGCTCATATTGCTGGCATCAGTTGCGAGAAAAAATTCTTTGTCAAAGTCTGGATAAGCCAGAACAGGTGTGTTACACATAGCATCTTTGAGTGTGTTGAAAGCCTGATCACACTCAAGTGACCACTGGAACTTTGGTTTCTTACCAGTTTCTGCCTCTGAATGCTTTTTTAACAATGCATTCAATGGCAGTGCTATTTTCGCATAATCTTTCACATACTTTCTGTAAAAGTTTGTGATGCCTAAAAATGAGCGAACCTGTTTTTGTGATTTAGGTATTGGGAAGGTTTTAATTGCTTCAACCTTTTTGTCATCAACTTGAACACCTCCACATGATAAAACATGACCCAGAAATGAAACCTTGTCTGTTGCAAAATTGCATTTTGATGGCTTTAGTGTTAATTTTGCCTGTTTGAGATAGTAGAAGACTTGCTCCAAATGTTGGAGATGCTCTTCTAAGTTTTTGCTGTAGATTATCAAATCATCAATGTAAATCAATGCAACTTTGAAAAGCAATTTTCTTAGAACTTTGCTCATGAGTTGCTGAAAACAAAGTGGAGAATTAGACAAACCCTGGGGCAAACGTTTGAATTGATAAAGGCCTTGATGGGTGACAAAAGCAGTTTTATGCTTTGAGTCTTCGTGTAATGGCACTTGGAAGAAGCCATTGGCAAGATCTAACGTGGAAAAAATGTAGCTTGGCTATTGCCGATGTGATCAACAACATCGTCAAAAACAGGGAGTGGCCATGACATGGGTAATGTGACAGAATTTAATTTTCTGTAGTCACAAACAAATCTATATGAGCCGTCACGTTTTTTAACTAAGATGATGGGGGCTGAATACATTGAAGTGGACTCCTCCATTAAATCATATTTGAGAAAATCTTCTACAAGTTCTTCAGTGACTTTTTGGAGATGAGGAGACTGACGATAAGGCCTACACTTAACAGGGGGATGGTTGCCCGTGTCAGTGACATGCCTATGCATGTCAGTTTTTCCTAAATCTGCAAGGCTTGTAGAAAACATGTCTCTGTTTTGTCCTAAAAACCTGAGTAGTCTTTGTTGTTGGTCTGGTGTCAGTTGTGTCTTGGTCAAGTCAAATCCTAAATCTTGAGCAATTTTGACATAATCCCTAGTGTCATTGTCTGTTGTCTTCATGTCAGTGTTAACTGAATTTATTAAAGGTTGGTCACAGTCAATTTCAAAGATAGAGTGACTGTCAATGTAACTAAATTTTCCTACAACTGTACCCTTGTCTAAAACTTTTTCTTCTTGGGAAGGATTCATAAGCCTAAATGTAGCAGTTTTCTTATGCGCTTTCGAGAGGGTCCTACCACCTGCTACTTCAGAATGAGCATCGAGGGCGGCAATTGGTTCAATGAGGATGAGGGAATCATTGTTTGCCTCAGGCAGTCTTACGTTGAAATGAATTTCACTCTGAGGGGGAATATATATCTGATCTATTGTTTTTGCTAATCCACAAATTTCTTGATCTGGATTGGCAATGAAATTGATATATTGCCTATCTGAGGTGCTGTTGCCGATTATGAGGGAATGGCAGCTATAATCTATGACTGCATCATTGTCATTGAGGAAGTTCTCACCTAGTAGGACTGACTTAGGTAATGAGGGCAGGACATAGAATGTTTGTGAAAATTCTTGATCTTCAATGACAAAATCTAACACAACTGAACCCAACACCTTGTGCAATATGCCAACAACACCTTGAATTTGTGGAAAGGGTGAGTTTCCAAGTACAGGGTTGTTGAAAGCTTTGTTTAGAAAAGCAGACGAAATGCAGCAAATGGATGCCCCTGTATCTATTAAACAAGTTGTTGTTTCAGTGCCAAATGTTACCTGAACTACACTTATGGCAAGGGGGGTAACTAAGGACACAGTTGGAATTTCACTTCCACAGTTACTTTCCATACCAGACTCCATATTGGCCATGACACCTTATAGTATGTACCGTACTATAATTAAGAAAAGACAAGAAATCAACAATGTAAAGTAGTACTTACAACTTTTGACTGGAGTCTTTCTCTAAGCTATTACTAATATTCTATATTTATATTTTCCTAATATATGAATGCTAATATATTGCTTGTAGTGGTAATAATGAATAATGAATTTTGTATGAATTATTATTCCTTGAAGACTTTTTCTTCCTTGGTTGGTGTCTTTACAGGAGTTGGTGGTCCTTAATCCAGTGTTGAGATCAGACGTGGATGCAGTCGCTTGTTATTCCATGTGTTCTTGTAGCTGGTTGTAGTTAGTTCCTGGGCTCCGAGGTTCCGAAAATCGTTGATTCTCCGCCAACTATTATGATAGGGGTCTTGGGTCCAAGTGATGGTTCCGGTGAAACACCTTATCTAACTGGCGTGCTGGTCTGCTTGGGGGAATTAACTCAGCAAAAGAGTCCGAAGTCACAAGAAACTAATCACACTTTTATTTACAAGAACAAAGTAACATGGGGTGGCCACAGAGAGTCGGTACAACCCTCTGGACTGAGGGCTAGAGCTGACCTGTGTTGGGAGTCTAAACCCTACTGATGGACAAATGTAGTTAGAGACTTTTTATCTACAATTAAAACAATAAAGAGATTATGATTGGTTGACTGATACAAAAATGGGTGTAACCTAAATTAGCCTATCAAATACAGAATATACAAAATGGGGTGTGTCCTTCTAATGACCAGACAGGGCAATTACTCTTAATCCTGTTAATCCTATTTTAACTGGCACTAATCTCGATGGCACTTTTACTGGATGCTTGGATGCTTACCCTGGGCTAGATCTTAACGAGCCTAATCTGATGTGTCAATTACAGGTGCTTGGATTACAATAGATGCATTTAATCGTCTGGTCATAACTCTGAATTACTGAAAGGATTGCTAACAGCTTGAGTCCTCAATACCTTAGGCTAGGATTTTATCTTGAATATCTGTGAAATTGTGCAGCCGTAATTTATACCTTTTTCAATAATATGTCTGTGAGATGAGTTTTACAACTTTTGACTGGAGTCTTTCTCTATGCTATTACTAATATTCTATATTTATATTTTCCTAATATATGAATCCTAATATATTGCTTGTAGTGGTAATAATGAATAATGAATTTTGTATGAATTATTATTCCTTGAAGACTTTTTCTTCCTTGGCTGGTGTCTTTACAGGAGTTGGTGGTCCTTAATCCAGTGTTGAGATCAGACGTGGATGCAGTCGCTTGTTATTCCATGTGTTCTTGTAGCTGGTTGTAGTTAGTTCCTGGGCTCCGAGGTTCCGAAAATCGTTGATTCTCCGCCAACTATTATGATAGGGGTCTTGGGTCCAAGTGATGGTTCCGGTGAAACACCTTATCTAACTGGCGTGCTGGTCTGTTTGGGGGAATTAACTCAGCAAAAGAGTCCGAAGTCACAAGAAACTAATCACACTTTTATTTACAAGAACAAAGTAACATGGGGTGGCCACAGACTCTGGACTGAGGGCTAGAGCTGACCTGTGTTGGGAGTCTAAACCCTACTGATGGACAAATGTAGTTAGAGACTTTTTATCTACAATTAAAACAATAAAGAGATTATGATTAGTTGACTGATACAAAAATGGGTGTAACCTAAATTAGCCTATCAAATACAGAATATACAAAATGGGGTGTGTCCTTCAATGACCAGACAGGGCAATTACTCTTAATCCTATTTTAACTGGCACTAATCTCGATGGCACTTTTACTGGATGCTTGGATGCCTACCCTGGGCTAGATCTTAACGAGCCTAATCTGATGTGTCAATTACAGGTGCTTGGATTACCATAGATGCATTTAATCGTCTGGTGATAACTCTGAATTCCTGAAAGGATTGCTAACAGCTTGAGTCCTCAATACCTTAGGCTAGGATTTTATCTTGAATATCTGTGAAATTGTGTAGCCGTAATTTATACCTTTTTCAATAATATGTCTGTGAGATGAGTTTTACAACTTTTGACTGGAGTCTTTCTCTAAGCTATTACTAATATTCTATATTTATATTTTCCTAATATCTGAATCCTAATATATTGCTTGTAGTGGTAATAATGAATAATGAATTTTGTATGAATTATTATTCCATGATACCAGCATGCTACATTCCTTTGAACTGGAGCTTATATGAAAACAGTGAATAACTACGGAATGGGATTTGTCAGTGGTTATGGGATTTATCAGCACTGCTACCCAGTCCGTTCAAAGCCATGGACAAGGCAACACATCCCCATTTTGCTTGGAAGACTACATTATTTATGGCCATTGCCACAGCCTCAAGGGTGTCAGGGCCACATGCACTAGATGTCAGGTCCATTACGTTCCTCAAGAGTTCCTCCAGAGTCTCAATCAGAGTGAGCAAGTTTAGTTTTATGCCGCACTCAGCAATATTCCAGCTTTATTTCGGCCTTCTGTAAATAATCAAGTCTGGACCAGACAGTCCAGTGATCAACAGCATGAGCATCGATCTGCGCAATTGGGAACCGATGACATGTGTCAACCAAGCCAGCGAGCCTGACCACCCAATCCCGCTCAATCAGAGCATTACCTGAGTTCCAGGCCAAGAATTAGAAGCCTGCATTGGAACCTCTAGGACAACAAGTGGAGTTTATTATCCCTTCCCTGGCTCCAACGATAGACAGAGGTTTACCTGACAGGCATTAATGCCCAGTAACACCATTTACGTTGTATCTAGGCTATTTTGATTTCCTGATTGAGGGCGTGTTTACGCCTGAAACCTATCATGTTTGTCTTTTGAGAAGAGACGTCAGGAAATGGCAGATAGCAGTCATCACCTAGGATGAGTCCACATTAATCTAGGACCTAAGGTTGATTGTTGTGATCCTAGAAAACCTCTTTTCTGCACATAGTGGAGTCTAAACACCTCAAATCGTAGACTACTAAACTTGGAAGCGAGTCATCTCCAATCAACTTTTTTTAATCTCCAGTGCACTCTAAGGTTGGTAACCCTTCTGAGGTTAGCTTCTCAACTGTATAATCTCACACACTGCCTCAATTGAGAGATAAAAGCAAGACACATTCAAGGAGTATCAAGTGTGTTAACAGATGCCCTATTCAGGCCAGCCAAACCATTTGCCAACAGAATGGAAAATCCATTTTGCTTCGGTGCACCTGAAGCAAAATGGATCTTCCATACTGTTGGCAGACTGAGATGTTTTGTCTCTTCTTAGCTCAACAGCACTGAAGGTTTTAACTTTATTCTTTGAAAATGAAGAGTTGAGCTTTTAAAATGAGTCACAATAAGTGTAATATATTTTTACTTTGTAAAACACATATTCAACCAGAATGAGACATAAATCACACTGAGCTTAATTTCCTCGCACGTTTGTTTGAAAATCTTTAAGATAATTAAAAATCCAAGCCATTGAATGAAAAGATACTGATTGAGCACAAGTTAATATTCTGAGTGTATCAGTAGTAGGTTTAGTTTCACCAAAAAGAATGATGAAAAGGGTTTAAAAGTAGAGCTATTTGCTCATGGTATTAACCTGTCATTTGCACTCATATTTATATTTTCTCTAGGCATACCCGCCTTAAAAATCATAAATTGTTTGACTACAGGCTGTGACTGAACGAGTGAGGCGAAAGTCTGTACAGAACTATGACAATATGCGTCACAGACGAAGCAGTGAGATCTATATTCGATGGAAGGAGATGAGGAATGCTCTGGAAAGAACAGCAGAAGAAAGCAGTCAGGAGGTGGAGGCCAGTTGGCAGGAACAAGGTGAGTACCTAGAACCACAATTTGGGCACACAGTTCAGTCAGGAGACATGTATCTGAACACACGGTCCAGTCAGGAGACATGTATCTGAAAAACACGGTCCAGTCAGGAGACATGTACCTTGACACTCGGTCCAGGAAGGAGAAGTGTATCTGGACACACGGTCCAATCAGGAGATGTGTATCTGGACACACGGTCCAGTCAGGAGATGTGTATCTGGACACACAGTCCAGTCAGGAGATGTGTATCTGGACACACAGTCCAGTCAGGAGATGTGCATCTGGACACATTGTCCGATCTGGAGTTGTGTATCTGGACACATGGTCCAATCAGGAGATGTGTTTCTGGACACACAGTCCAGTCAGGAGACATGTATCTGGACACATGGTTCAGTCAGGAGATATGTATATGAAAACCATGGTCTAGTCAGGAGATGTGTATGTGGACACACATTCCAGTCAGGAGACGTGTATCTGGACACATGGTCCGATCTGGAGACATGTTTCTGGACATACAGTCCAGTCAGGAGATGTGTATCTGGACACACTGTCCCGGCAGGAGATGTGTATGTGGACACATGGTCCAGTCAGGAGACATGTATCTGGACACATGGTCCAGTCAGGAGACATGTATCTGGACACATGGTCCAGTCAGGAGATATGTATCTGGACACATGGTCCAGTCAGGAGATATGTATCTGGACACATGGTCCAGTCAGGAGAAGTGTATCTGGACACATGGTCTAGTCAGGAGATGTGTATCTGGACACACGGTCCAGTCAGGAGACGTGTACCTGGGCACACGGTCCTGTCAGGAGATATGTATCTGAAAAACATGGTCTAGTCAGGAGATGTGTATCTGGACACACAGTCCGATCTGGAGATGTGTATCTGGACACATGGTCCAGTCAGGAGATACGTATATGAAAACCATGGTCCAATCAGGAGATGTGTATCTGGACACACAGTCCAGTCAGGAGATGTGTATCTGGACACAGTCCGATCTGGAGACGTGTTTCTGGACACACAGTCCAGTCAGGAGACATGTATCTGGACACATGGTCTAGTAAGGAGAAGTGTATCTGGACACACTGTTCAGTCAGGAGATGTGTATGTGGACACATGGTCCAGTCAGGAGACATGTATCTGGACAGATGGTCTAGTCAGGAGACATGAATCTGGACACATGGTCCAGTCAGGAAATGTGTATATGGATACATGGACCAGTCAGGAGATGTGTATCTGGACACACGGTCCAATCAGGAGACGTGTATCTGGACACACAGTCCAGTCTGGAGATGTGTTTCTGGACACACAGTCCAGTCGGGAGATATGTATCTGGACACATGGTCCAATCAGGAGATGTGTATCTGGACACACAGTCCAGTCAAGAGATGTGTATCTGGGCACACAGTCAAGTCTGGAGACGTTTATTCAGACACATGTTTGGGTCAGATGTGTATCTGGACACTGGTGCATCTAGTGCACTCTTGAGATATATAACCCGGGTTTTCAGCATGACAGGCAAACGCTTTAGCCATGAGGCTACCCCACTGCCCCGACACAAAATGCACTCATGAGATATTTATCTGGACACAAAATGCACTCTCGAGATATATATCTGGACACAAAATACACATATGAGATATGTATCTGGACACAAAGTCCACTTGGGAGATGTGTTTCTAGATACATGATCAACTCAGAAGATGGGTATTTAGATACAAAGTCATGAAGTTAGTCTTAGAGATATTTTGTGGACTCATTTTTATCCCCCCCCGGCTGGTAATGCAGGGGGATATAGTTGATGCCTCGTCTGTCTGTCCGTCAGTAATCATTTTGTTTCCGGAGCATAACTAAAAAATTGTTCAATATTTTCAACAAATATTTGTAGATATATCAAACAGAACCTAAAGTGGTGCCTTTTGCTATTTACAGATTTTTGTCATTTCTGTTTTTCTTGGTTTCCATGGAAATGATTTGAAGTTTAAGTAACTGTCTCAATAAGGGAAGGGGGGACCTTCATTTCCGGAGCACAACTCGAAAAACGTTCAATATCTTTCAACAAAACTTGGCAGATATATGAGGCAGATACCAAAGTGGTGCCTTTTGCTATTTGCAGATTTTTGGCATTTGTATTTTTCATGATTTCCACGGAAATGTTTTGAACTTTAAGTAACTGTTAGATGATTTGTTCTTTCAAATATGTGGGGGCTGGGGGGGGATTCATCGTCTTCTGATGACTCTTATTAGGTTTGGGAGGTGCCTTTGGAATACAGGAAATATTTTGATTTGGGCACTACTGACATGTTGTCCCTCCTCTTCAACCTTCACTTTGAAGATGAATGATTTATTACACTCACAAATACACTTCACAGTTTGTAATTCTGTGAGAAATTTCCAATTTCCATCATCTATCATCTTAGGCAAAGCAAAAGTGCTGAAAAAAACATCTGAAAATTGGGTTCATCATAAATGTCACCATTTTTAACATCTTTTCAAAATCACGATTCACGTAGTTATGTCATGTATTCGTTGAAATGTGAAAATTATATAATGGATAATGTTTTTGTTCCAAAGGGCGATAACTCTCCTTTTGAAATGATGTAAGCGATGTTCCAGCTTCTCATTTCTCGTTCCTGAATCAATGTGCACAATTAAAGACAGAGCCAAGCTTACACATTGCTTTCCTGCACCTTATTGAAAAACGATCGTTGACAATTAAATACCTTCAACTGACACATGTTTAAAACAGTATCGTTTGCTTAATCTCCAAGTGCAATAGGAATTGATATGATGGGAGATAACGGGGAAAAACCCATGAAAAATCAGTGTATTGTCACAGCATTTCCTACAACAGAACAGGAGGCAGTGTAAGTCTTGGGTAACATAGCATTGATGAAATAATGAAAACACACTCTTTATATCAGCCTTTGTGTTATTTCCACAATTCCTCAACTATTGACGTATTCAAATCAAACAAATAGATCTCATACTACCACTGACCTCAATGTTATAAAATTGAAGAATTAAATGACATGTGTATCTGTTTCGGTAACAGTATGTTGACAATATGTTTTCCCTTACAGACCATCTACTATCTGGCTATAGCTTTTTATCTTGACTTGCACAGCAATGTCGGCTACGCTAGATCTAGATCAAAGGGATATTGACAGTGATGCGTTTGAGTCAATACCCTCCAGCAATTCATGCCATCACTAAGCAAGAGCTGCAATCTATCCACAGTGTACAAAAATCACTCTATCCGTGCCACAGGGGCCGAGGTGTCACTTCGGGGCACCTCAAATTTTGACCATCACTGGCCAGAAGTGTATCGTCTCTTTCTGTTTATCAGCGAGTTGGCAATTCTGAGAAAGAATGTATGGGAAAAGCCATCCTGAATAAACTTAGCACAAATCCTCCCTGCTTTGATGCCAGTGTCCCAAAACGTCTCACGTTCTCAGCATGGAAGATCTCTTTAGAGAATTCAGCAACAAAAATGCTGTAACTTCTAGGCCACAAATGCCTATTCTATACCAGTGTACCATAAACAATCTCCACATTCACTACAACAAGTACATATTGTCCAGGTGTTGACCTTGTGTAGAGCATCAACACATCTACAGTAGCTTAGTCTAATGCCAGTGTCCTCTACGAGGCTAGTGCATTCCAATACAGGTTATGCTGACCTTACCTCCAAGTTGATAAAAGTTTCATGGTAATAGAGTTGCAATTGCTTACGTTGTTCTGTGTTATTAAAAAGTTCTTGAAAGATAAAAAGTTTGACAATGAATGACAGCGTGGATTTCATATGTTTGATTGTAGAGTTTCTGAGCTGGAATGTCTGCATGATGTCACATGACCATTCCAATGCATATAACCCGTGAAGGACCGGGTTAGAATGCACCTTCAGTAACCCATGCTTGTTGTAAGAGGTGACTAACGGGATCCGGTGGTCAGGCTTGCTAGCTTGGTTTACACATGTCATCAGTTCCCAATTGCGCAGAACGATGCTCATGCTGTTGATCACTGGATTTTCTGGTCCAGACTCGATTATTTACAGACAACCGACATATAGCTGGAATGTTGCTGAGGGCGGCGTAAAACTAAACTCACTCACTCACTCCAATGCATATAAGAACTCACCATTTCAGCTACTGTTCTGCTTAATTTGTATAAATCCTTTATTTCAGTCTGTTTCACGGTGCTAATCATTTATTTTTCTGCTGAATGCAATGGTATGAACTAAGAAATTGGAAGTTCACAAGTAAAAAAGTTATACGAACACACTCAGCAACCATTTTGACTGTCTCATTCTTTCAGTCCAGATGTAAAGCATTTAGTGAGGGTGCTTGTCAGGATAAATTCGTTAGCATGTGTCAGTGAGTTTGATATGGAGATTTATCATGTGTCCGAGTTAAATGTCAAACTTTGTTCTCGTTTGATATACGTATAACTCGGACACATGATAAATCTCTATATCAAACTGGGGCAGTGGGGTAGCCTAATGGTTAAGGCTTTTAATTCAGAATTTTATAAGCATGCGAAATGATATTATAATTTTGTGAGTAAACTGAAATAAAGTCTAAATACGATGTTTCTCTAACTTCCGGAAGTTAACAGCCTTTCAACGTAGTCTCGCGAGAAAAAACGAGATCTTGTCCTCATTTCTGACAAAAAATAACACAAGAATTTTACTCACAATCAACAGTTTACTAAATCTCAAACAAAGCATAATCTTGAATATAAAGACATATATGCTCAAACTGAGATATGACTAGATACTAAATCACCAAAAAGTATTGCAGTTAATTGAAAGTCCGTTAAGTGGGCACTTGACATAGTCTCTCAAACAACGACTGCAGGGTCGTCACAGAATGGCACTGAAGGCATACTCAACTGAAGGATCATCTGGGTACTAGCTCCATGAATGACACTTATATCTGTTTGTTGCCGGCCTGGCAAGGGTCCAGTTAGTTTTCTCTGTGGAAGGAGCATCCACGTCTTAACTGGAAAGAGGCAGAAAGTTTGATTAATATCCATATCTCTGCCATCATGTATTATCATGCAAACAAATAATACAATTAAAATGATGTTTATGACAGTAGAATATTTTTGGCGTTTCCATGGCAACAAGTTCGACTTAGACTGAAATTAGTGGTAGTGCTCTTTTCCGGAGCAGAACTCTAAAACCGTTCACTATTTCTTCCTCAAACTTGGCACATAGATAGATCTGGTGGTGTACTGGTGCCTTTTGGTAGTTTGGGAATTCTGAATAAAAAAAATTGGCGTTTCCGGGGCAACAAGTTTGACTTAGCCTGAAATTGGTGGTAGTGCTCTTTTCCGGAGCAGAACTCTAAAACTGTTCACTATTTCTTCACCAAACTTGGCACATAGATAGATCTGGTGGTGTACTGGTGCCTTTTCTTAGTTTTGGAATTCTGAATAGAATATTTTTGGATTTTCCGTGGCAACAAGTTTGACTAAAACAGTTATTAGCGGTAGTGCACTTTTCCGGAGCAGATCTCTAAAACCGTTAAATGTTTCTTCACAGGACACAAATGCATAGGACACAAATGCATATTAGACATTGCACATACATAGATCTGGTGGTGTACTGGTGCCTGTTGGTAGTTTTGGATTTCGGAATAAAATATTTTTGGCATTAATGGCAACAAGTTTGAAATTGGTGACAGTGCTCCTTTCTGGAGCAGAACTTTAAAAACCTTTCAATACTCTCCTTCCACTTTTCTATATACACACCTAAATATTTGACATAATCATAACTCGGAGACATAATCATGAAGAGTATTTTGCCATTGCGGGGGGTATTGATGACTGTCTTCTTGTTGATTTTTCTTTGCATACCTTCGCTAAGCATCTCCCTATCATGCAAAATGGAGGGAAAGCATAGGCTTGCTTGTCTATCCAAGGAATCAAAGAAGCATCTACTATGGCAGAGTGGGGGTCTGGTCTCCAACTGGCGTAAATGTCGAGTTGGTAATATAATTTGTCTGCAAATAGATCGATTTGCAACGGTCCCCATAACTGATTGATCTGATCGAAGACTGACTTCTTCAGCATCCAGTTGCTGGTATCCGTGAAATGCCTGGATTCCCAGTCTGCCATCTGATTCTCCTTACCTGGGAGGTATTCTGCTCTATGTTAATGTTACAAAATGTCTGATGCGCCCTCCCCCCCCCCATTTCTGTTGCGTGTATGTCTAGAAGGGTTAACTGATCTATTTGAGGGTGGATCTGGGACATTGGGACATTCATGTGATTTTTCAGAGGCTGAGCTTGCAGTATTTGTGGATTTGATAATGAAAGTTACATACCTTTTGGTTTGATTGCTGTTGGGCATGGCGTTGTTTCCTGAACTTCTGCCTCTGTTATAACTGTTGAGGCGGTCTCTGCTGCGCTGTCCTCTGTAAGTGACTTGGGTGGCATAAGGAAATCAGCCTCCGCCTCTGTTCTTGAAGGGAGGCCTCCCTTGAAAGGGTGCTTGAAAGGTCACCTCTCTGTCTGGCTTCGGTCTCTTATGAGAAAAGGTGAACTGGTTTTCAGTCGACTTTCGCTTCTTGCGTTCTTTGGATACTTTATCCAATTTCTTGTAGAATGTCTTCCCAAACAATTTCTTTGAAGACAGATGTTTAGCATTCTTAGTCAAGAATCGCTGGGCTTTCTTCTGATTCTTCATTATTTTAGCCAAGTTGTTAAGTCTCCTGTGAAAAACAGTCACAACATTTGCTTGTCCGAGCAAACACACAGATTTCTGTATTAGGGCCAGAAAATCATGGACTTCTAATTTCTCACTTCCATGTTTCCTAACATTCTCCATAATAGCCCATATTTTAGTTAGGGGCCCCATGACGTTCATGATTTGCGTCTGAATATGCTTTAGGGCAGCTTCAGTGGCCTTGACAGGAAAGCATTTGCCTTCTTCTAGCATGTCTTGCCATTCATCGTCCAATTTCTGGACCCGAAAACCTTTGGGCACTGGGTTTTCCTCAAGAATCGAGGTTTCTAACACCTCGTCTTTCTCATAGGTAGTAAATAGTTTCGAAGCATAATCAACCATGTCATCAGCAATGGTAGGACTCACTTTCGTAGTTGACGGACTCATCCGCCATTTTGGATCTCGTGTCACGTGATGTTTTCCGAGAGTGTCGCTTTTTCTTCTTTTTCGATTCTGATTTCTTTTCGATGATTTCAACACTAGAGTCTGAATCACTGGAAAATAAAGTACTCGACAAATCTGACAAAACACTGCTCGAATCGTATGAATCTGAATCATCACTGCTAGATGACCTCGAAACGGACTACGCCTGATCATGTTTCTTCGGTATCGTGAAACCTTTCCAGTCCTCTCGTTTTCTCTTACGACCGCGGTTCGATTCTTCCTCAAAGGAATCATCTGCCGTGATTTGAACACTGTTTTCTGCCTCTTGGCTTGATTGTTCTGCCTCTTGGCTAGATTGTGGTGCCTCTTGGCTAGTTTCATGATCAGGGTAGCCCGCCATTTGGCTTTCCCCAGGTCGGTCGCCATTTTGGCTGTCCAACTTAGCCCGTCTGGGTTTAGGCATAATCACAGTTCGACCAACAGCGAACACTAACGGTACGAGCAAACCAAGTACCCAAAACTGTAAAGGGACACTTCCCCAACAAGAAAAAACCTAAAAACTTACGTAAATACGAAATAAAACCTTCGTATAGGCTAAAACGGAAGTGTAACACTTTTGGAAGCCAGAGAAATGAGGACGAGATCTCGTTTTTTCTCGCGAGACTACGTTGAAAGGCTGTTAACTTCCAGAACTTAGAGAATCATTGTATTTAGACCTTATTTCAGTTTACGATATAAAATTGTCACGCCTAAGACCCGGGTTTGATTCCCCACATGGGTGTGTGGTGTCCCCTGCCCAGATATTCCTGGAATATTGCTAAAAGTGGCGTAAAACTACACTCACTCACTCACTCATCATATCAAACTTGCGAACACATGGTAACTTTTAATATCCTGAATTTGTTTCAACAATATTCAAAGACAATTAGCATTATGTCTGTTTGTTAGGGCAACCTATGCCAAAGAAATTTTGTTCCAAATCAAATTGTGTGATTTAAATTTTACCCCATAATCATTCCATGTAGATATGCTTATGCATTTATTTATATTTTTTACACATCTAACAGATTATCATTATATATATCGATTGCTAAAAATTAAAATGCATGTGTAATGTAATATAAAAGTACATGTGTACACATGCACTATCATACAGATAAAACTACAACATAGTACAATGCAGATATCTATTAATGTAAAGAGAAACAAAGACATTATTGATTTATTTTGTGTGTGAGAATTTGAAAATTCAGTTTACATCAAGGAAACATAAAAAGCTAGGTCTAATAAAAATATCCCTTTTTCATGACAGTTATATTTATCTGATCATTGTGAAGGCAAACTGCAATAGACACTGCAAGTCAGTAAAATGTAGCTCATTTGATGCTTACAATGCTTAACAGTGGCAGTTTAGAGAGTGAAATTAGTAATGTATTCTGTTGATTTATATGATGAAAAGTGAAGTCGGAAAGTAGCCTTGAGTATGTACTTAAACTAGTATAGCTTATTCAGTGTCTGAAAAAATATTATTTTCCCTTATCCTAAACTCATGCTTATTTGCTTGTCTCCTTCCTCTTGCGAACGTTAGTGGAACACTTGTATCTCCTATTGAAGCTCCCTTCAATAAAAAAGAAACGTAAAATCACCACTCACCAAGAGTTATCTGTCTGGCCGTTTTGGCGGGAAAGCGGCGCCACCGTACTCCCATTCTTCACTCTCTCCTTCTTCGCCCTAGTGAGCGGTTGGTAGAACGCCTGTGTCTCCTATACGGCACTATATCCTTTTATTAATTAGTTATTACCCTCTATTTTACTTTTATAGAGGTTTAGGAAGTTTCTTACAACAATATGGGTTAAAAATTATTCGTATTTTGCACTGTTTATTCACGGTTTGTCCGTGTTTGTTCAGTTGTTTACATTTAATGAAAACCTATTTTCGTTGTAGGTTTAGGTTCGCTGCTGCAAACCCGCATTGACTGTGCCCTAGCTGCACAACAACATGTACTTCCAGCTATCGATGTAATCTTTATCAGCATTTAACAGAAATTCAATTTAATAAATAATTTTTCTCTGTACTTAGACGTACTACCGACAATCCAAGTGACTTTACAAGTCATGGATAAACTGGCTGAGTCCCTCACGAGCTGTCTACTGCTGTCAGACGACTTACTACCATCCAGTGACCTGCCGGAGGTGTCCTCGGAGGATGGGCATGGGATGTTGTCCGCCATTACTTCGAAGAAGTTGGCTTCTACATCGGACAACCCCTCAACGCAGATGTAGAAGAAGAAGCCATCCTCTAAGCAGAATGAAGCCTCACACCCCTAAGACGCCTAGCAGCTCTACGGGGACTTCTGCGCAGACTACAGGGACCTTTCGGCAGACATCGTCCCGATGGAAGTGAGATGACTTCATGATGATCAGCTGCTGATCATCCCAGAGATACAGCATGCAGTCCGAGGGCGGCAGATGAGCGATCCCTGGACCAAAAATCGCTATCAACGCAGAGAGGGCAGCTCTACAATCATCGCAGACGAAGAAAAAGAAGCCATCCTCTACCCAGAGAAGGCTACACACCCCTAAGATGACGACCATCTCTACGGGGACGTCTGCGCAGACTACAAGGACTTTCTCGGCCGAGATTGTCCCGATGACGGAAAGAGGACTCTATGATGAGCGCTGCTCATCATCCCGAATATATCACCGGGTAGAAGCGGGCCTCAGCAGCGGTAACGTCAGCGCAGTTGTCTACGCAGTCCGAGGTATCTACACTGACGGCAGATGAGCGATCCCTGGGCCATATCGCTACCAACGCAGAGTGGGCAGCTCATCTCTCACCGCAGACATTCAACCCGGGGGACTTCATGCAGCAGTTCTCACAGCAGATCCTGGAGATGATGGAGAGGCGCTTCACACTGGAAAGGGCATCGCATGATCAACAACCAGCCCGCAGAACGGACCCGGACCTTCGCGAAGGTTCCAACGCAGACTATGCTTCAGAGAGGCACTCCAGCTACGTGACGACCGGGAACAGATCTACGCTTCAGGACGTCAACCAGCCTGCGCGAAGGCCGACACGCCTATCCCCAGATGCCGAATCAGATGATCAGCATTCGCGAAGGCACTTGCGAAGGACGACATACCTATTCCCAGTTGCCGAATCAGATGATCAGCATTCGCGAAGGCACTCGCGAAGGACTTCGGACACAGCCTCAAAGACATCTTCAACATCGCATAGATCGTCGAGGGATTCACCGAGACATTCGTGAACCAAGAGACGCTCACCTCCGCGCAGGTATCCATGAAGGTCTTCACGCAGGTCTCCACGCAGGTCTCCATGCAGATCCCCAGCGAAGCAGAGACATCGCAGTACTTAGTCTCTCAACTGAACGCTACATGCCGTCAACAAGCTTGCGCGAAGGCATTCGTGCAGGCCATCTACAACGCAGAGACGTCGCAGTACTTAGTCTCTCAACAGAACGCTACATGCCGTCAGCAACCTGCGCGCAGGACGGCGCAATCTTCAGAGACTGTCAAGAGATGATGAGCCTAATAAAGGACCTTCACGCCGACTACCTACCTCAAGGGCATCAACAACGCCTCGCAGATCATCACGGGAATCCCCACTTAGGAATACATTGCCAGGAAGGCAATCCCGGACTACAAGACGATCACCTACACACAGGGCGCCATACAGACGCACCACGCAGACCGCCATGCAGATCGCTTCGCAGATCTCCAAGGATATTCAACCAGGACCGCGATGGCGGACTGGACCTAAGCGTCACCCTAGAAGGGAAAGATCTTCGCCCGGCACAAAGACTGAGGGACATGTAATGAAGTTCAAGAGGGGTACTCTTGTCGAATTCATCACCGGCACAGACCTTCAGACTGAATCCACGACGGGATTCACATAGATTGATATATCTACATCAGAAGACTCATAGCCATATAGAGATCTTCACTTCCGTACAGATCTGCAGATATTCACACTGGCGTGGTTCAGCAGCAGCCTTGCTAAGGCTAGGAAACTACAAAATCGTCAACGACCCTGGGTAGAATTTACAACAAAGTTCAGCATCAACTCTACAATTACGACGCTTGATTGAGATAAAAGCGATGTATGCAGTCTACAATAGCAGCACTGAGGACGTGAAGATTTCAGCTGATCATCTGTATAAAAGGGCGACTGCATTATCTTCAGGACCGAAGTAACAGTCACAGCAGCCAGGAAAACAGCCTACCTACATCGGTATTACGCGGCGAAATATTTCGCGCGTTTACCATTCAACCCTCGATACACGTGGTCACTTGTGTAACTCCGGAAGGCTACGGACAAGACCGAGTGGTGATAAGATATCAACGGCGGCACTAGATTCTACAAAGACCTTTTTCCTGCTACACCGGTGACGTCACATCGCGGCAAGCCAAAGGAATCAAAATGCTTTATTTTGATTGGACCATGAGAGACAACGCCCTGCGCAGAGGTCGGACGTATTTCACATGTCAGGAAATGGGTTACAAGTGACAACAACGTGTCAACGAGAGAGGAAGGCCTCAATTACAGTCCAGTTAGACGGGACCTACGTGATTTGGCTGCCTTCACGGGGTTAGATACCTTCCCTGTCAACATTGAAGACGATTCATCATTCATACGTTGAACAGACTTTGGGTGACGGCAGCCAGACTACCTTATATCGACTTCACAACGATGGCAGTGACAGAGTCGGACAAGCACTACTCTCTCCGTTATTACTACGAAGTGGCAGAGTCTGTTGGGTCTTCTCACGTCAGCACAGGACATGATACGCAGAGGGAGTCTACAACTACGCCTACTACAGGTCTTCGTGAATGTACAACTGTACGATCCGGACCCCTTCGGACTCCCGGACAGACTAAAACCATATCTAATATGGTGGACTCATTGATCGGATGGTCGCAGACGCACCTATTTAGCAGAGCCGGAGTGCAAGACGCATCTCTATGTGGACGCATCTCTCCAAGGTTGGGGAGCACACCTCGACAACAAAGTGTCAGCTGGGATATGGACCATAGAAGAGAAAGATCTGCACATCAACATGCTGGAAATGAAAGCAGTGATAAACGCCATACTCTACTGGACCAGCATTTTGAAGAATGCTCATCTGACGGTACATACAGTCAACTTCACAGTGGCGTTCTACATACACAGAAGGATCAACAAGATCGGCGAACTTTCTGGACCTCTGCTTTCAACTGGACAGCATAACAGACAACCTGAACATCCACATAAGAGCATGCCACATTACAGGAGCCAAGAATGTGATAGCAGATGCACTATCCCGTCCAACGCAGCCATCCTCAACAGAATGGATGCTACATCCAGAGATCTTCAAGCAGATCATACCAGAGATGTGAGCACCACTAATAGACCTCTTCGCCACAAGGGTCAACTGATAACATTCGTCTCACCAATTCCAGATCCACGAGCATGGGCATCGGACGCTCTAAGCATCTCCTGGCAAGGACTAAATGCTTACGCGTTTCCACCACCAGCTCTAATACCGAGGGTGTTGCAGAAAATCAGTCAGACGAAGGACCTACAACTGATTTTGGTCGCGCCTTACTGGCCAGCGAGAATATGATTCCCTATTCTCATACAAGACCTAGGACTGCCTCAACTGCAACTACCAGAGTGGACGAATCTACTAGTACACCCTCACACAAAGCAGGTGCACGGCAACCCAGAGGTGTTCCGGTTACACGTGTGGACTGTATCAAGGCAGGCTTGAACAAGAGAGGATATTCCGCCAGGGCAGCGAAAGCAGTCACACTAGCTTTACGCAAGTCTACACGCAACTTGTACAACGACAAGTGGCGACGCTTCGAGACGTACGCTTCGAGGACCGGCTTCACAGCCATAAAAGCGACACATCCTCAAGTGGCGGACTACTTTTGTCACCTAGACAAACGAAAAGGGTCAACACTCCCAACATACCTAGCGGCATCGAGCTCAGTTATCGTCATGAGGACGAGTGCAACTGACGAAAGTACCAGAGTTACTGGCCTTACTACGCTCTTATAAATTGGAGGACCAACAATAGAGATTTAAAGCTCCGGTGTGGGACCTCAACGTAGTTCTACAACATCTCACCAGTGACATCTACAAACCATTAGAGAGGACATCCTTCGAGTTCTTGACGCAGAAGACGCTGTGCCTGATCGCCTTAGCAACAGCAGCAAGGAAGTCGGAAATCTATGCTCTGGACTTCGAGAGAACACGATTTGATGGAAATCAAAACATTGTGCATATGGGACTGAGATGGGACTTCATAGCAAGAATCAACTGCCAGGTCATCCAGACAGACAGTTCCACGTCCCAATACTATCATCAGTCCTTGGACCACAGGATACACAGGACCTATCCTTGTGCCCAGTGAGAGCATTGCAAGTCTGCCTACAAGATCCAGGTCCAGGAGACGGAAATTCAAGCGTCTTTTCGTCCCGATATCGACAGCGACACAGACGGAGGTCTTCCGCACTAAGATATCAATCTGGATCAGAACTGTCATACTACGGGCCTACAAAGCAGCAGAACTTGATCCTCCAAGAGCCTCCAACCCACATGAAGTTAGAGCTCTGGCGTCAACACTTTCGCTCTACATGGGAATTGCTCTATCAGGACATAATGGAGGGCTGCTTCTGGAAATGGGACATACTGTTTGCCAACCACTACCTGAGGGACATCGTCACCGAGGGCGTCTCTGGCATTCACCATTTGGCCCACTTGTTGTAGCACAACAATTGACAGTCCGACAAAGCTGAGGCAGTCTAAGCCCTTTATCACATGACTTGCAAAAGCCTACACTCAGGAGAGTTCAGCTTTAGAGTCATGCACGCGTCTAGGACAGACTAGCATAAGTGATATGACTCAGTACTTGTAAGGACATACTTTACAGGAAAGGGTAAACTTCTCCACTTGGTGCTCGCGCATCAAGAGATGGAGTTGCAAAATCCACATAAAATATTAACAGAAGCAAGGACCAAAAGTTAACAATTGTGGTCCCCCCATCAGAGAAAGCTGGAAGTGAAGGGTTACAGCAGCAGCAGAGCCTAGCAGTAAAAGAAGTGCTACCAGGAAGTTCCCATAGGGGGTATGTAAGACGTAAATCACTACATGGAATCCAGAAGTGGCTTGACCCACCACCAAATCCGTCGGATTCTACAAGCAAATAAGCATGAGTCAGGATAAGGGAAAATATGTAATTTTCTGAATAAAATTGATATTTTATAGTTATCCTGACTCATGAAGTAAGCCCTCCCAACCTCCCCGCTAGACACTTTGGATTTCCCTGTAAATTCAAGTGTCGGGCTCATAATTCGGAGAGAGTGAAGCATGGGAGTACGGTGGTGCCGCTTTCCCGCCAAAACGGCCAGACAGATAACTCTTGGTGAGTGGTGATTTTGCGTCTCTTTTTTATTGAAGGGGAGCTTCAATAGGAGATGCAAGTGTTCCACTAACGTTCGCAAGAGGAAGGAGACAAGCAAATAAGCATGAGTCCGGATAAGTATAAAATATCAATTTTATTCAGAAAATTACATATTTTCTTCTATTCAAATTTTATAAATTTTAAAAAAAAGTAGTGGAGCATGAACTTTCAATTTGGATAGGAAGAATAAGTGTTAACAAACTTTTCGAAGACTGACATCTTATGAATGCACCACCATTTCTCTTTATCACCACTCTTTAACACATCGCATGGGATGCATGTGCTGTAAGCAGTAGCCCATGGGGTGTCATTCTTGATTTTGACGTTTTTCAAGAAGGTCGATAAATTGCTGTAGACTATTAATTTTGACAATCATCTTTCCTCACACAGTTGTTAGTGTTTGTTTCTAGCCATTTTTTTGTTTGGAAATTAAAATCGTACACATGCAAATTTTCACGTCATACACCAACCACTTTCAAGAGCGATTACTGTACAAACAACTATGGTCATAAGGAAGTACAAGTGGCGATGCACTCTCAAAGCATTCATTATTATCATATCAACATTGATTGACTCTAATGTATATCCTAATTTTTTCAAAAGTAAATTAAAAATGAAGTTCACCTTTTTATAAATAGTATATATCCTTACTTTATCGTAATTAAAATCCAGTCATTGTAGAAGTTTGCAATAGGTATCCACCATTCATCCATACAATCATTTTATACATAATGCACCATAAACCCTTACAGATACCCAAACAGATAGATTACAGTGATTTCCACTCTTTAAATCGTATTTGAACACAGTAAATATTATATGTAGGGGATAATTGACATAATTTGTCCGTGACTGTTTATTTCACAATTACAATGTAGTTGAACCTTGTTTCTCAGTATAACCTGCTACACATTTGTTGTAAAAAATCCCGATAAGTATGACTTGACAAAATTCATATGTTGCATAAATGACCTTCACATTTCGTGTACAGCATCAGCACATGAATTTTTCAATAAAATAGCAAATGTTTTTTTGTCTCCAGTGTCAAGTGTCTAGGTGAAACAAAAGATATTAGGTTTGAAAACAAGTGCTGTGTTAAGAAGACTGCACTTGTTTGAAATGTAAACGAAGAATACTTGAGATTTAAGACAGTAGCATTTTATCAAATTTTTAGAGAGCCATTTATCCATTTGTTACAGACATTGGCTCAATACTTTTAGAATATGCATGGAAAGAGTATTGTAGCATAAATTAGGAATTTTATATGAGATACAATACAATGATTTGGAACAATTCAAATGAAATTGTCACAGTTTCTGTACTGTGTGATGCCATGTCTGATACATACATACATACATACTAACATTTGTATAGTGCCGATATCCAGCTCAGCTCAGCTGCTCAAAGGCGCTTTGTTTTTCCCTCGTTCACTGGATGTCAATCTCAACGGCACATCGTATTGTCAATCTCAACTCCCTGGGGATCATACAACTCTTGCAGCCTCTAGGCGCACCGAGTTAGTGTGGCATTCCCATCCTTACGAGGTACCCATTTACAGCTGGGTGGACTGGGACACATAGTCACAGTACTTTGTCCATGTTTACTGCACGTTGCTGTACCCGCAACTGGGTGTTTGCACGTATTCATGTGGCCACCATCTGGTCATATACCAACGGATTCGTGGGTTCTTTTAAGTGCTCAGGATTGTGTACCGTACACTAGGGGTTGTGACAACACTGATGCAAAATCAAGCACGACATTAATAATAATGAGAATTAATATGGCGCTTAATGCAACCACTAAATGGGTACTCAAAACGCTTATCCAAAGTAATGTTGAATTTGGAGTTGGATTTGAACACAGCAAAAGATGGAGACAGTTTTAAGGCAAGGGGCAGTTCATTCCACAGCGATGGAGCACAAGCACTGAAAGAACGCTTTCCATAAGAGGCCAGTCTATAAGAATGAGTTTTCAATAAGAATTTGCTTTTAGATCGCAGTTGTCTGGGTGGTTGAGAGTGGTTAGCAGTTCACTTAGATATTCTGGTGTCATGCTCTTTAGAATCTTGTATGTGATACAGAGTACTTAAAAGGCACAATGTCACACATTTTCGATAATATTTTGGCCTATATTATATATATTGGGCATATGCACTCACTTCAGCTTCCTGTTGATGAAATAAAAGACTTATTATCCCTTACGACTTGCCTGAAATTGATAATTAAAACTTTGTGGCAAACAGCTTCCAAAGAGATTACACTTGCCTTATATGGAATGTAACCAGTTGCTCCGTACATCGAAAACTGTTGCACGTGGTGTTGTAGGTGTTTGCCGAATTGGTTTCAATCACAAGTTGCGCGTGTATGTGAAAGTAAAGCAGGCCTACCTCTACCGTATTTGTAAACATTCGGCGCCATTTTGTCTAGGACTGAGTTCTGTCTCCAAAGGAGTCATAGGATATTCGTAAAGAGGGCTCCAAGGGACATAACTCTATGGGGCTCTCTTGAAATAATGTTCGGTCGGTAGAAGGCACGAGAGTCGATTTAATGCGATGTTTCATTAATTCATTCAAACTTCATATTTTAGGGGCGAATAAATTATATGGTAGCTTCCCTGAGGGCTGACATTTAGTATTATTGAGAGAAATGCATTATTTATTTTTAGAGAAGTGTGTGAAGTAGTGGCTTTAAACACTGTCCTCACCTCAACTGGAAGCCAGTGTAAAGACTTCAGTATCGGCGTAATGTGAGAGTACTTTGAAGCATGTGTAACGATTCTGTACTAATGTCTTGGCTGCATCAAGTGATATCAGATGACAAAGTTGACTAACACATCTGGGATGATAAAAACAGGTCTTGCACAAACTGTCAACTTGAGAATCCACACACAGCTCAGAGTAAAAAAAGACACTTTCAGAAAGTGATAAATACATGTATTTATTATTAAATGTATATGCACACATTATTATTAAGAATTGTCTTCATCATAGAATATTTGCTAGGTGCATGTTTTTCATACACATTTAATGATTTACTCGTCTTTTCTTCTATGATAAAATAAATTTATATTAACAAAAATTATATATTGTGGTGACAGAGCATTAAACTGTTAACGTTATTTCTGCAGGAAATACACCAAAAAATCTAACCCATACAATCTCCTTCTTTGGTGAAACCATACACCATTAATCTGATTGTTCTGTATAAAAGCAGCAATTTATTTTCATCTTTCATTGTATAATTATCAAGAGAAATAGTCAGATAATAGTGAGCAGGGAAAAGTCCTATGCTTGCAATATATTTGCTTGTTTTGAAATAGTCTTTTTGGTTTACGTTAGTTATACTAATGCCCAACAAATGCATGTGTTGTCCAAATTTAGATACGCAGTAAAACTACATAATTGTTTATCTGTTCAGGTCATTATTCAAGTGGTAAAACCAGTCATTTCATGCTCTGTCAAAGGAGCCTCAAAATTTGACTGACAAATTGAGATTTTGTATATTTTGAACGGAAAAAAACATTAGGATAGATGTATAGTAACCGGCATACTAATGTCATCTTAGTCTGACTTATGTCTTTAAACAAGCCATGACATCATTTAAACTGGTGTCATTTGATCAGTAATTTCATGACATTAGAAAAAAAAAATGGGCATCAACTGGGTTAAAGACTTTAGCTTCAGTAAGTAAATGGTAACTGATGTGAAGATTGTGTCATTATAAGTTTGGGTTTGGTAAAATTTAGTAGCACTTCAAAAATGGATATATATATAAATAGTACGTGTTGATGCCTTATTATAGGTCCTGTTAATGTGTGATGGTTCTGAGAGGCGCAAGATGAAGACAAAGTTATTGTAGTATAATAGTTGTAGCATTACTTTGAGGACTGTTTTTGACTGGGATGTCAAATTGTTGACATAAGAGCAGTGCCAGTCTAGTTTACTTTTTGTGTATTGTCCTGATTGGATATATTTGACACATCATGCCATTTATTATTGTTTGTTTCAGAAAAAAAATCAAAAGAGGCTGAACAAAAGATGCGTGAATTAGCACGCAAGGCTCGTCAAGAATATAAGGAATCATTGAAGAGGACAAATCAACTCTTACAGGCAGCAAGAGCATTTTCAGAAAGTGGTAAAGCAGTCAGTCACACTGAAAGACCACCTGTACCTCCAAAGTAAATGCCACTTATTCTTGTTCTACAAATTGCCAATTCCCTGCCTTTGTATGATCACATTAACACAGAGCCCAAAACATGGTTTTCTGTCTTATTTTTTTCCCCTTTGCAATGTCAACATTTTCACATTTTCACATTTCCAGAAGACTAAGTTATAAAAGTGAAGAAGAATAGTTAGAACCATAGCTGTTCCACGCCACTGTGGTGACTAGTGGATGTTCATCCAGTATTTGCACAGAGCTTTATCAAGTTGCTGTCATCTGGACCATTTTCACCTTCCTGATGGCAGTCACCACTGCTAAGCCTACACAATGAAGTCACCTATTTTTCTATGGCAACTTCATTGCCTCACACTGCTGCAATGGTGCCTTCTGCTGTTGCTTTTAGCTACTTTACCACCATTGAGTGGGCCCAAGGCTGGCAGATATGTTCCGTGGCTGATAGGTTTATATTTCAACAGACCCTTGCAGTCTGCAGTTTGTTGTAAACACTAAACATGGGAAATGAATCACTACAGTGGTTTTATTTGTGAAACAGGGTCCATCTGCAGAGTATTTCACACATTAATTGGTCGCACTAACCATGAACTTACAGACACAAAGCACGGGAATGTTATGAGACAAGTTTATATGTTCTCTATGCAGCAGTCTAAGTAAACTTAGGCTCAGGAGTATTCGTTACACTGCTATACGGAGTCAGAACACAGCTTACCAAATCGCGAAACTTAACATTCGCGCATACTGTTTGAGCCTTTACCTAGAAAACTCGAACGATTCTGAATACTATTTTCTGCACGATCGCTTCCGAGTGATACGCATGGAGGACACAATGAGTAAACAGTCACTGAAAATAGCGTTTTTGTCAATATTCAAGGATGTCTTATGGAAATATAAGCTAATAGTAACCATGTCATTAGAAACCCCAAAGCATATATACTGCAGGTCAAATATGTGTGGTTTTTTCGCGGATTTTCGTTTGTTGATATATCAGTGTAAGCGACCAGGGAAGAGAAAATCAAAAAGACGTTTTGTAAGTCCCGCCGAACCCTAGCAAGTAGTCGTCTGATTGGTTAAACCAGTTCGGACATCTTGTGTTTGATTGGACGGTCATAGGTCGCTCAAAGGTTAGCTGAAGCGACCTTCTACTAGGGTTTGTAAGACTCAGTATAGCAGTGTAACAAATAATACTAAGTTTATTTAGACTGTCTATGCAGTGCAACAGGTAATGTTGACTAGTGTAAGTGACAAAGTTGAGTGTAGTCTCACAATTGTTTCGGTTGAAGAAACAATATTACAGATAGCTAGCTACCTCATCAGGCTTAAGACTTATTTGTATAGGTCACTGTTTACATTTTGAAAACAAAATGACAAACATAATGACAATACCTCCTCATGACTCATTCATGATATAATTTAAATAACAGTGTTATGGACATGTTTGGAAAGTAACAGGTTTCCACTTGGCATGTCAAGAAATACAACAACAGGACATTTCCTACAGCAGCATGCCCTATATGTTATATGGGTACTAGATAAGATGTATTTGCTTTTGTATGATGTTACAGAAAGCACCTAACAAACAGATCGTCTATAAAGAGATGGACCAACCGACCCTCTCGACCACCTGGTCGTGCAGCAGTTGTTGCCTGGTTCCAGCAGGAGGAAAAGCCCCGTGGTGCAGGTCTTGACACAAACAACAGAGTAGCAACATGGTTTCATGGTCAGTACGAACATTAATCGGCACCAAAACTTGATGGGATCACAGGGACCAGATTTAATAGATTTTTCCTTATCCTGACTCAATGTTATTGCTTTATCTCCCTTTCTTTCGAGGTTCAGTGGAAACCTCTGTTCCCTAATGAACAGTCTAAAAATAGCTCATCCCCAATGGGCCTGTCCAGCCTCTGGCGCCAATGTCCCACATGACCACAGACTGCATGTCACTCTCTCTATTTTCGCCCAACCGGACAGTTGGGTGGATTTCCTCTCATCCTTACACAAGCTACCGCTCGGTTTTCTTCGGCCATATATCCAAATTTATGCTTGTATATTCTTCCTATATCCTTTTTACATCATAACCATGGGTTATCATTATTAAAGTGCGGCTATTTAATTCTTAATTCCGACTTTGTCAGAGCAGTGTGTTCTGTGTATAGATACAGAATCTCTGTTCATTACCCACACCTTGTGTGCTTTTCATGTGTTAAACATAATTGCAATCAAACTTTAGGTGTAAGTTCTGTGCCCACTTAGGGGATTTAGAATTTACCAATTGTGTACTGGCCTTACAGTGTAAATGATGGGCGAAAAAGGCAGGAAAATCCAGGAAGTTGTCCCAGGCTGTCTCACCTAAAGTTAAGGCAATCAAGCACGTGGCTGAACATGAGTTCGTTCCTTTAGAGTCCCCTGAAGACAATATACTTTCACTTAATATTAATGTGGATTATTTTTAGTTGACTGTTGTGTTTCCCTCACGGGATTCTCATGTTGATTTTGTCAACAAAGATGTTGTAACAAAGTGCAGCTAATTGTAGAGAAAGTTCCCTTCGGGGAGATATCCAGCCTGCTGAAGCTTGCTAAGCAGAAGAAGACGTCCATTAGGAAGTCCTTGGGGAAGGTTACTGCTGCCTGTGTGGAAGTCGAAGATTTCTTCATATGAAGCAGATGATCTATCATTCACCGAGAGTCCATCGGTTTTAAAACCTGAAGTGGTGGTACTACAGTCGCCTCCAACGCAGATGGCTCAGAAGATGACTGGCGCGAGTGACCCAGACCTTCATTCAACTGCAGACCTTCACTCAACCACAGCCTCAAATCAGACAGCTCAGAAGATGACCTGCATGCAGATGCAGACCCAGACCTTCACACAGGCACAACTTTCAACGCAGACGACTCAGAAGACGACCTGCACCAGGCCCAGACCTTAACACAGCCGCAGCCTTCAACGCTGGCGACCTGCAGCAGGCCCAGACCTTCACTCAACTGCAGACCTTCACACAACCGCAGCATCAACACAGAGTGTTCAGAAGATGACCTGCACTCAGCCGCAGACCTTAACACTGCCGCAGCCTTCAACGCTGATGACCTGCAGCAGGCCCAGACCTTCACTCAACTGCAGACCTTCACACAACCGCAGCCTCAACACAGACTGTTCAGAAGATGACCTGCACTCAGCAGCAGACCTTAACACAGCCGCAGCCTTCAATGCTGACGACCTGCAGCAGGCCCAGACCTTCACTCAACTGCAGACCTTCACACAACCGCAGCCTCAACACAGACTGTTCAGAAGATGACCTGCACTCAGCCGCAGACGTTAACACAGCCGCAGCCTTCAACGCTGACGACCTGCAGCAGGCCCTGACCTTCACTCAACTGCAGACCTTCACACAACCGCAGCCTCAACACAGACTGTTCAGAAGATGACCTGCACTCAGCCGCAGACCTTAACACAGCCACAGACCTTAACACAGCCGCAGACCTTAACACAGCCGCAGCCTTCAATGCTGACGACTCAGGAGACGACCTGCAGCAGGCCCAGACCTTCACTCAACTGCAGACCTTCACACAGCCGCAACCTTCAATGCAAGTGGCTCAGAAGACGAAATTTTACTGAGTGGAGGATAGAAATCAAGCGGTGTTGGAAGATTGTGGAAGCGGCGTAAAATCGTCCATTGCGCCAAATATCATGGGGGCCAACCACATAGTGCACCAGTGACATCACAGGCATCCAGGGAGCTCATTGGACTAAGACAGAATGCAACGCCCATACATAGACATATTTTGTACCTTATCCTGCATTACTCCTTAATGCATTTACTGCTTTCCTTTGACAAGACGAAGCTGTGCGATGGAATCATCGAAGAGGAGTTGTTCCAACTAAGCGAGTCGCCATACTGCCATTGCACTGTGCCCACATGACCCGGAAAGTGCTGACGTCACATATCTTCACATTACTGCTTGTCACCAGCCTGACAGGCTGTGCGATTTTTTTGCTGGGATTTAACTTGCAACTTAACACGTTTTTCTGTGTTTTTCTTTTGTCGTTTTTTCCTTTTTGATAGTTTCTTCAAGAAACGGTTTGTGACTATTTATTTGAAGAGAAGTGTAATTGTGTCTTTCCCTGGTCTGCACGTTATTTATTTGCTTCATGTTTATATCGTGCTTCTGATTGTTCCATTTAACCATGTTGCATTCAGTGCACGCGAACACGGCCTCGTGTTCCGCTCTGGTTTTGCAGGTTTTATTCCTTGGTAGTCTTTTTATAAAGCTACTTTACCTATGTTCTGTTTATATACTACAATATTAGTTACTACATTGTATTTTTAACTTATTTAGTATATTGTTACAAGCATGTAGTTTTCCCTTACCCATGTGTTTGGTAGGCGGGAAATAATGGTTGTCTCTTTATTTGTGTGTGTTTTTCTTACACATTTTATTGGTTTTGGGCTTCTGCTTAGGTTGCAGATTTATGCTACGTTGTAGTTTTTTAGTTTAAACATATTTTATTCACAATGTGAAGAGCATCGGGGACAAGTTCTTACAACTTATTAAACCCCTCTCCAAAGATATTTACAATAACTAATTACATCACAAGCAATTATTAGAAACAGAGACAGAGAAAGACTGAAAGATAACAGGGGGAAATGCTATAATACAAAAGGTGTATAGAGAGAAGACTACTGGAATAGTTTAGATTTGCATATATATTGGTGTACATTTTTGAATATAATTTCATTTTTATGATTTGTCAGATCTGCAATGCCGTTTAAAATAACAGATAATGTAATCACAGAATTACTACCACATACATCTTGAATAGCTTTAAGCATGATCTTTCTATGTTGATTGTATAAAGAACATTCTAAGAAATAGTGGTGAGCATTTTCGTACGGGTTTCCACATGTGCAGGATGGATCAATGATTAGCCCTACTCTGTACAGATCGTAACTTAATCTACTAGCTTCATGATGTAGTTGAGTATGTAATATGTTAAATTTTCTAATACCGTAAGAAAAGTACAGTGGAGCTGAGTTATATGATGTTATTATGCTCGATTTAAACTTTGATAGTGAAGTACAATTTCTTACATCTGTAGATAAATTGTTCAACAATCTTATAGTCGATGGGAAGAACAACTCATGAGAATGTTTTATTCTTGTTCTTGGCAAGCAGATATTGCCTGAATTTCTTAGATTATATTGACTCCTGGAACCCACGAACTGAGGAATTATTTCTTTTAGGTAGATTGCTAGGAAACGACTCACGCTACAGGCATATTGGCGTAGGATGTCGGCTTCTCAGGACTATTTCCCCTGCTCCTGTGGAAGTGCAGGGTTCTTCACAGGAGACGTCACCAAAAAAAACAACACAACAACACCCCAAACCCCCACCCCCACCCCGACTCACGGCAATGTCTGGTTTGTCTTCCTCAGCGTCTTTTAGGGGATTGTCGACACCTTCCACTGCGTCTGTGACTCCGTCTGCTATGGCATCGACACTGGTTACTCTGACTCCGTCTACGTTCCCGGGGCCCTTGGTGTCATCTGTGATGTCTACTTC
Organism: Haliotis rubra; assembly: GCF_003918875.1. Taxonomy (NCBI): domain Eukaryota; kingdom Metazoa; phylum Mollusca; class Gastropoda; order Lepetellida; family Haliotidae; genus Haliotis; species Haliotis rubra. The sequence goes on from NW_025766137.1 coordinate 561,859, forward strand.
AGCGTCTGTGGCGCCTCCTACTTTACCTGCCGACCAGGGTGCGCCTACGACCCCTTACATGGATCCAGGTTGGATGCAGTCTTTTATACAGTCTATGTTTCAACAGAGGATGGCGCCTTCGGGGATCCCTCCATTTACTCCACATTTGGCGGTTGTACTGCCTCTGGCGACTGGGGTGCCTCTTCCTACGGCATGCCGTACCTCTATTACCAACTACACAGTCAGCACCACTTGTACCTGCCATGCCATTGGTACTTCCGGCGCCTCCTTCATCTGGGTCTCCTTCGACTCCACCGACGCATGTGGTGCCTTCAACAGTTACGGTTAGCGAGGCTCTACTTCTAGGGCTACCTCTTATCGCGATTGGGCTTCACCAGGCACCAGTTCACGCCATAGCAGGAAATCCTCTAAACAGAAGCGCCGATCAAGGAGTCGTTCTCCAGTCCGGAGGTCTTACGGATTCATCGGAAGGCGCGTTCATTCCGGACTCTGAGGACTCATCTCTGGAATTAAATACTCATTTAGGACTTCGACAAGTTGCGGATTGGATGGCGGATCGATTGTCTGAAGTGGCTCCTCCCCAGGTCCGGGCATTGACAAGAGGGACACTATTTGGTCAGACCCAACTTCTATCCCTCCGGATCTGCTGATTAAGGATTTGATAACGGCACTCCATCCATTAAGGCGCCACATTTTCATAGGCATGTTTTTCCTGTTCATGCGCTTGAGGTGGCAGTTTTGCCTCACTCGCTTGATGAGGACTTACATCGTATGACGGGCTCCTCTAAACCTGCAACGCTTTGTATGCTGGACACTCATTTAGCCTTTGTTGAGACGGAAATTCGTCGCTCCCTTAAACCTTTGTCAGCATTGGTTTCCTCTTCGAGGGCGATTACTCAGGATTTATCAGAAAACGATCCGAATCGTATTGACCATCTCCGCACTGTGATGACTTTTAAACAGAGGCAGATTGAGCATATGAGTAATCATTTGAAGGCGGCTTTAGTTGAAATCACATCTACTAGACGCCTGGGATATTTGGCTCTTTCAGACTGGGACTCTGAATTTAAACGCCGTTTGTTACGTCAGCCGTGGTCTGCTTCCTCCCTATTTAATGATGAAGTTTCTAGTACACACTCCCGTGTCTTTGCTTTCACCCGTGATGACACGACCCTCAAGGCCCTGGAACAGGTTTCCAAGAATTCAGCGTTAAATAATCTTCGGGTAGGAAACTACCAACCTTGGCGTGCCTCTCTCAAGCCCCAGTCCAGCCAGCCCTTTCGGGGTAGAGGTCGTGAAAGAGGGAGACAGTCTGGGAATTACCAGCCCCGCCGTGACAAGGGTTTCGGTAGGGGGAGGTACCAGAGGGGCAAGCAATGAAGTGCGGGACCTCGACGACTGGGAACTCCCAACCCCAGTCGTTCCGGTCACAGACACCCCAGTAGGTCGGAGACTGGGCTGTTATTGGATGAATTGGCGTTTACTAGGGGACCCGTTCATCACCAATATTCTCCGGCGTGGTTATCGACTTCCTCTGATAGACAATCCACCATTAACCATCTCACCCCGAACGGATGTCTACCCCCCCAACCAACATCACTTCTTATTGAACAATATAAACATTTTGTTCCAAAAGAATGCCATAGAGGTGGTTCAGGGGCTGACATTGACACCAGGTTTTTATTCCCCAGTGTTTTTGGTTCCCATAAAGGACTCCAACAAGTTCAGGATGATCCACAATCTGTCTCGGTTCAACAAACATTATCTGGAACCTCCGCAGACTGCTTGCAGAGGGAAGGAGCCAATGACCTGTAACAGCGGCAGTGTTGGGTCATAAAGGTCAATGCACGTGCAGTTCATGATAGTTACCTGTGCACTGCACAGTGATAGACCGTTTGGATCATTCACATTGACTACTTCTAGCTGTCATCATGAAAGCTTATTCAGATGATGCTAAACGTTTAATTAGAAATGTGTTGAATTTTTTGAAAAAAGAGAGCAAACGTAGCAAACCGATTTATAAGGTGTCGGATTACATGAAACGTACAGCTTTTGCTCTTGGCATGAAAAGAACATCCTGCTAAAAATTGTGAAAAATAAACCAACAACCAAGAAACAAAACCTTGTACAAAAAGGTAGGCATCCAAGGTTAGATTCTTTTGACATCAGGGTCATCAGAGATGTCATTCGCCGGCTATTTGCTAGAAATGAAAACCTGTCCACAAGAAAGTTAAAACAAATCCTTGCGGAGGATCACGACATTAATGTTTCTAGGTGTATGCTAAGCAAACTACTGCTCAAATTTGGATACAAGTACAAGAAGGTAGCAAACCAGAAACTTGTAATGTGTGAGAGATCTGATATTGTGAAAATAAGGTGTAACTATCTGAGAGAAATGAAGCAGGCAAGAGAGGATGGGTTCGAACTTATATATCTGGATGAGACCAGGGTCAATGCAAACCATACTGCTGCCAGACAGTGGCTACCCACTGATCCCAGTGATGGTAGGAAAAAAACAACAGGCAAAGGTGAACGTTTAATCGTTCTTCATGCTGGTTCCCACCGAGGCTTCCTACCTGGGTGTGATCTGGTATTTCGGTCAAAGAGCACAGATGGTAGGGACTATCATACAGAAATGAACACAACGGTTTTCACACAGTTTGTTGAGGAACAATTGTTGCCAGCTCTGCCTTACAAAAGTCTTCTTGTCATGGACAATGCTCCCTATCACAGTGTTCGAGATCCAAACAATAGGTGCCCAACTTCCAATACAAAGAAGTCAGATATGCAGCAATGGCTAACAAATAACAATATACAATTTTCAATTAAGGCCACTAAACCACAGTTGTACTCTTTGATTAAACCTAACAAACCTCCACCCACAAACAACATTGACAACATGCTACGCCAACACGGCCATAAGGTCTTGAGATTACCACCGTACCACTGTGATCTCAACCCAATCGAACTTATCTGGGGAGACCTTAAAAGTACAGTGGCCCGGAAAAATCAATCATTAAAGTTGAATGATGTCAACCACATTGTCAACACTGCTATATGTGACATTGACATTGCACGCTGGCATGCATGTGTTGAACATGTCAAGAAGGTGGAGAAAGAGTACTGGCTCAAAGATGGCTTGAAGGAGCAAACAGTTAATCCAGTTGTCATTCGTCTGGACACTGATGACTCCTCTGTGGAAGAATGGAGTGAACTTGATGAAGTTTAATTCTGTTATTATATTTACAGATAATAATAGTATCCAGGCAGATATGCTCAAAGAAATATAACTTCTTTTAACAATGACAGCACTGACTAATTCCAACGACTTATAGTGTAACATGAAACACTCATTTCACATTAAATTATCATGAAAATATAAATGTTAACTATCTATATGCTTAAAGCTATTAGAAATGCATTGCTTAATTTGGAATGTGAACGACATCAAAACATAACACTTTTGTCTTCATTCTATCTTTTCTTCAGTGAGTGTGCATGATTGTGTGTGCTTGTGTCCGAGGGAATGGGGCTTTAACAGTTGTTGAGTTCTAACCATAGGTGGTCCGATTAATGATTTAGTGTAAATATACTTTCTGTGTTCTTTAAATGCATTTCCACTTAGGTACTGCATAAACAAAATATGACATTAACATTACAAATTTAAAGATTTTAACCTACAGAATAATTCTCACTAATGGGTTTTGTGGTTAATGTTGAACAACTGCCGCTGTTACAGGTCACTCCCTCTGCAAGCAGTCTGCGTTCTGCTATTTATTTTGTTGACAGTTACATAGACAGATTCTTTAATACAAATGCATAAAATCGGTGATTTACAATGTGATTAGGTTGTCTGACAAAACATCCACTTGCACAGTTTGAGATCGATTGGATCATTGGATGAAGAGATATTTACAAAAAAACGGGTCCATATGCATTTCATGCCAAACTATAGCTTCGCTGCAATGGAAGTATACACAGGTGGTCTTCCCGGATCGAACAGAGATTGATGGCTTACAAAAAGAGAAGAATGGTGCATCATCACGACATATTGACATCCCACACATAGTTTTCATCTCCTCTTCATTGATGTTAAACTTCAACAGAGGGCAACTATACTTATGAAGAGAGCAGTGAAGCTGGAGCCAGGCAGTATTATAACGAGACAGCAAGACAGTGACCCTGCCTTAGCATGTTGTTACTCTACGGCAAATGGGCATCGGCCATAAACTGCTTTCTCATCAATTACAGAAGTAGTTTAGAATTCTGAAGTGGTCCACCAGCATGAGAGACGCTATTGGCATGGACCATCTGGCAAGCAATGATCTACAAGATGCGAATCTACACATACCCATTCATCAGAAGACAAGAGCCAGAGTACAATCTGCATCTGTTTATAGATGCCTCACACCAAGGCTGGGGAGGTCACTTCAACTCAGAAGTAACAGCAGGGACCTGGTCTGAATAATAATAATAATAATAATAATAATAGTGGATTTGTATTGCGCTTTTCCATACTTGGATATTATGCTCAAAGCGCAGTGAGATTTGATCAGAAGAAAGCTTGACGGAAAAGATGGGTTTTGATAGCTGTTTTGAAGGCAGAAGAGGTTTGACACTGGCGAACATCAAGGGGAAGATTGTTCCAGGCAGTGGCTGCAGCATATGCAAATGATTTCTTCCCATAACTAGAGAGTTTCACTTTTGGAACAATAAACAGATGTTTGAATTCAGACCGAAGGGTTCTGCTGGGACAGTACAATGGAAGTAAGTCACAGAGATACTGTGGGGCTGTTTGAGAGTAGCATTGGAATGCCAGATAAAGGAGCTTAAAGTCGATTCGTTGTTTTACTGGAAGCCAGTGGAGTTCTTGGAGGATTGGTGTGATGTAGTTCGACATGGTGACAGAGAGACAAGGCGAGCAGCTTTATTTTGAATCCTCTGGAGTCTGTTTAGGTTGATATTTGGAGAGTTGGCGAGAAGACTATTACAATAGTCAAGGCGAGAAATGATAAGAGAGAAAGTCAGCGATTTTGTAGCTTCTTTGGTGAGACAGGGTCTGATCTTGCCAATGTTCCTTAATTGTAGGTGGCAGACTTTAGAGAGTTGACTGATTTGCTTGTCCAGGCTAAGATCAGAATCGATGACAACCCCAAGGTCTTTCACATGGGATGACAGAGGTATGGTAGAATTGTTCACTTTCATCGAGTGAATTTGGCATTTCTGACGCCTCTGTGATGGACCAATGAGAATTGCTTCAGTTTTCTCAGCGTTCAGCTGTAGCTTATTGTTGGTCATCCAAAGTTTGATTTCTTCACAACAATCGGATGTTTGGGAGATAGCCATGGCAGCTGCAGAAAGACTTGGTGTGAAAAGATTACACAGCTGAGTGTCATCAGCATACAAGTGGTGTAGGAGATTACGTTTGCTGCTGATGTTGCCTAGAGGTCTGGTGTAAAGACTGAACAGTGTTGGTCCCAAAACCGATCCTTGCAGGACACCGCATTGAAGTTGAACAGGACTAGATGAAATTCCATTGATGACTACTTTCTGTGTTCTATCTGTCAAGTAGGATTGAATCCACTTCAGTGCCGATCCCCTAATTCCGAATTCTGAGTTAAGACGTGTCAAAAGGTTGTTATGATCAATCGTGTCAAAAGCTGCACATAGATCAAGAAGAATTAGAAGAGCAACATCACCATTGTCCACACCACAACGTATGTCATTCAGAACTTTCAACAAGGCAGTTTCAGTGCTATGGCGAGGTCTATAAGCCGACTGAAAGGGTTCATGGAGATTGTGCTTGCTGAGATGTTCAGACAGACGACAGCTCACAGCCTTCTCAACAAGTTTTGATACAAAAGACAGATTGGAGACTGGTCTATAGTTGTCCAAGATATTTTTATGGATTAAACTTCTTTTTTAATTTCTCTCACAACGTTTCGAGACCATTCCAGGTCCCTTCATCAGGTGATGAAGGGACCTGGAATGGTCTCGAAATGTTGTGAGAGAAATTAAAAAAGAAGTTTAATCCATAAAAATATCTTGGACATCAATGTACAACTTCTAAATGCCACTGAAAGACATGGTCTATAGTTCTTCAGATTTTCTCTGTCGAGTCCAGATTTCTTCAATAAGAAGATTTCTGCTCAAGAAGAAGAATTTCTTCACATCAACCAACTGGAGGCAGTCACAAGAGCCATAACTCACTGGTCCCATCTACTCAGAAACAAGTTTTTGATGATACACACAGACAATGCAGCAGTGGCCTTCTACATGAACCTGCAAGGCACGTCAAGTTCAGCATCCCTGCTAGAGCTGTCATTTCGACTCTGCGCGTCGACGGAGAATCTCAACCTAGAATAAGGCAAAACACATGCCAGGAGCCACAAACGTGCCAGCAGATGTGTTGTTCAGGCCAAAGAAACCATCCCCAACAGAATGGATGTTACATCCAGAAGCGTTCCAATTGGCAAACCGGAACCAGGGCTGCCTGCAATAGACTTGTTGGCTACGAGATTAAATGATCACATAACCACCTTCGTCTCACTGGTTCCAGATCCGCTAGCCGGATCCCTAGACACCCTGTCAATATCTTGGGAAGGTCTCCACGCATACGCATTCCCGCCTCCCCTACTGCTGCCACAAGTCATACGGAAGATCGCCCAGACGAAGATCCTGCAATTGATTTTGGTAGCGGCGTACTGGCCATCGAGAACATGGTTTCCAAAACTCATCAGAGAGCCAAGTCTAAAACTTCCAAACTGGCCCAATCTACTGATTCATCCGCACACAAGACAGTCTCACGCCACTCATGAGGGCTTCCAGTTACACGCATGGAACGTATTACGAATTGCCTCACCAGAAGAGGGTACTCTGCTCAAGCAGCCAGGGCCGTCACCTTAGCTCTTGGACCTTAGAAATCTCTATGATCACAAGTTAAAGAGCTTTGACCAGTTTGCACCTCAGAAAGGGTTTGCAGCAACCAAGGCTACGCATCCTCAAGTGGTGGAATGATTGTATCATATGAGAGCTACCTGACATTTAAAGGGGTCTACCTTGTCTACGTACCTAACAGCCATCAGCTCGGCCCTAACCAAGGTTCCAGAACTCGTCACACTGCTGAGATCTTTTAATCTAGAAGACCAGCAATGAATATAAAACATTACTTCAAGAAGACTTTGAGCTGCTCACTCAGAAGAAGCTGTTCCTCCTTGCAATTGCTACAGATGCTAGGATGTCAGAAATCCATGCCTTGGACTACAGTCGAACTAGGTTCGATACAGGTGACCATCCAGCATTTCATCTCGGGCTTAGATGGGACTTCATCATGAAGAACCAGCAAACAGGACAACCAGGGCCCAGTTGTTCAAAACTCAGTTATCTTTTAACCAGCCGTTTAGTACATTTAATTGACTGTTAACTAATAACATAGGGTTATCTTGTTGTTCAAAACTTTCAAGAGGTTGTTAACGTGACGTTAAGTTTACACACCTAAGGACCACCACTAACTTTTTAACAGTGTGGTTAACTCGCAAATGGCATTCTTGGCTAACGCTACTTTCATGATGCTAGTTAGGGTGTATCATGGACTAGACTTTGATATTGGGAATTATTCTGGCGAAGAGGTACATATAAAACTGTAATATTGGTCCCAATATTAAATATTACACATCATAAGAACTAAAATACATGTTGTAGAAGTACACTTGTGTAAAGATTTACTACACTAAATATGTCAATTTCTTCTGTAAATATCATTCAAACAAACACTTTCAAAGAATAAAACATGTACACCCTATACCCACGTACGATATGATATTGAACAAGGCTAAATGTAGATAATTAAATTAGTTTCATGAAAAATATCCGAAGGATTACATAATAATACTGAAGGTGTAATCTGCTTGATATGGTGATTGTGTTTACTCTTATTCAACTGACCTTCACCTCAGAGAAATTGCCAAATATGTACAACAATGTTGACGTATGACATCACTACCGATGACCAATTTCTTAAAAAATGGCGGCTGACATTGGTACGCAGGATTTTGCGATGACCCTTCCCTTGAATCAGGGATCGTTTGTACATAAATATGTGATGTAAGTAATCAGAATGATTCTGACTATCTGTGTATTGTTATATGTTTTTATCGTTTTCATTGTAAGAAAAAGAAGAAGCCAGAAATGCTGATCATTACTCTTATTCAGCTGACCATGGCGTCACGCTGGCATCACGCTGCACAGAAACTTGACAGTTTTGTATAAACACATCACATTCCTGTATTGTATCTATTTTCAATTTGCTATTTCTTGCCACGATGCTCTTTCCATGCAAATAGGTGTTTGAAAATTTGAGAAAATGCTACACAGTGTAAAGTCTGAATTTTTCTTTGTTTACCTTTCGAACAGGTTTTGTCTTTCAAGCACAGCGTTCGTTTCCACCCCAGTATCTTTTGTTTCAGTTTATCTAGACACTTGGTATTGGTGACAAAGACCAGTTGTAATTAGATTCTAATATGTATAAGGAATTCAGTGATGCATCTGTCGCCGCTGAATATGAAATATAAGTGATGTAATTGGCGTATCAATACCAGCCTTTGCAAAACATGATTTTGTAACCTATACAATATGGAGCAAAGCGCACTAGGGCGTTCGTGTTAGTGTATTTTATGAAAACATCTAAACACTATTCCAGATTCATTGGCAACGTTTCAGAATTATCACTAGTGATTTCATGAAAAACGGATATCAGTGATAATTAATAAGCTATTTCTGATATTCAATACTCCGAGTAATTATCCGATTTTGTTTTGATATGTTCGTCTGGCATCCCTTCCCATGGATGGATTTTAATTATATTTTTACTAATCATTTCAGCAATAGACCTTAATTTCTTTATGATTCTTTGATTTTCTATTGAATCAAATCATCTTTTAAAAATGCTATATAAATTGACAAAAACTGTATTTTTGTCAAAGTAAAATTCATCTTTTATTGTTTGATGATTTATTGAAAATTACACCTTCAAAACTTACCCAGTCACGCATCATGTCAATATGGATATATGGAAGCTAACCAGTGACGTTAACCATACTGTTAAACTTTGACGGTGACGGTTAGCTAACGGCATGACTAACCATGTTTTGAACAACACATATTTAACGTTTGGTTAGCTAACGACTGGTTAAGGATTTAATCAGCCATTAGGAGTTAACTGGCTGTTAAGATAACCAAGTATTGAACAACCGGGCCCAGATAGACAGTTCCACATCGCTGCGTTATCATCCATCCTTGGATCGGACAACACTGAGGACTTGTCCTTATGCCCAGTAAGATCTATCTGCACAAAACTGCTGTGAGGAGAAGAAGAATTAGGAGACTCTTCATCCCATTATCACCCGCTACATCTACCGAAGTCTCCAGAACGACTACTGTAAATCACGAAATGTTTGCGTCACAATATTTTTGCGAGTGGTGACCAACAGACGTTTTTGCGTCAGGATATTTTTGCGACTTGCCCAATTCTAAAAAATTTGCATCCGAAAGTTCTACCTAAAGTAAATCCAATCACATATTTAAAGGTTGCCACTAATCTTGAACTGAGCTCAGTAGAGAACTTCTGTGTGTGTGCAGTCAGTGATGTTTTCCTTAGAACAGCACACGCTGCACATGCCAGATAAGCTTAAAACAGTTCAAAGGGATTATATTAATTGGAATGCTTCTATTAAATTGTTGACAATGACATCACCAAAGCTGTTGATCTCCGGTTAACAGTGATGAAAGCTACAGACGCCCGTTTGATGGTGTCAGCCTATCAAACGGTCTCTAAAGAGTGGTTGCATTGTTAGCGCCTGTCTGGACTATCAGACGTACTGATTGAGTAACTTTTGTTCGAGTATCCCTTGTTTGACATGTGACATGTGAGTACTAGTAATTAGTCTTCCCCCCAAGTTGTCATTGCTTAATTGATGTATTGTCTAATCTGTTGTTGATTATATGAACTGGTGAATAATAAAGAGATAATGAGACACGTTATTTGTTGATTGTTTATTGCGTTTGACCAGCAAGCTCAAGTCATTCACAATTTTCGTGAAAATATCATGCTCGCAAACATTTTGATTTACAGTATCTCCTTCTGGCTAAAGCAGAAATCCTGAGGGCTTACAAGGCAACAGTACTGGATCCACCCAGAGCCTCCAATCATCATGAAGTTAGAGCCATTGCGTCCACATGAGCTCTACATGTCAACTGCTCCATTTTGTCCATTATAGAAGGATGCTTCTGGAGATCGGACTCTATCTTCGCCAACCACTATCTCAGGGACGTTGCCATGGAAAATGTTTCTTGTATCCTTCAGTTCGGCCCTCTAGTTGTGGCACAGCAGTTGACAGTTCCAGCAGGGCATTAATTACCCACTCATAATCACATAGACTCATAGACACCAGGTTATTGCTCCATAACCACCGACTGAGAGTCCATGTTCCCCTGCTTTACAAGATAAAGCCGTGCATGAGTGATATGATTCAGTTAAGTTTACAACCTATTCTTAACATATGGATCAAACCAAGGCAAGTGAGAATCTAATTTTCTTCGAGTCTTAAAATTCTCAAAATCTCATGATTTACTTCTTTTTTAATTAAAAGAAGGTGGTCCCCCATCTTATAGCCACAGTGTCAGAAGATTGAAGAGTTCCCAGGGGGTGGATCAAACAGTTATCAGAATCCAAATTAATGGCTGACCCACCACCTATCTGTTGGATTCAAGCAATAACATATGAGCCAGGATAAGGAAAAATATGTAATTTTTATGATAAAATTGATATTTTATACTTTTCCCTACTCATAGTCTTAAGGGCCCTCCCAGCCGTCCCCACTCTCCACTATTTGGCTTCGGTCAAGATAACTTTGGCATTATAATGGAGAGAGTGACATGCAGTCTGTGGTCACGTGGGACACTGGCGTGGGAGGTTGGAGATGCCCATTTGGGGTGAGCTATTTTTAGACTGTTCATTAGTGAACAATAGTACAGAGGTTTCCACTGTTCCTCGGAAGAAAGGGAGATAAAGCAATAACGTATGAGTCAGGATGAGCATGAAATATCAATTTTATCATAAAAAATACAATTTTGCTGCAGCTCGGTTACCAACAGGAACTGTCTGCATTTAAAATATGTTGACTTGTTCTGATTCATGTAGTCATGAAGCTATGCCTGTGAAAAGTTGTAACAATGTAGAGGACACCCAGTGTGTATATCTTGCAGTCAGACTGAATCCAGTGTTCACTTGCCCAAGCCTGGGCCCTTATTCTCGAAATGTTCGTAGCCCTAAGAATTCTTAACTTTGATCGTAGCCAATGTGTTAAGAATGGGTTTAAGAAGTTTGTAGGGTTAAAACATTTCGAGAATAGCTAGCCTGGTCTCTGTTAAAGCCAGAATTGCAGTTTGATCAATTATCTATCATAGCTCTCCTAAAGGCAAGAGATGTAATAGCTAACCTCAAACTGACTTTTTTCTAAATGATAATGAGCTTCTGACACCTACCAGTAAGTGAACAGAATAGCCCAAGAAATCCTGTCAATTTCTACAAGATCAAATCAGATCATATGAAACAAGAAGTCATGTCCATACAAAAGCAGCAGTTTTAGCAATACTAAAATATCTGTAGATATTGGCACCTACAGATGCCGATGACAGTGTACTGTGCTAAGTTAACATATCTAGTTTTGCACTTTTGAGAGTTAAAGTATCGTGTTTATTTCAACCACTTATTTTAGCACTATATAATGTTCAAGTCATTTGATAATGATGATGTTCATTCAAAAAAAATTTCTCTTTCTTATATTTACACCCTTTGACAATGAACTACTATATAACCTTGTTTAACCCACTTACTATCTATTGTAGGGATAATAACTAGGTCAGACTCTGAGAGACAGTTGAGTGACAGGCCAGTAGGCAGCTTCCTTGTGCGTGTTAGCGAGCGGGTTTGGGGTTACACCATTTCATATCGTGGGGAGGACCGTGTGAAACACTTCCTGGTGGACACTACCGATGGAGGCTACCAGTTTCTTGGGGCAAGCCAGATCCAGCATTCATCACTGGCAGATCTCGTTGGTTTCCACAAGGTAAGAACAGTTAGTTGGAGTCTTCTTTGACTCATCATACAGATGAGAGAAATGGCTTGAGAGGTTGCACATCTTGAGGCACAAATTTTCTCTCCGACATCAAAGTCATCTGGGATTATGATTTAAAATATGGGGGTTCAGTGTTAGAATAGGTCCCCTTATAAGAGGTAGAAAAGATAGGGTCATCTGACTAAGTTACTCGACTCATTCCCAAATAGAGTGGATTGTTGTTCACAATATCGGTCACTGGATTACTACGTTAAGACTCCATAGTTTTCTTATCCTTGCTCATATTAATGGCTTCGCTCTCCTTAGCCCGAGACATGGTGGAAACACTCTGTGATATGTTCACCCGTGAAGGTTTCGGGTTAGAATGAGCCTTCAGTAACCCATGCTTGTCGTAAGAGACAACTAACGGGATCGGGTGGTCAGGCTCGCTGGCTTAGTTGACACCTGTCATCGGTTCCCAATTGTGCAGATCGATGCTCATGCTGTTGATCACTGGATTTTCTGGTCCAGACTCGATTATTTTACAGACCGCCGCCATATAGCTGGAATATTGCTGAGTTGGGCGTAAAACTAAACTCACTCACTCACTCATATGTTCACCAACAACAGTAAAAACATCTCACCCAAACCCCCCTCCACTGCGCATGAGCACCGTCTCTCCACGTCACCCGTCATCTATTTCTGCCGAACGTGATGGTTGGTGAAATTGTCTATGTTTTTAATCCAAGCCATCTTATCAAGATTTAACATTTAAAAATAAATGTCAGCTTGGATTATCTTTTTCGTCCATTTATGCATCTATAGATTATATTTATGCCCCTGGCACAAAATGCAGGGGATATAGTCAATGCCTCGTTCATCTTCCCGTCTGTCTGTATGTCCGTCTGCCTATCCATCCGTAATCATTTAATTTCCAAAGCATAACTGAGAAACCATTCAATATTTTTCAAGAAGAATTGGTACATATATCGAACAGAACCTAAAGTGATGCATTTTACTATTTACAGATTTATGGCATTTATATTTTTCTCGATTTTCATGGAAACAATTTGGACTTAGTCTCAAAAAGGGGTGGATTTCGTTTCCGGAGGATAACTAAAAAAACCGCTCAATATCTATCAACAGAACTTGGCAGATATATCAAACAGACCCTGAAGTATTGCCTCTGATACTTTCAGATTTTTAGCATTTTTCTTTTTCTTGATTTCCAAGGAAACAATGTGCACTTGGTTTCAAAAGGAGGGGGTGGATTTCGTTTCCGGAGCACAACTTGAAAACCATGAAAGATTTTTCTTCCAAACCTGGTACATGTATTAACCAAGGGCTGAAGTGGTGCCTTTTGCTATTTAGGAATTTTTCAAAATTTGATTTTTCCCTGTTACATGGCAACAAGTTAGACTTAAAATGGAAGTAGGTGTCGTTCCTAGATTTTGGGCATTCATATTTTTGTCAATTTTCATTGAAACAATTTGAACTTAGTCACAAAAAAGGGTGGATTTCGTTTCTGGGGCATAACTCAGAAACCATATGAAATAGATCCTGCGGTGGTGCCTTTTGCTATTTGCGGATTTGGGGCATTTATTTTTTCTCGATTTCCATGGGAAACGATTTGGAGGGAGGAGGGTGGATTTCGTTTCCAGAGCACCACTCAAGAACCATGAGACACCTTTCATCCAAACTGGGTACAGTATTAACCAAGGGCTGAAGTGGTGACTTATGCTATTTAGGAAAATGAATTTGTTTCTGTTTCCATGGCAACAAGTTTGACTTTGACTTTGTTTTTAGTGGTGTGTTTGTCCGGACCATATCTCTAAAACTAATAGGTATTCTTTCATGAAACTATGCACACGCAAAGACCGGGTTATGTTTTATCTGTTTCCATGGTGGGGCGGTGGGGTAGCCTAGTGGTTAAAGTGTGCGCTCGTCACGCCAAAGATCCCCACATGGGTACAATGTGTGAAACCCATTTCTGGTGTCCCCCGCCGTGATATTTCTGGAATATTACTTCAGCAACGTAAAACTAAACTCACTCAATCACTCACTGTTTCCATGGCTGTAAGTTTGATTTTGATTCATAGTGTTGTGTTTGTCAGGACCATATCTCTATGGTATTCTTTCACAAGACTGTGCGCAAACAAACCAAATATTGTCAATTGCTGCATTTTGCTGTAAGGGATTTTTAAAATTTATATTTTTTCCTTTGATTTTGATATTGGTGTGTACCTGACACAGTAGTACAAAGTTAGGTATCCCAATTCCATGTTACTGTTTTGATAGCTCAATAACCACTCTTGTATACAGGCAGACAGATTAGACAGAAATTCTCTCATTTAGTTGGACTTTTAAGTAACTGTCAGATGATTTGTTCTTTTAAATTTGCGGGGGTGGGAGCAGTGTTTGCCGTGACGCAGAAAACCTGTGTATATGATGCACAAATTATCTGAAATACACAGTGAATTTAGACGCTTGTGTCATTCTTGATGCAATGCTACTGGGCCCTTTTTTCAGATAATCTAAGTTTCTAAAACTAAATGTTGGCCAGGTAACTGCTCAGTGCTGCCTTGTTTTTTGTCGCTATTAAACTATCACAGTTGATGTCTTGATGAAAGTTCCAAACTGAAGTTGAATCCCCAGAACATGTCCATGACTCGCCAGGGAGTCATGATGACTCCTAAAAGGCTACTGCGGCAGTCACATCATACATAACAAGAGGAAATCATCAACCAAAGAACAGAAGAATCTTCAGAAACAAGCAAAGTTGAAGAACAATGGAGAAGAAAAGATCTGCTTCTGTGAAGCTGTCTGCAACTGTTACTTTGACTTTGACACCAGCAGGCAGGATTCTAAGAAGATTATTGCATCACCAGATGCAGAAGATATATCCTGCATAAAGACTCCAATTGTGGTTTTACAACCAGAAATAATAGAAGGTTATTCATTGTTAGCATCATCATGCCAGCTATCTATGCTGTTCATCAGAGCCTCAGACCTTCATGCAGCCTCAGACCTTCAAGCAGCCTCAGACCTCCACACAGCCTCAGACCTTCAAGCAGCCTCAGACCTCCACACAGTCTCAGACCTCCAAACAGCCTCAGACCTCCACACAGCCTCAGACCTTCAAGCAGCCTCAGACCTCCACACAGCCTCAGACCTTCAAGCAGCCTCAGACCTTCATGCAGCCTCAAACCTCCATGCAGCCTCAGACCTTCAAGCAGCCTCCGACCTCCACACAGCTTCAGACCTTCAAGCAGCCTCAGACCTTCAAGCAGTCTCAAACCTTCATGCAGCCTCAGACCTCCACACAGCCTCAGACCTTCATGCAGCCTCAAACCTTCATGCAGCCTCAGACCTTCAAGCAGCCTCAGACCTCCACACAGCCTCAGACCTTCCAGCAGCCTCAAACCTTCATGCAGCCTCAGACCTTCATGCAGCCTCAGACCTCCATGCAACCTCAGACCTTCAAGCAGCCTTAGACCTTCATGCAGCCTCAGACCTTCAAGCAGCCTCAGACCTCCACACAGCCTCAGACCTTCAAGCAGCCTCAGACCTCCATGCAGCCTCAGACATTCATGCAGCCTCAGACCTTCAAGCAGCCTCAGACCTCCACACAGCCTCAGACCTTCAAGCAGCCTCAGACCTTCAAGCAGTCTCAGACCTCCAAACAGCCTCAGACCTCCACACAGCCTCAGACCTTCAAGCAGCCTCAGACCTCCACACAGCCTCAGACCTTCAAGCAGCCTCAGACCTCCACACAGCCTCAGACCTTCAATCAGCCTCAGACCTTCAAGCAGTCTCAGACCTTCAAGCAGCCTCAGACCTTCAAGCAGCCTCAGACCTCCATGCAGCCTCAGACATTCATGCAGCCTCAGACCTTCAAGCAGCCTCAGACCTTCATGCAGCCTCAGACCTCCACACAGCCTCAGACTTTCAAGCAGCCTCAGACCTTCAAGCAGTCTCAGACCTCCAAACAGCCTCAGACCTCCACACAGCCTCAGACCTTCAAGCAGCCTCAGACCTCCACACAGCCTCAGACCTTCAAGCAGCCTCAGACCTTCAAGCAGCCTCAGACCTCCACACAGCCTCAGACCTTCATGCAGCCTCAGACCTTCAAGCAGTCTCAGACCTCCAAACAGCCTCAGACCTCCACACAGCCTCAGACCTTCAAGCAGCCTCAGACCTCCACACAACCTCAGACCTCCAAACAGCCTCAAACCTTCAAGCAGCCTCAGACCTTCATGCAGCCTCAGACCTTCATGCAGCCTCAGACCTCCACACAGCCTCAGACCTCCACGCAGCCTCAGACCTTCATGCAGCCTCAGACCTTCATGCAGCCTCAGACCTTCAAGCAGCCTCAGACCTCCACACAGCCTCAGACCTTCAAGCAGCCTCAGACCTTCAAGCAGTCTCTGACCTCCAAACAGCCTCAGACCTCCACACAGCCTCAGACCTTCAAGCAGCCTCAGACCTCCACACAGCCTCAGACCTTCAAGCAGCCTCAGACCTTCAAGCAGCCTCAAGCCTCCATGCAGCCTCAGACCTTCAAACAGCCTCAGACCTTCATGCAGCCTCAGACCTTCATGCAGCCTCAGACCTCCATGCAGCCTCAGACCTTCAAGCAGCCTCAGACCTTCAAGCAGCCTCAGACCTCCACACAGCCTCAGACCTTCAAGCAGCCTCAGACCTTCAAGCAGTCTCAGACCTTCAAGCAGCCTCAGACCTCCACACAGCCTCAGACCTTCATGCAGCCTCAGACCTCCACACAGCCTCAGGCCTTCACGCAGCCTCAAACCTTCAAGCAGCCTCAGACCTTCATGCAGGATCAGACCTCCATGCAGGATCAGACCTCCATGCAGGATCAGACCTTCATGCAGCCTCAGACCTTCGTGCAGACCTCACAGACCTTCATGCAGCCTCAGACCTCCAAACAGCCTCAGACCTCCACACAGCCTCAGACCTTCATGCAGCCTCAGACCTTCATGCAGGATCAGACCTTCATGCAATCTTATGCCTTTGTGCAGCTGTTATGCATTACACAAGGAGGTTTACAGTTTGCTAATCAACCCGATGAATAGCAAGTGTCACTAGGCAAACACTACTTGCTATTCTAGCACGACATTGTGTGATACCCGATTCTGATTGGCTAAGAGCTCATGAAAACTCTGTACTAATAAAAGTGACCAATTCACCACGTATGAATACAATGAACTCGTTGACACTTTTGTTTGTCAACAAACATGTTGGACATCAGCGATTTCTACCTCGGCAGCATCTTTGATGTTTTTTAAGTAAAAAGCGACTGGTTTGAAGAATTTCTTGACCCTAATCCCAGTGAAGATACTACGAAGCTGGAAAATTTGTCAGCAGCACAAAAGAGGCAGTATTCTGCCATACTTCAAACTGGGTCTAGATCTAGCGGGCATGACGTCGACAACACACGTCGGCCCACATGTCCTTACTTGTCTGTTTCCGTCCCAGCCGTAAAATCTCAGTGCTTCCACTTCCACTGTCCATGTTTCCCACATAAAAGCTGGCATGTCAGGTCTTTTCCAAATTATGAATAGGGTGGTTACCAACAATTATTTCCACGAATAAAGTTAGCAGCGACTAAATTTAGCGAGTTGGGGCGAGTCAATTGTCATACAGTAGGGGAGAGCAATAATTCGCTTGAGAAAAATCAAATAATTGTAATTGCTCACAATATAAACTGTATTTTTTATCTATGTATGCTACTTGTTACAAATACAAGCATATTGGTTCCTGAAATAAAGCATTTATGTCTTATTTTGTACATTACACAACCTGTCCCTCGACTGGACGATTCCAAGCGATTTTGAGGAAAAAGGCCCCTTCACGCTAATGCGTTCGTTTTTTAAATTACATTTAGCCATTTTAAATCAACGATAAAGGACCTCCAAATTGAAAAGAGAGTAGCTTTATCTTCTAAGTCAACAACAACAGCATAAGCAGCAAGGGCTGACGAACCATAAAACGCAGTCTTCACCGGCTTCGTGAGTGTTTGATGGCATGGAATTTAAATGCATCCTGTTTCATTCAAGATGAACCTAATATTGAATTGTCATTCAACAGAAATTCTTCACAGGAGGAAGATAATCTTTCCCATTTAAAATGACCATGAGCTACTGACATGGATTGCGGATGGTTTACCCATAGCTTCGCCTTCAAGGGATTATCTACCATATCAAAGGTGAAGACACTGAGACACTGACTTTACCTCTGATGAAGCCGAATTCACAGATTGTGAGGAATCTTGAAGCATCCTTCACTAAGACCACAAAGGCTCAATTGATGCCTACACATCATTTCAGCCCAAAGAAGTTTCCGCTACATAACATGGAAGCTTCCTGCAAAGCACCAGAGCTTGATGAAGACTACTCACTCATGAGAGATATGAAGTCTAGGGCTTATAGGGTAGAAGATCACTAGATACTACTTCCAGACAAAGCATTGTTTTGACTGGCCATGTCTTGTGCTATTAACAAGGCTATGTTGAATGAGTTGAAGTATACTCAGTTGACTGGGATAAAAATATGAAAATGTTTCTTTTGGCGATGGGGAGAAGAGGTAAGGAAAAAGAAGTGTACAGCCTTAGTTCTTTGTGCAGATGCCATGAGTTGAAGAAGACTAGGAGTCATCCATGAAGCTGTTGGCAACATCCATAACATGGTTCATGGACACTTCTTCAATATAAGATGACATCGAGAAATGCATGCAGGCATCTCAGAAGACTACCACACTTTCCGTTTCGCAAGACACCACCGCTTACAGGCAACCCAAGTCCTTTAGGCAGGCTCCAGTTTTTACGCAACTTCAAACCTTCATAAAGCCTCTGTTATCAAACATCAACAACCATCTTGTTATACAGCTGTGATACTGTTGACTACAGGCGGTTGGCACTTGTTGTGATATACAGACTGTGTTATACAGCTGTGATACTGTTGACTACAGGCACTTGTTATACAACTGTGATACTGCTGACTACAGTCAGTTGTTATACAACTGTGATACTGTTGACTACAGGCACTTGTTATACAGCTGTGATACTGTTGACTACAGGCACTTGTTATACAGCTGTGATACTGTTGACTACAGGCACTTGTTATACAGCTGTGATACTGTTGACTACAGTCAGTTGTTATACAGCTGTGATACTGCTGACTACAGGCACTTGTTATACAGCTGTGATACTGCTGACTACAGGCACTTGTTATACAGCTGTGATACTGTTGACTACAGGCACTTGTTATACAGCTGTGATACTGTTGACTACAGTCAGTTGTTATACAGCTGTGATACTGCTGACTACAGGCACTTGTTATACAGCTGTGATACTGCTGACTACAGGCACTTGTTATACAACTGATACTGCTGACTACAGGCACTTGTTATACAGCTGTGATACTGTTGACTACAGGCGGTTGTTATACAGCTGTGATACTGCTGACTACAGTCAGTTGTTATACAGCTGTGATACTGCTGACTACAGTCAGTTGTTATACAACTGTGATACTGTTGACTACAGGCGGTTGTTATACAACTGTGATACTGCTGACTACAGGCGGTTGTTATACAGCTGTGATACTGCTGACTACAGGCACTTGTCATACAGCTGTGATACTGCTGACTACAGGCACTTGTTATACAGCTGTGATACTGCTGACTACAGGCACTTGTTATACAGCTGTGATACTGCTGACTACAGGCACTTGTTATACAGCTGTGATACTGCTGACTACAGGCACTTGTTATACAGCTTTGAAACTCCTGACTACAGTCAGTTGTTATACAGCTCTGATACTGCTGACTACAGGCACTTGTCATACAGCTGTGATACTGTTGACTACAGTCAGTTGTTATACAGCTGTGATACTGCTGACAACAGGCACTTGTTATACAGCTGTGATACTGCTGACTACAGTCAGTTGTTATACAACTGTGATACTGTTGACTACAGGCACTTGTTATACAACTGTGATACTGCTGACTACAGTCAGTTGTTATACAGCTGTGATACTGTTGACTACAGTCAGTTGTTATACAGCTGTGATACTGTTGACTACAGGCACTTGTTATACAGCTGTGATACTGTTGACTACAGTCAGTTGTTATACAGCTGTGATACTGTTGACTACAGTCAGTTGTTATACAGCTGTGATACTGTTGACTACAGTCAGTTGTTATACAGCTGTGATACTGTTGACTACAGTCAGTTGTTATACAGCTGTGATACTGTTGACTACAGTCAGTTGTTATACAGCTGTGATACTGTTGACTACAGTCAGTTGTTATACAGCTGTGATACTGTTGACTACAGTCAGTTGTTATACAGCTGTGATACTGTTGACTACAGTCAGTTGTTATACAGCTGTGATACTGTTGACTACAGGCACTTGTTATACAGCTGTGATAGTGTTGACTACAGGCAGTTGTTATACAGCTGTGATACTGTTGACTACAGGCACTTGTTATACAGCTGTGATACTGCTGACTACAGGCACTTGTTATACAGCTGTGATACTGTTGACTACAGGCACTTGTTATACAGCTGTGATACTGTTGACTACAGTCAGTTGTTATACAGCTGTGATACTGTTGACTACAGTCAGTTGTTATACAGCTGTGATACTGCTGACTACAGGCAGTTGTTATACAGCTGTGATACTGCTGACTACAGGCACTTGTTATACAGATGGTGCCTTTGTTTTTTAGCAGTAATATTAGGGGCCACTGTTATTTAGCATTCTACCATAACAAAGTGAAACACTCAAATTTGATTGGACAATCAATTAAGTGTAAATGTGAAAATGTGTCTGAGTTTATGACTGCTTCACTGTGCACGTATACAACATTGCTGCACTACTTCACTGTGCACGTATACAACACTGCCGCACTACTTCCCTGTGCACGTATACAACGCTCCCGCACTACTTCACTGTGCACGTATACAACACACTGCCGCTTCACTTCACTGTGCACGTATACAACACTGCCGCACTACTTCACTGTGCACGTATACAACACTGCCGCACTACTTCACTGTGCACGTATACAACTCTGCCGCACTACTTCACTGTGCACGTATACAACACTGCCGCACTACTTCACTGTGCACGTATACAACACTGCCGCACTACTTCACTGTGCACGTATACAACGCTGCCGCACTACTTCACTGTGCACGTATACAACTCTGCCGCACTACTTCACTGTGCACGTATACAACGCTCCCGCACTACTTCACTGTGCACGTATACAACATTGCCGCACTAATTCACTGTGCACGTATACAACACTGCCGCACTACTTCACTGTGCACGTATACAACACTGCCGCACTACTTCACTGTGCACATATACAACACTGCCGCACTACTTCACTGTGCATGTATACAATGCTGCCGCACTACTTCACTGTGCACGTATACAACACTGTCGCACTACTTCACTGTGCACGTATACAACACTGCCGCACTACTTCACTGTGCACGTTTACAATGCTGCCGCACTACTTCACTGTGCACGTATACAACACTGCCGCACTACTTCACTGTGCACGTATACAATGCTGCCGCACTACTTCACTGTGCACGTATACAACACTGTCTCACTACTTCACTGTGCACGTATACAACACTGCCGCACTACTTCACTGTGCACGTATACAACACTGCCGCAAAAAATGCATCCCTTTTATACAAAATTAACTGCAAAATGTTAGTAAAATTATGAAAAATAAATTCCAGGGAATTAGAAGTCGCATTTACACAAATCATTGCGTTAGAGCCACCACTGTCACTCACCACTGTCACGCTTTCGTCTCAGGCACGTGAAATCATGAAACTCACTGGTCATAAGAATCAATAGTCTTTTATGAGTTACATCACTGACTTGTTTGTTGATCAGGAAAAGTACTATTCTTCAATTCTCCTGGGTTCAGATTTGACAGTCGGTCCAGTATCCTCACTGTCACTTCAAATTTCAACCTTGTGCAAAATGTAAAAACTGACTACTGTTGCTTAACTGTAAACAACTACTTCCAAGAAAATAAGTAGGTCAGACCATTCCATTATTGTGATGGTAGGAGGGTAAAGTACCACGACAGTAGACTGGTCGTTTCTGTCGTTTTTGATTGTTCAATTCACCTACGCCTAAGGTTTCAAATGAAATTTGGAGACTATCAACTCGGCCTAACATTACTCTAATTTTCAAATACAGTAAGTTTATCTCCATTCTACCATAACTGCTTCGAAATTGTGCTTATTTTGTTCCGCAGAAGACACTGCATAATCCGGCATGGCGCGATTGGCAATTTGAACTAGTTAATTTTTACATTTTGCACAAATGAAACTGAAAGCGACAGTGGAGGAAGATACTGGACTGACTGTCAAATCTGAACACTGCTACACTTTCGGTTTCAAATGAAATTTAGAGCATATCAATTTGCTCTAACATTACTCTAATTTTCAAACACAGCACTTTTTCTCTTAAGTGATACAGTATATGACCACTTCCGTGATGTAGTGGTTAGAGCATCTTCCCGGAGAAAGACAATAAAACATGGTTCTTGGTCCCTGCCTGGCACTCGGCATTAATGGGTACAACAAGGACTGGTCGGCTCGGAGTATAATGTGTCTGAGTGGGGTATTCATGCTTAAATGCGGCATGGTATCTCAGTGAGCTAGCACTATAAAACCAGCTTAAGCCTGGGCTAGTACAAGCAGCCACACACACACACACGCATGCACGTCGTCATATGAGCGAAATATTCTCAAGTATGACATTAAACCCCTTTCACCACACCTCCTAAGTGATATTAGGTGCCTCTGTTATTTTGCTGTGATATTAGGGGCCTCTGTTATTTAGCTGGGATATAAGGTACCACTGTTATTTAGCTGGGATATTAGGTACCTCTGTTATTTAGCTGTGGTATTAGGTGCCTCTGTTATTTAGCTGAGATATTAGGTGCCTCTGTTATTTTGCTGGGATATTAGGTGCCTCTGTTATTT
Source organism: Haliotis rubra (assembly GCF_003918875.1). Lineage (NCBI taxonomy): Eukaryota > Metazoa > Mollusca > Gastropoda > Lepetellida > Haliotidae > Haliotis > Haliotis rubra. Next base: position 585,016 of record NW_025766137.1, read on the forward strand.
AGCTGGGATATTAGGTGCCTCTGTTATTTAGCTGGGATATTAGGGGCCGCTGTTAGTTGGCTGTGATATTAGGTGCCTCTGTTATTTATCTGGGATATTAGGTGCCTCTGGTTATTTAGCTGTGATATTAGGGGCCTCTGTTATTTAGCTGGGATATTAGGTACCACTGTTATTTAGCTGGGATATTAGGTGCCTCTGTTATTTAGGTAAGATATTAGGTGCCTCTGTTATTTAGCTGTGGTATTAGGTGCCTCTGTTATTTTGCTGTGATATTAGGGGCCTCTGTTATTTAGCTGTGATATTAGGTACCTCTGTTATTTAGCTGGGATATTAGGTGCCTCTGTTATTTAGCTGGGATATTAGGTGCCTCTGTTATTTAGCTGTGGTATTAGGTGCCTCTGTTATTTAGCTGAGATATTAGGTGCCTCTGTTATTTTGCTGGGATATTAGGTGCCTCTGTTATTTAGCTGGGATATTAGGTGCCTGTGTTATTTATCTGGGATATTGGGTGCCTCTGTTATTTAGCTGTGGTATTAGGTGCCTCTGTTATTTAGCTGTGATATTAGGGGCCGCTGTTAGTTGGCTGTGATATTAGGTGCCTGTGTTATTTAGCTGGGATATTAGGTGCCTCTGGTTATTTATCTGGGATATTAGGTGCCTCTGTTAGTTGGCTGTGATATTAGGTGCCTCTGTTATTTAGCTGGTATATTAGGTGCCTCTGGTTATTTAGCTGGGATATTAGGTGCCTCTGTTATTTAGCTGAGATATTAGGTGCCTCTGGTTATTTATCTGGGATATTAGGGGCCACTGTTAGTTGGCTCTGATATTAGGGGCCGCTGTTAGTTGGCTGGGATATTAGGTGCCTCTGTTATTTATCTGGGATATTAGGTGCCTCTGTTATTTAGCTGGGATATTAGGTGCCTCTGGGTATTTAGCTGGGATATTAGGGGCCACTGTTAGTTGGCTGTGATATTTAGTTACCTGGGTGTGACCATGGCATTAAACAACAATCACAAATGTGATAATAAATAATACATTATTTTTCACAAAGTTAATTATGCCTTTTCCATTGATTACAGGACAATGCAATAACAATCTCAGGTGGGGAGAAGTTGATATATGAATGTGGACAGACAGTGGAGCCTCCAGACTACAGTGACCTGTTTCCCCATTCTGAGTCCACGTCGTTATGAGACAGATGGCATCTGATGGCAACACACCATTAGTTGGCAGCTGTAATGCTGCATTTGTTCATCTCAGCATTTTACCTGCAATATTCCACAAGATATTTGTAAGATATCAGCCATTTGTTAAGTAGGCAGCTTGGTCACTACAAGGTCAACTATAGAGACATAGCTTTATTGTGTATCTAACCAAGATTATAACTTGATTACACAGAAAATGTGACCATCTGTGGATGTATTTTACCAAACATGTTACCTAGACACAGTGTCACACAACGGTGGTCAAGCAGGACTCATGGAAGTTCATGCGAGACAAAATGGAAGCACTGATCATGTTCTGAGATGTGTATGTGAAAACATCTCAAGAAATAGTGTGCACTCAGCCCTATGTGAGACATAAATGTTTGCACTGCACATCATGTAAGACAATATTGAACTCTGAGCTGTATGTGAGACAGAAATGATTGTTCTGCACATTATGAAAGACATAAAATTGAACCCTGAGCTGTATGTGAAACATTATTGTTTGCAAGGAGCATCATGTGAAACGTGTTTGTGCTGAACATCATGTCATACATACGTTTGCTCTGAACATCATTATTATGTCAGACAAATATTTGCTCTGATCATCATTTGAGACATTTGTGTTTGCCGTGATCATCATTTGAGACACATTTGTTTGCTCTGATCATCATTTGAGACATGTTTGCGCTGAGCATCATGTGATATACATGTATATGTGTTTGCTCTGATCATCATTTGAGACATTTGTTTGTGCTGAGTCTTGTGCAAGACATACAGGTGTACCACTGAACTGTATGTTAGATGAAAATGAGCACACATGTTTATCTGTCTAGATCACCTGACTGAAAGTCAAGTGAGTGTATGCTGTGGCATCTTGTCCATCCTCCATTGTGCTTCCACCCAGTAGTGACCCTTTTACATTGTCAGTTACGACTAAAACTACCTGGCTTATATGATATGACGATGATCATAAAGCTATAGCTTTGTGCAAATGATACCTGGGATTATTCATGCAAAGTTACAGCTTCATTGGCCTTGTATTTTTAGTAATAGTCAGAATGATAGAAGGTAATACGTTTTACCCTATTATGGAGGCATTTTTGCAAGTATCATTTTGTTTGCTTTTCAAATTAACATTCATCTACTGCATTGACATACCCTCATCTGTCTATTGTGACTGCTTTGACATACCCTCATCTGTCTATTGTGACTGCTTTGACATACCCTCATCTGTCTATTGTGACTGCTTTGACATACCCTCATCTGTCTATTGTGACTGCATTGACATGCCCTCATCTGTCTATTGTGACTGCATTGACATACCCTCATCTGTCTATTGTGACTGCATTGACATACCCTAATCTGTCTATTGTGACTGTATTGACATACCCTCATCTGTCTATTGTGACTGCTTTGACATACCCTCATCTGTCTATTGTGACTGCTTTGACATACCCTCATCTGTCTATTGTGACTGCATTGACATACCCTAATCTGTCTATTGTGACTGCTTTGACATTTCCTCAGAAACCTTTGGTCTTATGAAAAATTATTGTGATCCCATGACTATCATAAAAAATCAATTTTGACCATAGTTTATCCAATTCTGAATTAGAGTTATGCAGAGTAATTTTGTTATATGAGAATACTTTGTCATGTGTTGACCGACAGTCATATTGACTGGTGATGAATATGCATTATTGACTCTCTGCATAGCCAGTTACGGGCGCCAGTGAGTATGTTTGTTGTTTAGAAGTGTTTTGTTCTTTATCACTCTTTAACCTTGTATAACTTGTCTTATCTGATTATTATTCAGGAAAATTCAGGTGAGTTACAGAGACAGTAGCAATATTTTACATAATAATCTACACACTTTCTATACCACTTCTTCCTCTATATTATGTCTTTGTTGCCTATGATTTGTGATACAATATACCAAAAAGTACATCTGAAAGTATAAAATGGAGCTGTTTGAATCTGCTTAAATGACTGCATGTGTTCAATCTACATTTTCTGTAATAAAATCATAACCAAGACCATGCTTAAGCCTTTGAAACACTGACATGAAGGCTGCCAGAATGGTAAAACACACAGATCATCCCGGTAGAGCCAGCAGAGGCTTGATCATATATGTCAAGGAGCACATAAACTTTAGCTGGCAGTGGTGATGGCAGTGCCTTCTGCTTCGGTTTAGGAAACCATGCAGAAACCAACACAGTTGCAAAGTGAGAACACCCAAATCGTAACGATTTAAGATCGTATACAACTAGTCGCAGCCGAGTTGTAAGACGTGGGATTTGTCCTAATTGCTACGAGTCGCAAGTTCTCGACCAATCAAATCAGGTAGATCTTTGTCCATCTCAGAGAGACCTAACTTTTATTGTCCCCCACCGGGGGACTATGTATTCAGCGGCGTCCGTTACGTACGTCCCGATTCTTTTAACGCGATATCTCATGAAATTATGTACCCAATGTCTTCAAATTTGGTGACAGCCTACATTGGGAGATTACGCAGACACCAGTCAATTTGGGTGACCTTGACCTTATTTTCAAGGTCAGCACGACGCTTTGACCACTTTTCAAACTTTCTTTAACGTGATATCTCATGAAATGTTGTACCCAATGTCTTCAAATTTGGTGACAGTCTACATTGGGAGATTATGCAGACACCAGTCGATTTGGGTGACCTTGACCTTATTTTCAAGGTCACCACGACACTTTGACCACTTTTCAAACTCTTGTTAACGTGATATCTCATGAAATGTTGTACCCAATGTCTTCAAATTTGGTGACAGCCTACATTGGGGGATTACGCAGACACCAGTTCATTTAGGTGACCTTGACCTTATTTTCAAGGTCACCACGACACTTTGAACACTTTTCAAACTCTTCTTAACACGGCATCTCATGGACTGTTGGTGACAGCATACATTGGGGGATTACGCAGACCAGAGTTGATTTGGGTGACCTTGACCTTATCTTCAAGGTCACCACAACACTTTTCACACTTTTAACTCTTGTTAATGCGATATCTCATGGACTGTTGTACCCAATGTCTTCAAGTTTGGTGACAGTTTACATTGGGGTATTACACAGACACCAGTTTATTTGGGTGACCTTGACCTTATCTTCAAGGTCACCACGATACTTTGACCGCTTTTTAAAGGCGATATATCATAAAACATTGCACCCAATGTTTCAAGTATGTTGACAGCCTACTTTCTGTGATTATGCAGACACCAGTCATTTGAGGCATCTTGTATGTGACCCCAAAATAAAAAGTAGTAAATATAGATATTCCATTCTTTAGCGGCGGGGGACATTGCCATATCAGTGGCAAACACTTGTTCATGTTGACATCATGTCGGAGAAACAACTGAAAAAAAATCAACCTTAGGTCAGATCAGTTTTATTTCTTGTTTTACGGATCTGCCCGTCGTATTTTTTCAAGAAAATGAAAAAAATAAATAATTAATTTTCCCCGCTCAAAATATAAAATGGTAATGTTTTTATTGGCCAAAAATGTAAACTTACAAGAATTTTTTAAGATTGATTTTTGCCCCATATGCACTTCATAAATTGCCAAAATTAAAATACTTTTAGTATTTAGAAGGAATATTACTTTGATTGGTGATTTTTTTTCCTCCTGCCTTTAGGTTTTCTGGGGACAAAAATCCGTAAAACAAGAAATAAAATTGGTCTGGCCTTACCAGAGAAGAAACGATATATAAACTGACATTAATGCTAGTATTTCTTCTTCACTCAACGAATCCATGGTACTGAGTCACACATGAGAATCTCGCCAGATATGAGTTGTAAGTCTCAGATCCTCCTCTGACTCTCTCCTCACCCAACGCATATCTCCAAACCAACTGGGGGCGGTGGGGTAGCCTAGGGTTAAAGCGCTGGCTCGTCTATACTAGCCACATAAAGAAACTGTGCATTGTCAAAATATTATCCCAGTTGATAAGTACGATAACAATGTCAAAGGTACATATAAACTTTAATGGAGGGATCATGAGACCATAACAAGTCGGGAGAATTTCAATTGAAAAGTCAATCACAATGACGCCACGAGTCCACAAGCGGGACAGGGGTCAAACGACCATGTCACAAGCTCAATAACGGGTATGTCCACCATCGGCATTGAGAACAGCAGTGCATCGACGACGCATAGAGCCTATCAAACGTGCAAGGAAGGCTTGTGGGATGTCACGCCAGATTCTCTCAAGTTCTGTTGCAAGGTCAAGGACGCTATCTGGCGGATGAGGAAGACGGCGTAGACGCCGATCCATCTCGGCCCCAAACATGCTCTATCGGGAGAGATCCGTGAATTTGCAGGCCAAGGCAGTAAGTCAACGCTTGTGGTGTTGCAAGAAATCCATAGCAACCCTTGCCGTATGAGGGCGGCATTGTCCTGTTGGAATGTTAACCCAGGGCCATGACGTTGCAGAAAAGGAATTGCCACAGGTCGAAGAATCTGATCCCTGTAGCCCACACCAGTTAAGTTGCCCTGAACAATCACCAAAGGAGTTCTTTGGCGTGCTGTTATTCCACCCCAAATCATCACGGAACCACCACCAAAGCGATTCCTCTCCAAGACACAGGCCTGTGCATAACGCTCTCCCACGCGCCTATAGGCACGCTTGACGTCCATCACTATGGGAAATGTTAAACCTGACTCATCTGTAAAACAACATTTCTCCACCAAAACAAGGGTCTGCGGACATGATTTCGGCACCACATTCGGCGAGCTTGTCGATGACGCTGTGTCAGGATAGGCCGTATGGCGGGACGCCGTGGTCTGATCCCGTGATGACGTAAACGCTTGTCGAACTGTGTTGGGGTGGATACGGCGAAGTCCTGGGATGGTTCGGGCAGTCATCACTGCAGTCTGAAACCTGTGGCGAAGATGGGTCACCCTTATCCATCTGTCCTGTCTTGGCGTTGTTACACGTGGACGCCCAGAACGTACGATCGATGACGCCATTTGTGTTCTGGTAGCGCCTCACCAGTGCAGAAATGGTGTTCCGTGGCAGTGGAAATGTGCAGCCACTTGTCGCTGAGACATTCCCCACGGACCATCCCAATGGCCTCATGACGTTGTGCAGACGTGAGCCTTGGCATGCTATGCGCTTCAATAGCCGCTTAATTTTTTGAACGATCGCAAGGGCAGGGGTTGAGCTTCCAAAGTGACAGTATTGTGTGGCATTCATTTGCTCTGTTTCTCTTTCCTGAATGCACGTGCAACAACGTATTGCACGCCTCAAGGATGAACCCACTGACGTCACGGAACGTGGCACGTGCATGCATGTTGGATACATGTCACTAATCTCTGAGTTTAAATCCTTATGTGTCTACACAGGTTTGATAAATTTAGATTTTAAATTTTTGTATGCACAGTTTCTTTATGTGCCTAGTATATTTTGAACAGTGTGTACTGAACCTTTAATGATAGATATTTCACCGAATATACTATAAATACTGCCTTAATGTTTAGCAAACTGGATAAGGAATTAGGGTGTGAGCAATAAATTTGAAATAGAGGGCCAATACTGCTGCAGTTCTATATTAATCATGCTGTCGCTGTTGGATCCATGGAAGCAAATGAACACTGACAAAATAATGTCAATCAACTTTTCCTCAAACAGAAAAGCAGAATTGCCATTAGAATTAGATGTTGTGGTGATATTCATGTAAAACATGCAGTGGTGATCTACACATATGCGTAGCAGTATGGGATCACAACGCACAGAGGCACATGATCTTCACTCGAAAGCAAAATGGAACACGATCTTCACACAAAGCAAAGCGGCACACGATCTTCACACAAAGCAAAGCGGCACATGATCTTCACTCGAAAGCAAAATGGAACACGATCTTCACACAAAGCAAAGCGGCACACGATTTTCACTCAATGTATAGTGGATTCTGGCTCAAATCAAATGAATATGTGTATGGAAAACAATATGAAAATAATAGGACTTGTTTAAAACCTCCTACCTGCATAACAAACATTATTTATGACATATTAACCTATGTATTATTAATTCATTTCAAATGGATTGGGAAAGTTGTTGGAATATATGAAGTGGGTGATTTAGTGAGTGGGTGTGAATGAATGAATGAAGGAGGGAGGGAGGTTGTAGGCAGCATTTAACAATATTCTGGCAATATCTAGCAATACTAGAAAGGGGATTTCACCCATTTGACCCTTTGGACAATCGAACCCAATCGAAAGGGCGTGACGAGCGAACGTTTGAAACACCAATTAAACTACCAACCCCTACATACACACGAGCACACTAAGTAAGATTCAGGCAATTTTGATCCTTTATGTATACTATTTTCAACTAATAGTAATCATTATTTCACATATTGCTTACTCATTAAACTTCAGATGACATTCACTTTATTTTCAACAGGGTGTACTGAACCTCTGATGATAGATATTTAACGGAATATACCCAAGAACATAGTTAGCTTGATCAATACCGGCATGCATGACGAGAACGTTATCTGATCCAGTAAGTCGAACAATAGCAACATCAGAAGCATTCCAGTTTAAGGTGTCACCTTGACCCATACGAGTCAAAACATGTTTCATTACAGCGGCGCAGGGGTGATATTCAATACCATTCATCCAACGTAGGAAAAACATCTGTCTTGGAGCCATGTAAATATTTTTCCACCAGTCATGATCGTGGCTCTCTCGAAACGTTGACCAGCATCACTCAATTATTACATGCTGTCCCAAAAGGCTGGTTCTGGTGAAATCCTCATCCAGATAAGGATCAACTGCTTGAACACTTGTAGGGACTCAGGTTGCAGAATGTGACAGCTGGAAAAGGTAGTTCCTCGTGCACATCCAACTATAAAAAAAATAGGTGCTGGTGATCACAGGGTAGCTGTAGTAGCTCATCAGCTCCTTTGTCATAGTATACGACAAGTAGCCTGCCACCAAGAGGATTGCAACCACACAGGAAACAATAACTAAAATAACAACATCGTTCTTCATATGATCAGGGATAATCTACGTTGTATAGTCTCCCTGATATGATATACGAAATAGATTTGTTTCCTTTCATGACTTAGTGAGTTTAGTTTTACGCCGCACTCAGCAATATTCTAACTATATGGCGGCGGTCTGTAAATAATAGGAAACGTAAAAAAGGTCCTTATGGAGGAGAGATTTTGTGCAGAAATGAGTAGTGCGGGTTTTTTCTAAGTCCAAAGCGACTGATTTGGAACAGACCATGGCTTTATGCAAATTAGTGTGCGATGATATTGTATTACAAAGGACACTTTTAAATGCCCATTTTGAAATTAGACTTAGCTTCATTATAAACGATAGCTGAAGTAAAAAAGTAATAATTTTAATACTGAAACTATTAAGGATGTAGCTACCATTAAGGATAATCTACGTTATATAGTCTCCCTGCTATTACTATGAAAACAAACAGGGAGAAGGGGTCATCTCAAAAGCAAAACCAGGACGGGTATCGCAGATGGTGGTTGGGGTCAGGCTGGGTAGATATCTGGATAGCGATATCAGCTAAGATAAGACAATCCTTCGGCGAATTAAACTGGGGAACGGCATGACAATTAAAGGTCACATGCAACCAAAAAATCAAACATAATTAAAACACATTTATCACTTATTCATGACATATAATATACATTGCTGGTTATGGAAAAAAACTTATAAACAAAATTATAAGCGTACAATCGCAAATCAAAAGTGCAATATTGTGTACTTGGGTTTACTTCCCAAGAAACGAAGCAGCCGGGATACCGAACCCAGTCAGAGCGGGTGGGTGTGCACTCAAGTGTAACGGCTGGTTCATTTGCAGATGCCCTCACGGCTCATTGTGTGTGTATATATAGAGATGTTGGGTTTTGTAAATACATGCTCATTTTTTGTGTATAACATTTTGCAATCGACAGACATCATAACATGTCATGTGTTCAAGTATCACACCTGCCTGTCTGTGTAATTACATAATGTGACAGAGACCGAACTCGGGCCATAAATCAATGCATTTTGTTTATGGTGTATAGCCTGATTGGTGTTAAGTTCAAATTGCATGTGGTCAGTGATAGCAGCTGTGTATTGAATATTGTCATTTGCGGACAGGCAGGCAGACACACAGGTGTCAATAAAACAAGACATTGAGTTTTGTCTGTGACAACGACATATCTATATCACAGTTAGAAATTATGTCAACGCAAAACAATGACATTGCTTTTAAGTATCGATCTGAGAAAGTGACTCGGTAAGAAGAACGTGTGGTGAAATAGACAAATGAAATTTTATAAACAGTTAATTTACTGTCATAACATATAAAATGCTCGCGCCTGTGAGATATCAACAAAACATTAGAAAAAATAGCTCACACCAAAGCCTTCACCGAGTATTCACCGGACAACCCGCTTCCAAGTTGTTGAAACCAGTTTTCCCCAGAAAAGTCGGGGGAAACTTAGTGAAAAGTTTGAACTCTGATTTCGCGCGGGTTTTTTCATCGCGTTATTTTTCAACTTTATAAGTTGAATTTGCATTTTTGACGATTTGTTTCGGTAAGTCCATACCGAAAGGTATCAGAATCTTCAAAGTTGTGTTTTACGTTGCATGTGACCTTTAACAAATAATATCCAGTCGTGTCGATCTTCGGGTGGTCATGCCACCTATATATTTTGAGACATGTAATACGATGGCCTGTTTAAGCCTTTCTGTGGGTATCATACTCTTTAACAAACACCTTATGAAAGAAAGACACGCAATATATTAATCAATAGAGGAGACATATTCAACACACATGAAAAGCATAAATATCTTTGAGATGGCCCCTTGTGCCTGTCGGCAGCACATGCATTTCATGCCAGGTGAGTTGACGGGCAGTCGTCATACCTGGCTGAGCGACCTAATTGCCATCTATAGTCTGGTCTCTTGTTTTCAGCAGCTATTCGTATTTTTTCTAAGTTTTGCCCGATTTTACGAGTAAACATGCTTTTCTGGAAATCCTATTACGCATCCCACTGAACGCCAAGTAGGCCGATGTGGTTTTTTCGACATATGCTATTTGCGATTGTGTAAATTTTAGGGATACAGAGTAACAGGCTAAAACAGTTTTTTTCTATTTCCGACAGTACTTTAGAAGTTAAATTTTTACACAAAATATTACCATGACGTCAAACTACAATGGCATTGTTAAATAATTACAAGTCACGGCCTTTGACACATTTAGAAACTGGTATTTATATGTGACGATTCGTCACATCTTGCAATGTCCATTCAATATAATGTACAGATTTCTTTTACTCTTTTATTTTTGACGAGTCTACACATTTAACTAAACATCTTTAATAGAATGGTTTAGTTTCACTGAGAAAATATCCAAAAACATGTAACACTATTTCGATTTGCGTAGCGATTCTTTGTTTACATAGGTTGTACGGCTCCACGTGCTGTCATCGAAGCTGATGGAGAGCAAACGATGCAGCCAGTTTGATATCTAAATATGTACTGTCATAGACCTTACTGTCGCAGTTGTGGAAGAATATATATGTAACAATGTAAACCAATATGAAGAGAGCGCCGAAAAGCTTTCGTGAGTCCAGGATCTTCTTATTATGAATATGCGCGTTTGTTTACAAACAAGAGAAAAGTCCGGTCACGTGATATGCAAATTAGCCTGTGGCGGTGACGTTATTTAAGAATTGAATGTCAGTTTGTGTGTTTGCACGGAAAAATGAACGATTTGACATCGTTCATTTTTCAGTGCAAACACACAAACTGACATTTAATTCTGATAATTTCGTACTTTGAAGTTTACACAGATTCCCAAACGTTGGTTGGTTGAGAGAGCGGTCATGTGATCTAAATTTCAAGGTTCATTTCCCTTGAACCCTTCAAATCGTTCATACGTGTGTAAACATCGTTCATACGTGTGTGAACGTTTTCGAGCCTATCTGGGTCATGTGAACTTTCGCCGGAACTACTTTCCGGGTTTTCCCCAGGACACTCGCTGTCCAGCTTGACGTAAAATAAATCATTTGCATTCACACTCCTTTTAATTTATACATATCACTAAATTGTTTTTGTATATAACAAAAAGCACCAACTGAGCAAAATCTGACTGACAACGCGTCCGAGAACAAGTCCCAGCCAGTGCGACCTAATTTTCAAATTTCCGCTACGGTTTCAAGGAACCCCAATGATCTTGCTGCATTTGGTGATGCCAATTTAGCGAGCGATCCTGTTTCAAGTCAGCCCAATTTTGGCACCGTCACTTCTTTCCGACCAAACGGATTTCCAATTGCCGAGCATTGTTCCTTATCACAAGAGTTTAATCTCTCGCGGTTTGTGGGTTCTGCCCCGTGATCTGTTTCTTAATACTGCTCATTAAATTTCACAATAAACAATCACAAATAAATAGAATACAACAACGCGACCTGCTTCCTATTCGCAACGCGGCACAACTTCGAAGTCGGTCAGTGTATTATTACGCGGTCAAACGAATCCGTCATAGTTTTATAGGTACAATGACAGTTTGTTCAAATGATATTGTTATTGATATTTGTTTCTGTTTGATAATTTTATTGATGTTATACTTATTAAAGCAGTTTCAAACCTAAATTTGACGAATTTGTTGTTGTATTTTAAGGAATACTATGAGAACTATTTCTTCAAGCGTTGAGATACATGTGTAAAATAATCACCAAGTATTGAAACATCGGTCTTGAACAGAATTACAAGATTTTACAGGTGTTAAAACACATCACTGTAAACAATGATCATGTAGAAGTAGGTAAAAATCGTACGTTTAAACTTCACAGTACGAAATTATTAAGAATTGAACGTCAGTTTGTGTGTACGAAATTATATGTTAGTCATCGCTGTGCCGGAGTGTGCTTAAATTGGAAATTTCACAAGCACACGTAGTGTGAAAAGTGAAATTATAATTTCATTAGTAAACATAGTAGATGTGATATTGGTATCTTCATCTCCACAATCTCAAGACAACGAAACCTTATCATCAAAGATATCTCCATTGGGCAATCTTCGATTCCTTTTTCTCCTCTTGTGAAAAACCTTGGCGTTCTTTTGGAACAAGCAAATAAATCATCTAGTAAAGACCTGCCACTACCATCTGAAGAACATCAACAGCATCCGCAAAGTCCTAACAAAAGAAGCCACTGCCACCCTTGTGCGGACACTGATTTTATCCCGCCTGGATTACTGCAACAATTTACTGTTTGGCATCTCTTCCTCTCAACTCCATCGTCTTCAGAAAATCCAGAACAAAGCTGCACGCATCATCACTCTCACCAGTACTCGCTGTCACATCTCTCCCATTCTAAACTCTCCACACTGGCTCCGTATTTGTGAAAGGATTGATTTGAAGATTCTCTGTCTTACCTACCAGTCTTTCTACAACTCAGGACCTTCCTACCTTCAAGACCTTCTGACACATTACTCTCCAGAAAGAACTCTCCGCTCATCACAACAACTGTTACTTGCTGTCCCGAGCTACAATCTCAAATCATTTGGCTCAAGGACCTTTTCATATGCAGCAACTTCTCTGTGGAACTCTCTCCCTATCGAGTTAAAATCATCTCCTTCCCTAAGTACATTCAAAACACGACTAAAGACTCATCTATTTCTTCGCTACAAGTGACTTCCAATCATCCGTACCGCCAACTGTATATAGTTTTAACTTAGCTCAGGAAGCGCTTTGAGCATATCCCTGTGACGTGGAAAGGCGCTATATAAATGGCCTATTATTATTATTATTATTATTATCATGATATCCGGAAGTAGGCCATATTTAAAGTTAGCGAAGTCTCGCTGTGCGAGATCTTGCGAGGCAAATTACCCATAAACCCTTCTTCATAAGGGCCGAAATTAGAAAAGAACACAGAGTAAAGGAAAAACATTTAATCAGATCATACAGATGATCTATTGAGCACGAATTCAAACTTCCAACAAAACAACCCTAGATAGGGTCAGTGGCCGCACAAGTCATCCAGTGGAGCGCCCTTCCCTTCCTGGCCAGCTCCGCTCTTGTCCAGTCCCACAGCACTCAACTGCAAGCAAAGAGCATAGCATTATCAACTATGACTTGGTTGAATCACTTAGATAAATCCAAAACTGTAATATGTTAAAATCCATTAAGATTGACATAAATTCAAAATATTTCCTGGAATGAAGCTAAATCTTAGCAATGCAATAACTCTGAGAAATGCCAAACAATCTAGACAATTCAGGGTGGGAGACAGGGTAGGGAATATCACATCTACTATGTTTACTAATGAAATTATAATTTCAATTTACACACTACGTGTGCTTGTGAAATTTCCAATTTCATGTCATAAACATAGTAGATGTGATATTGGTAGTTCAAAGCCTGGTAGTGTCAAGTACCTTTGACAAGCAGTTGTCACTGCTAATAGTATTTCTCAGATAGAAGGTTCTTAAAGTAGAGGCCTTGGTCCAGTTTCCCAACTTCAAAATGTCTGTGACAGAAGCACCTTTGGCAAATGCCTTTGAAGCACTAGCTCCTCTGACAGAATGAGCTTTGTAGTGTGAAGTGTCAATACCCGCCTCGCTCATAAGGTTTGTCACCCATCTTGCAATACTTGGGGATGAAACTGGTTTATACGGTTTCACATAGCTCAAGAGAAGGCCAGTATTACATTCATCTCTCCAAGGTTCTGTGCGTTCTAAGTACACTCTAAGGCACAGAACTACACAGAGTGCAGGGTCCTTCTCATAGGCACTGAAACTCAAGGGATGAGGTTTTGTTCCTGTCTTAGTCACCTTGGTTGGTTTAATCAGAGTAAATTCTACTTCAGTGCCCCTGTCTACCATGTGTCTGATATCCAGGGAAGACAACTCTGAAGACCTGCTAGCAGCGGTTAGCATCAGAAGCATTGTTAACTTCTCAGACAAGTTTTTGTCCGACAAATAAGTATTATCTTTCAATTTTTTCAAATATTGCAGCACCAAATCTACATCCCAGGCCACCGAGTATCTGGGTTGAGGAGGATTCTGATTAAAAATCCCTGACATTAATTTCCTGACCAGTGGGTGCTGACCCACATTATAGCCCTCGATAGTGGGGTGAAAAGCAGACAAAGCTGATCTAGCTGTATTTATGGTCCTGTACCGATTATTCTCGTGGTAAAAGTAAGTGAGAAAGTCTAAGATAGACTCAACAGAGCCTGAAAAGGGATCAAAACCCCGTTGATTGCACCAGCCAGTCCACCTATTCCAGGAAGCATTGTAAGCGCCTTGTGTGCCAGGTCGCCATTGGCAGGAGAGCAGCTGTGTAGTCGCCTCTGAAATTCCTCTGGTCTTGATGCTACGCCAGAAACCTTCCATGCCGCTAACGCCAAGTGTTGTTTTTTATCAGTGGATGAGGCAGGTTTTGCGGGGAGTTTAACAGATCCCTCATCTGTGGGAGGAGTGACCTTGCCACACTGGAGTTATTATGACCAGCTCTGCTTTGTCCTTTCGGATTTTCCACAGACACCTGACTATCAGTGAGAACGGGGGAAAGGCATAAGGAATCCCCTGGTTCCAATTCACTAGAAACGCATCTGTTGATTGCGCAAGGGGGTCTGGCCTCCAGCTGCAGAACGGCTTCATTTGGAAAGTGAGTCTCGATGCAAAATGGTCCATTGAGAAGGGACCCAGAATCTGGTTGCATTGAGCAAAGATGATTGGATTGAGCATCCAATCGCTCGAGTCGTTGAAGTGGCGAGACTCCCAGTCCGCATGAATGTTCTCTACCCCTGGCAGATAGACTGCTATTAAGAACAGACAGTTCTGGAGACAGAAACCCCATATCTGCTTTGTGATCTGCAGCAGACTGACTGATTATGTCCCCCCAAATCGGTTCACATAAGCCATGGCTGTCTGATTGTCCACTTGGACCATAATAGATTGATCTTTGATCCCCTTGCAAAAGGTCAAGAGTGCCAGACGAATTGCCTTCAGCTCTAGAACATTTATGTGCATACTCTGCTCTATCTCTGACCAGCGGCCTCCTGTTGATCTCTGGCCGTATATTGCTCCCCATCCCTTTTTTGATGCATCTGTCTGGAGAATTACATCTGGATGAGCTGCCATGATTGGCTTCCCGTTGAAATTGGTGTGGTTGGTCATCCACCACTTCAATTCCTCCAGACAAACCGAAGGCAGTGTAATCATTGACTCGTAACTTTGGTAACACAAAAGCTCCCTGCTCGAATGCATCTGCAGGTAACGACAATGCAGTTGAGCTGATAAGATTGCTCTCATTGAAGCTGACAGTTTTCCTATCAAACTTGCCAGTTGTCGAATCCTTACCTGTTTCTTTCTAATCATGTGACGACAGGTTGCTCCAATATTCTCTACCTTCTCCTCTGGTAAGATCAGAGTACGATCCACCGTGTCTATCTGAAACCCCAGGAAAGTGATCGACTGGGTTGGTGACAGAACTGATTTCTTCCAGTTTATGACAAAGCCAAGGGACAGGAGCACAAAGAGGAGGGTGTCCCTGTGTTGACTCAGCAGGGTTGGCGATTCCGCTATACACAACATATCGTCCAGGTATATAATCAAGTGGATGCCTGCTCGCCGTGCCAAACTTACCACTGGACGAAGAAGTTTTGTGAATTCTCTTGGAGCTGGGGCAAGTCCAAATGGCATGCATCGGAACTGATACAGAACACCCTTCCAAGAGAAGCGGAGTAGCTTTTTCATGTGGGGTGCCATTGGGACGCTGAAGTAAGCATCCTTTAGATCCAACTTGCAAAGGTAGTCCCCTTTGCGGATCAAGTTCCTTAGATGGTGTAGTCCTTCCAACTTGAAGTGTTTGTAAGGAATGTGAGTATTCAGGGCCTTGGGATTTATGATTGTCCTCTGCCCCCCATCCTTCTTGGGAACCATGAACATAGGACTTAGAAACTGATCCGAGTCCATCGTGTGTGTGAAGTAGCACATAAGCTCCGCCCACTGATGAATATTCATGATTATTCTACATTTAAGGTCACACATTCTACATTTAAGGTCACAACATACGTGGGATGATTCAGAAGTCACAGATTTCATTGTGATGGCATCGGATGGTTTCTTAAAAGTTAATCTAGTCACTTCGCTGTTTATCGCTGACACAACTCTCAGTAATCGTGCCACCCATTCTGTCAATCTTTTATCAGGTGTCTCCTGTGCATACTCATACCCTAACAAGTGTTCGGCTAATGCTCCGTTAATATCAGCAAAAGCTTGGCTGCAATGGGACTCTTTTACTCCACGCCTAAATGTGGTTGAAAGGACTCGGTTCAATCTACGCTCCGGCGCATTAGCCACTGCAGTTAAATCTTTTGTGGTTCCACCTCTTTGTATCAACTAGCTATACATCCACTACCGCTGGTAGGGAACTTGGTTACAGCAGGGATAATCTACAACAGGGATAGGTCACTCGCTTGCTTTCTTTACCATTTGTACAAATTAGCGTGTGCACACAGTGACTTGGTTCGTTCCCAGCGCAACTTCGGCTGCGTTTAACAGTACTTCAGCCAGTTTATTGTATCAGTCGGAATTTTACAATGAATGAATGAATTATAGCAAGAATTAAGAGCAAGAATTATATGTGAATGAATAAAAGAAATAAAGAAAAAGAACAATAGAAAGAAATACATATGTGAATGAATGAAAGAATAAATGATACACCACGGCCATCCCTCCCCAAACATATAAAGAACGCAAAACTATCGCTAGAACACGTGTTAACATCAGCTGTCCTTTTTAAAAAGAAATCTACTTCGATACATGTTTTTACATTAGTAATTAATTCAGATATCTTATTGCATGTGTGGAATGGCATGGACATTGACAGAACATTAACTGACACTGTCGCACACACCTCAAAAACAGAAAGTTTAGAACTATCACAAAGCGTTGTAAACACCTTTCTAGTTTTGTCAAATACTAAGACCAACAAGAAAGAAAGAAGTTTTAGAACTATAACACTTAAGCATCACAAGCATCAATGGCGGATCAGAATAGATCGGCGATATGTCATCATTTTCACACACCTCAAATACACCCTAACAATTTTTCTAAAATTATGAAAGTGTGTATGTGAAAGAAGTTTTTAGAACAATAGACGGACACACTCAAACAACGCCCTGTATAGTATTTCAATGGGAGATCGGCGATATGTCATATTTTTCACACACCTCAAATACAACCTAACAATTTTTTTTAAAGTTATAAAACTATCACTATTACTTGCAAACACCTTTCAACTCAAGGTATATTTCCCATCTAAAAATTAAACGAATATGTGAAAGAAGTTTTAAGCGGTAGAATTTAGTCTTTCTTCGCTGTGTACCGAGAATTGAAGCCAGTGAACTATAATATGCCGACTTGAAACTTTACTACAAATCTGCTGTACTAATACCGACACTAATAACAATTATTTGACTTAAAATGAAGTGACAGAAT
Source organism: Haliotis rubra (assembly GCF_003918875.1). Classification (NCBI taxonomy): domain Eukaryota; kingdom Metazoa; phylum Mollusca; class Gastropoda; order Lepetellida; family Haliotidae; genus Haliotis; species Haliotis rubra. The sequence continues at coordinate 602,719 of NW_025766137.1, forward strand.
AGGTAACTTATCTTCTACATATAGGTTTTCAGTTGTCACAACACTCAGCGAATGTAATCAGCTGTTGAAAATAAATCGGGCTCAATCTTAAAAACTAAGCTGCCGCCATATTGGCTAAACTGGTCACATGACGAGCCGAGGCATACGCTAAGGGGCTTTTCGAGGAGTGACCACTCCCCGTTATATAGTCTCCCCTGGTTACAGTGAGAGTGGAGTCTTTGTGATTTATGCGACAGAAACTTTATGATTTGTGACAGAGTCTTTGTGGTTTTAGCAACCGCAAGGCGAGGGTAAGGTATAATAAATGTCCTGTAGACGTCCAAAATCAACTTTATAAGGGAATTAATTCCACGTTTATCTCAATGCTATGTTCCATTCGGAACGAATATAGTTATATTACTTTGAAATACCCTTGATAATCATGTAAAGTCATAAATTGTTAAGATTTTTATACTTTTGTTTTATAATGAATTGATATATACTGAAAGGGAAAGGAAATGTTGTAATATTGGAAATGATATTTACGTATCAATGGAGTATTTTATCCCATTTAAAAAAAAATATACACCGCAAGTCAAGTTTGAGGAAAACATGAATCGTGGTCGTCTAGCCTGTATTTCCCAATAAAATACTGATCGAGATTGCGGTTTGAAATGTTTTTGTTTGTGGAAAGGGAAGAGTTCGCACAAACACAACATTGAAATCGAGATGCACGTGCATCATGCATGCATTCAGGAAAAATTGCCGGCTTGAATGGCAATCGTTCACTTGTTTTCTGAACACAGCAGATATGTGCTATATGTTTTACGTCTAACCTTATCATGTGGAAGAAAGAATATGTCGGCCTGACGAACTGTATCAGTGGTGGTGGTGTGTGGTCCTGAGCATAGAGCTCAGGTAACAAATCAAGTGTAGTCTAGCAACGTTGGGCGCGGAGAGTCGTTGGATGGGTGACCGTGTTTGGCAGTTTGACTACTGAGAGTTTCTGCCCCTCAACGAAGCACAGGTGATGTCACCTTAGGCAAGTGTGTTTGTTCAAAATTGCCTCTGTTCACCCAGCAGAAAATGGGTACCTGGTGGGATAAGTCATGTGACTATAACCTTCTTACGTCTAACAGGCAGTTTGGGTTATCCTCGGTAATAATATAAGCTGTAGCATTGTAATTCGGGGTATAGGGGATTTCATGCGGGATACGGGAGATAAATTCGTTGTAGCATTATGATTCAGGGTGTATAGGGCTTTATGCGTCCACCGACCCAGAGGCGAGGTAGATAAAACCCAACGAGGGACGCATGAAGTGCCTGAATGCCAAACCTCACGACGGACGCATAAAGCCCTGTACACCCCGAATCATAATGCTACAACGAATTTATCTCACCGAATGTTTAAATATCTCATTATGTAAATATAACATCAAAACAACTAAAATTCAATCATATATTTTGCTAACATGGTACTGACTAGTCGAACCACCCCATGGGGCGGGGTATAAATGACTTATTCTCCCTCGCAGGGAGAATAGAAGACGCTGTAGATTATCTCTGGCGCTATGAGCATACCTGGTGTGAAGTTTGGCACTATAGAAATGGACACATTATTATTATCAGTTATGGAACTTTCTCCTTGATATAAATGGTAGGGCCAGCAAGTACATTTGCCATATTGCCTGTTTCTGTAACCAATCCTTTAGGATCCTTCACACTTATTTCGAATTGACATGAATCAAGGAGAATCTGCCAGAAATTATTTTTTCCAAAATCGAACTGCATTCGGGAGAGAATGTCAAAATATACAATTTTTTCAAGCTTTGTAAGAATGCCGAGATGCTAACTGACGTTTCACACCACACGAAATGACTGTATTACCCAAATTTTCTAACGTTAGTAAATAAACGTGTCATTCGGCGGCCATATGAGCAACGTTTGAAATCTACGTATCATTCGGCCGTCAGATTTACGCACGTTAAAATAAACGAACACTCAACTCTGCATTTACATGTATTTCACAGGTATGTAAATCTGGCCATTGTTTTCATGTGTTTTCTAGCATGTGTAACATATGTAAATGCTGTAATTGTAGGACATGCATTTCAATACCTTTGAAATCTCAGATGACCAGGGTTAGGTTTGTCATATATTTAGTACATGCGTAAATGGTTGGTAATGGGTAAATAGAGTGTTACAAGATTGACCCTACTTTAACATGTATTTCAATGGTTCTGTAACATAACTGTCACATAGGGTTCGTCACCGCGTCGGACCACGCCATAATGTACTGAGATAATTAGAAACACATGGCGAAGTGATACCCATGACTGAGCACCACTATTAACGTGCGTGTCTTTCTTAACATACCATGATGTCTGTTTGAAAGGTTCAGATATCGGGTCTATGGGCCAGAGCGATATGTATGTTAGGAAGTGTGTGTGCATGTGTGTGAGAGGGAGAGGGTGTGGGATGGGGTAGGCCTAGGGTGGGGTGGTGGCGGTGGGTCGGTGTTGGGCTACTGATAAGTCATTCTGATCAGTAGGTAATATCGTTTATACTTGTTGTAATGGAAATTACATAACAGTTTAAATGACTGTTAGGTACACTTCTTATATATGCCTAATTTTAGGTCCCTAATTTAAATACGCTCACTTACCGTGTTCAGCTTTGCCTCAGCCAGAATCCTGATCTCATCGTGTTTCAACGCTTTACGATGCAGCCTGCGTAACACAAACTTAAACACCAATCCGGCCAACCCTGACACCCCAGCTGTTATTTCCATGCCTAGCACTGCGGGTGCAGCTTTGATTGTAGCCAACAACCCAATACCTACTGCCCCTAACCCCATACTGGCAGCCATAAGGGCGGTATCAACCCCATCCACGACATTGGAAGCTCTATGGTACTTCTTATACAATGCTGCCCGTGTGTCGCGGTCTTGTTCTAGTTGGCGTTTTATGCCGCATAACTGGCTCAAGAGGAACCCGTCTACGGTTTCAAGTGGCTTCGGAACTTCCTCCGCGACTGGGTACAGCCCCATCCTGTGTGTATATAATATATTCTAAAAAAGATCTTTAAATCGTACGACATTTAATTCTTGCATAGTGTATTTGAGGCTTATAAGGTTTAGATCATCGTACAGGGAAATAGGTGAGAGGCTAATAGGTAACTCTGCGTCCACACGAACATCATCGGGGCATCTTACTGAGGGGACTATAGAACCCGTTCTGGGGTCCGGTTGTATGATGATACGGCAACGTTGGTGCCTGCCTGTGATGCCCCAGCGTATTGTCACCCCGGGTAAAAGTTGCCGTTCTGTATTATTACGAACCGATCCGAGGAAGACTTCTATGGTGAGTGTGGAGCCTGGTACCACATTCATATAAAACAATTGGTTATCGGGGATGTTAAACCTTAACTCGCCCTTCCGGCTTGAAACAACTAACATGTTACTCGTGTGATCCTCTGTTAGCTGAGTACTTATCCTATGGTTCGGAACGAAAACCCCAAACAAGAGGTCGTTGTTCCTAATTTCGGAGACCTCCCTATCTTTGTTTAATGAGATATAAGGTGCGGCGAGGGTCATGTTGATCAACCATTTGGGCTCTATAAAGTCGTCTGGCAGACGCTGCCGCACGTACACGCCTTTACTTAAGGACAGGACGTACGAGGTGCCGTCCACGCCAGGCAGATCGAACTCCATTGTGCCTCCTAGGCCCCTGAGTGTGGGTTTGGGTAGATGATCGGCCATTACCACCCGCCTATACACATTATCTTTGAAGTGTAGGACGTACAAGGTGTCTTCCTCACCAGGCTGATCGAATCCCTCCGTGTCCCCTAGATCGTTAAGTGTGGCGTTGGGGCGATGATTGGACATTGCTATATTACTATTACGAGATAATTTCCAACTGTTTTTCTGATAATTTCTCAGGGGTGCACTTCACCCCCATGAAGTGTATGTTGTCGGGTAGGAAGATCTTGGCGAGTGATATCGTGGCTTCCACGGACACAGTGACCCCCTGCAGACTGGTGTGGGAGTCGACACCCACCCGAACGTAAACAGTGCAAACGTGATACTGGTGTTGTTTCCCCCACCGGAGTTTGATCCCCTTTACGATTTCGACTTCATCCTGCGATGGTTCCCCTAGGTAGACTTTGATGACCAGTGTGGAGTTCGCCGGTAGGCTCGCCAGGATGTTGACCACGCCAGCGAATTCAGATACCAACTGCAATGCTCTGTCTTGCACTCCCGGTTTACTCGATAGTATGTGGGCTGCAATACTGGCGACTGGGCTGATGACTACGCTACGTCTCAGCGCCGGGACGTAAGCCACGAGCAGGGTTCCGTTGTTAACGACTTTGTTTAGGTAGTTGTCTTTGTTCTCCGTGAACACGTAGCGGGAGCCGAGCTTAATGTTGAGAAACCAGTCGACTTTAGAGGGCAACAACACCCACTTGTCGTCGTCGTCGGTGAAGACGAGCGTATATGGGTTGTTTCGGGCGACGGTCGTGCTATCAACATCTTCTAAGTCGAACAGTTTGCCTCCGAACGATTGGGATACCGCCCATCTATCATCACCGATACGGACTAGGTCGAACCGAGTGTTGAGGGCCGCTCCTGAGACATCTACTATGTCACCTAGGGTTCTACCGATGGAGGGGACTTCAACGCGTTTGTAAATGTTGTTTTTCAGTTGCAAGGCGTACAGTTTACCATCTACTCCGGGGTCGTCGAATCCGCGTGTGTCCCCGAGGTCGGAGATCCCCACATTGATGCATTTTTTCAACTTCATCCCGGGGCCTTGTGCGCTAGTCATTTTATGTGCAGCGTTATGCTGAGGTTTTTTATATTCACGGGATTATGATTTATATCTAACACCGATATTATCAACTCAGGGATGTTGCCCTGGGTTAACCTCTTATACTGCCGCGGTGAAAACGACTCGGTTCTACCGTCGTTGTATTTCTCCGTTTTCACCGGTACGGCTCTCAGTATTGTGGAAGGGTGGCCACCTTGAATGTTGTCCGTTGTGCTCAGCTGGCCGAGATGAATGCACAGCTCTCGGTACGGTACTAGGTCGGGTAACTTCGTGCCTGTGATGGTGGTTGTTGGTTTTATCTCGTCAGGCGACATACCGAATGTGTCCTCGCCAATGGTCGGCCGAGCCTCAAGGAGTTTCTTCCGTTGTTGATTAACATCACTGTGCCGTTTGAGTCGTTCATCTTGAGTTCGGCTCCCAGGGGCTTGAAGACTTTGTCGCTTAGCGAACACACGCTGTAGTAGCCGTCAGTTATCTGGTTGCGGGCGCTACTGACGAACAGCTTATTGTTGCTGGCGTTGATGTTAGTCCATCGCGGTAGGTAGGTGATATCGCAGAGTGCGGCTTCGAGTTGACCTGATCGCGTGCATCAGCTGAACGGCCTCGCCGCTCGTTATTCCTGGAAGTGTTATGTACATGTTAGAGTATATATGCTCATTATATAATAGTTTTAAAATGTACTCCACTGGAGTGTTTTACCATAAACTGGATATAGATTTCCCACACAAGATCGTGGTAGCTGATGGGCTGTATTTCAACGCCCAGTTCATAGATGTGTTCGATCGGTATAGGTTTTCGGTGACTAACGCTAAGGTAGTTCATGCTTGGTTCAACAAACCGATGCAGTTCTGGCAGAATCAACTCAACTTCGCTGTGTGGTACAACGGGGTGTGGTACAACGGGGTGTGGTGTGACATTGACCGACACTCGGCGTGGACCGCTGAGTCAGTCTGTGTTCACGTTCCACGTGTACTACCAGATCAGACGTATCCTCAACGAGATCAGCGCCCCGCTCCCACAAGACAAGGCATGGAACGCAGTAAACAACCAGTACGATAGACGGGCCTATGAACGTATTTGCAACGAATTCGAACTAAACCCGAAGACGGATTGGCGTTTGCCGGGACCGAACCACGGGTTGGGTATCCCCATCGCTCACAATATGCCTATCGCGGAAGCCAGCAAACAGCTGGTGAAAGATTGGGGTTACAAGTCGTATCATATCACAACAAACGAGTGGGATGACCGTTACATGGCTTTCGACAACAGCAAGGATTACCGAGTCTGGAGGTTCGAACAGGGGGCAGCGGATGACTGGAAAAAGTTCATGTTGGACACGTCGAGAGGGTTTACTCGTGCCGGTGTAATCAGATTGAACGACTCGATTCGAACGTACGTGTGGGCGCTGTTAGGTGCGCAGACAGAAACGCGTTCCAACATCCTCGGTAAGGGGACTGCTTACAATGCTCTGAAACAGTTCGTTGTTAACGTTGAGGATGCTATCAATGCTCCAGTTGATCTCCCGAGTGCCATCAAACGCTACCAAGACGTGTTGGAATACGCAGGGTCGAAAGTTGACTACGTCTTCGACGTGGGACTGTACATGGCTCCGAGCGATATGCAACTGAGAGTAAAAAAAGTGGTGGGCTACAACAACGAAATAGCCACGGCAGACCAAAAGTTGGGCATCAACCCCGATGTCAACGTCCCCCACGTACCACCACCCACGACCGGTGAAACGGGTATAGTGGCGCCACCCCCGGAACCCAGGGCTCAACCAACACCCCCTGTGGGGTCACACACACACCTGCAGCAGCACATCTACCGTAAAACAGCCCTGGTGGTTGGTGGGGTCGCGGACGGTTTGGGGCTCATTTGGTTAAAAATTCCTTAGCCGCTACGTACACCAAACCCGCCACGGCGACGATGGCTGCCCACAGGTTTTGACTGAGCCACGTGGCAGTTTAAGCCAGAGCGCTCAGCAGCCACGAGATGATGCTACCAAGGATGCCGGGCAGGGCTTCGGCGGCCTTACCAGCCAGTTTAGCCAGGGCCTCCCCGAGTTTTTTTTATCCAGGCTTTGACGCCCCCACCACTTGGTGGTGTGCCACTGCCGCCAGCAGGCATGGGGGTACCCCCTGTCAATGACACAACCAGGGTTGATATGATGAAGCCCAATGCCGTCAGAATGCTGGCGATGGTGATGCCTTGCTCCCGGAACAGGATTCAGATCCTGTCAGCTAACTTGGGGTCCTGGTAGAGGACTCGATCAACGGTTTCCCGCGTACGGCTGATCTGGGATCGAAGCTGGTCTCGGAAGGAGGATGCCCTTTCCAGCCGGGTCTTCCTTTCCTCTTTCAAATTACGTATTCGTTCCTCAATGGTGGCTTTCAATGACTCGTCCTCCGTTTCACCGAGTTTGACCTTTTCATGGGCGATGTGGTCGTCTATCGCGTCCAGTTTGGCCGTGTTGTTCACGAGATGTCCGCGAATGGTTTGCATGGCCTTGTCCAGCCCCCGCAGTTCCCGAACGGTAAATTCGAACCCGGGTAAGGGTTTGTTATGGTAGGTGGCCAACAGCTTTTCAATGTTATCAGTCATGTCTTGATCCGATGTGGCGCCCCTGACGTCTTGCAGATCTTGAACGGCCTCCAGGGGAAGCTTAGGCTGTGCGCCACAGTAATCTATGAAGCCTAGTTCATCGCGGATAAAGCCACCCCCATGACGACTGCCGAGTGTTGATAAGGCAAGCGGTTCTCTCGTACGCTTATTCATGAGATCGATCTCCGGGCGATCCCTCAGTCGCAGCGTGCCCTTGCCATCGACAAAAAACTTTGAATAGTCTCGCCCCCACGGCTCGACGTAATTTTTATCCCCTTTTAAGCCATCGTAAAACCCGTTGACGGCCTGCTTCACGAGTTCGTTGCCTTGTGTGAACGAGGTTTCCTCCTCGTCGAATGCCTGGGCACTATCATCCCACATATAATCCATAGGTATGTCCTCATGACCGCCTTCAGCCATTATTTAATATTAAGACATATATTTCATTTATATAACAATGTATGGCAGGAAGCTAGATCCGTTTCGAAGATCAAGAGAGCCTCTAGGCGTCAGAGCCGTGCGCCAGTCGGTGACCATCACCAACAATCCCAGCAAGATAGACCAGAACCAAACGCTGCTGGTTAGATTTCCAAACCTGGGCGAGAATGACCTTATCGTACCAAGCACGGTTCGACTGACGTTCAACCTCACGCTGACCTCCGACAACGACAAACGCGAGCTAGTGCGGAATGTAGGTCGAGCCATCATCAAGAAAACCACCATCAAGATCAGCGGTAACGAGGTGCTGAGCATCGACGACAGCGACGTGTTTCACTGCTACGGGGACCTCTGGAAAAGCGAGGGAGAACCAGGGCATCAGCAAATCGACCCGGTTGCGCGTGGGATACGGCTTCACGCAAGACCAGTTAGACAAGATCACGGACGGTGAAAAGGCCATCGCCCAAGCGTACGGAAACAGGTTCTGCATGCCGCTAGACTTCGAGTTGCTCACGGAACACGCGCCGTTTTACCAGGCCGCGCTGGGTGATAGGCTTGAATATGAGCTAACGTTTAACGACTACAGCAAAGTAGTGCGTACGCCGAACGGTGATGAGGCCAGTTACACCATAGACAACATCTCTCTGGAGTTCGACATGGTCACTAGCCCGGAGCTGGCCAGGCAGGTTCGAAGCCAGTACTCGGGAAGGTGGCCATCCTGTACGATCGCATACTGAGGCATAGATCAGTCGCGGGATAAGCGGTGATAAGAGCGACACTGTGTGGAATATCAACCTGAACGCCCGCGGTAGGCGATCGATGAAAGTATGCATCCTGGTGTGTGGAATATCAACCTGAAGAGCGTGGAGGATTACGATCCTGTCCCTGGAGGGACAGCGAGCGAGAAGTTTTCAACCCCGAGATTGAAAAGGTGGAAGTGACCATCGAGGGCGTGCTCCAACCAGCTGTTCAGTCATGGTATGAGGGCATACCAGCAGTGGGATGAGATAAAAAAGCTACCGGCCATCAAACAACACCCATACATAACCAAAGACTTGGACCTATCCTCCGTGCAGATCGGTGAATACCTGACCACCAAGTACGCGCTTTGGTTGGACATGCGATCCACGGATGACGATAAACTGCACGGAAGCGGTCGCCGCATCGACAATGGCAGCGAGGGAATTACAATCCAGATTACCAAGAAGGCTCAACCCGCTGGCAAGTTGAAATTATATCTGTACGTGATTATGGATGCGCAACTTAATATAGACAATGGGAGATTCATGCAAGCCATTTATTGATTTGCCTGCCGGCATTGATTTGCCCCGCGACCCACACTGCGCCATAGTGTGCGGGCAGACTGGTTGTGGGAAGACCGTTTTTGTGCTGAATTTGTTGGAGGGGTACTACAGGGATGTGTTCAATAACATCGTTATCATGTGCCCTACTCTGAGCATGAATAGAACGTACACGGAAAGACCTTGGGTGATGACGGACCCGGACGTACACAGAGTCGACCCGGGGACACGTCTGCAGGACTGGTTGAACGCTTATCACAACAAATTGAAAGGGGAGTCGACGACTGCAGCTCTAATCGCGAGATAACAAAAAAGAGAGACATGCGATCGTACCTGGCCTTCTCCGGCCGGCACGCAAAACACAGCGTCTGGGTACTAACGCAGAAGTTCAACTCGGTGTTGAAAGACCTCAGGGAGCAGACGCAATGGGTGGCCTTATTTCACTGCAAGGACAGGGATTCGTTCGAGGAGTGTTTGAGAGAGAACGATGTGATGAGCAAACATGATAGGGAACGTGTGAAGAAACAGCTCGCTGAAACTAAACATGCTAAGCTTGTGCTCAAGACCGACCAACCCGTGGCCTATAGGGTGTTTTAGCTTAGCAAATGCTTAGCAATTAATTGTTACAGTTCTATAGGGAAGACCGATGGTTGTTTTTAAAGTTCTCGTCGTGTGCAACTTAACCTTCATTTCTCTGTGTTTCGCCTACACCGTATATTATATTGTTAAAACTAAAACTTGCTTGTTACATTATAAGATGGAGTGTGATGAACTGCTCAAACAACTGTTGGTGCCAGGGGAGCGAGGGGACGATGATAAGCGAGAGAGACTGGTGGCGTTGGCTGTTGGTGGCAAAGCCAAACATTACTTTGGAGACTACACTCCCGATAAAATTCACAAAATGTCAGCCGAAGAAATCGATAAGCTGTACGCTAGATACGAGGCTAGACTCAGGGCAGAGATGACGAAAACTATAGGATCGGCTATGACCCAGATATACACTGGTATTGCGTCATACTTCCTTCCCATTCCCCAGGAACGCCGACTTTACCTGTGGGAGGCCCTTGAGAAAGACCCTTTTATTGAACACGCCTTGAGTTCTATCAGCTGCGTGCTGTACCACAAATACGGTATGTTTTTAGCCCCGGTGACGGCGGCGATTATCACGGCAAAACATTGCCAATTTAAGGAGGGGAAAAATAATAATAATAGTATAGATGGATACTGTGCAGGAGGAGACCCCACCCCAACCCCCCAGGGAGGAGACCCCAACGTTGGGGAAACCCCAACTGGAGGTGAACCCTCCTACAGTCACCAGGCAGAAGAACCCTAAGAGAATAGCTGCCGGTAAAAAACGGTGGTGTAACCAACATAAAACAAGAAGACAAAGTCATCAATATCCCCCTCAATGGCAAAATACTCTTCATGATTATGTCTACGAGTTATGATCATGTCTACGAGTTATGATTATGTCAAATATTTAGGTGTGTATATAGAAAAGTCGAAGGAGAGTATTGAAAGGTTTTTAAAGTTCTGCTCCAGAAAGCAGCACTATCACCAATTTCAGAATTCCAAAACTACCAAAAGGCACCAGTACACCACCAGATCTATCTATGTGCCAAGTTTGGTGAAGAAACATTGAACAGTTTTAGAGTTCTGCTCAGGAAAAGAGCACAACCACCAATTTCAGGTTAAGTCAAACTTGTTGCCATGGAAACGCCAAAAATATTTTATTCAGAATTCCAAAACTACCAAAAGGCACAAGTACACCACCAGATCTATCTATGTGCCGAGTTTTGTGAAGAAATAGTGAACAGTTTTAGAGTTCTGCTCCGGAAAAAAGCACTACCACAATTTCAGGCTAAGTCAAACTTGTTGCCATGGAAACGCCAAAAATATTTTATTCAGAACTCCAAAACTACCAAAGGGCACTAGTACACCACCAGATCTATCTATGTGCCAAGTTTGGTGAAGAAATATTGAACAGTTTTAGAGTTCTGCTCCGGAAAAGAGCACTACCACTAATTTCAGTCAAAGTCGAACTTTTTGCCATGGAAACACCAAAAATATTTTATTCAGAATTCCAAAACTACCAAAAGGCACCAGTACACCACCAGATCCATGTATGTGCTAAGTTTGGTGAAGAAATATTGAACGGTTTTAGAGTTCTGCTCAGGAAAAGACAAATGTGCACGGACGGACGTAGTCAGACATCATCTCATCTACGAGAATAAAAAGGCCTACATAAAAGAACGTAGGCGCCTTCTCAGGATAAGTCCCCAATTAGAGACTGTGGACACCTAGGTATAACTGTTTGCGGAAACTGAGCCCAGGGAAAGTTGCCTGAGAAGCTGGCAGATGTATGTGGGGAAAAGTATAGATGTCAGTGCCCTCAAACCCATGATTGTTAGCGAACTATATAAGGGGTGCTCGTTTACAATCATGGTGAAAGTAGGGTTTGATGTGCCATGGGCTGGGCACACTTGGAATTACTTTGATGGGGGGCGAGTAGATGTGCATGGGGAGATAGATATACTTGTTGACGACTCGTTGCAAGTAATACAAAACACCCTACTATGCTGCGCATGTTCCGGGTGGGTCGAGGGAATAATCGATAAGGTCTATCTAGATATTTACTAAAGCGCCTCACTATTTTTTATCAAGGTTGGCCCTTGCCGGCGGCCCAATTAGAGATTGATATACTTAGGTGTGTACGCAACTTTGACTACTATTCGTGAGCTCAAGCAGATCGCGAGACAGAGGGGTGTAATTGGCTACTCTCGAATGAGGAAGCTAGCCTTGTTGCGTTTACTAGGCCTGCAAGCCCCTCCCACGGTAAAACAACTACAAGTCCAAGCAAAAGAGCTTGGGTTCACGGGTTATTTCAACCTGGGGAGAGCCGGGTTACTCGCATTGTTATCACATGGCCCCGTAGCAAAACCTCCCACTGTAAAACAATTAAAAGCCGAGGTACGCAATTTGGGGTTAGGCGGATATTCCCGTATGAGGAAACCACAGCTTGTAGAACTAATACGGCAGAATAGAGCTATTGACCTACAGTTCATACCCACTGAGCGCGCTGAAGGTAACTATTTGAGAGGCTGGCGCATGCATGTTGATAGGAATATAGACATCACAGATATCAAGCCTCTGGTAGCTGATAAAGTCAACCAGGAACTAAACAATCTGGGAAGTATAAAGTTTCAGATCACAGTGAAAATGTCACTCGATAAGCAGGCGGGGAATGGGGTCACTGAGTACGTTCAGCCTTACTTCCGAGGTAGGCAAGAGGTCGTGACTCATACAGAGACCATAGGCGCATCAATCGATACCAGTTTTCAGCAGATCACGAGAATACCAAGAACGCTACACACATGGGGTCGGGTGGGTTGTTGATAAAATCGATAATGTCTATCTAGACATAGCTAACTTCACGTGCCGTTCAGAGGCGGGTCATACCTAGACTTGCCCCCCTACTATAAGAAAAAACAGGCCATGGTCAACGTCAAGAATAGAGGAGACGATTGCCTGAGGGTAGCTATCAGGTCAGCCTTGTTTCCAGCTGACACTAATTCGAACAGGCTTTCTAGCTATCCCCAAGACGATGGGCTCAACTGGGATGGTATAGATGAACCCACCCCCATATCCCAGATCACTAAAATAGAAAAACAGAACGATATAGCCATAAACGTATTAGGGCACGAAGGCAACACAACAATAGTACACAGGGTCAGTCCGTTGGGGAAACCCCAACTGTTAGGTCGCCGCGTTATCAATATATTCATGATCAAGCTAGGTGAAAAGTATCACTACACGTGGATAAAACATCTCAGCAGGCTATTGCATGACCAATCGAAATACGATGGGAAAACACACTTTTGCATACGATGTCTACACGGCTTCACACGAGCTGATTTATTAGAATCCCACCGGGAGGATTGCCAAGGTGTGGGGCAGATGGCCATACAAGTCGACATGCCTAAGGAAGGTGACAATATCCTAAAATTTGGCAACCACAAGAACCAAATGTCTGTGCCTTATGTCATCTACGCCGACTTTGAAGCCTTGGTCAAACCTGTTGAGGTTGCCGGGGGTATCCCCAATGCTCTACCCACAGGCGAGAGCTTCACACACAAAACACAGGAGCATGAGGCCTGTGGGTTTGGATACGTGGTCGTCCGTTGTGATGGGAAAACGAAAACTCCGGTAGTGTACAGGGGTCCCAACGCGGCTGAAAAGTTTTTAAAGTGTTTGCAGGAGGAAGAAAAAAATTATTAGAAATGCACTGTATACAGTCGCTCCCATGCGTATGACCAAAGCCGACCGGCTAGCCCACGCCTGTAGCACTAACTGCCACGTGTGTGACTCACCACTTAACGGTGATTCGGTGAGAGATCACTGCCACGTCACCGGTGAGTATAGAGGCGCCGCTCACAGCGCGTGCAACCTCAAGCTCAGAATCACCCCCAAGACAATAAACATCCCCGTGGTCTTTCACAACTCGGTTCAGTTCCTCCTGTCGTCACTCGACAGTCTGGTCAAGGCCAACGATACCTTCCCCATCACCGATCGATACACCGACGCCGAGACTCGACCCCTGCTGATGAGGAAGGGTGTGTACCCCTACGAGTACATGGATGGCTGGGCCAAGTTCGCCGAGACTAGACTACCCCCCATCAGAGAATTTTACAGCAATCTGACCGACTCGGCAATCACCCAAGACGATTACTCGCACGCTATTAACGATGGAATAAACTGGGTTGTAAGAATCTGGGTGACTATCACGACCTGTACTTGAGGACAGATGTACTGCTGTTAGCCGACGTGTTTGAGACGTTTAGGCGGACATGTTTCAAGCAGTATCAACTTGACCCCGCATGGTACTACACCAGCCCAGGTCTGTCGTGGGATGCCTTGCTGAAAAAGACCGGAGTTAAGTTGGAATTGCTCACAGATTACGACATGCATCTATTCATTGAGAAAGGATTTCCATGGCAACCAAACGATACGCGAAAGCAAATAATCAATACGTGAAGGGTTACGACCCAAGCAAACCAACCAATCATATTCTCTACCTCGATGCCAACAACCTGTACGGTTGGGCCATGAGCCAGTATCTACCCACAGGGGGATTCGAATGGGCATCGCACGAGGTCGATGTTATGAGCATCGCGGACGATTCGAACAAAGGTTATATCCTCGAGGTTGACTTAGAATACCCCAAGGCATTACACACATCACACAACAGCTACCCCCTGGCCCCCGAACGTATGAGGGTTAACCCAGACTGGATGTCTGAGTACCAACATAACTTGTTAGGTGGGCGGGTGACAGACGTTGAAAAACTCGTGCCCAACTTAATGAATAAGACCAAGTACATCGTTCACTATCGCAACCTACAGCTGTACCTGTCGTTGGGTATGAGGCTGACCAAAATACACAGGGTGCTCGTGTTCAACCAGAGCCCCTTGATGGAGCCATACATCAGAATGAACACAGACCTCCGAAAGCTTGCCACCAGTGACTTTGAGAAAAATCTCTACAAGCTCATGAACAACTCGGTGTTTGGTAAGACTATGGAGAACCTGAGGAAACGCGACCGTGAAGCTGGTTCGGTCGAATGAGGAAGACAAGCTCAGGAGGCTGATAGCCAGTCCGCATTCAACCGTAGCAAGATATTCACCGACGACCTGGTTGCCCTACACATGAAGAAAAGCCACATAAAATTCAACCGGCCTGTTTACATGGGGATGAGCATCCTCGATTTATCCAAACACCTGATGTACGACTTTTACTACAACGAGCTTAAGAAACAGTACACGACGACAGGTGTGAAGTGCTGTACACTGACACGGATTCCCTGCTGATGGAGATTCGAACCGAGGGCGTGTAATGCGAGGACATGAAAAAACGCCTCGATTTGTATGACACCAGTGACTACCCCAAGGACCATGCCATACACAGCACAGTAAATAAAAAGGTCTTAGGTAAGATGAAGGACGAGTGTGCTGGCACGCCCATAGCCGAGTACATAGGCTTGAAGCCTAAGATGTACTCCATCCTGAAGGCCGACAATGGTGAGATTCGGAAGAAGTACGTGGTGAAACAACACATCAAACACGCCAGATTCAAGGAAGCCCTGTTCAAGACCCGTACCTTTAGACATAAAATGAACACACTTAGAAGTGATGGGCATAGGATATACGGACTGACGATAAACAAGACGTCCCTGTCGCCGATGGACACTAAGCGTTGGATAGCTATTGATGGGATCAACACGTACGTGTACGGGCATGAGAAAATTGAACCAAGAACATAGGTGTACATATCGGGGTGACGACGATGTCACGGAACCAGAGAAAGTTTGAGGCAATTTACTACAGCCCGCGTGGGTACTGGAAAGGAGTTAGCGCCGTACATATGCTGGCTAAAATGGCGCTAGTACCTCCGGAGGAGTCCAAAGCGTGGCTTGAAAAACAAGCCCTGTGGCAGATCTATTTACCGGCACCACGCTACGTGCCTAGAAGGAAATTCGGCATTAACATACCCAACAGCGTTCACCAGGCCGACCTCCTATTCCTACCCCACGATAAGAGGTATAAGTATGCCTTAACCGTCGTGGACGTGGCCAGTCGCTACAAGGAAGCCGAACCCTTGACCACGAAAGACTCGGCCCAGTTCATGGGTGCCATGTCACACCTGCTGGATAAACACGATACAAAGGTCAGGCGTGGCACGGCCGGAGCCCATCGCAGCCAAGCCATAGTTGAGAGATTCAATAGGACTTTGGCCGAGCGCTTATTCGGGCATCAGTATGCGAGAGAGATGGCCAACCCGGGAAAATGATCGACTGAATGGGTAGCTCGGTTACCTCAGGTGGTGCCGGCCATAAACCACGAAACCACTCGTCTCACCGGCAAGAAACCAGCCGACGTTATCAAACTAAAATCAATAGTGGCAGAGTCGGCTGCTCCATTGCGTGGGAAGGAGAAACAGATACCAGATAGGGCCCTCGTGAGGTACCTATACCAGCCGGGGGAACACGAGGGTGATAGCCGTAAGCGAGCCACTGACCAAATATGGTCAGTCAAAACTTACAACATAGATAAAGTGGACATCAAAGCAGACGAGCCGAACTTGTACTATTTGAGAGATGGGCCAGGTAGAGGGTTTGTTAGAGAGGAATTATTGATCATACCGTACGGTACAATGTTACCTCCTGCCAACGTGGCATAGTGTCAGAGTAGTGCCACGTGTGGCCGCGGGAAATTAACGGGGGCTCAAAAGTAGTAGATACAATGGTGGCGAGATCTAAGGGCCTGACAAAAGCTTTATTTGTGAAATAAGGCTTTGCAGAGGCTTTTGTTGGACTTGATCCTGTACCGCTATTCCCCCTACTACTACTACAGTACAACCAGAAATTATTGAGAATTTAAAGATTGTAATTTTTTTTAACTTGTTCACTCATTACTCACGTATTAAATGTGAATATTAGCAGAACATAACTCAATGCGGCGGGGCATACTACTGATCAAAGAAGTTAGAAAGTCGTGGTCCATGCTGTCCCAATATCGGACCACCTCTTCTTTCATTTCAGCAATATTTGTCAGATTTTTTCTTATTGACACTTTCCTTCATAAGTCCCCAAACATTTTCTATTGGATTATAGCTTGGCCGATCTAATGACATCATATTTTGGGTCCGAAATCAGGCCTGTGAATGCTTTGAACGATATGAAAAAAATTCCATAGAACATGTGAGCAGATGGAAGGAAATGTCCCTCGAGAATATCTGTGTACCGCTCACTGTTCATATTCCCTTCAAATACACAGAGGGGCATTGCCCCTAACACAGATATGCCACCCCACACATTAAATTTTGGACTGTACTTTGGGCGTTGATACAAAGGTTTTTCAGTTTGTTTGGTCCAGAATTTCAGTGTATTAGGAAACAGCCACACAGAACTTTCATCTGAGAAAATCACATTGTCCAAGTTAAAATTTTTATGCTGTAAGCACCAGTTCAACCTTCGCTCCTTTTGTTCAGGTTTCATGATCGGTGATGGAATTCCACGACCTTTCTGCCAACCCATTGCATGCAGCTCAGTTCTAATTGTCTCCTTACAGACAGCCACAGTTCCTCTATCAATCAAATCCTGCCTTAAGTTTTCTAAACTTCTTCATTTGTTTTTAGAAGCAAGAATACCAAGCTGCCTCCTGTCACCGACAGTCAATTTTCTGGGCCTACCTGCGCCTCCCTGTGCTCAATGCCATATCCATTTGCAATATTTTTCAAAACACGATAAACAGTGGACAAAGGGATGCCTGTTCTACTTTAAAATCACTTTAGCTGATCTGATGTCCTTGTTATAATACTCTAAAATCAACTTCCTCTTCTCTAAATCATCCATACTGAGGATCACTGAAAATGTCGTTGGCTAGCAAGTGAACAAAGGGGAATAACTTCACAAACTAATGAAAAAAGGATTAACAGAGTTGTCTCTCTCCAATGAAACCAAGCACTAGATAGCTGGTCAAGGCAGAAATCCAATTAAAATTCTAAATAATTTCTGGTCATACTATATATAGTAACGAGCAGAAAATATGCGAAAAAAACCTTTATTCTGTAGACTCGATCCTACTAGCAAAAAAGCCGAAATACATTGTTTCTAGCCGCCAGTAGCTTGCCTCGTTGGTATGGAATTTTCTCCCTAGGGTTCAGGGATGGCTTCATCATGTGACCTCGTTGCTAGCAGACGATACCGAAGCTTTGCCATGACGTTACAAAACAGAAATCGAATCTTGGCATATTATGAAGCAGGTATTACATCCGTAACTAGTCTTGTGAAACTGATGGGACTGCATTGGGCCTCTGTTTACCGAAATTGGAAGAAATTTGACGCAGGGTTAGGACAGAGCGACAGGCTGGATCGGGACATCGTGCTACTCTTGGGGCAAATGACAGACGACGTAACTAAGTAAAATTTCAGATATTTTTAGCAATGGCAAAGTGGGGTTGTTTAGTTTATGGATTCAAATATATCAAATGTGTTTGATATCATATCATAGCATAGGTAATAGACATCATATTTGTATATGATTAATATCGAGGTAAAAAACACAAATAGGATCAAATTGGATCAGTCACTATGCCATCCAAGCATATGAAAATCTGAAAAAGCCTACACTGCTGGGATACTTTAGACAACTACCAGGATATTTTCAATAAGGGCATCTGATGGGCATCCACCCTTCCTAATGTCCCACTGATTAGGTTGAAGAAATTCTGCCAAGGTGGACAGTAGCCCAGTCCCCATGTCTGTCACCGTCGAGGGAGCAAGGGCTGACCAGTTTGCAGCTAGGTTTCTTAATTAGACTGTTGTCTGGAAACATTAATCGCTCTGGATCAGTGCCCCTTTAAATAGAGTGATGCCAGCTTTCCAATCGACTGAGGCGAATCGCAGTCCTGTTTTGTGTTGAAGTTGTATTAAGAGATGGACATGTAAATATAGCACCTGGAGTTGAGTCATATGGCTGGAATATTGCTGAGTGCATTTAATTGGGTTAATCATTGTATGAATGTGTGCCAGTGCATGAATGTGATGGAGACATTTTGAAGGCACATTCATCTGACCCCTCACTCTTTGACGACCAGGTGAGTGTAGAGTCAGGCTTACATCCACGAGGACAACATGGACTGACTGACTGAGTTTAGTTTTACGCCGCTTTTAGCAATATTCCAGCAATATCACGGCGGGGGACACCAGAAATGGGCTTAACACATTGTGACCATGTGGGGAATCGAACCCCGGGTCTTCGGCGTGACGAGCCAACGCTTTAACCACTAGGCTACCCCACAGCCCCCGAGGACAACATGGAACAGGCATAGGGCTAACAATTTATGTGTCATTTGGGGGTAGCACTCCAATCCAGAGAAACACAGAAGTTTTCTTTCTGACTAATGTAATAATTTGCACACTACTTCTTGCCCTGTTCTGTATAGTAAATAAAAACAATTTTTACCACAAACACATACAAATTTATTGCAATATTTGTTCATGATAAAAAAAACAAAAATTGATTTAAAAAAAAAAAGCCTAGGTGTTCCAGACAGTTTGAAAACCATCATCCAGTTTCATATTGTGAAAGGCATGTACTGCTGCACAACAAGTTACATTCAGGTCATTATCAAAGCAAAGGCATAAATGCTGGTACTTGCATTACCAAAGGTGAACACAATGACATATTGCAAAGAGGCTAAGTGTGCATTAAGGGAATTAGCATGCCATATAAAAATCCAATTGCATCTGTAACAAAACAGTTGAGCCAGTTTAAATTTGAAACATTACAAGGCCTCATGTGCAAAAAAAACCATTTGAGCATGTGAGAATTCAACCTTTAATGTTGACTTATGGTAGATTAAGATTGTTACAATAGTAATAAATAACCAAGATATCACTAAAATTGGTTTAAAAAGTATATTTAGTATAATGAATCATATCAAAATGCATTCAGATTAAATACATTAAAAATATTTTTTTGTGGGTGTTATATACTATGTGATTTATGAACAATAGGCAGTGATCTTTGTATAGTATCTATAATACATTGTTAAAAACACCAGGATGGGTTTCTGAAAAATCTTTCCTCCTCCTCCTCATTAAAACCGACAACTGATTACCAGGTAAACAGTTTACAATTTAACCAAGAAGTGTACAGCAAAACATGCATGTGGTTGTGAACAGATGATCAATAGTTAAAAGTGCTGTCTGAATGCTGGCTGCAATGAGACAACACCATGAAAACAATTTGTTGTATTAATCTACTACTATGAGATGAGCACAAAACATTACCCCCCTTCCAAAGTAACTGACAATCAATCTAACAAGCAAACACTACATTGCACTAACAAAGGAGCAGCAAGGCCTGGAATGATGCTTCTTTGACTGTTAACAGAAGCAGCTGAGGACAAACATCTTACTAAACATCACAAGACAATAGGTACGCCATATGCATTATATGGTGAGAAATGACTCAAACACTGTCCTCCTCTGCTATTGTGAAACTTGGTGGTTTGCCTGCATGGATGTCCTGTAAGTCTAACATCAATATGTCACTGAGCAGTAACAGCATCTAAACTTGTTACTGTCATTGCTGCAATCCCGGCGTCTACTTGTTTGGTCATTTGCTTGATTACTGCTTGATCATCTGAGTCTGTTAGGTTCTGGTCCACCAAATGTTTGCTCCCTTCCTTAGGCTGAAATCATACCAAAAAAAAGCTGGAAATGAAAATACTACCAATGGGCACAGGTCACCCTGTACTGCCATATTATGACATTATGGTCCCACTCTGTAATAATTAACACATAGGACAAGTTAGTTCCATCCTTTACATAAACACATTAGTGTCATATCATGATAGCTCACCTCACTATGACGGCAAGAATAGTTTCCACTTTACTAATCACATTTTCCATTAAAAGAATCGTGGTGAGTAATATTTCTATAATTTTGGGTGTGTCTTCAAGGCACTGTGTAAATATTTTATTTCTACCATTTCAATATTTATTGTGCCCTGGCACACAAATTAAACACTATATCAATCACTGTTAACTGACAGTTATCAGTCACAAATGAAGACTATGGACATGTCTGATATGCTGATATGCTGGGTAATCTGACAGGGAGGACGTGCACGCAACCCTCTCCGAGAATGGGGATTGATTTAGTGTCCTATCGTGCAAAAATTGGAACTTTCACTCAACCAAATAAATGCAGAAGGTCCGTAAATGGTTTCCAACTCCCTGGAAGAAAAGTTTCAATGACTATGCGTCTCCTGTTGCTGCTACTGACATTGCTGACCGCGTGTGGTGATGTTGAAACTAACCCTGGGCCGGGGCCCGACAAGGCAACCTCCCGAGTTACTCGACAAACAACATTGCTAGAAGGTGCAACCACCACGGAAAAGTTCACAAATGAAGACCTCATGAGAGTATTAATGGAACTAAAAAGTGATTTAAGTGGTTTAAATGAACGCACCACGCGCATCGATGAAAAGGTTAACAAGATGGCGACGCACATGGAAAACGAGCTGGACAACTTGAAAACTGAAAACAGACGTTTACAACAACAGCTACAGAACATGAGTGACAAACACGAAGACATGGAATCACGTTCACGGCGGAATAATCTTGTGTTCCACGGCATTGATGGGGATGCCAATGAAACTTGGGATATTTCTGAAAAGAAGGTTAGAATTTTCATGAAAGATACCCTAATGATAGAAAATATCAACGAACTCATTATATCGAGGGCGCACCGTATCTCACTGCGCAAGAAAGACTCACCAATTATTGTTCACTTCGTCGTGACAGCAGACAGAAATCATATAATTCGGACAGCACGGGAAAAGCTTAAGGACAACCAAAAGTTTAAAGTTTCTGAAGACCTTACGAAAAGAGTCCGAGAGGATCGCCGTGCACTATCCAGTCTCTTTACCGAGGCCAGAAACCAGGGGAAAACACCAAGGATACGCCAAAACAAACTATTAGTCGATGGGAAAACATACATGTATGACCGTAAAAATGACAAAGTTGTATGTGTGAGTGACCTCTCTAAACAGGACAATCTGCATCCTCGATCAGCTGATCCAACGAGTTTGTTTACATCACAGCCAAGGGAGAGCACTCTAAGCCTTAGTCTCAATGAAAACATGTGATGTTCCGGCCAGGGCCTGTACAATTGCAACATTCTCAGCTGGAACGTCGAAGGACTATATAAACATGTAAGTTCGAGTTATTCTGATCTCAAGCAACTATGTGAACGATTTGAGATTATCGGACTATGTGAATCTTTCGTTCGTGACGCAAAAGACTTTTCCGATTATCTATGTGGCTACTATACTTACAACAGTGTTCGCCCTAAACAGCATAAATCCGGCCGATACAGTGGCGGTGTGACTGTGTTTATCAAAGATGGTCTTGTGCAACATGGCAATGTGACTCGTATCTTTGGTGATTTCCAGGACTGTGTAGTTCTACACCTGAAAACCTCATATAGCACTATTGGGAAAGATCTAATTTTTATGTTTTTATATATATATCTCCTCAAAACTCACCTATTTATGATACAATGGAGACTGATGGGATAACCCGCCTTGGTCAATATCTTGAATCTATAAAAGACAGCTATCATGATACCTATATAATTCTTGCAGGCGATTTTAATGCCAGAATGAGCGACTTTCTTGACTTTATCCCTAATGATGATCTTACTCACATCCAGGATGACTGTGTTGACTATCCAGAGGATGTATTTAATATTTATAGAAAAAGTAGAGATAAGTGTTTTAACTCTTACGGTATCAAATTAGCAAATCTTTGTTGTACTTTTGGAATTCACTCACTTAATGGTAGACTATTGGAAGATGCTGATGGTAACTTTACATGTTCTACATATAACGGTACAAGCGTCGTTGATTATATCTTAGCATCTTCTGATTTATTTCAATATTTCACTGACTTTAAAATACTTGATAGAGATGACTCTTGTCATTTTCCTCTTGCTTGCACCTTGACAGTGGAAATTTTTTGGTAATGTTCAATGTCCAAGTCACTGAAATAGTTGTAGCAACAAGAAATCTATGCACACTAAATGTGATCCATGGATAAAATATGTGTGGAACAGCAACTCTGTGCAGCCATTTTTAAATAAGTTTCAGGATGTCTTTCTCTCTGATTATGATCAGTTATATAGACAATCAGAAGAAAATGTAATGAACTGTGTCTCAATATTAATAAACATGTACCAGACTGCTGCCTGTGACTTGAGGAAAATTCATAAACCTAAACAATCTTTAATTAACCCAGCTGGAGACTTGCAACCACCGTGGTGGAACAAAGACTTAGAGTGTGCTAAAGGAAGAAAATATGCAGCACTGAGGCTGCACAGAACTTTGGGAAATAGTTTTGATATTTATAAACAGCTACGTAAAGAGTTTAAATCTCTCTACAGAAGGAACAGACAAGAATACTTTAATCAACAAAAAATGTTACTGGTTAATTCTAGAAATAATCCCAGATCCTTTTGGAAAGTTCCCAGAAGGGGGAAAAAACCCAACTCACTATCTACAAACATTAGTCAGGATGATTGGTGTGACCACTTGGAGCACCTGCTCTTCAGGCAAAATGCTACTCTTGATTATTCAACATTATATTTTGTTGACCAAAATACAGAAGTGGTCTCAGACAGTTGTATAAACAGACCCTTCTCAGAGGAGGAAGTACTCTTGGGGCTAAAGAATCTTAAACTGAATAAGTCACCCGGACCAGATGGTTTGCAAAGTGAATTACTTAAAGCAACTAAAAATTACTTAACACCTATCCTAACAAGAATATTCAACTCTTTGTTGAACAATGGAACATTCCCCAAACAGTGGGGCACTAGTATAATCTGTCCCTTTCACAAATCTAACAGTATCCATGTGACGGATAACTATAGAGGAATATCTCTTATTGACTCATTCTGTAAAGTGCTTTGTGCTATTCTTAAAAGTAGACTTCAACGCTGGTGTGATATAAACTCTGTCTTGTCTGAAACCCAGGCCGGTTTTCGGCCAAACTACTCAACGGTGGACCAGATATTCTGTTTACAAGAGATGATACAAAAATATTTATCAAAAAAGGGTGGTAGAGTGTACTGTATATTTGTAGACTTTAAAAAAGCCTTTGATAGTGTTGATCATGAAGTATTATTTAAAAGTCTAATCAACATGGGAATCAAAGGGAAATTTCTTAATCTAATTGTCTCTATGTATTCAAATCTATCTGCTTGTGTTAGGACAGATCAGGGACTATCCAGGCATTTCAAGTGTAATATCGGTACCCGTCAGGGCTGTATCTTGAGTCTGTTGCTTTTTTGTAATCTTTATAAATCAGTTATCTCAAATGTTTGATAGTAGTGGTGGTAATGGTATCTTTATTACAAATGAATTCCCCAGTGTTGCAGCCCTCCTGTTTGCAGATGATGTGTCGTGTTTATCTGACACAGCTGTACAGTTGCAGAGGAAGATAAATGTGCTCGAGCAATTTTGTAATGATACAGGCATGAGTATAAACTTGAGTAAAACAAAAATTATGGTTTTTCGTAAAGGTGGTCCCCTACGCCACTATGAGAAATTGTTTTTTAAGGGCAGGAAAATAGAAGTAGTAAATGTATATAGATACCTAGGTGTTGTGTTTACACCATCTCTCTCATGGACTAAGGCTCAGTGCTGTCTTTCTGCTCAAGCACAAAAAGCTTGTATGTCATTGTATAACTATCAAAATAAATTTGGAGCAATTTCAAGTTTAGATATATTCAAAATTTTTGATGCAGCTATTTGTCCTATCCTTTCTTATGGAGCAGAGATCTGGGGCACATCATACTGTAGACAGATAGAAAGTTTGCAAATATACTTCTGTAAAAGGTTTTTGAAAGTGAGTAAATATACCAGCAATGTTATGGTGCTGGGTGAATGTGGCAGAGTTCCCCTACAATATCAGTACATGTCTAGATGTGTCAAATATTGGTGTAGATTGCTTCAGTTAAATACTCACAGGTTGCCATATCAGTGTTATCAAATGCTTATGTTATTGGATAAAGCTGGTAGAAATACTTGGGCCACATCTGTTAAAAACATTCTGTATCAGTTTGGTTTTGGTATTGTATGGTTATCCCAAGATGTAGGTAATGTAAATTTATTTATGTTTACTTTCAAACAAAGGTTGTATGACAGTCTATGTCAAGACTGGCATTCTTTAATATCCAATTCATCAAAGTGTAATGTATATAGTAAATTTAAGTCATTGCTGAATGTAGAAAGATACTTAAGCGTAGATATCCCATATTATTACAAGCATGTCATTTCCCAATTTAGGTGTAATAATTTCCGTTTAGCGGTTGAGTTAGGTAGGCACAAAAACATCAATTATGCTGACAGGATTTGTTCTTATTGTTGTACTAAAGGCTTACACTTAGTGGAGGATGAATTTCATGTTCTCTTAATATGTGAGAGATATGAAGATATTAGACAAGAATGCCTCCCTTCATGTACACTTGCTAATCGCAGTTTTGATACCTTTATTGGGATAATCTCTTGTAACAACACACACACTTTATCTTGTCTTGGACGTTTCCTCCATCATATAAAGAAAGTAAGAAGCAAACCTCATATTACAATCTGTAACTCATTATAGTCACAGTACTAATACCATGTACAATATGATGTTACCATTGTACTTGCATTTCTGTATTAATATCTCAATACATGAGAGATATGAAGATATTGGACACATACAATTTTAACCAGTCTTGAAAATTTTAGAATGCTAATTTCTTGTAATAACATAAACATATTAACTTGCCTCATATGTTTCTTCTGTCATAGAAAGAAAGCAACAAGTAAATCTGATATTAAAATGTTTTATTTATTTTATTCACAGTACCAATAGTTAAGCATTTACAACACGATGTTACCTCTTTGCCTGTACTTGTATCAATATGTTGACATATGAGAGACATGTACATTTTTTGACAAGAATGCTTTCTTTCCTGTACACCTGTTACTGTAGTCTTGATAATTTTGTCAGGCTAATCCATATTAACTATTGTCTTGAGAATTTTACTATGCTAAGTTTTTGTACCAACATAAATACATTAAATTGCCTTGTACGTATAAAGAAAGTAACTAGTAAATCTGATATTAAAATGTTAAATTCAACGTAATGCAACAACATAATCATAATAATTCATCTTGGACATCTCCCTTGTCACATAAAGTAAGTAAAAAGGAAATCTGATATCACAATGTTTTATCCATTATATACATTTTATCTAATATACTCAAGCATGTATAATGCGATGTACCTATTTGTCTGCATTTTGTATTATGGGCCTCTGGCCTAGAACTACAGAAATAAATCTGTCTGTCTGTCTGTCTGATATGCTTAAAGACAAATGAGATAAGTTTTTAGAGAAACAAGAACTGGAATCATTCATACAGTCCCACACCTTGTAGTTTTGGAGGAAAACTAGAAAATGTTTTCATACTAGGATAGTGTGGGAGATGTGAAGGTCAAAGATTATAGCTTGCTAGAGGGATGAGTATGATTTTACACTGTTTTCAGCAGGGGACTCAAGAAATGGGCTTCACACATTATACCCATCTTGACATACAAATATATGCACACAAAAAATAAAACAAATATAAAAAAACCCATTCAACTGATAAAGACATACTTGCTGCATATAACATTTTATACTGCTACATGCACAAACTATTTGATTAATACAATCAATGCAAGTCCTATATTGGAATTATGTGAGCATTTCTTTTAGAGAGGTTGATTATTTATGGTGGAGGACAGGATGGATCTGTGGATGGAAGACAGACAAAATTTCACTTTCAGTCAATAAAGCTGTTCCATATTTTCAGTTTCCTCAATCAAACGGCACCATCAGACTGACCTGTATAGCAGGTTTCATCCAACAGTAATATTCATCTGTTATGGAGTTATGCTCCCAAAATGAGCTCAACTTGTATTTTCATTAGTCAACAAGTTCATGAAAACAAAATCCATGAAAGAACCCATCATCGAAGCCACCAGTTCACTACTAGACTGATCCCTAAAGCAAATATATCAAGGAATATTCAACTGTTTTTAAGTTCTGCTCCAGAAACAAGAAATGGGCGTACAAATATTGAATGGAACTTCATTTTAAAATTAATACAAATATGATTTTGTTGTACACTAAGTAAATAATTGTACAAAGACATTTGCCTTTATGGCTTGATCCTATTATAGCAATGGCAACATGGGTTTCAGTTTACAGCCTCAAATAGATCAAATGTGTATATTTAATATCAAATGACATGACATTATTACATATCATGACTAAATAACAAGCTACAAAACACAGGAATTTGATCCTAAGCCATCCAGGCATCACAATACGGAAAATGCTTTCATTGCAGATATACTTTTTATAAAACCAGAATTGAATGGAGACCAACGTTATTTCTAAGATGCTTGGTGAAAGATCAAAGGTGCCGACAGTACTTGATCAGACGATAATGTGCACTTTGTGCATTCCATCACAATGCATTGACGTCACTGCGCCATTCTAGTCTGCCCCCTTGTAATCGAACACTTTTGCATTACGTCACAATGTAACCAACGTCAGTCATGCATGTCAGTTGTCATCGCCTTGTACAGCCTCCTACAGTAAACTAATCTGTTGCATCACGTTTCTTGGTTTGCAGTTGCTTCACTCAGCTAACATCACTGGTGGAAACATCACGTTTGTTTTTCCCCCCGATGGATAAAATGTCTCAGTTTGAATTTTACAGCAACACGATAACGTTTGCAATATTTACATTCCCACAATGTAATGGTGGAATGTGGCTTGACTAGTCAGCTTCATCTGGATGTACTGATCTAAACTTAAGTTGGTAGTAGAAATGCGACGTTCAAATTGCCCCATACGGTTTATGTTAAGCACAGATGTAATTAAAATAATTTAAGAGAAGATATTTAACCTGAACGTAAACCGTCATTAAACTGTTTACCATTTGTTTTTCTGGTAATGTTCGTCTTAACATAGGTGGCAGACACATCAATAGAACAGCCTGTCAGTTAGCCCTGTGCGAGGATTCTGTATTTAGGTCACTGACCCGTCGTTTGTTTTCTGCCTTACATTATTCGTAATTATCCTCAGAAAGTATTAAATTTGACATCTTAGAAAAGAAATACAGTTCGCTCTACCACCACTATAGTGTAGTAAAGCACACTTTTGCCCTGAACTGCCAAAGGTGAGGTGAAATTGGGTTTAACGTCGTGCTTGAGAATATTTCGCTCATATGACGACGTGCATGCGTGTGTATGTGTATGTGCGGCTGCTTGTACTAGCCAAGACTGAAGCTGGTTTTATAGTGCTAGCCCACTGAGATACCATGCCGCAGTGAAGCATGAATACCCCACTCAGACACATTATACTGACTCCGAGCCGACCAGTCCTTGTTGCACCCATTAATGCCGAACGCCAGGCAGGGACCAACAAGTACCATATTTCAACGTCTTTTGGTATGTCGCGGTCGGGGATCAAACCAGCAAATTTCGGTCTCTCCGGGCAGACGCTCTAACCACTACACCACGGAGGCGGTCCTGAACTGTCATAACGTTAAAGCACTCTGACGCAAGCTTCCTCATGCTTTAACTATAATAGTTCAGGGTGAAAGTGTGCTTTATTACACTATACACATCCTCGATTATCTCCAGGGTATAGGTTCTGATAAATCTCCACTGTACGCTTGATGGATCTACGGCTTGGCCCGATGATTTTATAACCTCCCTTTGTTGGCATTTCATCCAATCAGGTGTCTACATTGGGAAGTTGAGCGTACCAATCACAACTCACTTTCGCTTTTTAAATTATCTAACCGATTAAACTTGACAACACAATAATATATTGGCAGAGGTTACTCTGAAAGAGGTAAAAGGAGTTCTTGCATAAATTTTTTTAAGGTTTCAGACCTGTTAATTTGTCTGTATGTTCCCCCCCCAAACCCAAGTCGCACTGCGAACACTATCTTTGTTGACACTGGCAAGCTCGGTTGTAACTGTGGCTTATCTGATTGGCTACTGTGAGAATGCGTAGCCAGCAATGCATCCAGGGTGATGCATCCAGGGTATAGTGGAGATTTATCGGAACGTATACCCTGGAGATTATCGAGGATGCACTATACATGGTGGTAGAGTGAACTGTATTTCTTAAACATAGCTAAACCTTTTCCATCATTGGACTTACACAATTGAAGTCTATCAAATTTCACTGACCTACAGAAATGTGCATTAAGCGCAATATTGTCAAGCACATTTCAAGTTTCAGCAAACTCTTCTTACAGCTAAATAACTTGGAAAATCAGTCAATTCATTGTTGATAAAACAACTATGGAGCCTCCTCAACTGACTACTGCTCAAACGCGGCAAGTTATTGGTATGCAGAATGCTGGAAGGTCACTGAGGTTATTGCAATAGCTGTTGACTGTCATCCATACAGCCAATTGGACAGAAAACATCAGCAAAATATTTATATGATAAGGACTGAAATTGGTATAGAGCTAGATGACCAATCAGACATGTGTTATTCCCAGAACAGAGTAGGGGTAAAACGGTATACCGCGGTATTTTGCCTTCAGTTCAGTATACCGTAATGCAATGCAAAAGATTTTCATATCGTCGTTTTATTAATTAGTTTATACCTTTTCTAAAATGTCTAGAAATCGAATCATTTAGTCGAAATCTATGCATTTCTTTGCTTGACGGCCGCTATTTTCCTGGAAGTAAGTTCGAGATCGCTTCAAGTCGTCTACTTACAAAGTCAGCAAGACAGCAACTGCAGATACCAGATCAGTAGCCGGGTTCCGTGTCTTTTTCAGTTATTTCAAATCAGACGAACTGCGGAACATCGTAATAACTTATAAAAGTCAACATTATCATAAAGACAAGCCATCAGCCGAGTACTTACGATGTTTGCTGTGATGCAACACAACGCATTATATAGCGAGTATCACTGCCATCCGAAAACGTATAGTATGATGTCAGAAAACTCATAATAAAACCATCTTCACCGATTTCATGTTATTTTATTAAATTTAATCCCATTTTCATTCATCAAAACTGTTTACAGTAACATCGGAGAAAACGTGTGTGAAATGGCATCACCTTATTCTATACGCGTACCACTTCCGCATACCTTGTTCATGAGGGTCCGCTTTTCGCACCTACCGCGATAGCACCAATTTCAAAGTATTTTCAGCAATCACGAACAGATTACCGCCTCGTCATCCAGGGACTCCAAGATCCGCGTTATTGACTCATTGAAGTCATATTTCACAATTAATTGCCAATATTTTGTTTTTACAATCATCAAAGTGGCAGGTACCGCGGGAAGTCAACGGTGACTTGTCAAACTGTCTCATACGTAAAATGTATCCACCCAAGTAACCCAAAGTGCTGAACCTATGTTAATTATTATGTTAAATATATTCGTAGAAACATGCATAATACTAAAACCACAGCGATATATATTATAGAATAACTGCTTGAGATATAAATTATTAGGTAATGGAACAGACATTCTTTGATGTTATATTTTCAGATCGTTTTTAACTGAATCACATTTGTACACAGCTGATTATTATTTCCGGCTTAGTTGAATAACAGCTAGCATAACAGGAAGGACAACTGAATTATGTCTAGTGATGTTTAATTTGAATGCAGGTTTCCTATACACATATTTATTTTAATTTACAAAGTTTGTTTTTTCACCCCGACGATACGTTATAGTTTTGACTGGGCACAATACACGAAATAGCAGTTCTGTTATGTATTTGGAAAATACATTTTACTTGGCCTCTATTCCGGGATATGTAGAACGTTATTTTGTCTCATAACTCGGGGGGTCATCCATGGACCCCAAGACCGGGGTTACGGCGAGGGATGACTGCAACTCTGGGTATGGATCTGGTGGCTTTTCTGTCACAGTTCTTAGGACTTATGTTTGTTTGTTGTTGCTACCATCTCATTACAAGCTATATAAGAACAATGAACATTTAACGGCCAATAAACAGAGAAATCAGCATTCTCGAGCTAAGACATATTTGTTTCAGAAAGGAGAAATACATTTCTGAGTGAACTTTAAAAGATATTTTGAATGAATCTGAAAACTGAAAAATATATAATAATTCTGGAATGTGCCAAGATTGTGTAGCAGTACTTCCCCAAGTCTCTAAATGTTTAACCGATTGAAACGAGAGATAGACAATGATTTAGAGCAAGGACAATGATCAGTCACACAGACTGTAACTGTCTTATGGCAACTGTGTTGTGCTAATTTGTTTAATTTATTTGTCTATGATATCATCAATGGAGTCACATTAGACAACATCTGATTTGTGTGTTGTTGTTTGTTTTTTTTTTAAAGCATGAACATTTTCTGGGACGTGGTCATTTAACTGCAGTAAATGCTGATGTGATGTTAGTGACTTTTAATCATGCTTGGATACCTGCTATTTTGCCACACAGCAGCTGTGAGCTCCAAGGTTCCAATGATACTTTAATTCTTCTATCTTGTCATGAAACGGACAGTTTTGTTCTTTCAAAATAACAAAGATTATGGTTATTTTTTTTCCATGTTATTAAACAATGTAAGGTTTGGCTCTTGTTGTCAATTTTCTGCATTATGATCATATTTCATATGCCGAACTGAAACGGAGCGAACCGAAAGCCTTGTACCGCAATACGTACCGTACCGTGGAAAGAGCGTACCATTTCACCCCTAGAACAGAGTATCACAAGAAGCTTGGTGTCAAGCTCAATGTCATGTGGAAGGGTCCACTGGTTTAATTAAAGTTGATTTCATTTGTTCATAACTGATGGAGCTCATGTTTGGTGCCGCAGAATCACTGCAGATGCTCAAAAGAATATCTTGGAGCATGTACTGTTTGGCTGGGGTTCATTGATGTTAATGGGGTGCCTCTCACATGACTAACCTTACTTTGTGATGATCAGACAAAATCGGAATGGACAACAGTACATTAGGGTTGTTGTAACCCATTTTCATGACCATCTTCTTCGTTAACAACAATGCTACGCCACATTGTGCATGTGCCAACATGTCTTGGGTTTGCTCAAGTTTTTACTGAGAAAGTCAGTAATGTTGGAACATCAAATAAACCTAATCATGCATGCTGATATGAATTCCTATTTTGGAATTAATGGGACTTCTTGTGATGTGATTTGCTGCTCATATTTCACTATATCAAGTTTGCACTAATGCAGGTAATATTTTCCTGCACGACAGCAGTTTCATTAGTTTAAATGTCCGGTACTAAACAAGTCTTCTATTGTGTATATCAGGAGAATCAATTACCAAGAATGAAAACAAGTCTGTATTCATGCACATAAATCTGGTGACATGTTATGGAAGGTCACTGTATGATTGATCGAGTGAATATTGCTCAACGCTGTATCAGCAATGTTGCAGCTATTTACAGTGAGAAAATGTCTTCCCGTTTACAATACTCACTGTGTCATATGTTACATGTAATGGTGGTATCATCAGGAGGAGGCTGTGGTCTACTGTGCTGATGGCACATTGCCAACAATGCCTTTGAGTTCATTGGTCTGATGAATGTCGCTATCTTCTACATGTTACTGGCAGCCAGTCACTTCACTAACTTCTTGAATGCCAATCAAACAATTAAAACGAGACTGGGGATATGAACCCCCACCGAACATCTTTGGGACTATTTTGGACACCAAGTTCGAGCTAGAAATCTGCCTCTTCAAAATCTGAAGGAACTGACACAGGAAAACTGATGAATGGCAGAGGATTCTGACACTGTAAATTTGATGCTTCATTACCAGTATAAGAGAAGAATACAGGCGGATGTTATCAATACAAGTTGTAGCTACATCTGGTACTGATGTGATCACCAGTTGTGTTTCATACAATAACAATCATTATTTGAGAACTGTGTGACATACTTTCTGGCATTCGTGTTGCATTCCTCTCAGATTGCAAGTAAAATCTCACCAAATTTAAAATTCAGTACTGTTTTTGTTCCATTTAGAGTAAAATATGTTAGATTTACCAGTTTTTCCTATTAAAAGAAACAAAGGGTGGTGCTATATGATGCTCATATGTACGCATGTTATTATCTAAAGAAACTGTTCAATGAAGAACCTTCACTTTATCATTTTATGCCATTTGCTGGAGAACACTAGATGCAGGTTTTCAGCATTTTCACTTCGTTTTGACATAAGACTGTTGCTTGCACCATGATGGTGGATGGACTGGCTGGTTAATGGTTTGAAGTAAACTCCATGTGTCTGAATACTCAGATATCCTATGTACATTACTTTGATTATTTTATATAATACATGAAAATAAAATTATGCTCAAAGCTTAATTTTCTCATTTGTTTCACAAGCATTTCAATTGAATTATCTATCATGAATTTTGTTATGTAGTTGAATAGTGCTTGACTGTAATCCCCAGAATTTGGTGTGGCCTCACCCACATGCATAGGAAAATGACAAAATGTTACTTCTGATATAATGGGTGAATGTAAGAATCATTTTAGATTATTGTGTTTAAATATGATGATGGGTAATAAAAACAAAGTCGTCACAAGGAATGGATCATCTGTCTCTTATGAATTTTATTTTGTAAGTCACTCAGGACAGACTGTCTATTTGTCTTCTGTAATTATTGTTAATGTTCTCTACTCTCCTTAGCATTGTATATTTAAAACACATGAAAAAAAATCCCAAACAAACCCAAGTTATATTTAATTTCTTGTCTAAAAGATCTGCTTGTCATTTTTAAGCCATTTTCCAGTACAGGTAATGCAAACAATTGTCCCATGATAATGTAGCTCACGTGGACAGCAGTCCAGAGTAAGAATTTACAAAGTAGCTATCAGTGTTGACTTTCAAATATTTTTGGATAAATACTGATGAAACCCAAAAATCATAAAGAGAAACATACATGCCAAAGTTCAGCTAACGACGTCTTGAAACCCAAAACAACAACATTGCATA
This sequence comes from Haliotis rubra, assembly GCF_003918875.1. Lineage (NCBI taxonomy): Eukaryota > Metazoa > Mollusca > Gastropoda > Lepetellida > Haliotidae > Haliotis > Haliotis rubra. The sequence goes on from NW_025766137.1 coordinate 636,513, forward strand.
CATGGTTAAATGTGTGAAACCAACCTTAAATGGTAAATAACAATTAACAGTACCAAGCTTTTCCTGTTTGGGTTCAATGATATTTGGTGCTTCCATCGGTCTTATGTTACACAATGGATGCATGTAAAGGATTAATACCTTCTGTAGACAACTGAAAGCATTGTTAAAGTTGTAACTAATAACACTTAGTTGACATACCTTGTGGACCAATGAATGAGCATACAAACAAGAGTCATCAGAAGATGACATATACCCCCGGCCCCCACATCTTTGATAGAACGAATCATCTGACAGTTACTTAAAGTCCAGCTTGATTTTCGACTAAGTGCAAATCGTTTCCATGGAAATCATGAAAAACATAAATGACAAAAATCTGCAAATAGCAAAAGGCACCACTTCAAGATCTGCCTCACATATCTGCCACGTTTTACTGAAAGATATTAAGAAGTTTTCGAGTTGTGCTCTGGAAACGAAAACTATCCCTCCCTTTTGGGACTAAGTCTGAATCGTTTCTTTGGAAACCGGGAAAAATAAAAATGCCAAAAGTCTGCAAATAGCTGAAGGCATAACTTCAGGATCTGTTTGATATATCTACCAAGTTTTGTTGAAAAATATTGAACGGTTCTTGAGTTATGCTCCGGAAACGAAGCCAACCCCTCCCTTTGGGCCAAAAATCTGCAAATAGCAAAAGGCACAACTTTAGGATCTGTTTGATATATCTAAAAATGACAATAATCTGTAAATAGCAAAAGGCACCACCTTAGGTTATGTTTGACATATCTACCAATTATTGTTGAAAAATATTGAACAGTTCTTGAGTTATGCTCTGGAAATGAAGCCCACTGCTCACTTTTGGGACTAAGTCCGAATTGTTTCCATGGAAACCAGGAAAAATAAAAATGCCAAATATCTGCAAATAGCAAAAGGCACCACTTAAGGTTCTGTTTGACATATCTACCAAGTCTTGTTGAAAAATACTGAACGGTTTTTGAGTTACGCTCCGGAAACGAAGCCCACCCCTCTTTAAGACTAAGTCCAAAACGTTTCCCATGGAAACCGAGAAAAATAAAAATGACAATAATCTGTAAATAGCAAAAGGCACCACCTTAGGTTATGTTTGACATATCTACCAATTTTTGTTGAAAAATATCGAACGGTCTTTGAGTTATGCTCCGGAAACAAAATGATTACGGATGGACAGACAGACGGACGAGGCGACGACTATATCCCCCGCATTACATGCCGGGGGGATAAAAAGGAGTTCATGTAATTACAAATCCAAGATGGAAGCAAGCTGTCTGAAACAAATATCAGGAAACGCTTACATTTCAGCGAAGAGGAATGAATACTCTTGGTGGCAATTTTTCTTGCTGGTCATTTGTTAGACTTTTTACTTATTTCCACCCTTAAAATTATAGTTTCAATTAAGTATACCCTAGTGTATTGCAAAATTGAGTTTTCTTGCTCTTTACAAATTGAATCTGTAACAAGCACAAGGTACAAGTGGCCCATGTGTTGGGATTTTCAAAAACGGGTTTACTCAGGATGTTAAATATCCTTAGTCAATATTCCAGCTATATAACAGTGCTGTCAGGACATTATGACTCAAAATGCTTTTGAGTCAGCTCATTATGAAGTAACTGGGAAAATATCCTGTTCCAGCATCCTCACAAGACTTTACAAGGTAACCGTGAAGCAGGCCATTTCTTCCCCGGTCTAAACTTTCCTAGAATCTGGCCTAGGCCAAACTTTCCCCATGGAAGTTTTGTCCTAGGATATTCTTAGCCCGGGGAAAGTTTGGGCTACGCTAAAGTTTTCCACCCCCCCAAGGCCAAAGTCCCCCCCCTCCCTGTTTAAACAAGAAGACAAAGTCATCAATATCCCCCGCAACGGCAGAATACTCTTTATGAATAGGTCTGCTGGTTATGATTATGTCAAATGTTTTGGAGTGTATACAGCAAAGTGGAAGGAGAGTATTGAAAGGTTTTTAAGATCTGCTCCAGAGAGAAGCAATACAACCAAATTCAGTTGAAGCCTAACTTGTTGCCATGGAAATGCAACAAGATGACATCCTCATAGTCATAGCCTAAGTCATGAAAACAGCAAAAAATAGAATTCACATATGGGTCTAACCCACCAAAGGCTCATCTAGGGATCATGGTTGACAAGTGTACCAAGTTTGGTTACCCTATCATGAATAGTTTAGGAGATATGCTTCGGACAAAGTGTGATGGATGCACGCACGGACGGATGGAACTAGTTTCTACATTCCCCGCAACTTCGTTGCCGGGGATAACTAGGATATTTTGTTCTGTTTTCTATGAAAAGTGGGGAGATTCTGGTTGAACTAGGCCACTTCTTCCCCTTCCTTGTTCTTATATCAAAAGGGGGAGATCTGGCCTCAAAACGTATGTGAACAAGGAAGACAAAGTCATCAATATCCCCCGCAATGGCAAAATACTCATGATTATGTCTACGAGTTATGATGATGTCAAATATTTAGGTGTGTTTATAGAAAAGTGGAAGGAGAGTATTGAAAGGTTTTTAAAGTTCTGCTCCAGAAAGGAGCACTACCACCAGTTTCAGTCTAAGTCAAACTTGTTCGCATGGAAATGCCAAAAATATTTTATTCAGAAATCCAGAACTACCAAAAGGCACCAGTACACCACCAGACCAATCTATGTGCCAAGTTTGGTGAAGAAACATTGAACGGTTTTAGAGTTCTGCTCCGGAAAAGACAAATGTGCACGGTCCATTTTAATACCCCCCTCAAAACGCGTTGCGGGGGATAATTAGTTCTAGCTCATGATTATTTGATCATTATTGATATATAGGAAGATCAATGATGCAACAACTCATACTTTGTTTCATGACAACATCTGCATCATTAACTATATATACATGCTCTTACATACTTTTGATACTTTGCTTTTATCCTTGCTCTTCTTTTTAATCTAACCTTATATAAGGCTACTGAAACAAAATGTGAACCATGTACATGTTATAGGTGAAGATGAAGATGACCTGTAAATTGTTAATGGAACTTGACATCAACATGAATATATTATCAATGTGTTCACCTGAATATCTATGTCTTGTTTTCGTATCTTGACTTTTTCAATACGAACATAAACATGAAAACAGGGTTGGGGAAGAAATAGCCTATCTAGGCCAGAATCTCCCACTTTTGATATAAGAACAAGGGTGGGAAAGAAGTAGCCTTTAAAGTTGATTCAAGGGTGGGGAAAGTTTGGCCTCGGACAAACATTCCCCGGGGAAGACTAAGCCTAGGGGCGGGAAAAGTTGGGCAGGGGGAAAGTTTGGCCTGTTACACCGGTAAGTATACTTAACTGCTAAAGAAATGCAAGTTGTACATAAAATGTTGATAACTTTAGGAGTGAGTGAGTGAGTGAGTTTAGTTTTACGCCGCACTCAGCAATATTCCAGCTATATGGCGGTGGTCTGTAAATAATCGAGTCTGGGACCAGACAATCCAGTGATCAACAGCATGAGCATCGATCTGCGCAATTGGGAACCGATGACATTTGTCAACCAAGTCAGCGAAACTGACCACCCGATCCCGTTAGTCGCCTCTTACGACAAGATAGTCGCCTTGTTATGGCAAGCACGGGTCGATAACTTTAGGACAACCAGGGACAAGTTGATAATGTCAAGAAATGACAACCGAGAAAACATTTAACAACAAATGGGCATTGATTGTTTGATTAAAGCCAGTGTTTATTGAAAATTCCCATTCCCATCTCTACCAGAAAAACTGAGTCCCTTAAACAGTGTCATTTGTATCGATTAATAGTGAGTTGTCAATGTTGTCTGTGATACAGGCTGCATATCACTGTCTCATTGAGAACAAACATGTTTGGAAGAGGGCTTGAGGATTTCAGTTCTCACACCAAACATATCTTTCAGTCTGATGATGTCTCCCGATCTTGCTCCAACTGACACCATGTCGGATGATAATGAAGAACAAGGCATCAGATGAGCATTAAGTCTGAAGAAGTCCATACAGACCCATGCTGTATAAAAACAAGTGGCGATGTTGCTGGTGGTGAGTCAGTAAGAATGACAACCTTTGATTCCCATCACACTTAGACCATGGTGAACTTTGGCAGCTGACATGGCATGATGTGGACCATGAGTGGTTGCAACTGCCTGTGCTGCTAGCTGCTTATCAGTCATGCTAGCTGCTTATCAGTCATGCAGATGTGACAGCCAAACTTAACAGTCCAGTGTTTGAGCAATGACCCTAGGCCGTCCAGTCTAATGATAGTAGACACTAAATTAATATACCAAATAACTTTGCCACAGAAGCTGATGTTGATTGAGCATGTAGCATCACAATGGCAATGGCAGTCTGGATTTGAGTTAATTGTACGTTTCATGTCATTTTTGAAAGTGTTTTAAATATTTGGCATTTTAAACATGGTGGCTTAAAAAAATTAATAAAGATGTGCACATCATCATGTAAAACTGATTGACTGACTGAGTTTGGTTTTACGCCGCTTTTTGCAATATTCCAGCAACATCACGGCGGGGGCCACCAGAAATGGGCTTCACACATAGTACCCATGTGGGGATTCGAACCCGGGTCTTCGGCGTGACAAGCCAACGCTTTAACCACTAGGCTACCCCACCGCCCCTCATGTAAAAAACATCAAAGAAGACAACAAGAGTTCCTAAAACATCATCATGAACGATGTAAACATGTAAAAGTGTTTCTTTAATCCTTTTCTTGTAAAGGATCAAAACCGACTCCGAGGGCTTTCGCTTTCAAACAAAACCTCAGTTTGTTTTGACCCAACTTACGAACCAACCGAAGATATACTTTAGATATCATTTTAATATTTGGTATTTACTACTGAAATCAACTGGGATGCGACTGGCAGCCAATACCTTGCCTTGCATGCTCAATGCATGTGCACTGCACGCGCTGCCCGTGTACTGCACGTGCGCTGCTCGCACTTCCTGTCCTGTGACAATCACATTCTTCACATTGATCCTTCGTAGCCTAGTGGATAAAACCGACCAGCTTGTAAGTGAAGAGTCGCAGGTTCGAAACAAGATATCGGCACAATATATTGGAAGTTTTCACTTACCGGTATGTGATATTTTATGATTGTATTCAAATTTTGTACAAGTAAAATAATTCAAAGTCAAGGGCTATTCCTCAGAAAATCCCCAGGCAATTCCTCAGAAAGTCCAAGGAACCCGGGCAATTCTGTACAAAATCCCTGTGACCCAGGCAATTCTGTAGGAAATCCCCGGGATTTCTTGGAGAATGCCCGCAAAACTGCCTGCAGAGATTTACTCTGTACAAGGAGAACCTGGCTAGCCAATAGAGTGATATCACTGGAGGTTTATATTATGTTTGCATACATTTCTTTCCAGAAGATATTATTTTGTGCATTTCAAAACACCAAACTTGACTTTCTTTTTCTGGTTAAGCATAACTGCAAGAGAGTTCAAAATAAAAAATTGTAATAAACTTCTGAACAGTGGGCCAGAACAGGTCAATGTTGTGAATCGAAAACAATTAGTGAGAACGCCAAGTATATGTTAGTAGGTATTTTAGTTGTGCAGACAGTCACCTGGTTTTGAGAACTATGACACTTACAATGGGAGGTTTTGTCAAAGAACAAAGAAAGATGAACTGATCAAGGGGCAAATGATTCATATTAACGACATCCACAGAATGGACGTCTTTCCTCACCTCTTTTCTCTCAATCTCAGCCTTTGTATCATCGTCCACATTTCTACTGTTATTCAAAGCTGTTGAACAGAGCAAATAATAAATTTCTTAATATCATGAAGTGGCATGTTCAATAACGTGACATGTCACTTTCTCTGAAGGAAGAATGACTTCCAAATCAGGAAGTCTCATGTCGCTGATGAAATTAAGTAATTCATCCACTTCAAAGGGATGGCCCTTGCAAGGTTTTTGATGGTGATGGGTGGTGTGGGGGTCACCTTCAAGCCAAAAATAAGACCAAAATTAGGCAGAAAAGAGATTATTCAAGAGAACAGCATTTTAATGAATATGTCAAACATACCTTACGTATGACCTCGACTCTGACCAAATAAATAGTTCAGTTCCAAATTCCACTGAACTACAATTAATACTTCTTGAGTTTGACTGAACAAACATACATTGTAAATGAACTTTAGTGGCCTGGACCTTATACACATCTTACAAAACTGCTGGATCTCCACAACTTAAGGAAAGACGCGTATTTACTGATGAATCTTAACAGTGAGTGAGTGAGCGAGTTTAGTTTTACGCTGCACTCAGCTATATTTTTAGCACTTTATTACTGAGAGTAATTGTCTCTTGTATAATAAGTTGAAAAATGCTATCAGCTGTAAGAGTCATCAAAAGATGACATATCCCCCCGGCCCCCACATATTTGAAAGAACAAATCATCTGACAGTTTAGCTGGACTTTTTTATTAAACTAAGTCCAAATCGTTTCCATGGAAATCATGAGAAATATATATGCCAAAAATCTGTAAATAGCAAAAGGCACCATTTCAAAATTTGCCTAATATATCTGCCAAGTTCTGCTAAAAGATACTGAACGCTTTTCGAGTTGTGCACCGGAAATGAAGCCCACCCCTCCCTTTTGGGACTAAGTCCTAATCGTTTCCATGGAAACCGGTGAAAATAAAAATGTCAAAAATCTGCAAATAGCAAAAGAAACAACCTAAGGTTCAGTTTCATATATCTACCAAGTTTTGTTGAAAAATATTGAACGGTTCTTGAGTTATGCTCCTGAAACGAAGCCCACCCCTCCCTTTTGGGACTAAGTCCTAATTGTTTCCATGGAAACCCGGAAAAATAAAAATGCCAAAAATCTGCAAATAGCAAGAGGCACCACTTAAGGATCTGTTTGATATATCTACCAAGTTTTGTTGAAAAATATCGAAAGGTTTTGGAGTTATGCTCTGGAAACGCTTAGATGATTGAAAAATTGAAAATGAGAATGTGTTCAAAGGAATTGTGAAATGTATGTTTTGACAAATATAACCAGACATTATTTCCATTTGATGCCAAAGCATACCAAATAACATTGAATTTTTCCTAAATTCTTGTAACATTTGGTCCAATTTTTAGAACAAATTATTACATAATTATTAAGTTACCAAAATACGATAAATTTGACCCCAAAAAGCATAACGTTTGGCTTTACTTACACAATTGGAGCGGCAAGACAAGAAAAGTAGTTTCAGCTGTAGCGAGCCAATCAGCACATAGCAAACTGTAACGGCCACTAGCAAACAGTGCGTATTACAGGGTGTGATGTAGAGGATACCTCGTCACGCCTTGTTGATTCTGATCGACAAGGTTCAGCCACATATTATGCCTGATACCCAGCGTTCACACACACTTGCCCCTGAAACCAAGATGCTCACTACCCTAATATTTTTCTCGAGTTTTTTTCTCCACGTTTTAACTTGGTTCCAAAACTACTTCCATCGTCTGCTAGACTACACAATTTTAAGGAGATAACTCATGCCTCACTTTTCTCTATCTCTCTCACCAAAGAGTCTCGACCTAAGCTTGGATCGGATCAGTTAGTGGAATGGGTGTAACTTTTAGCTAAGACGATTGTAAAATTGGCGTAACTTGCTAAGATTGATCTTAGTTAAGATCGGTTTGTGGAACGGCACGGCACCCTGCTCCGGAAAAGAGTACTACTACCACCAATTTCTGTCTAAGTCAAACTTGATGCCATGGAAATGCCAAAATTATTGTATTCAGAAATCCAAAACTACCAAAAGGCACCAGTAGACCACCAGATCCATCTGTGTGCCAAGTTTAGTGAAGAAACATTGAACGGTTTTACAGTTCTGCTCTGGAAAAGACAAATGTGCACGGACACCAGAAATGGGCTTCACATATTGTGCCCATGTGGGGAATCGAACCAGGGTCTCCAATGTGACCAGTGAACGCTTTAACCACAAGGCTACCAGCCGCCCCCAAAGTCAAAGGAAAACAAGAGTCATCAGAAGATGACATATCCCCCCGGCCCCCAACATATTTGAAAAAACAAATCATCTGACAGTTACTTAAAGTCCAGCTTGACTTTTTTTAATGACTTTTTTTAAAACTAAGTCCGAATTGTTCCCATGGAAACTGAGAAAATAATAAATCACAAAAATCAGCAAATAGCAAAAGGCACCACTTTGGGATCTGCCTCACATATCTGCCAAGTTTTGCTGAAAGATATCAGGAAGTTTTCCAGTTGTGCTCCGGAAACAAAGCCCACCCCTCACTTTTGGGACTAAGTCTGAATCGTTTCCATGGAAACCCGGAAAAATAAAAATGCCCAAAATCTGCAAATAGCAAAAGGCACCACTTAAGGTTCTGTTTGATATATCTACCAAGTCTTGTTGAAAAATATTGAACGGTTCTTGAGTTATGCTCTGGAAACAAAGCCCACCCCTCTTTAAGACTAAGTCCAAAACGTTTCCCATGGAAACCGAGAAAATTAAAAATGACAATCTGTAAATAGCAAACGGCACCACCTTAGGTGATGTTTAAAATATCTACCCATTTTTGTTGAAAAATATCGAACGGTCTTTGAGTTATGCTCCGGAAACAAAATGATTATGGACGGACAAGGCGACGACTACATCCCCCCGCATTACATGCTGGGGAAAAGGGAAAAAAAAGAAAGATAAAAAGAAAGAAAAAAAAGAAGAAAAAAAGAAGAAGGAAATACAAATTATAATAATCCCTAATAGCAAAAGGCAGTAGTTGACAACCTGGTCTTTGTGTGCATGAAAACCTATTAGTTTTAGAGATGTGGTCAGGACAAACACACCACTATGACTGACTGACTGAGTTTGGTTTTACGCCACTTTTAGCAACATTGCAGCAATATCACGGCGGGGGACACCAGAAATGGGCTTCACACATTGTACCCATGTGGGGATTCGAACCTGGGTCTTCGTCGTGACGAGCCAACGCTTTAACCACTAGGCTACCCCGGCGCCCCCACTATGAGCTTGTTGCCATGAAAACAGGAGTGAGTGAGTGAGTTTAGTTTTACGCCGCAATCAGCAATATTCCAGCTATATGGCCACGGTCTGTAAATAATTGAGTCTGGACCAGACAATCAAGTGATCAACAGCATGAGCTGGGAACCGATGACATGTGTCAACCAAGTCGGCGAGCCTGACCACCCGATCCGCATAGTCGCCTTTTGTGGCAAGCATGGGTTGCTGAAGACCTATTCTACCCCGGATCTTCACAGGTTCCATGAAAACAGGAAACAAATTCCTGTTTTCTCAAAATTCTTAAATAGCCCTTGGTTACTCGGATGGGAAGTCTTTGACGTTTCTTAGCGGTGCTTCAGAAACAAAATTTTGTTGATAGATATAGAGTGTCAGACAGACAGGTGAAGACTACATCTCCCCGCATTATATGCCAGGGAAAAAATTAAAAAAATAATACAATATAGACAAATTCCAATCATGAATATATTGCAAAAACAGAAAACTTCTTGGGACATTATCTTTCCATAATGTGACCTTGACCTTTAACATCACCCACATCATAATAATATTAATAATAATGTATTTATAAAGTGCCTAATATCCACCGTAGAAATGCTCAATGGCGCTGTGACAATAGTGGGCAAGGAAATAGTTCATATAGCTTTTACAGAAAGGCAGCAGTGAACAGATGGGTCTTCAGCAGAGATTTAAAAATTTCTTTCATTGAGGTGAGGTGAAATTGGGTTTAACGTCGTGCTTGAGAATATTTCGCTCATATGACAACGTGCATGCGTGTGTATGTGTATGTGCGGCTGCTTGTACTAGCCCAGACTTAAGCTGGTTTTATAGTGCTAGCTCACCGAGATACCATGCCGCAGTGAAGCATGAATACCCCACTCAGACACAGTATACTGACTCCGAGCCGACCAGTCCTTGTTGTACCCATTAATGCCGAGCGCCAGGCAGGGACCAACAAGTACCATATTTTAACGTGTTTTGGTTTGACGCGGTCGGGGATCGAACCGCGACCTTCCGCTCTCTGGGCGGACGCTCTAACCACTACACCACAGGAGGCGGTCTCTTTAAGTGAAGTGTTCCTGATTTCCTTTGGAAGAGAGTTCCACAGTTTAGGGCTGGCAAAGGAGAAGGCTCGGTCAGGCAGTTGGTTTGGAGACATGTGTTGGGTGAGGAGAGTCAGAGGAGGATCGGAGACTTTGCTTGGGTACATACACGGAGGCGAGATGTTTGAGATAGTCGGGAAAGTTACTGTTGTAGAGGCAGTCATGAGTCAGAATGAGGATTTTGAAGGAAATTCTTCCAGAGATGAAGCCAGAGCCAGTGTAGAGACTGTAGTACTGGTGTGATCATACAGCCAATATTTCCTATAGCCTTCAAAGTAACATCTAACACAAACACAACATATGATAAGTATCAAGTTCATAATTGAAAGTCTATCATAATGGTTGTCAAAACATACTGGTTTTTTTGGCTATTATTTTAATGCTAAACTGGCGATATTCTCGCTATATGACTGCAGAATGTAAATAATTTGAGTGAGTGAATGACTTTTAGTTTTACACCACTTTTAGCAATATTCCAGCAATATCACGGTGGGGGACACCTGAAATGGGCTTCACACATTTTACCCATGTAGGGAATCGAACCCGGGTCTTTGGCGTGACGAGCAAACGCTTTAACCACTAGGCTACCCCACCACTCCAAATAACTTGAGAGTAGAGAATCCAATGACTGACATTGTGAACGACATCAGGCTACAATGGTCAATTCACAAGGAACTCCCCAAGAGATCAACAGAAATTGCGCTTTTTCATGATTTAATCTGAAATTTCAAGAAATTTGAACTAAGTTTCATAATATGATCGAAAACGATACCTGTCAACTTGAAAGATAATGCTGAAATATTTCCTCTATTTTTAAGATTACCTGTAATGTCCGCTTGTTCTGACTGTGGTGACAGTTCTGGAGTGGAGGGAGATTCCACTGAGATGGTCACGTTGGTGGTCTGGGACACTACTGTAGTGCTGTCATTCACATTTTCATTATTTTCTGTGCTGCAGATAAGAAAAAGGTATTTTTCAGACGTTCATTTTCATAAGAGATAAGAAGTGAACACTGTGCAAGAAATGCATTCATGCGATACTGGCTCTAACTTAGATTAGAAACTTATGCAGAAAAGTAGAATAGGATTTCCTGTCTTAGAGTGTAAATTTAACGGCAATAACCCACCAACTAGACAAAAAGCACTATAAAGTGTTGTCAAAGATTTTGTAAACCCAGATTATGTCTTCACTTTTTGTTGTACACCACTGCATGACAATTTTTACAGTGACATCACGGTGGGGGACACCAGAAATGGGCTTCACACATTGTAACTATGTGAGGAATCGAACCCGGTGTAGCAGGCCATTTCTTCCCCGTCTAAACTTTCCCCCGGGGAGAATCATGACAACATCTGCATCATTAACTGTATATACATGCTCTTACATACTTTTGATACTTTGCTTTTATGCAAAGGGTGGGAAAGAAGTAGCCTTTAAAGTTGTTTCAAGGGTGGGGAAAGTTTGGTCTGTTACACCGGGTCTTCGGTCTGATGAGTGAATGTCTTAACCACTAGGCTACCCCACCACCAAATTTTTAACAGCTTTAGGGAGGATGAATGAGCAAAATACGGTCGAACAGCTAAACAAAATATACACGTATCAAATGCATTACGAAAAACATTTTACATTCAATAGAAAAAGAAACAGCTTTCCATAAATGACAAACATGGCTTTTCCTACATGACGTCAAAAGACTACAGAGCCTAACATGAACAAAGAAAAGAGCATAACTCACGAGGAACCAACTGTTTATTCAGGTGTAATACAAATCATGTCATGATGAGACATTATGATAGGAACTACACCATCAAACATCATTATTCACCATTTCAATGTCATGGCTTGTTTTGTGTGTTTGATGACATTAGATTAGAGAGAGAAAACTTTTGTATTTTCATGAATATATTCCCCATCTAACTTTCACTCATTGTGTGAAAAATTTCAGTTTGGACAAGGCATACGCCTGTTTGGCATCAATTTTACTTGAATAAATTCTCAAAAGCATATTTCAAAACAAAAATGTTTTCGATATTGGCCAGGTTTTTGTTCATTATGATGTGGTTATTTCTCTTCAGCTCATCTTAGCATACAATTAAAGATGTGAAGAAAGTTCTCATTGTAGGAAAATCTCATAAGGTTTGATTAATAGCGTACTTGGCAGAGTCCATGTTCAGTTTTTATAATTCTTCGAGAATTAAAAATATAAAGTTGGCTAAACTGTGGCCACAATATTCAAAGAAGGCAAACAAACTGATAAAATCAGATAAAACAGGACGAGTAATTCATGAATAGGAAGGGAAAAGAATGCACCTGGTAAAATTGTTAGATATCACTTTTTTGTAAAACAGGAAATATGGACTGGTGTCAAGCATGACTTTGTGTCAGTTTCTGTTGAATGTACCATTGTAGCTGATGTATTTTTAAGTCCCTAATCCATGCTCTTACCATGCATATTGTAAAAACACTGAGCCAGTGTACACAAACAATATACATAAATATGAACTTAGCTTTTTTTTACATTTTAAACATGTGGACTTTTCAAAGCACAGCAATCAATTTCACATCAGATGATTAACTTCACCTTGACACTTTGCATTGGTGAGAAAGACCATTTGTCATTTGATACTAAAATGTATGAGGACTTCTTATTTATATATTGCAGCCAAGTTTACAACATAAGTAAAATCCATGTACCATAATAGGCATGCTTTGTAAGCTGTCGGACATCAGTTGTGACTGTGGCAACACCCATGTAGGTAAAAGTTCCTGTCCCCATTAATTAATCTATCATGATTTTATCACATGCAGTAGGCTTTGCCCTGTTAGTACCTCTTTCAAGTCAATCATTATCAGTTGACCCTGGTAAACCCTTTCATGCATACCTTTGAGCAGTTAATCCTTGTATGTATATAACTTTATACTGTGCTGTATTTCTTCTGTGTTCATTGACATCAGTATACTTGTACACATTGAAACATCACATGATAACAGAATATAGCTTTACTCCTCCTTAAAATCTTCTAAATTTCTATCCAGTGATGGCATTCGTGTATGCATATTTTCCGAAACAATATGAACGATTGAAGGGTTATCAGCAGCTTTAGAATGATCACTGGTGATTTTATATTAAACAGATGCTGGGACCACTAATGTTACTTTTGAAATTAAATTCTTCAAATATTTCATATTAATATTCAACTTTTACAATATTATTTAGAGTAATTTTGTACACTAAATAATATTGTAAAAGCTGACATACAAATGTGCAAAAAATGGGAAGATCTATTTTGGCCATTTTCAGTAATTTTGCTTTGCCTAAAATGTCAGTGGGGTACATAACAGAAGAGTGGATTTCCCATAGAATTTAAAACTGTCAAAAGCATATATGAGCCAACGATGTCTTTTGAAGTTTATTTGACTCCATAGCCAAAGCTAGTCATTGAAGAAGAGGGAAAAATACGGTATACCATTGCATATTCGATCTGTTTAGCAACCTGATCACCTTATTTGGATACCCCAGCGAGGGGGCCTACTAATTAGGAAGAGGTTTAAAATCACAGAAAACAGTCAATCAGCAGGTATTGCCATGCATTGATAACACTGACTTGTTCCAGGTACACACTTGTCTCAAAGACTCATATTGGTTACTTCATTCAGTTGTTGATTGCAATATGACTTAGTATAGCAATTAAGAGGTTTAAATGTATGTAATTCAAAAGAGCATCAAACACAAACAACCTTTTTCTAGACCTGCATCACACATTTCATCGTTAACATCACCCCTTCCTCAAGACAAATGGTATGTAATGCTGGTTACTTTCATGAACTGGGGGAAGGGCAGGGGCATTCTGCATGCTACATATTTCTGATAGGGGCTGCTTATTGTGTGTGGTACGATGGTGCGGTGTGGTGTTGACGCGATAAATACAGTATTTATCAAACATAGTATTTATGAGATGCTAATCCATATGGTTAATCTCAAGACTATTGTAAACTGACTTGTTAACCAACCTGACCTATGTCTTTAATTAATCACTGTCATTTATATCATGAGATATAAACTCTTCCAAAAAAGAAACGCAAAAGGCAATATTTGAGACAAATTGTGAAGAAGTTTATTCCGGGTAGTTCTGTATGACATTAGTGAAACTTTGCACATGCACTGAAGAACATTCAAAGTCTGCAAAGGTGAGGTCCACGGTCACTAGGTGAAGTTTAACGTCACTCAACGTCAATAATGAGTACCTAAGAATCTCGTCGACGTATCGTTGAGCCGTAAGATTCCCTCGAATGTGCACAAGGTCTGTTCTGGCATTGTAGGCGATGGTAGCCCACATCATGACACTACCACCACCAAATCTGTCAACTTCCTGCACACAGTTCGCTGCAAAACGTTCACCTCGCAGACGGTAAACACAGGTCCTTCCATCCTGCCTACGAAGCATAAAATGTGATTCATCGCTGAACCAAACTTGCCTCCATCGTAGATGAGGCCAAACCCGATGTGCCCGCGACCACTGCAGCCGTGCTTGAAGATGTTGCTGGGTGAGGATGACGCCTCTGACCGGACGTCGAGGTCGGATTCCTGCATCTCGTAGACGGTTGAGTACGGTCTGATCGGAAATCCTACGCAGCCCTGGTATGGTTGAGGCAGTAGACGTCACAGTGGTGGTCCTATCCCGAAGGTGACGTAACCGGATGTAGCGATCTTGTGCGGACGTGGTCACACGAGGTCTGCCGGATCTGGGATGGTCACGAGTTGATCCATGTTGTTGGTGACGATTCCATAGCCTTGTGATGGTGCTTGGGTGGACATTCACAACTCTGGCAACATCTGATCGAGATTCACCTGCTTCCAAGCGACCAATGGCGTTGTTGCGCGTTGTGACTGACTGACTGAGTTTGGTTTTACGCCGCTTTCAGCAATATTCCAGCAACATCACGGCAGGGGACACCAGAAATGGGCTTCACACATTGTGCCCATGTGGGGATTCGAACCCGGTTTTCGGCGTGACGAGCCACGCATTAACCATTAGGCTACCCCACCGCCCCCTGTTGTGTTGTGCTTCATTCAGTCTGGGCATGACTGGTGGCTTAACTCTGAGCTATGGAAACCAAAACCTGTCACTTTTATAGTGATTTTGCTCATGTTGCACGTGCAGAACATGAAGATCTCTCAAATTTATTGGACACGAATGCGGTTAGGTGAAAATTTTGATGTTTTCATCTGTTTTCACAGTCAACAACTTTTATTGTCATTTTTTTTCTGATCAACACGTGTAACATCACATACTATGAGCTTGTAACGTTATTACATATATTTCTTTAAAATTAAAAAAATATCCCTTTTGCGTTTCTTTTTTTGAAGAGTAGATTATCCCACTAATCATGTCGTGACCAGGCAACATAACTGTCAGCATTTATCCATTTCAACATTTGTATTTACTGTCAGTATTTTTACTGGTATTCCAACTGTCTGCACAAGAACAATGGTTCTGCTAGAAGCATATGCCCCGAGGTGGATGGAACTGTAACTTACGAATGAGCTGCAAACTCTTATCATCCATAGGTTTGTGATGCCAGGGAAGGTTTTTGTTGCATAGTATGTGTCTTTTGTGTTTACCAGTAGTAAGCTAAATCTATAGATGCATTATAGTCAAGCAGAAACCCAGATGTAAAGAGTGTATTTCACTTACACTATCTCTCTAACACTATCAACTGTGATATCGCCTGGGGAGTCGGGCCTAGCACTGTCACAGAGACCTTGTGTGATGTCATTTGTGTCATACTCCTGGCTGTCATCCGTTCCATCTTCCCTGCAAAATACCAACATCATACCTTATTCTTAACACACAACACCAAACAAACAGTATGTCTTGTGCTGAACTTGATGTATGTGTTCAAGCTATCTATGACATCTTTGAGAGAAAAATCGGAGCTTTGGGAAATGCTGGGAAAACAATATGAAATTCAAACTAAATGTTTGCAAAGATTCATAAAAAAACCCAAGAAGACAAAGTCATCAATATCCTCGCAACGGCAAAATACTCTTCATGATTATGTCTACGAGTTATGATTATGTCAGATATTTAGGTGTGTTTATAGAAAAGTGGAAGGAGAGTATTGAAAGGTTTTTAAAGTTCTGCTCCAGAAAGGAACACTATCACCAATTCAGTCTAAATCAAACTTGTTGCCATGGAAATGCCAAAAATATTTTATTCAGAATTCCAAAACTACCAAAAGGCACCAGTACACCACCAGATCTATCTATGTGCCAAGTTTGGTGAAGAAATATTGAACGGTTTTAGAGTTCTGCTCCGGAAAAGACAAATGTGCACGGACGGACGGACACACGCCATTTTAATACCCCCACAAAACGCATTGCGGGGGATAAAAAAAAAGTAACTTGTATTAACATTCCCCATAATCTAGATAAAGGCTCCAATTCACTACACATCACAATTGATGGTATAACAGTATCCTACTTTACTTCCAGTTTCAGGGTGAAATACTTGCTAACTACACCCTCTGAGCAAACGTTCTCTTTCGAGTACCATATTTACTAGAACTCTCCTATATTATCAGTATACCGCAATGCACTTTTCAAACAAAATTTTAACAAGTTTTGTGATTATCTCCATGGTTTCAGTTAAGATTTACAGACTTTCATTTACCTCTGATGTTTCCCTTCATAACTGACAAAACAGCATACTTCACATACTATAAATTATATGAAATATACTCAAAGGTAAAAGTTATTGTGATTGACTTGACGTAAGATATGTGAATTAACAACCTATATTTTTATGCGACTTTTACATAATGCAAGAAAATTATTCCACAATAGGATTGCAAATAGCACATTTTAAACTTTTCTGGCGGACACATGCTAAAGAGGTCAAATTGAGAGAACAGTCAAAATGAAATTCACACAGTCAATAACGTGTATGTCCACCATGAGCATTGATGCATACTTGACACCTGCGCCTCATAGAACCAATTTCCACTGATGACAAGCAAATGTGTACATCCAGCATTAGTTATCCCACCCCAAACCATCACTCCATCACCGCCAAAACAGTTAGCCTCAAGGACACAGTTCCTAACATAACGCTCACATTGCCCGTAAACTCGGGGACGGACCTCAGTGCAGTGCAAGAGGAATCTGGACTTATCAGTGAAGAGAACATGACTCCACTCATGTGCTCTCCACTGCAGATGTCTGCACCACTGCAGCCCGACGCCAGTAAATGGTCACATATGGTATATTTGGGATTACACTATTAGTAAAGTACAGATTCTAGTACTTTTTTGGGTTGAGTCCCATCCAGGATTTGAACCCACACCCTCAGAGTCAGGCACCTAATCGCCAGCACACAAAGTCAGACACCTAGACCGCTCAGCCACCGCGGCTTCCACAAAGATGTGGGTTCGAATCACGGATGGGACTCAACCAAAAAAGTACTAGAATCTGTACTTTACTAAGTGTAATCCCAAATATAACATATGTAACATTTGACCTCTTTCTAAAATGGCATTGTGTACTTCATAGCTTTCGGCAGTTGGAGCCGTGCCAATTAACACTTATCAGAAGGTACACAGGGTCCGCAGTCTAGACTACCAGTTGACCAGTCCTTGTTGTACCCATTAATGCCGAGCGCCAGGCAGGGACCAACAAGTACCATATTTTAACGTCTTTTGGTATGACGCGGTCGGGGATCGAACCCGCCACCTTCCGCTCTCCGGGCGGACGCTCTAACCACTACACCACAGAGGCGGTCACTTTACTAAGAAAGTGTATTCCCAAATATAACATGTTACATTTGACTGACTGAGTATGGTTTTACGCCACTTTTAGCAATATTCCAGCAACATCACGGCGCGGGGGACACCAGAAATGGGCTTCAAACAGTATACCCATGTGGGGATTCGAACCCGGGTCTTCGGCGTGACGAGCCAACGCTTTAACCACTAGGCTACCCCACCGCCCCTGTTACATTTGACCACTTTCTAAAATGGCATTGTGTATTTCACAGTAAATGGTCCTTGGCAATATCCTGTTGACACCAGAAACTGTTCGGGCTGTCAGTGAGGCTGGTTGGAATCTTTGGTGCAGATGGGATCGAATTAAACGATCTTTGCATGGCGTGGTTACAAGTGGACAGCCACCTTGGGGACGGTCTGCAACGACGGCGTTTTGTTGATAACATCTCGACAAGCAGCATATGGTGTTCCTGTGCACATTAAACTGCTGTGCAACATTACGCTGTGGTGTTCCAGTTTCAAGCATTCCAATGGCTCAGCATCTTTCATATTTAATTAACCTGTGGCATAGAGAAATGCAAGCAGATTCTTCCAAATTTGTGTTTTTCAGACCCATCGACATCTAAACAATGATTTGGGTAACAATGACTTGAGGTTCAGAGCCACATTTTTAAAGGGCATGTTTTATGCCTTTTTTCCACCGACTTCATGAAAGCACAAAAAACTCATGCAAAACAAAAACTATCGACAGGGCCCTGTTTGCGTTATGGATAAAGTTTATTATGAAGAATATAAAAATTCATCATAAGAATTTTCTCATATATATAACAGATGTGTTGATCTCACTAACTTTTGCTTTTGAGTATAGAAAGAACCTTGAATTATTCAACCTATTTTTGAGATTGATGTCATCAAAACAATATCATTTGGTTTCAGAAATCCAAAACTACCAAAAGGCACCAGTACACCACCAGACTTGTGCCAAGTCTGGTGAAGAAATATTGAACGGTTTAAAAGTTCTGCTCCGGAAAAGACAAATGTGCACAGACACACGGACTGACGGACGGACGGAGTGCACTTTAATACCCCCCGCAAAACGTGTTGCAGGGGATAAAAAATCCTGACCATAAACCAAGACTCTCCATACCAACATTTATCGCTGGAGAAAGAAGGTATCAAAATCTAAAGAAAGGCGCAGCCATTAACAGAGATCAAGGCAACAATCAGCCCAGTGAACAACATCTTCCGAAATGAACTTGTTGATTGCCTCACTGCTTGTGTCCCAATTGCCAGCTTCTTGTCTTCACTACACCTTTTGAATATTAAACTGAACTTCATTGAACCCCCTCCTGCTAATGTGATTGGCTTTATGATTTAAATGTTATCTTTGTTATCTATAGGATTATGTCATTACTTAGTGATTATATTGTTACCTTTATACATTCATCCCACCTTGTGCTGTGTAAACATGATTTGTACAAATATACACATGGAAAAAAGTACTGCAATACCCAACACTTTTAACAGAATCAATATGTTACTATAAACCATTGGAAAGGAGCTTATCCGAACCCCAAATTAACTTACCCGGTAATATCTGGATAAAATGACTGCAAGGAATACTTAATGGCAAATCCAAATGCAAAAAGATCAGTGTATTCAGAGAAGCAAACATTGCCAAAAATTCGAACAAACCTGCAGAGGTTTCTGATTCTTTGAAAAGGTTCCTCCTTGGGGTACTTACAAGCATTAAAATGTCCATCTTAAAATCCTCCGACAGTTGTAACTATATTTTTCAATAAAATATTTATAAAACAAAAAACTCGTAGCAGGTAAGTCCAAACGTAAACCTCGTACCTCACTTTTCATGCTGAACGTTATCAGACAGAATGAGGGGAGGTGGGCGGTGCTACCACAAGAAGGACTTTTCAAAGAATCTGAAACCCCTGCAGGTTTGTTCGATTCTTTTTCAAAAGAGATCCTCCTTGGGGTACTTATAAGCATAAGACAGAATCCCATAGACAGAGTCGGGAGTGGTATTCTATCTGGCACACTAAGCCCCTTGCTCAGCAGAATTTCCCAATCGACGAAGAGAGAGAAAACACACTTACCCTGTCACCTGACCACCGCTGTCAATCAGGCCGGTTCGTGGCTAGGGGGAGGGTCAACAGCTGCCAAGCTTATTAGCCTGATAGGCTGAGAACAGATCAGAAAACTCCACCTCCCAACCTATGAATTTGAGTGTGGAGGCAGTAATTGACATGATACCTAGTCCCACATCAAACCCAGTAAGCTAGGCATACTGATGGTGAGTAGAAAGGGAACGTTATGATATCGCTAAAGGCGAGACGGGTTATATTACAGATGGACAGACAGTCGAGACTTACAGCTAGCCAGCCCGATGGTCCGGTAAAAATTTAGATGTTATATGTACATCTGAGTCATATATTGGTATCTGGTCTGGTTAAATCCATTTTGGACTGGTAACATTTTGAAGTTACCAGCCCTGATGTCTGGTTGGGGTTTTGGCTCATTTCATACACTGCCTATACCATCACCAAGGGATAGAGAGTGATAAAAACAACCTCACCAAATGGAAATAATGCATAAGTAGACTCAAAAGCTCAATTGTCTAGCGAGTCACGACCCTGCCCATTGGTAAAAACCGCTTGACCGAACCGAGCACGCTCTCGAGAGTGCTTGTCGAGTTGGTAATGTCGGATAAACGTGCTCGGACGACTCCAAATGGCCGCAGAGCAGATATCCTCAATAGGCAGGGCAACAGCATACGCCTTGGAGGTGGCCACTGCCCTAACCGAATGAGCTTTCAAACCTTCTGGGGGAGTTGAACACAACCCATACAAATGTCAGAGACAAGCCACCTAGAAATGGGTCTGCTTGTTCGCCGGAAGGCCAGCCCTACCACCGCCATAACAGCAGAACAGTTGTTTATCCATACAGATAGACGCTGCCCATTTGATATAAGCCTTGTGAGTCTTATGGACATCTAAGACATGAGCACGTAGAAGAGAGGTACCGGACAGACAGACAGACAGACAGGTTTATTAAAGTCTCACTCGTAGTACATATAAAAACATTTATCTAGCCTCATGTAAGAATGTCGAGTTTTGATTGGTTCACGTGATTCTGATAAAATACCATGTACACCCGTCACGATCCACGAGCAGGGCGTACAAAAGTCATTATCCTGCCACGCCTCGGTGACCACGCGAAGTGAGAAAAGCATGCATCGCCAAGCCTTTAGTAACGTGCGCTGAATTGAGGTCAATCGATCAGCTGTTGTCAACATGGCATCTCACATAAATAAAAACAAGTCGATTCGATGCGTATTGTTGTGTATAGTTGTGTGTAAACAATATGCATCGAATCGACTTGTTTTTATTTGATTTAGTAAAAACATTTGGCTAGATAAATGCGTTATCACATCGTGTCGAGGGAAATATGGGGTTTTATCAGTACCTCGTAAGGTTGTATTTCCCGGCTCGGCTTGGGACTCCGGCTCGGGGAATACAACCTTACTCAGGACTGATAAAACCCCGTATTTCCCTCGACACAATGTGATAACTTATAATATAACTTCATATACATATACAATATAAATAAAATATGCTACGATCAGTTGCTCAGCGACTTTTGAGAGACATCTTAAGCATTATTAAAATAAAATATTCATAATATATATATTTACAAAATACAGCTATATAAAATGGTCATGTAAATTAGCCATATAAAATTTCACGTCTTTTAACTAAAATATCATGGTAGGTTTTGGCAATGCTAAAAGCTACATCGGGGCAAGTAAAAATATATGAAAGCCTTTCATGGCATGATAAATCCTTAAAATGAACGTTATTAAGAGCACATTTTTGAATAACATCTTTTCTGATATAGTTTAAAGCTGGACATAAAAATAAAACATGGATTTCATCCTCGACTACATTTTGGCAATTAAAACAAAATCTCTCGTTGTGCGGTATGTTTTCATATCTTCCCGTTTTAACTCTTCTTGGGGCCACTCCACATCTGAACTTTGCTAAAGAACTTCTGTGACCTCGGGGAAGCGGATACTTAACATACTGTTCTGTTTCATATTTTTTTTAAAAAAGTCTCTAGTTTCTCAATTTGTTTCCTCCACGTCACCCCTTTCGTCATTCATCTTCTCTCTCCATCCTTGTTTGTATGCCTTTATCATTGCTTCTTGCACGTTCATGATGAATAGCTTCTTTTCCAGGTGGTGTTCGACATCTGTAAGGTGTTCGAATCCAAGGGATACAAGATGGGTTCTGACTTTAAAATTCCAATTTTTCTTTTTGCTTTTGTTCGCCATTACAAATATCCTCTTATTCAGTCTTCTGCTTGTGGTATTAATGCATCTTATCCAATGTCTTAGCACAGATGTCCAATTCCTCACTTTTGGGGGCAACCATCCCATCTCTCCGTTTATAGCTGAGTTGGGTGCATATTTCCCTAGACCTAGGAAAAATCTAATTGCTCTATGATGAACTGTGTTGATGCATGAGTATTCTGTTGTTCCCCATATTGCAGTGCCATAACTTATAAGTGAAAAGGCCATGGTGTCATAGAGCTTCGTAAACACATTATGGGGCATTCCGCCTAGAGTCTTAAACTTTGAGATGAGCAGTCCCAGTGATCTGTTGGCCGACTTGGCTGCAGATTTGGCCATGGCGTTATAGTCCAGATGCTGAGTTAGAAGCACGCCGAGGTTTTGGTACTGATCTTCAACGTCAATGGTCGAATCACCATATGTAAAATTGTACTTGTTTTACTTTTTGAAGGAACTCTAAAATGGACCACCTTTGACTTTTCCGGGTTGATAGTCATCTTGTTTACTCCACACCATATATTTACTTCATCCAATAAACACTGAAGGTCTTCTGCATTGTCAGCGAGTAGTACGATATCGTCAGCATAAGCCAATACTGATACATGTTCTTCTCTGAACCTTATACCCCTTCCTAATGCGTTTAACGTAGAAATTAAGTCATCTATATATACGTTAAACAGTAACGGCGAAAGCAAACAACCTTGCTTGAGACCTCGTTTTACGTTGAACCATGGCGTACGTAGTCTGTTAACCCGAAAACAGCACCTAACATTCTGGTAGAGAGATTTAAGAACCGTTAACATTCTTCCTCTTACTCCTTTCTCGTTCAACTTCTTCCAGAGAATGTTTCCGTCGATCCAGTCATAGGCCTTCTTGAAATCAATAAAAGCGACAAAGGTACATTTTCTTTCTAGTTTTCTGTTTTCTATAATACTTGTTATAGATGAAATATGGTCCATGGTTGATCTACCTTTTCTAAAACCATTTTGCTCGTCCATTAAAACATCATTCCTCTCCGACCACGCATTTAGACGATCATTCAACACACCACAGTAGACCTTGTAGACAGCTGGGGCTAGAGTTATTGTCCTGTAGTTAAGTGGGTCCAACTTGTCAACCATCGAAGACTTTGGTATTGGCTTAATAATACCCTCCGACCACATTCTTGGGATTTTAGCTGATCTGAAACATACATTAAAATGTTTGTGTAATAGTCCCACAGTTAATTCCCCTTTCAGCAGTTGTGTTGGTATCTCGTCCACACCTGATGCTTTCCCACTCTTTGCTTTCATTAGAGCTGACTTCACTTCTTCCAGACTGATCTCCTCATGTAACTCGGGTTGTGTCACATCATCTTCTGACCCCATGCCATCGTCCGTGACGTCATTTTTGTTTCCCGTCCCATTCAGAAGGAGTTCATAGTCTGATGTCCATTTCGCTAAAACAGTTTCTATATTTGAAGTAATTTCCCCATTTCCCAACCTCACTTCCATTGGCATGCCTTTACGACGTTCTTGACCTACACCTATTCTTCCAATATTTCTCCAGAAATCCTCACTGTTTTGGTCACACATTTCTTCTAAATGCTGGTGTATCTTACTTCTATATAGTCTCTTTTGCCTCTGCACGTCTCTATCGAAATCTTTTCTTAGTTGTAAATAGACTCTTTTCATCTCCAGTTTGTGACTGTTGTCGGCTTTGTTCCACTTTCTCTCTGCCGTGCATAGTTCATTGTCGTCTTCTCTTGTTGCTGCATCCATCCTGTAGATAGATTCTTTTAGTTGGAAGCTTGTCTTTCATTTCTCTATGTATCACATCGATCCATCTGCTGTAGGCATCATCAATATGTGTCTGATCTGCAATCGATAACTCCAGTTTATTGATAATATTACTCAGCTCTGCATGTACGCCAAGTGTCTGAAGAAAGTCCTTTGGGGGTTTTCCTGTTAATATCCTGTCATAGAAGTCTGTAGAGTTATCTTCCTTATCTGTAACATCAGTGTTGCCTACCATACCCAATGTACTACACCATGGAAGCAGTGAATGGTCTAACTTGAGTAAAGCTTCGCCATCAATAGTACCAACACAACCAGCTTTGCTTACCAAATCAGAGGGCAGGGTTACTCTAAAATCACTAAAAAGATGTAATATTCATATGGAACAAAACAGTAATCCACAACAGACATGCCTTGACTACACACAAATGTAAAATCATTTGCACTGGAGTTGCGACCGTTAAGTATACAAAAGTTGGCACTTATCAAAAAGTCAAGATAATGTTTACCGTTGATATTACGTGTGAAGTCACTAACCAGTCGCTCTGGAATGGTGTCTACACCTTCAATATAGTCTGTCTCGTCCCCACAGCGACTATTGAAATCACCACATATAAAACTCACAGTCTTAAACTCATGAACTTGTGCATGTAGTGTGTTATAGAAGTCTTCTGCACTACCAGACGATGGAGGCTGCGTGAAAGCCGGAAGCTCAATAGGCGCCGTTACATGAAAGGAGCCTGCAAACTTAGGATGATAAGAGTCTGGCAAGCGAATACTAACCCTGTCTTTATGAAAGAGTTCAGGATCCGCTGTGTGTATGTCGCCGAACCTCTTGTCAGACGACAAGAAAGGCTGCCTTCCAACTTAACAGCTGGAGTGAAAGAGATGACAGATCGTAAAAGAGAGGACAGGACATCCAATCAAGAACGATTGACAAGTCCCACCGGGGACTAATCCGCTGAACGGATTCTATCCATGCCTGCTAAAAAGCGCAGAGATTGCCGTGGAGTAGCCTCGGATAGTAGACGCGGTTAGACCAGCCGAGACTGTAAAAACTCCAGTACTTCGACTAGATTCGAAGAAAAGCGATCAACAATCCCTCTGCTTCCACACCAGCGCTCATAACAGGCCCATCTATCCTCATATTGAACGTTTGTCGAATCCCTCTGCGAACCCAGAATTGTGTCTGCAACAGCTGGAAACAAAATGATTACGGACAGAGATGGACAAGGCGTCGACTATACCCCAACCCCCGGCATTACATGCTTTGGGGGAGAGAGAGAAAAAAAAAGAGAGAAATGGGGGATAAAAAGGTTCACCATTCCTGCAGTTTGTTCCCTGGCAGATTTTCAGTGTTTTATAAGTTAAAATTTAAACAAGAAGACAAAGTCATCAATATCCCCCACAACAGCAAAATACTCTTTATGAATATGTCTGCTGGTTATGATTATGTCAAATGTTTTGGAGTGTATACAGCAAAGTGGAAGGAGAGTATTGAAAGGTTTTTAAGATCTGCTCCAGAGAGGATCACTACTACCAAATTCAGTTGAAGCCTAACTTGTTGCCATGGAAATGCAACAAGATGACATCCTCATAGTCACAGCCTAAGTCACGTTTCCATGGAAACCGCAAAAAAATAAAATTCATCTCTGGGTCTAACCCCCAAAAGGCACATCTAGGGTTCATGGTTGACATTTGTACCAAGTTTGGTTAAGCTATCACCAATAGTTTAGGAGATATGCTTCGGACAAAGTGTGACGGACGCACGGATGGACGGAACTTGTTTCTATATCCCCGCAACTTCGTTGTTGCAGGGGATAAAAAATTGATAGTTGTTTGCTGTTTTATATCCAACAACAGTCACCCACCATCTGACACGAGTAGGCCAGAGCGACTAAATACTGAATGTGTGATTGTACTCATTGAAATTACAAGCTCTTGTGGTTGGTAAAATCACCATCATACGAATTAGGAAACCGTTAAATTGTGTTGTTTTTCATACCGTTTTCTATAGTACTATATCGTGGTTCGTACACAATTCCATTAGGCTTGAGGAGAGTTTGGTTTCATGTCGCATTAATACAGATCAGCTGATATAAATATGTAACCACTTACATAAGAAGATGTGGTTTGAGTTCTTAAATACTGGTTTCTCTGTTTAATAACAAAATGGGTAATAAATAGAATAACCCACGAGGTACGAGTGATTATGGGAAATATGTCCCTCATGAAATTAATGTTCAAGTCCCTCGCTAAGGCTCGGGACAGTGAACATTAATTTCACTCGGGACACATTTCCTGTAATCACTCGTACCTCATGGGTTATTCCCTAAATATATATATAATACCAGTATAGGTATTATTTCAGTTCAAAATACATCCTGCATATCCCATCTAATTGTACATATGAACAGTTGAATTTCCAATGCTTCCAATTATGTTACACCCACAATACATTGAGTATACATACTGCTTTGACACTCCTGTATCAAAAGCTTCAGCCTGTGGTTCAGGTCTCATGCCATCTTTGAGTTCCAGCATACATATTGGCTCGATGACAAAGCGAGGACATAATGTTACTCTTGTAAACTCTGATGGTGAGTGGAGGTATAGTCCCTGGCCTTCCTTTGTGAATACAAATGAAGAAATGCCACTGAAACAAACAAAAAATAGACTAAGTATCAACAGGGTTTCAACTACTAACCTCTAATTTATCACTGCAATGTTTATGTCTCACAAGTGACGTAGATATAAAATTGGTCAACAGAACAGAGATGGCTTAGCATGATTGGTTCATGTCATTACACATGTGAATTACTGCCTGGAATTCAAAGGTCCACACTTGTAGGCAAGGCATTAATCTACCAGTACATGTAATGTACTGCACACGTAAAAGTGATAGATGTACGACAAGAGTGAATTACAGAGTCACTGTACACATTACACCAGTATGTACCAACTCAGACCATGCTGGGTCTGGTACATAATAAACAAGAAGACAAAGTCATCAATATCCCCCTCAATGGCAAAATACTCTTCATGATTATGTCTACGAGTTATGATTATGTCAAATATTTAGGTGTGTATATAGAAAAGTGGAAGGAGAGTATTGACAGGTTTTGAAAGTTCTGCTCCAGAAAGGAGCACTATCACCAATTTCAGTCTAAGTCAAACTTGTTGCCATGGAAACACCAAAAATATTTTATTCAGAATTCCAAAACTACCAAAAGGCACCAGAACACCACCAGATCTATCTATGTGCAAAGGTTTGGTGATGAAATATTGAACGGTTTTAGAGTTCTGCTCCAGAAAAGAGCACTACCACCAATTTCAGTCAAAGTCGAACTTGTTGCCATGGAAACGCCAAAAATATTTTATTCAGAATTCTAAAACTACCAAAAGGCACCAGTACACCACCAGATCTATCTATGTGCCAAGTTTGGTGATGAAATAGTGAACGGTTTTAGAGTTCTGCTCCGGAAAAGAGCACTACCACTAATTTCAGTTTTAGTCAAACTTGTTGCCATGGAAACACCAAAAATATTTTATTCAGAATTCCAAAACTACCAAAAGGCACCAGTACACCACCAGATCTATCTATGTGCCAAGTTTGGTGAAGAAACATTGAACGGTTCTAGAGTTATGATCCGGAAAAGAGCGCAACCACCAATCTCAGTCTAAGTCAAACTTGTTGCCATGGAAACGCCAAAAATATTTTATTCAGAAATCCCAAACTACCAAAAGGCAACAGTTCACCACCAGATCTATCTATGTGCCAAGTTTGGTGAAGAAACATTGAAGGGTTCTAGAGTTATGCTCCGGAAAAGACAAATGTGCACGGACGGACGGACGGACGGACGGACGCAGGGACGGAGTCCATTTTAATACCCCGCGCAAAACGCTTTGCGGGGGATAACAAGAAGACAAAGTCATCAATATCCCCCGCAATGGCAAAATACTCTTAATGATTATGTCTACGAGTTATGCTTGAGTCAAATATTTAGGTGTGTATATAGAAAAGTGGAAGGAGAGTTCTGCTCCAGAAAAGAGCACTATCACCAATTTCAGTCTATGTCAAACTTGTTACCATGGAAATGCCAAAAATATTTTATTCAGAAATCCAAAACTACCAAAAGGCACCAGTACACCACCAGATCTATGTATATGCCAAGTTTGGTGAAGAAATTGTGAACGGTTTTAGAGTTCTGCTCCGGAAAAGTGCACTACCACTAATTTCTGTTTTAGTCAAACTTGTTGTCATGGAAACGCCAAAAATATTTTATTCAGAATTCCCAAACTACCAAAAGGCACCAGTACACCACCAGATCTATTTATGTGCCAAGTTTGGTGAAGAAATAGTGAACGGTTTTAGAGTTCTGCTCCAGAAAAGAGCACTACCACTAATTTCATTCTAAGTCGAACTTGTTGCCATGGAAACGCCAAAAATGTTTTATTCAGAATTCCAAAACTACCAAAAGGCACCAGTACTCCACCAGATATATCTATGTGCCAAGTTTGGTGAAGAAATATTGAACGGTTTTAGAATTCAGCTCCGGAAAAGACAAAGGTGCACAGAAGGATGGACGGAGTCCATTTTAATACCCCTGCAAAAAACGAGTTGCGGGGGATAACAAGAAGAAAAAGTCATCAATATCCCCTGCAATGGCAAAATAGACTTCATGAATATGTCTACGAGTTATGATTATGTCAAATGTTTTGGGGTGTTATATGGAAGGAGAGTACTGAAAGGTTTCAAAGTTCTGCTCCAGAAAGGAGCACTACCACCAAATTCAGTTGAAGCCAAAATTGTTGCCATGGAAACGCAAAAACCCCCCATTTTATTCAGAAATCCAAAACAGCAAAAGGCACCAGTTCACCACTAGACCTACCTACCGGTATGTGTGAAATCTGGTGATGAAACAGTGAACAGTTTTTAAGCTCTGCTCCGGAAAAGAGTACTACCACCAATTTCAGTCAAAGTGAAACTTGTTGCCATGGAAACGCCAAAAACACTTTATTCAGAAATCCAAAACTACCAAAAGGCACCAGTACCCCACCAGACCTATCTATTTACCACGTTTGGTGAAGAAATAGTGAACAGTTTTAAAGTTCTGCTCCGGGAAAAGAGCACTAGAACCAATTTCAGTCTGTCAAACTTGTTGCCATGGAAACGCAAAACATATTTCAGAAATCCAAAACTACCAAAAGGCACCAGTAGACCACCAGATCTATCTATGTGCCAAGTTTGGTGAAGAAATAGTGAACGGTTTTAGAGTTATGCTCCGGAAAAGATGTGCACGGACGCACGGAGTCCATTTTAATATCCCCCGCAAAACGCGTTGCGGGGGATAAAAAAACCATTCAAATGAAGCCTTTGCTGAAAATGAGATAATTACATATTCAACATATACTGCCAAACTGTTCTCTATTACAAATATAGCTGTAATTTGATGTTCAAGATGTAATTATTGTTATCATTGACATTACATACACCAGTACTACAAATTTATAAATTTTTAAAATCATTCCTTTGTACCAAATTGAATAAGGAATACTTCTATTTAATTGTTTACTTCTTTAGACAATCAATTAATGTTAAATGGAAGTTACAAATGAAAAGTGTGTAGTTTTGCCAGAATTCAAACATCCAAATTGTTGTTGTTTTTGTTTGAAGAGAGTAAGAAGTTTGATTCTCTGACAGCACATTCCTGAAAGTAATTATCTCATTGTCAGGAAACATCTACTAGTACTTCAGAAACATTTAATAAATTTTTGAAGACTTTTTACATGACCCTGCATATTCTGAGTTGGAACCACATTCAATTAATTCCTGCAGTGCAGCAATGCTATACCATGGTAGAGGGACTTGGTGAAATATTCATTAACATTCTTCCACTGACTTTGGAGCTTTGTAACAACTTTGCAAAAGAATTGTGTGTTCTAGATGAAGGAAGATGAATTGTGTTTGACATTTTACACAGGTTACTCACCGATTACTTCACATCATTCTTGAATTAAGACTGACATGACTTTAACAACATACTCTACTTAAAATCAATGTTTGGATTTGTCTTGGTGTACACAAACATTTTACAAGTTTACAGTAAATTGCATAGTTAATTTAATCATTATATATTAGTCTTGTATGGTTATTTACTGATTTAACAATCTAGCTCTGTATGTACAGATTTTTGGGTTAGACTGGGATGTCACGAGTTGATAAAATTATAAAACCCTGAGAAATGAATATAGTCATTGGGTCTCATCGCCTTTGACTATGACATGTGCAAAAGGAATTCATCAGTACTATTTGGAAGAGGTCCATGACTTGCCTTTTTATGAAGACTACAAATGAGTGAGTGAGTTAATATTTAACGTCACATCGGCAATATTTCAGCCATATCGTGATGTCGACTACAAATGAAATAAAGCAGAGGATAAAGCTGTATGCCCCTCTTGACAGACAATCATTAGTATGTACATAAAGAAAAGAATGATATAACACATTTGACAATGGAAACAACATACTTGATATCTTCTTTCCTGATGGCAGGAGCAACCATCTGTTGCCTCAGTGTTGTGATGCCATAAACACTGACTTCACCAAGGTTGCTGAGACAAGCAATGTCAAACTCACTGTAATTGTCAGCTGCAAATAGATATAGTATGACCAGAAATTATTGAGAATTTTAGGAATATGTTTAATTGGATTTCTAGTATAAACAACCTTGACCAGCTATCAAGTGCTTGGCTTCATTCAAGAGAGACAACTCCGTTAATCCTTTTTCATTAGTTTGTGAAGAGTTATCCCCTTTGTTTTCTTGCTAGCAGACGACATTTTCAGTGATCCTCAGTATGGTTGATTTAGAGAAGAGGAAGTTGATTTTAGAATATTATAACAAGGACATCAGATCAGCTAAAGTGATTTCAAGTAGAACAGGCATCCCTTTGTCCACTGTTTAAATTACAATCTTTAAATTCTAAATAATTTCTGGTTGTACTGTATAATCAGACTCAAATCACCCCAAACACCTGGAACTCTTAAGCAATATATAATATTATCAAAAAGATTGTGCCCTCAACTCATCCCAAATTAGCCCCCAAGTACAGCAGATGTAACATTTACAAGATCGTCCTTAAAAGGATCTCCATAGTGTCAAGAACCAGGGTCCATTGTAGAGGGGCTTCTACGAAGGTTTTATCTTGTGACCTACAAAACTAAGGGTCCTTACAGGGAATATAAGGGACCTGAAAAGTAATGGAATGGTGTAGCATACTGTACTATAAGACTTCATGATTACTTTTTTTACAGGAAGTTTATATATTTCCTGTCGAGAACTTGGTACAGTGAATAATACTGTGCATCCTTAGGGGACACAATATACATTTTTTTCAGTGTCCATTCTATACATCTGTGTGTACTGTTACATCTCAGCGATATGATTGTTTGTTGTTTACTGCTACCATTCATTAACTTTCCAGCTATATGATGGCGGTCTGTAAATTAATCAAGTCTGGACCACACAATCCAGTGATTGACATAATGAGCATTGACCTACGCAACTGGGATATGATGATGTGTGAACCACATCTGCGAGCCAGACCACCCTATCCCCACAATGAATTGAATGTAAATACACAATGCCTTTTAGGAAGTGATCAAGTGTAACATGTTCTTCCTCAGTAAAGTACAGATTCTGAGTGAGTGAGAGTGATATTTCAGTTTGAGTCCCATCCATGATTTTGAACCCATACTCTCAGAGTAGGGCTCCTTATTGCCAACATTCAAAGTCAATGATCTTACCCATCACAACTGGCAACTTTGAGTACCTAACAAGTTTAACTGACAGGGCTCCCATCACTGAGAAAGTGTAATCCCAAATATAATGTCACACACAATGATGTCAGTGTTACACCTGTATTGTAGGTATAAATATATACTATGTAATCTGAAGTCTTTGAGTATATGTTAGCTTGTATTTATAGGATTAAATTTATAGGATTTAATATCCGCAAAAAATGGGGGTGTGGTCAAAGCAAGCCCTCCGTTGGTCAACGCTGCTAAATCTGCACATTCTTTAAAAATTCTTGGGAATTTTTACTTTCATCGACTGCTTGACTTGAAAGAAATGTAAGATTTTTTTCCAGCAATGGCTTCTCAAAAGAAAGCATCATTTGTAAATGTCTCCTTGACAAACATCAACCAACCAGGGGCTTGCTTCGACCACACCCCCGTTTTGTGCGGATGTATCATCAGCCATTTGTGTCAAGATCGTTTAGTTGAGAGTCAAAATCGGGTTTCAATCGACTTGCAGAAATAACAATAAAGAATTGGTAGGTGTCATGAGTGGTGCTTGATAGCCCAATCATCCATGATTATGTTTCCATTAAGTTTTAATTGATTGCATGCGATGGTAGCGTAGCGATCAGCAAAGCAGTCGGGTGGGGTGCACCGAAGTGTCCGGCCTTGTCATAATGTATTATACTGTGAAGCATTTCGAGTCGGGGGTCATCTCAAATTTTTGTATATATTTTATAAAATCTTTAATCCACGCAAAGACACGAGGGCCTGAGAGTACAAGTGGACGCGGCTGACAGCGGCAGTGATCAAGACACAAGAGCGCCGCTCATCTTTTGATGTGTGTTAGAAATTTTGGCATACGAATTCACAGAAGCAACATTTTTATGGCCTGACAGCCGCATTATGTATGTGGGTGCAAAGTTACGTTCACTGAGAGTTTGCAACATGTTTTTTCTTGCACTGTGATAAGTCAAGCGTTTGTCACTTGACAAGTTTGCGTGTTGTGCCATGGATTTCATGATGTTTCCAAGTTTATTTTTCCCTACTGGCTGTCGCTTAAACCAAGACTCGCCATCACGAGGGACACCCTTAGAGTGTGAAGCTAAATAGAATGGATGATCATTTGAAGAGAAATTCTGGGGACGGTGGCTACGATACTTCTTGTACAGTGCTACCGGACACCTATCAGGGTCACTCGGTACAGCCCATACTCTCGGGGGAATCCGTCTTGTGTCATTTGGATTAGTACCAGTGCGGGTCTTGGTTTGTCGCTCGCAGTACTCAAGATATTCCTGACCCTCACTGTCAACTTGAAGAGAGACATCTCTCCAGTGCATATTTCTATGTGGAAGGACAGATCTTCAGCCAAAAAACATGGTACTATTCCACCACAATGTGTTAAGAATAGCATCGGGAGACCCTTCTCCGAGTTGACCCACTTCCCAAAGTTTGTTTATTTCGGACTGTGACACGGCCTTGACGGCTTTAAGTAAGTTTCCTTTCCCTTCCGCCTTGACATGCTTTAATTTACTCGTAAACACCTCCCTAGATCGAGCAAATTCGGGGTCAAGTGGTATTGATTTTTGATAGTTCAATCTCCTCAAATGGAGGTCCAAACTTGATCGAAATCTGCTTAGTGACGATGGCTCATACTCGTTTCAGTGGGCTTTTTTGGCATCCATGAAAAATTTGTACAGTTATTGATTCAGTTCGTTTGGGGAGATTTTTTCAAGAGATCTGTGTTCCTTCAGAACATTTTGGAAATACATTGAGACCGTTTTCATGTTATATTTTGTTTTCTTAGCCGTGTTTTCATTTTCATTTTTGGTGAAAAGTCATCAATTTCTTTATTCCATACTTCATCATTTGTGTCATCAAAATTAGCATCTAGGCCAAGATCATCCTCCTCATCATCACTAAACAGTTCATTAATCAGTTCTTGTGACAGATTCAAATCATCGCCAATCGGCAAATTTGGGGGAGGGGCTAACGAAGCAGTCTCCGGCACACGGTCTATATCTAGGTACTTGTTTTTCATACAAGTTGAAGGTATTCAATGGACTGAAAATATTCACAACTCTTCCAACAAGTTGTCCATAAATTTTCACCAAATCATAAACTTTTACAGCGTTGCATATTTGTTTACACTCTCGATAGACCTATAGCAGACGTATGTTTACTTATTTAGATTGTTTTATTTTCTTTTTTATGTACAGAAACTCAAGTTATTAAAGGATTGAAAACCTATGCTTGTAACCACACTAAAAAATACATTTTATTTAATTTCATAGACTGACTGACTGAGTTTGGTTTTACGCCGCTTTTAGCAATATTCCAGCAACATCACGGCAGGGGACACCAGTAATTTCATAGAAGTGTTCTTGTTGTACATGAAGGTGTGAAAACTTGTGAATGAAATCATGAATGGAATGAGTGATGAAAGTAGTACCGGTAATGTCAAAGTTCACGTATTAGCCAATCAAATGACTCAAAGGTGTTATGACACATATGTGTCATAACACTGTGTTAGGAAACCACTTTACGAAGTACCATATGGGTAATAATATTGAGTAGCAGCAGCAGCAGCAGCAGCAGCCCAAGAGTGGTGTCTTAGCAGTGTTATAGTAATATTAAGTTTAGTACTGATATTAGAGAAGTACTCGCGTTAGGTTATTAGAACAATGTGAATTATGTATTTTTCTCATTGTGATAAATATATAATTTTCTTTTAACTTAGTTATGGGTTTCTGTCATTTGTACTTCTGCTAGAGTATGTCGTGTGACAATCTCTAGTATTTCTAGCTCTAAACCCCTGACAATTGTGAGTAGTATGTTCTGGGAGTTAAAGTGAGCTGAGAACACAACCCTAGACATTTGTCTGTGTCCATGATGCATGACTTTCTCCTGTCTACTTAGATATTAATTTTCCTCTAGATGTTCAACACACTCAGCTACATTTGACCAAGTATCATGTTTCATTGTAAACATTTGCTGGACCTTGATTGTTCACCTCAAGAGATGCCATGATGCTTTTGATTCCTCAATATGTTTTGCCACCATACATCTGAATTACATTTGTTTTATTGATCTGTTTTTTTTAAATCAAATTGACGGGATGGATGAGGGGAAAATGAAAAACAATCCAGATCAATAAAATAAATGTAATACAGATGTATTGGAAAACCTTTGAGCTGTTTGACCTTCCTGAGAACTGACATAGCTATCCTCTTCTTTACATTAGCAGACACTACAGTGACTTTGGTTGACATTCTCTAACCCCAACAGTTTGATGTATGTAGTAAATCGCATTATGTCTTGGTAAATGTTGGATTTGTTGTTTAGAAGTAATGACATGAAATAAAAACTAAACTACAGCCAGTTGATGTGAAAATGACAAAATGAGAAGCTTGGTTATTTGAATGAAGACCATAGATTGGTTATTTGCCAATTATGGGTTGCCCAGAATATTTGTTATCTTACCACTTTTACTTCTGAAGTTGACAAAAGCCACTTTCCGTATTCTAGAGCCATCTAAGGCTGTAAGTTTGAACTTCCACTTGGGCTTCAGAGAAGGCAGTGCAAAGGACTGAAATAGAGGACAAGAAGACAAAGTCATCAATATCCCCCGCAATGGCAAAATACTCTTCATGAATATGTCTACTAGTTATGGTTATGTCAAATATTTTGATGTGTATATGGCAAAGTGGAAGGAGAGTAGTGAAAGGTTTTTAAGTTCTGCTCCAGAAAGGAGCACTACCACAAAATTCAGTTGAAGGCAAACTTGTTGCCATGGAATCACCAAAAAATATTATAATCAGAAATCCAAAACTACCAAAAGGCACCAGTTCACCAGCAGACCTAACAATCTGCCAAGTTCTGTGCAGAAATATTGAATAGTTTGAAAGTTCTGCTCCGGAAAAGAGCACCAACACCAATATAAGTCAAAGTCAACTTAGTTGCCATGGAAACGCAAAACATATTTCATTTACAATTCCAAAACTACCAAAAGGCACCTGTTCACCACCAGACCTATCTCTGTGCCAAGTTTGGTGAAGAAATATTGAACAGTTTCAAAGTTCTGCTCCGGAAAAGACAAATGTGCACGGATGCACACACCGACACACACAGAGGTGGAGTGCATTTTAATACCCCACGCAAAACGCGTTGCGGGGGATAACAAAACTGTATTAGTCTGGAGAGTAAACAGTAACACCTGTCCAAATGCTCGGTCAGAAATTCCAGTTAGTATGTCTTGG
Organism: Haliotis rubra; assembly: GCF_003918875.1. Classification (NCBI taxonomy): domain Eukaryota; kingdom Metazoa; phylum Mollusca; class Gastropoda; order Lepetellida; family Haliotidae; genus Haliotis; species Haliotis rubra. The sequence goes on from NW_025766137.1 coordinate 672,616, forward strand.
CTTAACTCCAGATAATATACCCCAACAATCGCCAACACTGATCCCTCACAACTCAAACCCAACTTGCCCATCCTCACAGATGTAATGGGTAGTAACACCAATACATTAACCTCAAATAACATTCTGTGAATTTAAATACAAGGGATTTCTATAGGAAAGTATTTCTGCGCTAACCTTCAGCTGTTCTTCTGATATGATCACCACAGAATGAGCACTTTCCATGTCTGGTGCTTTGGCACGCTCATGTTGGACCTCTAAAGCTTCAGGAAGAACCCTTGCTTTACCATCAATCACTGCCAGGCTAATGACTGGTGCATGGTGTTTTAACTTGATTTCTTTTGCCAATGTACACACAACTGTATCAGCAGAGCGTTTGTCTGTTGGAACACTGAGGTTATAGATAAATACTTGACCACCATTTGTACCAGCCCAAAGTGAAGGGTTATGTGTTCCTCCTGAAAAAAAAAATCAAATCAAAATTAAAACACATGGCTCTGTAGCTCACCTTATTTGAAGAAGAAGAAGAAGACAAAGTCATCAATATCCCCCTCAACGGCAAATACTCTTTATGAATATGTCTGCTAGTTATGATTATGTCAAATGTTTTGGAGTGTATACAGCAAAGTGGAAGGAGAGTATTGAAAGGTTTTTAAGATCTGCTCCAGAAAGCAGCACTACCACCAAATTCAGTTGAAGCCTAACTTGTTGCCATGGAAATGCAACAAGATGACATCCTCAAAGTCACAGCCTAAGTCATGTTTCCATGGAAACAGCAAAAATAATGTCATATCTGGGTCTAACCCCCTAAAAGGCACATCTAGGGATCATGGTTGACGTGAGTACCAAGTCTGGTTAACTCTTTCAACACCAGTCAGTCAACCAGAGGCATTTACTGCCATGACACCAAGTTCCTAGAGACTCTGAGGTCATAGATGAAACCTATGTTTATCATTGAAAATATCAGCTCGTAAATAATTATTACTACTACATATCATACATCATTTGAAAGGTCTAATCCTACTGTTTATAAATATGAAATATTATTTTTTATCATATTATTCAAGTAATACGACTACAACTTAAATAAGGTAATTTTTAATGAAAATGCAAGCTTACACATTTGTATGTCCAGATAAACCACGAAGGAAGCAAAACATGAGGCGATTTTTTTCCATTTGTGACACGTCATAACATGCCCGTGCCTTTTTCTTTTATATTTTAATTTTTACGTAACCAGAAAATTATTATAAAAAGATTTCTTAAATAATATGTATGGTCGCCTATTTCCTGATATCAGTTGCTTTCCGCTCGGTAACATGACACAACAACGGAAAATACCACCGTTTTCGAAGCTTCGTATGAATAACATTCGAGGTGAATCGTTTGATGTCGGGTATCGTTCGAAAGCTCTGAACATCAACAATATCACTGAACCCTTGCCGAGAGTATTATATATCAGTACACCAGTACACCGCCAGACCAATCTATGTGCCAAGTTTGGTGAAGAAATAGTGAACGGTTTTGGAGTTATGCTCCAGAAAAGATGTGCACGGACGCACGGAGTCCATTTTAATATTTCCCGCAAAACGTGTTGCGGAGGATAAAAAGCATTCAAATGTAGCACGGACAGATGGATAGAGTCCATTTTAATACCCCCCTATAAAAAAGCTCCCCCCATTGAAGTGCCTTGATGACTGAAGCTATGACTGCTTTGGCGTTGACTTGCCACACTCTGACACTTGTCAAATTCATCAAATTGCTTGATCCGATGCAGCATGTTGGCATTAGGCTGTAAGGAACTACACTATGAGGCGAATACAATGTGTGTTATGAATCTTATCACATTCTGAATCACTGATCACAAGATGTAGGCATGCCAAATGTGTCATGTTGATTAGTGGAGAACTGGGCTGATGACTTGAAAATTATTTCAAGGGATTTAATTGAGAGAGTGTGAAGCAGAAAATAGTGTTTTCTCCCCATCATTTCATTATATTCTTATCTATTTTCAAAGAACTCTGCTTTTAGATGAAAAACTTCAAGCGTAATAATAAGAAATTGATAAATCATAATCTGATATTGACATACTACATTTTGAAATAAGGACTGCTCCCTTACTGACAGTCTCACCAAACAAAAATAAACATCTTTTTTGTTTCATACATAACTGTTCTTTAATAACTTGATTTACATTGAGTTGATGAAATGAAGCAATCATATACTTACAAAATGCACAAAACCTACATCTGCTTAAATTCGTCTGCTAGCTGCCATTTTGAGAGAGGGAGTGTTCATTATATATATTTTTTTAATTTAAAAAAATATATTTTGGGGTTTTCTTTTAATAAAATATTTCATGAAGTAGAGAAACACACTAGGATAAAGTTAATAACCTCAAACTTTAAATATTCAACTCTCCCATTATGACCTTCTGACCTTTTAGCAACCTTTTCCACAACCACTTTGTACAGTGCTCAAAAGTACTATTTGCACCATATTTCAACTTGGAAGCAAACTTTTTATTGAACTAGCATGTCTGATGAATACAAAAAACACAATGTCTTGCTTTCATCGCAAAACTTCCACAGGACTTGAATGCTGTACACATCCTACCAGACTAAGTCTTTAAATGATCAATCTGAACCAGGTAACAGCTATTATACCATTATAAAAATATAATTCCTTTTTTATAAATTTCAAAACATAACTAGAAAACAGCATCGCCATATATAAATACTGTAGCTCAACCCTTCTGATCCATTAAAGCACTGTTTCCAATATAATATGTTTAACGTTTATAACATGCCTTTTCCAGGTTAGATATCCTGCTCAAAGCGCACAATCTGATCATTATTACCCTGGATAACCCAAGCTGCCTGTTAGGTGCTAGAAGGTTAATAGTCTCATGACTTTAACCGGGTACCGGTACCCATTTTCTGCTGGGTGAACAGAGGCAATTTTGAACAAACTCACTTGCCTAAGGTGAGACCACATGTATCCCATGTGCTTCGTTGTGGGGCAGGACTGAAGTCCTAGAAACTCTCAGGAGTTAAGCTGCCAAACACGGTCACCCATCCAATACAAGGCCTCTGCGAGCCCAATGTTGCTTAACTTCAACTGAGTGCTATGCACAGGATCACACGCCACCACAAAGAAATAAAGAATATAAAGAATCCATGTTTGTAAACATTGCCCCACACCTGAGCTGTTTCTCAATGACAGTTTTAGGACACTTCTGAGGAAATGTTTGCTGCTGACACCTAACGAAACACAAAACAGGCCTTGACATAAGCTCACTTGACTGTATCAAAAGCACATAGTACATGTATGCCAAATTTAACTTCATTTGCAAAACTATTGCTGTCCAGTTTTCAAACATGGCTTCTTTTTTAAATTTGTTGTGTTCAAGAAAAGCTTAAAAACCATGAATGGGCATGTCCGCAACATTTTGAAACCAAAATTTCACCCAAATAGTCATAATTTTTTCATGAACACAATACACTTTTTGGTGTGTCCTTGAGAGTGGGCCTGACCTTCAATGTCAGTTGTGAGTATTTCAGGAACACTCACAATTATTGTGCAGCACATTCATCAAATATTAAAAACAAACATCAAACTCAATAATTAATACCAGGCTAAGTATAAAATGATTGCAATCATGAAAACGTGTGGGTGTTCTTTTGTGCTTGGAGCAAGTTTGCTAAGATTTCAGATTCAGGTGGAATCCCCGCCAGAAAAGAAAGCCCTGATCTTAGCTTAATTCCCATGGTTACAAAGGAGATACCCTAAATGTGATATGTGTCACATATTACCTGTAACTACAAAGGTATCTGCAAAATACAGACATCTGACCATTGAAGACATGGAATCATCAGCTGTTCTGGCCTCTACAACCCTCTCTACTGGTTTTGAGTCAATGGCTGCTCCCGCTGTTTCTGAAGTGGCCTCTGTTCCATGCTGTTCAATGTGTTGTGTATCACTGAAAGATTAAACAATAGTTATAAAAAATGATAATAAAATATTACCTCCATTACAACATTGCCATTATCCTATTTTTTGACAGCTGTCACACTATAATTAGTATAAAAGCTTTTGGATTTTCTACCAGTCTAAGTAAACTTAGGCTCAGTATTATTCGCTACACTGCTATACTGAGTCTAACAAAACCTAGTAGAATGTCGTGTCAGCTAACATTTTGGACAGCATTGTTCCCTTGGTCTGTCGCGCCTGTGCTAACAATCCGACACCGACCCAGGCAACCACTCCCAAATGGCGGTCTTCACTGCAGGGAGACGCGCCATACATTTACTATAGAAAAATCCGAGAATGGGTGGTTAGAATTTTTTCATAGCATTTTCATCAATGCTATGGCAAAGTAATCATCACCAGAACAACGGCCATTATAACTTTCAGTGTAAGAAAATGTTATTTAAGCAGTTTCGAGACACGAAAATCGTTGTTACATGGATGATATGTAAACAATGACACACACCCTATTTTCATCACGAGCTTTGATATTTCGTGTCAACTCGCTATTGCTACGAAATCGTACACATAAATCATGGATCTGAACAACAACATTGATTGAATATAGATAGCATTTTTATTTTAGCAAATTGGATGACAAAATTATAGCCGATTATGTCCCGTGTCTTCCATCGTTTCAGGGTAGGTTTAGCAGATATATATTTTTTTTTTAATCGCCTTGTGAAATTACAAGGTAAAGCGTTTAGATCCACATGAATGATGTTAATGACAGGGTTTGTCATCCTGACATTTAGCCTCCACAAAACAACATGAAACAGGTAACATATAGTATGACCAGAAATTATTGAGAATTTTAGGAATATGTTTAATTGGATTTCCAGTTTTAACAACCTAGACCAGCTATCAAGTGCTTGGTTTCATTCAAGAGAGACAACTCCGTTAATCCTTTTTAATTAGTTTGTGAAGAGTTATCCCCCTTTGTTTTCTTGCTAGCAGACGACATTTTCAGTGATCCTCAGTATGGATGATTTAGAAAAGTGGAAGTTGACAAAGTCATCAATATCCCCCGCAATGGCAAAATACTCTTCATGATTATGTCTACGAGTTATGATTATGTCAAATATTTAGGTGTGTATATAGAAAAGTGGAAGGAGAGTATTGAAAGGTTTTTAAAGTTCTGCTCCAGAAAGCAGCACTATCACCAATTTCAGGCTAAGTCAAACTTGTTGCCATGGAAACGCCAAAAATATTTTATTCAGAATTCCAAAACTACCAAAAGGAACCAGTACACCACCAGATCTATCTATGTGCCAAGTTTGGTGAAGAAATAGTGAACAGTTTTAGAGTTCTGCTCCGGAAAAGAGCACTACCACAATTTCAGGCTAAGTCAAACTTGTTGCCATGGAAACGCCAAAAATATTTTATTCAGAATTCCAAAACTACCAAAAGGCACCAGTACACCATCAGATCTATCTATGTGCCAAGTTTGGTGAAGAAATATTGAACGGTTTTAGAGTTCTGCTCCGGAAAAGACAAATGTGCACGGACGGACGGACGCACGGACCGAGTCCATTTTAATACCCCCCGCAAAACGCATTGCAGGGGATAATAACAAGAACATCAGATCAGCTAAAGTGATTTCAAGTAGAACAGGCATCCCTTTGTCCACTGTTTATCGTGTTTTGAAAAAATATTGCAAATGGATATGGCATTGAGCACCAGGGAGGCGCAGGTAGGCCCAGAAAATTGACTGTCGGTGACAGGAGGCGGCTTGGTATTCTTGTTTCTAAAAACAAATGAAGGAGTTTAGAAAACTTAAGGCTGGATATGATTGATAGAGGAACTGTGGCTGTCTGAAGGAGACAATTAGAACTGAGCTGCATGCAATGGGTTTGCAGAAAAGTCGAGGAATTCCATCACTGATCATGAAACCTGAACAAAAGGAGCAAGGGTTGAACTGGTGCTTACAGCATAGAAATTTTAACTGGGACAATGTGATTTTCTCAGATGAAAGTTCTGTGTGGCTGTTTCCTAATACACTGAAATTCTGGACCAAACAAACTGAAAAACCTTTGTATCAGCGCCCAAAGTACAGTCCGAAATTTAACGTGTGGGGTGGCATATCTGTGTTAGGGGCAACGCCCCTCTGTGTATTTGAAGGGAATATGAACAGTAAGCGATACACAGATATTCTCGAGGGACATTTACTTCCATCTGCTCACGTGTTCTATGGAATTTTTGGGATTTTCCAGCAGGACGACCCAAAACATTGTTCAAAGCATTCACAGGCCTGGTTTCGGGACCCAAAATATGACATTATTAGATTGGCCAAGCTATAGCCCTGACACAATTCCAACAGAAAATGTTTGGGGACTTATGAAGGAAAGTGTCAATGAGAAAAATCTGACAAATATTGCTGAAATGAAAGAAGAGGTGGTCCGATATTGGGACAGCATGGACCACGACTTTCTAACTTCTTTGATCAGTAGTATGCCCCACCGCATTGAAGTCTGCCTTGCTGCCCATGGTGACTTGACAAAATACTAACTGTTCACCTATCTCTGAATCTGGAGTTATGTTCTGCTAATATTCACATTAATACGCGAGTAATGAGTGAAAAAAATTCAGAAATTCATTCAGAAATGTTTATGATTATAATAAACATGGTGAATCAAATGATCTATATAAAAAAAATACACACAATTATAAAGCTCATATTATTAAACTGAATATATAAAATTACATGGTATGATAAGTATGTAAATACATCGGTATAACATATATGTGAAGAACTTTTTAGACAGATAAATATTCCACTATTTGTGAACTGTTCAATTAAGGGTTATTTTTACCGATGAAACCTGTCACGAGAACTGTAGTTTTTATGGCTTTAAGCCAGTATCAGAGAATACATTTGCTGTATATTGATTATTTTTAGCATGATAACCCTGGTCTTATTAGAATAGATCTGATACAAATCAACTGATATCAGCAATTATTCAGTCAGATATCAGTTACCTAGCTTGGTTAAATGCTGCTATGGACTCTTTGCTTTACTTTACCATACTTTACAGCAGTGCATGCATACATAATTCAACATGTATTTGTTAACCAGATCACTATTGTTATTTTTTTTTTTTTAAATCAAAATTTTATGGTGTATCTTTAAACTGTCTTTTTATAGATATTTGGGTATTTTGTTAACACCTAAACCTATTTGGACTAAAGCACTAACTACTCTTGGTGAGCAGAGTAAAAAAGGCTGTTATGACATTGTACAGATGTCAAAAGAAAGTTGAAAGTAAACCATGTCAAGATTAATTATGATATTTGATGCTATGATTGTTCCTATAGTGTGTAATGTGCAGAAGTATAGGGGACCTCATATTGTAAAATTATTGAATATGTACAGCATAAGACATGTAAATGGTTTCTCTAAACAGAAAAAAATGCTATGGTTTGGGGAGAATGTGGCAGAGAACCCCTCTCCAACTTGTGCACACCACAAGGGCTATTAGGTATTGGTGCAGGCTACTGTATTTGGATGAGCACAAACTGCCTCTCCAATGCCGTACCACATGGGCTCCTCATATTAAAAATATTCTGTTTAGACTGGGATTTGAATACACAAGATGTGAAGATATTTATTCACCTTTTGAAACAGACAACAATCATGGTGTAGTTCTATCAAAGGGTTGTCTTATTCCTTCTATAAACACCATTTTAAATCACTGTTAAATGTGGATAAGAATCTTACACTCCCTATCCCTGTACACCTAAGACTATCCATGGCTCTTTTCAGATGTAGGTTTAAACTTCGTCAATTTTGGAAGATACACAAATGCCCCATACACTGAATGACTGTAAATATTGTATATTAGGGCCAGACCAATTTTATTTCTTGTTTTAGGGATTTTTGTCCTCAGAAAACCTAAAGGCAGGAGGAAAAACAAATAAAAGCAAAAATCACCAGTCAAAGTAATATTCCTTCAAAATACTAAAAGTATTTTACTTTTGGCAATTTATGAAGTGTATATGGGGGGCAAAGTACAATCTAAAAACATTTTTTTTTAAGTTTACATTTTTGGCCAATAAAAACACTAGGATTTTATATTTTGTGCCGGGCAAATAAATGTATATTTTTTTCCTTATTCTTGAAAAAATACGAACGGCGGATCCGTAAAACAAGCAATAAAATTGGTCTGGCCTAAGGGGAAAATCTTTTGTTGAAAGATGTTTTATATGCATGTATTGCTTGTATGTGAGCATTACTCAGCCATAAGAATTATGTATCTAAAACAATTATTTATACAGTCCCACACTAACATTTTTTATCTGATCAATGCTTATGCTGTTGATCTCTGGATTGCCAGGTCTAGATTTGATTATTGACAGACCTCCGCCATATTGAGGGAATAGAGCCGAGTGAAGCGTTAACAAAAAAACTAACCAACATCTGTTACCAAAATTCTTTCATCTGAAAACTTGGACAGACAGACAAGACAACTTTGATGCTGTATATAACTTCAGGGGTATCTCCATTTGACCGACTGTGATCAATTTGAACTATTGACATTGTTTTCTATAGAATAAATGATTAGACATAATTTTAATTGTCTTCTATTTAAAAAGCCAGACTTGCGTTTCTTTTGCTGTTCTGTATATTTTGACACATATACCTGGGCCTTTGTATTCTTTGGAACTCAGTGTCATATATACATGTCATGTGACGTGATAAAATAATCTTACATTTCTGAAGAATTAAAGATTTACAATTCAATCATCATACTCTAACTGAAAGGTGCAAAACGTTTTATATGCATGATAATTACATATAATACATTAAATTTCAGATTTGCACTGGTACATTTTCTGAGACTAAAAACAATAGACCGATCCAGTCCCGGCCGATAAGCCCTGCCCACTTCGTTTTTGACGTTAGGGGGGACAACCACTGACTAATCACACTGGCGTCACCACCGGCGAAACGTACGTGATTGAGAACGCTGTTGATGAATTATGCTTGTGGTACTTTGGTATCCGTCGTTCGTGAATGATATTTAAAGAGGCAAGTTATAGGTATGTGATTTTTAATATACTTTAGTTGGCAGATTGCATTTGGCAAGTGAAAATGAGTTACATGAAAAATCGTCTCGGCCAGCTGCTGAGAGTAGGAAGGGTATTTTCTTTCGAATCAATTAATTTATCTGGCAATTCACCTCCGTCAAAGATATCAGCAGGGGAAGGGTAACTGAATTTTGTTGCTTGGATTTTTCCCCAAAAATTCCCATAAGTTTATAAACACCATGAACACATCCACATGTTCATGTTGCAGATCGTTTCAGTATCTGTAAATAGATTGTCAACATTGGCGCGTGGCGCCTTTACTTAGTTATCCCGAATATCCATTGGCGGTATTCAAACTTAGTTAAATAATCTGAAAACATGGGTTTCTATGTTTTAATGAATGGTAAATAAAAAGCAGAAAATATTTCCCGTTTACTACTTCGTGCACCTTATTTGTCTGTATATAATTAATGTAAACAAATCAGTCACAGCGCATAACTGATCTTATTTGGAAATATGGAAAATATGATTGGGCTTGTAAACAGTATGTTTCCATGGATGTACTCTGGACATACCCAGAAGCAAATATTCAGCAGCTGATCTGCAGCAATTCTCAGTAAAGTTTCCCTCTTCAAAATCTGTACACCATCCCAAAATGACACTGAATATAAGGAAATCCATTTTTTAAAACCATCCTTTCCATTTTATTTTTCTATACAATGTATGTAGTTTGTTGTGGAATCCTAACTTACATACAAACTTCCACAATACTTGACTTCATGAACTACCAGCGTTTATGTGCAGGTATGTCACAGCACCAGAACACAAAGAAGATCCAAGATACAGTCTGCACCTGTACACTAGCAGAACATCTTCCAGAAATAGGAAACCTGTGATGCAAAATCTTTGAACAGAGCATCCACTAGCTCTTATCCGAACAATTAACTAGCATTGAAATGGAATGTTACACAAACTACAAAAATATCGTTTTTTCTTCAGAGATATTGAACTGCTAACTACTAGTGCAAATAAGGTGCAAAGAATATATCCTAAGTTCAAAGCTTTTTGTCAATACAACTACATATTGACATTATTGCTTCTTAAACAATGATAATCTTTGTTTTATTAGATCTGAGACTATATCCCTAGATTTCTAAATTTTGATCTATTTCCTTTTCTGAGATACTTACTAGTGTCATAAAAATTATAGTAAGGTTGATTCAAAATTTGGTAAAAGTCATAGCAAAAGTTTAGGAAAACAGACATGAAAAGCGTTCACCTCCTACAAACCAGTGTGCAATTTAATATGAAGCTCATTTTCAAAATAACCATCAACAAACCTTGAACAATTTGTCCAAACCCAACATCTTAATAAACACTACTTTGGCTCAGTCTTCAAATATTAGTAACCTCCTCAAAAACTGATGATTTATAAGAAACATTACATCAAATCTGGGTTAAATATATGTTTCAATAATGTAATTTTCTGAGTAAAATTGATATTTTATACTTATCCTGACTCATGTATTATTGCTTGTCTCCTTCCTTTCCCGAACGTTAGTGGAACACTTGTATCTCCTTTTTGAAGCTCCCTTCAAAAAAGCAGACGTAAAATCACTACTCACCACGAGTTGTCTCCCTCTCCATTTTGGCGGGAAAACGGCGCCACCCGTCTTCCCACTCTTCACTCTCTCCGAATTGCAAGCCCGACACTTAGATTTGCTGGGAATTCCAAAGTGCCTAGCGGGGAGGTTGGGAGGGCTTACCTCATGAGTCAGGATAGGAATAAAATATCAATTTTACTCAGAAAATTACATATTTTTCCTTATCCTGACTCATGTATTATTGCTTGTAGAATCAGACGGATTTGGTGGTGGGTCAAGCCACTTCTGGATTCCAATTTGGTGATTTACATCTTGCATACCCCCCTATGGGAACTTCCTGGTAGCACTTCAATTTACTGCTAGGCTCTGCTGCTGCTGTAACCCTTTACTTCCAGCTTTCTCTGATGGGGGGACCACAATTGTTAACTTTTGGTCCTTGCTTCTGTTAACATTTTAATGTGGATTTTAGCAACTCCATCTCTTGATGCAAGCATCAAGTGGAGAAGCGACCCTTCTTATGTACGAGTACGTCCTTACAAGTACTGGGTCTTATCACTTATGCTATTCTGTCTTAGACGTGCATATGGACTCTAAAGCTGTAACTCTCCTGAGTGTAGGCTTTTGCAAGTCATGTGATAAAGGGCGAGACTCTGTCTCAGCCTCTGTGGAACTGTCAATTGTTGTGCTACAACAAGTGGGCGAAATGGTGAATGCCAGAAACGTCCTCAGTGGTGATGTCTCTCAGGTAGTGGTTGGCAAACACCATGTCCGATTTCCAGAAGCAGCCCTCCATTATCGTCACGTGATAGAGCAGTTTCCAGGTAGAGCGAAAGTGTTGGCGCCAGAGCTCTAACTTCATGTGGGTTGGAGGCTCTTGGAGGATCAAGTCCTGCTGCTTTGTAGGCCCGTGGAATGACAGTTCTCATCCATATTGATATCGTAGTCGCGAGATCTCAGTCTGTGTCTCTGCCGATATAGGGATGAAAAGACGCTTGAATTTTCGTCTCCTGGTCCTAGACCTTTGTAGGTAGACTTTTAATGCTCTTACTGGGCACAAGGATAGGTCCTGTGTATCCTGTGGCCCAAGGACTGATGATAGTGCTGGGATGTGGAATTGTCTGTCCGGTTGACCTGGCAGTTGATTCTTTGCTATAAAGTCCCATCTCAGTCCCATATGCACGATGTTTCGATTTTCATCAAATCGTGTCCTTTCAAAGTCTAGAGCATGTATTTCCGACATCCTTGCTGCTGCTGCTAAGGCAATCAGGAATAGAGTTTTCTGTGTCAAGAACTCAAAAGATGTCCTATCTAATGGTTCATAAGCGTCACTGGTGAGATGCTGTAGAACTAAGTTGAGGTCCCAAGCCGGAGCTTTAAATCTCTGTTGTTGGTCCTCCAGTTTAAAAGAGCGTAGTAAGGCCAGTAACTCTGGTACCTTAGTCAGTTTTACACTCGTCCTCATAGTGATAACTGAGCTCAATGCCGCTAGGTATGTTGAGCGTGTTGACCCTTTTAACCGCTTCGTTTGTCTTAGGTGACAAAGATAGTCCGCCACTTGAGGGTGTGTCGCTTTCATGGCTGTGAAGCCTGTTTTCAAAGCGTAGGTCTCGAAGCTTCGCCACTTGTCGTCGTACAAATTGCGTGTTGACTTGCGTAAAGCTAGTGTGACCGCTTTAGCTGCCCTGGTGGAATATCCTCTCTTATTCAAGCACGCCTTGATACGCTCCAGGCGTGTAGGCGGAACACCTCGGGGTTGCCGTGTGCTTGCTTTGTGTGTGGATGTACTAGCAAGTTCGTCCACTCTGGTAGTTGCAGTTGAGGCGGTCCTAGTTCTTGTATGAGAATGGGGAACCATATTCTCGCTGGCCAGTAAGGCGCGATCGTCTGCAGGTTCCTCGTCTGCATGATTTTCTGCAACACTTTCGGTATTAGAGCTGGTGGCGGGAACGCGTAAGCGTTTAGTCCTTCCCAAGAGATGCTTAGAGCCCATGCTCGTGGATCTGGTATTGGAGAGACGAATGTTACCAGTTGATTGTTGAATCTTGTGGCAAACAAGTCTATTAGTGGCGCTCCTATCTCTTGTATGATCTGTTTGAAGATTTCTGGATGTAGCATCCATTCTGTTGGGGATGGCTGAGTTGGACGAGATAGTGCGTCTGCTATCACATTCTTGGCTCCTGGAATGTGGCATGCTTTTATGTGGATGTTCCGATTGTCTATTATGCTGAACAGATGAAGGCAAAGGTTCAGAAGGTTCGCCGACCTTGTTGATCCTTGTTTGTTTATGTAGAACGCCACTGTGCAGCCGTTCCTGTTCAACCTTCCCAAGTGGTCGGACGTCTACAACGCTACTGGGAGAACTGGGGAATTCTTCAAGATCAATTTGTATCCAACATCCTAAGATACGGATATCATATACAACTACAAACAGCCCCTCCATTAACAAACGCACCTCAGAGGTTCAACTTTGCAACCCATCGGACAGAGAGGCTGCAAGAAGCGGTCACATCTCTACTAGAGAAGGACACTATAGAGGTGATAGATCAGGACAACATACCTTGCTATCATTTCCAGTGAATTAATAAAAATCTACCAATATATGTGAATAATGTTATGTTGTAACAAAACTTCAAATGTCCTCATAATTAGTATGTACACTTTATTTCACTCTGCCCAATACTCCAGAAAGTCACTATTCTTCTCACACAGTTTTCATATTCGATCCACATGGAGGAACGTAATTCAATTCAAAGTCCCATCCATCTCTTTATAAAAATTCTGAAATATTTGAAGCATCGTTTTCAAGGCACTCATATGAATGAATTTTGATATTTGGATATTACATGATAGGCAACTGCTGACACTGACAATATGTTCGTTTGAATAAAAAATATTACTCCTCAAATATTTTGCACTATTAACAAGATACTGTGCAGTAGGCCTTCAGATTGTGCTTTTGATACTTAAAACATCCTAAAATGTGTGACAAATTTAAGAATATCTAAGAGCGAAGGAAACCGTATCCGCCACATTGCTCTTTAATGTAACAAGTTTTGCTATTTCCGTCGACCCTAGAACCGAAATCAGATCGCTGTCAGATTTGTTTACATTGTGTCACGGCTTTCTCGTCTGTCTCATTTCAGCTTTATGGCGTACCACCTCTATGTCCAGTAGTGACTAAAAACGTTAAGTAAAAACAATTTAGTAGTTACAAGAATTGTCCTTGGTTATAACACTTGCAAAGTCTTAAACTGCTATTTGTTGTCATCAATTGGTAATGATTTTGCACATGTGCAAAAGTGTGGAAATTCGTGCAAATTCTCATCTGCGGGCATGACGTAGGTTTCATGAACGATGGTGCAGACAATTATCTGATCACAAGACCTATCGTGCTCCTTGATCCGCCTCAAATTTTTTTTGTCTTGACCGTAATGTTTTTGCCAAAAGTACACATAAAATCACAGCAATATGTAATAGATATAGCGTGTGTAAATGGCATAATTCGAAGCACATTGCTTTGGAGGCATTGTTTGACACCCGGAAATAAGTCTGACAAATCCACACACCGCGCCCGGCCTGCTGATGGCCAAAATTGACGCATGTGCCAGTTTTGATTGACAGACTGGATCGGTCTATTACACTTAGTTTACATATTCAACTTAGTTGACACATGGCAGGGTTCATGGAGTCATGAAAAAAAAAAAATATTTGTGTAATATTTCTTTGTGTAAATCAAAAATCAGTTTTGCAAAGATTTTGTTGTTTTGTGTTGTATTGTCATTTATATGATTAGGCCAGACCAATTCTATTTCTTGTTTTACGGATATTTTTTATTCCCTCCTGCCTTTAGGCTTTCTGTGGACAAAAATCTGTAAAACAAGAAATAAAATTGGTCTGGCCTTAGTTAATAAAATAGTATATTTTTCACTGTTCAATTCAATCATAACAAACTACAGTATACTGTATACCAGCAGGTTCACCCTCCTCAGAGTTCACCATCAATATACATGACATAAATTGCAAGTTTGTTTTTTTTCTATGGTGATGTCACAGGCCTCATCCAACGTAAGGCCAATTTATGGACTGCTCTATATTGCCTCAATTTGCTGTTCTTCCATAACATGGAAGATCGAATCCTCCATTTCCTCAATGACATGTTCATTTCTGTAAAAGTTAGTGCAGTGTTCTACACCATTGATAACTTGTAGATACATCCAATCTTAAAAAGTATCAGCAGGGATATCTTTTAAGCTATAAGTGAGTGAGTTAATATTTAACGTCACATCGGCAATATCTCGGCCATATCGTGACGTTTTAAGCTATGATATAAAGAGTGCGCATTTGTTTAATGTCACCATATGATGGATAACTTCGCTGTACGCCAGGATATTGAAATTGTGGATTTTATATTATCAAAACCTGTGATATCATTTTCATATAATACAGTAGAACACGGATATAGCGAACACGGATATAGCGTACAAACGGATATAGCGAACAAATTTAAAAGTCCCGTCAACAGTCCTTTATAATATCATTAAAATTATACGCGAATAACGAACTCGTGAGTAGCGAATTAACGGCTATAGCGAACTGATTTACTACCCCCAAGCCCAACTAACGACGTGATTAGCGAACTCACTCAGTGTCAGCTCAGCCACTTAGCGGTATACATCAACCTTGTTGGCGGCGAATCAACATTGTTCGATGGTCATTAACGTGTTTAACAAAACAAACATGTCGTGTTTAAAAGCTTGACTGGTATACAGGTCTTCAGTGCACTCTCGTCACTATGGCAGGCAAACGTAAAGCCATCACTTTTGACACCAAGCTTCAGATAATTCAGGCTGTAGATTCAGGTGTAAAATCTAAGACAAACATCGCCTTCGACTTTGGCATTCCAAAATCCACGCTCAGTTCAATTATTAAGAATCGCGAATCGATTCTTGCAAAATCTGTGTCAACTGATTTTGGCCCCGCCCGCAAAAAGTTAAAGAACCAATAAACTTTGTTTTTTGTTACTCTTTTAACCATTACATATGAAAGATTTGTGGTTAGTCTTATGCGGAACACCAAATTCATTCTTTAAAAACTTGTGGTTAATTAATACCGAGCGATTAAAAGAGGCAAAAAAGTCGCCTGCTTCCCTCTCGCCCGCCAACGAAACCACAGACAGGTTACGTAACTCTGTCGCCAGAGCACTGCAGTGACGTCATATGAGGAACGATTTTCAGTTAGTTGTATAGAAAATGTGTAGCACGCTCATCATTTTGATGATTTCTCAACATCAACGACGACATGCCAAATCGTTGCTTTGTCGCCAATTGCTCCTAGGGTCGGGCGATGGTGTCCCCATGCACAGATTTCCACAGGACCCGCGCAGTTCGTGCTAAATGGGTTATGTTTGTGAGTCTTGGCGAAGCGCTGGAAGCCTGAAACGATATCTTACCAGTGTTCAGATCGCTTCACGGAAGTTAAAAATCAAAACTACTTACTAGTTGTAGTAAAATATGTATATGATTGATGACCATAAAGATTTTCCATGACAACAACTTGTAACATAACGATTTCTTCCTCGGAAGCGAGGTTGTGGTCGGCAACAATAATATTGTAAGTAGTATTATATTGACACCCACCTCGCTGCCAGGAGAGAAATTGTTATGTTATATTGCTATATGTCATGCAAAATCCTATTGGCCATCAATAAAATACATATTTTACTACCAGTAGAAAGTAGTTTTGATTTTAACTCGGTGAAAACAAACCTAAATACCATTTATCCTCAGACTGGCGGATGTTCCCGACAGGGCTATCCATTTTAAAAATAAAAAATCTGTTAGAATTAATGAGATTATAGTTTGTTTTCATCAAGTTAGAAAACCAAGACTACTTTCTACTCAGTAGTTAAATATGTATTGGAATCATAACCAAACAGATTTTGCATGACACAACTTATAACATAACGATTTCTTCCACGGAAGCGAGGGTGGGGGTCGAAGTCACAATACTGCGCCGATAAATTTCTTGCTACATTCCAATGGTTAATGTCCACTCACCAGTATGTAGATACTAATCAATGTATGCCTTTATATTTGGTCTTATAATCCTAATTAAATACTTGTATGCATTTTGAAACTTAATAAAAAGCAGACGATCTGCTGAATACTTATAGTGAATTTATAACAGAACTGTAATATCTAGACATTATATAGTTTGCCAATGTGAATCATAATTCGCATTACACACACCCTAGTGCATGTTGTCTGTCTCATTACACTTCACGGCGAAAACAATGATTCTGTTGATATGCTACGACAAATGAATAAAACAAAATGCAAATATTAAAATTAAAACAGATTAAAGTTATAGGAACAATATCAGGCCATTACCTTGTTCGAGGAATGTATCCATCAATATCCACAAAACTGTTCCAAATGATGTGTCTTATAACAGTTTAATATACGAAAAGTGATAAATCTTTTCAGGTATTGGTGTATAGTCTCATTGGTCACCCAAGATAGCACACCTGGCAACTAATTGCATAATGTCCGCCTTTCTTTAAAAACAGTAATTTAGTTAGCCAATAATGGGCAATCAATCAATGTATTGCCGGGTTAATCCTTTGAAAGAAGGACGTTGTTTTTACGCGAGACACCGATTACGACAGAGTGTATTCAGTATAGATTAGTAAATCTACATACATAAACACTACCTTTGACAATTCCGCTGTGTAAGATAAAAGTAATTAATCAATCAGCGTGTTATCGGTTAATCCTTTGATCGATGTTTATAATGTTGAATATTTACTCCAGACACAAGAAATGCCAAATGGGAACCTTTGTCGGGTAATCTAAGTGTGTTACCACTAATTATACCTGTTATAAATTCATTAACTGACCATCAAGTGAATGATGACAAATAACATGTGTAGGTTTATACCACCTAACACGGGTTACAACAAGGGAGTATTAATTGCTGTATTGCATGTGAAAACCAATGGGCTGACACTGTTTTGAGAATACAAACAGATTTTTACATGACATGATTAAATATCGAGGTAAAAAAACACAGAAATGGGATCAATTCATTATACAAATAGGGCCTAACGACACCAATCGATTTTGACAGAATCGTCTATGAAAACAAGTTGTAACTCGGAAACTAGGCAAAGCAGGAGACAAAATTAAATGACAGTAGATTGTGAGAACATATAGCTTTCATTTTCCACAACAATTGTCACGATTTCAGGTTTATACAAGCCTGTAAACAAGATAATTTAACCCCTAAAATGTAGATGAATTCTGCATCGGCCCTCAAAGCTATTCCTCATATGACGTCACAGAGGCGCGCCGCTCTGATTGGTTGAAATTTCGTTCGCGGGTGAGAATTGTGCACTGTTGTCAAAAAGGTCGATTTAAGTCAATTAAAGGTCGAAATGAGTAGTTTTAATGACGGGTTTCATTTATAACGATGCCAGTTAGTGATTTATGTATTTGTACCCCCTAGGGTTTATGTGACCTTTAAGAGCTGCCAATCACCAAGATGTAGAAGATGCTCTCTACAAATGGTTTCAAGGGGCTAGAAGTGAGAACATTCCCTTAAATGGTCCCATGTTGCAGACTAAGGCAAATGAATTGGCATCTAAGTTAGGTCATTTAGATTTTAATTGCAGTAGTGCTTGGATTGACAGATTCAAACAGAGGCGTGGCATCGTATGTAAATCAAGTCACGGGGAAAGTGCATCTGTTGACCCCGACCTCGTCAATGATTGGCTGTAAACTCTCCTGCCTGGCTATCTTGAAGAGTACAAGCCTGATAACATTTTCAATGCTGACGAAACTGGCCTCTTCTACAAAATGAAACCAAACAGAACTCTTCACTTTAAATCTGAAAAATGCAGTGGGGGGAAAAATTCTAAAGAGAGAATAACATTGTTGGTAGCGGCAAACATGTCCGGGAGTGAAAAACTTCAGTTGTTAGTCATAGGCAAGTCAGCAAAGCCTAGATGCTTAAAAAATGTACGCAGTTTGCCAGTAACGTACAGATCAAATACCAAGGCCTGGATGACTGGTGAATTTGTCACAGAGTGGATCAAAAACCTGGAAAAGAGTATGACAAGACAAAAACGTAAGATCCTGATGTTTGTAGACAATTGTCCTGCCCATCCTGTTGTGAAACACCTGACACACGTCAAACTGGTCTTCCTTCCACCGAACACTACGAGTAAGATTCAACCCATGGACCAGGGTATAATAGCAAACCTGAAACAACTGTACAAGGGCCAGGTAATGAGGAAAATGCTGACTGCCTATGATCAGAAGAAAGAACATCAAATCACTCTCCTTGATGCCATCCAGATGATTCATGCCGCTTGGAGACAGGTCACATCTAAGACGATCGCCAACTGCTATCGGAAGGGAGGCTTTGTCCTTCCTGAGCGAGATCAAGGTTCGTCAGACGATGAGACAGACAACATGGTACTTTCCGACCTCAGAGTTATGTGGAATGAACTGTCAGATAAAGCAGAAGAAATCCCGGCAGATGTCACGTTGGACGACTTCATCAATGCTGACAATCAAGTTGTTACAGCCGAACGCCCTACTGAAGACGAGATTGTGACGTCAGTAGCCCAGCAGTTTGCCACGCCCACTGTCACACCCGCTCCCAACTCTGATAGTGAAGATGATGAACCTCGCCCGAAGCCATCCTTTGCTGAGGCCAATGCAGCATTAGAGACACTACGTCATCTACTTGTTTGTGAAGGTACAGATAATTCTACCTTCAACTCTCTTGCAGATGTCTGTGATGCAGTCGACAAAATGAAGTCTGCAAGACGTGGTGTGCAGACCAAAATTGTGGACTTTGTTAAACGTAATTAAGTTATATACATGTATTGTTGAGATTGTTGTGATTGTTAAACATGTTCTAGCTAATGTCTGTGAATGATAAATTCAGAATTTTAATGTTATGTCAATGTACATGTACAAGAATAAATATTTGTAGCCTCAGCATATACGTGTCTCTACATCTCTACAATCCAAGATGGCGGTCAAATGTGAATAACGAACACCGGATATAGCGAACTAAATTTCGTGGTCCCTTGGAGTTCGTTATATCCGTGTTCTACTGTATTTAATACTGTTTTATACTTTAGCTCTAAACTGTGGTATTCCTTGTATGTAAATATGTATATATTCATGTGTATATTTAAAAACATTAACTCATAAACATGGTAAAACATTCTACGCATTTTACAGGGCTTAAACATATATTTTAAAGTATTTTAGTATATAATGTCTATAGTCTCTCATAACTCACAGAGATTTGTTTTCTCTTTCATTTCCGAAACATAAGTCAAGCGACCGCTGTTTCTTAGCAGGACCGGCCATGCTTAAATGTCCAAAACATAGTCTAAACAGCGAATGATGTACTCAACTGCTATTGGCTGTCTAAATAAAGTGAATGAATTACTCAAATGCTATTGGCTGGTATCTTTACTGCATTGCAGCATAGCTCTATTTTAACCACTCGGTGTCCCTGTACCTTCTGTTAATAACACAAGCATTTTCAACACAATTTGCAATAAAACGAAAGCTATCATTGTTTGCATATCAAATTGATTTTATTGAACTGTATTCTGAGGGTCACTCATAAAACTTGCGTCAAGCTCGACTCATATGATAATATTTTGAGAGTCTTTTAGAAAATTGTTGAGTCACACATGCAGGAATCATGCGTCATTGAAAACCCTGAGGGTTCATATCTTAGTTATTTTTGGATAGTTTTGCATTTGTCTTGTCAGTTTGTTGTTTGGCATAAAATCCCAAATCTTCCAAAACTTGGAGTGAAAGCTTTGGCAGGCATAACATTTCATGATATCTGGCATTTTCATTGCAGGTTACTCAAATATTAAGAACAAACATGTGGAATGAACTTAAGCCTCGATTAACACTAAAGACATGGTTTGAAATGAAAATAAATAATACAGAGATGTAACATTCTATACAAGCATTGTATAATCCCCCGCTGCAAATTATCAAATCAAACTTAAAAAGTAATGAAAGTGAAGGTCTTAATTTAAGATGAAGTTAAATGTCAACAAAAACATGACCAGTCAACCTCTCTTGATATCTTGCTCTGTAGTTGTTCAAACACACAAATATTTTCAAGACTCACTTTGACCTTGACATGAATGTCAAGGAGTATGAAAGATGCAAAAATAGTAGTAAAGAAAGATTGCTTATCAAAAAACATTCAAGAGAAGTCTTGAAATTCTATAAGAGAATCCAGTGAATTGTTCTTGAGATATCTCACTGACAACGGTAAAACGTTAAAGCCCCATTGTAACCTTGAAATGAAGGTCAAGGTCACCAAACCTGACTGGGACCTTTCTCATACTGTGATGAACCCAGGTACCAAATACAGTCATCCCTCGCCATAACGCGGGCCTTGGGGTCCATGGATGAAACCCCCGCGTTATAGTAACGATTACATAACACGGAACAAAGGCCAAGTAAAATCGTATTTCCATGGACATAACAAAACTGCTATTTCGTGTATTGTGCCCAGTCAAAACTATATCGTATTGTTGGAGGTGAAAAAACAAACAACTTTGTAAATGAAAATAGATGTATGTACATGAAACTTGCAATCAAACATCACAAGACATGATAATTCAATTGTTGTTCCTGTCATGCTACCTGTTATTCAACTAAGCCGGAAATAGCAATCAGCTGTGCACAGATCGATGTTTTGGTCCAATGTACCGGTGATTCAGTTAAAAACGATCCAAAAATATAAAATCAAAGAATTTCTATTCCATTATCAGAATAATTTATATGTCAAGCAGTTATTCTAACAGAGATCTTATATATTGCTATCGTATAAGTATAATGCATGTTTTCTACAAACATATTTAACATAATAATTAGCATTGCTAAGCACTTTTGGTTACCTGGCTGGAAACATTTTATGTAGGAGACAGTTTGACAAGTCACCGCTGACTTTCCGTGGTACGTGCCAATTTGATTGTAAAAACAAAATTTTGGCAATTAATTGTAAAATATGACTTCAATGAGTCAATAACGCAGGTCTTGGGGTCAGTGGATAACAAGGCTGTAATCTGTTTGTGATTGCTGAGAAAAATGTGAAATTGGTGCTATCGCGGTAGGAGCGAAAAACGGACCCTCACGAATGTGATAAGCGGATGTTGTATGGAATGAGGTAATGCCATTTCACTCACGGTTTCTCCGTTGTTTTTGTAAACAGTTTTAATGAATGTAAATGGGATTGAATTTAATCAAATAAAATGTATTTTCTGACATCATACATTCTCGGATGGCGGTGCTTACCCGCGCAATTACGCGGTGTGTTGCATCACAGCAAACGTTGTAAGTACTTGGCTGATGGCATGTCTTTATGATAAAGTTTTTACGATGTTTCGCTGTTCATCTACTATTATTGAAAAAAACCCTGCATGTTTTAAGCATCTGAAAAAACATGGATATGTACAAAAAAACCCTGATTGGAATCTGCACTGATTTTCACTAGTTTACAACGTGATTAACCAGAGCTCAACAGTGGATTTGTTGATGTGCTATTTTCGACGACGTGAATATGTGTGATCACTGGGTAACTTTTTTTATGGGAGCCAAGGATTACCCAGCTGTTTAACTGAATCCGCGGTATCGTGAAGAGGGTTATTGCGAGGGATGACTACGAAAAGAATCTAGTCAACAGTTCTTAAGATATTTCAATTCGTACATACGGAGCCTAATACTATATCCCCCGCTTCGCGCTAAACGCGCAGCAGAGGGTAACTATCTGAACCTGCTACTCGACATGTTTTGCCAGATCAGTGAGTGCATGTGCCCCAATATATATAATATCAGTGTAGGAAAGATGTAGAAAATCTAGCCTGTCCACAGGACTGGCAGGTCAAATTTTTTACCAGTCCTGCCAAAATCTAGCCTGTCCTCCAAATATAAATAAAACACCTTCGGCAGTAAATATTCAAAAAGGTTATAATCATTATATATATGTCATATATTGTCATTTGCTAAAATTGACCCGACATGAGGACGGACTAGATATTTTTTTAACCCGTCCTCCACAAAATTCACCCGTCTCGGACGTTGGGACGGGCTATCTTTCCTACACTGATAATATAGGCCAAAATATTGTCGAAAATGTGTGACATTGTACCTTTCATTAGCCTTTTAAGAGCATTAAATAGAAATTAAAAACAAGTGTTTGCCACTAACAAGGCAATGTTCCCCACTCCTAAAGACGAATGAAATATCACATATATACTAGTTTTTATCTTTGGGTCATGTAGAAGATTACCTTTTGTGTGATGTAGTTTTTAGTCATGGTGTCTTCTCCAAACTGTGAAGATATTTCAGGAATATAGTAGATTTGAATGTATAGATGCAGATGCTCATATCCACTGTCAGTATCAGTGTGTATTAGAGCTGGGATAGGTCCATATTTTCTACCCAGGTACCCCAGCCCCCTATTACCCTACCCTGATACCCGTTATGTTTATTCCTGACATCAAATCTGTAAGAAATGGCAATATTTGTCGTTAGCTCTGAGGCTAAAATTGGGTGCAACGTTTTATGAGATCATATTTACATAAAATTGAAAAGTGGTCAAAGTGTGGTGGTGGCCTTGAAAACAAGGTCAAGGTCACCCAAATCCACTGGTGTCTTCGCAATCCCCCAGTGTAGGCTGTCACCAAATTTGAAGATATTTGGTACAACAGTGTATGAGATATTGCGTTAACAAGAATCGGGACTACAGATGTATGGACGCTTCTGATGACAGGCTCCCATTCCACGTTGTGGTGGGGGACAATAAGTATGCAAAATGAATGCCAATTTTCATAATTGAGTAATGACCATAATTACTCACTCAAACACAGCCCAAGTGTGTAAACCATATAAATCGCTATTACTATGCTTAAGACTGTGCCTCCAACTTTTGAATTGCAAACATGAATTATACCCCAACAACCAATAAAATGCATCGCTGACACCCCCAGAAACCTTATGATGAGAGAAAAACAACACTGGAAGTCGTAACATTACTTGGAAAATGTCAATCAGATGCCACCTAGGATTCATCACCTGACATAAGACAATAAGACATATTTTTATAAACTGTTAACTAAATGACGAATGAGTGCGTGAGTTTAGTTTTACGCCACACTCAGCAATATTCTAGCTATATGGTGACGGTCTGTAAATAATCAGGACCAGACAATCCAGTGATCAACAGCACGAGCATCAATCAGCGCAAGTGGGAACCGTTGACATGTGTCAACCAAGCCGGCGAGCCTGACCAACTGATCCCGTTAGTCGCCTCTTACGACAAGCATGGGTTACTGAAAGCACATTCTAACCCAGACCTTTACGGGAAATGATGAATGACGGATATCATAAAAATAGCTGTCACGGATGGTATCTCACCTCACCATGAAAAAAGCCTATGGATATTACTGGATAAATTCTCCGAAAAAAGATAACCGCCTAATATTATACAAAAAGAATTTGTCGGTTGTAATTTAGAGTATCTGCTTTTTGTTTTAATGCCCCCGGCACATAATGCATGGGGATATAGTCAAATAGACTAAAGACTCTGCCCCTTTATTTAACAGACTGACTAAAATTGTTTCATAAGTTACAAAGTGTTTAAAAACATTTCATTTTATTAACTGCCTATGTAATAATTTCAGTCATTTCTCACTGTGGCTATAACATATATAAAACAATTTGATTGATTTGCAGTATTCAGGTGAAAACATTAGTTTGTTTATGTCCAAACAGCTAAAAGGTCACATGCAACGTAAAACACAACTTTGCAGATTCTGATACCTTTCGGTATGGACTTACAGTAACAAATGATCAAAAATGCAAATTCAACTTATAAAGTTGAAAAAAGTGTTTTATTGACACTTAAGTGTCTACCTGCCTGTCTGCTAATGACAATATGCAATACACAACTTCAATCATTGACCACATGCAATTTGAACTTGAACTTGAA
Organism: Haliotis rubra; assembly: GCF_003918875.1. Lineage (NCBI taxonomy): Eukaryota > Metazoa > Mollusca > Gastropoda > Lepetellida > Haliotidae > Haliotis > Haliotis rubra. The sequence goes on from NW_025766137.1 coordinate 697,320, forward strand.
ACGTATCAGGCTAATACCGCTATACACCATAAACAAAATACATTGATTTATGGCTTGTGCACCTGAGTTCTGTCTGTCACATTATGTAATTACACAGACAGGCAGGTGTGATACTTGTACACATGACATGTTATTATGTCTGTGGGTTGCAAATAAACTGCATCCATTTTTCTTGGATGACTGGATCTGACAGAAACCGGTGCAAACTCAGTTTGTCAGTTTCAAGTCCTGCTTTGTTCTTGAATGAACGACAGTTTCCAGCCACGCAGTAGTTCACCATCTCAGTATTTGTTGATTGGATCGAACGCAAATGCAGAAAAAATGAGCATGTACAAAACCCAACATCTCTATATACACACACACACACAATGAGCCCTCAGCGTATCGGCAAATGAACCAGCCACTGAAAGCCTTCGTTACATGTAGGTGCACACCCACCCACTCTGACTGGCTACAGTCTCCCGGGTGCTTCCGTTCAAGGGAAGTAAACCCAAGTACAAAATATTGCACTTTGATTTGCGATTGTACGCTAATAATTTTGTTTATTTGTTTTTTTCATAATCAGCAAAGTATATTATATGTCATGAATAAGTGGTAATTGTGTTTTAATTATGTTTGGTTTTTTTGGTTGCATGTGACCTTTAAATCAAATCACAGAAGGCCGAGCAAGAGACTTTGAGATGTATGTAACAGATGCAAAACAAAGATTTAACATCCCTTATAATTTCAAGATGAAATTCTTTGTTGATCAATTAGAGGATAATCCCTTTTACTCTCAAATGTGCTTATAGTTTGTGAAGCATTAATCGTGAATCTGATGTTTGGGATTTCATCCTGGTATGCACATTGGGAGAGAAAACAATAACAAAATAAAGGCAACACCAGTCAGCAAATTGTTGGCGATCAGTTCCCCTTAAATAACCACGGACCCAATAGAATTAAAAATGAGTCTGTTCTTCCATCCTATAAATCAGTAAACAGGCCTCATTGTTACATTACATGACCACAACCACCCACCCACTTTGTCAGGTGAGCTATAAAGCTATTTATCTTACGTGATTTTCTGTTCCTTGGTCTTGTCATCTCTATTCCTCCGCTCTGATCTCCTACGCCTAAGTCGTCTAAAGGACTCTCTCAAAGATTTCTTCAAAGATTTTCTTCTGGACATTGGCGTTTCTGATGTTCCCATTAGATCTTAACAGAAAATAACATATAATGAAGAAAACAATACCAACAAGTATTTGCCACTAATATGGCAATGCTCCCCCGCCGCTAAAGAATGGAATATTTATAACGTATTTACTACTTTTTATTTTATGGTCACATACAAGATGCCTGAAATCACTGGTGTCTGCATAATCACCCAATGTAGGCTGTCGACATAATTGAAGACATTGGGTGCAATGTTTTATGAGATCACGTTTACAAGAGTTTGAAAAGCGGTCAAAATGTCGTGGTGACCTTGAAGATAAGGTCAACGTCACCCAAATCAACTGGTGTCTGGGTAATCCCCCAATGTAGGCTGTTACCAAATTTGAAGACATTGGGTACAAAAGCTCACGAGACATCACGTTAACAAGAATCTGGACGTACGTATGTATGGATGCCGCTGAATACATAGTCCCCCGTTCCGCATTGCAACGGGTGACAAGGGCTCTTAAAGCAGGTTACAAATATTAATTTTTTTGATGATGTCTTTTTAACTACCAGGAATAAATGTGAACAAGCACTGTTACTAAGGTAACATAATCCCCGCTGCAAATTATCAAATCAAACGTAACAAGTAATGAAAGTTTAAGATAAAGTTAAATATAAACCTCTCTTGATATCTTGCTCTTTAGTTGTTCAAACACACAAATATTTTCAAGACTGAAAGATGCAAGGTGTATGAAAGATGCAAAAATAGTAGTAAAGAAATTGCTTATTGAAAACATTCAAGGGAAGTCTTGAAAGTCTATGAAGAAAATCCAGTGAACTGTTCTTGAGATATCTTGCTGACAATCTTAACATGCAGTTGAACATGCTGAAGTCTTCAAAGTGTCGCCAAGACCTTGAAAATTAAGTGAAGTTTACCAAAATCGACTGGGCCCTGAAATGAAGGTCAAGGTCACCAAACCTGACTGGGACCTTTCTTATACTGTGATGAACCTAGGTACCAAATATGAAAAGAATCTAGTCAATGGATCTTAAGATATTCCAATTCGTACGGACGGACGGATGGAGTCTAATACTATATCCCCCGCTTCGCTCTAAACGCGCGGCGGGGGATAAAAATATTAGTCTATGTTTCAAGCTTAATGAAGCCTTGAATGTTTGAAATTACCCACCCTTTTCACAGCATCTCACCCCGAAATAAATCCAGCCGACACAGTTAATAGCAAGGAGTATGTTAGCAATTCACTAGGCTAAAGGTTAAGAAACCAACCTGTAGCATTTAGTGTGCATCTTGTGGACACTTCTTTTTTTCTGTACATAGTCAAACAAACCAAAGCCATGGGCTGTACCAGCTGCCACTCTGAAAGGAAAGCATCATACATTATCAGCAGAAACACGATAAAACCTGACTTGGATATAACAAAACAATATGCATTCATCTTGCCCATTGCAGAACTGTATCCTCAAAGCTTCTAATCTTTCATAGTGGCCTTAATTCAAGATAATTCCACTTACAATGATGTTCATGCACACTGACTATCTGCTAGCCCACTGAGATACCATGCTGCATTTAACATTGACAACAGACTCATACATTATACAGGATATCAACTCCTGGACACCTGTGTCCTTGATAATCCATTTTAATGTCTTGGTACAATACAGCCAGGGATCAGAGTACCAATCTTCCAGCACTACTCTATCCACTAAACCAAAGAGCAGTCCTGGACTACACAGAGGTCATGCAAGTTCTCATGTAAACAACTTCTTGGAGTGAGTGATAGAGCGAGTTTAGTTTTACGCCGCACTCAGCAGTATTCCAGCTATATGGTGGTCTGTAAATAATCGAGTCTGGACCAGACAATCCAGTGATCAACAACATGAGCATCGATCTGCGCCATTTTGAACTGATGACATGTGTCAACCAAATCAGCGAGCCTGACCACCCAATCCCATTAGTCGCCTCTTACAACAAGCATGGGTTACCATAAGATCAATTTTCTAACCCAGACCTTCACAGGTCACTTCTTGGACATCTACTTACTAGATCATGACCTTCACTTAGTGGTGTGACAATTCATCGATACGAAACGATGCATCGATCCATGGGCCGCCGATACAGTGAATTGAACAAAGTTTTACATGGTTGTATATCCCGATACGATACTTCAAATGAGCCACGATACATCGATGTTTGACTTTGAATATTGCCGAATCGCGATGTCTGTCAAGAACAAATACTTACGTTTGTTTGAGGATTAAAATATATGCTTACTTATTTTCCCTTCATAAATAAACATTTTTTCGGAAATTCTTGCGTCAAGAACTGTGTCAGGCATAGCGCTTGCATGTTATCAACATTCACAAAGTCCGTGTATAAACATGAACATTGAACAACGCTGGCAGAATTTGACGAAATACTTTAAAACTGGTTTTGTTTTGATCTTAAGGTGTTTTATAGTTGGTGTCAGAATTTAGTATCATGATACGTATCGTTTCGCCACCCTTAGATCGTGATTCGTATCGTATCGCAGCTTCAGTGCACGATACTTTGGCAATATATCGTCGTGACTAAAATTTTAGTATCGTGATATATCGTATCGCAGGTTGTATGCCAATACCAGCATTACCTTCAATGCCATTCAGTTATTTACAATCCAAACACCCAAACAGTCTACAGAACGGGCATAATGTACAAAACATGAAACAGCTGTTCAACAAGGTTAGTCTCAATTTTTCTTCCATTCAGCATTACATTTTTTGACACAATTACCTGTAAAACAAGTTACAGACTGGTGCAGCAGTTTGCAAGGAAAATATTTTATTTTATCTTAAGTAAAATATATCAAGATAAGTGATCAACCAATAACATGATTCACTTACATTTGCCACTCTGAGTGGACAGCAAGGGCTGTACAGGCAGCTGGCGGGTATAACTGCATGACACAGGTTGGCTGGAAACCTGCTGCAAATTTGATATCACCTTCTCTCAAAGTCAGAGCTTCATGACCTTTCCAGACAAAACTGTCTCTGTCACTAACTATGTTCACTTTAGTTGTCTTCACTTCCTGCTCACGATCTTCTCGTTCCATTTGGAGAATTATTACCTGGCCTGCTGTGCCCGCAATGACTAATGTCTCACTAAGTGGGCACATAGACATCTTTTGGATTCCAAGTCTTGGATCATCACTGTATGGATCAAATGTACCAACCTGAAAGTATATGTCAGTATATAGTTTTTTTTCAACTGCTTCCATTCATTAAATGCTCTTTAACTTTTTGTCATAAAAGGTAAAACATCAAGGATCCCCAAATTTATGCCAAATCCTTTTCTTTCATGAATAAAATCTTTTTAAACCATATCAATCATAGATGGCAACTGATCCACCCAGGATTTTGCCAGCTACTAAACAAGTGATTGCCACTGATATGGCAATGTCCCCCGCCGCTAAGGAATGTAATATCTATATTTACTACTTTTTATTTATTGGTCACATACAAGATGCCTGAAATGACTGGTGTCGGCATAATCACCCAATGTAGGCTGTCGACATAATTGAAAACATTGGGTGCAATGTTTTATGAAATATCGTGTTTAATTAAGTTTGAAAATCGGTCAAAGTGTCGCATAAATATAAACCATGCCATGTCTTCCTTTGGACAAACTGTACATCGTTTTTCTGCTACTTCCATACAAAAAGAGCCATCTTTTTGCATCTATCATTGTATAATTATGAAGAGAAACAGCCATATGAAGAGAAACAGCCATATTATGAAAAAGAAAAAGAAAAAAGGTCTTAACCTAAAAAACCAAGCACTGACATAATCCCCCACCACAAATTATCAAATCAAACTTAAAAAGTAATGAAAGTGAAGGTCGTATTTAAGATGAAGTTAAATGTCAACAAAAACATGACCAGTCAACCTCTCTTGATATCTTGCTCTGTAGTTGTTCAAACACAAATATTTTCAATCAAATCTGTAAGAAATGGCAATATAAAATTTCAAGTTTTTCAATATCTTAACCGTGTATTATATTCAAAACAGGTGACTGTAAATTATTTCAAAATCTTCAAAGACAATACAACCTTTTAATCATGAATGGGTTACATATTACATTGTTTAATCTTTTGGTCACATGATCAATAACTGGTCCGGGTGTTGATACGGGTGAGATATTGAAAAGTGTCTGCGTAATCACCCAATGTCGGCTGTCGACATAATTGAAGACATTGGGTGCAACATTTTATGAGATATCACATTTACTTAAATTTGAAGTGGTTAAAGTGTCAAAGCCAAGGTCATCCACATTGACTGGTGTCTGTGTAATCCACCAATGTAGGCTGTCACCAAATTTGAAGACATTGGGTACCACAGTTCATGAGGTATCACGTTAAGAATCGGGACGTATGGATGCTGCTGAATACATATTGGCCGGTTCATTGCGGCAGGGGACAATGATACCTTGTATGAAAACAGCAACCTTAAAAGCATGTTTTGTTGAGTGTATACACCATCTGCTAAGGAAAAAGAAAACAAAGCACACTGAACTCGCCTTTTGCAAGAATAGTGGCAATCTGGTGGAATTCTGAACATGTTGATGTGTCTGGATGCAAGTTTACATCTCAAAGAACACTTCATGGCAATAGACCAATCCAGTCCCAGCCGATAAGCTCTGCCCACTAGCTCTCGTCTTCGTTTTTGACATTTGTGGTACTTTGGTATCCTTCGTTTAAGAAAGATACTTATTTGATTTTGATTATATTTTAGCTGTCAGAATGTATATAGCAAGTGAAAATGAATTATATGCCTGATGAAAAATCGTATTAGCCAGCTGCTGAGAGTGGGAAGCGTATTTTCTTTAGAACTAATCTATCAGGAAATTCACATCCTTCAAAGATATTAGAAGGGGAAGGGTACGTGAATTTTGTTGTTTTGTTTTGTTTTGGTTTTTTTCAAATTCCCACCGCAATTTTATAACAAGCATTGTCACAAATTATCAAGTCAAACTTAAAAAGTAATGAAAGTGAAGGTCGAAATTTAAGATGAAGTTAAAGGTCACATGCAACAAAAAATCAAACATAATTAAAACACAATTATCACTTATTCATGACATATAATATACATTGTTGGTTATGAAAAAACATATAAACAAAATTATAAGCGTACAATCGCAAATCAAAAGTGCAAAATTGTGTACTTCGGTTTACTTCCCAAGAAACGAAGCAGCCGGGATACTGAACCCAGTCAGAGCGGGTGGGTGTGCACTCAAGTGTAACGGCTGGTTCATTTGCAGATGCCCTCACGGTTAATTGTGTGTATATATATATAGAGATGTTGGGTTTTGTAAATACATGCTCATTTTTTGTGTATAACATTTTGCAATCAACAGACATCATAACATGTCATGTGTTCAAGTATCACACCTGCCTGTCTGTGTAATTACATAATGTGACAGAGACCGAACTCGGGCCATAAATCAATGCATTTTGTTTATGGTGTATAGCCTGATTGGTGTTAAGTTCAAATTGCATGTGGTCAGTGATAGCAGCTGTGTAGTGAATATTGTCATTAGCAGACAGGCAGGCAGACACACAGGTATCTATACCTATATCTATATCACAGTTAGAAATTCTGTCAACGCTAAATAATGACATTGCTTTTAAGTATCGAACTGAGAAAGTGACTCGGTAAGAAGAACATGTGGTGAAATAGACAAATGAAATTATATAAACAGTTAATTTACTGTCATAACATATAAAGCTCGCGCCTGTGAGATATCAACAAAACATTAGAAAAATAGCTCACACCAAAGCCTTCACGGAGAATTCACCCGACAACCCGCTTCCAACCTGCGCGAACCTTTTACTTGCGCACGTGCTATGAGCGCAGCCCAGCTGTTGAAACCCGTTTTCCCCAGAAAAGTTGGGGGAAAATTAGTGAAACGTTTGAACTCCGATTTCGCGCGGTTTTTTTCATCGCGTTATTTTTCAACTTTATAAGTTGAATTTGCATTTTTGACGATTTGTTTCGGTAAGTCCATACCGAAAGGTATCAGAATTTGCAAAGTTGTGTTTTACGTTGCATGTGACCTTTAAATGTCAACAAAAATATGACCAGTCAACCTCTCTTGATATCTTGCTTTGTTGTTCAAACACACAAATATTTTCCAAGACTCACTTTGACCTTGACATGAATGTCAAGGTGTATGAAATATGCAAAAATAGTAATAAAGAAATTGCTTATTGAAAAACATTCAAGGGAAGTCTTGAAAGTCTATGAAGAAAATCCAGTGAACTGTTCTTGAGATATCTTGCTGACAATCTTAACACACAGTTTAACATGCTGAAATCTTCAAAGTGTCACCGTGACCTTGAAAATGAAGGTCAAGGTCACCAAACCTGACTGGGACCTTTCTTGTACCTAGGTACCAAGTATGAAAATAATCTAGTCAATGGTTCTTAAGATATTCTAATTCGTATGTACGTCCGTATGGACGGAGCCTAATACTATATCCCCCGCTTCTCGCTAAGGGGGATAAAAAAAATTACTCCTCGATTATTATGCACTATTACAGAGAGGCCTTCAGATTATGATTTTGAAACCCAAAATGTGTGACAAATTTAATAATATCTAAGAGACAAGGCAACAATATCCATCACATTGTTCTTCAATGTAACAATTTATGCGACAAGTGTTTGCCACTAACATGGCAATGTCCCCCGACGCTAAAAAAGAATGAAATATTTATATCATATTTACTGCTTTATATTTTTTGTCCCATACAAGATGCCTGAAATGACTGGTGTCCGCTTAATCACCCAATGTCGGCTGTCGACATAATTGAAGATATTGGGTGCATTGTTTTGTGTGATATTGCGTTTAGGCAAGTTTGAAAAGTGGTCAATGTGTCATCGTGACCTTGAAGATAGCGAGTGAGTGAGTGAGTGAGTAAATTTAGTTTTACGCCACACTCGGCAATATTCCAGCTATATGGTGGCGGTCTGTAAATAATCACGTCTGGACCAGACAATCCAGTTATCAACAGCATGAGCATCGATCTGCACAATTGGGAACCGATGACATGTGTCAACCAAGTCAGCGAGCCTGACCACCCGATCCATTTAGTTGCCTCTTAACGACAAGCATGAGTTACTGAAGATCAATATTCTAACCCGGTCCTTCACGGGTAGACCTTGAAGATAAGTTCATTGTCACCAAAATCGACTGATGTCTGCATAATCACCCAATGTAGGCAGTCACCAAATTTGAAGACACTGGGTACAACAATTCAATATCGCATTAAGAAGAGTTTGAAAAGTGGTCAAAGTGTCGTGGTGACCTTGAAGATAAGGTCAAGGTGACCAAAATCGACAGGTGTCGGCGTAATCCCCAAATGTAGGATGTCTCCAAATTTGAAGACATTGGGTACAGCAGTTCATGAGATATCACGTTAACAAGAATAGGGACGTATGGACAGACGCTGCTGAATACATAGTCCCCCATTCTGTGCTGCGGCGGGTAGGCAATAATCCGAACGATTACAATAGGTCTCCTTGCCTGGAGCCCTAAAAATGAAATGACTCTTGAATATTCATAAATTATTTATTATATCCTTCCATTGTCGTGCCATACCAGAACTGCACAAATTAAAGCCTAGGGCTTCATTACAGATTTTGCCTGTTCTGACGGGATAACATCTGACTTTTATTTAAAAATGAAAAAACACCAAAACAATTACAGTATATAGTATATTCAAAGTGAAATGAACAAATACATTTTAACCAAGGAAAGGAAATGACAAGTGTCATATGGCGCTTGGATCTTCAGCCCTCATTGTTTGACATTATCTGTTCTTCAGAAAGCCATCTTTCGGTCAATACCCAATTCCCTAGCAGCTCTACTCAAATTACCTTCAAACTCATTTTTAAAATTCCCAATAGCTTCTTCGTTCTGATCTATTGTAAATGATTTTCTTGAAGCCATGTCTAGTAATTTACATGTATTTACGGGCATTTATTTGTTTCATTCCCTTGTGGCAGATGAAAACATGTTGGCTTATTGGACACGATTTCAGTTGTTGACCAGTTGAATAGCACTGCCACGTTGGATAAAGAAGTTACACAGGCATGTGGCCAACAATGACATTGTCTAAAACAGACAGTGTATTTGTCATAAGGGTTAAGATGATCGCCCTGGGTGTCCAAAAGGGTTCCTATGTAGGTGTCCAATGTGGTTTGTAAAAATGAAATCCCCTAACAACAGCACTAAAGGTGCAATACTGATTTGAACCTTTCAGTGTAAACATGCTTCAGCAATCATCTGTTAGGGAGATCACTCCATTTTCAAAATCTAATTGACGCCCATGGGCTTAAAAGCAGGATAAGTATAAATTTGTATGTTTGTAAATTGTCCCTTATTTAATGAAGCCCAAACTGTTCGAAATAACCCACCCCCTTTACAGCAACTTATGCTGAAATTAATCCAGCAGGCTAAAGGTTAAAGTTTACTTTTTGGTTCTCTTTTGTTCACACCATAGATCTAACATGGCATGTTCCTACAAAATCTCCAATACAGTTGACAATGAATAGTAATAACTGTGTGATGAGATGCGGAAATTCTCATTTAAGCAACTGATATGATATTGAAAAGCAAGTTCTATTGACTTCTTTGAGAGGCATTTAGAAGTTGGGGCAGTAAAGAAAGATAACAATATATGGATGAACAAATTTATTGCTGTGAGAGCTGTGAGTTGGTTGGAGGAATTTACATACCTTTTTTCCAGGTCGCTGAGTCTGTTGATGGTTGAAATTGCCACGTCTCCATGAAGACGACAGCTCTCACAGCAATAAAGAAGTTGTTCATCCATATATTGTTATCCTTCCTCAAGTTCTAAAGGTTCAAATTTACCACAGTGCATGTTTGTAAGAAACAAATACAAATTTAAACACAGTTAACTGTAACATATCAGAGATATCAGATGATTATTGAAACCAGTATGTTTGAAATCATCAAGTAATATGAACATTTTGTTTAAAGGTCACATGCAACGTAAAACACAACTTTGCAGATTCTGATACCTTTCGGTATGGACTTACCGAAACAAATCGTCAAAAATGCAAATTCAACTTATAAAGTTGAAAAATAACGCGATGATAAAAACCGTGCGAAATCAGGAGTTCAAACGTTTCACTAAGTTTCCCCAGACTTTTCTGGGGAAAACGGGTTTCAACAGCTGGGCTGCGCTCATAGCATGTGCGCAGTGAAATAGGTTCGCGCAGGTTGGAAGCGGGTTGTCCGGTGAATACTCCGTGAAGGCTTTGGTGTGAGCTATTTTTCTAATGTTTTGTTGATATCTCACAGGCGCGAGCTTTTTATATGTTATGACAGTAAATTAACTGTTTATATAATTTCATTTGTCTATTTCACCACACGTTCTTCTTACCGAGTCATTTTCTCAGTTCGATACTTAAAAGCAATGTCATTATTTAGCGTTGACAGAATTTCTAACTGTGATATAGATATGTCGTTGTCACAGACAAAACTCAATGTCTTGTTTTATTGACACCTGTGTGTCTGCCTGCCTGTCTGCTAATGACAATATTCACTACACAGCTGCTATCACTGACCACATGCAATTTGAACTTAACACCAATCAGGCTATACACCATAAACAAAATGCATTGATTTATGGCCCGAGTTCGGTCTCTGTCACATTATGTAATTACACAGACAGGCAGGTGTGATACTTGAACACATGACATGTTATGATGTCTGTTGATTGCAAAATGTTATACACAAAAAATGAGCATGTATTTACAAAACCCAACATCTCTATATATATACACACAATTAACCGTGAGGGCATCTGCAAATGAACCAGCCGTTACACTTGAGTGCACACCCACCCGCTCTGACTGGGTTCAGTATCCCGGCTGTTTCGTTTCTTGGGAAGTAAACCGAAGTACACAATATTGCACTTTTGATTTGCGATTGTACGCTTATAATTTTGTTTATATGTTTTTTCATTACCAGCAATGTATATTATATGTCATGAATAAGTGATAATTGTGTTTTAATTATGTTTGATTTTTTGGTTGCATGTGACCTTTAATGAAATCATTTCTGGTTTTGCAGAAAACATCCCGACCCAGAATAATTTGCAACCAAGAAGACAAAGTCATCAATATCCCCCTCAATGGCAAAATACTCTTCATGATTATGTCTACGAGTTATGATTATGTCAAATATTTAGGTGTGTATATAGAAAAGTGGAAGGAGAGTATTGAAAGGTTTTTAAAGTTCTGCTCCAGAAAGGAGCACTATCACCAATTTCAGTCTATGTCAGACTTGTTGCCATGGAAATGCCAAAAATATTTTATTCAGAATTCCAAAACTACCAAAAGGCACCAGTACACCACCAGATCTATGTGCCAAGTTTGGTGAAGAAATATTGAACGGTTTTAGAGTTCTGCTCCGGAAAAGACAAATGTGCACGGACAGACAGACGACGCGGATGGAGTCAATTTTAATACCCCCCGCAAAACGCGTTGCAGGGGATAACTAGATGTCACTCGGTTTAGCAACATCACTCCTGGTTTAGAGAAAACACAATGCAGTACAACACCAACATTTAAAAGTAATTTGCACTTCAGGTCTCATGAAACTTCAGATTGTAAGCATATGTGCAGGTCACATAGCCACCATGGCAGACTGTGAAATTGGTGCCATTGTTAGTATGGCTAACCCAGACAGTCAACAGTCAACAAAGACAAGACAAGAACAGCTGTTGCTGTCATCATTGGTATTGGAACTTATTTTTTATAGTATTGAAAAACAAAACCCCACTAACATCTAATGAACACAAGAGTCATCAGAAGATGACATATCCCCCCGGCCCCCACATCTTTGAAAGAACAAATCATCTGACAGTTACTTAAAGTCCAGCTTGATTTTAGACTAAGTGCAAATCATTTCCATGGAAAACATGAAAAAAAATAAATGACAAAAATCTGCAAATAGCAAAAGGCACCACTTCAAGATCTGTCTCACATATCTGCCAAGTTTTGCTGAAATATATTAAGAAGTTTTCGAGTTGTGCTCCGGAACAAAACCTACCCCTCCCTTTTGAGACTAAGTCCGAATTGTTTCCATGGAAACTGAGAAAATAATAAATCACAAAAATCTGCAAATAGCAAAAGGCACCACTTAAGGTTCTGTTTGATATATCTACCAAGTTTTGTTGAAAAATATTGAACGGTTCTTGAGTTATGCTCTGGAAACGAAGCCCACCCCTCACTTTTGGGACTAAGTCCGAATCGTTTCCATGGAAACCGGGAAAAATAAAAATGACAAAAATCTGCAAATAGCAAAAGGCACCACTTTGGGATCTGCCTCACATATCTGCAAAGTTTTGCTGAAATATATTAAGACGTTTTCGAGTTGTGCTCCGGAAACGAAGCCCACCCCTCACTTTTGGGACTAAGTCTGAATCGTTTCCATGGAAACCGGGAAAAATAAAAATGCCCAAAATCTGCAAATAGCAAAAGGCACCACTTAAGGTTCTGTTTGATATATCTACCAAGTTTTGTTGAAAAATATTGAACGGTTCTTGAGTTATGCTCCGGAAACGAAGCCCACCCCTCACTTTTGGGACTAAGTCTGAATCGTTTCCATGGAAACCGGGAAAAATAAAATGCCAAAAATCTGCAAATAGCAAAAGGCACCACTATCGCTTCCATGGAAACCGGAAAATAAAATGCCCAAAATCTGCAAATAGCAAAAGGCACCACTTAAGGTTCTGTTTGATATATCTACCAAGTTTTGTTGAAAAATATTGAACGGTTCTTGAGTTATGCTCGAGTCACTTTTGGGACTAAGTCTGAATCGTTTCCATGGAAACCGGGAAAAATAAAAATGCCAAAAATCTGCAAATAGCAAAAGGCACCACTTAAGGTTCTGTTTGATATATCTACCAATTTTTTGAAAAATATATCAAAGCGGTCTTTGAGTTATGATCGAAAACAAAATAATTATGGACATGCCGGTGGGATAAATATCCCACGCATATATCCATGCCGGTGGGATAAATATATATCGGAAGAAGAAAACCCAAATATGCATTTTAAGAGGATCAAAGATCACTGATCAAACGATAGCAAATTCATTTTTTCACCAAGAAAACATATCACCTGAATCCCACAACATTACAAATTCTTAGTTTCAAAACATTTTGAAGAAAGTGAGTAGAGGACATTTATTTATTTTTAATACAGCAGCCAAGTGATTCACATGGGGCTGCATTGTTAAAAAGTCTTCACATCAAACCTGGCTGACCACTATATCTGAATGAAACTATGAGTTAATGACTTTGATTAAGATAAATCGCTGTCACAGAGTCAAGACAGCCCAAGCTTGACACATATTTGTCATAAGAGCACAATAGTTAACTACCATATGTTGTGTACCATATAGTTTACAAAAACAAAGTAAGCTCTACCGATGGATGGACTAACAATTTTGACAGGTCAAGGAGAGCTAAAGCACTAACCTTCCGGAAGGGAGGCCACTCCTCTTCATCAGCACCATTTGAGTTATTTTCTGGCATGTGTGATTCAGCAAAAAGACTGACTGTGCCAAGTCTGTACAGTAATCGGAGTGTGACAGATGATGCATCCCAAAATCTCACTGTTCCATCTTCATGTCTGAATAAAAGATTATACATTTCCTTAAAGACTCGTACATTTCTAAATGGAAAATCCTCAGCATTGTTAGATGAAAACAAACATGTGAAAAACACGCACCAACAAAGTATAGTTTACATCATATTATTGAATATTGGTCAAGACTGAATACAGCCCAACAGTCAAAGTTAAGATCTGATTTTAAAACCATCATCTGACTGTAATGAGATTATCTCAATCCCTTTTGCATGTGTGTTGTGTTCATGAAGGATATCTTTTCAAACTAGGTTGTTTTTTCAAATATAATGAATTCCAGGTATCATCCCACGTCAAATGTAAAGTTTACACAATAAACAGCTTTTCCAATGGATGAAAGGATTGTCAATGTTCACCAACAAGAGAACAAACTTTTAATTCCCTTGCACAAATACAGAAGTGATTGTTTCTGATGATTGAGACCCTTTAATCATGATCCCGGCACTAAAGTGTAAGTTTGTAAAATTAAAAGCTTGACTGCATGCCTGTCCACAAATATCCTTGCTATGACCCATTGCAATGAACAAAAAGAAAATACACATCCAAACTATCAATTAATCCATGTCTAGACAGTCAAAAGCAACATGTGAATTAACCTCTGTATCTGACATCTGTGTAATCACCTTTCAATCATCTGCCAGATTGTTAATGATGACCAACACAAGGAAATGCCACAGAGTAATTAATGATTTTAACATTCACCTCATCAGCCTATCCTTGATATAAATAAATGTATTATGAAGCTGCAACCACATTACTGAGATACTACTGAACGCTCTCCTCATTTCATGAATGTATATCTTCTCTTTCCTCACCTCATGAATGAATTTGCTGTAACCAAACTTCAAAAGATGTTACTGAAGAGTAATTTCAGCATACATGTGCTCATGCTACGTCTCCTTTTGAGGAACTATTTTCTTCTGAGACACAGCTAGCAATTACAAGAAGACAAAGTCATCAATATCCCCCGCAATGGCAAAATACTCTTCATGATTATGTCTACGAGTTATGATTATGTCAAATATTTAGGTGTGTACATAGAAAAGTGGAAGGAGAGTATTGAAAGGGTTTAAAAGTTCTGCTCCAGAAAGGAGCACTATCACCAATTTCAGGCTAAGTCAAACTTGTTGCCATGGAAATGCCAAAAATATTTTATTCAGAATTCCAAAACTACCAAAAGGCACCACAACACCACCAGATCTATCTATGTGCCAAGTTTGGTGAAGACATATTGAACGGTTTTAGAGTTCAGCTCCGGAAAAGAGCACTACCACCAATTTCAGTCTAAGTCGAACTTGTTGCCATGGAAACCCCAAAAATATTTAATTCAGAATTCCAAAACTACCAAAAGGCACCAGGACACCACCAGATCCATGTATGTGCCAAGTTTGGTGAAGAAATATTGAATGGTTTTAGAGTTCTGCTCTGGAAAAGACAAATGTGCACGGACGGACGGAGTCCATTTTAATACCCCCTGCAAAACGCGTTGCGGGGGATAAAAAGGGCACATGCTACAAGGAGATCCAGTCCTTTTAGAGCAAATGCAATGACAAATTGTCACATAAGCAGGAATATGTCTGCCCACATATTGCATGCATTTTAACAGATTTTGTGACACTGCACGTGTCAAAAGAGATGGAACCATTCCTATGAGAGGTTCCAAAACCAAAGCTCAGTTGAACAAAATCTTTCAGGCTGTATCCAATGATCTATTGTCGTCAATGGACAGTGCTTCCTGGCCTGCATTAACGTTTATGGTAGTCACACCCAAGATTGACATAGTTCAATAAGTTGTTACACTATCGCTCTTTAGGGCATGTTACTAAAGTACTGTCAGAAATAGAAAACAAGTGTCATCAGAAGATGACATATCCCCCCGGCCCCCACATATTTGAAAGAACAAATCATCTGACAGTTAGTTTTAAAAATCATTTCCATGGAAATCATGAGAAATATAAATGCCAAAAATCTGTAAATAGCAAAAGGCACCATTTCAAAATTTGGCTAACATATCTGCCAAGTTCTGTTAAAAGATACTGAACACGTTTCGAGTTGTGCACCGGAAATGAAGCCCACCCCTCCCTTTTGGGAGTAAGTCCTAATCGTTTCCATGGAAACCCGGAAAAATAAAAATGCCAAAATCTGTAAATAGCAAAAGGCACCACTTGAGGTTCTGTTTGATATATATATATATACCAAGTTTTGTTGAAAAATATTGAACGGTTCTTGAGTTATGCTCCTGAAACGAAGTCCACCCCTCACTTATGGGACTAAGTCCGATTCGTTTCCATGAAAACCAGGAAAAATAAATATGCCAAAATTCTGCCAAAAAGCAATAGGCACCACTTTGGCATCTGCCTCACATATCTGCCAAGTTTTGCTGAAAGATATTGAGAAGTTTTCCAGTTGTGCTCTGGAAACGAAGCCCACCCCCTCCCTTTTGGGACTAAGCCCGAATCGTTTCCTTGGAAACCAAAAAAAAAAAGAAAAAGAAAAAATGCCAAAAATCTGCAAATAGCACCACTTAAGGATCTGTTTGATATATATACCAAGTTTTGTTGAGAAATATTGAACGTTTTTTTAGTTATGCTCCGGAAACGAAGCCCACCCCCCTTTAAGTCCAAAACGTTTCCATGGAAACCGAGAAAAATAAAAATGACAAAAATCTGTAAATAGCAAAAGGCACCACCTTAGGTTCTGTTTGATATATCTACCAATTTTTGTTGGTTGGCTTTTAAGTTATGCACTGGAAACAAAATGATTATGGACGGACTGACAGACGGATGAGGCGTCGACTATATCCCCCCGCATTACATGCAGGGGGATAAAAAACCTGTTGTTTCACATGTACAATTTATGTAGTTAATATGTGAAAGTGTGAAATATCTGTTAAACTAAGTTCGCCCTAACTAGTCTCAGTGGTAGGGAGATAGGAAACGTTACTGAGGAGAGATTAATGCAGAAATGAGCAATGCAGGTTTTTTTTCTAAGTCCAAAGCAACTTATTTGGAACATACAATGGCTCTATGCAAACTAATGTGCAATGATATTGTATTACAAAGGCCACTTACTAAATGCCCTTTTTGAAATTTGACTTAGCTTCATTATAAACGATAGTCGACGTAAAAATAATAATTTTAATACTGAAACTATTAAGGATGTTTCACTAAAAACAGGTAGGAGGGGTCATCTCAAAAGCAAAACCAGGGTGGGTTGTTGCAGAAGGTGGTTGGGTTTGGGCTGGGGGATAGAGATATCAGCTGAGATAAGAAAATCCTTAAGGGGAATTAAATTGGGGAAGTAAACAGCATGTCATAACAATTTACAAATAGTATCCAGTCCTGTCGATCTTCGGGTGGAATTTTAAGACATATAAGATGGCTGATTTTAGCTGTCCTAATGGTATCATACTCTTTTACATATCTCAACATAAACCTAATGAAAGAAAGACACTTGTGCCTGTAGGCAGCACATGCATTTCATGCCAGGCAAGTCAATGGTCCGTCATCATACCTGGCTGAGCGACCTAATTGCCATCTATAGGCTGATCTATTGTTTTCAGCAGCTGTTCGTATTTTGTCTAAGTTCCGTCAGATTTTACGAGCAAACATGCTTTTCTGGATATCTTATTACGTATCCCACCGAACGCCCAGTTAGGCCGATGTGGGTTATTTCGAGATATGCTATTTGCAGGGATACAGAGTAACAGCCTAAAAACAGTTTTTTTTCTGTTTCCAACAGTACTTTAGTGTGTCCTGTTACCAGGCATGGGTTAGGTCAATCAGTTTTCAACATTGACAAAAATAACAACCAAATATTGTGCAGTCATCTTCAATAACATGCAATTTGCATAACTGCATAAGAAGCTGTTACTTTTTTTCTAGTATGATATTCTATGCCAACTGGATGTTTACCCTGTAAGAAGCATGTCCTTTGTGGCTGGGTCTTTAGAGAGACTTTTACCTCCTTTGATAGGCCATTCCTACAAAACAAAATAGGAAATAAAATAAGGTGAAATGAGGTGAAATTGGGTTTTTACGTCGTGCTTGAGAATATTTCGCTCATATGACGACGTGCATGCGTGTATGTATGTGTGCGGCTGCTTGTACTAGCCCAGACTTAAGCTGGTTTTATAGTGCTAGCCCACTGAGATACCATGCCGCAGTGAAGCATGAATACCCCACTCAGACACATTATACTGACTCCGAGCCGACCAGTCCTTGTTGTACCCATTAATGCTGAGCGCCAAGCAGGGACCAACAAGTACCATATTTTAACGTCTTTTGGTTTGACGCGGTCGGGGATCGAACCCACAAACTTCCGCTCTCCGGGCGGACGCTCTAACCACTACACCACGGAGGCGGTCAGGAAATAAAATAAAACATATTAGAGAACAAGTTGTATATGCTAAGTTAAAGGTTGGGATGAAACCATGGAAACAGCAAGGATTTCCATTCATCTTCTGATTGGCTACTGGATGTAAAGTGTGATCTTTGCCTGTGACAGACAGGGCAGAAACTGCTGTCAGAGCCAGAAGTAGAAGCAGGACATTTACTTAAAAGAGTAAATTACTAGTTTATAGTGAATCTGGAAATGTGGACTTGATACTTGAATCCTATTAAAAGGTATAGCATTACTATCAAAACTAAGGCAGACCACTGGAAATAACTGAAACAAATCTTTTCATAAATAATACAATACAAATGAAACTATATTTCATACAACATTAAAGGAGCACTGATCCAGAGTGATTAATGCTTCTAGCCAACAGTCTAATTACGAAGCCAAGCTGCAGGCTGGTCACTACCTGCTCCCTCGACCGTGACGGACACGGGGACTGGGCTACTGTCCACCTTGGCAGATTTTCTTCACCTAAACAGCGGGACATTAGGAAGTTGGGACATTATTTGAAAATATCCCCAGTAGTTCTTGTCTGATTGTAATAAATTATCCCAGCAGTGTAAACGTTTTCAGATTTTCTAATGCCTGGATGGTATAGTGACTGATCCAATTTGATCCTATTTCTGGGTTTTTTACCTCGATATTCAATCATGTCCTGTGATAATATGATGTTTATTACCTATGCTATGATATTAAAAACACACATTTGATGTATTTGAATCCGTAAACCAAACAACTCCACTTTGCCATTGCTAGAAATATCTGAAAATTTACTTAGGTACATAGGTATATACAGTTTTTAACTAAAATACACAGCAAATGCTTATATGTATTTCTTATGCAACAATGAAGTTCCGTTTGTATCCTCAAAACAGTGTCGGCCCATAAGTTTTTTTCAGGCAATCAAAATTGCATGCAATACAGTGAGTACTACCGTACTCCCTTGCTGTAACCCTCGTTTGGTGGTAAACATACACATGTTATTTGTCATCATTCATTTGATGGTCAGTTAAAGAATCTATAAAAGGTATTATTAGTGGTAACACCACCCTGATTACCGACAAAGGTTCCCATTTGGCATTTCTTGTGTCTGGAGTAAATACTCAACATTATGAATTAAGTTTGATGTGGCAAATGTATTACATGTTATGTAATATGCGCATGGAAGTGCAGCAAGAGGAATTATCAGCTGAGTTACAAAAACAAACATCGATCAAAGGATTAACCGATAACATGCTGATTAATTGCTTTTATCTTGCACAGTGGATTTTTCAAAAGGTAGTGTTTATGTATGTAGATTTACTAATCTATGCTGAATGCACCTTGTCGTAAAGTGCCCGTGTAAAAACAACGTCCTTCCTTCCAAGGAATAACCGCCAAAACATTGCTTGATAGTTTATTATTGGCCAACTAAATTACTTTGTTAAAGAATGGTGGACATCATGCAATTAGTTGCCAGGTGTGCTATCTTGTGTGACCAATGAGACTATACACTAATGTGAAATACCTGAAACGATATAATAACTTTTTCGCAAATTAGACTATTAAAAGACACATGACATGGAGCAGGATTCTTTGTCAGCTGCAGATGAATGGCATATTGTTCCTTTATGTGGATATATTGATGGATACATTCCTCAAACAAGGTAATAGCCTGACATTGTTGCTATAACTTTAGTCTGTTTTAATATTAATATTTGCATTTTGTTTTTATTCATTTGTTGTAGCATTATACAGAATCATTTCTTTTTGCTGTGAAGTGTAATGAGACAGGCAACAATATGTAGAGTTATGGCAGCTGGTGGAGATCCAGCGTGTAGGTATGTTTACTTGTAATGGCAGCTGGAGAATATCCAGTGCATAGGTATGTTGACCTGTATGGCAGCTGGTAGCGAGCCAGCGTGTAGGTATATTTTACCTGTATGGCAGCTGGTAGTGAGCCAGCTGTATGGCAGGTATGTTTTTTACCTGTATGGCAGCTGGTAGAGAGCCAGCGCAGGTATATTTTTACCTGTATGGCAGCTGGTGGAGGGCCAGCGCAGGTATGTTTACCTGTATGGCAGCTGGTGGAGGGCCAGCATGTTTACCTGTAGGTATGTTTACCTGTATGGCAGCTGGTGGAGGGCCAGCGCCAGAGGTATGTTTAACCTGTATGTATGGCAGCTGGAGCAAGCCAGCTGTAGCTGCGTAGGTATGTTTACCTGAGCAATACCTATGACTGAAGGAGGAGGAGTTTACCTGGGCGGAGGAGTGGGATCATAAAACAATGGCGAGATGGAGCAAGAGGCAGGTCAGGTGGTGAACCCTGTAGTGTATATATAGGTACTAAAACAATGGCGAGATGGAGCAAGAGTGTCAGGTACCAGTGTATATATAGGTAAGTAAAAAACACAAAAGAAGGCAAAAATGGACAACATACAAGTCGGTGCTCCATCACAAAATTCATACCAGTTATATGTTAAATGACAAAATGACAGCAGTAAGAAAGATATTTTAAAAAGTTTCCTTTTTTTCCCATCGATCTGCAATATTACAATTAACAATAGTATCTACTGATAGGATTAAAATGATCAACCAACCCCCGTGTTTGTTACAACACTAACCTTGACCCTTTACATGAAAAGTCAATGTGTCATAAACTAGCCCGCTGTGAAAAATGAGACAACATACAATATGATATTTCTGAGATGTTCACGTTTCCCATGTTTAAAAAAGAAAGTGAAGTTAGTTCATTAGTAAAAGAAATGTTTACATGATGGTAGATGAAGCTCAACTGGACTACAATGACAAGACTGGATCAAAACATTTGCAGTGATATCTTGATGTTTGCTGAAATATTTTGAAATCAAATAAAATTCTTACTTCATTGAAAAAACTACTTACTCTCTGGGAGTACTGTTTGTTCTGTGCATGTCCTGCATCAATGATCTTCTGCCACAGTTGATTTGAAACATTGCTGACATGGTGTGAGCAAGTGATAGCCGACGAGTGGATACTTCCCAGATATGGAAGTTGGATAGTGGGCCAATCACAGGTATCAAGGTCAATAACTACAAGCTCCTCTTCTACCAAAGCAACCAGGGCATGTGGCTCATCATACTCTATAGATAAAAAGACAAAATGCAAATTAGTTCTGACAACAATACAAGATATTTTCAAAAGTTTAAGACCAGAATTCTGAGCACCATTCATCATTTAGAGAACATTTCTTGGGAACATGTTGAAACCTGAACAAAAACTGAGCAGAACAAGAGTCATCAGAAGATGACATATCCCCCTGGCCCCCACATATTTGAAAGAAAAATCATCTGACAGTTATTTAAAGTCCAATTTAATTTTTTTAAGACTAAGTCCAAATCGTTTCCATGGAAACCGGGAAAACAAAAATGCCAAAAACATGTAAATAGCAAAAGGCACCACTTCAAGATCTGACTCATAAATCTGCCAAGTTCTGTTGAAAGATATTAAACGACTTTTGAGGGTTCTGTTTGATATATCTACCAATTTTTGTTGAAAGATATGGAACGGTTTTGAGTTATGCTCTGGAAACAAAATGATTACGGACGGACGGACAGACAGACTGACGAGGCGTCGACTATACGGGGAGGGAAAGAAATAAAAATAGTCACAGTCTGTGTGAGTGCATTTCACTCAAAATCGGTATATATTTTAGACATTAAAACAGCTCAACAGCACATCATTTGTTCTCCAAGGAGGAGCAAAATTGAAATAATTGTTGCCTCAAAAAGCAGAGCTTTCAAAGTTTTAATTCTACCTACCTGTTTTTCACATTGTTTGACGAGTGTTCATTTTTTTATAAAAAAATTACTGGTCAAATGACCCAGTGCATGACTCGATTTAGCATTTATAATTTGCACTGGTCCAACCTAAACTGCAAAATGTAACCTCATATTTATAACTACCTGCACACTGTGCATGTTCATATTTTGCTGTTAAAAAACATACTTCATCAGGGAAACAGACTGATGTCCCACACTGGCTTGGAGCAAGGATTACACTGCCAGTGATTGAAAGAGTGACCATTTTTGTTCATGTCATGAAATATAAGTAATATAAAATTATCATACCAGACCCAGAATGATTTTGTTGTGATGATGCTGTAAATCAGCAATATCAAAACCAAAAGTAATAGATAATCCTATATTGAGCAGGAGGTGGACCCAGGTAATCACATAAGGTGGCACAGGGGCAAATAGGCTTCCTTTCCCTAAATCGAGCCCTGCAATAAATGAATTTTGTTGTCCAGTATGGAGCTAATTCATTGAGATTAAAATTTGGATTTTTTATTGGCATATATACTGGACAAAATAAGTTAGGGATATTGGTATTTTTATGATTGATATTTTATCAGTGTGTCAATGAATTAATAGATCATTATTCATAATTTCAAAATTTACATATATCCCTAACTATTTTTGTCCAGTATATATGTGGCAACAACAATACAGACCCTAAACGAAAGAGTGCTCAGGTTTTGGCATTATTTAATTCAAAGAAGACTGTTCTTGACATTTTTGGTTTTTTGATGGCAGAGGCAATTTTACATACTGTAGTAATAGGTAGTGGTGTTCCGATGATGGAAAAAAATTCGAAAATCAATCGAAAAAAGGATTAAAAATGATTATCGATTGTAAAAAAAATATTTTTAATTAATCAGAATTGGGTTGTTTTTGTAGAACACCCTTGAATAAGGTATACTAACCATTTAATTTGATGAATATTCATGAACAAACATGCGCTCAACAGTGTAAAGCTATGCGCATTGTAAAATTTTAACCACTTTTATTGTTTAATTACAATTCCAGGTTCTTACTTGCATGCATGCATTTCATTGCATATTAGTTATAAACAAGAGTCATCAGAAGATGACATATCCCCCCGGCCCCCACATCTTTGAAAGAACAAATCATCTGACAGTTACTTAAAGTCCAGCTTGATTTTAGACTAAGTGCAAATCGTTTCCATGGAAATCATGAAAAAAATAAATGACAAAAATCTGCAAATAGCAAAAGGCACCACTTTGGGATCTGCCTCACATATCTGCCAAGTTTTGCTGAAAGATATTAAGAAGTTTTAGCGTTGTGCTCCGGAAACAAAACCCATCCCTTCCTTTTGAGACTAAGTTCGAATCATTTCCATGGAAACCGAGAAAATAATAAATCACAAATATCTGCAAATAGCAAAAGGCATCACTTCAATATCTGCCTCACATATCTGCCAAGTTTTGCTGAAAGATATAGAGAGGTTTTTGAGTTGTGCCCGAAATGAAGCCCACCCTCACTTTTAGGATTAAGTCCGAATCGTTTCCATGGAAACCGGAAAAATAAAAATGCCAAAAATCTGCAAATAGCAAAAGGCACAACTTTAGGATCTGTTTGATATATCTATCAAGTTTTGTTGAAAAATATTATACGGTTTTTGAGTTGTGCTCCGGAAACGAAAGCAATCCTTACTTTTTGAGACTAAGTCCAAAATGTTTCCATGGAAACTGGGAAAAATAAAAATGCCAAAAATCTGCAAATAGCAAAAGGCACCACTTAAGGTTCTGTTTCATACATCTACCAAGTTTTGTTGAAAAATATTGAACGGTTCTTGAGTTATGCTCTGGAAACGAAGCCCACCCTTCTTTAAGACTAAGTCCAAAACGATTCCATGGAAACCGAGAAAAATAAAAATTACAATTATCTTTAAATAGCAAAAGGCACCACCTTAGGTTATTTTTGACATATCTACCAATTTTGGTTAAAAAATATCGAACGGTCTTTGAGTTATGGTCCGGAAACAAAATGATTACGGACGGACGGACGGACGGACAGACGGACGACTATATCCCACCGCATTATATGCCGGTGGGATAAAAAGCATTAATTAGACAAAAACTGGGGGAAAACCCTTAAAATTGGTGCTTACATTAAAAATGTATATTTTTCGATTATAATCGATAATCGTTCACCACAAGTCCTCTGATAATCGATAGTGGATTTGGTTTTCGATTCCCAACACTAGTAATAGGAGCATATCACTATCAGACACTTCAGCACACAGCAAAAATCCTTGAAAGTTCAGTAGGCTAATTTCATATTATGTGATTGTTCCCGAAACCCAGGAAAAGATACTAAGGTAAGATAATTTCTCTTTACTTTAATTTTAACAGAATATGAGGCCTGTTGACTTTCATCAGAGATCATATAATTTATTACATGTATATGGTCTCTGTTTTCATCAAATGATAAATATACTGTTACCGCAACAGCATAAATGACACTAGTGTTATGAGAGAGTGTTTTTTGTAATTTGTAATATCACATGGATTAAGTGACAGTTATTATGGGTCACAATGTATAAAGTTTTGAGTGTGGGTTTTGGCTCACATCTTGCATCATATGTGTTCTGTGGCATCTTTTTTGATAGCACTTCAGAGTTGTCTCCCTTGGCAATCTTGTTTGTTTACCGCTTTCATCATGCCGTGTGTTCCACAAGATTTCGATAACATTCTGAGCGAATAATGATGCTCCTAGCTTTGCTAGAATGCTTGAGAACTGTGTAAGAGCTATATAAAAGGCTGGTTGTTGCATTGTGCAACACATGACTTATCGTATCACTGGAGTTATACACATCTGTCTGCAATCGTAAAGTAATTCAACATTCAAGACTGACAGTGCTTGCCTATTCATCTACTGTCACTGTAAGCAACCTTCAATCAGTATATCTGCTCTCACTGAAAATGTCAAGACTCTGGAGAGTTAATATTTTATATTTGTGACTCAATGTCATTGTTCTAAAAATCTGTATTGCCATTCATTGTAGCTTGCTCATTGTTTGTTCAATATATTATTGAATATTTTATACTTCTCTGTGTTCTATTTTGCTGGTTCAAAGGGGACTTTTTTGTCACGGCAAATTATTAACCGTAAGACTAGTTATTTGTGATTGAAAATAATTCACAAAACAAAGAGATACTGTTGAAAACAAAAATAGCTCATCACCCATCTGTATTTGATTTATTTTTTAGCAAGATATTGTATAGAAACAAAATACACAAAATATTACGAAACATCTATCCATGTATTTTATGGTATCGTTGTATTAAATAATTATGTAAAATTGTTGATTTTAAACATCACTGAAAGACAGTAATAGAAAATTGGTTATTTACACTTTGCTAATGCATTCATAGATCCTTAGTGTCTTTACCAATGACAATTTGGGAGAGAAAAATTTATATTATTTATGTTTGCCTTGTCATTAACCTCTGTATTTTTGAAATTATTAGGATATTTTTGGATAATAATGTTAATTTTTCTATCTAGCATTAATGTGTCAAATATTGTTTCAGTTGTACATTATTTAATGACACACTGACTGTTTGAAATCACCCACCCTCTTTACAACGACTTATGCTCAAATTAATTCAGCAGGCTAAAGGTTAAGTAAATTATAAAGTTGCATGATGATATAATGTGTTGATTAGGAAATTTATAGTCTTTAATACCATAAACTAAAGCTATAATTACCATTATATCTTATCATAACACATATCCTGTCACAAAAATCACAAAGACTCCACTCTCACTGCAACAAAGTTACCTACCAGTGGAGGTGTTGACTATATTCCCCGGCATTATATGGCGCAGGGATAATAGTAACTTTCAATATAAATTTCACAAGAAGACAAAGTCATCAATATCCCCCGCAATGGCAAAATACTCTTCATGATTATGTCTACGAGTTATGATTATGTCAGATATTTAGGTGTGTATATAGAAAAGTGGAAGGAGAGTATTGAAAGGTTTTTAAAGTTCTGCTCCAGAAAGGAGCACTATCACCAATTTCAGTCTAAGTCAAACTTGTTGCCATGGAAATGCCAAAAATATTTTATTCAGAATTCCAAAACTACCAAAAGGCATCAGTACACCACCAGACAAATCTATGTGCCAAGTTTGGTGAAGAAATAGTGAATGGTTTTAGAGTTCAGCTCCGGAAAAGTGTACTACCACCAATTTCAGGCTAAGTCAAAACTTGTTGCCACGGAAACGCCAAAAATATTTTATTCAAAATTCCAAAACTACCAAAAGGCACCAGAACACCACCAGATCTATCTATGTGCCAAGTTTGGTGAAGAAATAGTGAACAGTTTTAGAGTTCTGCTCCGAAAAAGAGCACTATCACTAATTTCATTCTAAGTCGAACTTGTTGCCATGGAAATGCCAAAAATATTTTATTCAGAATTCCAAAACTACCAAAAGGCACCAGTACACCACCAGATCTATGTATGTGCCAAGTTTGGTGAAGAAATAGTGAACAGTTTTAGAGAACAGTTTTTTCCGGAAAAGACAAATGTGCATGGACTGACTGAGGTTAGTTCTACGCCGCTTTTAGCAATATTCCAGCAACATCAATGCGGGGACACCAGAAATGGGCTTCACACATTGTACCATTTTAACCCGGTCTTCGGTGGACGAGCCAACGCTTTAACCACTAGGCTAGAGGAAGGAAGGAAGGACGCGATGGAAGGAAGGACGGACGATGGACGGAGTCCATTTTAATACCCCCCGCAATACACGTTGCGGGGGATAATAAAATATTTTGAGATAACAATGGAAATTACTGATTATTAATATATCAATATTTTGTGGAAGAATAACACTGGCTAATCTTCATGGACCAAACATGGATGGTCCTGAATTCTTTTAAGTTATGTCCCATAAAATAAAGAACTTTATGATCTTTACATACTAGCAGGTGATTGGAACCTTGTTCTTGATCCTCAGAAAGATACATATAATTATTTATATGTCAATCTATTTATAGATAACATGCTCTGCAACTTGCACACCTGTTTGTGTTCATGGCTTCCATAAAATCATGGGTATTTTTAACAACCCTTCCCTGTCTGAGTCATCAGAAGATGACATATCCCTCAATGAAAAGATGTAATACCAATCGCTTTGAAGCCCTCACAAGAATATTTATTAAAACAAGAAAGAACAAATCATCTGACAGTTACTTAAAGTCCAGCTTGATTTTAGACTAAGTGCAAATCGTTTCCATGGAAATCATGAAAAAAATAAATGACAAAAATCTGCAAATAGCAAAAGGCACCACTTTGGGATCTGCCTCACATATCTGCCAAGTTTTGCTGAAAGATATAGAGAGGTTTTTGAGTTGTGCTCCGGAAACGAAGCCCACCCCTCCCTTTTGGGATTAAGTCCGAATCGTTTCCATGGAAACCGGGAAAAATAAAAATGCCAAAAATCTGCAAATAGCAAAAGGCACAACTTTAGGATCTGTTTGATATATCTATCAAGTTTTGTTGAAAAATATTATACGGTTTTTGAGTTATGCTCTGGAAACGAAAGCAATCCTTACTTTTTGAGACTAAGTCCAAAATGTTTCCATGGAAACCAAGAAAAATAAAAATGACAAAAATCTGTGAAATGCAAAAGGCACCACTTAAGGTTCTGTTTGATACATCTACCAAGTTTTGTTGAAAAATATTGAACGGTTCTTGAGTTATGCTCCGAAACGCTTCCCACCCTCACTTTTGGGACTAAATCCAAAACGTTTCCATGGAAACTGGGAAAAATAAAATGCCAAAAATCGGCAAATAGCAAAAGGCACCACTTAAGGTTCTGTTTGATATATCTACCAAGTCTTGTTGAAAAATATTGAACGGTTCTTGAGTTATGCTCCGGAAACGAAGCCCACCCCTCACTTTTGGGACTAAGTCCGAATCGTTTCCATGGAAACCGGGAAAAATAAAAATGACAAAAATCTGCATTATATGCCGGTGGGATAAAAATAAATAAATTCAGTTACCCTTCCCCTGTCTGAATGTTTTTGGGTGGTAGGATAATAGGCCCACTCAGACAAAAAGCCCCCAGACAAAACACCCCTAGGCTAAATGCCCCAATGACAAAACCTTCAGGGGTAGGAAACAAGAGTCATCAGAAGATGACATATCCCCCCGGCCCCCACATCTTTGAAAGAACAAATCATCTGACAGTTACTTAAAGTCCAGCTTGATTTTAGACTAAGTGCAAATCGTTTCCATGGAAATCATGAAAAAAATAAATGACAAAAATCTGCAAATAGCAAAAGGCACCACTTTGGGATCTGCCTCACATATCTGCCAAGTTTTGCTGAAAGATATTAAGAAGTTTTCGAGCAGTTCGAAACAAAACCTACCCCTCCCTTTTGAGACTAAGTCCAAATTGTTTCCATGGAAACTGAGAAAATAATAAATCACAAATATCTGCAAATAGCAAAAGGCACCACTTTGGCATCTGCCTCACATATCTGCCAAGTTTTGCTGAAAGATATTCAGAAGTTTTCCAGTTGTGTTCCGGAAACGAAACCCATCCCTTCCTTTTTGAGACTAAGTCCGAATCATTTCCATGGAAACCGAGAAAATAATAAATCACAAATATCTGCAAATAGCAAAAGGCACCACTTTGGGATCTGCCTCACATATCTGCCAAGTTTTGCTGAAAGATATAGAGAGTTTTTTGAGTTGTGCTCCGGAAACGAAGCCTACCCCTCACTTTTGGGATTAAGTCCGAATCGCTTCCATGGAAACCGGAAAAATAAAATGCCAAAAATCTGCAAATAGCAAAAGGCACAACTTTAGGATCTGTTTGATATATCTACCAAGTTTTGTTGAAAAATATTATACGGTTTTTGAGTTGTGCTCCGGAAACGAAAGCAATCCTTACTTTTTGAGAGTAAGTCCAAAATGTTTCCATGGAAACTGGGAAAAATAAAAATGCCAAAAATCTGCAAATAGCAAAAGGCACCACTTAAGGTTCTGTTTCATACATCTACCAAGTTTTGTAGAAAAATATTGAACGGTTCTTGAGTTATGCTCCGGAAACGAAGCCCACCCCTCACTTTTGGGATTAAGTCCGAATCGTTTCCATGGAAACCGAGAAAAATAAAAATACCAAAAATCTGCAAATAGCAAAAGGCACCACTTAAGGTTCTGTTTGATATATCTACCAAGTCTTGTTGAAAAATATTAAACGGTTCTTGAGTTATGCCCGAAACGGCTCCACCCCTCACTTTTGGGACTAAGTCCTAATCGCTTCCATGGAAACCGGAAAAATAAAATGCCAAAAATCTGCAAATAGCAAAAGGCACAACTTTAGGATCTGTTTGATATATCTACCAAGTTTTGTTGAAAAATATTGAATGGTTCTTGAGTTATGCTCCGGAAACGAAAGCAATCCTTACTTTTTGAGACTAAGTCCAAAATGTTTCCATGGAAACCGGGAAAAATAAAAATGACAAAAATCTGCAAATACCAAAAGGCACCACTCATGGTTCTGTTTGATATATCTACCAACTTTTGTTGAAAAATATTGAACGGTTCTTGAGTTATGCTCCGGAAACGAAGCCCACCCTTCTTTAAGACTAAGTCCAAAACGTTTCCATGGAAACCGAGAAAAATAAAAATGACAATTATCTGTAAATAGCAAAAGGCACCACCTTAGGTTATGTTTGACATATCTACCAATTTTGGTTAAAAAATATCGAACGGTCTTTGAGTTATGGTCCGGAAACAAAATGATTACGGACGGACAGACGGATGGACGAGGCGACGACTATATCCCACCGCATTATATGCCGGTGGGATAAAAAGGCCCTCAATGAAAAGATGTAATAGAATACCAACCAATCGTTTTGAAGCAAATGAATTTATTCTCACAAGAATATATTATTAAAACAAGAGTCATCAGAAGATGACATATCCCCCCGGCCCCCACATCTTTGAAAGAACAAATCATCTGACATTTACTTAAAGTCCAGCTTGATTTTAGACTAAGTGCAAATCGTTTCCATGGAAATCATGAAAAAAATAAATGACAAAAATCTGCTAATAGCAAAAGGCACCACTTTGGGATCTGCCTCACATATCTGCCAAGTTTTGCTGAAAGATATTAAGAAGTTTTCGAGTTGTGCTCCGGAAACGAAGCCCACCCCTCACTTTTGGGATTAAGTCTGAATTGTTTCCATGGAAACCGGGAAAAATAAAAATGCCAAAAATCTGCAAATAGCAAAAGGCACAACTTTAGGATCTGTTTGATATATCTATCAAGTTTTGTTGAAAAATATTATACGGTTTTTGAGTTGTGCTCCGGAAACGAAAGCAATCCTTACTTTTTGAGACTAAGTCCAAAATGTTTCCATGGAAACCAAGAAAAATAAAAATGCCAAAAATCGGCAAACAGCAAAAGGCACCACTTAAGGTTCTGTTTCATACATCTACCAAGTTTTGTTGAAAAATATTGAACGGTTCTTGAGTTATGCTCTGGAAACAAAGCCCACCCCTCACTTTTGGGACTAAGTCCGAATCGTTTCCATGGAAACCGGGAAAAATAAAAATGCCAAAAATCTGTGAAATGCAAAAGGCACCACTTTAGGATCTGTTTGATATATCTACCAAGTTTTGTTGAAAAATATTGAATGGTTCTTGAGTTATGCTCCGGAAACGAAGCCCACCCTTCTTTAAGACTAAGTCCAAAACGTTTCCATGGAAACCGAGAAAAATAAAAATGACAATTATCTGTAAATAGCAAAAGGCACCACCTTAGGTTATTTTTGACATATCTACCAATTTTGGTTAAAAAATATCAAACGGTCTTTGAGTTATGGTCCGGAAACAAAATGATTACGGACGGACGGACTGGAGGCGACGACTATATCCCACCGCATTATATGCCGGTGGGATAAAAATAATATAATATAAATTTTAACATTTTTAACATTTTAAAGTGTCTCTGTAACAACATTTAAAAGACCATCTAATAAACACCATGCTCACTGCCCTGTCCAATAAAATCAAACATAGGAGCAAGTGACCAATTTAAGCCAATTCTCTGAAACAACATTTAGCAGGCTTCATTCCATTGTTAAAATAACAACATCGTCACTGAGGGGCCTGGGTGCATATGGTTTTCACATATGCTGCTTACCTGTAACAACTGTCAGCAGTGGGTGGAATTGCTTAGAAAACATCATGTTATCA
Organism: Haliotis rubra; assembly: GCF_003918875.1. NCBI lineage: Eukaryota > Metazoa > Mollusca > Gastropoda > Lepetellida > Haliotidae > Haliotis > Haliotis rubra. Next base: position 728,643 of record NW_025766137.1, read on the forward strand.
CCTGTCAACTCAAGATCAACACAAAGGGTGTTTTATCCTTTTTTGTCATGGGGGTATTTTGCCTAGGGTTTTTTTTTGTCCGAGGGCTTTTTGTCTGAGTGGGCCTATTGTCTGCCAACCATATATTTGACACATCCATGCCTTGCCTGACAACAAAAAAAACATGCTTCACACTCTCATCAGCTCACTGATTCGATTTTACATTGGACATGTAACTCATTTTCCTCAGCCATGTCCAATCTAACAACTGAACTATAAGTGGAATCAAGATATGTATAACTTTCCTCTTTAACATTGTCACAAATGACAGGTTATTAAGTACCACAAGCAAAATGCATCACTTGAGCAATTAAATTTGTATGGCAGTGATGCCACTGTCATCATCCAGTGGTTCCTCACTAATGTCAAAAATGAAGACGAGAGCTAGAGGGTGGGGCTTATTCGCCAGAACTGGATGGGTCTTTTGTGAAATGACTTTTTACGAATCATGGCACCGATGACATATGTATCAATGTGTAATAACATTGGAGATTTATTAAACAGTGATATCTTGAATGGGCGAATAATAAAATACTGTACACAATTAAATATCAACATCAAAACAGACTGGCTTTTCAAGGAGGTCAATGTATCAATGTTCATTCTCATTTAGAAAAGGCAAAGTCCCAATGCTTACCTGTTCTGTCATCTGTGGCATCACATTGGTCTGCACGAGACATAACAATAAAATCCACAACTCTTGAGGTGAAATCGAACACAACATGGTTTTCTCCTTGCATGACACTGAGAGTATGGCGGTCTCCATAACTGGCACGGGGCATGCCACCAGCAAAGATGATGAAAGGGTCTCTGCAACATGCATTTCATTGCAATGACATAAATTACTGTCATTAATAAGAGATACTTCATTACAGTAGCATTACCCAAAGGTTGTTATCTGAAAGCTTTACCTTTCCTGTGCAGAAACTGGTTTAACAATGAGAAATTATGCCATAGCGAAAACTAAAACATCAGAAAATATCCCTTCTGCCTGGCACAATTCAAAAATCAAGTTTGGCTACTTATAGCCCACTTTTGGTTCACAGACCCTGAATACCTTCAGTTCAGTGAAGAATACAATAATGCTGTGCAGTATTTATCACTATCCCAAACAATCAAAAGGTACCTGTTGACCAGTAGGCTGTTTTATATGACATGCTTCATCAAGAAATATTCAATAGTCTTGGAGTTTTATTTCAGAATAAGCCCTACATTCCTTTTCATGTCCAACTATCACTATGAAAACTACAAGGTTTATTTAAAAAAAAAAAAAATTCTTAATAATCAAAAGTCACCAGAGAATGCACAATGCTTTTCAGAAAGTAGTCAAATGCAATATGTTGTATCTGGGGGAGGGAGGGAGAGGGAGAGAGGGAGAGAGGGAGAGGGAAAGCGGGAGAGGGAGAGAGAAGGGAGGAGGAGAAACATCAACAAGAGTCATCAGAAGATGACATATCCCCCCGGCCCCCATATCTTTGAAAGAACAAATCATCTGACAGTTACTTAAAGTCCAGCTTGATTTTAGACTAAGTGCAAATCGTTTCCATGGAAACCTTGAAAAAAAATAAATGACAAAAATCTGCAAATAGCAAAAGGCACCACTTTGGGATCTGCCTCACATATCTGCCAAGTTTTGCTGAAAGATATTAAGAAGTTTTCGGCTTGTGTTCGAAACAAAACCTACCCTCCCTTTTGAGACTAAGTCCAAATTGTTTTCATGGAAACTGAGAAAATAATAAATCAAATATCTGCAATAGCAAAGGCACCACTTTTTGGCATCTGCAACATATATCTGCCAAGTTTTGCTGAAAGATATTAAGGCCAGTTGTGTTCGAAACACTTTCCTTTTGGACATCTGCCTGAAATAGCAAAGGCATATCTGCCAAGTTTTGCTTGAAAGATATTAAGAAGTTTTCCAGTTGTGTTCCTCGAAACCTAAAACCCATCCCTTCCTTTTGAGACTAAGTCCTAATCATTTCCATGGAAACCGAGAAAATAATAAATCACAAATATCTGCAAATAGCAAAAGGCACCACTTCAAGATCTGCCTCTCACATATCTGCCAAGTTTTGCTGAAATATATAGAGAGGTTTTTGAGTTGTGCTCCGAAACGAAGCCCACCCCTCACTTTTGGGATTAAGTCCGGAATCGCTTCCATGGAAACCGAAAAAATAAAATGCCAAAAATCTGCAAATAGCAAAAGGCACAACTTTAGGATCTGTTTGATATATCTACCAAGTTTTGTTGAAAAATATTATACGGTTTTTGAGTTGTGTTCGAAACGAAAGCAATCCTTACTTTTTGAGACTAAGTCCAAAATGTTTCCATGGAAACCAAGAAAAATAAAATGCCAAAATCTTATGCAAATAGCAAAAGGCACCACTTAAGGTTCTGTTTCATACATCTACCAAGTTTTGTTGAAAATATTAAACGGTTCTTGAGCTTGCCCGAAACGCCCACCCTACACTTTTGGGATTTAAGTCCGAATCGCTTCCATGGAAACCGGAAAAAATAAAATGCCAAAAATCTGCAAATAGCAAAAGGCACAACTTTAGGGATCTGTTTGATATATCTACCAAGTTTTGTTGAAAAATATTATACGGTTTTTGAGTTGTGCTCCGAAACGGAAAGCAACTCCTTACTTTGAGACTAAGTCCAAAATGTTTCCATGGAAACCAAGAAAAATAAAATGCCAAAAATCTGCAAATAGCAAAAGGCACCACTTAAGGTTCTGTTTCATACATCTACCAAGTTTTGTTGAAAAATATTAAACGGTTCTGAGTTATGCTCCGGAAACGGCACCCTCACTTTTGGGACTAAGTCCCAATTGTTTCCATGGAAACCGGAAAATAAAACGCCAAAAATCTGTAAATAGCAAAAGGCACAACTTTCGGATCTAGTTTGATATATCTACCAAGTTTTGTTGATTCTTGAGTTATGTTCGAAAACTAAGCCCAATTTACCTCACTTTTGGGACTAGTCCTAATTGTTTCCATGGAAACCGGAAAAATAAAAATGCCAAAAATCTGTAAATAGCAAAAGGCACAACTTTCGATCTGTTTGATATATCTACCAAGTTTTGTTGAAAAATATTGAATGGTTCTTGAGTTATGCTCCGAAACGAAAAGCAATCCTTTACTTTTTGAGACTAAGTCCAAAATGTTTCCATGGAAACCGAAAAATAAAATGACAAAATCTGCAAATACCAAAAGGCACCCCTCATGGTTCTGTTTGATATATCTACCAACTTTTGTTGAAAAATATTGAACGGTTCTTGAGTTATGTCTCGAAACGGCCCACCCCTCACTTTTTGGGACTAAGTCCTAATTGTTTCCATGGAAACCGGAAAAATAAAATGCAAAAATCTGTAAATAGCAAAAGGCACAACTTTCGGATCTGTTTGATATATCTACCAAGTTTTGTTGAAAAAATATTGAATGGTTCTTGAGTTATGTCTCGAAACGGCTCCACCCTTCTTTAAGACTAAGTCCAAAACGCTTCCATGGAAACCGAAAAAATAAAAATGACAATTATCTGTAAATAGCAAAAGGCACCACCTTAGGTTATTTTTGACATATCTACCAATTTTGGTTAAAAAATATCGAACGGTCTTTGAGTTATGGTCCGGAAACAAAATGATTACGGACGGACGGACGGACGGACGGACGGACAGACGGACAGACGGACGAGGCGACGACTATATCCCACCGCATAATATGCCGGTGGGATAAAAATGGGCTTCACACATTGTACCCATGTGGGGAATCGAACCCGGGTCTTCGGTGTGACAAGCGAACGCTTTAACCACTAGGCTACCCTACAGCCCCACCAACTTAGCAGAAATACCTGGAGGCACATTGTGTCAAGAACTTACGACTTTGCTGTTTTCCACTGAAGTCTGTTGATGGCTTTGCATGGAAATGGACCTGAAATCATAATTAGGCAAATCAACCAAATGTACTTTAGGAATAGTAGGCATGTCTTGCAATACTCTAAAAAATAGTGTCGCAGCCCAGAAGCTTACCTGAGCAATAGTGTGATTTTAGGCTGTTGTGTGGAAGTGTTACTCATTGTGATACAATGTTCCATGTGTAATACATTAAACCTGTTGACATTCAGTAGTGAATAGTGGAGTGTTCCATATTTAGATACTGCAGACAGAGTTCTTGAATGTACTGCAACCCTCCCCTGATGCAGTGAACATAAAAGCAAGATCTGGCAGCTTTCTCTTTCTAAAAAGGGAGCTAACTTTTGCCTTTCACCTCACATGACATCTGTGGTTACTGAAGTTGAATTACTGTTGCTGGCAGGTGAATATTACCATAAGTGTCTTTATTGTACTATATTACCTCTGAATTTGTTCTGCCACCAAATTTTGTACTGCCACAGTGATACCTCTCTATTGATTTGTGATCTTAGTTATTTTATTAGAATACAAATGTTAATTACAGCAGATTCATTGTTGATGGTTGGTTTCAAATCTAATTCTTTTACGGACTGACTACCAGTTAACTTGTTAGTTTCAACCTGGGAACGAACACATAAGAGATAAAATTCAACAGATTATGGGTCCCCCATTGGATTTACACCATCCCTCTGGCTACAGGCAATTATGAGGAAATTAAGCCTTCTTCAGTTCAAAGATTCAATATGAACTGGAGGTACCAACAGCCAACATGTCTACAAATGAGACATTAATGACTACCACCCCAAACACGCTGTCATCCTTCTACCACACTACCGACTTGGAAATTAAGAAGATTCTTAAACAAAGTCCAACAAAATCGTGCTCTTCTGATCAGATTCCGACTTGGCTGCTGAAACTGTGCATCAGTCATATCACACCAGTACTCACCAAGATCATCAATCAATCAATGTCAACAGGCATATTCCCGAAATCTCTCAAAGAAGCACTAGTCACACCTCTACTAAAGAAAGCGAGTCTGGATGCTGATGTTTTACGGAACTACCGTCCAGTCTCTAAGGGACCGTTCATAATTTATGGCTAGGGGGTGATGATGATTTTTATGGAGAAGCATGTACAATGTGAATGACCCCCCCCCCTAAAATGTATGTACAAAGTAAGTGACCCCCCTGCATGCCATGTACAAAGTCAATGACCCCCCCCCTTCCATATTTTTAAAGCATAATTGTTAAATATTTTTATGTACAAAATTGCTGACCCCCCCTAGAAACGTGTACAAAATTGATTACCCCCCTACCTCCCAGAACAAATGGGTGTCCCCACCTCTTAAAATAAAAAAGACAAAAATCTGCAAATAGCAAAAGGCACCACTTAAGGTTCTGTTTGATATATCTACCAAATTTTGTTGAAAAATATTGAACGGTTCTTGAGTTATGCCCCGGGAAACGAAGCCAACCCCTCACTCTTGAGACAGTCCAAATTCGTTTCCATGGAAACCGAGAAAATAATAATCACAAAAGTCTGTAAATAGCAAAAGGCACCACTTTGGGATCTGCCTCACATATCTGCCAAGTTTTGCTGAAAGATATTAAGAAGTTTTCGAGTTGTGCTCCGGAAACGCAGCCCACCCCTCCCTTTTGAGACTAAATTCGATTTGTTTCCATGGAAACCGGGAAAAATAAAAATGCAAAAATCTGCAAATAGCAAAAGGCACCTTTTAAGGTTCTGTTTGATATATCTACCAAGTCTTGTTGAAAAATATTGAGCGGTTTTTGAGTTATTCTCCAGAAACTAAGCCTACCCCTCTTTAAGACTAAGACCAAAACGTTTCCATGGAAACCGAGAAAAATAAAAATGACAATAATCTGTAAATAGCAAAAGGCACCACCTTAGGTTATGTTTGACATATCTACCAATTTTTGGTGAAAAATATCGAACGGTCTTTGAGTTATGATCCGGAAACAAAATGCTTAAGGACAGATGGACGGACAGACGGACGAGGCGACGACTATATCCCCCCGCATTATATGCCGTGGGGATAAAAATATGATGCAGCAAAGCTCAATCTTCTACACTGGAAACTGACAATGCAATTACAAAGGATAATCTTGGAGGACAAAAAGACAGCCATTCACAAAACAAGCAGAGCATCTTGGGGAATTCATAAATCATGACTTGTTTGTGATTTAGGGCAAGCCCAATTTGCGAGTTAGGATGGGACAAAATGAGCAATTTTTTATTATTTTCATGGATACTGAAGATGGAGAGAAAATAGCATGCATTGTAGATAAATAGTAATAATGTACATGTTGAAAACTTGGCAACTGTTACAAATAGAAAACACTTTCTACTTATTCACAAGTCATGAATAAATTACTTACAAAGTGACCTTGACATATGGCATGACTTAGGATAAGAATTTGTAAATGAGCGTTTTCACTGTTTTTCAATTAATCCAAAACCTTAAACTGTTTCACCTTGATCTGATATGAAGGTTGATGAGACTGAGGCACCATCCTGGAGATCATGTTTGCGATCTTTTCAATTTCTAAGCAATACTTGAATACTGATTTGTTGTTTATCTACTTCTAGACTTGCTTAAGAATCTCAAGTTGGACTGTGTCACAACTGTCAACTGTTGTAACCAGCAATAATTGCTGTATCAAGAAAATATGTAAACAATCTAAAAACACCAATGCCTCAGCTGGAATTTGTTGTTTATCATCCAAATTTGACACAGTCAAGGAAGAGTGTGTGGTGGACCTATTTTAAACTAGGAACTTAATATCTTGTGAAAAAGGCATGCACATTATAAGAATTACCATAAGGTGTAGTAGCTGGTTCTTTTGGTTTTTTCTGAGTCAGATGTGCTCCAGGTAATGAAACTACCATCTTGATGAGCACTCATGAATTCATCACCATTTCTGTTCCAGGAAAGACATTCGAGTTGCTGAAAACACAAGTTGAAAAAGATAATTTGAGAATAGTGTGCTGAACAATATAATAGTTTAATACTACTTGTATCACAATCAGAAATTATCTGATCATACTAATGTTACCAACATACCTCTTTGGTGAGGGCATGTGAACCTAAAGAACAAGCTAAATAAAATAAAGACATAAATATTGCACATGAACATCAATCAAGCACCACCCACTTTATCTTATGAAACTGCAATAACACTACACTTTGTTGTAGTTTTTAAAACCAAATTCCACGCATTATAATGGTACCTGTAATTACTCTGACTAAATCTAAACTGAAATTTGGTAGTAATTTACATGCAAGCAGAGGAATACACTAAAGCATCAATACCAATAATGCTGAGAAGCATTTTTGGTGATGTGACTAAATGTCACAGTTCTCAAATAATGATTGTAACATACAGGTAACATACAGCATATCGCCGTGTACAAGACTAGTTTTTCATACCTAGAATTTGAGTGACTTGAAGCAAGATAAGCTAAGATTGCCAGCATGCTATCATCTTCATCTTCCCTACCTGTGTTGCGTTGTATGTCTTGTCAGCATTGCTCTCCTTGTTGTCCCACAACACAATTAGTCCACGATTGTAGCCAATAAGAAACTGTAAAATAAGTAAACTGTAAAATTCTAAGATACCAAAGTGCATATAAGACATAACTTTACCTTTATCTGAAACCAGACCAAGACTCCTTACCTCAAGTTGACATTTAGTGGAAACTAAAGACATCAGTATGGTAATGACCTCACTTCAAGTCTTACTTGGGTCGTTAAAAAGTACTTTTGTCATGCCCATTTCCTCAAAGTACAACCAATGATGTACTTTATCTAAAAATGACTTCCAGAGCCTGATCTTAATCAAAAACATCTTAAGATCAAACAAGAACACAGTCTTCAATATCCCCCGCAATGGTATAATACTCTTCATGAATATGTCAACTAGTTATGACTATATCAAATGTATGGATTGATGTACCTTAGTAATGTTGATACTGGAAATATAGTGGTACTGTTGATTTATGTAACTAGGGTCTTGGATACCCACAATGTTGAAGGAGAGTATTGAAAGGCTTTTCAGTTCAGCTCCAGAAAGGAGCACTAACATCAATTTCAGTCAAAGTTAAATTTGTTGCCATAGAAATGCAAAAACATTTCATTCAGAAATCCAAAACTACCAAACGGCATGAATTCACAATCAGACCTATCTAATACAAGACAAATCTATTGGATAACAACTTCTTGATTTATTTTTCACGTTTCTGGGCTGGTTCTTTCCCCTTCTTCAGGTGGATAATGGTGATAGTGAACAGTACAATATATATATAGATGTACAGGAAGCCAGATATGTAAATTGGGTATATACAAGCGAAAGGAAAAAGGAGATATAATTAAGTATGTACAAACAATGCAGTGAGATCAAAGAGCAGAATACAATGATAGGGTTTGTATTTACAATAAGGGCAAGGGTGTGTTTACATAGCAGAGTGATTAAAGCAGATTGACTTTGAGAGTCTATGATTAACCACTCTGCTATGTAAACAGACCCTAACCAACACCCAAACATGCGACAGTAACTGGCAACGAATGATATATACCAGGCATCATTAATAAAGGGTCAAATGATATATAGCACATGCAAAGAAAGGTTTCTCAGAAATTATTGAACCAAGAGTGTCATCATTAGTGGTGTAACAATTCATCGATAGTATTGATGTTTGCATCGTCAACTACGCGATACGAAAGTGCATTAACACAAAACACCTTTAGGCAATATATCAGGATATTTATACCGCAAGGGTCCATGATACATCGATGTATCGCCACAAGAGATGATCTATCCTGATACTACTAATGTAAAAGAATGTTTCTATTAGCTGCAAAGAAATTGTGTGTCCGATAACTTCAGCCTGCATTATTCACAGCAATCACTATCATATTGCATCTACTCGTGCCTCGAAATGAAGTGTAGTTAACAGAAAATGGACACGTATACATATTGTTTCGCTAAGTCATATTTAGTGTAGCTGGACAATCACATATCAAAAAACTGTTTTCGCGGTGGAAATGGAAATAATGAGATCGCTCGAAACTTCATCTGTGACAGGTCAAATTGTTCCATGCACAAAAACTATCCGGCATTACACCAACATGCTGTCTCATAACCTTAGTTATGATTATAAATATTTTATATTTATAGAACAAAACCTACAATTGAAATGATGCAATGCTAGAATATATTTCTCTTCATAAAATATTAGTTTCAGATACTAGATTGTTCCGATCACTGCATCAGAATTCATCCTGTTATATACTTCCTTTCAAAAGTTTAGTCTCACTAGTGTAAATATAGCCACTAACTTCAGGCAACTGTTCCCAAACTAAATTTTGGAAGATATTCCATACTGTTTGAAGGTACTGTTTACAAATGAACTGATGTATTGTAAAACAAATTCGTAACGTTGAAAAGATTATTGTCATGAGTTCAGTAAATGATAAAAATCATTGAAAATTGGCGATTTCTTAACAAAACTTTACAACAAAACAGCTGTTCACATGCACAATATTTGCACATGCTTTTCAGCAATTTGATCCATGATCCTCTTGCTGTGTAAATATAGTTGCAAGCAACGATGATGGCTCCTTGGCTTTAGTTCTATCTATTGTATTTGAGGGCTAGCAATCATCATCCAAAACGGAGCCAGAACACGTTTTTGACAGGCGAGCAGATCTTCCAAATACAGCCGGGGTCATGTACCTTTCACTCTCCTACCCAGAGTTCCATGCGGCAAGCCAGCATAGTACCTCTGCCACAGGCCAGAAAAATATGACGATTCGTCACATCTTGCAATGTCCATTCAATATAATGCACAGATTTCTTTTACTCTTATTTTTGACAAGTCTACACATCTAACTAAACATCTTTAATAGAATGGTTTAGTTTCACTAAGAAAATATCCCAAAACATGTAACACTATTTCGATTTGCGTAGCGACCCTTTGTTTACATAGGTTGTACGGCTCCACGTGCTGTCATCGAAGCCGACAGAGAGCAAACGATGCAGCCAGTTTGATATCTAAATATGTACTGTCATAGACCTTACTGTCACAGTTGTGGAAGAATATATATGCAACAATGTAAAACATTATGAAGAGAACGCCGAAAAGCTTTCATGAGTCCAGTATCTTCTTATTATTAATATGCACGTTTGATTACAAACAAGAGAAAAGTCTGGTCACGTGATATGCAAATTAGCCTGTGGCAGTGATGTTATGTTAAGTCATCGCTGTGCCAGAGTGTGGTACCTTTTAAGAAGTTCTGGAGAAGAAATAGTCCCCTCTTTAAAAGGCTGTATCTCAGTTGTTCTTGGGTCTACGGTCAAAACAATTAGTGTTCTGGATTCACCAAGACTTCATCTACCATACTGGCACTTTTTGTGCAGAATTTGCACAATGGTCACTGAACATCAGTTATGGAAAGTTTGGCATGTCTAGAGCTGATAGTTGGAGCTCAGCACATTTTGGGAGCAAACTACTCAGAAAACTGTTGACAAACATGGCCAAAAACTGAAAACAAAAATAACTGCCAAACTGACCTTTTAGCGACTTGGTCTGTCCTGGCAAAATTGTTGGTAATTTGATTGTGCATCCGTACAAGAGATTTGGAAGTGTTGGAACAATTAGTTCTTGAGATACTTGCTGTCAAACTTTGAAATTTTGGAATTAATTTTGAATTATCTCCCCTTTGCTATCAGGCCTAGAGCCTCGGTGGGCATCTGTGTGATTTTTTGTAAGTGATTCGGAGCATTGATTTAGGAGGTATGTTTGGTACAAAAATCGGCGGATAATAATAATAATAATCCAAACGATTACAATAGGTCTCCTGCCTAGAGGCAAGTAGCCTTAAATATGGGTCGTTTAAGACTTCCCATCTCTGGGAAAGGAAATGAAGCCTCCATCCTTTATTCTGTCCTCTCACTTAACCAGATTCTGTCAAAACAGGTTCCTCAAATAGCCAGAGTGGGATTTGGCTGACTAGGGTTAGTGTTTTGATAACACTTAGTCCAGATGAGCCATAGTCTGCATCAACAAAATGCTCAATTGGTGAGTTTGGGCCTGGTTGATTACTCAGGATTAGGTGAAGTGGGTATGGGATAGTCCATATATTGTGATCAGACAGGCTTTAGCAACCATGTCGGAGTAAAAGAATGACAAAACGCAGTGATAGAATTAATGAATATATTTTATATATCTTATATATATTTTATATGCTCAGTTGATAAATTAACTCGGCCGTGGTCCATCTCCGGCTCATACAAGTATCAGTGGTATAGAGACACACAAAAAATCACACTGGATTGTGAGAACTCAGTTTTAAAACTATGTTCATGGAACATTAACAGACTTTTTTCTAAGTTGAACGTTTCTGAGTTTATCAAATTTGTCAGCAACTATGATCTGTTTTTCCTCTGCCAAACAATGGTCAATTATTTCAAGTAATCAAAAACATGTGTGCATGTGCAAGGGCATGGAAGTAAATTTATATATGTAAAAAATCATTGTTTATGATGGTTATCTTAAAAAGGTTGAAAAATGGTTCTACAGAGGTATGCAGATGTCAGTAATTACACAGTATAAATACATTTGTATAATATTCACTTCTAGACTAGTATGGTGACAAGCCATCCTCAATAATCTCCAGGGTATACGTTACGATAACTCTCCACTATACCCTGGATGCATCCACGGCTTGTGCCGATGATTTTATTACCTCCCTTGGCTGGCTTTTTATCCAGTCCGGTGCCTACGCTGGAAAGTCACCAATCACTACTCACTTTCACGTCTTAAATTATCTAACCGTTTAAACTTGGCAACACAATTGATGCAGAGGTACTCTGAAAGAAGAAGGAGTTCTTTCATATATTTTTTTTAAAGTTTCAGATCTGTGAATTTGTCTATATTACTTCCCAAAAAATCTGAGTGGCGCTGCGAACAAACTTTTGCGACTGCGACCGCAATCTTTGTTGACACTGGCAAGCTCGGTTGTAACGGCGGCTTAGCCGATTGGCTACTGTGAGAATACGGAGCCAGCCAAGGGAGGTAATAAAATCATCGCCCCAAGCCGTGGATGCATCCAGGGTATAGTGGAGAGTGATCGTAACGTATACCCTGGAGATTATCGAGGATGGGTAACAAGCATGTGAAACTATTGCTTTGCAAGTCAGGAAAGCGTGTTTTATTTATTTATTTATATATTTAGTATAGTCAGTAAATATTCTGATAAAAACAGTAACTAAAATGTTTGACACTAAAATATTAAGAGTAAGAAAAGTAAAGAAAGCGTTGACCGATCTGCCCTAATATGTGATAAGTGTGACACTGTGGCTGTCGATGAATTTCATTTCATTTTGGGTTGTCCTTACTATAATAGTAGCAGAAATAAATTCATTCCAAAATATTTTCATCGCTATCCTTCCTGTGAAAAACTACAACTTATGTCTTCAACAAATGTTGATATTTTGAAGGAACTTGCATTGTATTTCAAAAGAAATCTCTATGCAAAATGATTCCCATATTTTGCAGTAACATGATTTCATGTGTTATATAAACTGAATTATTATTATCATTGTTAGATGTTGTTGTAAGAATTAATGGAAAACAGGGAGAAGGACTGCCCCACTTGGGAACTTAACCTGCTCTGGTGAGACGCCACGGTTCAGTGGTTATAGATATTAGGCATTCTGGGCTCTCTGCTAATTAGGTGATGTGGGGGAAGGTTAGGCAGGAAAATCAGGTGATGTGGGTATACTCCAACTCTGGCTAAGTGAGAGCGAACCATACAATTACCTTATCACCTAATTACAGATCACCTAATTATCCTGCCTAACAATCTCCCTCATCACCTAAGCCTAAAGTCCAGATCACCTAATATCTGTAATCACTGAACCGTGGTTACATCCCATTCTAGCTACAATCCCAGTTTGCCCTAAAAAATTACTTTAACCGGAATGGGAAATGATTTTTTACCTATAAAATAATGGAACAACCTATTTACCAGTCACTGAAGGGTATGTTGTTTGGTTTGGAGAAAGATTTCTCTAAGTGAAACTGTATTAATAACCCTAACTAAAACAAAACGTTTCATACAGGTAGAGGGCATTCTAAAAGTCACCTTCCGTGATTAAAACTGAACAAAAAGTTTTTAGTAAACTCGCAATAAACACACAAAATAGTACTCGTATTTCTGCCTAGTATGGAATCACCCAACAGTAAATGAGCAGAGGGGGTATCACATGACATGACCTCATATGTGCCTGTTGCTGATGGGGCGGTGGGGTAGCCTAGTGGTTAAAGTGTTGGCTCGTCACGCCGAAGACCCGAGTTCGATTCCCCACATGGGCACAATGTGTGAAGACCATTTCTGGTGTCCCCCGCCGTGATATCGCTGGAGCGGCGTTAAACCATACTCGCTCATTGATGGCTTCCTCTTTGATTTACCTCACAACTTAAGTGTCCATGGATTCTGAAGCAATAAAAGATGTTCCTGATGCCTTTCTGAAATGGATGCTAACTATCAATAAGATCCGATTTTTACATCTTTCAAAACAAACTTCCAGTGAGGTGAGGTGAGGTGAAATTGGGATACTAGCCTAGACTGAAGCTGGTTTTATAGTGCTAGCCCACTGAGATACCATGCCGCAGTGAAGCATGAATACCCCACTCAGACACATTATACGACTCCGAGCTGACCAGTCCTTGTTGTGTCCATTAATGCCGAACGCCAGGCAGGGACCAACAAGTACCATATTTTAACGTCTTTTGGTATGACGGGGAAAAATAGAAATTGTCTGCTACAAAAAGGACACTTTTGCAAGGAATTATTTTCTTGAAAAAAATAATTAGGATATCAAGTCTCCATACAAGATCCCAGCATGGTCCAGCAGAGATAATACAAGAAGACAAAGTCATCAATATCCCCCGAAAGGCAAAATACTCTTCATGATTATGTCTACAAGTTATGATTATGTCAAATATTTAGGTGTGTATATAGAAAAGTGGAAGGAGAGTATTGAAAGGTTTTTAAAGTTCTGCTCCAGAAAGGAGCACTATCACCAATTTCAGGCTAAGTCAAACTTGTTGCCATGGAAATGCCAAAAATATTTTATTCAGAATTCCAAAACTACCAAAAGGCACCAGTACACCACCAGATCTATCTATGTGCCAAGTTTGGAGAAGAAATAGTTAACAGTTTTAGAGTTCTGCTCCGGAAAAGAGCACTACCACCAATTACAGTCTAAGTCAAACTTGTTGCCATGGAAACGCCAAAAATATTTTATTCAGAATTCCAAAACTACCAAAAGGCACCATTACACCACTGGATCCATGTATGTGCCAAGTTTGGTGAAGAAATAGTGAACGGTTTTAGAGTTCTGCTCCGGAAAAGACAAATGTGCACGGACGGACGCACTCCATTTTAATACCCCCGCAAAACGCGTGTTGCGGGAGGATAATAAGTGACACATATGTTATTGCCTGAAAACTGGTGAATTATAAAATACTAGTCAGGACAATGTATATTTCCCTAGTTTTGCTCGGTCATAACCTCAGAATGACATCTTGTCAGCCAATGAGAATACAGAACAACTTTCTCGGTACACACTACTGACACTACAGCGGTACACACTAAGGCGAGTCTGATGCTAATGTGCATAATTGGACAAAATGGAAAGCATTGAATGTAATTGTATACCGTAATTTTTCGGGGCTCCAAACCAGAACGAACGTAATAGCGAAACATTTTCCAGCTCATGTGAAATCTCTTACTGATTTTGATAATGTGTATATTTCATCACAATCGGACTTGATTTTAATCTATGTTAAAATACCACTGACAATAAGTTGTAACATGGAATGATGTAGCATAAATGAATCTCGCGGACACTGCTTCCTTCTTCAGCCTAGCTGTTGGGATTTTCACGTGTGTGCATGTCCCTTTCAAATGCATCCGACTTGAAATGATCGGAATATTTCTCCTTCCTTTTCACTTGGAAACAGAATAAATGGTGGCTCTTTCCATTGTTCAATGATGCCGTGCATCCCCAGGCAACGCAATACACCATCGTACCATTTACAAAAACAGGAACATGATTTGTATTACTGTAGTGCTTGGTCTTTGGCAATATTGCGGACTCTCGTCACATATGACGTCAGGAGCGGAAAGGTCAAGTGAGTTCCAGTGAAATATGCAGAATGGCCGAAGCTCAGATAACAAACTATTTTCGCGATTAAAACCTAAATAAACATTTTTTAATTAAAAATTGGGGTACATGTTTCTGATGACTATCTTTCACACAGCAAATTATTTCACTTTTCTAGTATTCTCCTTTAAATTAAACAAAATGACGATATTGGTGATACTGAATGGCAAGTTAAAAGTTTCAAAGCTGAGGTTGGTCTGTGTACCTTCATGTACATGTATGGCATGTTTTGAACCTTATACTCTAATAAAGATACATAAAGACATGTACAATGATATTGTTTGGGGTGTGTGTTTTTTTCAGAAACAGTTAACATATCTATTTAGTCTTGCAGATTATCATCTCAAAGTTAGGATTAACTTAATCACTGCATCTACTCCCATGTCAAATTATCAAAGTTTAATTCTCAAAAAACTACCCAAGGTGGTACAAGAGAATACAAATATACATATGAATGGGTCGGGCTAAAATATTGACAACCCACACATCATGGGGTTTCCAGGTAATTATACTCCTCACAAAAAGTTAAGCAACAAGTATTTTTTTCCACATATTTTCTTCATGGGTATATGAAGTTATTACTTGGCATATAAGCCATGCAGGAGAACCCTTTACGATTGATGAACTTAAAGCATTTCCCATATTGTTTTTCTGATAACATTGTTAGCACCGCCTGAACGCAACCACCCTCAAAACTCACATGCAAAATGCATGGAAAACATGTGCTATACACGTCGCACATGCGTTCTGATTGCGTTAAAACTGCCAGCAACGCGACAAATTGTTGACAGTAACATTTGAGAAATGGCTAGGCCACTTGACACCAATTGAAGTTGCTCAAATTGTTGGAATGGTGCAGGGGTCAGACCCAGAGTGCTGTTGCCAACCATTTCAATGTTCATCGGCGTCATCTCCAGAGCGATCACTGTCCACCAACAGACCGGATTGATGACTGAGAGACCACGCCAGGTCGCCCAAGGGTGACAACTCCCAGAGAGGACCGATACTTGGCCACCCTAGCCCGGCGGAACAGGTTCACCACAGCCAGATCTCTCCAGAATGACCTCCAGAGAGTTGCTGGGAACAGAATCTCCACACAGACAGTGAGGAACAGACTCCATGCTGAAGGTCTCAGGTCCCGAAGACCAGTGCAACGTATCCCACTGCCTGCACACCATCGCCAACAGAGACTGAATTGGGCTAACCAACGACGTAACTGGAGAGTCAATCGCTGGCGTAATGTTCTCTTCACAGATGAGTCAAGATTCTGTCTGGACTTCAATGATGGTAGGGCTCGTGTGTGGAGAAACCGTAATCTAACGATACGCCAACTGTAATGATTGCTGAACATGATCAGTATGGAGGTGGGAGTTTGATGATCTGGGCAGGAATCCAAGTTGGACTAATTTAACTGATCTTGTGGTCATCAGACGAGGTACCATGACAGGTGTGAGGTACCGAGACGAAATTGTCACACCTGTGATCATTCCGTGGCTCAGCAAGCAGGTCCTAACTTCATCTTCATGGATGACAATGCCCGGCCCACATCGAAAGCAAGAGTTGTCACTGATGTTCTTCAGACCAACAACATCACCCATATGGACTGGCCTGCAAGGTCTCCTGACCTGAATCCTATTGAACATGCTTGGGACATCCTCGAAGGCGTGTGTAATGCGGCCTCCACGTTCGGCCCTCAGACTCTGGATCAGCTTGAACAGGCATTGCGGAGAGAATGGCAGAACATTCCACAACAGACTCTAGACAGACTCATCTGGTCAATGCCTAGACGCCTTGAAGCGTGTATTCAGGTCAATGGTGGCCATACACGCTATTAAACTTTGGATCAGTGCTCAAAACTGACAGTAAAAGTGTTTTCAGACATTTTCATACCCTGATGCAACACATTTTGCACGGCTTTTTCAGTGACACTGTTTTTGATGATTTGCAAGTCAGTTATTGTTCAATGAATTTTGATTTCTTTGTTGGAAAAGTGTGTGGATATGCTTTATCTTTGTTATGTTTGATTCAGTTGTAATGATCATGAGTAAAGGCATATGTACTGACCAAAAATACACTTGTTGCTTAATTTTTTGTGAGGAGTATATATTTAGTGGTTTCCAAGGTCCAATATTACTTTATGAGCACGAGTTATCTTGGCAAGGTGCAGAGTTACATCATGCCTATATTTCGGATAAGGCACATGCATGTGGTGCCCTTTTGGCAAGACCATGACAAGCCACAAGATCATGGCAGGACAAATGCTATCTGATGAAGATGTTTTGAGAGAAATCTCCGACCAGAGCGAAGATGATGACTGGACCCATGTTCCCAGCAATGAAGAAACTTCTCATGGATCTGATTCTGACATTTCTTGACATTTAAGTGTTAAAAAATATTACTTTTTCACTTTTATTATTACGAGTGGGTTATCATGTACTTGCCAAACTGATCATTTCATGAATTTTGATATTCCACTATCCACCCAATTTGGAAAGCCTTTCATGTAATTCTTCTATTATGACTAAACAGATGATATGCACTTAGAAACACATTACTTAAAAGGTTGTATGCTCTGGATAGCACTAAAGCTGAGATACACAACAAATGATGGGTATCACAATTTTGGTACAAAAACAATTCCACATTTGGAGGGATGTCATTATAAACTCACATCCATCTTTGAAAGTGATCGCAGTCTTTTTTAATTTTTTTCTTTCTTTTTTGATTACACAAACTAACTAATTCCAAATAAACAAACTTTGCAGGTAACTTGATCTCACACATCGCGTGTGGCATGTGAACTTTGTGTGCAATGAACATTTTCACTTTTTGCATGCTTTTTGACACCTGATGTTGAAAATTGGAGATCAGTTGATTATTCTCTAGCCTCTGAATGTTGAGGAAAACATGTTTATTTCAACTTAAATTGTGCGTACATCATCAGCATCTCCATGCCGTGGCTATGCTGGAGACTAGACGTGGCCAGACATTTTGGTGTCCATCGAAACACAATCTCATCTCTGTGGCGACATTTTCAACATAATGGGAACATGGGAGGAACGGTGTGACATAACGTCAGCAAGACAACCAAATTCGACTGACCCATCTAAGGAATCCATTCCAGACTGCCAGTTTGACTGCTCGGACCATTCCTGGCGTACGTCCAATCAGTTCCTATACAGAACTGACAGAGGGAGCACAACACTCTGCCCCGACAGCCTGCAATACATCCGGTTTTTTCTCAAACGTCACCGACAAACACGTCTTGCCTGGTGCAGACAGCATCTACGGTACAGGAGACAAGATAGAGATGGTGTTTTGTTCACTCACGAGTCGAGATTTCACCTGGACAGCTCAGAGGGCAAAGCAAGGCTGTACAGACGGCGAGGTGAATGGTGTGCTGACTCGTGTGTTGTTCAACGTCGTCAGTTTGGTGGCAGGAGCGTTATGGTATTGGGGGTTCCCCCCCTCCCCCCACATCTCTTGCTCGGACACAACTTGACATTGTCAAGGGCAAGCTGACAGGTCTGTGATACAGGGATGAGATCATTAGGCCTCATGTGCTACCGTTCATTCTAGGACAGAAATGTAACTTCACGCTTCAGCAAGATAATGCCTGTCCACATGTTGCTCGTGTTGTGACATATTTCCTGAGACAGCAGAACATTCCGGTACTACTCTGGCCAGCCGTTTCTCCAGACCTGTCCCCTATCGAGGAATGAAATGGAGCGATGTTTACGTCAAGCCCAGAATCAGTCATTAACGTTAGCTGAATTGTGACAAGCGTTGGTTCAGACACGGAACATTGCCCAAGCTTTCTTCAATCGCTTAGTGTCGTCTATGCATTGTCGTCCAGCCTGCATCAACGCCAATGGTAGACACACATGATACTGAATTTGTGAACTGACTTTTTTTTACACCACATCTCTCCAAGGGCGTGTCACGATGCCCAGTGTCAAATCATACAGATTTCGATCTTATCCTGTCAACAGTTAAACAGTAATTAAGGAAAAACATCACAAATCATGTTATTATCCTTTTGTATTAAAACGGCATTACATCAAATAATGCACAGATACTTACTTCCATAAGTATATTTATTTTTCTTTAGAATGACAGTCGTCCATTTCCCTATTAGTGTGAATCGTATGTGGGTTAACACAAATACAAATATCGATCTTTAAGCAAGAGTATGACAAACTCGCTTTGGCATTAAATTGATAACCAACACAAAAGGTTTACAGTAGGTATCTTCGAGCACATAAAAACACAATTTCCTGTAAATGAAACATACTGTGTCCTTTTTTGCTCACGACCAGAAGTATAAATGATTAGAAAATAGTTTTATTTTATTTCAAAAGTCACACTAATATTTTTCATGAATGACCAAACTTTCAAAAGTGATTCTCGAAAGTAGGTTTGTGTTTTAACACTATCTTCTCCCGACCCATTCATATATTACATGAACAGACAAGAATGGTGATATCAGTAACATAAGCCATTTCAACTTTTAACATGAGAGGGATTGTCAACATATGTTTTGACTATGTTGTTACAACCTTGTGCTATCATTATGTTAAATACATGTATGATACACAAAATGGCAAAACAAAATCAGTTGATTGCAAAAATGAGGTATGAGTACATGCATTCAACCAGTTCAGTGAACAATGCTAAACTGAAGCATTATTGTTTATCTTTCTGGGGCATTGCTTAAAATGAGATGTACGACATTCTAGCACGACATTGTGTGATACTCAATTCTGATTGGCTGAGAGCTCATCAAAACCGTACTTAAATGGCAGTTTAAGACCGCTAATTAAAGTGACCGATTCACCGCGTATGAATACAACGAACTCGTTGACCCTATTGTTTGTAAACAAACATGTCGGACATTGGCAATTTCTATCTCGGCAGCATCTTTGGTGTTTTTGAAGTAAAAAGCGAATGGTTTGAAGAAGAATTTCTTGACCCTAATCCCAGTGAAGAAACTACGAAGCTTGAAAATCTGCCAGCAGCTCAAAAGCAGCAGAATATTTAAACCGGGTCCAGATCTACGTGTGTTGACGTTGGCAACACAAGTCAGCCCACACGTCCTAACCTGACCGCTTCCGTCCCAGGCGTAATACCCAGTCCTTCCACTTCCACTGTCCATGTATCCCACATAAAACGTGGCAAGTCAGGTGTATGTGCGTATGCTTGTACTAGCCCAGACTGAAGCTGGTTTTATAGTGCTAGCCCACTGAGATACCATGCCGCAGTGAAGCATGAATACCTCACTCAGACACATACTGACTTTGAGCCGACCAGTCCTTGTTGTACCCATTAATGCCGAGCCAGGCAGGGACCAACAAGTACCATATTTTAACATCTTTTGGTAGGACACAGTCAGGGATCGAACCAGCGACCTTCCGCTCTCCGGGCGGACGCTCTAACCACTACACCACGGAGGCGTTCCTGTGTATGACATTTATAATCTTAACTGGTCATCTCCTTGGACGTGTCTTCCATCACATCAACCAGTTCAAGGCAATGCTACTGTTTCTTAACCTGTCCATTGTTCTATATAATGATATATATGTTCATATCTATATTGTCACCACCCGATATTCCAAATGCCTCTGTCGGGACTACATCGAACAAGATTTCCTGCTCGTGGGAAATGCCGCAAGGTTGAGCTGGAACTCTGTTCACCTCATTTAGGTCATTGCTGTTTTGTGTATTTGTTTATCACGTATTGTATAGCAAACTGAAGAAGTTTAAACTCAACATATTCATCCTCCTAATTATGAGCAAGTTCCCCTGTCGACATCTACGTGTTGGCAGAACATTGCATTTCAACAATATGATTCACAACATTTGTTGGAACACAATTATCAAGATTGTCTCAAGACATGCCATATTTTGCTGCCTTGCATGTGAACTGAAAAGATGGCCACTAGGAGATCATCCCATCATAGGAAATAAACCTTTTACTGAGAAGATTGAGCTATCAAACTTTGCGTACACTTTAACTGGTATATACATTTAATATAAAATGCAGCAAAACATCCATGTAGCCAGGAGCTATGAAAAAGATCACTATACAATTCTTTAGGTTTTTTAAATATTAGCATGCACATTCTGTGAGCACTTTCCAGAGGCAACACTGTGATAATTTATGCCAAATTCAGCTTCTAAGTGCAAATAGCTTCTCACCTTATTTGGATTTGTTGGATGTACTGCAATAGCCTCTACAGCTCCTGGATTTACTTTGAAGTCATCAGGAACACTGTAATGGAGAAAATTGTGTAAATTGTAAATAGTGCATTAAAATTATTTCATGGGTTCCTGTAAGTATTGTGTAACTTAGAGTTTCAATCAATAAACAGACAAACTTTAGTTTTTGTACAATTATTTTTTAACACTTTCATTGATATACAGTACTTTCTGAATAACCAGATATTATACATGAGAGACCTATATACTCAACACAAGTCTCCATGCAAAATGGGGAAGGTGAGGCAAGATAAAATGGGATTGAACATCTTCAAGGTCATGTCACTTCTACAGCAATGATCATGCACATGCATAAAGACTAATAAATAATATTAACAAAATCAAATTTTCAAAAATGTCATGATTATTTTCCAATCTGCCTGCCCTACCCTGTATCTGGTGCTGACAATGCATAGCAAACATTATTCATGCTTGCTTTGGCCCTTAACTCTGTATGTTTGACAATATGAGGAATTTTTTGATAATAATGTTCATTTTTCTATCTAGTATTTATTTTTGTGCCAAATATTTCTTCAGTTGTCCCTTATTTAATGATGCACCGTAGTGTTGGGAATTGGTTAAAATATCATAATTGATGATTGCTTCATTGCAACCGATCAATCATCGAAAATAATTGGTTAGTGTCATTTATGAAATTTGTTAATGCACAAAAAAATTAGGAAAAAACCATGTAGTTCTTTGGGGGGTTTTGGGGCAAATTTTCACATCTTTAAAGGATGACTAGTATGTTAGGAACATAAATTTCTTGGAGTCTTTAAGATAAATTCAATCATGACTTGGAACGAGCATGTAGTGCTTATGAAATGTAACAGACTAAACCAACCTTGTGAAATGAAAACAAGTGTTCCAGAATTGTTTGTGTTCGATTATGAGAAAACATGATCGATTGCTTGGTCGTTTAGTCACTGCGACCAATCTTCAATTATTTCAATTAATCGGACCACCACTAATGCACCGACTGTTTGAAATCATCCACCCTCTCTACAATGCCTTATGCTGCAATTAATTCAGCAGGCTGAAGGTTAAATATACCCGAGGGACATATACCAGCAGTTTGTGGGAAGATGGACTTCTGGCAGTTTGTGTATACAATCACCACAAAATAAAGATCTGCTGCTGCATTTCAGAACAATAGCAATACATATCTACTTATTCTCTGAAGATAATGTTAGCAGCGTTTAAAATTCCCACCTGCCTGACCGTCCGGAACAGTCTAATTTCATCTTAGACGGTCAAACTTCAAAAGTAGCCTGTCCGGTGGTCTGTTAGATATTTCTCTGATCATGATTGTGAGGCAGAAAATGCAACAGATTTCTAGTCTGTACTCCAGGCCATGTACCTTAGCTTTAACGTTACAATACATGCCGTAAAGTCTATTTTCATCTCGGACGGTCAAATACTAGTATTAAAAGTAGCCTGTCCGGTGGTCTGGTAGATATTTTTACCCCTAACAGTAAATATTTCATAATATCAGGCAGGTTCTCCTTTCATCAGTTTGAGGTGTTTACGGTATTATGTTGATTATGTTAAACTACTTACGACTGGACAGTTCATGTTACGATAACCAATCATAACACATGTAATTCAATTCACCTAAACTCTGAGCATTGCCTGTTAGTGCCATGTCGTTCATTGCAATGCGTACAAACAGTAACCTGACTTTGTTACTGATTTTGTTTGTTTGTTTATTGTTGAAAACCGGACAGGCAAGTTTGTATCCGGACTGGTAATTTTTTACATGCCGCACTGTGTGTAAACGTGTGGAAACAACCTCAGTTCAGAGGGATACTTGCCCATGAAAGGTAGGTGAATATCGAATTTCTTTGCAAATATCGAGTTAAGAGTAATTTTGCTTGTTGGGACCATGAAATTATATTCAGATATCCGAAATATCGAGACAACCGTTCTGAGTTAAAAGAGCTTGAATAATGATAAATTATAACGGATTTTGCCGGGACCGAGATGTTATATCGAGACAACCGAGATATCGAGTTAACAGAGTTTAACACAATGGTGCTCGACTGTATTTTGCTTTTTTATTGTTGTAAACCGGACAGGCAAGTTTGTAACCAGACTGGTAATTTTTTAAAGTTACCAATCCGGCTGTCTGGCTTGGAATTTTTAGAGTTGTTAGTTATAGCAACTACCAACTATAATGAGAATTAGGCATTGATGTAATAGAGATAGCATATTCACACAAGTGATCAAGTAATAGCTTTTGCTCCATATCTGACAATTTCCTATTGATTTTGACATGATTGCATTTTCTGTGTTAATAAAGCAATATCTCTCACCTCCGCTTATGTTTGTGATTGTAATTGCTGGAAAATACAGCCTCTTACCTTCTTTCTTCAGGATTTACAATCACAAACCTCACCTTGAAATCACTGTTCATCTGAAGTAAGTCATCAGAGCACACTGACACACTGTAATGTAAACTAAATTACGCTGAAATATACTTCAACAAACGAGTACATACTTTTGCATGACTACATCCTGATGTATAAACTGGTCGAGAAGAGAGAAGGAAGCAATGTCCAGCATATATATGCTGCCACCTTCTGTTCCCAAAAGAACCTGGTCGCCATCCAGAGACAGACAGCTAGTAGATACCTTTGTCTGTCTGCAATACACCAAATAACAAAGACGTAAGTTACAATATCCTAAACTAAGAATTGCACCAGAAATCTTCAGAAATCACTGCTTTAGCAGATTTCTGTCCTTGGTTAAAGGGCAAGTTTACACGCCAATATACCTATTTGTCTTGCACTTTCTACACATAAAAGGTATTTGCCTGGTAGTTTCATAGCCAAAACAGTACAGATATGACAAGTAAATAATTCAGTTTGGGCATAATATTGATTCATATTCAGTAATATACACATCATGGTGTCTGTCCCTTGCAATATGTCACTGGTGCCACACAGTTAATGAAAGACATCACTATGCCTCATTAAACCCATGTTACATTGGCATACTAATGCTGACAGTCAAATGGACATCCAAAGATGTAATGATCTGCAATGATTGCAAATTCTGATAGGTTGATTGTTGTTAAATGCCAAACCCAACAATATTCCAGCTATATGGCAGAGGTTGTAAAAACCATCAGTGCCAATGAAACTTTTGTATGGGCAGGAAATGAGTGAGTTTAGTTTTACGCCGCCCTCAGCAATATTCCAGCTATATGGAGGCAGCCTGTAAATAATCAAGTCTGGACAAGACAATCTAGAGATCAACAACATGAGCATCGATCTACACAATTGGGATACGATGAGATGTGTCAACCAAGTCAGCAAGCCTGACCAACGGATCCCATTAATCGCCTCTTAACGACAAGCATGGGTTACTGGAGATCAATTCTAACCCAGAATTTCATGGGTCAGATCCATCTAGTAATATCCATGCTTTTTAGCAATAATCTGGAAAAACTGGTTCCTGTGGGACAATATTAAGGGAAAGTAAGTGAGTGCGTAAATGTTGCTTTCAGCCGCATCAGCAATTTTGCAGTATTAAGGGAGGCATAAACATAATAACAAAAAGCATCAAAACTTAGGAATTAAAAACATATTTAATAAAAAAAATCAATTAGGGAGGAGAGACTTCTTGTCTTAATTAACTTCTCTTGATGACATTCTTCAAATCAATTGAGCAGCCTAAAGGTAAAAGACCTTCAATTTCACATAACTCACTTGCTTTCTGGAAGCACGTATTCTTTGACCTCATCCAGCACAGACTTTCCATTGTGTAGGTTGACTTCCCACAAATGAAGTGAATTGTCACTGCACACACTGACCACACGACCCTGAAATACCAGAAGAGTGAGTGAGTTTAGTTCTACGCCGCTTTTAGCAATATTCCAGCAATATCACCGCGCGGGTGTGTGTGTGTGTGTGTGTGTGTGTGTGTGTGTGTGTGTGTGTGTGTGTGTGTGTGTGTGTGTGTGGTCTGGGGGTCGGGTTGGGAAGGGGAGAGAGAGAGAGAGAGAGAAAACACCAGAAATGGGCTTCATACATTGTACCTATGTGGGGAATTGAACCCGGATCCTTGGCATGACGAGCGAAAGCTTTAACCACTAGGCTACCCCACCACCCCAAATACCAGAAGGAGATTCAGGACAGAAAAAACAAACAAACACATCATGCATCACGGTCCTAGAAATTAAGTCGGGATAACAACAAATGAACATTTACATTAGATTCAGAAACAATATAAACACAAACTTGAGTCCAAAACAGTAACAAAAAGGAGATCCTTCACCATGCGCACAGAAAGATCCACAGAGCATAAAAAACAAGCATTGTCACTAAGGGTACATAATCTCCCGCCGCAAATTATCAAACTAAACTTAAAAAGTAATGAAAGTGAAGGTCATAGTTTAAGATGAAGTTAAATGTCAACAAAAACATGACCAGTCAACATCTCTTGATATCTTGCTCTGTAGTTGTTCAAGCACACAAATATTTTCTCAAGACCCACTTTGACCTTGCCATGAATATCATGGTGTATGAAATATGCAAAAACAGTAATAAAGAAATTGCTTATCAAAAAAAATATAAGAGAAGTCTTGAAAGTCTATGAAGAAAATCCAGTGAACCATTCTTCAGATATCTTGCTGACAATCTTAACATGTAGGTTAACATGCTGAAATCTTCAAAGTGTCGGTGTGACCTTGAAAATTAAGTGAAGGTCACCAAAATATTGACTGGGCCCTGCGCCTTCCCTGGATAAAGCTTTGTATTGAATATGAAGAAAATCCAGTGAACGGTTCTTGAGATAGCTTCACATGCAGGTAAAACATGAAAGTACCCTTGTGACCCTGAAATGAAGGTCAAGGTCACCAAACCTGACTTGGACCTTTCTTATAGTGTGATGAACCCAGGTACCAAATATGAAAAGAATGTAGTGAACGGTTCTTAAGTTATTCCAATTCGTACGTCCGTACGGATGGACGGAGCCTAATACTATATTCCCCGCTTCGCGCTAAACTCGCGGTGGGGGATAATAAAAACCAATGTAATGAATCCACTTATGAGATTAAAATAGCCATAAATCGCCACTTGAACAGGGATGTAACACTACCGTCTGTTCCTCAAGCTTTTAGTGTTTATTCACACATTGCATTACATGAAACACTTTACATTTTGAAGTCTATTTATGATTGACAGATAGTCATTATTTATCTACAACAATGTGTAGATCACAATCATCATCAACATCATCATGAACATTGACTAAATTTTCTTCTTCTGAAAATAATTGTTTCTGTACAGACTGAGTTAAGCATTGTGAATGGGGCTTTGTACTATCAACATTCATGGTAAAGTGACGTAATGATCCCAGATGAGATGTCATGCAATTTGACGTCCAGACGAAACATTCGGACAAACACACCAACAGTGCAACAAAACCATGATTTTAGCACGTGCATCAATGATTCTGGATGGAAAGCATGTATTTCACTCTGCAGTATCCTTAATAAAGGTTTGTGTCAAAAACAGTTAAGTACTGACGCCACACAAACGATGCCTAGACTAACGACTGAGCAGAGGGAATATAAAGTTGCAAGGAGGTAGCTCTGCAACCGCTGTAGCTAGACAATGGGGCTGTCATCTTACCACCATTACATAGCTTGTCAATGTCATCAGCAAACCTGGGCTGCTGCTGATCGTTCCCGTACCCCACGGCCACGAGTGACAACTCATGCGCAAGATCGGTTCATCCGGGTCACTCATCTAAGGAACCGAATTCAAGCAGCAACAGTAACAGCAGCCTTACTTTTATTGGTCAATGGGAGCAGTGTCCAGCGACACGATTAGGTATCGTCTTCGGGCTGCTGGAATCACCTTCCAACAGTCATAAGCGGGGCCAATTTTGACGTTTACAGCCCTCAGCGATGCTTACAGCCCTCACACAGCAAGGGTGTCGATGGATTATTTGGCTCAGGCATTCTTTCAGACTCTAGTTAACTCTTTCAACACCAGTCAACCAGAGGCATTTACTACCATGACACCGGTTCCCAGAGACTCTAAGGTCATAGATGAAGCCTATGTTTATGAAGGAAATTATAAGCTTGTTAAAAGTTATTGCTACTACATCCCATACACCATTTAAAATATCTAATCCCACTGTTGATAAATATGAAGTTTATTTTTATAATATAATTCAAATAATACAACTACAACTTAAATAAATTTATTTTTTAATGAAAATGCAAGTTTACATTTATAACGTCCAGATAAACCACGAAAGAAGCAAAAACTATGGCGATTTTTTTCCATTTGTGACATGTCATAACATGCCCGTGCCTTTTTCTTTTATATTTTCATTTTTACGTCATCAGAAAATTATTATAAAAAGATTTCTTAAATAATATGTATGGTCGCTTATTTCCTGATATCAGTGGCTTTCTGCTCGGTAACATAACACAAGGGAAAATACCTCAGTTCGGCCTGCGGTGTTGAATGGGTTAAACATTGTGTCTGAACACTAAGTTCGAGGCTATGAAAGCTGAGATGTCACTTGAATTACATTACACGATCGCACAAAAAAGATGGAAATAGTGAGTTGTAATGTAGTGAGTTGACAACTGTTGAGTACTGTTGTTGATTTTATTCTTCCGTTTATTCAATTTGTTTAATTATTATCTCGAAACATCGTTACTTTGCTCTTTGACAACTTTGACGTGGACCCGTTGCCGAAGCATGTGTCCGAGAACTGTATTTTTCAATAACATTGGGAAAAATAGTTTATACTTCTAATTCTGTCGATAATATATGGTCATTTGAAATGAAATAAGTGTTTTCAGACATTGTGAAAATTGACAGATATATGAATCATACGTTAGTTAGGTTCCTAAAATTATATCATTTTGATGCGACTACTGCCTGGCCGGTTTACCAGCCTACGGTGTCTGGGGACTCGTGACGTCTTGGCCGGTTTTCTGGCCTACGGTGTTCAATGGGTTAAGAGCAGCCAGGTAGGTAGATAGTGTAGAACCTTTGAGTTTTCTGGAGGTTCATAGATGTTGAAGGTACTCTGCCACCATCTGCAGGGAGGCCGTAGTGGGGAATGAGACGCCCTTCTTCCTGCAATACGCTTCAAAATTCTTCCATTTGTCGTCGTAGAGTGACCTCGTAGAAGTACGATGCGCTGTAGAAATGGCAGTAGCCACCCGTTTAGAATAGCCCTTCACCGTTAACGACAGATGTAGATGCACCAAGCGTGCAGATGGAGCGTCAACGGGGACCAAAGTAGCTGGTCAGAGTGCGGATGTATCAGGAGATCGGGTCGAACGGGAAGTGGTACGGGATCTGGTTCGGCTAGGTCGTGAAGGTTTACGAACCAACTTCTGGCCGGCCAATAGGGTGCGACCAAAAGCAGAGTCATCCTCTGAGTTGCGCGCAGTTTCACTAATATGCGAGGAAGAAGGGCCACTGGCGGAAACGCGTAAGCGTTCAGGTCCTCCCACGGAATGGCTAGAGCATCGAGGTCCCAAGCCATAGGGTCCGGAATCGTTGACACAAACCGAGGCAGCTGATGGTTGAATCGGGTGGTGAAGAGATCTACTGTCGGGAGTCAACAGAAGACAAAGGGGCTGGAACACCTGAGGATGTAATCTCCATTCCGTTGGAGAGGGACGACTCGGCCGGGACAGAGAATCTGCGATGACACTCTTCACCCCCGGAATGTGGTTGGCCCGGACTAAGATGTTGAGCGAAGAACTGTTGTGTCCACTGCAGCAGTTGAGTAGACCCCGTGGACCCCATCCTGTTGATATGCCAAACCACAGCTGCGTTGTCCGATCGGATCATGAGGGAAGTTGCTCGTAGGACATCCTACCAGTGACTGATTGCAAGAATCACCGCCCTGAACTCCAGAACGTTGATGTGACAGGCGCGATCGACGAGAGACCACAGCCCTGCCACTTGTTGATTGAGAAGATGAGCTCCCCACCCGTGTTGAGACGCGTCCACATACAGGTGGTGAGACGGAACAAACGGCCCTAAACAAACTCAGTCGCAAATATTCAATTCTTCCATCCACCACAGGAGATGGTGATGGAGCTCCAGAGGTAGAGTGATCAAGGCAACGGGATCTCCCACTCTGATGTAAGGCGCTAGAAAGAACTGCAAGGGACGAAGTTGTAGTTGACCCCTGAGGGTCAACGCATGAGCCGACGCCAAGAGCATAAGAAAGTAAGAATATTTATGGATAACAACTTCTTTATTATATATGATGCGACGTTTCGGTATGGATTCTTATACCGTTGTCAAGCAAGAGTGAAGTACTACAGCACAGAACAGGCTTATATACATGAACAGGGATTAAGTAATAACAACATGTAGGACTGAATGAGGGGGATTAACAATAACAACAAGGCACGGTGGCAATAATGTAGTGACAATAGGAAGCCAATGGTGGTTGATGTAAAAAACAAAATATACATGCTGATGAGATTAATTAACAATGATGGCTGAGGTGCTCTAATCTGTTGTTTTTATGAGATCATTGTATGCAGAAGGGATGAGATATCCCTGGTCTCTGTTGATTGAGGGCTTGTGTCTCCGGATTTGAACTGCTTCTGCAAGTTTCCTTTTGGTGAAGTCCTGGTGGTTTTTGGATAATATGTCCACATTGTCCCAAATTATGTTGTGATTGGGGCAGTTGATGATGTGGTCTGATAATGCCGATTTTCTATCAGATTTAGTGGTAGATGATAAGTGTTCTTTGATTCGGATATTTATGGGCCGGGAGGTTTCGCCTACATAGGCCTCGCCACAGTCACAGTATAGGCGCCCGACTCTGATATATTTATAAGCATGACCTATATATATAAGATATAAGTAAGGTGTGTCAGTAAATCGAAACAAAATGGCGACCCAGCTCGGCTAGGTTTCCTTCTGACAAACGCTTCCATCGCTTTGACCGTTGAATAAACTGCACAACTTATACTCAGTTGAATTATACCAATGAATTTTCACCTGTCAAACCCACCGGAGGATGAGAGAGCGCCAGACCGAAACCATCCACTGCACCCAAAGCAATTGACACATTCGACACAAGCCCCGAATGGGAAACAGGCGTAGAATCAACCACCGAAGTGGAAAGCGCCGCACTACAAGGAAGCGTCACTTGAGATGTAATGCTAGTAATCACACCAAGCGCCGCACGAGAAACCCCCACCTCAGGAACAGAAGTGCACTGAGGAATAGGTATCACCGAAGAGGGACGGGTTTGAAGAGAAGACGTAGACAACACGACAACCCTAGGTGGTTAAGAGTCTTCTAAAGTATTGGGGGTAGACGCATGCGGACGGAAAAGTTGACTGAGGTAAGAATCTGACGCCTCCCCTAGGAAATCTTCAGCAGGCGACGGGGACTTCGAACGTCGGACTGCAGTTTTCTTACGACGTTCTGTCTTAGAACGTTTAGACGCAGAAGGACCCTCAGATGGTTGACGACGATCCCTGTCTGACACGCGTCTACAAGCTACACGGCGATATTCAGAAAAGCATCATCAGTGAGGTCTGCACAAAAAAGTGCAACTTTGGGACTACTCACAACGTCCTAAACAGTCAACACATAAAGCATGTGGGTCTGCCGCCGAGAAGTGCTGTTGTATTTATCGCAATGTTTGCGCTTTTTAGCACTATTGCGATTTGATTTTCCCATTGTAGAAACACAATCAAACTTTCTTAGAGACAAGCACACGTCCACACGAAGTAGTGACAAGAAAGAGAATGACAGGCACAGGTAGTCACATGATCATCTGAGCGAGCTGCATGCTTACGGAGATGATTGACAGGTGCTGATGTCAGAGGTCAGGGCGGGTCAGAGGCCAGTAAGATTTGATTCAACTTAGCCTACAGCACGTTTCCACACATGGTCGTAGAAGAAGAGAGGTGCATACCGTGAGATAGAATAAGATTTAAAAAATTGTGTATTGTCCTCGCTCTTGCAATACAAAATTTCACACTCGTTTTGTATAAGTCATATGACACACTTGCTCGTGTAATAATCTCTATTTAAATCTAATTTTTTTATGTTCACTGATGTTTTCATGATGACGAATGTCCTCGTAGCATTATGGACTAATCCATGTTTTTTGCCCCGCCTAGTCACAACTTATTTGAGAACGGCATTTTGTGCGCTTTCATGTCTGCTCCCATTACACACATCCACCTTGAAATGAGATTATGTCAACAAGATACAGCTAACTTCCAATAAATTGCCGACTGAATTTCTATCACACATACATGAAAACTACCGAAAACTATTTTTCAATTTCACTTCCGGTTTGCTTCGTTTACCCTCGTACCAATTTCACAATGAAATAATTATTGGTGAAATGCGATTGCTTTGACTTGACATGAGCATGGTAACATGGCATCACATTTCATAGTATAAATTATAGGGCTGCGCAATATAACCGGTTTACCGGTATTTACCGGTTCAGACATGAAAACGATACGTATTGTGATATGCTGATCGAAAACCGGAATTTTGACTTGCATTCGGAAAACTTCGTAACACTCGGAAATGTTCGGATACGTCCTTGTTTCATTTGTGCCAAATATTATTCACATTTTAATTTTATCATGATTAAAAGTTGTTATTAAAGCTTAATCAAGCCTAGTGATTTTGTTGTGTTTTTGCTCTATAAATCAAGAAGTAACTCGATTATAAGTAGTTTTGGTTCAAAAATACTACATGCAATATATTGCAATACAAATCGCAATACATGCTTTTGCATCGCAATATATCGCAATATGAAAATTCTCTGCAATACCCACCCCTAATAAATTCGTAACTTAAAACCTTGGAGTGCAGACTCTTTCAGTGTTGTCACAACCCCTAGTGTACAGTACACAACCCTGTGAGCTTAAAAGAATTCACGAATCTGTTGGTATATGACCAGATGGTGGCCACATGAATACGTGCAAACACCTAGTTGCGGGTACAGCAACGTGCAGTGAACTTGGACAAAGTGCTGTGACTATGAGTCCCAGTCCACCCAGCTGTGAATGGGTTGAGATTGACATCCAGTGATCGAGGGAAATACCAGCGCCTTGAGCATGTACTAGTCACGTGGATATGTGCGCTATATAAATATCATGTACACTCGCATAACCTTGATTCATGTACATAAGGGAAGTGTGGGGGAATTTTAAATGCACGATTTCATTTTGTATACGCACTGATTATTTTATTCATTGATTGAGCAAATTGAAAATGCCTAATATTCCACTCGTGAATGAAACATTTGTTTATGGAAGTCATTTGCAATCATCACCCATTCATGTGCCCACAAAATGTGACGTCACCTTGTTGTGTCGATTACGAAGTCAGTTACTTTATACCACTGTGTATGATATCCCACTGCAGAATGTATTGACACCAAGGAAAGCAGACGAGAAGCGAGAAGGTTGGAGCTAACGCTATCTTTTTTTTACTTGACATTTTGTAAAAATACAATTTGGTAATGGTATCAGTGATCTGGGGCTATTTATCTCAATGCTGGACAATTACATTTAGTGTACTTGCATGTAATGCAGAGATTCGGAACTTTTTTGTCAGCGAGGCGTGGCATTGTATGTACATCAAAAGTACCGCTTCGTGACGTCAGTCGAGACTTAATTTTCGAGCTAGCATAATAATTTCCGCAATCCACGAATCAAGGTTATCCACGAATTTAGGTTACGGTTCTGTAATAATAACCAGCATTGTCATTTAGAGTTCTGGTCCGGAAAAGTGCACTACCACTAATATCTGTTTTAGTCAAACTTGTTGCCATGTAAATGCCAAAGATATTTTATTCAGAATTCCAAAACTACCAAAAAGGAACCAGTACACCACCAGATCTATCTATGTGCCAAGTTTGGTGAAGAAATACTGAACGGTTTAGAGTTCTGCTCCGGAAACGACAAATGTGCACGGACGGACAGACGCACGGACGGACGGAGTCCATTTTAATACCCCCTGCAAAACGCGTTGCGGGGGATAAAAAGTAATGAAAGTGAAGGTCATAATTTAAGATGAGGTTAAATGTCTACCAAAACATGACCAGTCAACCTCTCTTGATATCTTGCTCTGTAGTTGTTCAAACGCACAAATATTTTCAAGACTCACTTTGACCTTGACATGAACGTCTTAGTGTATGAAGTATGCAAAAATAGTAATAAAGAAATTGCTTATTGAAAAACATTCAAGGAAGTCTTGAAAGTCTATGAAGAATCCAGTGAAGTGTTCTTGACATATCTCGCTGACAATCAGTGAATCTTTACATGCAGGTTAACATGCTGAAGTCTTCAACGTGTCGCCGTGACCTTGAAAATTAAGTGAAGGTCACCAAAATCAACTGGGCTCTGCGCCTTCCCTAGATAAAGCTAGATGTCGAATATGAAGAAAATCCAGTGAACGGTTCTTGAGGTATCTCGCTGACAAGCATAACATGCAGGTTAACATGCTGAAATCTTCAAAGTGTCGCCGTGACCTTGAAAATTAAGTGAAGGTCACCAAAATAGACTGGGCTCTGCGCCTTCCCTAGATAAAGCTTGGTGTTGAATATGAAGAAAATCCAGTGAACGGTTCTTGAGATATCTCGCTGACAAGGGTAAAATGTTAAAGTCCCCTTATGACCTTGAAATCAAGGTCAAGGTCACCAAACCTGACTGGGACCTTTCTTTTACTGTGATGAACCTAGGTACCAAATATGAAAAGAATCCAGTCAATGGTTCTTAAGATATACCAATTCGAGCCTAATACTATATCCCCCGCTTCTTGCTCAACGTGCGGCGGGGGATAATAATCATGTAATAGTAATTATAAAAAATATTACTAACAGATTTGAACTTTTCTACATTTTGTATTTTTACACCAATGAACAAATGAGGTTATCTATTTTTTTATTTGAGCAGTTGTTATATGGATTGGTGTTCTTTGGCAGCCAAACCTTGAGTCCTTAGAACTATCGCACCTGCTTTAACCACTAAACCCTTAAAATAAATAAGCTGTCCCTTACAAAACAACAATATTTACCAAATATTTTGCAGTTTTAGGGGAACTTTTACCGATGTATTTACTATCAAGTTATCACATATATTTGTAGATTGCACATTAAAACTGTGGATTCAAAGTTGAATGGTCCTTTCCTGAAATATAAACATTCTTATAATCAAATGTTTAGGTCAAGCCAAAATACTTTCCCTGAACATAAATCTGTATCATTGAATGTTTGTATAAATTCTGTTATTCAACTTGAAGTTGAAATAGATGAGGATCAAATGATTCGACAGGAGACATTCGGAGAAACGACGAGATATTATCGTGAAGTTTTGTTTCCTTCTGGGATAAACGACAAGTCGCTATCAACAGGTCAAAACTGAGAAAAAAACATCCAGCAGTGTAAATGAAGATCTCACGCAACACAGGAGCAAACTTTTCAAGTGCACAAGAGACTTGATGAAAAGATGAAAAATTGAGGCGACATGGACACGCGATGGTCGAATTTACATTCTAGAACAGCCGGGGAGCCACTCATGTGAAGCCGAATATAAATAGAACATAAATGGATCACCTGGATAATATGTGACTGTACTAAGTGTGTTATCCACTCAATTGGATGTATCCTGTAAGTAGACACAATGTAAATATGTATGTACGAAACTATTGATGTCCACAATGATGATTTAATGTCTTATGTTCCTTGTTCTATGTGTCACTGGCTATTTGATAGTTCTTTGTGTTGTTATGAATCCCTTGATGTTTAGTTTCCCCTATCTCTATCTCTATCATACTGTACAAATCTCTTTGTTCTTACTCTATCAGCTCCATTCTTCAAGTACTATCAACTATCTGTGAAAGTTTACTTATCTATATTCGTTCTATTTTCCCTACATATGTTGTGATAACATTCACATTCAACATTTGTTCCCGACATGAACAAATAATATATTGTCTATTTAATCTCATAATGTCATATCTTTATCTAATATTGTCGGAGTATATACTATACTCCCAGTTTTTACATGGGTAATGATATAGTGCAACACCGTGTGGTGATTGGGGTATTTAAGTGTGTAAACTTTAGAATACAGGTAGGATTTAAGAGCGTCCTTCATGTAATAATGTAACTCTCTTTGTACGGGAATTAAGGTTAATGTTTTGAGATTTTCTGTAACGAATGGAAATCATGCACACTGTTTTTAGTGTTTGTTGTCTCAAGTCACAAGCTGGTAATAATCTTTGTGTTACTATTGTTATTACTGACTGCTAGGGACGTGCAACCCAACGCAGGGCCACTGACCCATGACAACTCTGTCTGTGACCATTCATTGTCTATTTTCCATCTAAATACTAGAAGTGTACGTAACAAGCTTTCTTATTTGAGTGAATTCTTGTCAGATCATAATGTTGTTTGTTTTATGGAATCACACTTAGACAACAGTATTAAAACTGAAACGCTAATCTGGGAAAATTTTCACAAGCCAGTACGCAAAGACAGAAAATGTTTGGAGGTGGTTTACTAGTTTATGTTAATAAAAGCCTATCTTTTAAGAGAATTTCAGAACTTGAAAACATCTATGATGAAACAATTTGGATTCAGATATACTTACCGCAAAATTCGCTGTTATGTAATGTATACCGTCCAGAGTATAATTCATTGGACTTTTCGGCTTGCTTAGATAATAGTGTTGAAAGCACTCTTGACATGTCGTCTAAGGTTGTCATTGTTGGTGATATAAATGAAAATCTCTTATCCGCTAGAAAACTTAATGTAAATGAACTCTTGGTTATGAAACATTTAAGAAATGTTATATTTGAACCCACTAGAGTTACCAAAACAACCAGTACTTTGCTTGATCCATGAAATTGTCAGAGAAGACATTGATGTTGTTGACAGTGGTGTTGTTGAGTTTGATAGCAATATAAGTGATCACAGAGGAACATATGTAAACATAAGTACACAGTTATGTAATAACATAGCTTATAAGAGAGAAATCTGGAGTTACAATAAGGGTGATTATGAAATTCTCAATTATCTTATAGAAAATACAGAATGGAAAGATTTATATGATGGATGTTCAGATGTTAATGATGCTTGTTCACTATTTTATAACAAATTTACTCAACATGTGAAATCATGTATTCCTTCAAAAATAGTAACTATTCGTCCAAATGACAAACCATGGTATAACTCTAATTTGAGGAGAGAATCCCGAAAAAGAGACCGATTACGGAGAAAGGCGAAAACAACTAAAAAGGAGGGCAATAAAAAAGCTTATAAACATCAGAGAAATAGAGTAAACAACATGAAATGTTATGCGAAAGAAACTTTTATTCTAATATTAATGGACTACTTTTGGAATTATATGCTGAAAATAAATCTTCATATTGGAAATTATTACGTTATATTGTTAAAAGCTCGGGCTCTACTACGCATATTCCTCCTCTCAAGCAGAATATTGATGATGAATTCCCAACGCTGTTTTCTGATTTAGAAAAAGCTGAAAAACTTAATACATACTTCGAATCAATATCTCGATTGAATGATAAAGATGTACCATTACCACATTTTCCCTCAAGGACCAACATGCAGTTAGAAAAAAATAGTAATTTCTAAGAAGGAAATATCTGATGTTATAAAATGTCTGCAGCTAAACAAAGCTTCAGGGCTGGATAGAATAAGTCATAAATTATTAAAGAACACCGTTGATTCTGTATCTGAGCCCCTGTGTTTACTGTTCAATTTATCATTAAAACATAGTGTGTATCCAAATATGTGGAAAAATGCACGTCATGCCACTGTTTAAGAAAGGTGATCACTCTATTGTTTCCAATTATAGACCTATTTCTCTTATAAGTTGCATAGGAAAACTATTTGAAAGAGTTGTATATAAACACTTGTATAACTATTTCCATGTTAACAAACTTTTATATAAGTACCAATCGGGGTTTAAAGCAGGTCATTCAACTGTCCATCAATTAATTGAACTTCACCATCATATTTGTACATCTCTAGACAGCAAAGAAAAATATTGTATGATATTTTGCGATGTATGCAAAGCTTTTGATCATGTGTGGCACAAAGGGCTTGTACTTAGAGAAGTACGGTATTAGAGGGATTTCGAGTTACATAAGTGACTGCAGTCAACACGTCTTTGTAAATGGAGCTATAACCAAGCCCAGGTATTTAACAGCTGGCGTCCCCCATTGCTGATTAATTAGATTGTGTAACAAGACATTTTGCTGATGACACTTCGCTTGGAAAATCAGCGAAAAGTACTAAAGAAATCTAAACTTCTCTTAATGCCAATATAGACATATTACATAGCTGGAGAAAAAACTGGTTGGTCTCATATAATCCTGAAAAAAACAGAAGCAGTGTTGTTTTCAATGAATGATGAAACTGAAGAATTGAAATTATTTTTTGATGGAAAGCAAATTAATTTGGTAAACAATCATAAACATCTTGGAATAACATTTGAAGCAAACGGCAAATGGTCTTGTCACACTAATCAAATTATCAAGCCGTGCTCCAAAATGATATCATCAATGCAAAAATTGAAATATTTACAGAACAGAAATACAATCAACAATATTTATAACATATTTATCAGACCACACTTTGAATATGCTTGTGAATTATGGGATGGTTGTACCGTACAACAGAAGGAAAACTTAGAGAAACTTCAGTTAGAAGCTGCCAGAATAGTTACGGGTCTTCCTAGATATACCTCACAGGAAATTCTATATTATGAGACAGGGTGGGAAAGACTGGATGAACGAAGGAAAAGAAGAAAACTTTGTCTATTTTATAAAATTCAAAATAATATAGCTCCTGTATACTTAAAAGATATTACTCCAGATAGTGTGGGATCCAGATCTAACTATAACCTTAGGAATGCTAACAATATTATCCTTCCTTCTGCAAGGTTAAAACTTTCGTATGATTCCTTTTTTCCATCAACTGTAAGAATATGGAATAATATTTCTGAAACCGAAAGAAATCGACCTTCATTACAAAGTTTCAAGTCGTATTTAAAGTGCGAGCAACCTGTAGCTCCATCATATTACTCGTTTGGTATTAGAAAATTTAATATTATTCACACAAAGTTGAGATATATGATTAGTCAGTTAAATTATTATCTGTATCGTTTCAACATGAAACATTCTGCTTCTTGTTACTGTGGCAATGCTTGTGAAAATGTACATCACTTCCTATTAGAATGTAGACTGTACAACATTCAAAAAGATATTAATGTTAAATATTAAAAATATTGTAAAACGTGATTCTCCAATCACATTGTCACTGATGTTACTTGGAA
The DNA here is from genome assembly GCF_003918875.1 of Haliotis rubra. Taxonomy (NCBI): domain Eukaryota; kingdom Metazoa; phylum Mollusca; class Gastropoda; order Lepetellida; family Haliotidae; genus Haliotis; species Haliotis rubra. Next base: position 767,452 of record NW_025766137.1, read on the forward strand.
GTCCTGACCTGACTATTCAACAGAATGAATGCAGTTTCAAATGTGTGCAAACTTTTATTCATCAATCAAAACGTTTTGAGTGATCACATAAGTCGTGTCCCTTCCTCTCTTCTCTCTTTTACTTTCCTATCTCTTCTCTGTATTCTTTCCTAAGATGTATATAATTGAAATTGTATGTATGTAAATATTAGGGAGTGGGTATTTTAAGTTGGATAACTTGTCCCCAATCCCTTCCACATTTGTGAATAAAATATGTTTAAATCAAATCAAATGATTCCAAATATTTGTTTAAGATGATGGGTCACTAGATGAAATCACACAACCAGTCTTCCGCTCCCTGGGATTCTGGATGCTGGTGTGCCAGGTGATTGAAGATAACGAGCACTTCACTTTTATTATAAAGTATAAATGTGCATTTGAAAATCTCTTGCAGCATTGCAAGTGTATTCAGGTCACTTAAATGTCAAGGTCATCTGTGGCCGACAAGTGAGTATGATTGCCGATGATTTTGGAGAAAATGCCTGCTTACTGTCGAGGAAATGATAAGTAGATGTTGCAATTGTTTTTAGACCTGTGGAATGCCACTGCTGATCGAATCTAGCCCTACATAGGTGCTGTCAATTTCTGATAACTGATCAAAAAGAGATGTGTGTATGTTGGCGGTTCAGTCAATGTATTCTTACCTGCTCCTGCAGAAAGAACATCTGAACAACTGAAACATCATTTTCATGTAATCCACCAAATTCCACACCTGGAGCACCATATCTAAGAAGAAATTAAGGAATTTTACTTTCAACAAGTTTACAGCATGTACCCCTGGGAATGTGTTAGAACAGGCATCATACTGCACTCTGCAAGATTATTTACTTGCTGGACAAAACCCTATTCTGCACAGTGAAGTTAAACTCTTATCTTACAGTCCATCCCACAATCTGCAAAAACACTGCTGTGATCGGTGCTCTCAGACCAGCCCATGTGACAAGTAACACCTGTCAGATAATATACAATTAGTGTCCCATTAATTTGTCATCTTTTATAGTTCCCAATATATCAGGGAAAGTGAGTTTTAATTTATAATTCAGCTATAAATAGCCAAATCTTTAGAACCAAGACAATTGAAGACTTCAATTAGCTGATTAAGTTTTGCACAAAATTATGAACGATTATATTATTTCAATATTTTCACAAAATGCATATGTAGGTTGCTTGGAAAGAGCATTATTCAATATCCAATAAAGTATGGTTGACCAAAGAAATCTCTCCAACTTCAGCTAAATGAGCACACAATCAGCCAGATGATAGACCTCTTTCACATTCTAATTCATACACAAACCTGGTATCAAGATGTTTTCAATCTTTCCCATCACGCATCACTATCAGCGTCACTACATCAACTATTGTTGCTGCACTCATTTCATAGAACTCAAGGATACATCTTCACTGCCCCGGACTTGGTTCCAATTGCCAACAAATTAAGCTTTGGGTCATATGCCAGGGCACTGGGTTTGCTTGGAAATCCATGATCCACACACTGAAAAGTATTTAAAAACCCATTAAACATCACAGTTATTAAAGAAACCTGAACAATGAACACATCACACATTGATCGTGTTTAAGAGGAATTAACTGTAACAAAATCCTTTCCAAACCATGTAACTCCTGTTCTTCCATTGAGGAATTTTCGGTGCATGATTTGCCATCAATTTCAATGAGTGAGGCAATTGAGTTAAGCAGAGGAGCATGGTCAAACAAAGCCAAAATATACTGCATACAAATGGAACAAGGAATATGTTGAGAACTACTACTGAAAACATGTGTACAAAATTTACTTATTTCTGGCAGCCAAAACAACAGTAATGGCAAATCAATGTCAAAATATAAAATAATGAAAAACGTGTCGAGACACACAACTAACTACACATGTACCAGATTCTATTCCATTTTGCCACAGCAGTCATATAGTTCAACTGTTTTTATAAAAATAACTGTGTGCATTGTGATAAAAGCATGAAACTTAACAGTTAAACAAACAAGGCTCATAAAATCACCAAGGCCTTTGGACTCATAAATTTGAAGGAAAAAATATATCTGCTCAGTACAGTAAGTCCTACAAGACTAATCTGACAACTTGACATCGTTCCTATCTTATCTGACTGTATACGAAAGTGGATAAAGAGCTATCACACCATTGTTTCTGTATGTCAAGTAAAGCTACGAGTTAGTGGACGTCAAACAATAACTGATATTCTCTCCAGAATTTTAAACCTGCATACAGTTTGTTCAATGTACATTCAATGTTCATGTTTACTGCAGTCAAAGTCAAACTTCCAGCCCTGTAAACAGAAAACATATTCTTACAGATTAATCATGTTAACACTCTGCTGGGCAACTATCAATGAAGAATGTTTTTGTTTTGGCTGAAGACATGATCTCCTGTCAGTTTTGATTTTCGTCATCAGGGAGAATTCCCTTTTGCATTCAGAATTAAATGCCCTTGTCAGATATTTTCACAAAGATTAAAATGTTTATGTATCTACTACATAGATCTCAGATACAATTAGGAGCCTATGTAAAAATATCTTTAAATTCAAACAGACAAGTAAGACCTGATCATCTTTATTTGTAAGACAATCATTTAATACCTTTTGGCTTACTGGAGAGATATTTTCATTGAATTTTCACATCTTCGTTCCCTCTGCTGGTATTTGCTGGACCCTCCCGAAAAAGGAAGACAATATCTGCCTCTGGTCCTATATACATCCAGTATTTGGAAAAGATTGCTATTTGGTTTTGTTTGCTGTTTAACACTACACTCACCAATATTCCAGTGAGTTTGTATGACTTTGTGCTGCTTTCAGCAACATTCCAACAATATCACATCAGGCATATACTAGAAATCACAGTGTACCCATGTTTCAAATTGAGCCTGGGTCTTCAGCGTGCCAAGCAGACACTTTACCCAATAGGCTACCTTACTGCCTGCAATATTCCAGCTGTATGACAGTAGCCTATAAATTATCCAATCTGGACCAGAGACTCCATTGACTGACGTGAACATTGATCTACGCACATGTGAGACAATGATGTGCATATTCACATTCAAAATCAATTGAGTGTACACTCCTCTAAGTTCATGTTGTAAATTTGGTCAAACTTTTCATGTAATGCATACATCTTTTACACCTCAATGAGGCCACCATTGCTGCAATGAGCTAAAGGCCATGCACCATTGGCTTAAGGTGTCAGTATGGTCAGTTATGACAATAATACAGATTTTCACAGCTGAGTACTGTCAGAACCTTACATCAAATTGAAGTTTTGAATTATGTCTGTTTTCAGCTGTCAGTGAATGCTGCAATTTCCAAAAAGGCTCCAGTTTGGAAAACACTTTCAAAGATGTGAATTACAACAGTCAGGTACACTTTGGCCAGTTTTTAGAACAATATCCCAAAGCAATTATTGAAATAGCACATGATTTGAGTGCCATGGCATGGTACATATTGAAATGGCCCAGATGAAATATTTTCAGAGCAATAAGACTGCACATCTAAAATTAAATAAACATTACTCACAATGATTCATTAAATGGAAAAAGCAATTAACGCAAATGATTTAAAACCTATTATTGCACCCCGTGAAGCACGGGCATAGACATTTTGAGTGCCAGGGCACATGACAATAAATCTTGTTTTGTGTAACAGTTTCTGGGTTAGAAGAAGACACCTGTAAAACCATGTCTGTCAAACAAGACTACTATACCGAGCTTTTTTGAGCCAGTTGCCGAGAAAATTCACCTGAGGATGTTACTTAAAACATTCAAAATGATCAAACAAATCTGAAACTGAGGATATTATATGTAGATGTTGCAATAAGTTTTTAGACCCTACTCCAATAGGGCTAGTGTAATCTATCCCAATCCAATTAAAAAGACACGTGCACAAAGCATTCCACAAAGTCTCCAAGAAAATACGACTCGTGGTTTGATTCTGAGCGGTGTCAAAACTTATACAGTATAGCAAAATTTGTGTAGTCGGCGAAGATGGTAAACCAAATCACTTTGTTATTGGGTCAAGGGGTTTCTAAACAAGTCAACTAGAAATACACATGGAAAGTGATGAACACTGAGTGATTTGTTTCTCAGACCAATTTTATTTCTTGTTTTACGGATCTGCGTGTCATATTTTTGAAAGAATAAGAAATTTTTTAATTATTTTTCCCCACTCAAAACATAAAATCCTAATGTTTTTATTGGCCAAAAATATAAACTTACAAGAATTTTTTTTCAAATTGTTTTTTGCCCCATATACACTTCATAAATTGCCAATAGTAAAATACTTTTAGTATTTAAAAGGAATATTACTTTGACTGTTGATTTTCATTTTTATTTTTTTTCCTTCCTGCCTTTAGTTTTTCTGAGGAAAAATCCTTAAAACATAGAAATAATATTGGTCTGGCCTTATATTGAAATGACACAAATTTTGTGATGTTGAAAGATCAACTTGATCATCAAAAGATATGAGCAAAATCATAAATTATCTGACTGGTGCCGTAGAGTGGTATAACGATTCATTTATAGTATCGACGTTTGCATCGTCAACTACGCACGAGTGTATCGACACAAAACACATTTAGGCAATATATCTGGATATTTATATCGCAAGGGTCCATGATCTATCAATGCATCGCCACAAGAGACGGTAAGTGCCTATACTACTTAAATACTACTTAAAGGTCACACGCAAAGAAACAAACAAACATAATTAAAACACACTAATCACTTATTCATGACACATAATATACATTGCTGATTATGAAAAAAACAAATAAACAAAATTATAAGTGTACAATCACCAATCAAAAGTGCAATATTTTGTACTTGGGTTTACTTCCCTCGAAACGAAGCAGTCGGGATACCAAACCCAGTCAGAACGGGTGGGCGTGCACTCAAGTGTAACGAAGGCTTTCGTTGGCTGGTTCATTTGGTTTTTTTGTCAACTTTATAAGTTGAATTTGCATTTTGATCATTTGTTACTGTAAGTCCATACCGAAAGGTATCAGAATCTGCAAAGTTGTGTTTCGTTGCATGTGACCTTTAAAGTTGTAAGAAGTATTGCATTAGCAATAGGAAGGGAGTTTCTTTGAAATTCTTCTGAATTTTAAAAACAAATTGAACCTTATAGGAATTTGTTAATTTGTATCTGTTATATTTGTTACATGAACAAATTTTTTGTGAATATTTTCAAACATTGATATTAATTAATTTAAAAAATCCATTTTGTTTCACACAAGAATAAATGTAATTTATTCGTGTACACTTCCCCTTTTTTTCAGTGATTCTAAATTCTGAAATATATTACACTGATTTGTTTGTAAAAGCATTGGTATAGAAACAACTTCCCAGGGAAACTTCAGTTTCAAATTTATGTAAATTAGATCAAGGTATACTGAATATGTTTGACTGTACTTTTTTAAACATTAACGCTGAAATTCTATTAGATCAACAGCTTTTAAAGTGTGTGTGAATGTAACACAAATTTTGCTGTATAACAATTAAAGTTTCAGCCATTTTATCTATCAAATCTGTTCTGTTTTTAGAAATTGTAAAGTATCGGGGTGCATATTGTATCGCCACCATTTGAATCGTGATAATTGTCTCACAGGTTCCTTGCCAATACTTTCATGATCTATCGTTTTGCCTCATTAAACTGGTATCGGATATATCGTCGCAGCCACTTAGGCCACGATACACGGCTCTACTGGCAAACAAGGATAAGTTGAGCACCGACCTGACAATTGACCCGTATTAGCATGTATGAGTGATGCCTAACCCTCACTCTGAGGTACATGGTACGGAAGTGTCATGGCAGAGTTCTAGGACAAAGCCCAATACAGAGGAGATCGACCCCTCAGGTCCTCCAAGGTGGTGATGGGAATGTCAGAGACATGCTCTAACCCTTGGTATTGGCAAAGAAGGGAGACAGACCAAACCAAATATATGGCCCCTCAACCAAGCCCATTTAATTCAGCCCAGTGGATTGATACACATGAAACCACATCCACCCAAGGGACAGCTATATCCAGGTCCCGTCATGCCCAGCCTGCCCAAGATGACAGTGTGAAGGATAGAGCATTGAAATGCAGGGACATCTCAGATAGAGAGCCAGAGGAGGAGGAGGAGGAAGCACATATGCTCAAGCGAAATGGGTGTGACCCTGTTGGGCCTCCAACTTCAAGCACCCCTGTTGGACCTGGAGAGATGTATCCAGAAGATGGGGCAGAACATGGTTTGTCAAAATATACAGAGGGATACCCTCGGGGTAATCATGCCCAAAGGGTACAGGACATATGGAGATACCTATGGACACTCTTATGGCAGCCATCAATGTTCCCGCTCCCAAGGATTCAGATGTATGGAGAACACGATCCAAGGGAGCATCATTCCGTAGGCCGCCCTAACCGATGCCGGGTGGAACGTATACATCCTGTGGCCCGCATACCAACCAGTTGTGTGGAACTCCAGCCACTCCGGGGTCATTCTAGAGGTTTTAAAGATGATCCCGCACATGCCCCTGGATAGGTAAACCTCTATGATGTGTAAACCTCTACGTAATGAGAGGATAGAAAGGATTCAGAGAGCTACTCATCGTTGTTTATCTGACTTGGCTGGCAGGTACTGGATAAAGCTGCAGCATACTCGTCAACAGTATATGCGGGCCCGACACATAGCACCGCAAAGAAGACTCAAACTCCTCCAAGATGTCTCGGATAGTAGCAATTGTGGACACTCATACATAGGAGAAACATCCAGGCCCGTCAACACAAGAATCAAGGAACATCAGAGCTCAACCATCAAATCGGACCAGAAATCAGCCACATCAGACCACATAGCAACTCATCCCAATCACCAAATCAACTGGACTGACTTCACCATCCTCGCTACAAACCAATCAGACTTTACTAAACACAAGATAACTGAAGGAATTAACATCAAACGATACTGACCACTGATTAATAGAGATCAAGGCTACTTGATACACTGCATACGATGAGCTCATCAATCAACCCTAGCCTCTTGTATAAACATTACTGGCTTCCACTGGCTTCTATGTATATCCCTGTTGTCCTCTGCTACCCTTTATTCACTATCATCACATTGTTTATCGTGTATACTTTCTATGCTCTGTCTATCATTGGCTTCCACTGGCCTCTATGTCTATCCCTGTAATCCTGTTATCGCTTTATTTGTTATCATCACATTGTTATTCCGCCTTGCCTTGTTAATTAATCTTGTATATATATCACCTGTTCTCTCCCTGTACCATTCTCACTTGAAAACGATACAAGAAGCTGTATCAAAACATCGTGCTCTAGAATAAAAGAAGTTGTCATCCATATATACTATTACCCAGATAGCAATGTCCGTTGGGCCAATGTTGGACCAACATTGGCCATCATCGGGCCTACGTTGGCCAATGTTGGCCCAACGAACATTGCTATCAGGGTACTTGTTCTACCTGACTTCCAACTTCTAAAATGCCATTCAAAGAAGAAAAGGTACAAGGCAAATAGGAGTACTTTCGTGTGAAATGGCCTTTTAACGAACAGCACATTAATGTGTTCGTATGTGTGCATGTGAACAACAAATGGGATACAGCAAACGTGGATATTAACAAGGATAGCCTGTAGTTAATTGGTAATGGACAAATTGTAGCGAGGAGCAAATCCAGGCACAGGCAGTACTGATAGGTAATATGCACTAACAGGTAATAAAGCATCGCAAGGGGCAATAAACATTGTATGGTGATTGGAGGGTCTGGTGTTTACCACCTGCCCCTCAAAACTCTCAGTCGACTAGTCAACTAGATTTTAAAAGACCAGCTTTCCAAATCCTATTTTCATAACACCGGAAGTGTTTAGGGCTATTAGCAGAAACTAACATGTCATATGACAAAAGTGAAAGCATAATTAGGTCTGTCACAGTAAATACACATTTATTCTGTTGTCACACTTGCAGGTCAATGAAGGTCCTGCTTTTCCCACACATTAAGGAAATATCGCCTAAACACTAGCGGACATATATGATAACGATGCCAGTCACCTGGACAAGGGTCAGCGTCTAGACCGCGGAATGTTTTGAATGAGTCATCTGTCGTAAAATCCAACATGGCTGCACGCCTTTGACAAATCAAACACAAACACATATGCAATAAGATTGATTAGCATACCTTCCTATAATCAAAGAGCTCTTTCTTTAATCTTTCTCTCCCTTCACCCTCCTTCGGGGGTTGCTTCTTGAAAAACTTGAACATTAGCCCCGAATCTCGCCCTGTTAACATAAAACACACGATGATTATCAACCGGTGAACAGGACGCAACGTGCAAGTTACAAGCACATGCTTTTCGATTTATCAATGACTGCAAACGTACAAGTGCGTAGGCCTACTAACTCAGTTACCGGTAAGATTTGGCGAAAACTGGTATCCTGCTTTCAAGATGTCAGACGCTACTCTGTGTCAAATCATACAGACAGTACCAAATTTTCAAACCCAGCGTGCTCGGAGCTCAGGGGTTTGTTTATGTATTCATGCGCTTCTACTGACACGTACGTTTGCTCAGATTAGGAAAAAATCAGCAGATTTGCGACATGTTCTCTTGAGTAAATAACACTTATGAATTAGGCTAATGACTGCATAACTTATATCATTATTCAAACTGTGTAAGATCTGTTCGTTGTCGCACTATATTGTGTTTGTAATTACACCTTCCTTTCGGGTGTGCTAAAGCTGCTAAGGAGGGAACGCACCTTGTTCATGAACTTGTTTTACAATACTTTGTGATGTGGTTTCACTTCCAGGAGCGTAGCTACCATTATAACAAAAGCCCGGGATTACACATGATTTTTGCTAAAAAAAAATATTATAATTTTCTAATTCTTGCCAAAAATACCTACAAACACGTTAATCAGAACAATTTAAAAAATGGTAATCCATCTATCAATCATATTGACTACAATATTCGTTGATGACAAAGCATTACGAATAAAGTCACCATGTACAGTAAACATGTTATTCTTCATATCATAAATTTGAAATATTTTTCTATTTCAGTGATGATTGTTTTTTCATGGACATGAATGTGAATGTTTTATTACAGGCATGATTATATGTGAAGCATAACTAACATGCAGGTACAAATGTATTTACAATCGCACTTCAACGAAAGCTTATACGTTACTCCATTCTGTAGTCATTCTGCAGACTTTAAGGTGTAAACCATCAAGGTTTCAAAAAGGTCCACCATTCCTCAAAAGAAACTTTTCAATACTATCTAAATATAAAGCTTTGCATCCTATCGGGCTTACATGAAAACACGTACGTGTGTGTGTGTGTGTGTGTGTGTGTGTGTGTGTGTGTGTGTTTCAGTCAACAGATTGAAAATAACTCTTTGAGAAAGGCAAATGAATGTTATCTTATTAACAAGTTCAAACCAAAATGAAACGGCCTCAAATACCAGATTCATGTATATTATTATTTCCGCTGATGTAATAATATACTGTGTATGTGGTGTATGTGTGCGTGCATGTGTGTTAGAACTAGTCATCAGTAACTCATGCTTGTCGTAAGAGGCTACTGACGGGATCGTATGGTCAGGCTCGCTGACGTAGTTGACGATGCTTATACTTTGGATCACTGGATTGTCTGGTCCAGACTCGAGTATTTACAGACCGCCGCCATATAGCTGGAATATTACTGAGTGTGGCGTTAGACAGCAAAACAACCAAATAAAAAAAGGTTTTCCTGTCGTTCAAACAAGTGCAGCTGTTCACTCAAGACGATTGCAATGAACATATATTTAGCGCAACTGGAGTTAACACTGATCATTCCAAATTTATGAACTAACCATGGAAAAGTGTTAAGGATACATTTACAAAATGAACTGTTCCTACTCTAGAAGTAGTGTCTACCAACAATGAGGTTGCTATTGTGAAAAAGACTGTCTACTCGGAATTCTTCACATATAGCATGATGGTGAACATAATGCATACAAAGACCCATAAGATATCCAACAATCCTACCAGAAAGCATTACTGACTTTGCTGGCTAATACTGTTGGGAAAAAAAACATACATTTGGACTTTGTACTTAAAATGTGTGTGAATGCAGACTTGAACTCGTCACTATATGGCTGGAATAATGCCGATGTGACGTAAAACCCAACTGTTGAGGAAAAAATAACTGTTTCCATTTGGACTCACTATATCTGCAAAGATGTTTCTGATTCAAGATCCAAGTAATTATCGGGGATCGTCCGAAACACACATCCCCCTTTGAAAATGACTTAAGACCACATTGAAGATTTTGTTTTGCGTTGGCGGAGGCAGTGGGGGGTTCAGTGGGTTCGAACCCACCCCACCCCCCTCTTTCAATATTCCTGGATCCGCCCATGATAAGATAATTAAGCTTGGATATCAATAGTGATTTAATGATGTCGATTTTACCTAGAGGCGTAATAATGCGTCTCATCCATAAATCTTATCGTTAAAGTTAAGATCAAGCATGTCACAAGCTGATGTGGAGAAGTTTATTACAAGAATCTTAGAACTATCAGGATTCCACTTACTACGCAAATCAGGCGTGAATCTTTTATTGCTGCCTTTTTTGGACCCTATCCAAACAACTTGAGATTTGTCATAATTAATTCTGAGGCAAAAGATTGCTGCAAAGAGATCTAACATCTTAATTGTAGCTTCAAATGATGACTGATTACCATCTAACCATCTAATCAAATTCAGTATCATCAGCATACTGAGCAATTAGATACTCAATGTTGTCAATAGTGTGAAAAATAAATATTAATGAAACATATCATTGACATGGAAAAATTGAAAAAAGCCCTCGTGAAACTGATAATGATTTTAGAGTTATATTGTCCTTGTTCCACAGGTACAATTAATTGGCTTGTTAGGAATAGTCTTGACTACGTGTATAAAAATGTTATTGTTTATTTGCAGAAGTTCATCATGTAGCCTGAAGTAAGGTAGTCATGAAATGTTAGTAATCTTTTCTGTTAAATAGTGCAGGGGCTTGTGTAATTCCGTGGGAATTACACGTTAATTGTTGGAACCAGTACTAATTGTAACCACTATTGTGTATGGATTCAGAAAAAAACATGGTTCCATTTTTTCTGTTTGCTATAAGTGTAATTGTGGGGTGATTGATTATCAGTTCCCAAAATTGCTTGCGACACCAGTTCGAGACAAAAATATTTTCGTAACTTATTACAACATAGTCATGTAGCATATCAAAAGGTAGCTATTGATGCATGATATAGAAATAACCATATATTATGCTTCTAATTTCAATTTGGTGACATAAAATATGACATAATCATATAAATTAATCAAATATTGTCTTTCCTTCATCGGACACCAACACTGTAAGTATTGGCCTATATCAATGCAAACCATGTATTTAATTAATATATTCTCCCATTTCATAATATATACCACCATGACACACTTAAGTAGTGAGTGAGTGAGTGAGTGTAGTTTTACACCGCACTCAGCAATATTCCAGCTATATGGCGGCGGTCTGTAAATAATCGAGTCTGGACCAGAAAATCCAGTGAGCAACAGCATTAGACCGATCCAGTCCCGGCCGATAAGCCCCGCCCACTTCGCTTTTGACGTTAGGGGGGACAACCACTGGCAAGTCACAATGGCGTCACTGCCTGCGAAACGTTACGTGATTGCGAACGTTGTTGATGAATTCTGCTTGTGATACTTTGGTATCCGCCGTTTGTGAATGTTATTTAAAGAGGCAAGTTATACGTATGTGATTTTTGATATATTTTAGCTGGCAGATTACAACTGGCGAGTGAAAATGAGTTACATGCCCGATGAAAAAGCGTCTCGACTAGCTGCTGAGACTGTAGGAAGCGTAATTTCTTTCGAATCAATTAATCTATCTGGCAATTCACCTCCGTCACAGATATTAGCAGGGGAAGGATAACTGAATTTTGTTGTTTGGGTTTATAATTTTTTAAAACTCGTGAACACAACCACATGTTCATGTTGCAGATCTTTCGGTATCTATAAATGGATTATCAACACTGCGCGTGGCGCTGTTCAAATTTAGTTCAATAATCTGAAGGCATGGGTTTCTATCTTTTAATGATTTAAGAGAATGGTAAATAAAAAGCAGAAAATATTTCCCGTCTACTACTTCATGCACCTTATTTGTCTGTACAATTAATGTAAACAAATCAATCACAGCATAACCTATTTGATCTAATTTGGAAATCTGGAAAAGGTAATTGGGCTTGTAAACAATATGTTTCCATGGAGGTATCTGGACATACCCAGAAGCAAATATTCAACAGCTGATCTGCAGCAACTCTCAGTAAAGTTTCTCTCTTCAAAATCTGTACACCATGATAAAATGACACTGAATATAAGGAAATCATTTTTTTAATCATCATTTCCATTTAATTTTTCTATATGTACTTTGTTGTGGAATCCTAACTTACATACAAACTTCCACAATACTTGACTTCATGAACTGCCAGCGTTTATGTGCAGGTATGTCACAGCACCAGAACACAAAGAAGATCAAAGATACAGTCTGCACCTGTACACTAGCTGACCCATCTTCCAGAAATAGGAAACATGTGATGCAAAATTTTGGAACAGAGAATCCACAGTTATCCGAACAATTAACTAGCATTGAAATAGAATGGTACACAAAATACAAATGTAGATCTATTGTTTTTTCATCAGAGATGTTTAACTGCTAACTACTAGTGTAAATAAGGTGCAAAGAATATATCCTATGTTCAAAGCCTTCTGTCAATACAATTACATATTGACATTATTGCTTCTTAATTAAACAATGATAATCTTTGATTTATTAGATCCGAGATTATATCCCTAGAGGACATAACACTGATTTTGATCTATTTCCTTTTCTGAGATACTTACTGGTGTCATAAAAATTATAGTAAAGTTGATTCAAAATTTGGTAAAAGTCATAACAAAGGTTTAGGAAAACAGACATGAAAATGTCCTGAAGCGTTCACCTCCTACAAACCAGTGTGCAATTTAATATGAAGCTCATTTTGCAAATAATCATCGACAAACCTTGAACAATTTGTCCAAATCCACCATCTTAATAAACACTAGCTTTGGCTCAGTCTTCAAATATTAGTAACCTCCTAAAAAACTTATGATTTATCAGAAGAATTACATCAAATATGGGTTATATATATGTTTCAGTCTTTATTCCGTTACATGAAAAGCCACCTGAGATTTTTGTAAATTATTCTGTTCCAGGACTGGATAATGACTGACCAGGGTTTGATCAAAACGTAGCCTTTGCTTTTTCAAATTTTCTGGATGTTGAAATAACTTTAATGAGTTATGATACTAGCAATCACTTTCAGAATTATCTTATTAGTAAATGTAGTATTTAAAAAAAAACATCTAAAAGCAGGAGCCAAGTTAATACTAAGTGATTGTCCTGCCATGATATGTATGGTGTTTGTTTGCCTAGTTCTGCCTTAAAATCTAAAAAAATCTGATATGTCAATCAATTAAATAATTATTTATTATTGATTATTGATTATTGATTAGATTATTATTAATTTTATTACCCGTCCACGTTTACAAAAAAAGCAAGATTCTTAAAACATACCTTGATATCATTTCCAGTGAATTAATCAAAATTACAGTTGTAATATTACTCCTAAAATGTACCATTATATGTGAATAATTTATGTGGCAACAAAACTTCAAATACTGCAGTAATGTACTCATAATTAAGATATACACTTTATTTCACTCCGTCCAATACTCCAGAAAGTCACTATTCTTCTCACATAGTTTTCGTATTCAATCAACATGGAGGAAGGTAATTCAGTTCAAAGTCCCATGCAACTCTTTATAAAAAATCTGAAATATTTAAAGCATGGTTTTATAGGCACTCATATGAACTAATTTTGATACTTGGATATTGCATGATAGGCAACTGCTGACACTGACAATATTTCCGTTTGAATAAAAAATATTACTCCTCGAATATTTTGCTCTGTTAACAAGATACTGTAGGCCTTCAGATTGTGCTCATGAAACTTAAAACATCCTAAAATGTGTGACAAATTTAAGAATATCTAAGAGCGAAGGGGACAATATCCGCCACATTGTTCTTTCATGTAACAAGTTTTGCTATTTAGGTTGACCCTAACCGAAATAAAGATTTGTTTACATTGTGTCACGGCTTTCTCGCCTGTCTCATTTGAGCTTTATGGCGTACCAACTCAATGCCTAGTAGTGACTAAAAACGTTAAGTAAAAACAATTTTGTAGTTACAAGAATTGTCCGTGTTTATAACACTTGCAAAGTCTTAAACTGCTATTTGTTGTCATCAATTGGTAATGATTTTGCACATGTGCAAAAGTGTGGAAATTCGTGCAAATTCTCATCAGCAGGCAGACGTAGGTTTCCTGAACGATGGTGCAGACATTTAACTGATCGTTAGGCCTATTGCGTTTCTTGATCCGCCTCCATTTTTTGTTGTCTTGACCGTAATGGTTTTGTTAAGGTACACATCAAATCGCAGCAATATGTAATAAATATAGCGAGTGTAAGTGGCATAATTCGAAGCACATCGCTTCGGAGGCATCGTTTGACCCCGGAAATAAGTCTGACAAATCCACACTGCACGCCCGGCCTGCTGATTGGCCAAAATTGACGCATGCGCCAGTTTTGATTGACAGACTGGATCGGTAATGGGAACCGATGTGTCAACCAAATCAGCGAGCCTGACCACCCGATCCCGTTAGTCGCTTCTTACGACAAGCATGGGTTACTGAAGATCAATTCTAACCAGGATCTTCACGGGTAACTTAAGTAGTAATAATAGTACCAGGTAAGGTTAATGTGACTATCATATAGTCATGCACAAGTGTCAAATAATGCATACCAGTACAGTCAGAAGTTACACACTGACACTCGTGTTTGGGTAATTAAATGACAAATGGCATAAAGCCAAGCCTGCAGTCAATATAAACTAAATGTAATAATACAGGAGTGACAAATTACATCATAGTGAACAGATAACTACATCTTACAAGTGGAGTATGCAAGCGCAATATATAATGTGTACTGGTATATTTATTTTAACTTTCACAAGGATTTAGCATTGTTAAGTAACTTGCATTATCAATCAATCCGTCATTAACCTGCAAGAACAAAATATGCTGTTGAAATACAAGCTTCGAAATTATTTGACATACAAACACAAGCATGAATTGTACGCATACTTTTCTTAATTTGGAAACTAGAAGGGCCCTCGTTAGAGAACATGCTTCCACCTTGCAAAGCAATCTGCATTCACTATTACATTTTAAAGTACTACTGTGTACTTGTACTTCAATGTACTTTCACCAAACCGTACGCAGGTAGCCCTTGTGTCATACATAACATAACCACCAAGATTCATTCAAATCCATCCATAACTTTTTGAGATATTATTCATATTGCCCATTTACTTAACATTGCGATTATTTTCAAAGTACCTCTGTGTACATGTACTTGAACATACCCTCTTCAAAAAAAAAGAAACGCAAAATAAATTTGAAAATAATGATCGAAAGTTTGTACGCATATGTCAAATTAAGCATGTTTAGAGGGTTGAATATTGTTGTATGGTTTAGAAGAACATGCGTGAGCGAATGCAACCATTTGAATGGTTTTATCGATAATGATTGTCATGATGAGCTTGACTGTTATGGAACACAACCAAAAGCCGCAGTTATTGCTTTTCTAGTGCAACGCATGAGTACAACATATGACTATAAAAGATCCAAATGCATCTCGCAAATTCATCCAAGACCCTTGCAAATACTGGAAGAGAAAATGGGACGTCTCAACGGTACTGACCGAAATATTTCCATTGGACGGTTACAATCTGGCGAAAGAGTGTCGTGGCGAAGTCCTTCAGCGTTCATCCCAGCACAATAACTCGTTTGTGGTATCGTTTTATGCATTCCAATTCGACAAATGACCATCCAAGACCAGGAAGACCGCGAGTCACCACACCAGCCCAAGATCGCTACATCCGTGTAACCCATGCACCTACGTGACTGCCATCGTTCCGCCCGGGATACAGCACAAGAACGGTTTGGAGCCCGGAGAATGTCCGACCAGACAATCAGAACCGTCTCCGAGAGGCAGGTATGTGTGCAAGACGACCAAATGTTGCCCCCTCTCTGACACGATTACATCAACGTCCTTAGGAAGTGGAGGCACATATGGCTCATTGATGAATCGCGGTATCCCCTCAAGCGACGTGACGGAAGACAACGTGTCTACAGACCTCGCAATGAACGTTTTGCACCCAACTGCATCAGGCAAGTGTCATGGTGTGAGGAGCCATCTCATACACCTGCAGATCGGAATTGGTGCTCGTCCAAAGCAATCTAACGGCCGCTCGATATATCGACCAGATTCTCTGTCCTCACGTGCATCGCCTTTTCGAGCGCCAGAGGGAGCTGTTCCAACAAGCCAAAGCCAGACCTCTCACAACACGTGCTACAGTGGACTACCTGACCAATAACAACATCAATGTCCTCCCCTGGCCCTCCAGATTCCCGTATCTGAAACCAATTGATTATCTGTGGGATCAGATCGATAAACGTGTTTGTCAACGTCCTAATCCGTCATTGACCCGTTAAAAGATGTTCAGCATGCTGCAGGAGGAATGGAGGAGGATTCCACAGCGATTCAACAACTGATTCGTCAAGGAGGTGTCGTGCAATTCTAGCAGTAAGAGGTGGTCATACAAGGTAGTAACGTCAACGCCACCTCGTGGACAGCAGTATTGACTATATGATGACTGTCATTCTTGTGAAATGTGCACGAGCTACTAATGTATTGTTCTACATAATTTTAATGCTGTACCGTTTATTTCGTTAATTTACATATAATTGAATAAGACCAAATTTTTCAATGATATTTTGCTTTTTGGTTTTTTTTGTTTTGAAGAGTGTACTTTCTTCAACATCTAATTGATTTGCCCAGGGGACATACCCAAGAGATCCAGTAAGTTTCATTGAAATCCATCTAGTAGTATTTGAGTAAAGATGCTAACACATAGATACACCCACACAAACAGGGTTCGGTTTTGGCAGAGGCAATTATGATTATAGTAATTATTATGCATACATATATGCTGAACCGCAAAAGAAACGTCACCCTACCAAAATTTTGCCAGATATGTTTCTTCTGAATGTTAATTAATTTTTCACTATTTATATTTTAGCTAGACCTGGTTCGTAGCCAATGTTCAAGAAAATTTGGTTTCAGATGCTCTATTTGATACAAAAAGCATGTCGTCAAAACGCAGTTACTGAAGTAATGATGGGGCGAGGTTTTTGTGCGTATTTCATGAAAATGACAATGCACGTGTGTGGTGCCCTAAAACCTACAATGGTCTTAAGTGCACAGTAATCATAAATAAACGTCAGATGTCTTACCGGGGTCCGATCCTCACTGTTCGACATCGTCGTGCTCGTCTCCAGTGGGCCACACATCATCGGAATTGGCGTCACCGGGAGTGGCGAACTGTAGTCTTCTCCGACGAAAGCAGAGTGAAACTGATGGCAGAGTGAGAGTGTGGCGACGACGCGGGGAGCGTTTTGCAGATGATTGTGTCCTGGAAAGAGACTCGTGGAGAGGTCCGAGCATAATGGTGTGGGGTGCTATTGCTCTCAATCACAAACTAGGCCCTATGGTGTTCCAGAATATTGGTCCTGGTAGAGGAAATGGGGTAACATCTGCCCGCTACATTGATAAAGCGCTGAGACCAGTCGTGCCACATTTTGGTCTTCATGGAAACCACGTCTTCCAGCATGACAACGCGCGTACCCATACTGCCAGAGCAACTAGAGACTTTCTCCATCAACACGGCATACAAACGCTTCAATGGCCTGCCCTCAGTCCAGACTTAAAACCGATAGAACACTTGTTGTGACGTGATTCAGAGGAGGCTCAATGGTGTGCGACCAAGGCCGACAACTGCAGCTGAACTCTCTCAGGAGTATCACCGCAAGTATGGGCGCAAGTTCCTATGGCCTTCATCAACCGTCTCATCCACTCCATGTACAGACGATGCAACGCTGTTGTCAACGCTCAAGGAGGTCATACACGTTATTGACTTTCGGATCGCACTGTCGCGCCACCTGTTGTCATTTTGACTTTCTGAGATTCGTCTTTAAGTATTGATTATCAAACATGTCAATTTTGAAATCTTTTCCACAATTATTATGTTATTTACAAGTGTTTGAATTAAACTGATTACCAATTTCAAAAAGGGAGTGACGTTTTTTTTGCGGTTCAGTATATTATTGAGATTCATGATAAATTATGGTAGTTGCAAAACACCCATCACAAGGTACATTTTGACATACTACATGCCTGTGTTGTACTCAACAGCACTCAAACCCACTTCGTATATACTTATGTCGTTCAGATATCAGGCAGTATTTTGTTCGCTCACACTTTCCGTATAGATGCCAAAACAAAGAAGTGATCGCACAATATAAAGCGAAGACATTTACTGGTTCTTTTTAAGCATAATAAAATTATGGACAACATTTAGCAGAGTCTGTTTTTCAAACTACCGAATTATTTCCACTTGACTTATTCTACATTTTCGTTTAATTTTAGAGTCGCAGTTAGACCCAATGCCGCACAACGTTCACTTTTCAGATCTTATGAAAATGTGCGTCAGAAAAACAACAACTCGGCACCCAGAGGGTTAAGCGCACTGTTTGTCCAATGTATTCCTCACAAAACCCTAGGCATATTATAACAGAAATGATTTGTTTTTTGGTTTTTTTTGTAATTTAAATTTTATTTCTGAATCCCTGTTACAGTCAAAATTAGGCAACCAGGGGACGGCTCAGTCTGAAGATATACAGTAATTTAATGGGATACAGGTGGACATTTTTACGAAACAAGACAATCCATTCACTCACCATTCACACAAGTACAAGATTATTTTTATAAATGATATTTTTATTGGACCTTGTGCAGTCCAGGTTACAATGTACATGGAATGGTTCTTTCCTGTTTTTTAATTTTATGCATGAATTTTCAACTACATATTTGAAAGTTCCACAATTTCCCCGGTAACTTTTTGATACCCTGAATTCTGTAGATTTTATTACATGAGTCGACTTTTGCACGTGTTAATATCTGCTTTACGTTACAAGTCAACCTTTTTAGCACTGTTACATTGTTACATTCAATGTTGTGTTGTAAGTTCATAATATAGATAATCGCCTGGGAAAAATGAAGCACCAAGTAATTTGTATGATTCGGCTAACATCAGTTTGGTAAAGCTGCTTGCTGTTGTGTTAGATCATGTCTTGACTACAAGAAACCACAATAAGGACAGTTTACTTCAACGTTGAAATAATGGATACACAATACACAAATCATCTGTTTTGACTCTAAAAGATACCTGTTACAAGTATGGAGCTAGAGAGAGAATCAGGCAATATGACGTGTACGTGACGAGACAAAAACGTATGTTGTGACCTTAACTGACTTAAGTTTTACGCCGCTTTTAGCAATATTCCAGCAATATCACGGCGGGGGACACCAGAAATGGGCTTAACACATTGTGCCCATGTGGGGAATCGAACCCGGGTCTTCGGCGTGACGAGCCAACGCCTTAACCACTAGGCTACCCCACCGCCCCTTGTGACCTTAAAGCTAGAATGGTTTTAAGTGTAGAATAACATACGTGCTTGTACCTGTCGCCCGATAAACCCCCAGGCGCTCCAGATCTGGACTCATGGCGGGCCACGGAAGGTGAGTCACATCATTATTCTTCCTTCACACATTCTGCTTCCGAAATACTCATATAAGCAGGATGCAACGAACAATGAAGTCTAGAAACATAAGTTAAATTACAAGGTATTGAACAACACAGAGCTTGGTACGCTCTTTGCATGCGCTCTTGACGCCAATGTTGTCTTGAATAAATGTGACGTCAACAGACGTGGAAGCCTTTTAGATGGTTGTATGCTGTGTGCACTTTTGGCGTGGCCAACCATATGAAATTCTTGTGGCACTAACTTCAAGGGAGGTGATACTGAAATAAGTGAATTGTTCTGATCCATGCATCTAGGCATCTGGCTCAGTGCACAGAAAATACATTTCTGACCAGTTTGTTTTAACGTACACTCTTCAAAAAAGAAACGAATAAGCCATATTTTAAACTTATCTTATCTCACGATTTCCACTTCTCTCTCTTGCTTCGACGCTGAGTGGACGAATTAGAACTTTCCCTGTAGGCCTCTCTTGTCCATACGCCCGTGTTCCCCAGGCTGCTCTCCTTATAGGACAGGTCCCTGGTCCCATGCTTAGCATGCAGCATGATCCCCTATCTACCCACGTGACTACCTCAGAGTGATCATTCTTTTTCTTGTCGCACGACAGAGTGGACGCGTTATAGCTCTTGTCATAGAGTTTTGAGTTGATTTTTGTATTATGGGGAAATCAGATCCTCCAAATAAAAAGGGTAAGTTTTGCGCTCAGTGTAAAACAATATTTTCGACTTGGGACCTACACATTTCGTGTGTTGATTGTGTGAGTCAATGTTCTTGGGAGAAACGGTGTGAGAAATCTACTGAGGTTATCTACTGAGGACTTCAAGGCTTATAAACGGGTCTGTGCTCGTAGAATTGCAGTTAGCGCTAGGAATACCTCTGTTGACCAAGGCCCCTCCCCGACCAAGAAACCACCCTCACGGCTCGTCGTTTGCAATCCCCACCCTCCGAGGTGGAGGATGTTTTGGATGCTTCTTCAGATTCATATCTCTCGGAAGATGTACGAAAGCTTTTTGGAACGCTTCCTTCACCTGGTTCAACATCTCAGGCCGGTTCTAGGGTAGTTGTCGTTGATAAACCCCTAGTGTCTACAGCCTCCCCTGACCTGCGGTCTACACTCTTGGTTTCTAGGGCCTCTGGTTCGTCTCAGACCGTGACTACAGTCGCTTCGGTTCATCGATCTGCATCACCTGCGTTACAGAATGAGTCCGTTTCTCCAAGTCATGCTAGACGATCCCGTTCGATTCATCGATCTATCTCGTCGGAACGTTCCAGTTCTAGTCGTTCGAGATCGACGGTCATGTTCACCCCAGCGGAGTGGTGCTTATAGCCAATCTGTTTCTATTGATCGTACCGAATCACGTATTGATTCACATGGTGGTTTTGGCACTCCCTCCCATTTTGATTCGCACCAGCGAACTGATTCACCTGGCCGAAGCAATTCCCCAGGTCGAATCAATTCATCATGTCGTAGAGATTCGCGTAAACGGATAGGTTCACTTCTTCGTGATGGCTCACGTCGCCTAACCAGTTCAGTTCACCGTTAGGTTTCACCTAGTCATTCCGAGGCATTTCTCGAACCACGACTTCTGGGCAAATTGATTCACGGGATCGAATCGATTTGTCTACCAGAACCGTTTCACCTCACCGATTTGGTTCGTCTGCTCATCCCGGTTCACGCCACTTAACTGCTTCATCAGATCGAAGTGGTTCACATATTCGTTCTGGGAGTTCTCCCCGGACTGGATCACTTTGGCGTTCAGGTTCACCTGTTCGCTGTAGGTCATCCCATGGGGATGGTTCTCCCAGGACTGGATCACTTCGGCGTTCAGGTTCACCTGTTCGCTGTAGGTCATCCCATCGGGATGGTGTGCCAGGCTCTTCTAATCGATCTAGATCTCCAGATCGAGTTAGGTCATCCCATCCTTCTGCCTCCCCGACACGACAGCATGCTACGGTTCGTTTGATTTCACCAATTCGCTCCCCGCCTATATAGGTGCCGGTATGGTTCCTTGGACCGTCAATCTCCTACACGTCATACTGATTCTTTGGTTCATACTACTGGGGCGACTATTTTATCTGAATCGTGGAACCCAACCCAGGATTCCTCTCAGGGGCCAGACTTGAATACAATGCTTCGGGCTATTACAGTAGCATGGAATCAATGTCAACCTTCGACTACTTCGAATTCAGTTCCCGTTGCATCGACTGGTAACCAGTCTTCCTCTGGTGTTTCTCATCAGCCTTCGTCCCGCCCTCCAAATAACTCGGATATTTCTACCCTGGAGGGTAGTTTCGATCTGGTAGAATCATCACATGTACTTGCCTGGATTGTTGAAAAGCTTCAACTGCCGGTGAGCAGATC
Organism: Haliotis rubra; assembly: GCF_003918875.1. Classification (NCBI taxonomy): domain Eukaryota; kingdom Metazoa; phylum Mollusca; class Gastropoda; order Lepetellida; family Haliotidae; genus Haliotis; species Haliotis rubra. Next base: position 789,713 of record NW_025766137.1, read on the forward strand.
CCGGATGACCTTAATGTCTCTTATGCTCTTAAGAATAGAGACTTATCAACTATTACCTTGCCACCATGACCGTGCATTCTACAATTGACCAGTTCACTGGATGATGCATTTAAGAAATTGAAACGAGTTAAGGATGGTTTGTCTTCACCCAAGTTTATGCCATCCGTCGCTCACGGTCATGGGTTTTCCGTATTTGCTTCGTCTCCTGCGGTTGACGAAGATATTTCTACCTTGTGTGGCAATCGTGCTGCTTCACCTTTCTTTGTGGAAGACAGGGAATTGGCACATATGGACTTGACTGTTCTTCGTACACTAACCTTTATCAGTTGGGCTATTTCGGCAGTGGACGCCGTTGCTGTTGCTGTTGACCATGCCTTTACCAAGATGCGTATATTAGGGGATGCATGGCGTTGGTTCTAGACCAGTTTCAGGTCGTTCTAGAACAACTATCCCATTTTTGGTTACGTACTTGCGGTGCGTAGGAGAGGTCCCCTCAACATTTCGTCTTGGGATGAACGATTCAAAGCCGAATTGTTTAGGCAGCCTTGGACCAACCAACCCGGACTTGAAGGATTGTTCTCGTAACAGGGGAAGGGAAACCTTCCCGTGGTGGCCCTACCGCCCCAAATCGTCCCGATCTTCGACTCACTGGTGGGCGAGAGATTAGGGAAGTTTGCTCCCAATTGGGACATTCTCGGAGACCCGTACATTTCGGCCATCCTCTCTCACGGATATCAGATGCCATTTGTCGACAATCCACCTCTCACAGTCACTCCTCTTCAACGCAATTATCCTCCGGATCAAAACTTGTTTCTTCAGGCCACCATAGACACACTTCGGAACAAGCATGCTGTAGAACAGCTCGACCCACTCAGCGCTACTCTGGGGTTCTACTCACCCATCTTTCTTCGTTTGATATTCAACATGAAACAGTTCAATCCCCGGTTTCTATCTCCTTTCTATCTTTCGGATGGTGTCAGTCAACCTTCTACGCACCATCTTGAAGAAAGGGGACAATCTCATTTCCCTCGACCTGCAAGACGCCTATCTTCACATACCAATACATCCAGACCACCGGAAGTATCTTCGGTTCACGTTCCAAGGGCGTCATTACCAGTGGATGGTACTGCCGTTTGGAATATCTACGGCCCCTTGGCTTTTTACTCGGGTAACCAAACCGATAACAAGCTACCTGCATTGTCGGGGAATCACTTTCGAAAGCTATATCGATGACTGTGTTCAAGCTCAGCAGGATCCAGTTGTCCTTCATCTCAACAGGCAGTTCACCATCAAGTTGCTAACACAATTAGGGTGGCTCCTGAACTACGAGAAGTCGGAGTTAATACCGACTCGGAGATTACAATTCATAGGGGCGGTATTCGACACACAATAGGCCATGTTGTTTGTACCCCAGGACAGATGGGACAAAATTCGGCGCATTCTACCTTCAGCATTGATCTCACCCAGAACTCTGCGCCAGTGGCAGGAGTTACTAGGGTTATTGACGTCGGCACAAGCACTGACTTACAGGGGCCAACTGCAACTTCTCCCTCTTCAGATGTTTTTGTGCCGTACTTGCGTATTTGCGATGTAGAAGTGTTCGACAATCTCACTTCCTGACCTCTACTCCACGGAGCAATCACGTCAGTGTAGTGAATCCTTCCCGATTTCCTTTGTGGATTTCGTAGCGTTCTAGCTCCTAAGTACCTTAGCACACCGTTGTGACCTAACTGTGGTAAGTAGTGGAAGCCATGTGGTGTTGTTCTGGTACTGAACGTTAAACTTGTGAGCTTTCCGATTCAGTTTCCTTTTCCCCTGGGGTCTGGGGGGCTGTCTCGAAGCAGATGCGGGCCCGAATACTAGTCATAAGACTTTAATAACGGGGGTACTCTGATAAATCGTGAGGTGACTAACCTAGTTGCGTCCCCTTGCGTATGCGAGGGTTGCGGCCTAACACCACATCGCTCGGGAGCACCCACTCCTTGGGAGCAATTGTGCCTAGTAGGCCAAGGGTTCAGGAGAACCCATCACTAGTATAGGTACTATGCTAGTCGGATCCGGCCTCCCTTGTTCTTTGCTATATCTACGGTTGTCATTAGCCTATACAGTGTATACTGTCAGTGCTTTTTGACTTAGGGTAATCTGCGACCCGCCGTCCAACCGTGGGATAAGTGCAAATCGTGAGAAATTTGGAAATTTTAACTATAAATTGTATATATATATACTTATCCTATCTCACGCGATTATATGCCCGCTCAGCTTCCCCGCTACTCAGATTACGGCGGTTACAGTTAACTGTCATTGGCTCCAACAAGAGAATGATCACTCTGAGGTCCTGTCCTACAAGGAGAGCAGCCTGGGGAACACGGGCGTATGTACAAGAGAGGCCTACAGGGAAAGTTCTAAACGCAAATAGTGAGGTAGGATAAGTATATAAATACACAATTTATAGTTATAATTTCCAATTTTAGAAGATGTTATTGCGTTAGTTTAAGAGCAATTATTTCATGTAATTGGTGAAAAAGGTGAAAATTCACACGTCAATAGACAAAGAGTTCGCCAACACAACAGCAACCTTATTGTTGTGTTTCTCTTTACTTGAGTCCACAAGATGGCGTCAAAGTCAATACTGCCTTTGTCAGCAATTACTGCTCGGCACCGTCGAGGCACAGACTGGATATGTCAACGATGTCGTTGTCGCTTTTGCGGAATCCTTCTCCACGCTTCCTACAATGCAATGACCAGTTGTGGAAGTGTGTGATGCGTGTTTTGACGTTGACGTACACGTCGATCGAGGTCATCCCATAGATGTTCTATCGGGTTTAGATCTGGTGATCGGGAAGGCCATGGCAAGACATTGACGTTAGAATTGGCAAGGTTGTGCTGTATGTGAAGTAGCGTTGTCATGCTGGAAAAATGCCCTCTGTCGGTCCGTAATCGGAAGCATGTGACGTGCAAGGGCTTCGTTGATGTACCGATATGCTGTCAAATTCCCCTGAACCACCACTAAATCAGATCTTTGTGTGCTGGATATCGCACCCCACACCATGACACCGTCTTCACCGAATCTGTCGACCTGTCAAATGCAATTGGAAGCAACTCGTTTATTTCTCCGACGGTTAACACGCTGTCTTCCATCTCACCGGTGAGTAAGATATCGTGATTCATCACTGAACCAGACTCGCCTCCAGTTTCTAAGGTTCCAGTTCCGGACTATACGACACCATCGCAAGTGATTGCACCTATGAAAGTCTCTTAAAACAGGGACGACAACTGGCCTTCTTGGTAGAATCCCCACTTCACGCAATCGATTCCTGACAGTTTGGTCGGATATTCTTCTCAAACCAGGTGTGCGTTGTGCAGTCTCCAAGGCTGTGGCGAGACGGTGACGCAAGTGAGCAACCCGGATGTAGCGGTCCTGGGTTTGGGTGGTAGCTCTTGGAAGCTCTTCTCGGGTGATCTTGGTCTGCAGGAATCGATCCCAAAGGCGGGATATGGTGCTCTGATAAACTTTGAAATGTCGGGCAACTGTAAACTGTGACTCCCCAGCTTCAAGGCGGCCCGTGGCGATGTTTCGATTGGCGGCACTCAGTCGTGGCATGATAATTCCCTCTTTTCCAGGCAAAACCGAATGACAAAATTATACACAACGTTTGCCTTTTTATAGCGATCGATACCAAATGCTTTTCCGCTTACTTGCCGCCATAAAGCTTGTATATTAATGATGGCTGCGTAAAACTAAACTCATTCATTCATTCCGTTTACTTGCATGTGCATTTGGCTTTGCACGTTTTCTTGGTGACGTTTTGGCGAATATTTCTTCAAACGCTTCTAAAACAAGGGAAAAAGTTAAAACTGCCGCGTTTTGGCGCTGAAGCTGTTTACAATCACACAAAGATGACGTTTAGGAAAGAAATGGTATGTCTGTTTGTATTGTTTTTGCCGCAGCTACATGAGTCCAATATTCTCAAAATCACCTATGCGTTTATTTTTTTGTTTTTTTGAAGAGTGTATAACCTGCGTGACTTGCAACAAGTGGCAGAAGGATGGTGGCGCGATCAAAGAAGGACGTGTTGTCATGGTAACCGATCTGAGTGGCCACACTCTAAACCACAAGTGTTCAAGCAGAACAGTGGACGCTTCCGTGCCTGTTCTGAATTGGAACACATAAGCCATATTTAGAACAGGCGTGTTCTGTTTTAGAACACATGTTTTCAAAGTCTGTGAGGTAGGTGTTCTAATTTCAGAACACAATGTGTTATTAGAAACTGTGATTTCGTAAATCACATGAATAAATACTTTTAACATATTCATTAAGCTGTTAAGATATTTTAAGACAATGTTGAACATTACGCAAGCGGACATTTAAAAAGGGTTTTAAAGAAGTTGTTAATAATTTCTGTATTTTAACTTTAACCTTTTCTAACCATGGGAGAATTAAAAAAGATGTATTTTGCAAGAGGAAAATGATTCCTCCAAATGTTCTAAATAACTGGGTAAAATCTGGTAAATAAATTGATTAATAACTGAACAAGCAACCTCTAAAGTAGACTATCATACATTTGATAACATGAACACACTAGGACGGTATCTGTTCTATAAGGTTTCATTTGGTATCTATTCGGAGGGCGTGTGTTCTAATAATAAGAATAGAAAGTAATATAGCGCTATATCCAACCACTAAGTGGGTGCTCAAAGCGCTACAAAATAATAATAATGTTTGAATAGAGTTAATAGTGCAGTGAAAAGTGTTGCGTTTTAAGATGTGATTTGAACGCAGCAAAAGATGGAGACAGTTTTAAGGCGAGGGGCAGTTCATTCCACAGCGATGGAGCACAAACACTGAAAGAACGCTTTCCATAAGAGGCCAGTCTATAAGAGGAGTTGACAAATAGAATCTGCTTTCAGATCGCAGCTGTCTGGATGATTTGTAGGGGGTTAGCAGTTTACGTAGATATTCTGGTGACATGCCTTTTAGACTCTTGAATGTGATACAGTGTAGTTTGAACTCTAGTTAATGACTTCAGTATCGGGGTAATGTGAGAGTATTTGGGGCACGTGTAACGATTCTTGCCGCTACATTTTGGACTTTTTAAGTCTCCTCAGTGATTCTTTGCTGATGCCTAGAAGCAAACTGTTCGCATAGTCCGACCTCGAGAGTACCAAACACTGTACTAATGTCTTGGCTGCATCACGTGATATCAGATGACGAATTTGACTGTTACATCTGAGATGATAAAAACAGGTCTATCTAATCTGTTCTAACAAAGTGACGTCATGATAAGCATGCGCAGTTGTCTCTTCCCCAACGCTACCAAAATACGTTTGGCGCCACAGGTCAAAAGGATATTCTTCAGTGACAATTGGAAATTTACTCAAGGTATATTCTAGAGTTCATTACCAAAAGCACATTTACACACATATTTCAGAACTTTATTTGCTAAAGTATAGAATGACCTATGTATCTGCTGAAGTTTTAAATGACAGGTTTTGAAATCTCTCACTATTTCAAACATTAACCTGGACACGGTTGGATGCCATATATTTCTTTGTTTAGAATCGATTAATGTTGCAGGGATGACAAATAAAAAGTAGCAAAAAGACATTCACAAAATAAACTCAGTACAGAGCACATACATACACAACACATAGAGCATACGCAGTGCACACAACTTCCATTCATAACATATGCAAACCATACACAACATGCATACATGCGTAAATATGTTATATTCATTAAAAAGTTATTGCATAATTTTGATTTAACTGGCGTTATGGGAAGAGACTGCCGGGTTTTTTAAAGTTTGGAACACCACAAGGTCCACGATAATAACAACACGTCCTGTTATTCAATATAGGTGTTAACAAAGTTTTGTATCATTTCATATTGTTGCTTGTATTCGTTCATGTTAGGCTGGTGGCTGTTTCAGAACAGTAGTCTTCTGAAATGATGCTCAGAACACTCAAAGGACGTTCTACATCTGTTTCAGCGTCCGAGGCGTCCGGGTATGTTCTGAATTGAATACATACAGAACACACACAATAGTGTTGAGAACTAGAACACTCCGTGTTGCGGGACCTTGCCCAGTGGCAATGGATCCGCGTTGCCAAGGTTCAAGTCAGTATAAACTAGCAATTATTATAAAAATGAATATCAAATTGCATGGCTGACTGTATGGTTACATCCCATTCTGCCTACAGTCCCAGTTTGCCTACATCCCAGTTTGCCTACAAAATATACTGAAGGCAAAATGTGAAATGATTTTTTACCTTTAAATAATGGAACAACCCATTTACCGGTCACTGAAGGGTATGTTGTTGGGTTTGGAGAAAGGGTTATTAATGCAGTTTCACTTAAATTGTATACTCAAAGGAAAAGATTAGTGTGATCAACACATTTATTTATATAAATGAGAAAAGTTTTCTAACGCATTTTGATAGTAGTATAATACACTTAATTCATAACCCAAACAGATCCCTGTCGGTAGTTTTTGTTTTGCATGCGTTTTGTGTGCTTTCAAGAAGTCCGTGGAAAAGGGCATAAAACGTGCCCTTTAAAAAGTATGGATCTAAACCTCGAATCATTGTCACCCAAATCATTGTTTAGACGTTGACGGGTCCGAAAAGCACAAATTTGGAAGAATCTGCTTGCATTTCTCTATGCCACGACTAACTGAAAATGAGTGAGTGAGTGAGTTTAGTGTTTACGCCGCTTTTAGCAATATTCCGGCAATATCATGGTGGGGAACACCCATGTGGGGAATAACTGAAAATGAACGATGGCGAGCCATTGGAATGCTTGAAACCGGAACAACCCATCGCAACGTTGCACAGCAGTTTAACGTGCATAGGAACACCGTATACAAATGTTAGTATGTAATGTAATGTAACCCTGCCACGCTAAGATCGTTGGATTCGAACCACCCATCTGCGCCAAAGATTCCAACTAGCCACACTGACAGCCCGAACAGTTCCTGGTGTCAACAGGATATCGCCAAGGACCATTTGTTACGTGCTAGACGTCCTGCCAGACGACTAAATTGGAGCAGACAACATCTGCGGTGGAGAGCACCTGAGTGGAGATATGTTCTCTTCACTGAGGAGTCAGATTCCTCTTGCACCGCGCTGATGTCCGAACCCGAGGTTACCGGCGACGTGGTGAGCGTTATGTAAGGAACTGTGTCCTACCTCCTTGAGGCCGACCGTTTGGGCGGTGGTTGAGTGATGGTTAGGGTTACGAGTGTGTACACCTTTGCTTGTCATCAATCGAAATTTAACGGATCTGCCATACCGTTTCTCCAGCAGATTGGTCCAGGAATGATCTTCCAGCAGGACAACGCCAGACCTCATATCTTTTTTTTTTTTTTTGTAATTGATATTGTTTTACTGAAACCCCGTTACAAGTAGGGACAAAGGAACCAGGGAATTCCTTGCCCTCTTGGAGAATAAAAAATACCATGATGAAGGATTCAGAGTTTTAACATGATAAAACTGTCACATACACATGCATATGACTTGATTTTAATTCTTTCAAAGTTTTTTATTTATAAATGTAAATTAAAAAGATAAACCTATCTCTCAAGAATTTCCAATATGAATTAAAAAATACATATACAATAGAAAAACAAATCTTTACTGATAAATGTGAACAAAATAAATTTTATTTGCAGTGGATGTCCTACCAGTTATTGTTTCAAGACTCCAGTTAACTGATTTCAGAATACTGAATCGTCTTTTCTTTTCACTATGAGTAGGGTATGAAACTCCCAGAAATTTCAGTCAGACCACAGGGCTGGATAGATGTAAAACTTGACAGCCCTAACCAAAACTTACCTGCCCACAAAAATACTAATTTACTTAGTATAATGAAATTATAACTTGTAAAATATTGAAAAAACTACATGTGTGTCTAAAGTTTAACCCGACCGTCGGGCAGGTGAATTTGAGAATCTGGTAGTCCGTGTTGAATATAACCCGTCCCAGGCAGGTAGTTCGAACGCTGCTATGAGTCCTGCCATGTCCATCCTTTATAATGTTATATTATGATGGTTGGTATATTTACCGTATATTTTGGTCAGGTGTGAGTGAAAGTTGTGAACAAATTCTATCTTAGTCGTGCTTGATATGCACCTGTGTATTCACACCAGCAGCTTATCACTATTCATGTGGATCTTTTGCATTGTGTGTTTATACTCGGTATGCCAAACCTCTATCGCCAGGGTGGTTCAGCAGCCTTTAGCGCAGGACAATGTTAACGTCCTTCCTTGGTCAGCTAAATCTCAGGATCTGTCCCCTATCGAACACATCTAGGACGAAATGGAGAGGAGATTGAGACATTGGCCAAATACCCATGCTTTAAGAACTCCGCCAGGTGCTTCCAGAGATATGGAATGCCATTCCACAAGACTTCTTGCGACGTTTGATTGGGTCTATGAGGCGCAGGCGTCAAGCATGCATCAATGCTCATGGTGGAGATACTGTCAAGATCACAGATGATTGTGTCTATATTAATCAGCTTATGGTACTTAAAATAGATGTGATATGGTTTTGTTAAACTGCATGGGTAATTAAACTTTGAGGGTTTGATGTTAGATTATATCCGGTAATACTATTGGAACAGGGTTATATTCAGGGAAACATGATCAGGTATGGCCAGAGAGCTGGGGAGTTAATTGATGAACAATAGGTAGGTGTAGAGTAGCTTGGGTATGGGAGGTCAGTATAAATAGTGGGAGAGGGTAGTAATGTGTACAGTCAACCAGAAGCACCATCGTGTTCACCTAAATGTCAACCAGAATCACCATCGTGTTCACCTAAATGTCAGCCAGAATCACCATCGTGTTCACCTACATGTCAGCCAGAATCACCATCGTGTTCATCTACATGTCAGCCAGAATCACCTTCGTGTTCACCTGAATGTCAGCCAGAATCACCATCGTGTTCACCTGAATGTCAACCAGAATCACCATCGTGTTCACCTACATGTCAGCCAGAATCACCATCGTGTTTACCTACATGTCAACCAGAAGCACCATCGTGTTCACCTGAATGTCAGCCAGAATCACCATCGTGTTCACATACATGTCAACCAGAATCACCATCGTGTTCACCTGAATGTCAGCCAGAATCACCATCGTGTTCACCTGAATGTCAGCCAGAAGCACCATCGTGTTCACCTAAATGTCAGCCAAAACACCACCGTGTTCACCTACATGTCAGCCAGAATCACCATCGTGTTTACCTACATGTCAACCAGAAGCACCATCGTGTTTACCTGAATGTCAACCAGAATCACCATCGTGTTCACCTGAATGTCAACCAGAATCACCATCGTGTTTACCTAAATGTCAGCCAGGAATCACCATCGTGTTTACCTACATGTCAACCAGAAGCACCATCGTGTTTACCTGAATGTCAGCCAGAATCACCATCGTGTTCACCTGAATGTCAGCCAGAATCACAATCGTGTTCACCTGAATGTCAGCCAGAATCACCATCGTGTTTACCTACATGTCAATCAGAATCACCATCGTGTTCACCTACATGTCAGCCAGAATCACCATCGTGTTCACCTGAATGTCAGCCAGAATCACCATCGTGTTCACCTGAATGTCAGCCAGAAGCACCATCGTGTTCACCTACATGTCAGCCAGAATCACCATCGTGTTCACCTGCATGTCAGCCAGAATCACCATCGTGTTCACCTGAATGTCAACCAGAATCACCATCGTGTTCACCTGCATGTCAGCCAGAATCACCATCGTGTTCACCTAAATGTCAGCCAGAATCACCATCGTGTTTACCTACATGTCAGCCAGAATCACCATCGTGTTCACCTAAATGTCAACCAGAATCACCATCGTGTTCACCTAAATGTCAACCAGAATCACCATCGTGTTCACCTAAATGTCAACCAGAATCACCATCGTGTTCACCTGAATGTCAACCAGAATCACCATCGTGTTCACCTGAATGTCAGCCAGAAGCACCATCGTGTTCACCTACATGTCAGCCAGAATCACCATCGTGTACACCTGCATGTCAGCCAGAAGCACCATCGTGTTCACCTGAATGTCAACCAGAATCACCATCGTGTTCACCTAAATGTCAGCCAGAATCACCATCGTGTTCACCTACATGTCAGCCAGAATCACCATCGTGTTCACCTAAATGTCAACCAGAATCACCATCGTGTTCACCTGAATGTCAACCAGAATCACCATCGTGTTTACCTGAATGTCAGCCAGAATCACCATCGTGTTCACCTACATGTCAGCCAGAAGCACCATCGTGTTCACCTACATGTCAGCCAGAAGCACCATCGTGTTTACCTGAATGTCAACCAGAATCACCATCGTGTTCACCTGAATGTCAACCAGAATCACCATCGTGTTTACCTGAATGTGAGCCAGAATCACCATCGTGTTCACCTACATGTCAACCAGAAGCACCATCGTGTTCACCTACATGTCAGCCAGAAGCACCATCGTGTTCACCTGCATGGGTTCAAGTACTATTTGGTACATCTCACGCTGGCTGGCGTAAGTTTTTATGATCAATACTTTGCATATGATTGAGTAGATGTAGACTTTTTATTGAGGGATTATTTCTAGATATATGTATGCATATATTGTAACCTTATATAGCCACGAAATGAAGTTACTGTTCCCGTAAACAGTTCCACTTTCAAAAATGTAAATCGGAGTAATGTGTAAAGTATAAGGTAATGACACGTGCCTTTACGAGTAACTGTAGTTACCTGTATTGTATTGTAACTGGCCGGTTATCCTTAAAGTAAGGAGAAGTGAAATATCTCTGCCCATAAGGAGACAAAGGGTCTCCGCTGCCCAGTAGGGAGAGGATTATCTCTGAGTAAAAGTGAGATGTAGATGGCACAGCCATCATCAACTACACAGGCACCTTCTACTCCATGAGGGAAATCATCGCCTAGGTGTGAGGGGTACCACACCAATACACAGGACGTGACATGAAGTGGAACAAAAGTGCAGACATTCTCATGAGAAAGTGTTATATATCTGAAAGACCATAGAGTAGCAATTTTCATTGTTGTTATTCATTTTAGTTTTTTAGTGTTCAATTTTGTATTATGGCATTGTCTATATTAGTGTGGGTATTAGGATATTAGTCAGTAGAAGCGTTGATATGTAACTTAGTTTAGATAGTTATTTGTATTAGTCCATTTAGAATTAGTTTAGTTTTGTATATTCATTAGGGTTTAATTATATCTTAGGGGAGGAATAAAATTCTAAAACATATTCTTCTGTTGTGGTTACTTTGGAATGGGACATTTTTGTGGCAGCGGTGGGATATTGGAAAGACTTCCGCCTGTATCCCCTCTTAAATTTCATTCTAGTCAAATCATATCACCTGAATATAATTCCTCATCTGATAAGGATGAGTTTTAACATGTTTCTTTAATTGTATCTGAACGTACTGAAAGACATATCCAACTTCTGAAAATGCCACTCAAAGAAATGTTTCCTTATTGTTAACATCTAGGGGACGTACGGGCGGAAGTCTTTCCCTTATAGTATATTACTGGAGAAATCTTGTGTCCATTGACATCCGGCACCACTTCTGCGTCCTTGAGTGTATGAGTTGGAATCAAGGGTGGAAGGGTGGAGTTCATTGCTTGGTCAGATTGGTTTGGCTATTGGTTTGTCTTGGATATTTTGGGCACTAGTATATGTGGGAAATCACATACGGTTTGGTTCCTAGTGGTAGGATCACCATTTCCGCTAGACAGTTTCACTTTATGTATACCCTACTTTGTCATCTTACAGACAGTTATCGATATTGACAAACTTATCAAACTGGGTCAGACTCTAGGGTATGAGAAAGATGAGTTGAGAGCGTTTGTCAAAGAGCAAACTGAGTTGGAGAATGAGAAAGAAAACGACAGGCTCGAAAGAGGGGAAAGAGCTGTGGAGAGGGAAATTAAAAAGTTAGAACTGGAGGAAAGAAAAGTGAAAGAAAAGTTAGAATGGGAACGAGAGAAAGAAAGACACTAGAATGGGAGAAAGACAAATCTAAAAAACAGAAGAAAGAATAGCATTAGCCAAGTTAGAAAAGAGTAAGGCGGGAAATCCAGAAGGACAGGTAGGAGAGAATAGATCAACAGCTATTCCCAAGGTGCCAAAATGCCTCCCTTTGACGACCGTAATGACAACACTGGTGCATATCTGCAAAGGTTTGAACGGATAGCTGCAGAACGCTGGGAACCTTCCCGTTGGGCAGCTTACCTTTGTACGTGTAGCCGAGGTCGGCTGGGAATTTCGGCTCTGGGCCGTTGGGTACAAGACAAAACAATGGTAATGATGAGTTTATTATGAGGCTGTTGCTGAGGTATCTGAAGAAAGAAAAGCTGTTTCCACCTCAGCAACAGCAATTGGAGTCATTAAAACAATTCACTCAATATTAAATTAACATTATATATAATATTATGCATTGTAAACAAGTATCACAGTTAGCCAAGGTAATAAATAAACTTTTTGCAAACAAATCTATAAATGTATTGAGAGCACATGGTCAATGCACATGGTCAATACAATGTATACAAGTTATTACTAATTAATTGCTTAAAGTTTAAGATTATAAATTGAATATTACCCTTAATAGTTTTAAATTACAGTTTGAAATAATTTAAGCACCGTTGTATAGAAGTTCAGATGAAATTGAGGCAGATGGAAAAGGATTAGAAAATGGCCATACCTGAAGAAAGAAAAGATGTTTCCACCTGAGCAACAGCAATTGGAGTGAGGTGGAAGACAGGTAGGCCTAAGGAAGTAGACAGAGGGACACAATAGCCAATTAGAGGACAGATAACACATCAAAGGAAGCCTTTGATGTGACTTATAAATAGAATAGGGAAAGCTCAAAAGGATGGGTACTGAATCAAAAATAGAACAGAGGTGAAGGGAATCCTTGTTGACAAGGCTCCAGGAAACAGATACAAAGGTGATAATTAAGAGAGGCGGCGTTCAACGGCAAACATGGACAACATATAACAAATGGACATTTAACATATAGTGATATGAAAAGATGGCTGATGCAACAAATGGAATCTTGATGAAAGATGAACATACAATTAAATAAAGAAAACATACCAAGATATATACAAAAGGTCAAGTCAGTTATCCCTGCTACATACGCTACTAAAAGGTAAGGCTTTGGAAGTATTCTCCAGATTAAATGCATCTGATGCAGAAAATTACCTTACTGTTAAGACTGCATTACTTAAACGCTATGGCATGACTGTAGATGGATTTCATCAGACGTTTAGGACTGCTAAAACTGAAACAGGTGAGATTTTTACACAATTTGTAGTTAGAATTGACAACTATTTCAACAGGTGGATTGAATTGAGTGGTACGCAAAAGACTTTCCAAGGGGTGAGTGATTTGCTGTTGCGTGAACAGATTTTGAATGTGACTGGATGGGATCTGGGTATATTCCTGAGAGAGAAAGCCAAAAGTTGCGATGGAAATGACAGACTAGCAAAAGGATAAGCAATAGTTCAAAGGTAAAATAGTAGAGGGCAACGCATCAGGTAAACATGGTTCTATTCCCAAACCATTTGTTCCTTTTACAGAAAGGACATGTTACAACTGCAGTCAAACTGGGCATCTGGCAGCACAGTGCAGGAAACCCAAGTTTGAATTGGCAAGTATCCAGGTGAGTGAAGACAACAATAACATGTCTGAAATACTTCTAGATAGTACAGAAGTAGAGCCTAGCATACAAGAAGGAGGTTAGAGAAGCAGATGTTGCCTCAGGGAGTGTTTACCAAGGACCACAACATGCCTTTCTATCAGGAAAAGGTAAATGGCAATCCAGTAGATGTGCTGAGAGACAGTGGATGTAATGGCGTAATAGTGAGGAGGTCAAATGTAAAAGTTGAATGTTTAACTTTGGAAACACAATCCTGTGTTAGCAGATAGTAGGATCCTGACACTTCCTGTAGCATGGATTACAGTCAATACACCTTTTTACACAGGTATGGTAAGAGCAGCATGTATGGACACACTTATCTGTGACTTGATATTAGGCAATATTCCAGGAGTGAGAGAGCCAGGAAATCCAGACTTGATGTGGGGTAAGCAGAGTATCGAAATGGTAGGCGTTGTGGAGACAAGAGGCCAGAGAAAAGTACGACAAGAAGGCATGAAACCCTTGAAGACATTGGAACCTGTTGGGTTGACACTGGGTCGAGGTGAGTTCATATCCTTACAACGTCAGGATTCCAGTCTAGACAAAATCAGGAAATTAGTGGAAGAAGGTAAGATTAAGGAGACCCAACATAGTACTTCCTGCTACTATGTGGAGAATGATATGCTGTACAGGAAGCATACTTCCAATAAGAAGCAAGTTGTACAGGCAGTAGTACCAGTCGGATTGCGCACACAGGTAATGAAGGTATGTCATGAAGCACTGATGGGAGGACACCTTGGAATCAAGACGACTCTAGATCGGGTAATCACTCAGTTTTATTGGTGATGTCAGAAGACATGTACAGTCCTGTGATATTTGTCAACGCACCTATTTAATATAATTTGCCATAATATTCCCATTATGTTTGCTGAATGGACACTATCTGCTGTAACAACAGAGGTTTATACTATACACATATCCTCATACTCTCAGATGGCTCCAGGCCATCAATTGGGAAACAGGTCGTCTTGTCAGATGGTCTCTCAAACCTCTGAAATATGATTTCAAGATCGAACACAGAGCAGGCAAAGATAATACAGAATCTCTCGCATTCCATATCCTGCACAGAAGAGAACCTCAAAGAACCTCTCACTGACGATTTCCCTGCCCTGAACACTCATTCATCAACTGCACATCAGCCACACCCAGTCAAACCATGTTCCGATCCAGCGCTCATTTGCTGAAGTGGTTGCAACCAAGAAACCCATCAACAATCCATCACAGCACCGTTTGTCAGGTGACGTCTTTAGATAATGACTATGGGACTATGATTATATATCCTGATTGGTCAACTTCAGAAAACCCTAATACATCCGGACAGAACGTTGCAGCTTTTTCTCCAACAAGATCAACTGAAGTCTGTGCTCCCAAACATACTCTCTGGGGTTAAGATCTGGACACATTGAGGGCCACGATGAAGTTGCTAACGCTGCTCGACTTAGAATCACCAACGGCACATGCACAATGTGACTAAGCATTGTCATCGATGAAGTTTGGCCTTGTGTTCTCAGGAAGGTCATCGAAGGTCCAACCCTCGGATGTCAAGTAAGTACCGATGTCCATTCAGACTTTGTTCTGGTCGTCACCAGGTCAGGCTTACAGTCATGTGAGTGGCACCTCTACACCATCAATGAACCCATGCCAAAGTTATTTGAGTAGGGATTTTTTAAAAACTCAGCCACCCAGTCCGGGAGACACTACCAGGGGAAGGCGGATAAGTCAGTCTAACGCTTGGGCAGCAGATGGGCTGGATTGGCGTGGTCAATTTCCCTTCTAGCTTGCCTCCTGCTGGTCTTTCCACGCTCTGTTGGTCTGTCTGACAACTCTCACTGCTTGTTTGTCCTGCCTGCTTTTATAGGCAGATGAATGACTAACAATCTGCTTAGCTCGGCAGTTCTTATAGACTGCTTAGCTGTCCATCTTTTGCCTTCACTAGCTTTGAAGCTATCTTTATGCGAAGTATTTGTGAGTTGTTTAATTTCATCCTTTTCATATCAGTCACTATCATTATTCGATACTAAGTCGAACTGCAAAACCAAACTCCTGATTTCAAGTACATTCAGGGAAATATTTGTAGAATATCTGATCAAAGTGATGCAGCAATGGATAGTCTTCTGTCTTACTGGCGCTCCAACTAAAGAATGGCAGCCCGAGTCTAATGTGCGTTTACGTTCAGTGACATATCTGTCCTCTCATTGTATATTTTTACATTTTAGTACAAGACAAAAGAGCCTTAATCACAGGTTCTTCTAGGTATGTCTGGGCCATATGCTCTGTTAAAAGCTCGGTTAGCTGTTTATTCTTGTTTGGTAGGGTAATTCCGGAGGATACTTCTGACTGTACAGTAGAGTTGTTGGGTTTGAAAACTTCCTCCAGAACAGAAAGAGGCGCACCCCACTACAAGATACGTCGATGTTCTGTCATCAGTATTTTCTTTCTGGTCGAGTGCCTCACACAGAGATGTAAATGCTTAGAAGACTTCAGGCTATACTTGCATACACCCGTTGCTGGGGATGATTTGGCACGGGCAATCTCATCAAAACGATCATAAGTGGTGTTTCTGAAGTCAGGATTGCATAGACAACAACATGGAATTGGATAGGTGACAGAACATTTGAAGCAGTCTGTTGTCATTTTTCGGAAACAACACTTCCAGCACAATAATTTGATTACGTTCTTGTTTGGGCTTTTTGAAAAATTCTGCATATTTCAAGTTAAAAATTTATATGACGTTTTTTAAGATGACAATAGTACTGTGACAATAACCTTAAAATTCAATATATTGCTGAGGCAAGATAAGTTGAAGTGCGTGTTGCACTTGAAGCTGCTGACTTTGTACAGATAGTAATAATAAATTATGGGGCGCGGTGGGCGAGCTGGCTAAGGCGCCAGGCTAGTGATCCAGCGAGGTTGAGGTGTCGGAATCGAGCCCACCTGTGACCAGGTATATAAACCTTTGAGTCAACTTTGTGTGCAGACTCTTTCAGTGTTGTCACAACCCCTAGTGTACAGTACACAACCCTGGGCACTTAAAAGAACCCACGAATCCGTTGGTATATGGCCAGATGGTGGCCACATTAATACGTGCAAACACCTAAAAAAAAAAAAAATAGTTACGGGTACAGCAACATGCAGTGAACTTGGACAAAGTACTGTGACTATGTGTCCCAGTCCACCCAGCTGTGAATGGGGTACCTCGTGATGAGAAAGCCACAATAACTTGGTGCGCCTAGTGGCGGCAAGAGTGGTATACTCCCCATACTGATAATACGATGTGCCGTTGAGATTGACATCCAATGATCGAGGGAAAAAATACCAGCGCCTTGAGCATGATACTAGTTGCGTGGATATGTGCGCTATATAAATATCCTAAATAATACAAAATAATAATGAACAAGCTTTTTCTTGAAAAGGAATTCTTTGCCCATGATATGTAAAATGTGTGAAAGGTATTTGTGGTGTACCATGTGGCGTCAAAATCAGTGTAAGTTCTGCCTCAAATTTTGCCCACCCCATCTCTAATGATGTTCATTTCCAATATATTTTCTCCCACCACAACTATTGATAAATTGGTGTAAAAAATCCATATCTGAACAGACATCCAGGTCTTGGGCATAAACAGATCAGGCCTTAATGATTGTTACTTCTTGATATGGTGTACTTCATTTTAGAAAATATACCCTTCTCATGCAAATAATTCCTTATTTATAAATTTTGATACAGTTTCCTTAAATTAGAATTTGATAAATACATTGCAACAAAGGAGAGATGCAGTTTTTAACAAGACAATGATGATTTAACTAGCAGAGATGCCAACCCTGAATCTAAGGAAAATGGAGTCATAACTGAAAGCCAGCCCTGAGCACCAAAGGTGAGAGTTGGGGGTGAGCGTGTGGTAGGCTCTGCCATTTTGTTTCACTTTCATACGGACTATGACATGCACTCGGAAAAACTTTGTGAAACTTATTGTCAATAACATGCAATATACACAACAGACACCCAAAGGATCACACACTAAGTTTCTGAATGCTTTTACCAGTGTTCACTCAACTAAATCACTGGTGACTTACAAAATTGTATACTGTGAAAATAAATTCAGAATTGTTTCTAGAAAATCAGAATTTTTTAAAGAGAAATCGGAGAGCAGAGAGTAACTCCACCAAAATTGAAGTGGTTGGCAGCTCATAACTAGTATATGAAGTGTTTCATTTAAAGGACATAATCAGGACTTATTATTAAAAGAGAGCACACAATCTGCTGAAATTCTAAAAGATAAGAAACAAGATGACAAAGTCATCAATATCCTCTGCAATGGCAAAATACTCTTCATGATTATGTCTATGAGTTATGATTATGTCAAATATTTAGGTGTGTACGGTATATAGAAAAGTGGAAGGAGAGTATTGAAGGGTTTTTAAAGTTCTGCTCCAGAGAGGAGCACTATCACCAATTTCAGTCTCTGTCAAACTTGTTGCAATGGAAATGCCAAAAATATATTATTCAGAATTCCAAAACTACCAAAAAGGAACCAGTACACCACCAGACCAATCTATGTGCAGGGGTGGAAATAACTTTAAAATTGCTAGTGTACTCCGGTACAGTGGCACATGTAAAATCACTTGCCCTGATAATTGTCCCACTATACGGGCCGTTTTTGTGTTGATTTTGTAAATAAACAGCATTATTAAGATTGGAAAGACAACTGGACACCACTACAGCGTGATATACAAATTTGCTTGCCCGACAGAGAGAAATACTGGACTCGGACGTCGGGCAATGGGTTATTTCCACCCCTGATGTGCCAAGTTTGGTGAAGAAATAGTGAACGGTTTTAGAGTTCAGCTCCAGAAAAGAGCACAACCACCAATTTCAGGCTAAGTCGAACTTGTTGCCATGGGAACGCCAAAAATGTTTTATTCAGACTGACTGACTGAGTTTGGTTTTACGCCGCTTTTAGCAATATTGCAGCAACATCACGGCGGGGACACCAGAAATGGTTTTATTCAGAATTCCAAAACTACCAAAAGGCACCAGTACACCACCAGATCTATGTATGTGCCAAGTTTGGTGAAGAAATTTAGAACCGTTTTAGAGTTCTGCTCCGGAAAAGAGCACAACCTCCAATTTCAGGCTAAGTCAAACTTGTTGCCATGGAAACGCCAAAAATATTTTATTCAGAATTCCAAAACTACCAAAAGGCACCAGTACACCACCAGATCTATGTATGTACCAAGTTTGGTGAAGAAATTTTTAACCGTTTTAGAGTTCTGGGCCCACTTGCACAGAGCAATCATAGTTACAATCAATCTTAGGCCCCTACAATCAACTTTACAATCGCCATACAATTGCCCTAATCCACTTGCACAAAGCCGATCTTAGCGCGATTGTAAGACGGCATTTATTTAAGATCGCGATCTTAGCTAAGATCGAACTCTTCAACGGTGGAGGTACGAATTTCTTAAACTCGACTCCCGTCTGCAGTTGTCTGTTGCGCAAAAAAAAAGTGATACTGGTCCCAGCACACCATACATACCTCCCTCCCTTCATGAAAAAGTCCCAGAAATCTTAGAAGGAACCGATTACATGGACGATAGCATATACTTTTCTACATTCTAACTGTCTTGATTTATGAACTGAGAATGTGATATTGCAACCACAGAAATACCTACCCATGTTTTATGAAAATACTGAATGGAAACATGCCAAAAATGTTTTATTCAGAATTCCAAAACTACCAAAAGGCACCAGTACACCACCAGATCTATCTATGTGCCAAGTTTGGTGAAGAAATATTCAACGGTTTTAGAGTTCTGCTCCGGAA
Source organism: Haliotis rubra (assembly GCF_003918875.1). NCBI lineage: Eukaryota > Metazoa > Mollusca > Gastropoda > Lepetellida > Haliotidae > Haliotis > Haliotis rubra. The sequence goes on from NW_025766137.1 coordinate 809,265, forward strand.
AAAACAATGTGCACGGACGGACGGAGTCCATTTTAATACCCCCGCAGGGGGATAACAAAATAATGCCCTTAATGTTAATGGTCATATTTGAAGGTATCCTCTCAGCTTTCTTCTCATCTTTCAAGTCATTAGTACTATCTTTATAAACTGTGCCTTCAGCATTGCTATCAATTCTTTTCACCACAAATATCCTGGCTATAAACAAAGTATCCACACTTCCACAATGTAAATGAATGAAGGTGCCATTGTACAAATTCAGGCAGTACTCACTTGCTTCACACTAAGTAGAAGTCAACCCAGACACTCATATGTCAAAGGAATTTCCAAATTCTGGACAGTATTTTCATTTGTTTAAAGAAAGACACTGAAACCCTAATGATTGGAACATATATTATATCATCATGAAACACACAAGCTTCCTCAGCTTTATAGAGTGATGAAATGCATTCAAAAAAATTAAGAAGTTTGGTCAAAATAAAAAGGTCAACCAAAAGTATCCAAATTTCTACTTGAGGTATTGTCGAGTATGTACCAATTGTTATTCCACTTTTGTGCTAAACCAACAGCAATGGTCAGAAATATCTGAGTTCGGTACCTTGTCAGTGACAAGGTAAGAGCTCCCACTTTTGTCAGGGAGATTGTTAAAGCTGCTATATTTAAGAGCTAGCACTTACCAAGCCTTTGAACAATAGTTTTTAAATTCATAGCATCAACAGCTGAAATTGTAATATTTGCTTTATATATTTAAAATCACTTTTAGAAAAATACTGCACAAGCATACACAGAAGTTTCTTATAGGTATCCTAGTTTTATAGCTTGTCAAACTTGCATCACCAGCATGACATGACCGTGAACATAAAAATGTGAAAACAACAATAATGAATAGCCAGAAGTTTGTTTGCTGCAGTAAAAATATTTTCACTTTTTATTTCCAAAGATTTAACAAATTTCTTCTATGTAGTCATCCATGACACCACATCCCTTGTCAAACATGGCATAAGCACTGTCAGTGAAACAGTCCGCACTACCTGACATGGCTGTTTGCTTCTAGTCTTATAATGCACTGTATGCCAATGTATAATCATTTTAATACAACTAACACTCACTGGTAGGCATCTTTGTTTGAGCAAACACATTCACAATATTGACCAGCCAGACACCAACTGTGCAGCAGCAGCAGCAGCAGAATGTTCTCCGTGTGCTGGTGGTCAAGGTAGTCTGCATGTGTAGTGTTGCCTCATCTATTTCTGCCAGCAACACACTGCTGGTCTGCTGTGTTCATTAAATTCTCAGTGTACATCTCTTCACAGTACCTCTATATGTACAAATAGAATAAATAATTTCCAATTTAGCTACACATCTGCTCATCTGTGATGCCGAGCTCAGTTAAGGTGTGGAGAAACATCCATGTTATCAGAGTACAGCTGGGCCAGCTCCATCATGTGCATATGCTTGTTGCCAGTAGCTGCTGCTGCAGAAGCACACCGTCCAGCATATCTGCAACAGCAAAAGCAACAAATGTCATCAGGAGATGACATATCTGTGCAGTCTGGTGCAATTTGAAAATGGATCTTATCACCCACGTTTGGTTCATAGCAATTGGATACTTCAGTTCAGTGAAGGAAAAATAATCCAGTTCAGTATTTTATAGCATCCCAAATCGAATTGAACTTATCATCATTAGACTGATCTGTGCTGAAAGTTTCCTTAAAAAATGTTAAACGGTTAAGGAGTTCTGCTTCACGAATGGGCACAACCCCTATTTTCAGTGTAAGTCCAACTTGCTGACACGAGAAAACAAGAGTCATCAGAAGATGACATATCCCCACGGCCCCCACATCTTTGAAAGAACAAATCATCTGACAGTTACTTAAAGTCCAGCTTGATTTTAGACTAAGTGCAAATCGTTTCCATGGAAATCATGAAAAACATAAATGACAAAAATCTGCAAATAGCAAAAGGCACCACTTTGGGATCTGCCTAACATATCTGCCAAGTTTTGCTGAAAGATATTAAGAAGTTTTCGAGTTGTGCTCCGGAAACGAAACCTACCCCTTCAAGTCCGAATCGTTTCCATGGAAACCAAGAAAATAATAAATCATAAAAATCTGTAAATAGCAAAAGGCACCACTTTAGGTTCTGTTTGATATATCTACCAAGTTTTGCAGAAAAATACTGAACAGTTTCTGAGTTATGCTCCTGAAACGAAGCCCACCCCTCCCTTTTGAGACTAAGTTCAAAACGTTTCCATGGAAACCTAGAAAAATAAAATTGATAAAATTCTGTAAATAGCAAAAGGCATCACTTCAAGATCTGCCTCACATATCTACCAAGTTTTGCTGAAAGATATTGAGAAGTTTTCGAGTTATGCTCCGAAACGGAGCCCCACCCTCCCTTTAAGACTGAGTCCAAAACGTTTCCATGGAAACTGAGAAAAATAAAAATGCCAAAAATCTGTAAATAGCAAAAGGCACCACCTTAGGTTCTGTTTGATATATCAACAAATATTTGTTGAAAAATATCAAATAGTCTTGGAGTTATGCTCCGGAAACAAAATGATTACGGACGGACGAGGCGAAGACTATATCCCCCCGCATTACATGCCGGGGGGATAAAAAGAAAAAGAAAAGATAAACATTCAAAATCATCAAAGCACCACCTCCCCACGTGGCTGATCTGTGCGCCAAGTTTCAACAAGAAATAGTCAACAGTTTAGGAGTTCTGTTCTGGTAACAAAACAAACAGTCTGATGGACTTGAAGAGAGGGATAACAAGGGAAGTTCCCCATTACTTGTATATTTTGTCTTGATTGTTGTCTTCCCCTGTACCACAGATCTACATTTTGAGAGAATTTAAGAGCATGTCCCAAATTGCACAAGTCATATGAAGGTTGGATTTCATAAAAAAAACACAGACCAAATGGGTTAAGCCCCACAAGTAGCCACATTTATACATAATTCTTACAGTTTGAAAGTGGCAGCCACATTTAAATTCCTATTCAGCTTTAGGTGGTGAAATTTTTTTCAGGATACATTTGTTTGTTTTGTTTGATCTTTAACACCCCACTCAGCAATATTCTAGCTATTTGCTGTCTGTAAATAATTGAGTCTGGACCAGACAATCCAGTGATCAACAGCATGTGCATCGATCTATGCAATTGGGATACAATTTCATTTGCCAAACAAATCAGCGAGTCTGACCACCCAGTCGCATTAGTTGCCTCTTATGACAAGCATGGGTTGCTGAAGACAAATTCCTTAAGTCTTTATGGGTTTCAGGATACATACTCAAGATCCACTGAGCTGTTGATCTTCTTGAGGACAGTGTTGATCCTTGGCTCCACATAAAACCATGCTCCCATGTTCTTGTGTTCTTCCTGGGCCCAGCACAACCTGGCGCGAGGGTACTTCAGTATCTCCGCCTTCACCAGGTCAAATGGGAAAGGTGTCAGCTGAAAGCACAAAATAACATAGGCTAGACATTTGTATTTCATAGCTTTTTGTTGTACTGAATATATGAACCAAGGTTCCCGACCACAAGTCCAAACAAATGCAGCTGACCATTTGATAATTGTGGTGATACAAAAGGTTCATGAATGAGATATACTATGGAAATGTACGAACAAATGCAAATATATACGAAAATAATATAAGGCACCATGACGGTACTGACTGATATCTGAGTTTCATCCAGAAATACAGAAGACAAAATGTCCTGCAGTAATGCTTTGGACACTAATTCAAATCCAAAATGAGGTGATTGTTGATCTCACATGATGCTCAAAGCAGCACAACTTTGAAACCGGAAAGACCTGTGCCTTTACCTACCTCAATAACAAAATGTTAGGTACTTGGAGTTAAACGACATAAGTTCTAGTTTGAGCTAACTTAACTAATGTACAGACACTTGCTGTTTACTTACATCACTTTCAGTTTAGGACAAAATATACCCAATGCAAACAGACCCTATAAAACAGACCATCCTAAACATACACACACTTTCACTATAAAGACCTCATTCAGGGAAACATGAGTCTCATGCAAGATAACTTTGTAAATAATCCCACAGCACTGTATCTCACCTGGACATGTAGGCAACAATATATAATATCAAAGTCACTCAACAAAAGCTGCAGATACTTAAACACTTTCTACATAATATGACACTAAATCTGATGATGTGAACAGATATGAGGAAAAGCTTACAGCTTGAAGATCAGCTTCAGAGACATTTACAGACAAAGAATATGCAATTTTACAAACTATAGGACCATGGTGTAAAAGATGGAATGTTGCATCAAAGAGAACATGGGTCATAAATTCCATAATGAAATGAGCAATTACCAATTTTTAATAGATACTGAACACAAGATTTCCAGCCTTTTGAGGGTTTAAAATTACATTTTAAGGCCTCTTAAACAAAGATAACAGCCAATGTCAATAAATATTTCATAAATTTAGCAGACTAACCATAAGGACTCATGCATTGCCACCAATTGCAAAGGTGACATAAAAGGGGAAACAATTATCTAATCTGCTCAATGACAAGTGATGTGTATTTTGAACTTTTCAACAAAGGTGTGGACCACATGTTGAACCTGTCTGAATGGTCGACCTATGTTCCACATTGTTTTATAAGTATTTTGGATGCAAATTGGCTACCCTAACATTATTTTTTTATGATGGGTTGGTGTTTAATTCTGTTGCTCATGATAGGTTTTGATAATAGAATGTTGGGAAACGGTAAGTGTATTTGTTATCTAATCATAATCGCTGAGATAATACTGACTATATTTAAGTCCCACTGACAGTGCTTTGATTTTCTTCTATTGACCTTCTTGTCTGTAAATCTCTTAGAAGAGCAATGAGTTCTGGAACCTTAGCGACTCTATCCATGGTGACGACTGACCTGCTTGCCACTAAATAAGTGGCTAGAGTAGTACCTTTAAAAATTTCTTGTGTGTGTGTTGACCTAAGTACTCCTCAACTTGAGGATGCGTGACCTACATCGTCTTGACACCATTCGATCTTGTGAAACTGGTCAAAACTGATCTTCTGAGAGCTAAAGTCACAGCTTTGGTTGCCCTCGCTGAATATCCATGTCTGACAAGAGTTCTTGATATGTTCCATACGTGAATCTTGAAGAGGTCTTAGATGAAGTTGTCTTGAATGAAGATGAAGCAGATTTGGCCAGTTCAGGAGTTTTAGACTTGGTTATCTTGCTGCTACCATCAGGTCTGGGAAACCGAAGTCAGTTTCAGTTAGTTAGTGTGACATGAAAGACTCGTGGAATGAGTAGTGGTGGAGGCAACAGGATATCACTATTGGGTCTGGAACTGGAGACACAACCTTGCTTCTGAACTGCTTGTTGAAACGCCTCTGGATATAACATCCATTCTGTTGGCAATGCTTGTTTGGCTTGGACAGTGCATCTGCTATGACATCTGTAGCTCCTGGAATATGTCTTGGGGCTTGTGCCTTGCAGATTGATATACAAGGCTACAACTGTGTTGTCTGTGTGGATCATAAGGAACTTGTTCCTGAGCTGTTGAGCCCAATTACCACTTTGAACTCTCACTGGTTGATATGGTGGGATCACTCTTCTTCAGGCCATAGTCAGGCCATTACTTTCATGTTAAAGTGAACTCCCAAGCCTTGAATTGAAATGGCTATGTATATGTACATGTAGGTTGTAAATCGTCTCTTCTAAATAAGTTCTTTGGCAGACATTGGACAGCCCACTAACAAATGTACTTCTTCATATGTGACAGAAGACAAATCTTGAGATCCTGATGATCTATGAATGATATCAGGAACCTTTGAATAAGTCTTAGTTGTAGTCTACCTCTCACCGTAAGTGCTTGCACTGACGAGAGGAGTCCTAAGATCATGTACAATTGGTTGCCTGATATCTTGCTGTTGAAGAGCTTACAGTAGAAAAACTGGATATTCATTAAGGAATCTGATTCCAAGGCACTTGTGAAAGCAGAAGATCCAAGTTCATTGATAATGTTAATTGATAAGCCTGAATCTCTTCATTGATTACAAGAAGAGTCATCAGAAGATGACATATCCCCCAGGCCCCCACATCTTTGAAAGAACAAATCATCTGACAGTTACTTAAAGTCCAGCTTGATTTTAGACTAAGTGCAAATCGTTTCCATGGAAATCATGAAAAAATAAATGACAAAAATCTGCAAATAGCAAAAGGCACCACTTTGGGATCTGACTCACATATCTGCTAAGTTTTGCTGAAAGATATTAAGAAGTTTTCCAGTTGTGCTCCGGAAACGAAACCTACCCCGCCCTTTTGAGACTAAGTCTGAATCGTTTCCATGGAAACCGACAAAAATACAAAATGACAAAAATCTGCAAATAGCAAAAGGCACCACTTTGGGATCTGCCTCACATATCTACCAAGTTTTGCTGAAAGATATTGAGAAGTTTTCGAGTTGTGCTCCGGAAACGAAGCCCACCCCTCCTTTAGGGACTAAGTCCGAATTGTTTCCATGGAAACTGGGAAAAACAAAAATGGCAAAAATCAGCAAATAGCAAAAGGCACCACTTTAGGATCTGTTTGATATATCTACCAAGTCTTGTTGAAAAATATTGAACGGCTTTTGAGTTATGTTCTGGAAACGAAGCCCACCCTTCTTTAAGACTAAGTCCAAAACATTTCCATGGAAACCGAGAAAAATAAAAATGACAATAATCTGTAAATAGCAAAAGGCACCACCTTAGGTTATGTTTGACATATCTACCAATTTTTGTTGAAATATATCGAACGGTCTTTGAGTTATGCTCCGGAAACAAAATGATTACGGACGGACGGACAGACGGACAAGGCGACGACTATATCCCACCGCATTACATGCCGGTGGGATAAAAAGCACACCGGATTCCTTACCTGGTTCCTCACATAAACAAGTAAGGGGACATAGATATTACAAAAAGTAACACCTGTTCTCTTGATGAATAGGGTATGTTGGTGTGCATCTTCAAGACTGATGCTTGCTGGATAATTGTTTGGTCTTATCAGCTGTCTCAAGTCTGGTAGATGAAGCATCTTCAATTTCTCTGGCTGTTAAAAATAATTCTTGTTGAACTCCATGTTGTAAATTAAATGACCCTTTATGCTTGAATTCCATTTTAGTACCAGAAAGATTGGAGAATAACCCTGCAGTTAGATCTTCTGGTTGAATGATTTCTATTTGCTTATTTATCTAGCAGTGAGTCAATAGCTTCTGACAACTTTGGTTGAAGAATCTCTGATTATAGTATCCTAAGAGGATCTACTGTTAAGGGCGGTTGTTCTCTTAACAGTGGACTGTAATCATTCAGGGAATATAAACAAACAACGAGGGTACATCAACCCTTATCTTGCCCCACACATAAATGTCGATTTCTGATTGGCTGAGCACTCTTCTATTATTTTCAATGTACCCCGCTTACAAGCGAGTAACATTTTCCATGTACCCTGCTGGGAATGCGGAACTCATTTGGTACTTCGTAGTAGTAATTCTTTATGTCGAATAACATTGAATCGTGTATAATGTATGAAACTTACCGATATTTTGCAAATGCAAATCGATGGAAGGGAGATAAATCTAAATTTGTTTTTCTTGTTGTCTGGTAATCATACTATGATCCGATACCCGTGCTTCAAACAGTTCAAAATTACCAATGAGGTGTTCGGTAAGATAAATACGTTGTTCACTGGTCCCTTAGGGCTCAGGGAACATAAACAAACATCGAGGGTACATCAGCCCATGTCCCCCTCAAGACCAGTGAACAACTTATAATGTCCCCCTTGTGAACAACTTATGTCTGAGTGAGGATTCTTTCAGCATGGCCTTGTTGATATGGATCTCCTGGAAATTGTATTTAGTTGTGTGAACTTCTTATCTTCAGCTCTATAGAATTGACTATAAAATTGTTCAAGAGAGAATTGTCTTCATCAGTCTCTGGGGCTACATATAATGCCTCCATATTGTGTAATGGGAAATACAGTCCACAACAGTATTTGATGGTCTTCAGACAGAGAAAAATTATTCCCATATTGTCGAGAACCTCCATTCAGTGATGGCTCAATACTATATTCATCTGGTGTGAAACATGACCTATTTGAAGTCAGCACTGTGAAACCATGCCTAGATGAGTCGTCGAACACCATATCAATGAAGACTGCATAGATGGTTTATCAAACTCTTGCTGTTGTTGAATGTCTGGCAGTACTTCTCTGGTGATGTTCGCTGCTATATCTGGCTGATTAGTGGACATGACGCATGACTGCTGCCTGAAGGAAGGCCTGAAGGAAGGTCTGAGGTTGCAGGTTCTCTGATCCATGGCTGTTGTTGCTTGAGAAAGGGGCACATTTGGAGCAGATAGGGTGAGGGCCCCAGTTACTCACTGGTGTTAATTAAATGACAAACTGAAAAAAAACCAATCAACAGATACGATAAATAAGAGGCCTAAAAGGTAACCCAAGCTAAGAAAACTTTTATAATTTTCACAGGATGACTTGGATGGAAAAACAAAAAAATGTCCCCCAAAATACCACTTGGAGAAAATGAAGAGAGTGGCAATACACTGTCCAGTCATGTGGGAGTCAGTATGTGTGATGTTTTACTGGTCTGGGGGAACACAACACCGAATGTTGCCACTGTATCTCAAGTTAAGGGAGAAGGGAATCAAATAGTATGAGTCAGGATAAGGAAAAAGAAGACATAAGTAATGGGGTAATTGTAAACAAATGGCACCCTCAGTATAGAATATTTCAATATTTTTCATCGTAAGTGAGGTGATTGTAAGAAAGGCTCCTAATATTGATTTGCTATTGAATGTTAAGTTCAAAACAGGATCATTTTATTGTTTACGTTTTTGAACACACATGGTGCATTGTTCTTTTTTCAATGGTTAAAATCATGGACATATGGTATAATAAAAATAATGACAAGGCCACTTGTGCTGAACTCCATGCCACAGGGACATGCTCTGAGCGCATACAACATAATGGACACTATTACCCTGGGTAACCCAAGCTACGTGTGAGACGTTATTAAAAGGTTATTAGTCATATAACTTATCCAAACAGGTACCAATTTTCTGCTGGGTCATCAGAAGCAATTTTGAACAAACTCACTTGCCTATGGTAAAGCCACGTTACACGTGTGTTAGGACTGAAGTCTAAAAAACTCTAATGAGTCAAGCTGCCAACATGGTCACCCACCCAAGTATTCTCCGTTGCTTAACTTCAGTTGATTTCTGACCAGGGCTCTACGCACAAGGCCACACACCACAAGATATGCCTATTCACAGTAGTTTCAATATAGACTGTTTCAATGTTTGTTCACTTAAATAATATAAGATGCTAGCAAGTGGTGTGGAATTACTATGGATTGTCATAAACAGAACAGGATTATTTTGATATTTAGATTTTTGGACATTCATTGGTGTGATGTGTTCCGATTTCGTGTTGAGCTATTCTTCTGAAATATTATCTAATTAATCAATAATGGTTAAAGACAGATGGATGACATCACAGATTACTTGTAATGGTGTTTTACCATGTACCTAGCAATGATGATCCAGTAACATTTTGTCATTGGTGCTTATCACCTGGGTGGGGTGAGGAAGAAGAGTCGTTACCTGCTCCACTCTTCCTATGGCTATCTGTTCCACCAGATTCTTCTTCTCTCTCTCCTTCACAAGTTCATAGTACACCTTGCCAGTACAGAGAATTAACTTTTTGACTGTGTCAGCATTACTGGCTGCTATCCCATTCTCTGGGTAGAATCGCTGGAAGTGAGTTCCCTCCACCATCTCATCAAAGCTTGAGCGTGCCTCTGGCAAGCGCAACAATGACTTTGGTGTCATCACCACCAACTGAAAAAGTGTAAAACACATAAAACTGTGATCTTTTCTTGAAATTTCCAAACAATAATATACTCAGCAACAATGATATTGATAAGCCCTATGTTTAAGTGGCATATTAGAAACCGTAGCATCAAAGGGATGTTTGGGTACAGATGAGAGCACCTGCTTGATAAAGGCTTATATGTGACAAAGAACAGCAAACTAATTCCACAAATGCTTGAACAGTCAAAGTCAATGCATGCCTGATGTGTTGGTCAAGTCTTATGAAGAAAGTTTTAATGTTTCAGGCTAAATTGTCTTGCTACCCAGGCACTGATGCACCATCATATTAAAGTCAGCAGCACTTTACAATTTTTATTTGCATTTGAAAAATCAATGAAAAATTCTGTCACAAACAAAATGATCCTCGTCGTGAAATGCTAAAGACAACATGATTTATGTGGCAAGAACATTTTCAAAGAAATCAAGTACGAAGAATGTGACCTTAGACAGCATGGGAAAAGGGTGGCATGAAGATATATCACTGTCACTCTGATGCATTTTGTTTTTTAGGAACCACATGCCCAATGATACTTCATAAAATACATTTAGTCATCAGGAGGAATGAACAGAACTGATCATGTGACAACTGTAGTGGGCATGTCAGAATATTGTTGCCCACAGGATGCTAAACTGTGTGGTCAGTATTGAGTAGTTTAAGCAGCATTACCGGCTTCCTGAATGGCAGGGCTATCTGTCTCCTCATGGCATGGAAGAAGTTTGCAGGGGTGGTGAAGTTACACACAAACCAATTGGTCTCGTGGGACTGCTGGATCTCAAAGTTGGGCCCCTCAGGCTGTTTATGGTAAAAAAGTGCATAATTAGTGTCTGCTGCACTCATGCAGATGAGGCATATACTGGTTTATATGTGATGGAACTTACAGTCCGGGGTTAAACCTATACACAAATGGGACGTGGCCATGTTGCCTTGCCAAAGCTGTCTTGTGATGCAAAGCAAAGCAGTATTCAAGTACATTCCTTGAATTATCACAAAATTGACTTAGTGGTAAATGATGATATTAAGCCAAAGTATAAAGAAGGATGGTATAAAGACTAGTATTGATGCAAAGAGACTACATAACATTTATTTTGAAAATAGATTTCTCTTTTTGAAATCCAGATTTGAATTTCCCATTTTATCAGTCACGTGGCGAGAGGACATAGATAGATAGATAGATAGATAGATAGATAGATAGATAGATAGATAGATAGATAGATAGATAGATTACATGCACAAAATGAATGCTGATGATAATTAACCACATATGTAAAGAGGCTGAGTTAGTAGTTATCGCATACATGATGATTATTCCAAGACATTTGTTGCATTCATAACACGAATACTGGATGGTATGAAGGACTGTCAATCCTTTTAAGCGAAGGTAATCGAAATTGGCATCCAGATGGAAGTAGTTGAAAATGGTGAGATAAAACATGGGTACTATCAAATCTAATTTTAGTTGCCTTTTTGACAATCTGGGCTCATAAATAAAGGGAATATACTTGAAAGACACTCCAGTAAGTTTGCTGGCAGTATTAACAATTTTGAAAAGTTTGTTTTTGTTGCAAGCAGACAGAATTATGGTCAAGAGAGCAGATGCATATTTCCTTTGTGTAAAAATCTGGGAAATGTGCAGCTGATATAACAATAAATGTTACTTCTTTGAGAGGCATTTTAGAAGTTCTATAGATGAAGGAAAACCAAGTACTAACACCGTTATCAAGCAAGTGATGACTTGCTTGACATCACTTGCTTGATAACGGTGTTAGTACCTACACCAAAACGTCGCACTCATTGCAATAAAGAAGTTGACTATCCATAGAACTTGGTTTTCCTTCAACAATAAATGTTCAGCCATCAGAGGAAACAGCGAAGAGTGACAATGGAGAGTGCCTTCATGTAACTATAACTACCAGTCCTTATCAACTCTGATTAATTAACACTTTATTGGAGCTCAATGAGCCGCTGTGCTGACCAACTGCATGAGTATTAACTCAATGGTCTAATGGAGGGTGACAAGCACCGGTGGTCAACATGGTCAAGATATGCAGTGTGGGTGATAACGCCAGGTTTTTCATATTACTTGATTCGGATGCTATCTCTATAACACAATGTAAGTGTAGATGCAACTTGGGCCTTGGAGGCCTCATTGAAAAGTGGTTTTGGACCCCTTTAACAAATCTGGGTATTGTCAGTGATGGGAAGAAGCAAGTGAAGGGTTAGCTTCCCTGGTCAAGTGTCTTACTGAGGAGATGTTTACAAAGTGGTTCACAGCTGTCAGGACCTACAGCTGGGCGAGCTACAATATCTTGTAAAATACGTTGTACAATACTATATCATATAGCCATGAAGTTACACATGATCAATCCTTTATAGACTTAATTCTACAATCTTATCAAGAAATATTGGTAGCATCTAAGGACTGCTTATAAAAATGTCTAATGTGTTGGTGGAGAGATGTACAAGACATGATGAATAACAGGGTTGGAGGGTGGTGACTGACCAGGAAATAGATGATGGAGGTAAGTACACAACATGACTGGGTTACAGGGTTCAAGTATAGGATGGAGGAGACTGACCAGGAAATAGATGATGGAGGTAAGTACACAACATGACTGGGTTACAGGGTTCAAGTATAGGATGGAGGAGACTGACCAGGAAATAGATGATGGAGGTAAGTACACAACATGGGTTCAAGGGTTACAGGGTTCAAGTATAGGGTTCATGGAGGAGACTGACCAGGAAATAGATGATGGAGGTAAGTACACAACATGACTGGGTTACAGGGTTCAAGTATAGGATGGAGGAGACTGACCAGGAAATAGATGATGGAGGTAAGTACACAACATGACTGGGTTACAGGGTTCAAGTATAGGATGGAGGAGACTGACCAGGAAATAGATGATGGAGGTAAGTACACAACATGACTGGGTTACAGGGTTCAAGTATAGTATAGGATGGAGGGAGACTGACCAGGAAATGGATGATGGAAACAGTAAGTACACAACATGACTGGGTTACAGGGTTTAAGTATGGGATGGAGGAGACTGACCAGGAAATAGATGATGGAGGTAAGTACACAACATGACTGGGTTACACAGTTCAAGTATAGGATGGAGGGACTGACCAGGAAACAGATGATGGGTAGGTAAGTACACAACATGACTGGGTTACAGGGTTTAAAGTATGGGATGGAGGAGACTGACCAGGAAATAGATGATGGAGGTAAGTACACAACATGACTGGGTTACAGGGTTCAAGTATGGGATGGAGGATGAGACTGACCAGGAAATAGATGATGGAGGTAAGTACACAACATGACTGGGTTACAGGGTTCAAGTATAGGATGGAGGGACTGACCAGGAAACAGATGATGGAGGTAAGTACACAACATGACTGGGTTACAGGGTTTAAGTATGGGATGGAGGAGACTGACCAGGAAATAGATGATGGAGGTAAGTACACAACATGACTGGGTTACACAGTTCAAGTATAGGATGGAGGGGACTGACCAGGAAACAGATGATGGAGGTAAGTACACAACATGACTGGGTTACAGGGTTTAAGTATGGGATGGAGGAGACTGACCAGGAAATAGATGATGGAGGTAAGTACACAACATGACTGGGTTACAGGGTTCAGGGTTCAAGTATGGGATGGAGGAGACAGACCAGGAAACAGATGATGGAGGTAAGTACACAACATGACTGGGTTACAGGGTTCAAGTATGGGATGGAGGAGACTGACCAGGAAATAGATGATGGAGGTAAGTACACAACATGACTGGGTTACAGGGTTTAAGTATGGGATGGAGGAGACTGACCAGGAAACAGATGATGGAGGTAAGTACACAACATGACTGGGTTACAGGGTTCAAGTATGGGGATGGAGAGAAGACTGACCAGGAAATAGATGATGGAGGTAAGTACACACACATGACTGGGTTACAGGGTTCAAGTATGGGATAGAGGAGACTGACCAGGAAATAGATGATGGAGGTGAGTACACAACATGACTGGGTTACAGGGTTCAAGTATGGGGTGGAGAACACTGACCAGGAAATAGATGATGGAGGTAAGTACACAACATGACTGGGTTACAGGGTTCAAGTATGGGATAGAGGAGACTGACCAGGAAATAGATGATGGAGGTGAGTACACAACATGACTGGGTTACAGGGTTCAAGTATGGGGTGGAGAACACTGAACAGGAAATAGATGATGGAGGTAAGTACACAACATGACTGGGTTACAGGGTTCAAGTATGGGATGGAGGAGACTGAACAGGAAATAGTTGATCGAGGTAAGTACACAACATGACTGGGTTACAGGGTTCAAATATGGGGCGGAGGAGACTGACCAGGAAATAGATGATGGAGGTAAGTACACAACATGACTGGGTTACAGGGTTCAAGTATGGGATGGAGGAGACTGACCAGGAAACAGATGATGGAGGTAAGTACACAACATGACTGGGTTACAGGGTTCAAGTATGGGGTGAGGAGGAGACTGACCAGGAAATAGATGATGGAGGTAAGTACACAACATGACTGGGTTACAGGGTTCAAGTATGGGGGAGGAGGAGACTGACCAGGAAATAGATGATGGAGGTAAGTACACAACATGATTGGGTTACAGGGTTTAAGTAGGGGATGGAGGAGACTGACCAGGAAATAGTCAGGTGTAGATGATGGAGGTAAGTACACAACATGACTGGGTTACAGGGTTCAAGTATGAGATGGAGAAGACTGACCAGGAAATAGATGATGGAGGTAAGTACACAACATGACTGATTTACAGGGTTCAAATATGGGATGGAGGAGAGACTGACCAGGAAATAGATGATGGAGGTAAGTACACAACATGACTGGGTTACAGGGTTCAAATATGGGATAGAGGAGACTGACCAGGAAATAGATGATGGAGGTAAGTACAGAACATGACTGGGTTACAGGGTTTAAGTATGGGATGGAGGAGACTGACCAGGAAATAGATGATGGAGGTAAGTACACAACATGACTGGGTTACAGGGTTCAAGTATGGGATGGAGGAGGAGACTGACCAGGAAATAGATGATGGAGGTAAGTACACAACATGACTGGGTTACAGGGTGCAAGTGTGGGGTGGAGGAGACTGACCAGGAAATAGATGATGGAGGTAAGTACACAACATGACTGGGTTACAGGGTTTAAGTATGGGATGGAGGAGACTGACCAGGAAATAGATGATGGAGGTAAGTACACAACATGACTGGGTTACAGGGTTCAAGTATGGGATGGAGGAGACTGACCAGGAAATAGATGATGGAGGTAAGTACACAACATGACTGGGTTACAGGGTTCAAGTATAGGATGGAGGAGACTGACCAGGAAATAGATGATGGAGGTAAGTACACAACATGACTGGGTTACACAGTTCAAGTATAGGATGGAGGAGACTGACCAGGAAACAGATGATGGAGGTAAGTACACAACATGACTGGGTTACAGGGTTTAAGTATGGGATGGAGGAGACTGACCAGGAAATAGATGATGGAGGTAAGTACACAACATGACTGGGTTACACAGTTCAAGTATAGGATGGAGGGGACTGACCAGGAAACAGATGATGGAGGTAAGTACACAACATGACTGGGTTACAGAGTTAAAGTATGGGATGGAGGAGACTGACCAGGAAATAGATGATGGAGGTAAGTACACAACATGACTGGGTTACAGGGTTCAAGTATGGGATGGAGGAGACTGACCAGGAAATAGATGATGGAGGTAAGTACACAACATGACTGGGTTACACAGTTCAAGTATAGGATGGAGGGGACTGACCAGGAAACAGATGATGGAGGTAAGTACACAACATGACTGGGTTACAGGGTTTTCACATTATGGGATGGAGGAGACTGACCAGGAAATAGATGATGGAGGTAGTAAGTACACAACATGACTGGGTTACACAGTTCAAGAGTATAGGATGGAGGGGACTGACCAGGAAACAGATGATGGAGGTAAGTACACAACATGACTGGGTTACAGGGTTTAAGTATGGGATGGAGGAGACTGACCAGGAAATAGATGATGGAGGTAAGTACACAACATGACTGGGTTACAGGGTTCAAGTATGGGATGGAGGAGACAGACCAGGAAACAGATGATGGAGGTAAGTACACAACATGACTGGGTTACAGGGTTCAAGTATGGGATGGAGGAGACTGACCAGGAAATAGATGATGGAGGTAAGTACACAACATGACTGGGTTACACAGTTCAAGTATAGGATGGAGGGGACTGACCAGGAAATAGATGATGGAGGTAAGTACACAACATGACTTGGTTACAGGGTTTAAGTATGGGATGGAGGAGACTGACCAGGAAATAGATGATGGAGGTAGAGAGTACACAACATGACTGGGTTACAGGGTTTTAAGTATGGGATGGAGGAGACTGACCAGGAAATAGATGATGGAGGTAAGTACACAACATGACTGGGTTACAGGGTTCAAGTATGGGATGGAGGAGACAGACCAGGAAACAGATGATGGAGGTAAGTACACAACATGACTGGGTTACAGGGTTCAAGTATGGGATGGAGGAGACAGACCAGGAAATAGATGATGGAGGTAAGTACAAAACATGACTGGGTTACAGGGTTTAAGTATGGGATGGAGGAGACTGACCAGGAAACAGATGATGGAGGTAAGTACACAACATGACTGGGTTACAGGGTTCAAGTATGGGGTGGAGAAGACTGACCAGGAAATAGATGATGGAGGTAAGTACACAACATGACTGGGTTACAGGGTTCAAGTATGGGATAGAGGAGACTGACCAGGAAATAGATGATGGAGGTGAGTACACAACATGACTGGGTTACAGGGTTCAAGTATGGGGGGAGGAGAACACTGAACAGGAAATAGATGATGGAGGTAAGTACACAACATGACTGGGTTACAGGGTTCAAGTATGGGATAGAGGAGACTGACCAGGAAATAGATGATGGAGGTGAGTACACAACATGACTGGGTTACAGGGTTCAAGTATGGGGTGGAGAACACTGAACAGGAAATAGATGATGGAGGTAAGTACACAACATGACTGGGTTACAGGGTTCAAGTATGGGATGGAGGAGACTGAACAGGAAATAGTTGATCGAGGTAAGTACACAACATGACTGGGTTACAGGGTTCAAATATGGGGCGGAGGAGACTGACCAGGAAATAGATGATGGAGGTAAGTACACAACATGACTGGGTTACAGGGTTCAAGTATGGGATGGAGGAGACTGACCAGGAAACAGATGATGGAGGTAAGTACACAACATGACTGGGTTACAGGGTTCAAGTATGGGATGGAGGAGACTGACCAGGAAATAGATGATGGAGGTAAGTACACAACATGACTGGGTTACAGGGTTCAAGTATGGGGCGGAGGAGACTGACCAGGAAATAGATGATGGAGGTAAGTACACAACATGATTGGGTTACAGGGTTTAAGTAGGGGATGGAGGAGACTGACCAGGAAATAGTCAGGTGTAGATGATGGAGGTAAGTACACAACATGACTGGGTTACAGGGTTCAAGTATGAGGGAGAAGACTGACCAGGAAATAGATGATGGAGGTAAGTACACAACATGACTGATTTACAGGGTTCAAATATGGGATAGAGGAGACTGACCAGGAAATAGATGATGGAGGTAAGTACACAACATGACTGGGTTACAGGGTTCAAATATGGGATAGAGGAGACTGACCAGGAAATAGATGATGGAGGTAAGTACAGAACATGACTGGGTTACAGGGTTTAAGTATGGGATGGAGGAGACTGACCAGGAAATAGATGATGGAGGTAAGTACACAACATGACTGGGTTACAGGGTTCAAGTATGGGATGGAGGAGACTGACCAGGAAATAGATGATGGAGGTAAGTACACAACATGACTGGGTTACAGGGTGCAAGTGTGGGGTGGAGGAGACTGACCAGGAAATAGATGATGGAGGTAAGTACACAACATGACTGGGTTACAGGGTTTAAGTATGGGATGGAGGAGACTGACCAGGAAATAGATGATGGAGGTAAGTACACAACATGACTGGGTTACAGGGTTCAAGTATGGGATGGAGGAGACAGACCAGGAAATAGATGATGGAGGTAAGTACACAACATAACTGGGTTACAGGGTTTAAGTATGGGATGGAGGAGACAGACCAGGAAATAGATGATGGAGGTAAGTACACAACATGACTGGGTTACAGGGTTCAAGTATGGGATGGAGGAGACAGACCAGGAAATAGATGATGGAGGTAAGTACACAACATGACTGGGTTACAGGGTTTAAGTATGGGATGGAGGAGACAGACCAGGAAATAGTCAGGTGTAGATGATGGAGGTAAGGAAACAACATGACTGGGTTACAGGGTTCAAGTATGGGATGGAGGAGACAGACCAGGAAATAGATGATGGAGGTAAGTACACAACATAACTGGGTTACAGGGTTTAAGTATGGGATGGAGGAGACAGACCAGGAAATAGATGATGGAGGTAAGTACACAACATGACTGGGTTACAGGGTTCAAGTATGGGATGGAGGAGACAGACCAGGAAATAGATGATGGAGGTAAGTACACAACATGACTGGGTTACAGGGTTTAAGTATGGGATGGAGGAGACAGACCAGGAAATAGTCAGGTGTAGATGATGGAGGTAAGTAAACAACATGACTGGGTTACAGGGTTCAAGTATGGGATGGAGGAGATTGACCAGGAAATAGATGATGGAGGTAAGTACACAACATGACTGGGTTACAGAGTTCAAGTATGGGATGGAGGGGGACTGACCGGGAAATAATCGGGGTCGTCATTGCTCATCTGCAGGAAACGCTCCAGTCTGGCACTTGAATGTTCTGGGCCCTATGAAACACAAGTAAAAAATATTGGTTAGTGTCAGATGGACAAACAATGGACAAAACGCCCAGACATAAAGACACATTGACATTCAGACCGGTGAGCCTAGAAGGATTTTGTTTCAGTGAAACTGTACTACATATAAAAAATATAATACAAAGATTATTCTATTCACTCATTGTCAAGTACTATAGGAATATGGCATAAATCTACATATTTATCACATTCATATACTTATCGCGATACAACCATGACAATTCCTTCCCTCGTTGATCTCAAAACCAGGAGGCGCTCTGCAGCAGGTCACTGATCAGAGGCTACCAAACTTCTTAAGATGGGGGATGGCAAGGATGGCCCTAGGGATTTGCAACGGGATAGTAAACAGTTATCATTGTTAATACTTTTAAGAATACAACCTTCATTACAGCAAAAGTAAAAACCCTCTAGTTTGGTTGGAATCAGATTATACAATGTTCAAGTAAAGTCCTCTTCACTGTTGGCTACCTCTCTGTCAGTGACAGATCTGATGACATTTCCGGTTCAGGTAAGTCACATCTGGTTCATTTGATTTCTCATGCACTCATGTATGATTTTGATATGATTGAATATCAAACAAGTAAACGTTTCTGAACTCAGTGGATACCATGTTCTGTTCAGCCAAAATTGTGCTGACGACATTATGACAACAGCTAAGGTGGACTGTTGACCTAATCAAGATCTTATAATGTGCAGAGTAAAAATATCAGCCCAACAAATTGTGTCAAGTGACGGTTATGTGAAAATCTAAAAAAATTCACAGCCAAAATACAGGATTATTGCAATGATGGTTTTGTATTCCCAGGAAGGATGTGAACTGAATGACGATGAAAAGGAAGGTTCAAGGGGAGGTAATTTTTATCAGTGACCTGGTGGACAGTGCCTCCTATTGGGATCTCCATGATCAGTTCAATGAGAAAAGAGATTTGGGATGGTTGTATCATATGAAAGAACTGAAATTAAAGTTCCTTAAATAGAATTACTGATGAATTAAAATTTCTTTGCATGTCTGTTATTGATAACTTGATGAACTTGTTAAGACTGTGGAATATTAGCTGCAATGTTGGAACTACAACTACTAACCATTCCTTCATAGCCGTGTGGTAGCAGAAGAACAATGCCACTCTGTCGCACCCACTTGGCTTGTCCACTGGAGATGAACTGGTCAATGATACACTGGGCATTGTTGGAAAAATCTCCAAACTGAGCCTCCCAGATTACCAGGGCATTTGGGTTAGTCATGGAGTAGCCGAGCTCAAAGCCTGTCAACAGGTTGGAAATGTGGTCAAAGCTTCTGATATTGAATGAAGATTTAATTTTTTAAAAGATGTGCAGACTTCATCCTTGTCATACAAAACAAAATATATTTTATAGAGTAAAATTATTATTTTATACTTATTCTGACCCATACTTCTTGCTTCTCTCTCCCTTGACATGATATACAGTGAAAACATTCTGGGTTATGGTTCCAAGGAAGTGTAAAAACATCTCACGCAAATAAACCCCACCATGTACCATATATTACCGTCTATAAGCCGACCCCATGGATAAGACGACCCCCTTCTACAGACTGCTTTTTTTGGTCCTCAAAATTCGGCTTATAGATGGTAATATACGGTAAGTATTAGAAATAATCATTCAGATTTCATGGATTTTAGATAACTTAGACGCCTCGTTGTCTAGATATCTGGAACGATGTTAAGGAAAGGACTATTACCGAAACTGGCGTCGCGACCCATATGTTAAGGCAAGGACTTTACCAAAAGTCTTATATCACTCATGCGCTGACTTATCTCGTAAGACGGGGGAACATGGACTCTCTGCCGGTGGCAATGGATCAGTTGCCTGGCGTCAACGAGTCTGCACGACAAGGATGAGATTTCTTCAACGTCTAGCTGGCATAGTGAGTTGCTGTGCTACGACTAGTGGCAGGAATTATGTCTTCAGTAGCGATGTCTCGTAGATAGTGGGTAGCGAAGACTCCCAAAAGCAGCCTGCCATTATGGACGATATCGAGCAGTTCCCATGTAGGGCAAGTGTTGAGGCCAGTGCTCTAACTTCATGCAGGTTCTATGCTCTAGGAGGCTCTAACCCTGCTGCTTTGTAGGCTCTTAGGATCACCGCTCTGATCCAAAATGAGATGGTCGTCTGAGAGACTTCTACAGTCGAGGCAGGAGACAGCGGGATGAAGAGATGCTTGAACTTCCTCCTCCTCTTAACAGTTCTATTTAGGTAAACCCTTAGTGCTCTCACCCGGACACAAGGACAAGTCTTGTGTGCCGTCTGGACCCAAGATGTTTGATAAAGACGGAACATAGAATTGACGATCTGGTTGCCCCTGCAGCTGGTTCTTAGCGATGAAGTCCCATCTAAGGCCTAGATGGACTTCAGCACGCTCTCCGGTATCTCGTACGGCTGAAGTCTAGGGCGTGGATCTCTGACATCCTAGCCGCAGTAGCTAGAGCGAGGAGTAGCTAGCAACTCAAATGTAGTCTGTGTCAACGGCTCGTATACTGATCACTGATGAGGTGCTGTAACACTACGTTGAGGTCCTATGCTGGAGCTTGAAACTTCTGCTGCTGGTCTTCCAGCTTGAAAGATCTCAGCAACGTGACGAGTTCAGGAACCTTAGTCAGCTTCACCCGTCTTCATGGTGATGACCGAGCTGATCGCCGCCAAGTAAGTAGACAGTGTAGAACCCTTCAGATCTCTAGTAGACCTTGGATGACACAGGTAGTACTTGTGAGTGTGTCACTTTTCTGGCCGTGAACCCGACGAACAGCGCACTGGTCAAAACTTCTCCCCTTTCATGCAGGTTACATGTAGATCGACGTAAGGCCAGTGCACTGCCTTAGCTGCTCTGGAGTACCCTCGTCTCTGCAAGCTGTAAGTAATATGGTCCATACATGTAGCTGGATCGCTTCTGGGTTGCCGTGCCACTGCTTGGTGTGCTGGCTCGCTGTGCTGCTCTATGAGGTCTGGGAACTAGGATCTCGCCGGCCAGTAAGGCGTGACCAAAGTCAGTTGCAGGACCCTCGTCTGGCTGATCTTGCGTAGTACTTGTGGTAGCAGGATTGGCAGAGGGAAAGCGTAAGCATTCAGCCCCTCCTAGGATACGGCTAGGGCGTCGACAGCCCATGCTAGCGGATCTGGCACTGGCAAGACGAACGTTATCACCTGGTGGTTGAATCGGGTTGCAAACAGGTTGATGACACGACGGATGAGTTCTGCTGCTAACAACTGGAACGCCTCCGGATGCAGCATCCATTCTGTGGGAGACGGCCGGGTTGGTCTGGATAGAGTGTCGGCTAAGACGTTCTTCACCCCTGGGATGTGGCAGGCCCTCATCCTCAGGTTGATGTCGTCTGCGATGTCGAACAGCTGGAACGTTAGGTGAAGCAGCGGCGCTGACCTTGTGGACCCCTGCAGGTTGATGTAGAAGGCCATCGTCGAGTTGTCTGTGTGTATCATCAAGACCTGATCTCTCAACTGCGCTGCCCAGTGTGGCACTGCTTCTATTACTGCTTTCAGTTCTTGCTGGTTGATGTGTAGACCCCTCTCTGTAGGTGACCACGCCCCTGCCGCGACCTCGTCATTGAAATGTGCCCCCCAGTCTTGGAGGGATGCATCCACATAGAGATGAAGATTGTAGGCTGGCTCTCTCAAACAGGTTTCGCCGCAAAAACATTCGACCTTACTGTCCACCAAAGCAGGAACGGTTTCAGATGTTGTGGGATGGCGAAGCTATCAGGATGAGCTATCAGGAAGCGCTGTAGCGGCCGTAGCTGCAATCTTCCTCTGCGTGTGAGAGCCTCCGCCAACGTCAGTAGACCCAGGAGTCGCTGCTACGTTCTAAAGTCTGGAGAGGTCTGAGGCTGTGTGGAGGTCTGGGGTTGTGTGGATATTTGAGACTGTGTGGATATCTGAGGCTGTGTGGATATCTGAGACTGTGTGGAGGTCTGGGGTTGTGTGGAGGTGTGGGGTTGTGTGGAGGTGTGGGGTTGTGTGGAGGTGTGGGGATGTGTGGAGGTCTTGGGTTGTGTGGATATCTGGGGGTGTGTGGAGGTCTGGGGTTGTGTGGATATCTGAGACTGTGTGGAGGTCTGGGGTTGTGTGGATATCTGAGACTGTGTGGATATCTGGGGTTGTGTGGAAGTCTGGGGTTGTGTGGATATCTGAGACTGTGTGGATATCTGGGGTTGTGTGGAGGTCTGGGGTTGTGTGGATATCTGAGACTGTGTGGATATCTGGGGTTGTGTGGAGGTCTGGGGTTGTGTGGATATCTGAGGCTGTGTGGATATCTGGGACTGTGTGGATGTCTGAGGCTGTGTGGATATCTGGGACTGTGTGGAGGTCTGGGGTTGTGTGGATATCTGGGACTGTGTGGAGGTGTGGGGTTGTGTGGATATCTGGGACTGTGTGGAGGTGTTGGGTTGTGTGGATATCTGGGACTGTGTGGAGGTCTGGGGTTGTGTGGATATCTGGGACTGTGTGGAGGTGTGGGGTTGTGTGGATATCTGGGACTGTGTGGGAGGGGTTGTGTGGATATCTGGGGTGTGTGGAGGTCTGGGGTTGTGTGGATATCTGGGACTGTGTGGAGGGGTTGTGTGGATGGGTTGTGTGGGATATCTGGGACTGTGTGGAGGAGGGGGTCTGGGACTGTGTGGAGGTCTGGGGTTGTGTGGATATCTGGGGTGTGGAGGTGTGGGGTTGTGTGGATATCTGGGACTGTGTGGAGGTCTGGGGTTGTGTGGATATCTGGGACTGTGTGGAGGTCTGGGTTGTGTGGATATCTGGGACTGTGTGGAGGTGTGGGGTTGTGTGGATATCTGGGACTGTGTGGAGGTCTGGGGTTGTGTGGATATCTGGGACTGTGTGGAGGTCTGGGGTTGTGTGGCGGTGTGTGGATATCTGGGACTGTGTGGAGGTCTGGGGTTGTGTGGATATCTGGGGGTGTGGATTGTGTGGAGGTCTGGGGTTGTGTGGAGGTCTGGGGTTGTGTGGATATCTTGAGAGGTCTGTTGTGTGGAGGATATGTGGAGGTCTGGGGTTGTGTGGGGTCTGGGGTTGTGTGGAGGTCTGGGGTTGTGTGGATATCTGGTGGGAGGTCTGGGGTTGTGTGGATATCTGTGGATATCTGACACTGTGTGGAGTTGCATGAAAGTCTGAGACTGCATGAAGGGTGTCTGATGAACCGCTGAAGATGATTGAGAAAGCATAGGCTGGTGCGTGCCTTCAAACAATTCTGGGTATATCTGGTGATGCAATAATCTTCTGAGAATCCTGCATGCAGGTCTCAAAGTCTTCTTCTAACATAGAAGAGTTTAAAGACCCTGGAGTAACAACTGCAGACAGCTTTTGCTAGTTTCAGAACACTTCTGTTCTTCAGGTGATGATTTCATCTTGTAACATACTACCTTTATGACTGCCTCAATTACCTTTACACCTTCGATAGAGTCCCATGAAGGCAAACACTCTAACGACTGAAAAGAATAGACTGAACATTAAAGTCTTCCACAGATGAATGTATTAGAACAAACACACGTTCTGCTAACTGCTAAGTAGTGTTCTCTAAAAAGGATGATGACTGACACGTTGGCCTTGAGTTTTCAAACCTTCTCCATCTTTTTCCTCTGCACTGCAAAAAGATAATCTGCAAAATCATTATCCCCCAGTGGGGCACAGAAACTATGTTTACTATCTATGTTGCAATGTTTAGACGGATATATGATGAAGAGATAGGGTGTGGTTCCCTGTCTGGAACTTCACATACAGAAAGTTTTTCACAAAGAGAATCTAATTAAGATGAAGATAACCTTAATGCCAAATCGAAAAACAAAATTGATAGATGCATAAAGGGCTTAAAGAGATAATCTAAACCTAATTTTATGAAAAAGTCATAAAGTTTTCAGAAAACACAGACATAGCTCCCCGTTGAGTGAAAATGGAGAGAGAGACAGTCACTGGCTGTTCACGCGGGAGGCCCGTGCGCATGCATGTTGGTGGGTGCGTTTGGGTTTTTACTGTTCTAAGGGAACAAAACCCAGCATGGTTTCACTGCATCTTGGGTTAATGGAGAGAGAAGCAAATAGTGTGAGTGAGGATAAGGAAAAATAATATTATTCTATACTTATCCTGACTCATATTTAATTGTTTATGTGTGGTGTGCTCCCCTAAAACAGAATAATATCTCACTCACACGGGTAAATAAAACACTATTCAATTTAGAAGATAATCAATTACCACATATTACTGTAGATAAGCCGATCTCATAGATAAGCCGACCCCCCTAACTTGACCCTTAAAATCAGTGTCAAAACTTGCTTTACAACGACATTAGAATCTATGTTGAAACGTTGCCTACATAGAATATAAAAAGTTGCATATCCATAAAAATAGTCCTCATTCTTCATCTACCCAACTTCTAGAATGCCAATCAAAGAAGTCATACAGACAGCTACTTTGGGGTCTCAAAATTCAGCTTACCTACGGTAATATACAGTAATAATAATATCTATCGTAAGAGTTTCACAACATTTGATCAGGAATGAAGGCAAATGTCATCTGAAGTTTACTGAGAAAACAATACGTGAAGAGCAAGATTTCCTTATTGATAACACCTGAGTAAATACTGGAAGTAAAACATTCAGACAAGGCTGTATGACCAGACAAAGGTGTTTCAGAGGGAAATACATAAACAGACATGAAAATTAGAAGAATCTGATGCCAATCTGACTCTCAGTCGCACTGTTGCCTGACTATATGTTTAGTGACTTACCTAGGACAGCAAACTCTGAGAGGGAGCTGTTGACAACTGTGTATGTGGCCTGGTCAGGGTAAAGGTGGTTGAGAGGCACATACATGCTCTTGTCGATGTTTTGGTGATGGTATACACTATGCCGATGACTGGAACAAGAAAGAAGGTCTTCAAGTCACAGCTATGAAAAGGGTAACCTTTGAGGTAAGGGGGCTGTAGTTCAGTTCATAACAATAAATATAATGAACCTAATGATTAAGTGGCCAATGTGTGATTAACACAAAAAAGAAGTTTACTCGTAAAATTGTGATGAACTTGTTTCTACAAATGAAGCCAAATAGGAGATAATGACTATAAAATGACGAACATGAAGTAGACGAGTGTGAAACCTGTTCACATCACCTCCTGTGTACCTGTGATGGACTTAAACATCTATTGAAGAAGGTTCATCTTTCAACCTTGATATTAACAATGAAAAAAAAGCACTTTCATTCCATTTCTGAAGGTTCTTTAACCTTCACTGTCCCAGTATTTGAGTCACCTGAATGTTCCTCTCTCCACATCCTGGCCACTGAGACGCACATGAACTCCTTCCTTGACAAGCGAACCAAACGCTAGAGCCTCCCCAAGAGCCCAGTCTGCCATCCGGTTCTTTACCATGTCTTCCCTGCCACGCAAAACCCGTTTCAAACCTGAAGTAAGATGCATCAGGTACAACTGCAGAGATGTATAACATACTCACATCAAGCACCCAACAAGAGCTTACAATAGAATCAAGTGAAAAGACAGTCATTGACAAGTTTAAACACTTTCCAAACATTACAAAATAAAGCACATACATAGTGGCTTCATTAAACATCCAATATACCTCAACTTGAATATTCTTTAATGAACAAAGAGCATTTTATTGCCAAAGGTAGGTCAATGGTGTCAAAAAGATTGTCCAAGTGCAGTGTCATTTCAAAATGTGTAAGAGACAACTGGACAAGAAGAAGAAGTACATGCTCATTTCATTGAAAGGGTATTGAAATGGTCACCCAAAAGTAAAGGGAAAGTTTTATTAGCAATGATCATCAAAATACCTCCATGGATGACGAAATTATCTGGAGGTGTGCTGACTGACTGTCCAACATGTCTCAGGACATCCTCACTACACCCAGTTGAAGGAATTTTCATGGGGTCTCGGCCTTCAAAGAAACCTGGCCAGGGTGAGTCAAGCCAGTCTGTGTTCTTCACAGCGGTCTCTTTTTTAGCAGCCACATATGCCTCCTCACAGATCTTGTCATACTTTGCCACTTCCTCCTGGTACACAGAAACAATGATTATCAGTGACCTGTTGGTATATGAAAGTCAATCAACATAAATCGACAGCTACTATAGCAATAAACTGATAATTTATTATTATTATTATAGGATATTTATATAGCGCACATATCCACGCACTAGTGCATGCTCAAGGTGCTGGTATTTTTTCCCTCGATCATTGGATGTCAATCTCAACGGCACATCGCATTATCAATCTCAACTTCCTGGGGAGTATACAACTCTTGCAGCCACTAGGCGCACCGAGTTATTGTGGCTTTCTCATCCTAACGAGGTAACTGAACTATTGGTACATGGCAGTCAGTCTACACAAACCCACAATCTGACTGTGGCAACACACTAACCATTGAACCCTTGAGACATGAAAGTCTGACTACACAATCACTGAAGTGACAAAAGAGGAAGAACAAAGATAGCTTGAAGTGACAATACTGATGAATTAACTAAACAAGTACATACGTACGTACCTAACTACATTTTATGCAATATATTTTATTAGTATATATACTCATAGAAACAAATATGGGAACACATGAAAGTACAAGAGTTCCTTTATTTATTTCCAGATTTTCGACTTCGAACATTCTGATATATGCAGTCAAATTTTGTGAACATTTTTCAAAAGAAAACTCTCAAAACGCATCGGTTCACCAAAAGACCCATCTTTGTGCCAAATGTGGTTGGATTATTTTATCGTCGTCATGGTTTGTTAGACTGTCAGTTTTACCTGAAGTCATGGTGATGCATACTA
Organism: Haliotis rubra; assembly: GCF_003918875.1. Classification (NCBI taxonomy): domain Eukaryota; kingdom Metazoa; phylum Mollusca; class Gastropoda; order Lepetellida; family Haliotidae; genus Haliotis; species Haliotis rubra. Next base: position 836,941 of record NW_025766137.1, read on the forward strand.
TAGAAATGATCCCTAAATGTATGACATGACTTCTGATAACTGAATATGCTGACATCTTCCGAGACTTCAGAGCTGTCGCTGAAATTGCGCTCACAATACCAATGAGTAGTGTGCCTACTGAGAGGGGATTTAGTTTGCAAAATAGAATCCACACTGCAAGCAGAAACCATCTTGTGCAGCGTGGTATGAACAATCTCATGATTCTCAACATGCATGCAAATGACATGAGAGCAACAGAGCTATTTCGTAAAACTGAAAAAAGGAAAGTGTAATTAACCGTTGATAACAGTACAAGTACTCCAAAGCCAAACAAACTGTTGTGATTTAGTTTTGGTAACATGACGGTTGACATGCAACAATTACTGTCATTTCACGGTCAATTGTAATTTGATACTTTTATTCTTATCAAAAATGAAACACAAACACACACAGTCATGTTTTTATCTTTATTAACATGGAAAAGAAGAGGACTGGTATATTTGAAAATCACCAGAAACACTGAGATGAACATGTCTTGCGAGATCTGTGTTCACTTGCCAACGACGTAGAGGCAATAGAAGACAGTGGCTCAACGGACCACCGCTGAGACACTGAGGGTGTTGGAGGCGATAGCGCCAAATGTGGTAGAGGTGCTGTATAGTTGCTGCAATCATGAACGGCGGAGACGCTGCTGACAAGGTCTAGGGTGTACCTTGTCGAAACATCTAGTTACTGCTGATCGTACGGCGCATGCAACAGAGGCGACTAAGGCGCTAGATAGGAGTAAGGCATCTGCATGGGAAGCACTGGAAATGGCTGTTGCAGCAGGCACATGGTAAAGCATCCTGGTGGGTGAAGACAGAGTGAAAGGCGTGCGAAAAGCAATAATCTAAGGTGGCTGACATCACCTTCCGGTGATGCATGTGCAGATGGATGATATTCCAAAGACCAGGAAGTGATTGCAGTTGTATGTTTTAACATCGTCTGGCAGCCACATTTCGAGTCGCAAGCAATAAGTACCGGAAGTAAGTAGTGCAGGAAAAGTATACAAATATTTAGATTTTACTAATTAGGGCTCCATGCCTCCAGACAAGGAGACCTATTGTAATCGTTTGGATTATTATTATTATTATTTATTATTCCTCGGATTTTTTGTACCAGACATACCTCCTAAACCAATGCTCCGAATCGCTTACAAATTATCACCCAGAAGCCCAACGAGGTGAAGATATTCCCCTTAAAAATCTCTTAGCCCTAGGCCCAATAGCAAAAGGCAGGTAATTCAAAATCAATTCCAAAAGTTCGAAGTTTGACAGCAAATATCTCAAAAAACTAATTGTTCCAACACTTCCAAATCACTTGTTCGAATGTGCAATCAAATTCCCAACAATTTTGCCTGGACGGGTCAAGTCGTTAAATTGTACTGTTTGGCAGTTATTTTTATTTTCAGTTTTTGGCCATGTTTGTCAACAGTTTTCTGAGTAGTTTGCCCCCAAAAGGTGCTGAGCTCGAACTATAACCTGCAGAGCTTTCAAACTTTCCATATCTAATGTCCAGTAACCATTGTACAAATTGTGCACAGAAAGTGCCAGGATGTGCCTTCGATGCCCGCCATATTGAGTGCTATTCCTGGGCCAAAGTTCTCTTTAAAAAACTTTCCAAGACTAGCTTTTGACTAGCAGCATAAATACGTCAAACTTCAGGTGATGTCATCCATTCAATTGAATACAAATGACTATGTTGCAATGGAACTTACAACCATTAAACATTTCTTCAAAGTTCTAATAAAGTCAGCAACTGTTTGAAAAGCCACATCTGTCATTTTCCAAAACCAGAGTACACAACCATTTGTATCTAGAATGATGATAGTTCCACTTTAAAGTTAATGAAGGAACCATTTCCTATTACTGGAAGTGACATGATCCACACAATATTCTCATTTACTATTCTCTAAGAATCAGGTGGCATATGGTATCGCTATTTCCTCTGAAATCATATCATATGATCTCAGTCACAGGATTGGCTAGTCGGAATTGTACACTCTGAGGCTTATGTTTTTTTCTCTTCTATTCACAGATTTCCTGTATTTCCCAAACCAAAATTTGAATATTGAAAGGATAATCATTTGAGTGCAAAACTTGCAAAGAAGAAAAAGCCCAAATTGACTAAGTTCTAATTAGGGCTCCTTGCCTCTAGGCAGGAGACCTATTGTAATCGTTCGGATTATTACTATTATTATTATTATTTATTGTTCCGAGGATTTTTGTACGAAACATAACTCCTAAACCAAAGTTCCAAATCGCTTTAAAAAAATCACACAGATGCGCACCGAGGTGTAGACATTCCCCTTAAAAATCTCTAGGCTCTAGGCCCAATAGCAAAGGGGAGGTAATTCAAAATTAAATCCAAAATTTCAAAGTTTGACAGCAAATATCTCAAGAACTAATTGTTACAACACTTCCAAATCTCTTGTACAGATGATGCACAATCGAATTCCCAACAATTTTGCCTGGACGGGTCAAGTCACTAAAACGTACCATTTGGCAGTTATTTTTGTTTTCAGTTTTTGGCCATGTTTTCAGCAGTTTTGAGTAGTTTGCTCCCAAAATGTGCAAATTCTGCACAAAAAGTATGATAGATGAAGTCTTGGGGATTCCAGAACACTAATTGTTTTGAACGTAGACCCATGAACAACTGAGATAAAGCCTCTTAAAGAGGGAACTATGTCTTCTCCAGAACTTCTTAAAAGGTACATGACCCCACGCGACCCCGGCTGTATTTGGAATGTCCGCTTGTCTGTCAGAAATGTGTACTGGCTCCGTTTTGGACGTTTACTAGCCCTCAAATACAATTCAAACACCCGTAACTCTCAAGCCAACCGTCCGATTTCGACCGAAATGTACCTGTACAAGTGGGCTATTAGTGGCGATTATAACTACTGATTGCAGTAATGTATCTCCAAACACTAGCAGTGAAATGATTCATATTAACTAAAACTATTAAAACTTTCATCAAATATGTGACAGACACAATAGGCTAGATAGAACTAAAGCCAAGGAGCCCGCATCGTTGCTTTCAACTATATTCGCTAATTGAGTTCTTTTGGGGAACTGGCAAGAAGGACCATGGACCCCTACAGCAACGCTCACAGCTATATTTTTTACATGTCTTCATCACTGTCAGTTATCTATTAAGCAGTTGTGTGGGGAACAGTATCAAAAGCACAGGGTGTGAATACATCACTTCTTGTTTGTATCAGCTTGGGGAAACATAAGATGAGTTTAGCCCATACAGAAAATCCAGCTATGGTGAAACAGAGGTAGAGTTTTTGAAGGAATTATCTAATTTTCTAAAAACCCTTTCACAAAAGTTGTTATTGTGAGGTTCTATTGTGACAGGTAATGGTTGACCTTTGGAAGAATGAGTTTGAGAAAGAATGCTTCCATACCTCATATTCTTGTTGTGTAACAATGCCATCCTTGATCAGAGTCTGTGCATATTGGGCCAGAACAGTGGGCTGCTTGGCCACCTTCTTGTACATCAAAGGCTGTGTGAACATGGGTTCATCTATTTCATTGTGTCCGAAACGTCTATACCCAACCTGAAATAATTTACAGACATAACTATAATACAATAAAGTAGACATTCATTATTCCAGCTGAAACCAATAAAAAACAAAAGTGTATTATATTTTATGCCTATTCCAACTCAAACTGACTGCTTCTCCCTCCTTTAACCCAAGATATTGAGGAAACACACCCCTCCACTGTGTCTGTGCACTGGACCCACATGACCAAAGCAGTGACTTATCACTCTCTCCATATTTTTTATGGTCCAAATAGAAGACAAAAAAATGTGAGCAAGTCTCACTCATACCCATGTCACTCACTCCCAACTTCAGGTGAAGAACAATTCGTAAGGATTATTCTTTAATTGATTACTGAATCATGTAATTTTTCAAGTAAAATTTATATTTATACTTATCCTGACTCATGATCTATTGCTTATCTCCCTTTCCCTTGTGAATGGTAGTGGAACACTTGAATCCCTTGAAGTTCCCGAAGCGGACGTAAAAATACACTCACCCACGAGTTACCTCCCTTTTCCCGCGAAAACAGTCATGTGACCAGCCTTACTTGTCACTCTCTCCAGATTTTTCTGTGCAAGCACTTGGATCTGCTGTGCAATCCGAAGTGTTTCCAGGGGGGAGGTTGGGAGGGCTTGAACTCATGAGTCAGGATAAGTATAAAATATAAATTTTACTTGAAAAATTACATATTTTTTCTTATCCTGACTCATGATCTTTTGCTTATAGAATCCTGCAGATTGGTGGTGGGTCAGGCCACTTTGTGGATTCATCAGCTGTCCTTACATACGTCCTGTATCCCCCCCATGGGAACTGCTTAGCGGCATTTCTGAGATCCTATTCTTCCAACTTCCGTTATAACTCAGGGGGACCACTTTCTTGTCTTACTTCCATCTCAGACAAGTTGAATCATCTTGATTCATGTGGCTTAATATATACTATTATCTTCTTTTTCACTAGATATCTATAACAACCCATAGATTATGATAAGATCTTTATCATAAATGAGTTGCGACCCCTTCACGTACAGGTATACTTTTCCTTAGTAAAAGTTATCAACAAGTTAACGTGATAAAGGGTGAGATTTTCCAACTCAGCGCCTTTGAGGAACCATTAGTTGCTGTGCTACAACGAGAGGCCCAAATTGGTGAATGCCTGAGACGTCTTCACTGGCTATGTCTCGGAGGTAGTGGTTGGCAAACACTGCATCCGACTTCCAAAAGCAGCCCTTCATAATTGCTGATATAGAGCAATTTCTGTGCAGAGCCAATGTTGACGCCAGTGCTCTGACTTCATGTGGGTTGGAAGCTCTAGGAGGTTCTAGTCCTGCTGCTTTATAGGCTCTCAATATGAAGGCTCTCATCCAGACCTATATCGTCGTTCTTGAGACTTCTGCTGATGTCTCTGTGGATAATGGGATGAACAGGCGCTTGAATTTTTACGTCTCCTTGTCTTAGTCTCTTGAAGATATATCTTCAGGGCTCTGACCGGACACAAGGATAGGTCCTCTATATCCCCTGATCCGAGGATTGTAGATAGCGCTGGTACGTGGAACTGTCTATCTGGCTGACCAGGTAGTTGGTTCTTGTCCCATCTAAGTCCTAGATGAACTGCAGCATGTTGCCCCGTGTCGAATCTGGTTCGACCAAATTCCAGCGCATGTATCTCTGATATTCGAGCTGCCGTGGCTAGCGCAAGCAGGAACAGAGTCTTCTGTGTCAGCAGCTCGAGGGTAATCTGGTCTAGAGGTTCGTAGACAACTTCATGCCTGTTTTCATGGTAATCACTGTACTGATGGCAGCGTGGTATGTAGATAATGTCGAACCTTTCAGATGTCTGGTCTGTCTAAGATGACACAGGTACTCCGCCACTTGAGGATGAGTAGCTTTCATAGCAATAAAGCCTTTCCGCCTTGCATAAGTCTCAAACTTCAGCCACTTGTCATCATACAGGTTACGAGTAGATCTGCATAATGCTAGCGTTACTGCCTTGGCTGTCCTGGCGGGGTATCCTCTTTTCTTCAAACATGTTTTGATACGGTCCACACGTGTAGCTGGAACAGTGTTGAGTTCCCGTGGACTTGCTTGGTGTGCGGATGTATGAGTAGGTTCGGCCAATCTGGTAACTTGATTGTTGGACTTCCGAGATCTTCTATTAGGTCTAGGAACCATACTCTCGCTGGCCAGTATGGCCCGAGCAAAGTCAGTTGTAGCGCCTGTGTCTGTTTGAACTTCAACAGTACTTTCGGTAGTAATATCGGGGGTGGAAACGCGTAAGCGTTTAGTCCTTCCCATGATATGCTCAGTGCATCTGTTGCCCAGGCCTGAGGATCTGGAACTGGTGAGACAAACGTCTGTAGTTGTTTGTTGAACCTTGTGGCAAACAGGTCTATGCAAGGGGATCTGCTTCTGGATGTGATGGGTGACGGGTGCAGTGGTCGGGAGAGAGCGTCTGCAAGCACGTTCTTGGCTCCGGGTATGTGACACACCTTTATCCAGATCTCCAGCAGATTGATGTGAAGATGCTGCTCTGTTTTGGACCAGTTCCTTGATGCAACTTGATTGTTGAGATGTGCACCCCAACCTTGTATCGATGTGTCTACGTAGAGATGTGTGTCGAAGGCCGGCTCTTGTAAATAGGTCCCTCTGCAGACGTTCAACTTGTGGGTCCACCAAAATAGGTACCTCTTAACATTGTCTGGCAGCAAGAAAGGGTCGACACTGTCCAGATGTTTTGTCAGGAACCGTTGGAGCGGCCTTAGTAGTAACCTTACTGTGCGAGTCAAGTCCTGCGCCGAGGTTAGTAGACTGAGTAGACATTGCCATGTTTGTAGTGTTAACGGAGATATGACTGCTTGTGGAATCATGGCTTGTATCTTGACCCAATGATCTTCTGGGACCACAATTCGATTCTGTGTTGTGATAATTCTTATTCCCAGCAAATGAAGATCTTGTTTGATTCTAACTCCAACTTCATCAGGTTCACTAGCCATCGTAGTTGCGTGAGAAAACTTAATTGTGAAGTTCAGCTGCTGTCTGAGTTGATTGGCACTTTGAAGAACCTGTATGCCGTCGTCCAGATAACCGGCACTGCGTAGACCTCGATGCTGCAGCTAAGTGCTGATAGCCTTGGTTATTATGCGTATGAATAATCATAGAGCCGATGATATTCCAAACAGTAGGACGTTCCATTGGAAGTGCTAACCTCTGATTGCAGTGAGGATACTTCATTCTTCCCCTTATGTATTCAGGCGATCTGTGTTGATCAGCATACATCGAAGCGTTGTCTATTTATAGCAAGGCTGGCTCCAGTGTAGCATCGCAGGTGACAGGTACTCATACCGACTTTTATCAGCAACAACTTCCAAAATAAACATCAATTATCTTGCTGTCAAGGCTAGACATCTATTAGATTCCCATGATGATAACAGGCCGTAGTTGTATACTGTTTCCAAGACTGCCGATGAAGTATTCCCCCGTACCACGGGTTTGTTTACAAGTCAGTAAACTTGCTGGTTCCTGCTCTGTCAGTGGGAGGGGTTGTCTGACGTGGACCAATCAGCTTCCAGCATGACGTCACCGGTGTTGTAGCAAGTTGGCCTCCATAAAAACTGGTGCAATTAGTTGGTCGAGTAAAAGTGCGTGCAATTCTACGCCGCTCATATAAACCTTGTGAATAAGGGTTACTCCAAGTGTAATCTTGTTCAGTGATATAATCACGTCTTCCCATTGTGGATAATATAAGCCAGCATGACGTAGGAGGCTGTCGAGACGTATGTCTGTATGGATCTTGAAGAAATACCGATGTTGAATCTAGTTGATAGGATATAAATCCTAATCCCCACGCTGAGTGATGAGTGTTAATATCATCTGTATGTCCGTTCAAGGAATCTTGAAGGCGTTGTTAACCTTAAGCCCTTTTACAAAGGTCGCCTTGAGGTTCTCCAGCACTTGAAATATCGGCTTCATAGGTGATATCATATTGGAGTCGAAGACATCAGCGTATATGCAGTACGTCTCTGTTGGGTTGGAGTGAATTAGTGAACGAAAATATCCGCAGGCCATCTGCTACCCGGTATAAGATCTCAGCATCCGTATAGATGAAGGGATTCCTTTCATCAAGTAGGTTGTCGTCCGAAACTGAATCTATTATAGGTGTAAGGTTCATGCAGGTTGTAGAGTTGTGCAGGCTGTAAACTGTAGAGATCGCACATGTTGTAGATCTTTTTGTTGAATTTTAACTCTGACAAAACCATCCGTTTTCATCATTGCTTCGTTTTATTCAGCCTTATGGTAATAGAGTCGACATCAACATCCTGCCTGTTGATGTAAGGGTTTGTTAACCCTAGAGTTCGCGAACCCTGTAGATGTCTGCAGCTTTCTCAAAGCTGTGCGTAGGTTAGAAGGTACCTTGGATATAGGTTCAATCGGAGGAATAGTCACCAAGTCAAAGTCGTCATTACGCATCTTATAAGTGTAGACTTCATCTATATCCTTAGAAGGAGACTCCAAGTTCAAACCATTGGCTATCCAAGCTGTAACCTCTGAGTCCGGGAAGACGAAGTCTGGTTGTTCATCAATTTTCTCCTGATCGGTAGAGCTATGTATCCTGTATCCCTTCTCGAACCTCCATCCTTTCGCGAACTGAAGATTCCTCCCTTCACGAACATCTATCTTGAGAGTCCTCTCTTCGCGAACCTCTATCTGTGGATTCATCTCTTCGTGAACCTCTGTGACGTGAGCCTTCTCTTTGCGAACCTGTGTTGCTAGATGTATCCCTTCGCGAACCTCTGTGATGTGACCCTTCTCTTTGCGAAGCTCTGTCTCGTGATGAGTGACTTCGCGAACGTCTGTGAGAGATATGAGATCTCGATCTAGAACGGCTAGGCGTAGGAGATGGATCCTTCGATGTTCTCGAACGTTGAGGGTTCGCAGATGTAGAACGGTGAGTAGGCATCTCATGTCTTCTATCCTCCTCCAAGATGACAGTCGTCAGACTGTGGAGACCTTCGCAAAGATGTACGTTCGCCAACGTAGTCTTGAGACGTAGTTCTATGAGGAGTAGGTTCGCGCAGGTCCGTAGGTTTGCGCACGATGTCAGTAGATGAGAGGCTTCGCTGAGCCTTCGCTTCTTCCTCGAACCTACGTTCCATCATGGCCATCATCTGGTTGGTGAATTGTTTCATAAATTCACCCGGATCAAGTTCTGTGTTGATTGAAGCTGCTGCGGTGTAGAAGAAGCGTTCGCGAATGCTGATGAATTTTTGTGCCTCGACTTCACTCCGTTGAGAAGTTGGTGGTAGTTCGTCAAACAGCTGGCCTGCTGTGACCATTGCAGGAGACGATGTAGTAGTCGTGAAAGTCGATTGAATCGCCGATCTCGTAGGTACTTCGTGTAGAAGTAACGGGGGATCATAAAAATCGGCTACTTCACGCGGAGGTAACATCTCCTCGTTGAAGGATTTCTGATGCGTTGACTTACTAGGCCGCATAGATTTACCCTCCGATCTGGTAACAGATGCTTTCTTCTGCGACGTAGAAGAAGACGACATCTTTTTCTTAGCTTGAGTCGGAGTCAACTGCATTGTAGCCGATCTCTTCTTGGCCCCCGTACCAGCAGACTGCCCCTGCAACGTACTCAACATAGCACCAGTATTATGAATTTCAGGAGTAGCAAACAACATAGGGTTTGCAGGCTGATCTCCTGTTTATCAGCCGTGACTTGAGATGACTTCCTCACCCGATCCATGGCACGTGTATAGATATAAGACAAATATTGATTAAATTGTATATTTGATAAATCAACACAATAAGTACAACACAAGCTGGAAGAACATGGTTTTATGCATGAAAGGCATTGGGGGTGAGGATGAGCTGCGGATAACCTGTGCCAGCAAACACTGCAAGATTTCATGAAATGTAAACAAGAGTCATCAGAAGATGACATATCCCCCCGGCCCCCACATCTTTGAAAGAACAAATCATCTGACAGTTACTTAAAGTCCAGCTTGATTTTAGACTAAGTGCAAATCGTTTCCATGGAAATCATGAAAAAAGTAAATGACAAAAATCTGCAAATAGCAAAAGGCACCACTTTGGGATCTGCCTCACATATCTGCCAAGTTTGGCTGAAAGATATTAAGAAGTTTTAGCGTTGTGCTCCGGAAACAAAACCCATCCCTTCCTTTTTGAGACTAAGTTCGAATCATTTCCATGGAAACCGAGAAAATAATAAATCACAAATATCTGCAAATAGCAAAAGGCATCACTTCAATATCTGCCAAGTTTTGCTGAAAGATATAGAGAGGTTTTTGAGTTGTGCTCCGGAAACGAAGCCCACCCCTCACTTTTGGGATTAAGTCCGAATCGTTTCCATGGAAACCGGGAAAAATAAAAATGCCAAAAATCTGCAAATAGCAAAAGGCACCACTTTAGGATCTGTTTGATATATCTATCAAGTTTTGTTGAAAAATATTATACGGTTTTGAGTTGTGTCTCGAAACGAAAAGCAATCCTTACTTTTGAGACTAAGTCCAAAATGTTTCAATGGAAACCAAGAAAATAAAAATGCCAAAAATCGGCAAATAGCAAAAGGCACCACTTAAGGTTCTGTTTCATACATCTACCAAGTTTTGTTGAAAAATATTGAAAGGTTCTTGAGTTATGCTCTCGAAACGGCTTCCCCACCCTCACTTTTGGGACTAAGTCCGAATCGCTTCCATGGAAACCGGAAAAATAAAATGCCAAAAATCTGGCAAATAGCAAAAGGCACCACTTTAGGATCTGTTTGATATATCTATCAAGTTTTGTTGAAAAATATTGAATGGTTCTTGAGTTATGCTCGAAACGAAAAGCAATCCTTACTTTTGAGACTAAGTTCAAAATGTTTCCATGGAAACCGAAAATAAAATGCCAAAAATCGGCAAATAGCAAAAGGCACCACTTAAGGTTCTGTTTCATACATCTACCAAGTTTTGTTGAAAAATATTGAAAGGTTCTTGAGTTATGCTCTCGAAACGGCTCCCACCCCTCACTTTTGGGACTAAGTCCGAATCGTTTCCATGGAAACCGGAAAAATAAAATGCCAAAATCTGTGAAATAGCAAAAGGCACCACTTTAGGATCTGTTTGATATATCTACCAAGTTTTGTTGAAAAATATTGAAAGGTTCTTGAGTTATGCTCCGAAACGAAGCCCACCCCTCACTTTTGGGACTAAGTCCAAATCGTTTCCATGGAAACCGGGAAAAATAAAAATGCCAAAAATCTGCAAATAGCAAAAGGCACCACTTAAGGTTCTGTTTGATACATCTACCAAGTTTTGTTGAAAAATATTGAACGGTTCTTGAGTTATGCTCCGAAACGGCCCACCCCTCACTTTTTGGGACTAAGTCCAAATCGTTTCCATGGAAACCGAGAAAATAAAATGCCAAAAATCTGCAAATAGCAAAAGGCACCACTTTTAGGATCTGTTTGATATATCTACCAAGTTTTGTTGAAAATATTGAATGGTTCTTGAGTTATGTCTCGAAACTTAAGCCCACCCTCACTTTTGGGACTAAGTCCGAATCGTTTCCATGGAAACCGGAAAAATAAAATGCCAAAAATCTGTAAATAGCAAAAGGCACCACTTAAGGTTCTGTTTGATATATCTACAAAGTCTTGTTGAAAAATATTGAAAGGTTCTTGAGTTATGCTCTGGAAACGGCCCACCCTCACTTTTTGGGACTAAGTCCGAATCGCTTCCATGGAAACCGGAAAAATAAAATGCCAAAAATCTGTGAAATGCAAAAGGCACCACTTTAGGATCTGTTTGATATATCTACCAAGTTTTGTTGAAAAATATTGAACGGTTCTTGAGTTATGCTCCGGAAACGAAGCCCACCCTTCTTTAAGACTAAGTCCAAAACGTTTCCATGGAAACCGAGAAAAATAAAAATGACAATTATCTGTAAATAGCAAAAGGCACCACCTTAGGTTATTTTTGACATATCTACCAATTTTGGTTAAAAAATATCGAACGGTCTTTGAGTTATGGTCCGGAAACAAAATGATTACGGACGGACGGACGGACAGACGGACGAGGCGACGACTATATCCCACCGCATTATATGCCGGTGGGATAACAAAGTTACATAACGATGAAATTATGCCACAAATACAAATAATTTTAATAATTTTTTTACATATAATACAATGTAGTTATGGCCAAATCCATACACAGCGTAATTTTGAAGAATAGGACCTAAATAACAAGAGTCATCAGAAGATGACATATCCCCCCGGCCCCCATATCTTTGAAAGAACAAATCATCTGACAGTTACTTAAAGTCCAGCTTGATTTTAGACTAAGTGCAAATCGTTTCCATGGAAATCATGAAAAAAATACATGACAAAAATCTGCAAATAGCAAAAGGCACCACTTTGGGATCTGCCTCACATATCTGCCAAGTTTTGCTGAAAGATATTAAGAAGTTTTCGCTAAGCAGTTCGAAACAAAACCTACCCCTCCCTTTGAGACTAAGTCCAAATTGTTTTCATGGAAACTGAGAAAATAATAAATCACAAATATCTGCAAATAGCAAAGGCACCACTTTGGCATCTGCCTCACATATCTGCCAAGTTTTGCTGAAAGATATTAAGAAGTTTTCCAGTTGTGTTCCGAAACGAAACCCATCCCTTCCTTTTGAGACTAAGTCCGAATCATTTCCATGGAAACCGAGAAAATAATAAATCACAAATATCTGCAAATAGCAAAGGCACCACTTCAAGATCTGCCTCACATATCTGCCAAGTTTTGCTGAAAGATATAGAGAGGTTTTGAGTTGTGCCCGAAACGGCCCACCCCTCACTTCACTTTGGGATTAAGTCCGAATCGCTTTCCATGGAAACCGGAAAAATAAAATGCCAAAAATCTGCAAATAGCAAAAGGCACAACTTTAGGATCTGTTTGATATATCTACCAAGTTTTGTTGAAAAATATTATACGGTTTTTGAGTTGTGTCTCGAAACGAAAGCAATCCTTACTTTTTGAGACTAAGTCCAAAATGTTTCCATGGAAACCAAGAAAATAAAAATGCCAAAATCGGCAAATAGCAAAAGGCACCACTTAAGGTTCTGTTTCATACATCTACCAAGTTTTGTTGAAAAATATTGAACGGTTCTTGAGTTATGCTCCGAAACGGCTTCCCACCCCTCACTTTTGGGATTAAGTCCTAATCGTTTCCATGGAAACCAGGAAAAATAAAAATACCAAAAATCTGCAAATAGCAAAAGGCACCACTTAAGGTTCTGTTTGATATATCTACCAAGTCCTGCTGAAAAAATATTGAACGGTTCTTGAGTTATGCCCGAAACGGCTTCCCACCCCTCACTTTTGCAACTAAGTCCTAATCTTTTCCATGGAAACCGGAAAAGTAAAATGCTAAAAATCTGTAAATAGCAAAAGGCACAACTTTGGGATCTGCCTCACATATCTGCCAAGTTTTGCTGAAAGATATTGAGAAGTTTTCGAGTTGTGCTCCGAAACGGCTTTCCCACCGGGCTCACTTTTGGGACTAAGTCTGAATCGTTTCCATGGAAACCGGAAAAATAAAACTGCCAAAAATCTGCAAATAGCAAAAGGCACAACTTTAGGATCTGTTTGATATATCCACCAAGTTTTGTTGAAAAATATCGAACGGTTCTTGAGTTATGCCCGAAACGGCTTCCACCCCTCAGTTTTGGGACTAAGTCCGAATTGTTTCCATGGAAACCGGAAAAATAAAAATGCCAAAAATCTGTAAATAGCAAAAGGCACCACTTTAGGATCTGTTTGATATATCTACCAAGTTTTGTTGAAAAATATTGAATGGTTCTTGAGTTATGCCCGAAACGGCCCACCCTTCTTTAAGACTAAGTCCAAAACGCTTCCATGGAAACCGAGAAAATAAAATGACAATTATCTGTAAATAGCAAAAGGCACCACCTTAGGTTATGTTTGACATATCTACCAATTTTGGTTAAAAATATCAAACGGTCTTTGAGTTATGGTCCGAAAACAAAATGATTACGGACGGATCGGACGGACGGACGGACGGATGACGGACGACGGATCGACAGACAGATTTGAGACGGCGATGACTATATCCCACCGCATTATATGCCGTGATAATGGACTCCAGTGCTCACCAACCATCCACTTGGGCTTAAAAGGAGAGAGTGACAAGTAAGGCTGGTCACATGACTGTTTACGCTGGGAAAAGGGAGGTAACTCGTGGTCGAGTGTATTTTTACGTCCGCTTCGGGAACTTCAAGGGATTCAAGTGTTCCACTACCATTTGCAAGGGAAAGCGAGATAAGCAAAAGATCATGAGTCAGGATAAGCAAAATTTAAACTTTCTTGGTCAACAAATTTGTTATCCCCCAAAGGGCACAAAGACTACATTTACTATATATATTACAATGCTTGGGTATACATGGTGAGCAGATAGGGTAAGGGTCTGTATCTGATCCTCTGTGTCTTACATATAGAAAAGATTTCACCAAGAAGATTGGGAGCTGCAATGAAGTTGAAAAATACTAACTGCCAAACTAAGAAAATATAACCAGTAGATATGATAAATAAAAGGGCTAAAGATATAATCCAAGCCACAAATTCTTAAAAAGTTAATAATTTTGATAGATGGCTTGGATTAAAAACAGTTAATCTCCAACAATCCCTTTGGGAAAAAATGGAAAGTGAAGAGTCACTTGGTCTGGTGGGTCCAGAGTACAGTCATTTGAGATGGGTTTTTTCTGTTCTTCGGAAAAATAACGCAGAAAGTTTCCATTATATTTTGGGTTGAAGAAAAGGCAAACAATGCGTATGAATCAGGATCAGGAAAATATAAGTAAATCCAAAACCATTAGTAGATGTCAAGTACTCACTAAGTCAATGACGCAATCCTTCCCAAATGTCTGCCTCCATTCAGCAGCTACCTTGCACACATAGACCACTGCCTCTGGATCATCAGCATTCACGTGGAAGATAGGAGCATTCACAACACGAGCTACATCTGTACAGTAGGGAGATGACCGGGCCACTCTTGGATCAGTCGTAAAACCAATCTGTGTGTGAAGATGTTACCAGGTGTATTACAGACAATGTTTAGCTTGATAAATTGCTCTTTAATGCTATGGCAGAAGCCATTTTTCAAAAGATACCATTCTCTGATAAATATATGGTTAACCAAGTTGGTTTGTTGTTTAACGCCACATTCAGCAATATTCCAGCTATGTGGAGGCGGTCTGTAAATAATCCAATCTGGACCAGACAATCCAGTCATCAACAGTGAGCCTGACCACCCGATCCCGTTAATCGCTTTTTATACATCCAATTCTAACACAGATCTTAACGGGTATGATCATCTAAGACTTTGAAAATTAAACAAAACAAAACAAATCTCATGTAATGTATGATTACAAAATCCTGAATTCATCTTATTCATATTTTTGCATTGTTTTGTCTGAAAAAAAGGGACTCCATACAAAGGAACAATTTCATTTGGATTTGTGCCTATATATACTGTATACCATGAAATTAATGCGAGCACTTTATTAATGTGAAAAATGCGTCTGTACCCTTCTCACATTATTTTAATGACGCATTTCAGTCTGACCATGTCTACTTTTGAGAACATAATAAAAGACAGAAAACATAAATCTCTCGTCGTCTACAGAATATAACAACAATCTAGACATCTCTCATAAAATTAATTGACAAATGAGCACTAATTTCCATGACACCAATTGATATCCATTGAACGTATTCATCGGCAAATTGTGTAACAATAGCGGAAGTGTTGACACTACATATTACACCATTTCCACAGGTATCTCAAGTCACATATAATTATCACTGGTTACAATCACTGGTCATTGTTTAAAGTCACTCAAGCACATCAACCAGATCGGACATTCTCCAAACATGCAGGATCATTTCGTGATCTTTGCTCACCTTTTAATTTGAGCAAATCCTTTCAACAGAAGTGTTTCAAGTTTGATTACGTTTATAAATGTTGTCATAACACAAGTAGTAGCAAGCAATCACGTGATCAAACATGGCAGCGTAATCAAAACATCATCAGCTCATTTCCATTCATTGCTTAACAAGCTCAATTCAGGCTATTCGGTAAATGACAAGTGTGAAAGAAACTGAACAACATCAAAGATTCAGGGTGTCACATTTTATCATCAGATTCCTGAGCTCTCATTAATTTCATGATTTACAGTATGTTATTAATCTTAGTCATTTATTTACTATTCATGGTATACTTGTATTAAATAATTATGTCAAATAGTTACTTTTCGCCACTAATGATGGGTGAAACATGATGATTTAACATGTTGACTGCCTATCACGAGTATACTCGTAGTATCAATTCTGGCCGAATTTGCCACTACGAGTTATCTTGTAGCAACATCAGTGGTATTTTAAAACAAGTTTCATATGTTGGCAAAATAGGCACAAGAAACAAATGTCTCATGGCGTTCTTTGTAACCACCAGGAAACGATTGCTTCTTGTGCTGTTTTGCCAACATGTGAAACTTGTCTTGAAATACCACCGATATAGCTACGAGATAACTCCTAGTGGCAAATTAGGCCAGACATTGATACTACGGTATACTTGTGGTGGCAGTCAACATGTTAAGGGCTGATCAGTTACATTCTGTTGATGTATTGATAGATTCACAATGGGAACAAGAGTCCCATTATCACAATGGGGAACAAGAGTCATCAGAAGATGACAAATCCCCCCGGCCCCCAGAAATTTGAAAGAACATATCAACTGACAGTTACTTAAAGTCCAACTTGATTTTTTTGGACTAGGTCCAAATTGTTTCCATGGAAATCATGAAAATTAAAAATGCCAAAAATCTGCAAATAGCAAAAGGCAATACTTCAAGATCTGTTTGATATATCTTTCAAGTCTTGTACAAAGATATTGAATGGTTTTCGAGTTGTGATCCGTAAATGAAACCCACCCCTCCCTTTTGAGACTAAGTCCGAATCGTTTCCATGGAAACCAAGAAAAATAAAAATGTCAAAAATCTGTAAACAGCAAAAGGCAACACTTTAGCTTATGTCTGATATATCTACCAAGTCTTGAAGAAAGATATCGATCGGTTTTCGAGTTGTGCTTCGGAAACGAAGGTCACCCTTCCCTTTTGAGATTAAGTTCAACTCATTTCCATGGAAACCAAGAAAAATAAAAATGACAAAAATCTGCAAGTACCAAAAGGCACCACTTCAAGATCTGTCTCATATATCTGCAAAGTTCTGTTGAAAGATATTGACGTTTTTGAGTTGTGCTCCAGAAACGATGCCCATCCCTCCGTTTTTAGACTAAGTCCAAAATGTTTCCATGGAAACCAAGAAAAATATAAATGCCAAAAATCTGCAAATAGCAAAAGACACCACTTGAGGTTCTGTTTGATATAACTACCAATGAAGAATAAAATGGCAAAAATCTGCAAATAGCAAAAGACACCACTTTAGGTTCTGTTTGCTATATCTACCAAGTTTTGTTGAAAAATATTGAACGTTTTTTGAGTTGTGCTCCGGAAACGAAACCAATTCCTCCTTTTTGAGACTAAGTCCGAAACATTTCCATGGAAACCAAGAGAAATAAATGTCAAAAATCTATAAATAGCAAAAGGCACCACTTTAGCGTATGTTTGATATATCTACCAGGTCTTGAAGAAAGATATTGAACGGTTTTCGAGTTGTGCTCCGGAAACGAAGGTCACCCCTCCTTTTGAGACTAAGTTCAGAAAGTTTCCATGGAAACCAAGAAAAATCTGTAAATAGCAAAAGGCACCACTTTAGGTCCTGTCTGATATATGGACCAAGTTTGGTTGAAAGATGTTGAACGGTTTTCGAGTTATGCTCCGGAAACGAAGCCCATCCCTCCTTTTTTGAGACTAAAGTCCGAATCGTTTCCATGGAAACCGAGAAAAATAAAAATGACAAAAATCTGTAAATAGCAAAAGGCACCACCGTAGGTTCTGTTTGTTATATCTACCAAATTTGTTTGAAAAATATTGAACAGTTTTTGAGTTATGCTCCAGAAACAAAATGATTAGGGACAGAAGGACGGACGGACAGACGGACGAGGTGGTGACTATATCCCCCCGCATTACATGCCGGGGGGATAAAAACCTGATTTATTTTATCAAAATGTTCCAAGCTGTAAATAGCTGTACACAATTATGTAATAATAAATCTATGATCAATATGCAACCAAGGAGATATTTCAACTTATGGTATACAGTCATAAATGTTATGTGTCATTGTTCTAAGTTGAAAATAATCCTATAAATGTATCATTAAAATAGCCTATATATTCTGTAAAACTGAAACACAAAATTTGATTTGAAATTTTGATTATGAACACGTCACACTATACGATAAGCATTCCTCTTGCCACCAAATTTGGCTGAGTGTTCACAATAACTCATTAACAAGAGTCATCAGAAGATGACAAATCCTCCCAGCCCGCACAAATTTGAAAGAACAAATCAGCTGACAGTTTCCTAAAAGTCCAACTTGATGAGAGAATTCCTATCTAATCAGTCTGTATACAAGAGTGGTTATTGAGCACATGAAATGTTTCAAAAATTCCTATCTAATTTTGGTCGTTCACCTACATCCTATCCAGTCACTTGACACTTACTGAACACTGTCACATGTCATGGTCTGCAACTTCTTTTCTCTCACATCATATTTACAAGGTAATAAGCATGTAACCAGTTTGGCAGGTTAAAGGTTAAACATGGTGGTTTCGTTACCTGGTTATTGGCCACAATGTGAATAGTTCCATGTGTGGTGTAAGCAGGCAGATCACTCAAATGCATGGTCTCATATACAACACCTTGTCCTGCATAGGCTGCGTCTCCATGAAGCAGCATACTCATCACCTGCAGAATACATCATATACCAATCACCTGCAGAATACATCACACTCATCACCTGCAGAATACATCATATACCAATCACCTGCAGAATACATCATATACCAATCACCTGCAGAATACATCACACTCATCACCTGCAGACTACATCATATACCAATCACCTGCAGAATACATCATATACCAATCACCTGCAGAATACATCATATACCAATCACCTGCAGAATACATCATATACCAATCACCTGCAGAATACATCACACTCATCACCTGCAGAATACATCATATACCAATCACCTGCAGAATACATCATATACCAATCACCTGCAGAATACATCATATACCAATCACCTGCAGAATACATCATATACCAATCACCTGCAGAATGCATCATATACCAATCACCTGCAGAATACATCATATACCAATCACCTACAGAATACATCATATACCAATCACCTGCAGAATACATCATATACCAATCACCTGCAGAATACATCACACTCATCACCTGCAGAAAACATCACACTCATCACCTGCAGAATACATCACACTCATCACCTGCAGAATACATCACACTCATCATCTGCAGAATGCATCACACTCATCACCTGCAGAATACATCACACTCATCACCTGCAGAATACATCACATACCAATCACCTGCAGAATACATCACACTCATCACCTGCAGAATACATCATATACCAATCACCTGCAGAATACATCACATACCAATCACCTGCAGAATACATCACATACCAATCACCTGCAGAAAACATCACACTCATCACCTGCAGAATACATCATATACCAATCACCTGCAGAATGCATCACACTCATCACCTGCAGAATACATCATATACCAATCACCTGCAGAAAACATCACACTCATCACCTGCAGAATACATCACACTCATCACCTGCAGAATACATCACACTCATCACCTGCAGAATACATCACACTCATCACCTGCAGAATACATCACATACCAATCACCTGCAGAATACATCACACTCATCACCTGCAGAATACATCACACACATCACCTGCAGAATACATCACACTCATCACCTGCAGAATACATCACACTCATCACCTGCAGAATACATCACACTCATCACCTGCAGAAAGCAGAATGCATCACACTCATCACCTGCAGAATGCATCACACTCATCACCTGCAGAATACATCACACTCATCACCTGCAGAATACATCACACTCATCACCTGCAGAATACATCATATACCAATCACCTGCAGAATACATCATATACCAATCACCTGCAGAATACATCATATACCAATCACCTGCAGAATACATCATATACCAATCACCTGCAGAATACATCACACTCATCACCTGCAGAATGCATCACACTCATCACCTGCAGAATACATCACACTCATCACCTGCAGAATACATCATATACCAATCACCTGCAGAATACATCACACTCATCACCTGCAGAATGCATCACACTCATCACCTGCAGAATGCATCACACTCATCACCTGCAGAATACATCACACTCATCACCTGCAGAATACATCACACTCATCACCTGCAGAATACATCACACTCATCACCTGCAGAATGCATCACACTCATCACCTGCAGAATGCATCACACTCATCACCTGCAGAATACATCACATACTCAGAGCAGATCAATACATAAGCACTGTTCCCTTTGGCAACAAGCACTGAACAGAGATGCATGTGCATGTGAAGGGTGGACAGTGATGCTGATTCATCTGAATGTGAAGGTGAAGGAGGAAACCTGTCCTTGTTGTAACAAGCAAGGCAGTCATAGTTCTCTGGGGTTTATTTAAGCTGCAAACAAAGCCATGATATAGCTGAAGTAAAAGTAAAGATTGTCTGACTATCATCGACATGTTTGCTGGTCAAGAACATGGGTGGTCCAGCCCTCACAAGACCATCAACAAAAAGGTGAGCGGTATTTAATGTTGTCAAGGAGATGATGCCACTGACGTGAGTCCATCAGTGCAAGAACTGCAGGAATGAGGCAGAATGAAGTTGCAGTATGACTGCTAACAAGGAAGAACAGATGGATCAGGCGGAGCTGGAGGTGCCTGCATGTTGTTAGTGCCTACAATAAGGTTAGATATAAAAAACTGGGTTTCACAGTGCTTGAACAGCATTTGAGGCATCACAGTGGGTGGGAGGAAAGTGTGTGGTCTGAAGATATTTAGAAGTAGGTAAATGTGTTCTATGGCAGTGTACTTTTGTTCAACGAATAAGTAACTCTAATTTGTTGCTTCTGTTAAGATTCAGTAGAAGTTCATAACATTGTGTTTTAACAATAATTGGTTGTCAACAATGAATTACTATCATGTAACCCGTGGTGACTGGTGAGGAAGCTACAATCTTTTGATGCTCTTGGATTCTAGTGTCATCAAAGTCTGGCGCTGGGATGTAATTATTGTAAAACTTTTCCTGAAGTGGTGGATGCATATGACAGGCTAAATGCTGAAGCAAGCTTCTTGATGGTCATTTTAGAAGTTGAGTTGATAAAGAATGATGATAATTTTATGGATATGAAAGGTGACGTTATGTGACATAGATTCTAATGTCGTTGTCAAGCAAGTGATGACAATGACATTAGAATCTGTGTTGAAACGTCGCCTTTCACAGAATAAAGAAGTTGTATATCCATAAAATTATCATCATTCTGAGGCAAGCTGTGCCTCACAAAATGTCGTTGGATATTCAAGAGAAGGAAGTAACACCTGTTTCACGGCCATGGAGTGGGAGAGACTGACTGACTGAGTTTGGTTTTACGCCGCCGCTTTTAGCAATATTCCAGCAACATCACGGCGGGGGACACCAGAAATGGGCTTCACACATTGTACCCATGTGGGGATTCAAACCCGGGTCTTCGGCGTGACGAGCCAACGCTTTAACCACTAGGCTACCCCACCGCCCCTGGAGTGGGAGAGAAGAAAGAATAAAAGATGTACGTCTGTGTGAAGAGAAAATAGATTCCTGTCATCCACAGGAAAGGAAGTTGATTGCTTATGCCATTAAAGGGGTTGTCATCTATCTGTGGAGCCTTCACAGCAGCAAGATGACAGGATAAGCATGACCAAAGAAGGTTGACATCTAAAGGCACTTTCCTAGGTCTTGCGAAGGACCCATTCAGAGAAGAAGCTAATTCACATATTCAGTGGCCGCTTCAAAGTAGCCAAGGTCATCAGTTTCTATGTCTGAGGTGAATTCAAAGACACCTGGATACCATCGAACCAAACACTATTGTCAGTGAGGCGAACAATGGAGTATTTGCAGAACTCGTCATAATTTGGGGCAAAAGAATTTGTGAAACTGGTGAGGGGGAACAATGCCGGAAGAATGACTTGAGTCCTTAAAGGTCACATGCAACGTAAAACACAACTTTGCAGATTCTGATACCTTTCGGTATGGACTTACCGAAACAAATCGTCAAAAAAGCAAATTCAACTTATAAAGTTGAAAAATAACGAGATGCAAAAACGCCAGGAAATCGGAGTTCAAACGATTCACTAATTTTCCCCCGACTTTTCTGGGGAAAACGGGTTTCAACAGCTGGGCTGCGCTTATAGCACGTGCGCAGTGAAGTAGGTTCGTGCAGCTTGGAAGCGGTTGTCCAGTGAATACTCGGTGAAGGCTTTGGTGTGAGCTATTTTTCTAATGTTTTGTTGATATCTCACAGGCGCGAGCTTTTTATATGTTATGACAGTAAATTAACTGTTTATATAATTTCATTTGTCTATTTCACCACACGTTCTTCTTACCAAGTCACTTTCTCAGTTCGATACTTAAAAGCAATGTCATTATTTAGCGTTGACATAATTTCCAACTGTGATATAGATATGTCGTTGTCACAGACTAAACTCAATGTCTTGTTTTATTGACACCTGTGTGTCTGCCTGCCTGTCTGCTAATGACAATATTCAATACACAGCTGCTATCACTGACCACATGCAATTTGAACTTAACACCAATCAGGCTATACACCATAAACAAAATGCATTGATTTATGGCCCGAGTTCGGTCTCTGTCACATTATGTAATTACACAGACAGGCAGGTGTGATACTTGAACACATGACATGTTATGATGTCTGTTGATTGCAAAATGTTATACACAAAAAATGAGCATGTAATTACAAAACCCAACATCTCTATATATACACACACAATGAGCTGTGAGGGCGGCATCTGCAAATGAACCAGCCGTTACACTTGAGTGCACACCCACCCGCTCTGTCTGGTTTCGGTATCCCGGCTGCTTCATTTCGAGGGAGGTAAACCCAAGTACAAAATATTGCACTTTTGATTTGCGAGTATACGCTTATAATTTTGTTAATTTTTGTTTTCATAATCAGCAATGCATATTATATGTCATGAAGAAGTGATAATTGTGTTTAAATTATGTTTAATTTTTTGGTTGCATGTGACCTTTAACGATGAGACATCTCACAGGCAGGAAATCTGGAATGCACTTGCTTGATGTGGGCTGATGACCACCTTGTAAGGGAATATGAAAGGACAGATGAAGCGTATGTGATAAACTGCAGCATGGTGGAATGGTGGAACACCCATGTAAATCTATGACATTCTGCTTTCGGGAAGAGATGTAAAAAAACTTAAATGGTTGTGTGTTTTTAGCAAAGTTTCAACTTTTTGTACGGATAAAAAGACAAAGAGAAATGTGAAAATGACAAGATGAATGAAAATGTGTTGTTTTTAACAAGTGAAAAATCAAGTTTGATATGCAAAAAACAACTCACCAGATATATGGTATCTGACAGTCAATCATATTGTAATCTGTCAATTCACAAAATGCTTCACCAAACATGATGAGACACTTGCTCCGAATTAAGCCACATGGCCAACTTTCAAACTAATCTTTTTATAGGGAATTCTCAAAAATGATTTTTTTTAATTTAAATTGAAATTTTATACTTAGCTTGACTCATGCTTAATTGCTTGTCTCTTTCTTCTTGTGAATGATAGTGGAACACTTGAATCCCCTTTTGAAGCTCCCTTCAAAAAAGCGGACGTAAAATCACTCACCCAGTGTTATCTCCCTTTTGACTCTTTTGGTGGGAAAATGTGTCACATGATCCGACATGCCCCTCACTCTCTCCTGAATATGCGCCCGACACCTGGATTACAGGGAATCCAGAGTGCCATGAGGGGAGGTTGGGAGGGCTTACTTCATGAGTCAGGATAAGTATAAAATATCAATTTTAATAAAAAAATTACATATGTTTCTTATCCTGACTCATGCTTAATTGCTTGTAGAATCCAACGGAAACGGTGGTGGGTCAAGCCACTCTGGATTCATTGCTGATTTACGTCCTGCATACCCCCCTGAGGGAACTTCTTATAGTACTATGCTGATCCTTCCTTCCAGCTTCCTCTGATGAGTTTGGGGGGACCACAACTTGTCAGATTTCCCGGAATCGCTTCACCTGACAGTAAAAGTGGATTTATACGACTCCATGACTTGATTTCCGCATCAAATGGAGAAGTGACCCTTCTTCATATACGAGTAAGTCTTTACAAGTATAGGGTCTGTCACTCATGCTAGCCTATGACGTGCGCACGGACTCTAAGCTCCAACTCTTCCGAGTGTCGGCTTTTACAAGTCATGTGATAAAGGGTGAGATTCATCTCAGCGTCTTTGAGGAACCGTCAATTGTTGTGCTACTACAAGAGGCCCAAACTGGTGGATACAGGAGACATCCATGGTAGCAATGTCTCTGAGGTAGTGGTTGGCAAAAACTGTCTCCGACTTCCAATAGCAGCCCTCCATTATTGTCGAGATGGAGCAGTTTCCATGTAGAGCAAGTGTCAACGCAAGTGCTCTGACTTCATGAGGATTGGAGGCTCGTGGTGGCTCAAGTCCTGCTGCTTTATAGGCTTTTAGGATGACGGCTCTCATCCATATTGATATTGTTGTACGTGAGATTTCTGTAGGTGTCTCCGTAGATAAAGGGATGAAAAGGCGCTTGAATTTTCGTCTCCTCATCTTAGACCTTTGTAGGTAAATTTGTAATGCTCTGACTGGGCATAAGGATAGATCCTGGGTATCCTGTGGTCCAAGGACTGACGAAAGTGCTGGGATGTGGAATTGCCTGTCTGGCTGACCGGGCAATTGGTTCTTTGCTATGAAATCCCATCTCAATCCCAGATGTATGATATTGCTTTGTGCATCAAATCGTATTCGTTCAAAGTCCAGAGCATGTATTTCTGACATCCGAGCTACTGTTGCCAAGGCGACCAGGAACAGAGTTTTATGTGTTAGAAACGCATAGGATGTCCTTCCTAGTGGTTCATAAGCATCACTGGTGAGATGCTGTAAGACTACGTTGAGATCCCAAGCAGGCGCTTTGAATTTCTTTTGTTGGTCTTCCAACTTAAAGGAGCGTAGTAGAGCTAGTATCTCTGGTACTTTAGTCAGTTTCACACCCGTCTTCATGGTGATAACTGTACTGAGGGCGGCTATGTATGTCGAGAGTGTTGAACCTTTTAACCGCCTTGTTTGTCTTAGATGACAAAGATATTCCGCCACTTGAGGATGTGTTGCTTCCATTGCTGTGAAGTCCTTCCTTAAAGTGTATTTCTCAAAACTCTGCCTCTTGTCGTCGTACAAGCGGCGGGTTAATCTACGTAGAGCTAATGTGACTGCGTTCGCTGCTCTGGCGGAGTATCCCCTTTTCTTCAAGCAAGTTTTAATACGCTCCATGCGTGTAGTTGGAATACTGTTGGATTGCCTTGTACTTGCTTGGTGTGCGGATGAATTAGTAGGTTCGGCCACTCTGAAGTTGCAGGGTTGGATTTCCAAGTTCTTGTATGAGGATGGGAAACCACACCCACGCTGGCAAATAAGGCGCGACCAAAATCAGTTGCAGGTTCTTCGTCTGCTTGATTTTCTGTAATACCTGCGGTATTAGAGCTGGAGGTGGAAACACGTCTGCGTTTAGTCCTTCCCAGGGGATGCTTAGAGCATCTGTTGCCCATGCTTGTGGATCCGGAATCGGAGAGACGAATGTTGGTATTTGTTTGTTGAACCTAGTAGCAAACAGGTCTATCAGAGGAGATCCTATCCTCTGTATGATGCATCTGAATGCTTCTGGGTGTAACATCCATTCCGTCGGAGATGGTTGTGTTGGACGAGATAGGGCGTCTGCTATCACATTCTTGGCTCCGGGAATGTGACATGCTTTCACATCGATGTTCAAATTGTCTATTATGCTGAATAGTTGAAAGCTGAGATCTAGAAGATTCCTTGACCTTGTTGATCCTTGTTTGTTGACGTAGAACGCCACTGTGGAGTTGTCCGTATGGATCATCAGTTGGGCGTTCCTTAGTATTCTGGACCAGCGTAGTAAGGCGTTAATTACTGCTTTCATCTCGAGCATGTTGATGTGTAGACTTTGCTCCTGATTCAACCATTTCCCTGCTGCCACTTCGTTGTCTAGGTGGGCACCCCATCCTTGAAGTGATGTATTTACGTAGAGATGAGTGTTGTACTCCGGCTCTGATAAGTAGGTTCCTCCGCAAACATTCGACTTCTGAGTCCACCATAGGAGATATGGTTTTAGTCCGTCCGGTAGTTCAAAGGAGTCTGGACTGTCTAGATGAGCGTTCACAAACACTTGTAGTGGGCGCAGTTGTAGTCTTCCTCTGCATGTCATGTCTTGTGCTGACGTGAGAAGACAAAGTAGGCTCTGCCAACTTCGTAGTGGTAACGGAGAGAGTAGTGCTTGAGATATCATTTGTTGTATCTTGACCCAACACTCCTCTGGGACGACTATGCAATTCTGCGATGTGATGACCCGTATGCCTAGAAATTGCAGATCCTGTGTGGGTTCTAGTTCCGACTTGAGTAGATTTACTAGCCATCCTAGTTGAGTGAGTACCCTGATTGTGAAGTCTAGTTGCAGTCTGAGTTGACGGGATCTTGATGAGCTTGAATCCCGTCGTCCAGGTAAAACGCACTGCGTAGACCTCGTTGATGTAGATAAGTGATGATTGGCTTTGTCACTCGAGTAAACAACCAGGGGGCTGACGATATTCCAAATGGTAGAACCTTCAATTGGAAGTGACGTCCGTTGAAGAAGAATCGTAGGTATTTCCTTGAGTCCGGATGTATCGGGATGTGAAGATACGCATCCTGTAGATCTATGCTGGCGAGGTAGTCTAATGGACGTACGAGTTGTCGCAGTTGAGGCAGATGTATCATTCTGAACTTTGCGGGGCTGCGTAGATAATCTTGGTTGAATTTCCTCATGTTGTATATAAGTCGGAACTTTTCCCTGGAATTTTTTTTTTGATACTAAGAAGATTGGGGAGTAAAAACCGGGCGTGACAACTCCTGTTTTATTTCTTTGATCGCCTCCTTCTCGAGTAGAGTTGTGATGGCATTGAGTAGGTTCTCCCTCTGGTCGGCAGCATAGTTGTGGGCCAGAGAGTTGCTTGTCAATGGTGGTACTGCCTGTAGTTGTATCTTGTATCCTCTGCGTAGGATCTGGGATACGTAGTCGTCCTGAAGAATTCCCCAATTCTTCCAGTAGCGTTGTAGACGTCCACCCACTGTTGAAGGTTGTATGGGAACGGCTGGGGGTGGAAGACTCAAGTCGTTCCGAACCCGTCCTTCAGCATGTAAAGTTCCTGGCACCTCTTTCGGGGTTACCTCTGGGAGCTCCGGTTGGGCGATGAAAAGAATCCTTGCCTCCTCTGGAACTGCCGTATTTCTTTTCCCTGGCTCTTTGTATTCCTGTAAACTTTGACTTGCCGGAGTAGCGTTGTGAGGTCTGACGGATAACACTGGCTAGTGTGTCGATGGACTTGATCATCATTACCTCCCTTGACTTTTTTGCTACTTCCTTGGCTACCTCCTCAATTTCCTCTGCGAAGATAGATGGTGCTGACCGCGGAGCTCTGTATAGTGACTTGGTAAAGCGTTCACTCCACGTACAGGAAGACAGCAATCCTTGTCTTCTTAAAGTGTCAGTCCTGCTGATGTAGATGCCAGATGTTCAGACATGAACTGATGATCTTTCTTCTGGGTTAGTAATGCCGCGTAGATCATTCTATCTTCTTCCGAGGTCGAGTTCCTAAACTTCGCGATGAGAGTTTTGTTGATGGCTCTTGACCTGGCTAAGCCAAAGAAGGTATGTCTGGTAGTTGTGTCTAGTTGTGCCAACTTCTTATCTTCCACTTGTAAGTCCTGGCTCGGGAGTCGTTGATGATCTTGTAGTTCTCATCTATCTCTGGAGCCTTCGTGAAGGGTTCCATGTGGTGAAGAGAGAATTTCTTGGCGTTGAATGGTGGGACGCTCTGACTCTGGAACTTTGTTGCCTTCCTGAAGGCTGTGCTGAGGTTTCCTGGTACATCTGCAACAGGATCGATGGGTGGAAGAGTAAGTGTATCAAAGTCCTCGTTAGACAACCTGTACGTAAATGCTTCATTATCCTCTTTAGAAGGTGATGCAAGTTCTAGTCCATTTGCCATCCAAGATTTAATCTCTGTATGGGAAAATATGATTCCCCCATCATCTTCAGATTTAGAGGCTTCTAGTTCTGGAGATGGTTGCCATTCTGTTTCTTTCCTGCGTGGAGACCTGCACGGAGACCTTCGCGAAGGCGACGAATTCGGAAAAGGATCCTCCTTGGAGTCTTGAGATGTATCTTTGTGCCTTCGGGAAGGTGTAGATTCTCTTCTATGGTGCCTTCGCGAAGGCTCCTGATGGCTGTTCATATCGGAAGAGGAGGATCTGCGATGCTCCGGTGAACGTCTGGTTCTGCTCCTTCGCAAAGGCTCCTCCGGTGAAGGTGTCGTGGAACGTCGTAGAGTGTGTGATCCTCGCGCAGGCTTCTTCCTTCGCGCAGGCTGCTATCTTCGGTGGGATGTGATCTGCAGGCTGCTTGTCCTTCGTGCAGGCTCGATGTAGATGGGGCCTCCGTCGCTGCTTTCTCCTGCGCGAACCTCCGTTCCATCAGGTCCAACATCTGCTGTGTAAACTGCTGCATGAAGACCCTGGGGTTGAAGCTCTGCGATGACGACTGCTGCTGCTGCGCTGCGGACAACGCATCTGAGAGTACCGAGGCTTCTCCCAAGGACTGCTGCACTTGTGACGAACTGCTAGGGGTGTCACGATACACCAATCTCACGATACGATACGTATCACGATTTTAAGGTCACGATACGATACATATCACGATACATAATTTTCGCGCCTTTTCATAGCATTACCTTACCGGCAACGTACTCGCTCGCTGATTGGTCCATCAAAATAGTCTAGCCAATCACAAAAGCTGTTAGTTTCCAACCTATTTTTAAAGTAAAGCTAGCTACATCTATTTATCGAAGCGGTCTCGTATAATTTTACTATCAAGACTTTCAAGGAGATGGATATAGCATAAAAATTTGAATCGATAAAGTTTTAAAATAGGAATCGATACACGCAAGCATGTATCGCGTATCGTATCGTCAGTAAAAATGTATCGATGTATCGATACATTCACGCGTATCGCGACACCCCTACGAACTGCCATCTATATCTGATGTCTGCGTTGATAAAACGTCTGACTGCGTTGAGATGACTGCTGATGTTACTGTAGATGAAGACCTCGTCTTCTTCCTCACTAGCACTTCAGGGATGAGGATGGGTGGCTCATCATAAACGTCTACTTCATCTGCAGGGATGATCTCTGTAGCAAAAGACCTTGTCTTAAGTGCTGCCCCATGTGAAGACTTCCCCGGAGTCTTGTTAGTAGACGACTTCATCTTCTGAGAAGACGATGCCCTCGTCTTCTTTGACTGCGATGAGGTTATAGTTGATGTAGACGACCTCTTCTTGGAGCCGGAGCTGCCATCAGTCACAGTGATCTGATCCGCAGACGCAGACGGTAAACCACTGGAATGGTGAATGTCAGTAGACAACAACAAACGGTTATCAACGCAATCATTTGGTTTAGACATGACTTGTGAAAGTCGTCTAGACCTGTCCTTGGCACGCCTAATAATGGAATATAAATAATTATTAAATTCAAATTCAGATAAATGCTGACAAAGTTGACAGCGAAAGCTGGAAGAACATGGAGAAGTACAATTAGGACATACCAAATGCGGGTCAGCAAACGACAGCCGGTATCTGCAACGACTGCAAGTTTTCATCAAATGTAAACACGCTGAAAAAACATGTCAACAACGTGAATAAATACAGATAATTTGGACAAAATTCAAACCATATTGTTGGTATATCAATCCTTAAGCTGTATACAGCTAATTTAGGTGCAAAGGCCTAAAAAATATAGGATATAACGCCGTATAGGGGATCCAGGCGCTCTCACAACCGTCCTCAAGGGCGAAGAAGGAGAGAGTGAGGGGCATGTCGGATCATGTGACACATTTTTCCACCAAAAGAGTCAAAAGGGAGATAACACTGGGTGAGTGATTTTACGTCCGCTTTTTTGAAGGGAGCTTCAAAAGGGGATTCAAGTGTTCCACTATCATTCACAAGAAGAAAAGAGAGAAGCAATTAAGCATGAGTCAAGATAAGGAACAAATATCAGCTTTAGTAATATTTCATGAATATTTATTGAAAAATACAAGGCCAAACTTATTCTGGTCGTGTGATATTTGACTTACGCAATAAAGATTGACTGTTTATCTTTCAAAGAGACTGTTAAAAATCAAATTAGTTTGAAATCCATGAATATTTGCTGTAGTCACTGCTCCTACTGTATTTGTCTTTCATGGGTTCAGCAAATTACACTTCAGCTCCCTGATTGTACAATGGAACAAAATGGGCACTATCTGAGCTTATGGCAAAATGACTGCTGTAACAGAGAAACTATTTTTCAATTTCAACCCTGTGGTGGAATAATCTAATACCTTCTTGCCATCAGTGTCCCCTCTGTAGAACTGTTCAGCTCGAGTTTTGCCTTGCACTACTGGATCTACAGCTTCCAGATGAGAAGGATTGGCCACCACAGCTATCTTGATGTTCTTATTTGTCATGCGGTTCAAACGTTCATGAGACATTCCCAGGTGGTACTTGACATCCCCAGAGCCTTCATCTGATGCTTCTAACTTGGAGTCGAACTGACAGATGATCTTCTCCAATGGTTTGCGACACACATTGGCCAGAACATTCAGGCGACCTCTACAACGAAAAGAACAAACAACAAATATATGTACAACTTTCAGTTCAGTGAAACATGTCAGTAAATATTTGTGATCAACATACATACATTCATAAATGATCATCTCAATCATTTAATACTCCAGTGACCATGTGCGTATTTCAGAAAACCAGTTAGACAGTACTTGTGATACTCAACACTGATTCCTTTCTGTGATCAGATAAATTGTTGTGTGTTCTTTTGAGAGATGGTGTGGTTGACATTCAGATGATTAGTTATGGGTACTTTAGTCATTATTGTATGTGTTGTCTGTAACCACTACATTCCTGGACTAAATGAAGAGCAATCCAAGAGGTACACAAATGACATTTGTAAACAAATGAAGTTTGGGATATCAATTATAGCCATTATCTTTGATTAATTTAACTAAATACTGAAACACCCTATGTTAACATATACATTGTCCACAAATTGGGGTCAAGTTAGATATCCATGGACCCTATCAGTTTAGACACCAATAATTTTTACCCTAAGCCTGCAGAAGAAATTGGAAAAGTTTCATGACCATGATGAAGTGAGGTAGAACTAGAACAGTACATTAGAATACGGTTTTCTCTTATTGGAAGTTTTATGGAATACGTCTTTAGCTTTAAGTTGTAAGATGCATTTGTACCAGCATAATTCTGTTTTTCTAAACCCTATCTGAATTTTACAAATTTGGAAATTATAATATAGTAAATCAATATGAGTACTTCTCCTGACTTAGCAATTTCCTTCTGAACATATGTATTCCTGTTCCTGCTCAAGACACCACCTGGCCATCATTATCAATTAAAGTACTGTCGGAAACAGAAAAAAACCCAATTTTTTTCACATATATGTAGTTAATATGTGAAAGTGTGAAATATCTGTTAACCCATTAAGGCCGAGAGCCGCATATATGGGGCAAATTAATCAGCTCCTCACAGCGAGTGACGTGTTTATGGGGCAGGTAATTGGCAGTTTCTCACAGCGAGAGGCACATATATTCGTCAACAGAGAGCACCTCTTATTCAGCGAGAGACGCACATGTGTGTTGTACTTTTAAAAATCGCACTGTACCTATTATTTCAACCAATTTAGTAGTACTGAGCAAATATTAGCTTTTCTTGCGAGAGATGCTACCTTTAGTGTCAATCAGAAGAAGTATTTAAAGTGTTTTGATAGCAATTGCTAAACATTATCATAGGCTTGTACAGGGTTTGGCAAATGAACACATGTCGGCGAGAAAGGGGATTAGGATGTTTTTACAGAGGTAAGTGTCTGGTATTCTTCATACTAAAATACTTTGTATGCGCATCGATTGAATTAGATGTAATGGTTTAGAGGTTACTGAAGATTATATTTTTTTCAACTTCCTTATAAACAGGAAACAATATACAAAATTTCAAGGACATACAAAGAATTCAAACACAATAGAATAGTTTGAATTTATATTTTAGGTATTATTACGTTGTTTATTACGTTATTATGTTTCATATAATGAAACATAATGTATAAACACAAATAATTATACATCCAAGCTCGAATAGATTAGACATAATTTAACTTACTAATTTGAAGCTTACTGAATTGTAACTAGTTATTTTCCATAATCTAAAGTTAATAAGGTTACCTAATCGAATATCGCGCCTTTGCATCGAATATATATACATGTCAGTGTTATTACAACAATGAAATCTTTTACTATGTTTGTTACAAAACACAGTAAGTTGGTAATTCAAAAAATTCTCACACATAGACAGCAGTATTATCATAAGTTATTACATTTAAACCATTAAAAGGTATTTCAAGCATTTTTGTTCAAGCTCTTGAAAGTTTCATGTTGATTTGAATTGTAAGTTTTCTATGCAATTTACATGAGCATTGTGTAAAACATTTGTATTTGATCTCTGTAATTATCAAATCCGGTGTAATTATCACGCGTATCAATGAACTCTATTGATCCATCGTCAATAAAAGCTGGATAGTATATCAGCTACGGTATCGATACACATGCGTATAATCATTCAATCAGATTACAGTAATGAGATAATAGACAGATCCAGTCCCGGCCGATAAGCCCCGCCCACTTCGTTTTTGACGTTAGGGGGGACAACCACTGGCAAGTCACAATGGCGTCACTGCCTGCGAAACGTTACGTGATTGCGAACGTTGTTGATGAATTCTGCTTGTGATACTTTGGTATCCGCCGTTTGTGAATGTTATTTAAAGAGGCAAGTTATACGTATGTGATTTTTGATATATTTTAGCTGGCAGATTACAACTGGCGAGTGAAAATGAGTTACATGCCCGATGAAAAAGCGTCTCGACTAG
The DNA here is from genome assembly GCF_003918875.1 of Haliotis rubra. Classification (NCBI taxonomy): domain Eukaryota; kingdom Metazoa; phylum Mollusca; class Gastropoda; order Lepetellida; family Haliotidae; genus Haliotis; species Haliotis rubra. The sequence continues at coordinate 869,957 of NW_025766137.1, forward strand.
CTGCTGAGACTGTAGGAAGCGTAATTTCTTCGAATCAATTAATCTATCTGGCAATTCACCTCCGTCACAGATATTAGCAGGGGAAGGATAACTGAATTTTGTTGTTTGGGTTTATAATTTTTAAAACTTCGTGAACACAACCACATGTTCATGTTGCAGATCTTTCGGTATCTATAAATGGATTATCAACACTTGCGTGGCGCTGTTCAAATTTAGTTCAATAATCTGAAGGCATGGGTTTCTATCTTTTAATGATTTAAGAGAATGGTAAATAAAAAGCAGAAAATATTTCCCGTCTACTACTTCATGCACCTTATTTGTCTGTACAATTAATGTAAACAAATCAATCACAGCATAACCTATTTGATCTAATTTGGAAATCTGGAAAAGGTAATTGGGCTTGTAAACAATATGTTTCCATGGAGGTATCTGGACATACCCAGAAGCAAATATTCAACAGCTGATCTGCAGCAACTCTCAGTAAAGTTTCTCTCTTCAAAATCTGTACACCATGATAAAATGACACTGAATATAAGGAAATCATTTTTTTAATCATCATTTCCATTTAATTTTCTATATGTACTTTGTTGTGGAATCCTAACTTACATACAAACTTCCACAATACTTGACTTCATGAACTGCCAGCGTTTATGTGCAGGTATGTCACAGCACCAGAACACAAACAAGATCAAAGATACAGTCTGCACCTGTACACTAGCTGACCCATCTTCCAGAAATAGGAAACATGTGATGCAAAATTTTGGAACAGAGAATCCACAGTTATCCGAACAATTAACTAGCATTGAAATAGAATGGTACACAAAATACAAATGTAGATCTATTGTTTTTTCATCAGAGATGTTTAACTGCTAACTACTAGTGTAAATAAGGTGCAAAGAATATATCCTATGTTCAAAGCCTTCTGTCAATACAATTACATATTGACATTATTGCTTCTTAATTAAACAATGATAATCTTTGATTTATTAGATCCGAGATTATATCCCTAGAGGACATAACACTGATTTTGATCTATTTCCTTTTCTGAGATACTTACTGGTGTCATAAAAATTATAGTAAAGTTGATTCAAAATTTGGTAAAAGTCATAACAAAGGTTTAGGAAAACAGACATGAAAATGTCCTGAAGCGTTCACCTCCTACCCAGTGTGCAATTTAATACAGTCTAAGTAAACTTAGCCTCAATTATTAGTTACCCTACTATACTGAGGGGTGTACCAATAGTATTGAGTGCAATTTAATATGAAGCTCATTTTGCAAATAATCATCGACAAACCTTGAACAATTTGTCCAAATCCACCATCTTAATAAACACTAGCTTTGGCTCAGTCTTCAAATATTAGTAACCTCCTAAAAAACTTATGATTTATCAGAAGAATTACATCAAATATGGGTTATATATATGTTTCAATCTTTATTCCGTTACATGAAAAGCCACCTGAGATTTTTGTAAATTATTCTGTTCCAGGACTGGATAATGACTGACCAGGGTTTGATCAAAACGTAGCCTTTGCTTTTTCAAATTTTCTGGATGTTGAAATAACTTTAATGAGTTATGATACTAGCAATCACTTTCAGAATTATCTTATTAGTAAATGTAGTATTTAAAAAAAAACATCTAAAAGCAGGAGCCAAGTTAATACTAAGTGATTGTCCTGCCATGATATGTATGGTGTTTGTTTGCCTAGTTCTGCCTTAAAATCTAAAAAAATCTGATATGTCAATCAATTAAATAATTATTTATTATTGATTATTGATTAGATTATTATTAATTTTATTACCCGTCCACGTTTACAAAAAAAGCAAGATTCTTAAAACATACCTTGATATCATTTCCAGTGAATTAATCAAAATTACAGTTGTAATATTACTCCTAAAATGTACCATTATATGTGAATAATTTATGTGGCAACAAAACTTCAAATACTGCAGTAATGTACTCATAATTAAGATATACACTTTATTTCCTCCGTCCAATACTCCAGAAAGTCACTATTCTTCTCACATAGTTTTAAGTATTCAATCAACATGGAGGAAGGTAATTCAGTTCAAAGTCCCATGCAACTCTTTATAAAAATCTGAAATATTTAAAGCATGGTTTTATAGGCACTCATATGAACTAATTTTGATACTTGGATATTGCATGATAGGCAACTGCTGACACTGACAATATTTCCGTTTGAATAAAAATATTACTCCTCGAATATTTTGCTCTGTTAACAAGATACTGTAGGCCTTCAGATTGTGCTCATGAAACTTAAAACATCCTAAAATGTGTGACAAATTTAAGAATATCTAAGAGCGAAGGGGACAATATCCGCCATACATTGTTCTTTCATGTAACAAGTTTTGCTATTTAGGTTGACCCTAACCAAAATAAAGATTTGTTTACATTGTGTCACGGCTTTCGCCTGTCTCATTTGAGCTTTATGGCGTACCAACTCAATGCCTAGTAGTGACTAAAAGCGTTAAGTAAAAACAATTTTGTAGTTACAAGAATTGTCCGTGTTTATAACACTTGCAAAGTCTTAAACTGCTATTTGTTGTCATCAATTGGTAATGATTTTGCACATGTGCAAAAGTGTGGAAATTCGTGCAAATTCTCATCAGCAGGCAGGCGTAGGTTTCCTGAACGATGGTGCAGACATTTAACTGATCGTTAGGCCTATTGGCGTTTCTTGATCCTACCTCCATTTTTGTTGTCTTGACCGTAATGGTTTTGTTAAGGTACACATCAAATCGCAGCAATATGTAATAAATATAGCGAGTGTAAGTGGCATAATTCGAAGCACATCGCTTCGGAGGCATCGTTTGACCCCGGAAATAAGTCTGACAAATCCACACTGCACTCCCGGCCTGCTGATTGGCCAAAATTGACGCATGCGCCAGTTTTGATTGACAGACTGGATCGGTCTATTGAACACCTCTTTCGACCTTGAAATAACATCCTTCGGTAGAATGCATATGTAGTTATGTCCTTGTTGAAAGGTTTGTCCAGTGACAAGTGTAAAATAAACAGATGCGCTGTTTTATCATTGGACAACTTGCTTTATGGAGTCACGCCCCTCTCTGTAATGTTTATGCATGCATGCACATCTGTAATCTTATGAACCTCGTTTGCATTCAGTATAAATATAGACACGCACTACTCCTTCATAAATATTTGGAAGGGGTGTGTGTGTGTGTGTTCAACTGCAAGTTTATACACTATAATCATTCAGTATAGTGTCATTTCGTGAATTCTGTAAAACATGTACTTTAATTTTGGATATTCATTCGTATCAAGGAGAAGACTATATTTACATGTACAGCAAACCATTAATTCTTTTTCATAGAGATTGTCCTTGGGGTACATATTATGCATTTTCCGGGCTGAAAATGTCCTGTGACAGTTGTATCAATGTTTTTTAATAAAAATATTGTACAATAAATAAAAATCTTTTTATTTATTATACGGCCCCCACCTCGTGGATTTACCTCCCGTTACGCATGCGCACCAACTGGGTAAGCACCTAGGCCCGTATCATCATTCCTTCTGCTGTCACTGCCGTATACGGATGTGTCGTGCAGAGTTGAACTCTTTTGAAGTTAAGAGAATGATGTCTGGGACACCACCACCTGTATGTATGGTCTTTATATTGTCCTTGAAAAGGAACAGTAAAGCTTTGCGGTCGGTTGTCTCATAATTGTGACTTTGTATTCCTTATTTTACGCTAACTTTCCCGTGGTTTACGCACGTGTTGCTATTCCGTGGCGGGAAGTTTAGCGTGCCACGTGGTTGTAATATTGCGTTTTAACCAACTATTTCTTCCCGTGGTCACATTCACGTAATTTTCAATGTTTTGTACGTGTATATTATGCTGCTGGTCCGCTGTTAGCTACATGCTTGCGTGTTTGCTTTCAGGCGTTTTCCGGTTGTACTGTCTGCGGGCAAAGTATTCCCCGTGCAGACCGTCATGATAAGTGTCTAGTGTGCCTTGAAAAGGCAGCCATACCCCTGACACGCGGCGAGATATGCGGATATGGGCTTCTCCCCGCTCCCAGAAGAGGCGGGCTGCATACTTTCTCTTCTATCGGGAAATGCGAGAGGCGGGAGGGGAACTGACCCAGGTCCCCCCGTCTAAAGCTAAAAAGCCAAAAAGTAAAGGCAGAAAGGCTAGATCGCGCAGTCAGTCGCCTTCAACTGCTCCTAGCGGTTTCGACATGTCTCTAATCACGCAATTATTCCAGCAGCACATGGACTCGGTGAAGTCCCTTGTTCACGAGTCGGTTGGAGGTCTCCGCCAGGAGTTCCTCGCCCACTCGGAGCAGGGGACGGAGAGTCTGGGGGTGTTATCGCCGAGCCCGGCTTGAACCCTCGGCCTGGAGGCGTCTGTTGATCCGTTGCCTCTGGCTTCGGGTCCGGACGCCTCGGCTGCCCCGGAGGGGGAGGCTTCGCTCCCAGTCCCCCTCTTGGAGTTGGCGCAGGGTCCATTGAGGATTCCTTGGGTTCCGGTCCCTGCGCCGTCTCGCCCCATGAGAGCGGAGGTACCAGTTTTGCCTGGTCTTCCTCCTGCGTCTCGGGACTGGAGTTCGAGCGTGGTGTCGGGCACCGAAGCAGGGCTCTGCTTCGGTTCTTCCCTTCCCTCTGTGTCTGGTGCGCGGCCGCCCACCGAGTCGGGGTTCGGGTCCTCTTCGCGAGGAGACCCAGCCTCGGACTCGGGCTCAGGCTCGGGCGCCGAGTCCATGGACATTGGGGAGGTCGAGGAGCCGGAGGGTGCCTTCCGTTTCTCGACGGCTCTGAGGGAAGTCCGGCTACGCATTGCCGAGTACATTCCCCAGGCCGCGGTGCCTACCAGCCGCTCGGATTCGACTGAGTTCCGCTTACCAGGCGAGGCGTTTGCCCCTAGGTAACCCACGCAGACGCTGCTCCGCATTCTGCCGTCCTTGGTGCAGGACGTGGTGGATCCCCTCTTGGCTGGGTCACGCCTCCGCTTTGACTTGCCAGAGCTTGTCAGGAGGTACCAGCTGGGGGAAGATTCCCTGTTCTTCGTGCCAGTGGTCGACAAATGTGTGTTCACTTCGGTCGCCCTGGGGGGAGGCTCGGCTTCCTCCGGAGCAGCTCCGGCTGCCAGGCAAGGGCGTTTGACGCCACCTTTTGCCCTGGCGGGCGCCCCCCTACAGCATGCTTACCGGACCTACGAGGAGGTTTACCGGAACGCTATGCAGCAGGTGCAGGTGGTGGTCCACGAGGCCTACCTCTCCTCGATTCAGAGGGCGGCCCTGGAGGCGGAGGGGCACGCTGGAGACGTTTCTCAGCATGTTGTTCTCCTCAGTCAACTTTCCGGAGTGCAGGCCCACTTCGCGCGCGACTCCTTGCGGTCGGCCGCGTCGACGGTGATATGCGCAGTCATGGGGATGCGCAAGCTGTGGCTGTCGACGTCTCGGTACTCGGCGGCTACACAGCAGACCTTGCTGGCCCTGCCCTACCGTCTGGGAGCGACGTTGTTTCCTGAGGGGCCCAGCAGGTCATCCGGGAGGCTGCCGCTGCAGCTACCTCCTTCAAGGACTCCAAGGCCTTGTTGGAGCAACCGCGGGCTTCTCGCCCCCGCGCTCCCGTTCCGGCTTCCTCCTCCGGGGTGCAGCCTACACCCGAGTCTGCTGGCTGGCTTCGGCCGCTCGGCAGGGGTAGGCGGAGGAGCCGTCCCGCCAAGGGTAAGGGCAAGGGGCAGTCCTCTTCGACTGGCTCCCAGCCTTTTCGCGGGCGCGGGAGGTCTGCCTCGACCTCCCGTTGACCCATCAGGCTGTAGACGTGTGTCACTCCCAGTCAGCCCCGCTACTCGGGACCACTCACGCACTCTTACCCAACGTCCCAGTGGGAGGCCGCCTCTCTCTATTCCTGCCGGAGTGGGAGAAGACTACAAGCAACACTTGGGTGCTGTCCACCGTCAGTGTCGGCCATCTACCACTGTGGAAGCGAGGTCCGCCAGACTTCACCGGCATACGCCGCACTCCGGTGCCGTCATGTCAGGTACGGGCGGACATACTGCGCGACGAAGTCCAGGCTTTGCTGGACAAGTTGGCTATCGAGCGCATACCACAGGGCGAGGAACAGGCGGGATTTTACTCCACATACTTCCTCGGCGGGTACCGTCCCATTCTCAACCTCAAGGGGTTGAATCGCATGCTCGAAGTTCCATCCTTCAAGATGGAGACACTGCTCTCGGTGATCTCCTCTGTTCAGCCCAGCGATTGGCTCACGTCAATCGACCTCAAGGATGCGTATCTGCATGTGCCCATACATCCCTCGTTCAAGCAGTACCTTCGGTTCTCTTACGACGGGATGTATTACCAATTCACGGTGCTCCCCTTCGGCATATCCACTGCCCCCAGGGTGTTCACCAAGCTCATGTTAGGGCCGGCTACCCTCGCTCGTTCGCAAGGAAGGCGTTGTTACCCTTACCTCGACGACTGGTTGCTCGGTGCACCAACACAGCCAGCGAGCCTGGATTCTACTCACAACTAGTTCGGCTAGGGGTGGATCATCAACCTCAAGAAATCCGACCTGGTACCCACCCAGGACTTCGTTTTTCTCGGGGCGAGGTTCCAAACTCACAAGGATCCTTGTCGCCCGACCAGGTCACCAGAGTACGGGAGATGGTGTCTTCGTTCCTCTCCCAGCCCCAGGCACCAGCATGGACTTGGCTCCGTCTACTGGGCCATATGGCGGCGACTATCTCTGTAGTGTGGCGGGCGCGGTTGAGGATGCGCCCTATACAGCAAGCTTTGGCGAGTCTATGGGCTCACTCAGAGGACCTGGAGCGGAGTCTCACAGTCCCCGGGTGGTTGTCTCCTCACCTTCACTGGTGGACCAATGTCGGGAATCTCTCCAAGGGGGTCCCCTTGGAAATCCCGACGCCAGCTCTTACAGTTCAGACCGATGCGTCCCTCACGGGCTGGGGGGGTGTTCTGGGCAGTCTGCCGGCGTCCAGACTCTGGTCCGAAGCCGAAGCCCACCTTCACATCAACGTGTTGGAACTGAGAGCTGTGCGGTTGGTTTTCGAACGCTTCCGAGAGCATGTCCAGGGCCAGGTGGTTCATCTTCAGTTGGACAACCAGACGGCCATGTCGTACATGCTGAAGCAAGGCGGCACGGTGTCCCGAGCACTCCTCCGGGAGACATGGGACTTTCTCCTCTGGTGCGACCAGTGCGATTGTCAGGTACTCCCTGTTTATCTCCCGGGGCTGGAGAACGTGCGAGCAGACGCTCTCTCTCGCCGGATCCTGGCCCCGCACGAGTGGATGCTCGACCGGCAGATATTCGGAGTTATCTCCCAGTTGTACGGGTCGTTCCAGGTGGATCTGTTTGCGTCCGGCGGGATGAATCAGACACCCGTGTTCTGCTCTCGAATACCGGATCCGAGGGCGTTTGGCTGCCGACGCCTTCCTGCTGGATTGGACGGGCAAAGTGCTCTGGGCGTTCCCGCCTTTACCACTCATTCCCCGTGTCCTCTCCCAGCTGTCCACCCAGCCAGCTCGGCTGCTTGTGCTACTGGCACCGCTTTGGCCGTCACAGAGCTGGTTTCCGGTAATTCTCAGGTTTCTGGCTCAGCCTCCTGTTCTATTACCTTTGCGACCGGACATTCTCACTCAGAACATTGCGCCACACCCCAATCCACGGATTCAGTGGGTGGCTTTGCCTCTGTCAGGTCTAGCCTCGAAGCACGCGGAATTCCTGCAGCAGTTGCAGACACAATTCTGGCTTCGAGGCGGGATTCGACAAACGTTCAATATGAGGATAGGTGGTCCCGCTATGCGCGCTGGTGTTCAGATAGGGGGATTGCAGATCCCTTTTCTGCGGATTTAGTCCGAGTATTGGAGTTTTTGCAAGCTCGTTTGGAAGAAGGCCTGGCGGCTTCGACCATTCGTGGCTACTTCATCGCTATTTCCACTTTTCACACCCCTGTCGATGGTGCTCTTCTGGGGCAGCACCCTCTCGTACAGCGCTTTTTAGCTGGCGCGGATCGGGTTCGACCTGCTGTCAGGCGAACCAGCCCACCTTTGGATTTGTCAATTGTGCTAGATTGGCTGTCCGGTCCTACGTTCTCACGTCTATCGGCTATTTCCATTCAGTTGTTAACCTGGAAGGCTGTATTTCTGGTGGCGGTAACATCTGGGCGTAGGGTTGGCGACTTACATGCTATGTCGTCCGACCCGTCGCTGACTGTTCCACACTGATCGTGTCAGTATTGGCCTCCCGGATACTTACCGCCCGAAGGTCGATCACGCTATCCATGTGACAGCTCCTATCGAACTTCCTACTCTTACCCAGCCTTCCACATCGGGGACCTCTCCTACGAGCACTCACCCGTTGGATGTCCGTAAGACTCTCAAGGTCTATCTCAAACGAACACAAGGGATCCGTACGGCTACCCAACTGTTCTGCTGTTACGGTGGCGGGAAGGCTGGGGTGCCGGCGAGCAAGCAGACTTGGTCTCGCTGGCTCGTCTCGGTCATCTGTGCTGCGTATCAGGCTAAGGGCAAGCCTCCCCCTGAGGGGTTGAAGGCTCACTCGGTCAGGGCAGTAGCAACGTCAAAAGCTTTTGCATCGGCACTCCCCATTGAAGAGATCTGCTCTGCCGCTATTTGGAGCCGGCCTAGCACGTTATTCGGCACTATCAGCTCGATACACATTCTCGTAATCGTGCGAGCCTTGGCCGTTCTGTTCTCTCCGGTGGACAGTGTCCTGCCACCCTGACCGAGTGAGTCTTGGTTCATTGGTTTTGTTGACGCTGCTGTTCAATATTGTGTTTTATTGACATGTCCGCTGCTGGGTGTATAACCTCCTTTCGATCCTCTACGGAGACTATGGTCGGTCGTGAGCGTTTTTTTCCCCCTACGGTGCTCTCTAATTGACCACAAGGTGGGTGGGGTTTGTTTACATTTGCACCATGTGCGAATTCTTATGCTAACCTGCGAGGTTGTCTATGAGTACATTTCCTCCCTGTCGGTTACCCTCCCATAATGCCTCTCGCGGAAGCGCAAACCGGGACATGTGACAGGTGAGTGATTATGGCGTCTGTTACATTATTCTTAACGATCGCTATTTGTGTGTGCTTTGACAGAATTCCCTCCTCCCTGGCCTCCGGTCTTTGGGAGTCTGTGTTTATGCATAATATGTACCCCAAGGACGATCTCTATGAAAAAGAATTAACCAAACCTGAAGAGGTTTTCAATTCTTTGAAGAGAGTCGTCCTTGGGGTAGGGCCTCCCGCCTCCCCTCAATTCTGTTCACTGATTTATTCAGCAGAAGGAATGATGACTTTTTATTAAAAAACATTGATACAACTGTCACAGGACATTTTCAGCCCGGAAAATGCATAATATGTACCCGAAGGACGACTCTCTTCAAAGAATTGAAAACCTCTTCAGGTTTGGTTAAGTTTTATGTACTAGTTGTGTGCGTAAAATGTATATGAAAATAAATACTATCTCTACTCAATGGTTGGATTTCAATCGCTTTGTTTTACGTATCGAAAAACACTAAAATGAGGACAAATAAACTCGCCAAAGTGTCTATCTACTCCTATTTGTCTTATTTGTATATTTCATACATCGTTACCAGTGTGTATGTTTACAATACACAAACTGTTACATGATAGCTTGAGTTGTTAAAGCCGAAACCCAGCATATCGACTGGTCAAGGATATAGCCAATAATCAATCTCTATGCAAGCTGTTGAGTGACCAAACGTGCTCTTCAGAAATTTTGCCCATGCCCCATCACCTGTCCTTTCTTTTGTGACAGGTATCTCATGATACGATTGGTCACAGATAACATATGACCAGCCACTATATTGAACAGTTGAGATACTGAACGTTCTATTCGGGAAATTTGATGACGCTCTATCAAAGTGCCAAGCTATGAATGTGCTCTATGTTAGTCACAGACTAGCATAATAGTACTTTCATTAAAATAATTCGTATACACTAGAAATGTATTGGCAAAAACGCTATTTTCGTCGAAGATGATAAAGTATGTAAGTAAATTCTTCTTTACAGTATGTCATTGTCATAGATAATATAAGAGGGAGAATTTGTTTATGTGTGTCTCATCTCTTACATACAAAGAATACATGCAAATGGTGATAAAATATAAATGTACAAGCCGCCAAAGGTCTACAAGAGAAGCTTGCAATAAAATTACATAAAACTTTGCAATACACGATATGTATTCACACCTGATTTCTTTCAACATATATCTTTACGACACAATTAAACAATCAGGACTTGTTAGTACGACTAGACAGTTTCCTGTCATCCCTGAAACCTGCCAGGGAAATCAGGTCTGATTAGCACTAATTAGTCTTGGCACAGCGAGTGGGCAATCAGCGAGGGGTTCCAGGTGTTGAGTATTGAGGTGGCTCTCGGGCTTAATGAGTTAAACAAAGTTCGGCCTAACTACAGTCTCAGTGGTAGGGAGATAGGAAAAAAAGGGACTTTGCTGAGGAGAGATTAGTACAGAAATAAGCAATGCAGTTTTTTTTCTAAGTCCAAAGCGCCTTATTAGAACAGACCATTGCTTTATGCAAATTAGTGTGTGAGGATATTGTATTACAATGGACACTTTTTAAATGTCCATTTTGAATTAAGACTTAGCTTCATTATAAATGATAGCTGACGTAAAAACATAACAACTTTAATATTGAAACTATTAAGGATGTAGCTACCATGGAGTCTCACTATCACTATATTTCACACTGTGTCGTGTGCAAACACAAGCATGGCTCTTGATATGGATACGCTGATTGCTAATGTCTACAAGTATTTTGTGCAGGAGAGGGACAGGGGGAAACCAATCTTTAGATATGACAGGGTATATCATAGACCTAGTGCAGCCCTGGGCCTGCCATATGGGAAGGTGTATATAGTAGTACATAAAAACAAACAGGTAGGAGGGGTCGTCTAAAAAGCAAAACCAGGAGTGAGTGAGTGAGTTTAGTTTTATGCCACACTCAGCAATATTCCAGTTTTCAGGTAGTATACCTCGATGAGACCTGGGTGAACAAGAATCACTCCACGGATTACATGTGGCTACCGCCCCAGCCATTCCATCTAATAAAGGCAAACGCCTCATCGTTCTTCACGCTGGTACACGTGATTCTGGTCTCATTGACGGGTGCAAACTCATCTTCGAGGCCATATCTTCATCTGGTGATTATGACAGGAGATGAACAGTGAGGTGTTCCTTGTGTGGATGGAACATCAGCTCCTACCCCGTCTGGACAATCCTAGCGTCATCGTTATGGATAACGCCAATTATAACAACCTCCATGTACCAGAAACAGTGCCCCCACCATGAGTTACCGTGAGGGTCAAATGTAAGAATTTCTGACTTCGTGCAAAGTGTCTTTCAGACAGTCAGAAACCAAAGTACAACTCATGGAGAAAATCAGACAGTACAGGAAACCTAAAGCCTGCAGATCAGCATGGCCACATTGTCTTATGGACTCCTGTGAGACATTGTGAGCTGAATCCGATTGAGCTGATCTGGGCTAACTGTAAGTGCTTTGTAGCCAGTCACAACACGTCCTTTCAGATGTCCGATGTCAAAAATGTTGTCTGTGCATGTTTTACCAGAGTTACACCAGTACCATAGCAACAGGCAGTGGACCATGTCCCGGACATCCAGGCAGCCTATTGACAGCATCATGGCGTCGATGTTGGTCATACCTCTGACCGATTCCACGTTGCAGTCGGACTCCAGTGGTTCAGAGGATGATGACACCAGAACACTACCGTCCATGTTAGAAAATATAAATGATCTGTTGTATGTTGAGAGGGTATCACAGACGGTGGTTTGGGTCAGGCTGGGGTATAGAGATATCAGCTAAGATAAGATAATCCTTTAGGGGAATTAAACTGGGGAAGTAAACGGCATGTCATAACAATCTACAAATAATTTCCAGTCATGTCGATCTTCAGGTGGTCATGCCACCTATATATTTTGAGACATTCAATACAATGGTTTATTTAAACTTTTCTATGGGTATCATACTCTTTTACATATCTCAACATAAACTTTATGAAAATGTAATTTTTTGAGTAAAATTGATATTTTATACTTATCCTGACTCATGCTCTTTTGCTTGTCTTCTTCTTCTTGCGAACATAGTGGAACACTTGTATCTCCTTAATTGAAGCTCCCTTCAATGTAAAATCACTAATTGGTACTCACCACGAGTTGCCTCCCTTGCCCTTTTGGCGGGAACAGGTGTCGCCACCCTCTGGCCTCATGCTTCACTCTCTCCTGATTTTTCGAGCCCAACACTTGAATTTACAGGAAATCCAAAGTGTTATGTGGGGAGGATGGGAGGAGCTAACCTCATGAGTCAGGATAAGTATAAAATATCAATTTTACTCAAAAATTACATATTTTTTCCTTATCCTGACTCATGCTCTTTGCTTGTAGAATCCTACGGAAGCGGAGGTGGGCAAAACAGAATACTTTGGATTTATAGAATTAGTGATTTATATAGATTTAACTGTAATAACCCCTCACGGGAACTTCATAAAGGCATAGACTTAGGATAATTCCTCTATTATAAGCCATAGGTTATAATGCCATACTGGGGTATTTACATTATGATATACTGAGATATTATAAACAACAATATCAAAGCGACTCTGATAGAAGCTATACCACTGAACATATATACATACTGCTAGAACTCCGTTAGAGTTATAAGCTAGATAATGCATGTAACAATTATGCATATTAATCTCGTAAAGACTACGTGTTAACGTTCGAGGACTGTCAACTGCTGTCTGCGAGGACCAAGGGACCCGAAATGGTGAATGCCTGAGGCGTCCTCGGTGGTGATATCTCTCAGGTAGTGATTAGCAAACACCATGTTAGATTTCCAAAAGCATCCTTCCATAATTGTATTCAAGAACAGTTACCGTGTAAAGGCGAGAGTGGAAGCTAGCCCTGATTTCATGGGGATTTGATGCTGTTGGAGGGTCCAGTCCTGCTGCCTTGTAGGCCTTGAAGTATGACAGTTCTTATCCATATAGATATGGTGAGTGCGAGAGACTTCTGTCTGAGTTGTTGCCGACAAGGGAATGAATAATCGTTTGAAATCTTAGCCTTGTTTTGGAGCGTCGTAAATAGATTTTGAGAGCTCTGACTGGGCATAGAGATAAGTCCAGTGTATCTTGAGATCGAGAATGGAGGATAATGCAGGGATATGAAATAACCTGTCTGGTTGACCTGGTAGTTGATTTTTGGCGATGAAATCCCATCTTAATCCCAGGTGTGCTGTGTTTTGATTGTCATCAAACTGTATCCTCTCATAATCTAGTGCGTGAATTTCCGACATCCTGGCTGCTGTGGCTAGAGATAACAGGAAAAGCGTTTTCTGTGAGAGAAACTCAAAGTTTGTCGATTCCAGCGGTTCATAAGCCTCACTTGTGAGGTGTTGCAACACTATATTCAGATCCCAAGCTGGAAGTGGAACTTCGCTTTTGGTCCTCAATCCGAAAGCCCGTAGTAAGGCCAGTAACTCTGGAGTTCTTGTTAATCTAACACCCGTTCTCATGGTAATGACAGAACTAAAGCTGACAAGATATGTTGACAATGTCGAGCCTTTTAAATGTTTGTTTTGCCGTAAGTAACACAAATAATCTGCCACTTGTGGATGAGTAGCATCTCTTGCTGTAAATCCCTTATTTACTGCGTAATTCTCAAAACTGTGCCACTTGTCGTCGGTACAAGTTCACGTGTAGAATAAGCGTAAGGCAAAGCGTGACGCTTTTGCAGCCCTGGTAGAATACCCTCTCTTGTTTAAACACATTTTAATACAATCCATGCATTGAAGTTGGAATACTTCTGGGCTTCCGTGCACCTGTTTGGTGTGTGGATGTATTAATAGATTTGGCTTAGGGTAGCTCTAGTGTTGGTTGACCGATTTCTTGAATTAGAATGGGAAACCGTTCTGTTCTACCCGACCAGTAGGTAGCGACCAAAGTGAGTTAGAGCTCTGTGTTTGTCTGATTTTCTGTAACACTTGAGGTATTATTGCTGGCGGAAGCGGCGTCGCGTTGAGGCCTTCAGGATATGCTTAAATCCGTTGCCCATGCTTGTGGGTCTGGGACTGGTGACCACGAATGTCGGTAGCTGATTGTTGAAGGCGTGTTGCGAATAGATCTACTAGCGGCTCCTATTTGCTTGATTATCTGTGCAAATATTTCTGTATTGAGCATCCATTCTGTCGGTGGCGGTTGATGTGGCGAGAGTCGTCTGCTAGTACATTCTTGGCTCGGGGAATGTGACATGCTCTGACATGTAGGTTTAGATCGTGTATTAGATCGAACAGTTGAAAGCTTAAAGTCAATAGGTTCAGTGATCTTGTTGAACCTTGTTTGTTCACATAGAAGCGCCACTGTCGAGTTGTCGGTATGAATCATTAAGTCGCATTCTGTAGAATGTTGCTCCAATGAAGTATGGCGTTGATTACAGCTTTCATCTCTAACATGTTTATATGGAGCTTGCTTTCTTGCTGATTCCATAACCCTGATGCCGTCCGGTTGGCGAGATGAGCTCCCCAACCTTGGGCGGCGCGTCTACATATAGATGGGTTTTGAATTCCTGCTCTTCTAAACAAATACCTTCGCAAACATTCGACCTCCTGGTCCACCATAGTAGATGAGGTCTGAGGCGTTTGATGTAGACTGAATGGTTGTAGATTAGTCCGAGATGTGCATTGATGAAGACCTGTAATGAAACGTACGTAACTGTAATCTGCCTGAGACTGTCATGTCTTGGGCTGATGTGAGAGACCAACAGCTCTGCCATTGTCGTGAGTGGTAGCGGAGAGAGAGTAGAACTGTTGGAATGGTCTGTTGGATCTTGAGCCAGCGGTCTTCTGGTCTGACGATCACGGTTGTGATTAAGTGATAAATCGAATGCCTAGGAACTGCAGATCTTGCGATGGTACTAGGTCCGACTTGAGTAAGTTTACTAACCATCCTAGCTGTGTTAGTAGCTTTATGATGTAGTTTAACTGTAGTTTGAGCTGCTGTGGATCTTGATCTACTTGTATCCCGTCGTCGAGGTAGAGAGCACTCGTAGCCTAGGCGATGTAGATAGGTGACAATAGGTTTCGTTATCCTCGTGAATAGCCAGGGGCTGATGATATGCCGAATGGGAGTACTTTCCATTGGTAATGTAGCCGTCTAGTGTAAATCTTAGATATTTCCTGGATTAGGGATGTATCGGGATATGTAGATAAAGCGTCTTGCAGATCTATACTGGCCATGTAATCCATGGGGCGAATCAACTGCGTAACTGAGGAAGGTGTATCATCGCGAAACTTTGGTGGTTTAAGTAGATAATTCCTGTTGAAAAAAGCTCATGTTGTAAATGAGTCTGTATTTCTCCTTGGAGTTTTCTTGGGTACTAGGAAAACTGGGGGTAGAAACCTGGTTCGATGTCTACTTGATCTAGTACTTCTATGGCCTGCTTGGTTATGAGTGATGTAACCGCCTCTCTTAACTTTGGTAGTTGTTGTGCCTGTAAGTCGAACTTGTAAGGGTTGACTGTCAGCGGCGTGGCCTGTAGTGGGATCTGAAATCCGTGTTGAAGAATGTTGGAGACATAAGGGTCTTTTAACATTCCCCAGTTCTCCCAGTGTGGTTGGGCGTCCACCCACTTGTGGCGGTTGTGTACTGGAGCGGCTGGGGTGGAAGACTCCAGTCGTTCGAACCTGTCTTTCAGCGTTTATAGTTGCGGGAACCTCTGGGTGTCCTGCCTCTTCCTGACCCTCCTCTATAGTTGCCATATGGGCGTGAAAAGAATCTTTTCCCTGGCTGGCTATCTTCCTATCCGTGCTTTCTGTAGCCCGAGAACTTAGATCTCCCTGAGTATCTTTGTGAAGTCTGCCTGATGGCGGCTTGCTAGCGTGTCCATCGACTTGATCATAAGGACTTCTCTGGAGTCCTTAGTGACTTCCTTGGAGACTTTGTCTATTCCTCCGTCAAAGATGTTTGGGGATGACCAGGGGCTGTATAGAGTGGAGCTGTAAAGTTCTCACCCCAGCTGCAGGAAGCGAGGAGGCCTTGACGACGAGCTAAGGTCAGTGCTGCTGAGACAGATGTGAGATGATCTGTAAGGAACTGCTGGTCCTTCTTTTGCATCAGTAGGGCCGCGAGTAGATCATCCTATCATCTTCAGAGGTTAAGAGTATTAATGAAATCTGGTGATAAGTGTCTCATTGATGGTTCTAGATCTATTTAGGCCAAAGAACATCGTCTCGTCATGTTTTCTATCTGCACCAGCTTGCGATCGTCAATCTTGTAGTTCTTGTTCTTAACATCGCTGATCAGCTTGTAGTTTTCATCGATGTCTTGTGCCTTCAGGAAGGGGTCCATGTTGTGCGTGGAGAACTTCTTAGCGTGAAAAGTTAGGCAGATGTGGAGTCTGCACTTTAAAGCTTTAATGAAGGCTGTATCTAGATATGTGGCACCGCGGCAATCGGGTCGATCGGAGGTAAGGTGATGGCGTCTGCATCGTCTTCCTTCATCAGGTATGTCTGCTGAGTTGCCACTCTTGGGCGGTGAAGATAAATCTAGGTTGTTTACCATCCAATATCTTATCTCAGCGTCTGAGAAGATGATACCTCCATCATCTTCTGTACCAACATCGGAGATGAGAGGTTGATGCTCTTCTGATGGTGACCTCTGGGCTGCTATCTCTATGTCGGGTGACACTTTCGGGAGACCTGAGTGTAAACTTGTGTGCCGACTTGTGTGATGACCCTGCGAGGTGATGTATGCGTGGAGATCGGCGTGGTGAAGCGGCGTGGAGATCGTCTAGGTGATCTGCGTCTATGGGAAGACCTAGATCTCTGAGGAGAATGTTGGCGGCTTCGTGAAGCTCTTGAATAGTCCCTCGGCGTCCTTCTGGGCGATGGCGATCTGTGTGGCGGCCTTCCGTGCAGCTTCCTCTGCGTCCGGACCTGGGGGCTTGCCTTGACTTCCGTGGCGGTTTCCGTGGCGTCTGGTGGTCTGAGTCTGCATCTGAGGGCGAGGCCGAGGATGATGGCGATCTCTCCCGTCTTCGCGAAGGCCTTAGCGGCGACTGTACATCGTCGTCCTTCGTTGAGGTGGTCTGTGACTTCCTTCTGAAGGCTGCTTCGTCGTGGCTGCTTCGCTGACTGGGGGTGCCTCTGGGGTATCGTCTCGTTGCTTTCGGGCCCTGGGCTGGCTGCTTCCCGACTGTAGTGGCCCTCCATCATGGTCATGATCTGCGCAACAGCTTCGTCTGGGATGGTCTCGCGGCGAAGTAGTCGGTGCCCTCTCTGCGATGACAGCTGCTGACCCCTCAGGAAGTCGTCTGACATCAGTGTAGAGGCATCAGGCTGCATGGCGATCTCTGCTGATGTCACTGTAGCTGTCACCGGTCGCTTCTTGTGGCGTCGTCAGGGATGATGATCGGCTGATCATCGTAGAGGCCCAGTTCGGCGGCTGGAACAATCTCGGCTGAAAGTTCTTGGCGACCGTGGACTTCCCCTTAGATGTCGGCTGCCCTGGGGAGTCCAGAAGTCTGCGTTAGGGAAGGCGTCGTGGCCCTCTTGGACTTTATCTGCGATGGCGGGGCGTCTGGGGAGGCAGGGGCGGCTTCTTAGTGTTGGCGGACTGCATCCCATGCCCATCTTCCGACGGAGTCTCTTGCGAAACACCAGGCGGGAGGGTCTATCGACAGCAGCTGACTGGAAGGGGAATCCGATGTATCGGCCATGTCTAACCCTTGTTTGCGTGACCTATCTGCGGTACGTCTCACGGCCTTAAAGATATTTATGAAAAGCAGAATTGGATAGATTAATGCAGTAACTGCAGCGTGTATCAAGCGCTACAAGTAGCACAACTAGGGCATAATACATCGCGGGTCAGCAGTTGAAAAGCGTAAATTGCAAATGGTACAGATTTTCATCAACGTAAATACTAGCTGAACAATCCGCGAACTCCGCATGAATAAACGGTAGAAAGACATGTAAGATCTTATCAAAACCTATAAGAGATGAAAAACCAAAGGAGAAGGATATACAATGCAGATGTAAAAGCATAAAATATCTTTGAGATGACCCCTTGTGCCTGCAGTTCGCCAAGAAGAAGACAGCAAAAGAGCATGTATTCAATGCCAGCTGAGTTGCCTAATTGCAATCTATAGTCTGATCTATTGTTTTCAGCAGCTATTCGGTTTTATTCTTTTTTTTTTTTGCCCGATTTTAAGAGTAAACAGGCTTTTCTGGATATCCTATTACGCATCCTACAGAACGCCCAGTTGTGGGTTATTTCGAGATATGCTATTTGTAATTGTGTCAATTTTAGGGATAGAGAGTAACAGCCTAAAAACAGTTTTTTTCCCCCTATTTCCAACAGTACTTTAGGAGTCTCATCAGTGCTTAAGCTTGATCATCAGATGGGTGATGAACAGGAGGTGTCAGTGTAAGAGTACTGATATCATAATATTTAAATTCATGTGGAACATATCTTATCCTGACGTCACTTTTGGTTCCGTGGTCTGCAATGAGTAGCATTGGTAGCCTGCTAGATTTTAGATTAACTTCTGCTCTGGAGGAGCTCTCTTGCCTTCAGGATCATCATCCAAAGTCAGAACACCAGGGTGTTCTTTGCCACCTCAGCTCTATTTCTACTAATTCTAGTTGCCAGAAAAAGAATGACTCCATTCTTCTGCTTCTTGGACGTCTTCCAAGGATCGTCTTAGAGCTCACAGCAGAATAGAATGTGCTTTTACTCAGACTCGGGTTGTTACTATGAATTGTGTTTTTTCATCCAGAAAACATATATTGCAAATTATAGCCTAGAAAGATAATGATTTCAAGAAGACATACTCAATAGCTGTTACTTGCGTGAGACTAGGTTCAAATTGTTTGTATTGAAACACAAGAAAATATATAACGACCAGAAAACTATGAAAGGGCAATAGTTGAGCATGTGGTTATTGCATGTGTACAGTGGAGAGGAAGATATGGCTTATTTCCAGCAAAATCCCCATTTCCCAAATATTTTTGTTTGAACAATTTCAATATTTAGTACTTGGTACAAATACTTTATGAAACTTTACCTGAGGTCTTTTAACTTTTTAGGTTGTCAGTGTTTTAACATGAAATTAAAGTTGAGTGAAACTGAATTGTTTTGCCAGTCCAGCACATCTCTATTAAAGAGTTGGGCATATCAGTCATTGAGGTTCCACACCCTGGTCCAAATAACTCTGCATGGGTATTTGCTTGACTGAAAGTTGGCAGCATGTCTACCAGTTGCAGTGAGCCAATATTCTTTAATGATGAATTTCTGAACAGTTTAGTTTTATGCTATTGTTCGCAATGTTCCAGCAATACCACGGTGGGGGACACCAGAAATAAGCTTCACACACTGTACCAATTTGTGAAATCGAACCCGGGTCTTCGGCGTGACAAGAGAACGCTTGCCTGACATGGTATTCAACATAACCAATGAAACATTAACTGTTGCCAGTTCAACTACAAATGTATATAGAGTCAATTTTCATGATATGACATCTCTTTGAAAAATACATTGAATTTTAATTTTTTACACCATTGTACTGACTGACTGAGTTTGGTTTTACGCCGCTTTTAGCAATATTCCAGCAACATCACGGCGGGGGACACCAGAAATGGGCTTCACACATTGTACCCATACACCATTGTAAAGCATGTTATTTTGTCAGAGCATGTCATTTGTTCCAACTTTTTATGCAATGGTAATTGACAAGCCCCAAATGAATAATGGTTAAACAACAGTCGTGATAAGGAATCTTAAGGTTAATGTATTGTCAGATTTTCAAACATTAGTCCACTCCTGTTCACCTAAAAGCTATACTGAAAATAAAAATCTATGCAACCTGAATGTGATTGTGAAACTGACCTGTGAGGCATGCCAATGACAAAACTGTCCACACCCAGGGCACTGGAGGAGTCAATCAGTGTCTTCATAGAAGATATAAGCACCTCGCATCCCTCGAGTCCAAAACGCTTCTCTGATGACCATTTGCGAGCAAGAAATTCCTCAAATCTGTGAACAAACACAACAGATGCACACCAGATACCAACATACAACATAAGCAATTTAAACTGCATGAAGAATTCTGTGTTCAGAAAATAACAATTTGTAAATTGATAAAAATAATCTGGTGTGATTTTTTAAGCAAACACGGTTATCCGTGTATTCATGCATCTTAATAATGAGTGAGTGAGTGAGTGAGTTTGGTTTTACGCAGCTTTTCGCAATATTCCAGCAATATCACGGCGGGGGACACCACAAATGGGCTTCACACATTGTGCCCATGTGGGGAATCGAACCTGGGTCTTCGGCGTGACGAGCAAACACTTTAACCACTAGGCTACCCCACCGCTCCTCTTAATAATGACGGAGTTTACCACAGAGAATGATCTGCTAATGCACTGTGTATCTATCTATCAAAACTGTAATTTGGTAGGACAGGAACGAATCAAGACAGGTATAAGTGAAGTGATGATGTGTCACAGTTAATACCGTGTGGATCTGATGAGCCTGGCCAGGAAAAGCCTTTTCTCTTCATTGCTGAACTGCATGATACGAGGTGTTTCAAACTTCTTGCGAATCCAGTCTGTCTGTTCCAGGTTGTTGATGAACATGAATTCTACACCAATGTGTCGACAGTAGACTTCCTGAAGGAAATATACTAATCATCAATATGGGATAAAATGACACTGGGTTATGATAGTCATGCAAACCACCTTGAGTAGGACTTGAGTAAAACAATTAATTGCTCAGTGAGGTCGATACATCCAAGTGACCTCAAAACCCATTTCTGTACTCATTCCAAGACAATCAGGGGTTATGACAGAAAGTTTTGCCTCTCCAAGGATCATGTTTTGAACCAACAAGTGATCCTTGCAACCCCAACATCCCTTTCTGGCTCAGGGTAGTTTACACATCATCTACCCTGTGAATAATTTTAAGCAAGGTTCTATCCAGAAGATTTCTTTTCTTGTTCCAGTTAACTTTCTTCCAAATTGTTTTTTTCTTTTGATGTTTCAGTTTATTACCTTTTTGTGGCTCTTTGTCATTGGAAATTGTATGAAGTTCCTCCAGTGTTTCAGCAGCAGTATTAAATTATTATTATTGTGAAGCACACAGATTCCACTGCAGCATTTAACCAAAATGTCAGTCTAAGTAAACCTAGGCTCAGTATTATTCGTTACACTGCTTTAATGAGTCTAACAAACCCTAGTAGAAGGTCGCGTCAGCTAGCCTTTTTGCTCAGTAACAGTTTACCAAATCGCGAAAGTTAACATTCGCACATACCGTTTGAACTCTTACCTCAAAAACTCTAATGATTCCGAATGCTATTTTCCACACGATCGCTTCCGAGTGATACACATGGACACAATGAGTAAACAGTCGCTGAAAATAGCGTTTTTGTCAATATTCAAGGATGTCTTGTGGAAATATAAGCTAATAGTAACCATGTCATTAGAAACCCCTAAGCGTATATACTGCAGGTCAAATATCTGTGTTTATGCAGATTTTCGTTTGTTGATAGATCAGTGTCAGCAACCAGGGAAGAGAAAATCCGTTTTGTAAGTCCCACCGAACCCTAACAAGTAGTCGTTGTCTTTTTGGTTAAATCCGTTCGGTTGTCTCGCATTTGATTGGATTTGACGTTAGCTGATGTGACCTTCTACTAGGTTTTGTTAGACTCAGTATAGCAGTGCAACGAATAATACTGAGCCTAAGTTTACTTAAACTGCCAAACTAGTTCACTGCTAAATGGCTGAATAATTACTGATATCAAATTATATGATTTAAAACTTGTATCCGATCTATCTTAATATCCCCAGTATTATCATGCTCAAAATGATCAATATATAGCAGATATATACTCTAATACTGTCTTCAAGCCATAGAAACCAAAGTACTCATTGCAGGTTTCATTGGTAAAAATCATCCGTAAATGAGAATACTAGAAAATTGCAATAACTGACTGGGTTAATGATAAAGTCATCAGAAACATGTACCCTATTTTTAATGCAAAAGTATTATTATTATGATTATTCATATTTTAATCACGAAAACAGTTTCTGCTATTTCAGCAAGTCCATGACCTTTTGTACTTATGACGTCATATATGAGTGAGTGAGTGAGTTTAGTTTTACGCCACACTCAGCAATATTCCAGCTATATGGTGACAGTCTGTAAATAATCGAGTCTGAACTAGACAATTCAGTGATCAACAGCATAAGCATCGATCTGCTCAATTGGGAACCGATGACATGTGTCAACCAAGGCAGTGAGCCTGACCACCCGATCCCGTTAGTCCCCTCTTACGAGAAGCATGGGTTACTGAAGATTCATTCTAACCCAGACCTTCATGGGTGACGTCATATATGATTTAGTTAGGTTGGCCATTATTTGTAAAATCAAGCGACAGTTTTTTTGGTTATTTTTTTAATTGATAAGATGGGATATTGTGTTGCCTGGGGTTGTGCCGCTTCAGTGAACAATCGAAAGAGGCACCACGGACAAGGTCAATAGTTTTGGCAGCAGTTTTTGGTCAACATAACATCTAAAATTGACCGGCTTTAATGCAACTATAATACAAGTTTATTTCATAATATTCCATTTATACTTTATCATCATTACATGTCACAACTTACTGTCAGTCATATTATTTAACATTGATTAAATCAAGTCCAATTGTGATGAAATATATAGATTATCAAAATCACTAAGGTATTTCACATGAGCTTGAAAATGTTTCGCTATAACTGACTGACTGACTGACTGACTGACTGACTGAGTTTGGTTTTACGCCGATAAATGCTTTAAGCTATAACATTTGTTCTGGTTTGGATCCCTAAATACTGCAGTCTACCCGATAAACCCCACCATTATCTATAAATACAATGGCAAAAGATGAAGTACCTGTTACATACATTGTTTTCCATTTTGTCGAATTAAGTGTGCAGGCATCAAAGTCACTATTTGTCAGTAGTGTGTGCAGAGAAAGTTGTTCTGTATTCTCATTGGCTGAAATGTTGTCATTCTAAGGTTATGACCGAGTACCATAACTATTTTCATAACCAAACACTAGAGAAATATACATTGTCCTGACTAGTATTTTATAACTCACTGTTTTGGGGCAATAACATATCTGTGTCGCTTATATTATCTCTGCTCGACAAGGCTGGAATCTTGTATTGAGAGAAGATAATTTATCAATGAAAACGAGAATCCTATTGTTTTTCAACAAAATAAATCCTTGCAACAGTGTAATTTTTGTAGCAGACACTATCTACTTTCCCCATCTGAAGCATTATTATTTTATAAAACATTTTCTGGGACAATCAGACTTCCTGCAGTCACCTGTTTAACACAAAATGAACTGCAATTACATTTCAAACAAGAAGACAAAGTCATCAGTATCCCACGCAATGGTAAAATACTCTTCATGAATATGTCAACTAGTTACGGCTATGTCAAATGTAAACAAAACAACATGGATACTGGAAATATAGCGGTAGTGTCGATTTAATGTAATGAATAAATGTTTTAAAAAACCAACCCTAACTTTATACTTAAAATGTTTATGTATTCAGACTTGTTTTTGTCACTATGTGGCAGAAATAATGCCGATGCGACGTAAAACTCAACTCAATCCAACTCATTAGGTCATATAAAGTTCTGCTCTGGAAAAGGGCACTACGAAGAATTTCAGTAGTCAAACTTCTTGCCATGGAAATGCAAAAGATATTTTATTCAGATACCCAAAACTAACAAAAGGCACCGGTTCACCACCAGACCAATCTATATGCCAAGTTTGGTGAAGATTTTATTGAATGGTTTTAGAGTTCTGATCAGGAAAAGACAAATTTGTCCAGACAAACGAACGCATGGACGGATGGAGTCCAAAATAAGTTCCAAGTTCCATGACTTTCATGTCTCAAAACTGCTTAAATAAGTTTTCCTTCACTAACAGTAATGATTGGCGTTATTCTGGTGAAATTCTAACCATCAGTTCTTGGAAATGCTTCTTTAGTAAATATATGGTATGTAGCCTAGAAGTGAAGACCACCATTGTGCATCCTTTCCTGGGGTCAGTGAAGCACCAGTGCAGCATACCAAGGGAACCAGGCTCAACGCTAAGAATAAAGCTTTAGCTGCTCTGGCAGAATATCCACATTTGGTGAAGCTGTTTATGATATTCCATACATCAAGCTAAAAGAGTTCCGGTCCAGGATGAAAATGAAATGAGGATGCATAATTATATTTGGCCAGTTCGGAAATCTTAGACATGGATTTCCAGTTGTTGATATCCGGACTACAAACCAGAAAGCTCGATCAAAATCAGTCACAGGTTCCTCGTTTGCGAAATCTTATGTAAGATTCTCATGATCAGAGTTGGTGGAGTGAATGCATATGCATGAAGACCTTCCCAAGATATTCCTAGCACACCATGGTCCAAGCCAGTGTGTCTGGAACTGGAAATACAAAAGTTGCCATCTGTTTGTTGAATCATGGTGCAAACAGGTCTATTAGTGGACAACCTTGCTCTTGTATTACAAATTGGAATGCTTCCCAATGGAGCATCTGACTGTTGATGATGGCTTGAAATGCGTGGACAGTGCATCAGCAAGCACATTTGTATCTCCGGGAATTTATCTTGCTTTTATTCTTAAGTTGTTCTAATACCTGTGTGTATGTGATCTTTGGAAGATTTAGTGGGTGAAAGTAATCGATGTCAACTCATGTAATATGTCCCTGATGTCAACAAAGCCAGCCCCTATCTTTGTTCTCATGGTCACACACTTCACAGGATGCCCTCTTCGAGGCAGGCTGCAGAGGTATTAATGGCAGATGTTGAAATTGCATGGAATTCTCTATTGATAACAGGAATGTCTCAGAGAAATCAACATAATGTTGATTTGTTTATTGTTTCTAGGCCTGAAAGGTCATTGTCTCACTTGTTTGATGGTATCTGTACCTTTTGATTTACCAAACATTCAGGGCAACTTGGGATACTGACATCCCTGCCTCCACCCACAATTTGCTAGTTTGCCTGAAACCTTTATCACTCAGAATCTGTATTAAGGTTGCAAAAAATACCTGAACTCAATTGCAAGAAAGTGGATTGCTGACAAATTCCATTAAAAATATTTTATGTAATTACATGACATTGCAAGCATGATATGTATAATGTAATAAATGCACTGTTGAGAGGCATTTAGAAGTTGGAGCAGTAAGGACTAAAAAAGGAGGGATAACACTAATGGATGAACAACTTCTTTATTGCAGTGAGAGCAACGTTTCAGTGAAGGCTCTAACACATCAAGCAAGTGATGTCACCGAAACGTCGCTCTCACTGCAATAAAGAAGTGGTTCATCCATGTATTGTTATCCTTCCTTAAATGCATTGTTAATAGTGTTCTTCATCATACTCTAAAATTGTTGCATCAATCATGTCAGTTGTGTGACAAATGCATGTATTGTACTCATATCCATCCCAGATGCCACACTGAATGGTTGCTGTTTGACAATCAGTTTCTCAACAATATGATTTTATAATCAGGCAATGACATATGATCATCAGGGGCTGTGGCAAGGGGAAAGAAATACTGGCAACAGACAACACACAGTTTAGTTTGAGGCTTACTAAGCTCGAGACACAGGAAACCCTCAGAATTATGTTGTCAACCAAACCAATACTGACCTCCAGTCTCCTGATAATTTCTCGGAGTGGGAGAGCAGCCTCATTGCCTCCTATGTAAGTGGTGGCTGGTAGACGAAAGACTCGATCCAAATCCTGCTCCTCTGTGCATATACAGGGTTAATGGCATTAGTTTCACCAATAACAATAAACATTCAGTAAGCTTATGGAAAATGACTGTAGAACACCAAATGAACTCCCAAATGCAATAATGAAAAAGACAAAATGAAAATGTTTTCTTTGAAAATGAAGTAGAACATATTCTCTGACAAATTTCACACACATATTCTGTACTCTGCTTGGACTGTTGTTCAAAAACAGTGCCTCAAAGACAGTGTTAAAGTGAGTAACATTTCCTGACTCAATTATTCATAATGGATCACTTTAGTTGTTATTTGTCAATAGTTTTCTTGCAAATATCACTGTCTAAAGTACAGGAAAAAAGCAAAACGTGACTTTGTGTTAATAAATTGGCATGTAGGAGCTCATATGCAGAAAAGCATATTAAGAACGACTTTAAGAGATCAAGTTAATTAAATCTATTATCTTTATAGAACTGACATATTGATTAATGTTCTTTCCTCCAAAAGGAAATTTATTTAAAAAAACATCAAGGCTAAAATCAGTTCTATTTTGATATCTTGTCACATATCTAATGTGTCTCCAATAATAGTTTGCACATGAAACACTCTTCAGACGAAAATAGCAAATCTTGGTTAGTCATGCAAACATATGCTACATCCCAAAGTAAGCATGTAAATAAGCATGATCACAAAATACTAACATTTCCGAATGTAAGGCAAGAAAAAAGGTTTACAGATTCATAATAGAAACAGCACCATGGAAATGCAGCTCACCTGGATATGGAATCAAAAGTTTAAAACGTCAACAGTACAAAAATTAAACTCACCACAGTCAATGAACAGAAGTTGCATTGATATTCATACATTTTCTGCATAAATACTATAACACTAAAATGTAGCATACTGAAAAGATCAGTAGAGGAGAAACACCCATGCCAATCTTAGTATATTATGCCAACATAACCTTTTGCTTAAGGCTGGGACGGGTCCAAATTATCTACCTGGGTACCCCACCCCCTATTACCCTACCCTACCCAGATACCCGTTATGTTAATTCCTGACATCAAATTTGTAAGAAATGGCAATATATTCTTCAGCTCGGATGCTAAAATTTCAAGTTTTTCCATATCATAACCATGTAATATATTCAAAAGAAGTGACTGTAAATTATGTTTAAATCTTCAAAGACACTACAGCCTTTTAATCATGAAAGAATAATATATATATATTACATTGTTTAATCTATTAGTCACATGATCATAATGGGAATGGTATTGAGACGGGTACCTGGGTCCAACTCATTGCCCACCCATCGGGTATCCGGGTTACCCGTCCCAGCCCTACTTTTGTTATAGTGAGGGACTTGTAAAACACTTCCATTGATAGAAAAATATCCAATCAAAGTTTTCAGCAGCACCAAAGTACCATGCATCAGACATTTTAAAAAATATTCATTAAAATAACACAATATTGGAATATATTTTCCTGCATAAAATGATAGTATCAGAGATAATTCTTAAATCACTGCACCAAAATGGGAATGTTTTTACAGAATCACCAGGAGATTTGAAGGAAGTGTGTGCACAGCTAATTTCTGTTTACGGCTTATCGTGTGAACTAATATACACAATAATCTTGATCTCTGCATATAGAATAATGCCTTGCAGATAAGGAGATAGAATCATCGACACTGTGCCCATTTTATCTCACAAAACATTGTTGTTTAGTTTTTCCTTCTATGGCAGTTTGAACATAATTACAAGATTTACAGTTTCTTTCTAATATGAAGTTATCGATAATTTATTGATTTTTACTGAAGCTTGGTGTAAAAAAATTACGCCCCAAAACCACATTGATCAAATGCCATTGATATCTGTCCATGTTCTGAAAGCAAGTTTTGATGATGTGCAATGGGCAATTGTATAGGCCCAAATGGTCTTTAACCATATGACCAAAAACAACAACAAATAAATAAAGCTATTGTGAACAAAAGTAACATTCAGCATACATATTGAAACAACTGAACTCTTCACTGAACAATTCTGGGTGATGACGCAGCCTACAATTTGGAAACAAATGATTAAGTAAAAATTACGTGATCATGCAAGATTGCACACAAAACATGCTAAATAAAGACTTTTCTTTCAAATTGATATTGCCAACGTTCATACAGACATGAAAAAACAAATTTAAAGCTGTCGACTGTCTTTTTCAAGGTTTGCTTAGTTGTATTCGCAAATAGTCTGTCAATATTTATTAAGATGCAGTATACTATACCAGTTGTTGGGCCTAATAAGTAGTATGAATCTGGAAGGATCTGAAAGTTTTCAAACTTGTATGAACCTTGACTAATCAAAACGATTTTCACAAGTCTTCCTTCTGTGTACATTTCTACACTAAACATACAAAACAGACAATAACAGACCACACTTAAACAGAATTAATGTGTGAAGCTGCAAAGAATGCCTACAACTAAATTGTCCCTTGGCTCATCACAATATCTCTAACATACAGTATATCAGGTGGTCAGGCTCACAAGTCATTGTATCGTGATTGAGTAGATCAATGATCATGTTGTTGATCACTGGATTGTCTGGTCAAGACTCAATTATTCACAGGCTGCTGCCATATAGCTGGAATATTGATGAGTGCGGTGTTAAACAACAAACAATCTACCATACAGATGTTGAACATACTGTGTCCGGAATTAAGACAAAAGAGGCAAGAGGTTATTGCCAGAACCTTAACATTGAATACTAAAGTACTGTCGGAAATAGAAAAAACCTGTTTTTAGGCTGTTACTCTGTATCCCTAAAATTTACACAACTGCAAATAGCATATGTCGAAATAACCCACTTCAGCCTAACTTGGCATTCAGTGGGATGCATAATAGGATATCTGGAAAAGCATGTTTACTCGTAAAATCGGGCAAAACTTAGAAAAAATATGAATAGTTGCTGAAAACAATAGATCAGACTATAGATGGCAATAAGGTCGCTCAGCCAGGTATGACGACAGACCGTCGACTCACCTAGCATGAAATGCATGTGTTGCCTTACAGGCACAAGGGGTCATATCAAAGATATTTTGTGCTTTTTCATGTGTGCTGACTATGTCTCATCTATTGATTAACATCTTACGTGTCTTCCTTTCATAAAGTTTATGTTGAGATATGTAAAAGAGTATGATACCTGATAACCATAGAAACGCATCGTATTACGTGTCTCAAAATATATAGGTGGTATGACCACCCAATCGCGAAGATCGACAGGACTGGATATTATTTGTAAATTGTTATGACATGCCGTGTACTTCCCCAGTATAATTGCCCTAAAGGATTATCTTATCTTAGCTGATATCTCTATCCCCCAGCCCGACCCCAACGATCGTCTGCGACACCCCTCCAGGTTTTGCTTTTGAGACGAACCCTCCTATCTGTTTCTTTTCACAGTGACAATGAGACTCCATGATAGCTACATCCTTAATAGTTTCAGCATGAAAGTTATTATTTTTTACGCCAGCTATCGTTTATAATGAAGCTACGTCTAATTTCAAAATGGACATTGAAAAAGTGTCCTTTGTAATACAATATCCTCACACACTAATTTGCATAAAGCCATGGTCTGTTCCAATTAAATCGTTTTGGACTTAAAAAACCTGCATTGCTCATTTCTGCACTAATCTCTCTTCAGTAAAGCCCTTTTTCTACGTTTCCTATGTCCCTACCACCGAGACACATATATTTCACACTTGCACATATCAACTACATAAATTGTAGAGATAAATGAGAAAATACAGTTTTTTTTCTATTTCCGACAGTACTTTAGTATTTGAGTGGTGGGGTCTCTAATTCAATAATAATTTTATAATGTAGTATTTGAGTGGTGGGGTCTCTTATTCAAATACAACAGCAGAATGTCAATTCAAAAGTTGACAAAATCAGGAATATGTCTCCATCAAAATTCATGTGTAGTGGTTAACCAGGGAAAGAGAGTGTCTGTGCAGACAGAGGAATTGTTAAAGTAGCATGCTTAAGACAGAATGAAGCTGATCAGGAAAAACTAGTAAAAAAACACACACGACCTCAGGGTACACCTCAGGGTATTCCTACAAAATGCATATGCAAACAAAACCACTGCAAAACATGCAACAACTTGTTCCTATATTCCCCTCATCCCCAAAAGACATTAAAGTGAAACTTGGTGTGTATGTTACAATGACTGGAACACAAGATGTGGAATGACAGAACAAAATGGAGCTTTTTGTGTACCGTGCTGTCTGGGCAATTTGATGGGCAACATGGGGCTTACCAAACTTGTAATGGCTCACAAGGAGATCAGGTGGAGAATTGGCATTCAGGTCCACTTGGTTGATCTTCAAGGGGTCTAAATCTGCTATATGATGTCCACGAATCTAGCAATGACCAAATACAGACAAAAGAGGGGTTAAAGACAACTTGGTCAGAGAAGGAGACCAACCTTTTCCCAGAATTGGAGAACAAAAGTGAGGATCTGAAAAAATATGTACAAAGGTCCCACCAACATGAACATGGACTAACTTCATCGCCCAGCATGATTGGTGATAATGAAACATAACTACCATATTACCTGGCATTACATGTTCAAGTGCTTCCATAGCATCCCACTACTTATTCTTGTATTTACACCGTTGATGTACTATGTAACAAGCCTTGAAAACAAGGACAAACAACATCTGATTTTCCAAGAATAGAGAAAAGATGCACGGTTTGGGTGTGTATCAAAATCTGCAAACAAATGAATATTAGCAGGTCCTTGATTCATCTACAGGTCCATGTCGACTGATTCACCATCTGCAGATCAAGGAATATCACATATAATAGTCAATGTTGAAACACAGAACTAATCCTGTGAACTAAAGGGTAAACATTCAACAGAACATAAGCAAACTCAACTAAATAAACTACAATAACCCCATCATACCTACCCAAACCGTAATTATTGGGTAAGAGTTCGCTAGGGACCTCAGAATCTAGATCCACGTCAGATATACCAAGGGGGTCCAGAGTTGCCACATTGTGACCACGGATCTGCAGTGCCCATAAAATATCACACATTAATATTCCAAAATATTTTGGTATGCAACTATTGATCTGTTTTTTAAAGAGTATCTCTCCAATATG
This sequence comes from Haliotis rubra, assembly GCF_003918875.1. Taxonomy (NCBI): domain Eukaryota; kingdom Metazoa; phylum Mollusca; class Gastropoda; order Lepetellida; family Haliotidae; genus Haliotis; species Haliotis rubra. The sequence continues at coordinate 900,990 of NW_025766137.1, forward strand.
CAAATCAAGTTCATAAGAAACAGATGCAGTACATGTACCACATACTTAAAATGTTAAAATTAAGAGAAGGGAAAAACGTCAAAATAAAGAGAACATTCTTAACGGGGCACTGATCCAGAGTGATTAATGTTTCGCACCAACAATCTAATTTCCTCAACTTAAACAATGGGACAATAAGAACGGTGGATGCCTATAAGATGCCGTTATTTGAAAATATCCCCAGTAGTTCTTGTCTAATTGTAAAATAATATCCCAGCAGTGTAGTTTTTTTCAGATTTTCTGATAAGTCGATGGTATTATGACTAATCCAATTTGATCTAATTTCTGTTTTTTCTACCTCGATATTTAATCATGTCAATTAACAATGTGATCTCAATTGACCTTTGATATTAAAAGCACACATTTGATTTATTTAACAAATATGGTATTCAAGTCAAATTTATTGTTATGACAAAATGGTACATATGCTATTAATTGAAAGTAGATCAGTATGACATCATGTACTGAAATAATATAACAACTCCATGTATGAGACCTGTTCATACCAGCAGAATTAGGCATAGATGTGAAAATGGTTGGAACACCACCGTCACTGTAACTTTGACTTCACACATATATTATAACTTTTTGTAATTTCAGCCTTATCCTGAAGAAGACACGTACTAGTTTATTCTTCCTGAAATAGGTAGGGCATGGTGGGTTTGCCTTGTAGTCCACATTTGCTTGTCCCAATAAAGACCTAGGTTTGATTCTCAACATGGGTACAGTGTGCGAGTGCCTATTTCTGGTGTCCCCTGCCATGATATTGTTGGAATATTGCTAAAAGCAGTATAAATCACACTTGCTCAATCCTGAAATATATTTCCTTTGGGGCAATGACCACGAAAATGACATTTTCCCTTGACATGATGTGTATTCAAGTAACATGCAAAAGACATTTTTATCAACATGGTGCAATGGCACTGTAGCTCCCAAGGTTAACTGTTCAATATATTAAAACAGCTACTTTGTGGTCGGCATTACATTTCAAATATGTTGTCCACAGATGCTGAAGCAATACACTCAATTTCCACAATGTTTCCAAATCTGCAAGAATGAATATAGTTTTGAAGAGCATTGCTGCAATTCACAGCAGTTATATTAAGGTAATACAAAGTTTAAGCATAATAATATACACATTCTGACAAGACTCTTTTCTAATGCTGTAATCCCCGCTTCACACAGAGTACACTTACATCCTCATGATTTGAAAAAATTACACTAGAAGAAATACAGGCCAAAGTTCAGCCTCATCAGTTGTTCTTGAGTCTGACCATTCAAAAATACATTTTGAGAGAATTGATGAGAATGACATTACATTTGGAGCAGAGTGACTTCTTTTTCAATATGACAGCCTTGATGGCCATATTCAGACTTCTTTTACAATTTCAAGTCTCTTCCTTCATGTAAAAGTCCAGGAGATATTTAGTAGTGAAAGATAAATTCATTGAGAGAATTAAAGAGCCTGGTCAAACGGTCAAAACTTAAACTACTGTAAACAATGGAGCATAATGTTATTCCCACTACTAAGTACACATGTACCAAATTTCATGACAATTAAACAATAATGTCTGAAAACAGACTGTAAATGGGCATTTCAAACTACATGACTCCCAAACATTGAAAATGACTCCCAAATATAAATATTGTGTGTCACTATTACTCCCATTTTTCAAAGTCTGTAAAACCCTGTACCTGTTGTGGCAGCATTTGCAAATCAATTTGACATTTCTTGCACAAATACATGAGTCATCACTGGTTGAAACTATCATTAAAACATTCATCTTCACTGGCCCACTGAGATGATCTAGAGAGCAAATGACAAATGGATTCCGTCATAATCTCTGTATAATCATTACTTGTCTCTGCAGTGTTGACCTTCTTTAATGAAAATTATCTTGAAGCAATAAGTGTCAACAATTAAAACCCATATCATTTTGTTATGGCAGTTAACATCACATTAACTATACATGTCCACATGAATCTTTGCATCATTTGATCATTACTTTGAAATCATTATGATTGCTTTATACACAAGTTTTATGTGACTTTATATCAACTCACTTATTTTGAACCATGCAGCAAGAAAGAAATAGTCAAGAGTCCATGAAAACTGAAAGCCTTGTCAAAACTAGCCATGGAAACTAACCTGATATGAGCGAATAATAGACTGAACAGACAAATGATCCTCTATGGTCTTCTCATCAACTGGTGCACCTTGGGCTACAGCATGCGTGGGAATTGGAGCGACAGTCAAACTGGCAGACGACAGTGATGGTGGACGGACATAAGCTTGACCAGGAGGGGCTCCACGTGCCGTTTGACGAAAGAAAGAATCCCAAGACTGAAAAAGAGGAAAACTTTACTCAAAATCATACAATGGTTGACTAAAGAAATGGGTCAAAACATAGCAATAACACATGTGGACTAGTCATTTCATGAAATATACAAAGGTAGTGTTGGCATATATATTGGTTACAACATAATACTACATTGTCAATATTTTGTCCATAAACATGATAAAGATATTCTATGTCTGAGTACCTGTCATTATCATGTCTATCAATATTATGCAATCCCATAATGGAATATTCAGGTCATGCATCATAACTATCGTTGGTGTAAATTACTGTAATGTGAAGTGTCAACATGAAGAAATAACAGCATACTGTTAACTAATGGGATGCAGCACACAAACGGAGGCAGCAGTACTGCAAATAGGTGCCACTTCTGAATTTTTGCAAATGGTTATATCTGATTAAATTGACTGAATGTGTTGTGAGTCAGCATACAAACTATGCAGAAAATATGGTTCTGCTTCAGTCAAGGTCGAAAATGCATGTGGAAAGTTATGTACATTTGGTGTTTCTTAGTGCCTATAATTATTGTGATGTTTTAAGTTTCAAAGTAGATTCTTTCATGAAAAAGTATGGGCACAATTATTTTCACAGAGGCACACCTAAATTATCTGTTGGGTCTCCTTTGAAAAAAATTAATTTCTATCCCTAATATTAAACACTGTGTTCACATTTCAGTCCATGACTAATGTTTAAAGAATTATTACCTTAATAACAGCTTAACTAAGGACATAGAAAAACATAGCATGAGGTTTCTCAGGTCATTCAGAATCATTCACCATATTCAATCTTCATTAAACAAGGGTTAAAGGGTTAAGTTAGGTCACTAAGACCTTGCATTGAAATTAGTGGGTTTCTGATGATCGAAAATAATCGAAAATAATCGAAAGAAGGAATAAAAATAATTATCGATTGTAAAAAACATATTTCAATTAATCAGAATTTTGTTGTTTTCGTAAAACACACTTGGATGAAGTAAACTAACCATTAAATTTGATGAATATTCACAAACAAACATGCGCTCAACAGCGTAGAGCTATGCACTTTGTATTCACAGACTCAGGCTACTCATGAATGATGGTATATATATTTAATGATATAGAATAAAATAATCAAGTAATGAAAAGATGACAGCAAGCATTGTAAAAGCTTAACCACTTTTATTGTTTAATTAAAAGTCTAGTGTCCTTGTATGAATGCATTTCATTGCATGACAGTAGTAGTTATAAAACAATTATTGTCACTAAGGTGACATAATCCCCCGACGCAAATTATCAAATCAAACTTATAAAGTAATGAAAGTTTAAGATGAAGTTAAATGTCAACAAAAACATGACCAGTCAACCTCTCTTGATATCTTGCTGTTTAGTTGTTCAAACACACACATATTTTCAAGACTGACTTTGACCTTGACATGAATGTCATAGTGTATGAAATATGCAAAACTAATACCAAAGAAATTGCTTATTGAAAAAAATTCAAGGGAGGTCTTGAAAGTCTACGGAGAAAATCCAGTGAACCGTTCTTAAAATATCTTGCTGACAATTCAGGTTAACATACCGAAATCTTCAAAGTGTTGTCGTGACCCTAAAAATTATGTGAAGGTCACCAAAATTGACTTGGCCCTGGGCCTTCCCTAGATGAAGCTTGGTGACAAATATGAAGAAAATCCACTGAATATGTTTTGCGATATCTTGATGACTATCTTAACATGCGATTTAACATGCTGAAATCTTCAAAGTGTCTCTGTGACCTTGAAAATTAAGTGAAGGTCACCAAAATCGACTGGGCCCTGCGCCTTCCCTGGATGAAGCTTTGTGTCAAATAAGAAGAAACTCCAGTGAATGGCTCTTGAGGTATCGCACTGACAAGCATAACATGTAGGTTAATATGCTGAAATCTTCAAAGTGTCTCTGCGACCTTGAAAATTAAGTGAAGGTCACCAAAATTGAATGGGCCCTGCTTGGTGTTAAATATGAAGAAAATCCAGTGAACGGGTCTTGAAGTAGCATAACATGCAGGTTTACATGCTGAAATTTTCAAAGTGTTGCCATGACCTTGAAAATTATGTGAAGGTAATCAAAATTGACTGGGCCCTGCGCCTTCCCTAGATAAAGCTTGGTATTAAATATGAACAAAGTCCAGTGAAGGGTTCTTGAGATAGCTTAACATGCAGGTTTACATGCTGAAATATTCAAAGTGTCGCCATGACCTTGAAAATTATGTGAAGGTCACCAAAATCGACTGGGCCCTGCACCTTCCCTAGATAAAGCTTGGTATTAATTATGAAGAAAATCCAGATAATGGTTCTTGAGATAGCTTAACGTGCAGGTAAAACGTTAAAGTCCCCTTGTGACCTTGAAATGAAACCTGACTGGCACCTTCCTTTTACTGTGATGAACCTAGGTACCAAATATGAAAAGAATCCAGTCAACGGTTCTTAAGATAGTACGGACGGATGGACGGAGCCTAATACTATATCCCCCGCTTCGCGCTAAATGCGCGGGGGGGGATAAAAAACATTAATTAGACAAAAACCTGGGGGAAACCCCTTAAAATTGGTGATTACATTAAAAATGTATATACATGTATTTCAATTATAATCGATAACCGTTCGCCATAAGTCCTCGGATAATCGATAGTGTATTGGTTTCCGATTCCCAACACTAATTGAAATATATATATGTGGATGTGTCTGCCAAAGAATACCCAGTCTGAACTATCCTCAGCAAAGAAATTCCATTTGGTTTACAGGGAAAAACAGAGGTGAAAATTATATGAATGAATCACTGACATAAAAAGTATGTCAAAATATTGTTCCAAATCAAAGCAACAAACATGTATATAAAATAAATTTATAAACATCTAAAAGGTATTACGGTACTGATACCTTGGCAATATCATACTTTTCCACAAGGCATGCTATAAATAAGAAGATAAATTGATGCTTAAATGTGAGACAGCTACACGATAAATTGCTAAAAACAATGAAGAATGAGGAGTGGATTATTTCATACCCTCGCAACCTGACGTGGTAAACTGGACGAAGCTCCTTGAAGCAGGTATTGTCTCCATTAGTACTGTAGCATCCAGTTGATGACGGTTAGAAATGTTCAATGTATATATGCTTCAATTTAGGTGAGGTGAAATGGGGTTTAACGTCCTACTTAAGAATATTTCACTCATATGACGACGTGCATGTGTGTGTATGTGTGGCTGCTTGTACTAGCCCAGGCTAAAGCTGGTTTTATAGTGCTAGCCCACTGAGATACCATGCCACAGTGAAGCATGAATACCCCACTCAGACACATTAGACTGCCCAGTGCTTGTTGTATTATTGCTGAGCGCCATGCAGGGATCATCAAGTACCATATTTTAACGTCTTTTGGTATGACGCAGCAAGGGATCAAACCTGCGACCTTCCGCACTCTGGGCGGATGCTCTAACCACTACATCACAGAGGCGGTGCATCAAATTGAGCACCACTTGAATCTGAGGGCAATAGACCGATCAAATCCCAGCCAATAATCCTTGCATGCTAGCTCTCATCTTCACTTTGGACGTCAGGTGGGGAGGGAACAACCATTGCTAATCACTATGGGAACAGGTCAAAAGGGCCAAAGGACAAAAAGGCCAAAATGGAAAGAGTCAAAAGGGCCAAAGGAAAGTAAAAAAGGGCATAGACTTAGGTCAAAAGGGCCAAACTTTAAAAAAATGGTAAGATAAGAAGAAATTCATTACATGCTGTTGCAGTTGTTCACATCGTAAACAAATATTATCAGAGTTTCTCAGTGTTATTATTTAACACATCTCAAGAGTGGTTAAGTATTTATAGTCAACCATACAACTGTTTGTGTAATGATTACAATACTAGAGGTTTAAACAGTGTGTGAGTGACAATTACACTAGTCAGTAACATAAACAAGATTAAAGGTCACATGAAACCAAAAAATCAAACATAATTAAAACACAATTATCACTTATTCATGACATATAATATACATTGCTGGTTATGAAAAAACATATAAACAAAATTATCAGTGTACAATCGCAAATCAAAAGTGCAATATTGTGTACTTGGGTTTACTTCCCACTACACACCAGACAGAGCGGGTGGGTGTGCACTCAAGTGTAACGGCTGGTTCATTTGCAGATGCCCTCACGGCTCATTGTGTGTGTGTATATATAGAGATGTTGGGTTTTGTAAATACATGCTCATTTTTTGTGTATAACATTTTACAATCAACAGACATCATAACATGTCATGTGTTCAAGTATCACACCTGCCTGTCTGTGTAATTACATAATGTGACAGAGACCGAACTCGGGCCATAAATCAATGCATTTTGTTTATGGTGTATAGCCTGATTGGTGTTAAGTTCAAATTGCATGTGGTCAGTGATAGCAGCTGTGTATTGAATATTGTCATTAGCAGACAGGCAGGCAGACACACAGGTGTCAATAAAACAAGACATTGAGTTTTGTCTGTGACAACGACATATCTATATCTATAAATAATGACATTGCTTTCAAGTATCGAACTGAGAAAGTGAACGTGTGGTGAAATAGACAAATGAAATTATATAAACAGTTAATTTACTGTCATTACATATAAAATGCTCGCGCCTGTGAGATATCAACAAAACATTAGAAAAATAGCTCACACCAAAGCCTTCCTTAGGTATTCACCGGACAACCTGCTTCCAAGCTGCGCGAACCTATTTCACTGCGCACGTGCTATGAGCGCAGCCCAGCTGTTGAAACCAGTTTTCCCCCCAAAAGTCAGGGGAAAATTAGTGAAACGTTTGAACTCCGATTTCGCGCAGGTTTTTTCATCGCGTTATTTTTCAACTTTATAAGTTGAATTTGCTTTTTTGACGATTTGTTTCGGTAAGTCCATACCGAAAGGTATCAAAATCTGCAAAGTTGTGTTTTACGTTGCATGTGACATTTAACAGTAGTGGTCAATTGTTTATGTTGAGTATAGTCAACCATACAACTGTTTGTGTAATGATTACAATACTAGAGGTTTAAATAGTGAGTGAGTGACAATTACACTAGTCAATAACATAAACAAGATTAACAGTAGTGGTCAATTGTTTATGTTGAGTATAGTCAACCATACAACTGTTTGTGTAATGATTACAATACTAGAGGTTTAAACAGTGAGTGAGTGACAATTACACTAGTCAGTAACATAGACAAGATTCCAAATTCACATTCCAAATTAAGCAATGCATTTCTAATAGCTTTAAGCATATAGATAGTTAATATTAATATTTTCATGAAAATTTTATGTGAAATGAGTGTTTCATGTTACACTATAAGTCGTTGGAATTAGTCAGTGCTGTCATTGTTAAAAGAAGTTATATTTCTTTGAGCATATCTGGCTGGATACTATTATTATCTGTAAATATAAAAACAGAATTAAACCAAGTTTCCAGTCGTCCACAGAGAAGTCATCAGTGTCCAGACGAATGACAACTGGATGAACTGTTTGCTCCTTCAAGCCATCTTTGAGCCAGTACTCTTTCTCCACCTTCTTGACATGTTCAACACATGCATGCCAGCGTGTAATGTCAATGTCACATATAGCAGTGTTGACAATGTGCTTGCCATCATTTAACTTGAATGATTGATTTTTCCGGGCCACTGTACTTTTAAGGTCTCCCCAGATAAGTTCGACTGGGTTGAGATCACAGTGGTACGGTTGTAATCTCAAGACCTTATGGCCCTGTTGGCGTAGCATGTTGTCAATGTTATATGTGGGTGGCGGTTTGTTAGGTTTAATCAAAGAGTACAACTGTGGTTTAGTGGCCTTAATTGAAACTTGTATGTTGTTATTTGTTAGCCATTGCTGCATATCTGACTTCTTTGTATTGGAAGTTGGGCACCTATTGTTTGGATCTCGAACACTGTGATAGGGAGCATTGTCCATGACAAGAAGACTTTTGTAAGGCAGAGCTGGCAACAATTGTTCCTCAACATACTGTGTGAAAACCATTGAGTTCATTTCTGTATGATAGTCCCTACCATCTGTGCTCTTTGACTGAAATACCAGATCACACCCAGGTAGGAATCCACGGTGGGAACCAGCATGAAGAACGATTAAACGTTCACCTTTGCCTGTTGGTATTTTCCTACCATCACTGGGATCAGTGGGTAGCCACTGTCTGGAAGCAGTATGGTTTGCATTGACCCAGGTCTCATCCAGATATATAGGTTCGAACCCATCCTCTCTTGCCTGCTTAATTTCTCTCAGGTAGTTACACCTTATTTTCACAATATCAGATCTCTCACACATTACAAGTTTCTGGTTTGCTACCTTCTTGTACTTGTATCCAAATTTGAGCAGTAGTTTGCTTAGCATAAACCTAGAAACATTAATGTCGTGATCCTCTGCAAGGATGTGTTTTAACTTTCTTGTGGACAGGTGTTCATTTCTAGCAAATAGCCGGCGAATGACATCTCTGATGACCCTGATGTCAAAAGAATCTAACTTTGGATGCCTACCTTTTTTGTACAAGGTTTTGTTTATTGGTTGTTGGTTTATTTTTCGCAATTTTTAGCACGATGTTCTTTTTCATGCCAAGAGCAAAAGTTGTACGTTTCATGTAATCCAACACCTTATAAATCGGTTTGCTACATTTGCTCTCTTCTAAAACAAAATTCAACACATTTCTAATTAAACGTTTAGCATCATCTGAATAAGCTTTCATGATGACAGCTAGAAGTAGTCAATGTGAATGATCCAAACAGTCTATCACTGTGCAGTGCACAGGTAACTATCATGAACTGCATGTGACCTAACACTGCCGCTGTTACAGGTCATTGGCTCCCTCCCTCTGCAAGCAGTCTGCGTTCTGCTGTTTATTTTGTTGACAGTTACATAGACAGATTCTTTAATACAAATGCATAAAATCGGTGATTTACAATGTGATTAGGTTGTCTGACAAAACATCCACTTGCACAGTTTGAGATCAATTGGATCATTGGATGAAGAGATATTTACAAAAAAATGGGTCCACATGCATTTCATGCCAAACTATATATTTGATTACTGCGACCACATTTGGCATAATTGCACTAAAGACCAAGAATTAAGATTAGAAAAATTACAAATAGATGCAAATAGAACTATAATAACCAGTGCAGTCCGTGGAACTAATCATGAAAAATTACCGAGAGAAATAGGATTAAGTTCCCTTGCTGAACGCCAATATTGTCACCGGTTGAGTTTATTTTATAAAATGAAAAACGGTATGACACCCTCATATCTATCACTGTTAGTCCCCCCTTCTGTTGCAGAAAGGACTGACTATAATTTATGGGATTCGGCCAACCTCAGAGCAGAAGGCTCAAGGTCAGTCAGTCACGGACAGTCATTTATTCCTTCTGTTGCTCAAGACTGGAATAACTAAGTCACACAATTAAAAATGCACAAACTGTGAAATACTTTAACCTTCTTATCAATTAGGATGGACCTCTTACACAAGACTTTAAACGGTATGTAAACTATGGTTCACGCCACTTACAAATATTTATGTGTAGATTAAGATTAGAATGCAGTAACCTAAAGGCAGATATGCATAGAAGATACTTAGTTGAAAATCCTTCATGCCAATGTGGCCATCCAACCGAAGATGTCTATCATTACTTATTCGTCTGTCCAGTATACCAACACATACGCAAAGATAAATATTTCTTCACACATAACATAAGTATAATAGATATCCTACATGGGAGAGGTGTACCTGAACAAGACGCCCTAAAAATTATTGACTCTGTTATTCAATATATTACAGCAACTGAGCAATTTCCTGAATGACAAGAACCATTTTATTCTGGTCGACACGTTTCTTTTATTCTTTCCTGTTGCGATCATTAATCTTTAATCTTCAAAACTGAAAAAGAAGACACTTTTCCTTGTCCGCCACCTAAGTTATTATTTTACCAAAATAAGTGCACGTTAAAAATTTGTAATATTTCACTTGATTCCGCACATCTAACATCTACTATCTTCTTGCATTTAAATATACATAACTTGTTATGAGTTTATGCAACAAGGACATGTCCCACCCTCATTGCTAGTCTAGTCCATTTAACATTTATATGTTTGCTTGTACCATGCTTCATTACGCACGTCTCTATGACTTGTTTACACCTCTCTACCATGGTCTTTGATATCACCTTACCCCAGTTAGACAGGTACGGCACACTGCGCTTTCTGTCTCATTTATCCCTAACATAGATTCCTTTGATATATGCATATTACTACTTTGCATTACAAGTAGTTATATGTACAGCAACAATATACTACATTTACATTCGTTATCAAGCAATCCTACCACATATTTGCCAAGCTACCCACAATGCCTTAGGTTCCCGGTTCCTGTGTATTCGCCATTTTGGAAGGACTTCAGATTTAGTATTTTGCTTATGCTTTGCTTCTCTCACGATGGAACGAGGTCGGCCCCGCACTCGCCAGAGGAATATACGATCCAACCGTGCAATCGCTACCGAGAATACCAGAGACTGACCCGAAAATTGGTCATCCCAAGTCTTAAAACGAAAGCTGACAAGCATGGGCGTACGAGTACCGGACAATCTACCTAAGAAAGTATTAGTCCAGATGTACATGTTAAATGCTAAAGAACAGCCATCCGTGAATTCCGGCCAGTCATCCAACAGTCGTCAACCGTCTGCTACTATCACGCGAGCAGAGCACGACAGGCAACAAGAAGAAATAGAAGAAATTCCGCCACACATCCAAATTCCGAGCAGACACACCAGAGAAGCCAGTACATTGGAACCAACCCTCAGCGACATTCTAGCTGAATTCAGAGAATTACGGCGGAAAGTGGATGACATGGAGGCCAGACAGGATCAGAGATCCCAGGGTAATTCTCCTCATTTCACTGGACACAATCTTCAAACCTTATTTCACACAGCTGATCTTAGTGCACCTGAGTCATGCATGTTATCCAAACCGGTACCCTCTGATACCCTTCCCCACATAGATCCAGTGAAGGGCGAACACAAGAAAGACATTATAGAGGGTAGGAAGTATTTCAACTTGGCAAAATTCTTATCTGCTTCAACTGATTCTGGAGAATACAGAATGTCAGAATTCTCCGCAGAGGGCGGTGAGCAGATATCCATGAAGGAGGATGTTAAACTGAAGCGCCCCTTGACCTTAGGCGAATTCATCAAAGCCTTTGGTATATACAAAGCAGTGTTTTGCGAGGCCTATCCACACCGCAGGGACGAAATGGATAAGTACGAGAGATTGATCGTGGATATTGCATCACAGTACGGTGGATCATTGTTTTATGAATACCACCGCATGTTTGCTACCAGGGCAGCATCATTCATCTGCAAAGGCATTATAATTGACTGGAGCATCATCGATACCAGGATATATACTACCCTGACATCAGGTAGACGCACCCGAGCATGTACCATATGCCACAGCCTCACACACACAGCAGAATTTTGTTTCCTGACCAGCAAAAGGACAGTAACTTCCATCCCTATCACCGGAATCATGATTCTCACGGATGTCCACGCAGCATTATTGACGGCGACGAAATCTGCAATAACTTCAACGACAGGGGCTGTAAAAGAGACCCATGCATCTTTGCCCATAGATGCGTTACCTGCCGCAAAGAGGGGCACGGCCGACTGGATTGCCCAAAAACTAATATCCGGGAAGAAAAGAGGAAGTGACTGGTAGCTTCTACGCCCATTGACACACAGCACCTACTGAACGAATTATCTGGACACCCTGACAAAGCGTTTGTGGATACACTCATCAATGGGTTAAATTACGGTTTTCATCCACTCATTGAGCCAGTCCTACAGACCAACATCGAATGCAGTAACAACTTAAGTGCCAGGAAACAGCCAGACGTGGTAACGGCAGCAGTTGAGAAAGAAGTAAAAAATCAGTTTGTGTGTGGTCCTTAGGACTTACCCCCTTTCCAGGGGGACAGAGTGAGCCCTCTTGGCGTTGCAGAGGGTAAATACAGTAATAAGAAAAGACTCATACTAGACCTGTCTGCCCCTCACAATTCAGATGAGCCAAGCATTAACAAATTAATAGACAAAGAATCATGCTCTCTCACATAAGTGACCATAGACAAAGCAATTGACACCATAAAACGATGTGGCCAGGGTGCATGGTTATGTAAAGTTGACATATCCGATGCCTTCAAGCAAATCCCAATACACCCAGACTTTTGGAGGTACTTTGGATTCAAGTGGAAGAATAAATATTACTTCTACCAACGCTTAGCATTTGGATGCAGGTCTAGCCCGTGTATATTTAACATGCTTTCCCAGGCACTCGTGTGGGTTGCCAAGAACAAATATGGCATACAAAACATTTTGTGGTTGCTGGACGATTTTTTGACCATCGACAAACCCAGTTATGATGCTGACAGGACCATGGCACTACTATCTCTGGTCTTCAATCAATGCCGAGTACCCTTAGCCAATCACAAGACAGTGGGACCAGTACACGAACTTGAATACCTCGGCATTATTTTAAACACTGTTAACATGGAAGCACGTCTACCACGGAACAAGATCGAGCGCATTGGTGAATTCATTCAATCATTCCTGGAAAAGAAAACGTGTAAGAAGAGAGACTGATTGTCACTGTTAGGACATCTCAATTTTGCCTGCAAAGTGATCATACCAGGTAGATCGTTTGTGTCCTACTTGATTGAACTGTCCACCAAAGTATAAGAACTGCACCATTTTGTCCACATTAGCAAAGAGTGTAAAAAAGACTTAACAATGTGGAAAAAATTCCTGTCTGATTGGAATGGAGTATCATTCTTCCTTGACCTTCACATTACCAGTCATGCTCACTTACACCTGTTCACAGACTCATCATCAGTAGGATTTGGGTGTATCTATGGATCATGGTGGTTTGCGGAGGCGTGGCCTGCCGACCTTCCTCGGACACATACTTATGGCCTATCTATGTCCTTCCTTGAATTGTACCCCATAGTAGAAGCGGCCATTTTATGGGGGCAGGAGTGGAAGTGTAAACGTATACTGTTCCACTGCGACAACAACGCTACAGTGGACATCATACATAAGGGACGCTCCAAATGTACTAGGATAATGAAACTTATGCGTAGATTAACCTGGTGTGCTGCTACTCACAATTTTATCGTACTTGCCCAACACCTCCCAGGAGTTAAAAACTGTATTGCAGACTCTCTTTCACGGTTGCAGATCGACAGGTTCAGGAAGCTGGCGCCCCATGCAGACAAAGAACAACATCCCTGCCCACCCATCAACCAAGTACTCTGGGACTAACATCAAGTCTAAATACATTGTGGGATGCAGCAGTGAGTCAAAAGTGAGGTGAGGTGAGGTGAAATTGGGTTTTACGTCGTGCTTGAGAATATTTCGCTCATATGACGACGTACATGCGTGTGTATGTGTGGCTGCTTGTACTAGCCCAGACTTAAGCTGGTTTAATAGTGCTAGCCCACTGAGATACAATGCCGCAGTGAAGCATGAATACCCAACTCAGACACATTATACTGACTCCGAGCCGACCAGTCCTTGTTGTACCCATTAATGCCGAGCGCCAGGCAGGGACCAACAAGTACCATATTTTAACGTCTTGGTATGATGCGGTCGGGGATCGAACCCGCGACCTTCCGCTCTCTGGGCGGACGCTCTAACCACTACACCACGGAGGCGGTTGTGAGTCAAAGGACAAGAGCCACATACTCAACAGGTTTTCAGGTGTTTATCCAGTTTCTCATCATGTTTCATTTATTCCTACCATCAGTGAATGGACTACCCCAAATAGATGAAGAATTGCTCATGCAGTTTGTGGCTTATTGTTTCAATACCCTCCATCTGAAGTACACCACAGTGAAAACCTATATAGCAGGCATCAGATATGAGTACATGTCAAAGGGCATGTATTGTGTTTTTGATCGATCAATTCTAGGGGCCACCAGTAGACTGCTAACAGTACTGAAAGGATAAAAGAAATTGCAATCTTCTCCTGTGTTACAGAGGCTTCCCATCACGTACGACATTCTCAGGAACATGGTAGTGACATTGAAGAGAGGCGTGTTCGGACCATACAATGATCTGATGATGGAAACCATGTGTACAGTTGCTTTCTTTGGATTTATGAGATGTAGTGAATTCACCTGTGTATCTCCTTTTAATCCTGCGGTCAACATGTGCTTGTCAGACGTCACACTAGACAAGAGTGTGCCTTGTGCTAAAGTGTTGTTAAAGGTGTCCAAAACGGACCCCTTTCGAAAAGGTGTTGTAATCACGTTGTGTAGTACAGGAACACCTGTTTGTCCTTACACAGCTCTAAAATATTGGATACAGGTGCGCAGCAACAGGGGTACTTTGCCATCACATCCCCTGTTTATCAATGCAGAAGGGCAACACATTACTAGAGCAAGATTTCTGGGATACCTAAGATGTACCCTTCACAGAATAGGGATCAATGGTGACTTATACAACACACATAGCTTCCGTCGCGGAGCGGCTTCCTCGTGCAGTGCTGCCCAGATAGAAGGGCACCTCATTCAAACGCTTGGACGTTGGAGATCAGACTGCTTTCTCCGATATATTGATGTATCGAACTCTACATTACAAGCAGCTCAACGAGCTATGTGCTTTGTTTAACCTACCTCAGTCATTTTATGGGGGGCATTCACTCATACTCACATTCCTTCTCATGGGCCTCAAAACATTCTCCGACAGGAGAAACTGTTTTGGCCCCCCAAAAAGTGTAAGCACCCGGCGTGCTAAGGGTAACCCTAGGACACATCCGGCGTGTAACCACTTAGCCCTAGGGTCATTTGGCAATCAGCCCCACCAATTCCCCAATCTTGTATATCAATAAATAATGTTTGATATATTTTTTGTCATGTCATTATTTGCATAAATATACATAACTTGTTATGAGTTTATGCAACAAGGACATGTCCCACCCTCATTGCTAGTCTAGTCCATTTAACATTTATATGTTTGCTTGTACCATGCTTCATTACGCACGTCTCTATGACTTGTTTACACCTCTCTACCATGGTCTTTGATATCACCTTACCCCAGTTAGACAGGTACGGCACACCGCGCGTTCTGTCTCATTTATCCCTAACATAGATTCCTTTGATATATGCATATTACTACTTTGCATTACAAGTAGTTATATGTACAGCAACAATATACTACATTTACATTCGTTATCAAGCAATCCTACCACATATTTGCCAAGCTACCCACAATGCCTTAGGTTCCCGGTTCCTGTGTATTCGCCATTTTGGAAGGACTTCAGATTTAGTATTTTGCTTACCCACCCACCTCCCTTCAACAGGGATCATATTCTATCATGTTTTAATTTCATTTACATCCATTGTTACTTGTACTACGTGGGACTGGTTGCTGATTTGGGCCTCAAAACATTCTCCCACAGGAGAAACTGTTTTGGCCCCCCAAAAAGTGTAAGTACCCGGCGTGCTAAGGGTAACCCTAGGACACATCCGGCGTGTAACCACTTAGCCCTAGGGTCATTTGGCAATCAGCCCCACCAATTCCCCAATCTTGTATATTGATCTTCCATGCTTTAGAATTTATGTTTTATGTTTGTCATGTATATTTGTCTTAATATATTGTAATATGTAGTGTACCCTCATTGTTTATTCTGCACCATGTGGAAAGGCATTAATATAAGCCACAGGCTTGTTTGCCAATCCAGTCCATTTCATTATTATATTATAGGCACATGCTCTATTGAATAATAAATATCGTTTAAAACAATTGATACAGGCACTCCACAAGCAATTGCAGACCCAGTACTTGCAATGCCTTGTGTACTCCAGACATCTCATATATGCTGTGTAAATTACACCAATTTTACTTGGAGTTTTCCATGTTATCACCCTGTCCTGTCAATTTGTATTGTACTTGGAGATTAAACAAATGATGCTGTTATAAAATAAGAACCAATGCAATAATGTGTCAGTTAAGGGTTTAAAGGTATTTTTCTGTAAATGACTGTTTCTTAATGAAGGAGCAACAGGGAAAGGCAAGCTGTCTCGGGGCACATTGAGTTGGAAACCATAACAGAAGTGAGTGAGTTGGGCCATTGCTTACATCGTACTGAAAGAAGTGTTATCGTCCTTCAGAACAAACATATGTCCCATATCAGTTTGTCTGGTGAAGTTTAATCATAAATTTCTTTCTTATTTCTAACAAAGTCTCTTATCACCTGAATTCAAGGAAGGGATACAATGTACATTTTAATGTCACTAAATGTTTAATCATTGAATACAGGTTTTACTTAATTTAATTAATTAATACAGGTATTTTGCTTCAGTAGAATTTGGGTAAGGCACCTAACTGATGTGACTCAGATATTCGGAAACTTGTTTGGACAATACTAGTATGTACTTTCTCTGGACCAGGATGACATAAAGATTGAAATAACGCTTAAGAATATCCAAACAATTGTGAAACATGTCACTTATTATTACTATTAGAGACAGCTTTAGCTTAATTAAACATAAGCCAACATCAGAGTATTTAGAATGTGTGACACAACCCGCCTCATTATAGTGAAAGTAAATAGATTTTTTCCACACAATAATTGTTTCTAAACAGTTAATGCTATTTAATCAAGTTTGATTTAGGTTTCTGTTTTATAACATGTAGACAAATAATATGCAAAATATAACAAATATTGGTTGTGGACACTTTGGGCAAAATGTCCTTGGACCAAATGATGTATACATGTGGGTAAGAGTTCCTCCCGTTCCCCCATCTCAAATAATATCTATAAATGTTCCTCCCATTCCCCCATCTCAAATAATATCTATAAATTAATATATACTACAGTTATTAACAAAACCTAACACAACAATTACAATACTAGAGAAGACACAAAAATAACCAAAAGCCCCAAAATTAATTACCATATATATGGTCGAACTACAGACCCGTGCAAAAAAGTATTCGGACACTTGACGTAATTTCCATAGACTTACATGTTATTTCAGTGTAGCATAAATCATTTTCATGAAGTGAGTTCAGGGTGGATCATTGTAAACTTTGACAGGCAAATTTGAAATCATCTCTGCTCTGAGCACATAATTTCAGTTCAATTTTCCGACACTATTTAACTAAAGACATCACATTTATAAATTTGTGTATGGTTCCACAATGCACAATCCCATTCGTTGGTTTCACATTAATTTTCGACTCACTGTGCGCATGCGCAGAGCGTGTAAAAATATCCACTGGACAACTTCCGGTTTGGTCGTATGCTTTACCGATAGTGTAAACACACTCTAAAGAAAGCAAACATCAAAACAAATATATGGTTTTATGTCAAATGTAACTGATATTTATGCTACACTAAATTAACATGTAAGTCTATGGAAATTACGTCAAGTGACCGAATACTTTTTGCACGACTCTGTATGTTGCGTTACCTCTGTTAATATGCCCGAAGAAAAATACAGGGGAACGGAAGGAACTCTTTCCTAAATGTGTTTGCAATAGGCACATCTACTTGCCTAAGTTAAACATTTATTCACCTTATGAACACTGTCAGGATCTTTCTGCCATGCCACATACATGTCCTCAAGATATGCCGAGGAACTGCCACTGAGGAAGGGCTCTGCCGCTGCTTGGGTAGCATAAGTTTTTGCTTGCCTTGATGTGTCATCAGGTCGACTGGAATAGGCTCTGCTCAAACAAGATGTTCGAGCCCTTGACAACAAAGTTCTTACAGACAAGCGATACATCATGTAAACGTCTTTTTTACGTGAAAATGTCTTATATTATGGCAAAGATGGTGATCAATCATAGATGCCAGCCTGGTGGCTGGGTTACACTGTAGTAGACACAGTCAACGTGGGCTTGTTTTCTTCCAACTTGGTCTATCAAACCAGCTGTTGATCGGATGGGATAGCTTCCCGATTTTGACCTTCAAGTACGCCTCACACAATTACAAAACATCAAAACTCGGGGAAAATCATCTAATGGCAGAAATCTTGATATCGAAATGCTGTTTTCCTCCGCTTTTCTGAATGTCGGAAGTCAAAGCCTGCTTTGGAGCAACACTCAGTGCTTTGACTTTGTAACTTCCCAGGAAATGGCGACCTTGTCGTCCGCGAGAATATCTGCAAATACGGAAAGCAGAGGATGTGATCGTGATAGGTGCTGAGCTGTCTAAGAAAAAATACCACATAACATTTCAACACCATTGGAGATTAAAGGCAGTAAACATCTAATGTTCTACGTACGTGTGATTTCTTAAAGCTCTTCGTATTCAACCCAAGTTGCCGATCTCAATGTCAACTGTTACTCTCGCGTGATAACGCGAGAGTGTGAATGTGCCGTTTTGGCGCAGATCCTTTGGACTTTTGGGATAGTGTTGGGCCTGTGATAAACACGTTTGTTACTGCTTGCTGTATCAGTATCCTTTCTGTTCCATGCTAGTGGTTTTAATTTTTGTTTGTTTATCAGAATAAGGCCTTTCAGATCCTGAACCCATTTGTCAGTTAGTGGTGTGTGGACAAAGATTTATTATGCATATAAGTCACTAGGGCACATTCGATTCCGGATCAGCGCGATTCTGTTTCAAAGTCTGTCCAAAGGATACCTGCGCTCGTGGGTGTTGGGTTAGGTTAAAACAACCTCATGTCAGAAAGCCCCTCAGAACGTAAATATAAATCCAAAATGGCCAAATATAGTAGTCAAAACGGCCAAAAAAGCCACATGGTCGCTTACCTAAAGGTTAAAACGGCGATGTGCCTTAATTGCAACATTGCTGGCTAGTACACATTGTTAAGTGCTTTGTTGTTGTGTCTTATATATATACACAGTCAGATCGAGCTCTTTTGTCATGTAACTGTGCCCCCCCTCCCCCCCCCCAAAAAAAGCTGTATCTGCCCCTCACACATACAAACATGGTGGAAGCCCACTAAACCGGCAGATGTTTTAACGTGGCACTAGAAATTGGCACTAGAATTTGGTCCCGACAGAAGCTAGTTAATTTATGATCATTTACACGCCCTATAATCCGGCGTCAGTCTATTCCGTATTTCGTCACAACAAAGACCGCAAGACCGCCCAATTGACTGTGTTTACAGTAATTAACGCACTCTAAACCGGCATTCGGTATCTCGGCTCTCAAGTTGATTGGCTGAATTAACAGTGGATTACCATCGGCATTTAGCTCATTGATGTTGCCTGATAAAAGGAGTATGTATGGTTTGGATTAGACCTAAGTACGTCAGGTAGATTGGTGAGTGACACGTCTCTCTTGTATTATAAACTAACTGTCGTGTGAATGAAAACAGTAATTTCAGTTGGCTTCAGAATTAAATGTCAGCGAGTTTAAGGCATCAAATGGTTGGCTGGCACTTGGAAGACACTATACTACACTCTTCAAAAAAAGAAACGCAAAATGAAATTCAAGAATGATACTTACAATTTTATACACATATGTAAACTCAGACATTTTTTTAGGGTTGCACATTGTTTCTGGAATGTTTTAGAAGATCATGCTTGACCAAACGCAACCAAAAATGATTTTGAACGGTTTTGTCAATCAGGATTGTCATGATGTGCGTGGATGTCATGCAGCACGAATATCAGGCACAATGATTGTTTCTCACGTGCAAAGCATGAGTACAGCATGTGACTATAAAAGACGCAAATGAATCTCACAATTTCATCCACGATCTTTGCAAGTACTGTACACGAAAATGGGACGTCTCAACGCTGCCGATCGAAATCAGGCAATTGGACGATTGCAAGCTGGCGAATCAAAGAGTGAGGTGGCAAGGATCTTCAACGTTCATCCCTGCACAATAACTCGATTGTGGGGTCGATTTCGTCAAACAAATTCGACAAATGACCGTCCAAGATCAGGAAGAGTCACCACACCTGCCCAAGATCGGTACAGCCGGGTAACCCACCTACGTGACCGCCATCGTACCGCCCGGGACACAGCACAAGAACAGTTTGGAGCCCGAAGAGTGTCCGATCAGACAATCAGGAACCGTCTCCAAGAAGTAGGAATACGTGCCAAACGTTCAAAAGTTGCCCCTCCTTGACACGACTACATCGACGTCGACGAGTGAGATGGTGTAACACGGTGCTGCCATGGAACCTGGCAAACTGGAGGCGCATATGGTTTAGCGATGAATCCCGTTATCTCCTCAGGCTACGTGATGGGAGTGACCGTGTCTACAGACGACGTCATGAACGTTTTGCTCCTAACTGCATCAGACAGGTGGACAGATTCGGTGGAGTGAGTGTTATGGTGTGGGGAGCGATCTCATACACCCGCAGATCGGAACTTGTGCTTGTCCAAGGCAATCTGACGGCCAATCGATACATCGACCCGATTCTCCGTCCGCACGTCCTTCACTTTGTTGACCGTCAACGGCCGCTCTTCCAACAGGACAACGCCAGGCCCCACACAGCACGTGCCACCGTGGACTACCTGGCCAATAACAACATCAATACCCTCCCCTGGCCCTCCAGATCCCCGGATCTAAATCCAATCGAACACCTTTGGGATCAGATCGATAGACGGGTACGTCGACGTCGTATTCCACCACAGAATCTTCAACAGTTGTTCCACATGCTGCAGGAGGAATGGAGAAGGATTCCACAACAAAACATCCAACAAGTGGTTCGATCTGTACCCAGGAGGTGTCGGGCAGTGGTAGCAGCTGGAGGTGGTCATACGAGGTACTGACTTCAACACCACCTGGTGGACAGCAGTAATGACTGTGATGACTGTTATTCTCATGATATACGGACAAGATAGCAATGCATTGCTCCACAAAATTTCATTCATGTATCTTTGTTTTCCGCTGATGTACACGTCCTTGAATAACACCAAATTTTCATTGATATTTGGGTTTTGCGTTTCTTTTTTTGAAGAGTGTACATCAAACAGTTCAAAGTGAGCGGCGAAAGTGCCAGTGTAGATCAGAGTGATGTTGACAAGTTTAAGTCCCGTCCCCCGACTTTCATTGGTGGGTATGCACCTGAAGATGTCTTTAAATACGATGAGACTGGTTTGTTTTTCCGTGCTTTACCGGGTGTTCTCTTTATTGATGAATAAAGAATATGATGACTATGAACACGATGTTCATTCGTATATTTTACAGCACACGGAAGATCATTCACAGGTTGAAAAGCGAAAAGGTCTCTAAAACCGGCACGCCCGCTATACCGGCATTTTTTGCCGGTCCCAACGAATGCCGGTTTAGAGGGCTTCAACTGTACATACATATATATATGCCACGACAAAACTGCATAATTACTGAAGCGGGAAATGCGTTGTTGCTATTAATAGTACCCTATAGAGATATCCTGAACAGCAGAAGAAACGTCAATTTTCAAAACCAAATGCATAATTTTGTTCTTACAAGTAGGGCTTCAACGAGTCCATTTTTTTGGACTCGAGTACTCGAGGGGTGAGACTCGACTCGGACCCGAGTACTCGAAATTCATACCTTTCAAGCAAACGATCAATTGTCAAGATAGTTACCTAATCATTTTAAGAAGTGAAATCTCAATCGATGTATAATATTGACTCTCATCTGCAGACTTGTAACAACTAATACCATACAGCCACACCTTGTGAGGAGTAAACTATTTAATCTAGGTGTTAATAAAAACATTATCAGATGGGTTAAAGAATTCAGGGTACATAGAACTCAGTATGTCAGTGTCAATGGCTATCAATCTTCTTTTCTCTCAACCTCTACTGGAGATCCACATGGCTGTGTTCCTTCATCCGTTCTCTTCGTTTTGTATACCAGTGACTGTTACTTGTCAATATATGACTTGTTTACTGTGAAATTTGCAGATGACGCCACTGTTACTGATTCTGATTCTGAACATTATTATCGTCAAAGCATTGACAAAACCGTAATGACAGTTTTTTATCAAACCTTTATTCACAGTGTGTTGACCTACAATTTTCTATGTTGGTATGGGGATCTGTCTCATCGCAACAAAAACAGACTTTTCAAAATTGTTAATACTGCTTGCAAAATTTCTGGAGTGTATTTCGAGTATAGTCAAAAAAGGCAGCTAAACTTAGATTTGATAGTTGACATATTTGATCTCACCATTTTGAACTACTTCCTTCTGGACGCTGCTGTCGATTACCTTCCCTCAAAACAGCTCGACAGTCTTTCATACCATCAAGTATTCGTGAATGCACCAAATATTTTGAATCACCATCATGTGATTAGAACTAGAATTATTCAGCCTCTTTACCTATGTGGTTAATTGAATTATATCATGTCAGTTTTATTTGTAAATAGCATTCGTTTTGAGCATGTAATTATTGTGTATATTTTTGTGAACTGTGTATGTATTCATTTTGAGACAGTTTGGATGTATGAGAACTTCCTCCGGGATAATAAAGTTATATCTTATCTTAATATTAGACGTTAACGGTCGCTCATGCTTAGCACATGGCAGACAGTCCGTCAACGTCAATAATTCGAGTTATCTCCCCTTTTCGAGTCCTCGAGTCCTTGGAAATGGACTCGAGTCCAGCTAAACCCGACTCGCCCTCGAGTACTCGAGTACCCGTGGAAGCCCTACTTACAAGGTGGTGTTTTTATTATGATTTTACCGTTTTGTTAACATGTCTTTCGATCCAAATTGACAGCTATTACTAACATCAGTACGTGTGTTTTCTGATGAAAAAGCATATCGGCCAAACGTTCGTGCCTAAAAAAGGCAGACGTGGTAAAACGTTCCGTATGACATTCGTGAAAATGAAAATGCACGTGAATATCGTGACAACCCTAACAATGAAAGCAAGTCCTAAACTCGCGTGAAATCATTCTTGTTTTTTGACACAATCGCCATGCCACGACTTATGAGAGATCAGAGGACCCAAGCCGTGGGACGATTGCAGACTGCACGTAGGGTAGCCATGCAATCATTTTAATGTTCATGTTAGGACAATCTACCAAGTGCAGGAGCGGTATCAGGCCTCTAACAACGCCCAAAGCCGTACACGCAGTGGACGACCTTCAGTAACACCACAACTTCAAGACCGACCGATTGTGCGCGAACATCTGGAGGATCGTTTCACCAGAGCGACGGAAACAGCACGCCAGACCATTGGGACTCACAGCAGATTTAGACCCATTTGTGCCGAAACAGTGAGTTGACGTTTGCGCGTAAGAAACCTCTGCTGTCACAAAACATCACACATATCGTACCCATTTGCAATCTTTCCAGCACCTCCTGTCCTAACAGAGGGTTCAGTCGATGTTGACATGTTAATGACATGCCCCGAATGGTCGATAGTCCGGGATGCCCTGGCAGTTAAGGATCCAACGCTGTTGATGCGGATGACGCCACTGTGCGACTCCGGTTGCGCAGATGGAGAACTTACAGGAGTTAGTCATCTATTGGGGTAGTCACTCGGGTTCTCCAGTTCCTGGACTGTGAGAGGTCTGGGCAGTCTGGTTGACACATCTTATTAGTTCAGTAGTGTGGCTGTTCGAAGCCCCATCTGCAACATTCCAATGGCTCGTTCTCGCTCCGCTGCTGATCATCCTGGCATTTTAATGTGTGCCTAGGCTATAACAGGTTTTACCACTAACGATCTCAGTTGACTGTGCTTTATACTGTTTGTGCATATAGTTCACGCACGTGTGATCATGATTTTCATGAAATCCCTCGCACAACACTGTAAAGGATTTCTGTTGTGTTGTGGTGGCACTTACGCAATGTCATTACAAAACACCAGGAGAGTACTTTCGTTTGTACAAATAATATTGAAACTTCATTTTCAGAATGTTATGTTTGAACGGAAAATTATTTCAGTATCTCTTCCCAGAAAAACAATAACTTGTTGATGAGTATCAAACGACGGTCAACCATATCATGTACTTAATGATTTCCTGAAATTGTATATTATGTACATGAATGTTAAAATGTGGTGTGTACTTTCTTTTTCTCAAACAGCTGTATCCGCCCCCGGCATGTAAAACCTGCATCGATGTAGTGACAAGAGTATGTGAAAACGTTAATCAGCTGGGATCGTCCTTTTAAGAAAACGTGCATGGAACATAACTCATGAAACTACAGTTTGTAAACAACTAAGGTATATGACGGTGAGTTATCGCCTGGTGCAACCAGGACATTACAAACACAGGCCATATTTATGAACACTGGCATGAGCTGCCAATATTTACCCTAAAAACCCACATCAATTCACTGAAAAGAAACATTTCCTGTGTCTTACAACTAGGTCTGAATGTAAGTACATTTGAACATAGTGTTCAAGTAAGTAAGGACTCCCACATCACTAGCAAACCATGTCAGTTTAATATGTTTCCTCTGTAACCCGACCCCTGAAACGGTTTCTTGCAGATAATAGACCCTGAACCTGCGGCAAATCTAGACTTGCTCCACCTATGGCCATTGAATTACAGTAATGGTTTGGTGGAGAAGAAACTTACATGGTTCAGGGACTGAGACAGACAAATCCTCTTCGTGCTTCCTCAATATCTCACTCATCACCGAAAAGGAAGTGATGTCTGGGAAGGGACATCACGCCCTTGAGACCTTTGAGGATCCTCTGTTTTTTAATGCAGGGGGATATACAGTCGACGCCTCGTCCGCCTGTCCCTAATCATTTTGTTTCCGGAGCATAATTCAAAAACTATTCAACATTGTTCAACAAAATTTGGTAAATATACACCTGGAACTAAATTAAGCACACCTCTACTTTCTGGATGATGAGAAACAAAAAGTGCTGTAACTCTCTCACTATTCCAAAGATAGTGGAACCTTAGCTATTGTGAAACATACGATCTATTGGCAAATGAAAATCAAGACAATGATTCCAATACGTGTTGTTTTAATAGCGTAACCAATGTGATTTGGTCACTATTGATTCTTGATGAAAATAGTCACTGAACAAGTATGGTCGTAGCATTGTCAATGGCTGACTATTACAAGAAATGATGCACAAGGAATGTCACATGTTAACATCTGATGGGTCTGGCATCAGTATCGGGTGTATCCCCCACGTGCTTGGATGACAGCTTGAATCCTCCTCATCATGCTACTGGTAAACCTTCTGATACGATCAATTGGCAATTGCAGCCATTCTTCATGCAAAGCAGCTTCCAGCTGTGCAAGATGCTGGAGAGGGGGTTCTCTCAACCTCACACGGCGTCCAAGAAAGTCCCAGATGTGCTCCAAAGGATTCAAATCGGGGCTCATTGCTGGCCAAGGTAATGTCATGATAGCCTCATTCTGGAGATATGCGGTCACAGCACGTGAACGATGCGGCCTGGCGTTGTCATCCATGAATATCAGGTGAGTAGCCAACGGGTGGTTGTCAAAGTGAGGCACGACAACTGGATTGGGAATATCCCGGATGTACTGCTGACCATCAAGATTTCCTCGGACAGTCACCATTTGAAGTTTACAGTCGTGTGAAAGACAACTCCAGATCATAACCGATCCTCCACCATAAGAAACAGTAGGGTGGATATTCCTGGGCACGTAAGCAGTGTTTTTATGCCTCCACACTCTCATTCGACCATCTGTAACGTGGAGGAGGAACCTGCTCTCATCTGACCAGTGGACCATCCTCCATGTCCTCAGGTTCCACTGGCGACGGGCCATACACCACTCCAGACGTCGTCTCTTATGGAGATCAGACAGAGCAGGACGTTTGATGACTCTTCTGGACCTCATACCAAGTGCCCTAAGGCGATTTCAGACGGTTCTGGTGGATAATTGTCTGTAGGGTAACCACAGGGGCTTCAAAACCGAACTTGTGGCAAAGGGTTCTCGCCTTACCAGACGTGCCAGGCTGCGATCATTACGGGCCGTTGTCTTCCTGGGTTGTCCAGGCCTTGGACGATCTCTCAAATCTGTCATCTGATGTTTTCGGACAAGTCGGCTGATGACCGAGTGACTATAGCCCAGTTGTCGTCCAACAGCTTTGAAGGACATGCCTGTTGCATGCATGCCGACAATTTGCCACCTTATTGCTTCAGAAAGTCTTCTCCTCGCCATTTCAGTATTCATTAATGGAGACAGTTATAAATTTGTCTGCTTTTATACCCATAAATTGCATGTCAGAGAAACTGAATTTTGGGAAAAGTGTGGGTTGTATGCTTCACGTGCACAAGGGATGCGTTGTGACGAGTGCAAAGGAACTGAAACACCTTTTTAGACTACTAGAGATGTGTTGTAATACAGAGATATCATTCATGTTTAACGATGGTTAACAGTTGCTCTACTATCATGAAATATATCAGGGGGTGCTTAATTAAGTTCCAGGTGTATATATAAAACAAAACCTAAAGTGGTGCCTTTTGCTATTTACAGATTTTTGGCATTTATATTTTTCATAATTTCCGTGGAAACGATTTGGACTTAGTCTAAAAAAATCAAGTTGGACTTTCAGTCACTGTGAGATGATTTGTTCTTTCAAATATGTGGGTACCGGCGGATTTGTCGTCTTCTGATGACTCTAGTTTTCTGAGGGACGACTATACTTGTAACCAGGAAGCAACATTTTCCCGCCTGCTTCCTTGGATACTGTCCAAGATTTCAATAACTTCCTTAACTCCCCCTGGAAGGTAGAGGAGCACGAACATCTCAAGTCGTTAGTCATGCACATCGTCCACTTCGTTAAAACAACCACACTTGGCATAGGCAGGTGGAGAGGATGCCGGAACCCTCCACCAACACTACTTTCTAAAGTTAGGATTATGTCTGAACGATCTAGGCTCCTCCTGTTATTTCTTAAATCAACAATATGTCACAATGTCGCAAATAACTTCAAATAACTTCAGAAATACGTTCGTCACCAGCACACAGATGAAAAAGGTTACTGTTGTCGTACATGCGTAAGAGACCTGGGGCTCGTAACTCGAAGCAGTCTTTAAATCAGCTCCTAACGCATGGTTAACGAACGCTTTAGTAACGTCGTTAAACAAATTAAGAAGTGTATCACAAAGCATTCGCTGAACAATCCTTAAGCGTTCGTTAGGCGTTCCTTAAAAAAGCGTAACTCGGAATATAGACAAGGGTTGTGTAGCAAGCATTGTGCAATGGCAGACAGCACGACAAATCAGATACTGCAGGCAGTGCTAGCACAGTTACATGTGACACTTTGTACTGGTCCATCTGGATAGTACTTTTAGTTGCGAAACTTTTTGAGTTCACTCAGAACACTACCGACAGTTTGTTCATTGACCGCAGCACAATATTGGTAATCTGCAGCTGCGTCACTTGCCGCTCTATTCAACATCTACATTGCAATCTTGGTAGAACTGATTTAGATAAATCCGAAATTGCTACAGTTCTTGAAATTTCCAATCTTAAGTGTCAAACGTGTTCTAATATTTAGTTGAAATGGAACAGGACAACATTTCACAAAAGCCGACAAAGGGAAAGAAAAATTGGAATGCCCGGTTTAACGACGAAGAGAGATCGATTCTCGTAAAAGAATTTTCTAACCAATAAAAAAGTTTAAGTCAACAAATTTTCAAAGAAAACAAAAGGCTTGGGAAAAATCTGCAATGCCGTTAATCGCGTAAACCCATCAGTTATAAGAACAATTTCGGAACTTAAAAAGAAAGGGCAAGACATAAAATCATCCACTAAAACAAAAGAAGCATTACGAAGAAAAGAAATGAAGAAAAGTGGAGGCGGTAAAGTTTGTTTTGATACCCTGGACGAAACAGAGCAATTTGCTGTTGGGATTATTGATGACACTGCCATCGAAGGTGTTGAGGAGGACATTGGCACGTTTGTCGGCGAGCCATCCACGTCTACAGCTGTTGTGAAGCATTATGTCCATGTAGATGAAGTTGTAAATGAACTAGCAGCCATCGAAGACATCATTACTAAATCAGAGTCCTCAAAATCGATGACATCAACAAAACAAAGAAAATATCCGAAAACCTTGAACGAAAATAATGATGAGGAACTAATAAAAATTGAAAAAGAAAGACTGGAAATCGAGCGTCAACGATGGGCTGTTGACAAAAAGACGTCTTGAGCAGAAACTCAAAATAAAGAAACTGAAAATGGCAATTCAATTCCCTGAATACGCTGCCTATTTCAATGACTTGTCGAGTGATGTTGTTTTCCACTACCAAGAGAAGGGATGCAGTACCACAGACAATAAAGAAGGAGAAGCACTACCACACATCACCATCCACAGGGACAAAGACTACACGAACTGGTGATGTGTTCATACATGTTTCTGAACGTTTTCTTACTTAATTTCAAATTGTTTTGATTGTTCATTACTTTGTATGAATGTCACAGTTATGAAAAGATTTTTCGACTGTTAAAACCATATATTGAAATCATGACAAATGAAATATTTTGAAATCAGGTTGTTTTATTCGCAATATTTACAAAGATTATGCATGTTGAATTGTGTTTTACACGTTGGTCTTTTTCTGTTGACCTATCATTTCCTGGAAAATATTGTTTCAATTAAATTGTTTCGAACTCCAAAACCATTTCTTTGCTGTTGATTTCCAAGCATCAAGCAGTCATCATCATCCTGATTTTCATTGTCATCGTCTTCATCGTCATCAAGTTCTTCATGAAGTGGTAGGCCATTTGCAATGCAAATATTGTGCAGCATTGCCTGTGCAACTATTATCTTGCAACATTCTGAAGGTTCAAATAGTATGCACCCTCCAGATTTGTGAAGACAACGAAATCTCATCTTCCAAACACCGGTTGCCCTTTCACTTGTGTTTCGGGTTTTACGCTGAGAGATGTTATACCGTTGTTTGTTTGGTCTGGTAGGATTCAATATAGGAGTCATCAGCCATGGAGCACATGCATACCCGCTGTCTCCTAGCAACCAACCATCTCCCACCAAGCCTTGTTCAAAAGAATGCTTCAGGTTGCACATATTCCAAATATGAGAATCGTGAGTGCTGCCAGGCCATTGTGCAACTATGTTTGTTATTTGCAGTTGACCCCCATTCACAATTTGCACATTTATGCCATGGTATCCTTTCCTAGACACAAACAAATGTTCATCTTTTGTTGGCGCTTTGACTGGGATTATGGAACCGTC
The DNA here is from genome assembly GCF_003918875.1 of Haliotis rubra. Lineage (NCBI taxonomy): Eukaryota > Metazoa > Mollusca > Gastropoda > Lepetellida > Haliotidae > Haliotis > Haliotis rubra. The sequence continues at coordinate 930,522 of NW_025766137.1, forward strand.
TATAGATCCAAGCACATTTGGAAAGTCAGCTATTTGGTTGAAATCAGCTTTCATTTTCTGTTTTTCAACTTGTGTTATTCAAAAATGAACATACTCATTGGCATGTTTGCACAATGACGTTGAGACAGCGTGGTCACATCTTGAAGCTGCCATTTTGGACAACCCTTGTACATCTGCACAAACGGTCAAGAAACACCCAGTTGCATAATAACGAAATGCTGTGACCACTTGTAGTGATACACTTAGAGCATTTGACCGACATGTAGGACGTGCAATATCATCTCTTATTAAATCACAGGGTTCAAAACTTGTGGTCTGCTGAGTCTGAATCTTGCTTGTATTTCACCATCATTCAATTTATCTAACGGATTATTACTGTCGCGCAATACACGGCTGACATTATGGATTCTTCGTTTGTTCCCATTTCTCACGTAGAGATAAACTGCCATTTTGATAGGTTGATATGGATCACGACCAGTTAAAGACTGCTTAAAGGTTGGTCAGTGGTATACCTTAAACACAGACGCTAACTTGCCTTTTAAGGATTGTCCTAACTTTAAGAATTGCTTCGAGTTACACACCGATAAAATAAAGTATGCTTAACGATTATCCTTATTTAAAGACAATCTAACGAGTGCTTCGAGTTACGAGCCTCTGAGCTGTAGGAAACGGTTATTTGCCCTTTTGTTTCTTAAAACGTGTAGTGAAATGTGATATGTGATATAGTCTCATTACATTTGCATCTGTTGAAACTGCAAATCATGGAATGATGCAATAGAAAGGTGAAACATATGTACACAAGATTATCAAAACAAGCATTGTCACTAAAGTGACATAAGCCCCGCCACAAATTATCAAATCAAACTTAAAAAAGTAATGAAAGTTTAAGATGAAGTTAAATGTCAACAAAAACATGACCAGTCAACCTCTCTTGATATCTTGCACTTTAGTTGTTCAAACACACAAATATTTTCAAGACTGACTTTGACCTTGACATGAATGTCATAGTGTATGAAATATGCAAAAATGGTACTAAAGAAATTGCTTATTGAAAAAGAATTCAAGGGAGAAGTCTTGAAAGTCTACGAAGAAAATCCAGTGAATTCAGGTTAACATGCAGAAATCTTCAGTGTCGCAGTGACCTTGAAAGTTAGGTGAAGGTCACCAAAATTGACTGGGCCCTGTGCCTTCATTAGATGAAGCTTGGTGACAAATATGAAAACAATCCAGTGAATTTTTTTGCAATATCTTGCTGACTATCTTAACATGCAATTTAACATGGTGAAATCTTGAAAGTGTCTTTGTGACCTTGAAAATTAAGTGAAGGTCACCAAAATCGACTGGGCCTGCATTTTCCCTAGATGAAGCTTGTTGTCAAATATGAAGAAAGTCCAGTGAATGGTTCTTGAGATATCTCGCTGACCATCTTCATGCAGGTTAACATACTGAAATCTTCAAAGTGTTGGCATGACCTTGAAAATTATGTGAAGGTCACCGAAATCGACTGGGTCATGCGCCTTCCCTAGATAAAGCTTGGTGTTGAATATGAATAAAATCTTGTGAACGGTTCTTGAGATATCTCACTGACAAGAGTAAAACGTTAAAGTCCCCTTGTGACCTTGAAATTAAGGTCAAGGTCTTTAAACCTGACTGGGACTTTTTTATAGTGTGATGAACCTAGGTAAAAAATATGAAAAGAATCTAGTCAACGGTTCTTAAGATATTCTAATTCGTACGTACGTACGGACGGACGGAGCCTAATACTTATCCCCCGCTTCGCGCTAAACGCGCGGCGGGGGATAAATAAATGAAATGGTATTGAGCAATACTAGACTTACAAATCATCAAAAGCATGTACCCGTGAAACAGTCGTGCAAAATGTGCTGCATTGATGGAGCAAATGTTAACATTACGGTTCAAGTCAGTTTTGGACAGTGAAGCAGATTTCAGTAACGCGTATGACCACTTTGAGCACAAATGCCAGTTTCTACACGTCTTGGCATTGCCCTAATGAGCCTTTAAAGTTGTCGTCGTGGAATGTTCTGCCATTCTCTCTGTAACGCCTGCTCAAGGTCACCCAGAGTCTGGGGGTGAACATGGAGACCGTAAACACGACTTCCAATAATGTCCCAAGCATGCTCAATGGGATTAAGATCAAGTGACCTTGCAGGCCAGTCCATTTGTGTGATGTTGTTGATCTAAAAAAACGTCGTCAACAACTCTTTTTCAGGCATTGTCATCCATGGACGGGCATTATCATCCATAAAAATGAAATTAGGACCCGCTTATTGTAGCAGAGGAATGATTACAGGTAGGTTTACACCGATCAGGGTGAATGTGTGAAGAGTGGAGCACATTCATGCCACACATTTTGCATGTTGTTTCTGAGGGTGGTTGTGTTCGGGTGATGTTGTCAATGTTATCAGATAAATCAATTTCACAGTCACTAAAGGTTGTGTATTCTTTGAATATTTACCTTTCAGTAACATGCCGGCAAAAAAATCGCTATCGAGATTGATAAAGATATCACATATTGAAAATACTTGTTGCTTCATTTTTGTGAGAAGTATAGTAAAGGGAGTGGGGAGAAAAACCGGCAGAGGTGCAGCCAATGTTAAAGCAATGGGCGAAAAGCCTGTGGTGAACTTACGTCCACGTTTCCATGTATTTTAAACCACTTTCCGATGTCATTTTCCTCCTCCACACATAGAAGTCTCAAACTACTCCTGGAAAATAGGGGCGGTGGGGTAGCCTAGTGGTTAAAGCGTTGGCTCATCACGCCGAAGACCCGGGTTCGAATCCCCACATGGGTACAATGTGTGAAGCCTATTTCTGGTGTCCCCCGCTGTGATGTTGCTGGAATATTGCTAAAAGCGGCGTAAAACCAAACTCAGTCAGTCAGTCAGTCCTGGAAAATACCGTAGAAAGCAACCTTGTGCCAGATATCGCCAATGTCGACTGTCTTGATGGCAATCTCGGTAGAACAAATCTACAACCTTTGGAGGGCCTACTTACATTTGTAGACACTTTATACGTGTTTGGTTACCTTCAACGCAAAGACTGCGTTTGCAAGAATGCCAAAGTATCCTGTACGACTGGAAGGGAAGGAAAGGGAAGGTTCTCGTAGTTTCCAGAGTCCTTGGCGACTATGGAACCAAAATATATGCAAACAAATATCCTTCATTTCTCCGTATACAGAAAAATACAAATAACACACGCCAACATTCAGCATACGGCAACACAAGACAAAAAGTAGTCCAACACACACAAGAGTAGTCCAGGAATACAAAAAGTAGTCCAATACATGCCACCGGTGGAAGTGCACCCCAATTAGAAATATGCAGGTGTATGTATATATAACACAACAATGCCAGGAACCATGCTATCGCGAGAAGCCTATGCCGAGCTCTTATCGGGTCGTTTGTTTGAAGAAGTATCACATATCGCAAGCCAGATATATCCGAACCTCCACACTGACTACTCTTGTGTGTGTTGGACTACTCTTTGTCTTGTGTTGCCGTATGCTGAATGTTGGCGTATGTTATTTGTATTTTTCTGTATACGGAGAAATGTAGGATATTTGTTGGCATATATGTACACAAGGAAATTCTGCCAAGGTGGACAGTAGCCCAGTCCCCATGTCCGTTACGGTCGAGGAGCAGGGGCTGACCAGTTTGCAGCTAGGTTTCGTAATTAGACTGTTGGCTGGAAAAATTAATCAGTGGCCCTTTAATTTAGCACCCCGGCCTGTATTTTTGCAATGATAGGTTTTCAACAGGTACACAAAACTTCTCTGCACCTCTGCCGGGTTTTCTCCCCACTCCCTACACTTCTCCTGTGGTTAAATATTGGGTTCGCCTCCTGTCTCAAGTTGAGAATGTAATCTTAAATAAGGTATATGAGTATCAGTATTGTCTTGCTGAAAAAGGTATAGATTGTTGGTCTTTTAAGGTGAAATCTCTTTTGTACAGTTATGGTTTTGGCAATGTGTGGGTCAAAGTGTTGGAAATATCTCTAGTTTCATATCATTATTTAAGCAAAGATGTATTGATATAGATAACCAGTTGTGGTCATCTCGAATTATACTTGTTTCGAAATTGGATTTTTATCGCAGGCTCAAAGAAGGTGTAGCTTTTGAGTTCTATATGGATAGTGTTAGTGTAAAACAGTTTCGAATCTTCTTAAGTAGATTTCGTTGCTCAAACCACAATTTGATGATAGAGTACGGTAGACATTTAGGTCTTAAAAGGGAGGATCGCCTGTGCCCGCTTTGTATCATACCTAATATAGAAAATGAATATCACTTTTGCCTGGAATGCCCTTTTTTATGGGATATTAAGAACTGATATCCTCCCTAAATATTATCACATATATCCATCTGAAGTGAAATTAGCTCAGTTGTTTACATCAAAGAATACTTTAAATAAATACTTTAAATATCTATTTTTTGCCATGAAAAAACGAAATAAATTTCTCTCAGTCTTCGTACCCACAAATGTATAATTGTGCAGCTCTCATGATGTTGTAGGGTGCTCTAATGATTGACAAGCCCTTATCTCCACTGCTGATCCCGTAGTGATTTCAAACCCACTATCAAAAGCTATACCTCATGCAAAAACGATGGGACACTCAAGTAGGAAGAAATAAACTGTATGAATTGAAACCAACAATTGGTTATACCTACTTGGGTTGTCAGTCAAGACGTGATGAGGTAATTTTACGACGATGTCGTATTGACCACAGTCGATTTACTCATGACTATCTGCTGAAAACGGATGGGGATGGAACCCCCAAGTGTGTCTCTTGCGATGAGGTTTTCACCATCAAGCATATTCTGCTTGAATGCGTGAACTTATCGTCTGCAAGGGACTCACATTATGATGCAACAAACCTAAAAGATCTGTTCTCCCGCGTGAGCGCTCATCTGAACTACCTGAGGGAAGTAGATCTGTATCTTAAATTGTAACTCTGAAATGTAACTATCATAAATTGTAACTGTGAAATGTGTCTAACAAATTGCCTGCCTTTAAATTTGATGCTATGCCTTTTTCTGCTTTTAAATGACAATGTAATGAATATATGTTTTTGAAATAAAACTCATTCCGAGTATGTACTTACAATGTTTATTAATGCAAACTTGTCCTGTCACTATATGGCTGGAATAATGCCGATGTGACGCAAAACCCAACTCAACCCAACTCAACTCTCTCTCTCTCCTGAGGATCCTGTTTCCAAGATTTAAAAAATGCAATAATACCAGTAAAATGGGTGTGTATGCCAAAGTGAAAGGTTGAAGGAGGATGCAATGCCTCATTACGTTTCGAGACATCATGTGTTGCTGTTGTCAGGTAATGTTTTGGTACTCATCCACTTACGCAAGTAAAAGAATATATGGCTCAACTAAAAAAAGATTTGTTAGAACTTTTATTGGTTCAGGGTTATTCTCGAAATACTGGAATTAGGCAATCAGCTAAAAAAAAGCTGTTACTACGATTTGATTGTTTGGTATTGGAATGTAATAAAGTTAAGTTACATCTTGATTAGGTCCGTTTTCTGAATGATTACATTAGCTAGTAAGTGAGGTGGTTCAGTCTTGCCCAAGTTTTACTTGTATAACGCGAGTTACAGTCTGACTGTTTAGGGTTGTTTTGGTTTTTGGCATATTAATTAACTTAAGTGTCTTAGCGTATCTTACGTGTTGCGTCACAGAAAAGGTACTGTTCTGTATGGCGTGTCTCGAAAATAACTACATTCCATAAATGGATAAGGTTTACTTCACCACTTCAGCAACATTGTTTGAATGCGAGATGAAATGCAGTCATAGATATACCAATGAATCGATGCAACCAATGAAATGTCTGCGTATGAGACACCGAAAATACAAGTCCTTATCCTACCGGTCTTGTGTTCTCTCCATAGCTGGTCACAAAGTCTTAATCGTATCTGAAGAAATTGCCAATATTTACACTTTCATTACTAATGAAAATGGATTGCTCTATGAGCAATATTTATAGCCACCACATACTAGGGTGCACTGTATGCATGTGGCCATGTAGTTTCATGAGACATCAATACTTTTTACCAAACCTTGTACTTTGCTTGTGTGAGTGAGTGGGTTTTACGCCGCACTCAGCAATATTCCAGCTATATGGCGGTGGTCTGTAAATAATCGAGTCTGGACCAGCCAATCCAGTGATCAACAGCATGAGCATCGATCTACGCAATTCGGAACCGATGTGTGCTTTGCTTGAAACAGATACCATAATCACTGATCTGCTTTAAGATGTTGATCGAGTGTAGCGTCCATGTTTTACCTCATCATTGTACCTCTGATATCTCCCTGCTTTTTTAAACATCTTTTGGAAAGAAGCAGTCAAGGTTTGAACCACTGGCACACGTGATATCATCCTCCAGATTAAAGATGAGTATACGCCAGAGCCAGCTTCAGCATGACGTCCATATCTTAAGCCAATCACAACCTCAAGAGCAAATTGAGGGTCATTCGTGGGAAAAAGCAAGTGGAGTTTCACCTCCTTTGGTCCATGTTCAAGATGGATAATGTAAGGAACTGATGGCCGCCATCGTTGTATTTCCTACCGAGATGCCTTAAATTTGAAACCACATACTGTGACCATCTCAACCTTTGGCTGTTGGGGTCAAGTTCTTAATCATCTTTTTCACTGGAGCACCAACAGGAAATTCCCATTTTGATGCCTCGAGCAAACTCAATACCCTTATTGAAACAGACATTGCCACCACAAATATTCCGCTGAATACATCTAGTCATTCCATGTGAAAATGAAAAAGGTGATGGAGTGAGTGAGTTTAGTTTTACGCGGCACTCAGCAATATTCCAGCTATATGGTGGCGTACTGTAAATATCGAGTCTGGACAACAATCCAGGGAAAAAGGTGATGGATGCTGCGAACACTGACGAACAAATGGGCATAGCTTAAATGACTTTACAGGTAAGGTCATCTACTGTGTGTCAAAATGATGAATCACAATTTAACTCAAAATCGGTTCATGATCAAACATTCATTTCAATGCAAAATGTAATAAAAACATCGGACCAACTCTGGAAAAAACGTTCATAACGTTTGTCTCTAAAATAAAAGAATTACCTTGTTTATTATTTTGTTTTGATTGTCCGTGTGGAGTTTTACGAGAGTAAAGTAACAGTAGTACTGTTGCAGGACCAGCCTCAACAGGGGAAAGCGTCACATAAAGCATAGCCAATCGATGTATTGGCATAGCATATGAGACAACGAAATTCACCTTTGACGTCAAGTCCATTATTTTCAAAGTTTATGACTTTTTAGCCCTAAGTGAAAGGGGTCGTATTAAGTATGCATAAATGCCCTGGATAAATCCGTTAAACGCACTGCCATGTGCAATTGTGTTGCCTGAAAAATATATTTAGACAACGTGCAACCGAGTCAGGCACAACTGAAAAGGGTCGTATCAAAAGCTCCACTTTTCAAGTTGACAAACCTGACGGTTTTCTGAAAGTTATAGTAAGCAATACTATTAGAAGATTCTGAAGCAAAAAAATATTCCTTTCCTTACGCAATTTGCGAAAACGTAAGGATACAGAACATTCGTGAACTATACCCAAACAGCAGTAATGGAAATATTTGCATACATTTGGGTTTCGTTACAAAAAGGTAAGCGAGGAAAACAGGCGGGTGCTAAGAGCTGACAACGTGCGATTACGCAACACATAGTATGACCAGAAATTATTGAGAATTTTAAGAATATGTTTAATTGGATTTCTAGTGTAAACAACCTTGACCAGCTATCAAGTACTTGGTTTCATTCAAGGGAGACAACTCCGTTAATCCTTTTTCATTAGTTTGTGAAGAGTTATTACCATTTGTTTACTTGCTAGCAGACGACATTTTCAGTGATCCTCAGTATGGATGATTTAGAGAAGAGGAAGTTGATTTTAGAGTATGATAACAAGGACATCAGATCAGCTAAAATTATTTCAAGTAGAACAGGCATCCCTTTGTCCACTGTTTATCGTGCTTTGAAAAATATTGAAAATGGATATGGCATTGAGCACCAGGGAGGTGCAGGTAGGCCCCGAAAATTGACTGTCGGTGACAGGAGGCGGCTTGGTATTCTTGTTTCTAAAAACAAACGCAGGGGTTTAGAAAACTTAAGGCTGGATATGATTGTTAGTGGAACTGTGGCTGTCTGTAAGACAATTAGAACTGAGCTGCAAGTGAAAAAACTTTGTATCAGCGCCCAAAGTACAGTCCGAAATTTAACGTGTGGGGTGGCATATCTGTGTTAGGGGCAACGCCCCTCTGTGTATTTGAAGGGAATATGAACAGTGAGCGGTACACAGATATTCGCGAGGGACATTTACTTCCATCTGCTCACGTGTTATACGGAAATGTTTGGATTTTCCAGCAGGACAACGACCCAAAACATCGTTCACAGCATTCACAGGCCTGGTTTCGGACCCAAAATATGACATTATTAGATGGGCCAAGCTATAGCCCTGACCTAAATCCAATAGAAAATGTTTGGGGACCTATGAAGGAAAGTGTCAATAAGAAAAATCTGACAAATATTGCTGAAATGAAAGAAGAGGTGGTCCGATATTGGGACAGCATGGACCACGACTTTCTAACTTCTTTGATCAGTAGTATGCCCCGCCGCTTGGAAGCCTGCATTGCTGCCCATGGTGACTTGACAAAATACTAACTGTTCACCTGTCTTTGAATCTGGAGTGATGTTCTGCTAATATTCACATAAAATTGATATTTTTATACTTATCCGACTCATGATCTTTTTGCTTATCTCCCTTTTCTTTTCGAATGGTAGTGGAAACACTTGAATCCCTTGAAGTTCCCGAAGCGGACGTAAAACATACACTCACCCACGAGTTACCTCCCTTTTCCCGCGTAAACAGTCATGTGACCAGCCTTAGTTGTCACTCTCTCCTGATTTATCTGCCCAAGCACTTGGATCTGCTGTGCAATCAGAAGTGTTTCCAGCGGGGAGGTCGGGAGGGCTTGACCTCATGATTCTGGATAAGTATAAAAATATCAATTTTACGTGAAAAATTACATATTTTTTCTTATCGTGACTCATGATCTTTTCCATATAGAATCCGACGGATTGGTGGTGGGTCAGGCCACTTCCTGGATTCAGCAGCTGTCCTTAGATATCCCCCCTGTTCTAGTCCTGCTGCTTTATAGGCTCTCAATATGACGGCTCTCATCCAGAACGATATCGTCGTTCTTGAGACTTCTGCTGATGTCTCTGTGGATAATGGGATGAATAGGCGCTTGAATTTCCGTCTCCTTGTCTTAGTCTTTGAGGATATATCTTCAGGGTTCTGACCAGACACAAGGAGTGAGTGAGTATGGTTTTACGCCGATTTTAGCAATATTCCAGTAATATCACAGCGGGGTACACCAGAAATGGGCTTCACACAGACCCGACTCGGACCCGAGTACCCGACAATTTGGATGCTTATCTGAAACCAACATTCAAGCATACACGTAGCTGTTCCAACTTCCAATCTACGAATAATGCAACATGTATATGTGAATCCAAACGTTCCTGAATAAAGCTGTTGATATTCAATGTCAATGGAAGTATCTATTACCTTTTTATTTGCAAACAGAATGTGAAGGCAACGTAAGTGTCACTGTGACCCAGTTCTACGCGATCAATTATGTGATTAATGTTCATGAGCTGGGCCGGTGATACCTTATTGATTTAAACATATTTTTATTCATGAAGATGAATTGGGATTGGTGAACAAGCATTACTGCTTATATTAACACCGCTCCCATGCAACATAGAATACATACAACATGAAAATGGAGGATTTGACATCATCGATACTGACCATTGCATAAATATAATATTTTTAGAATGTATAAATATATACAGATTACATGAAATACAACTATTCTCTAAGTAGTCATAAGTTAGAGAGTTACAGTTGTGTGTGTCTCACAAGCCATTGTAGAACTATAAATCAATCATGAGAAGGTTGGTGAGTAAATTGAATTATTTTCCTGAGAAAATTTAAAGCGTTGTGTCTTGGTTATATAATCGTGGACGGATTCAAGGTTCTGTTTTAGAGACGGTTTCGTTTTACGTGAGAACTGAGTAGTTTCGGTTTTATTTGGATGAAATGTAACCTGCCACTTACAGGCCCATTGTGAAATTCTATCTAGATCTTTGTTAAGACAGGTAGCAGCAACTGATGGATCGTCTATGATAACATATAATGAGGTGTCATCCGCAAAGAGACGAATGTTACTGTCAACATCACATACAATATCATTAATGTATATAAGAAAAAGAAGTGGTCCAAGGACAGAGCCCTGAGGTACTCCAGCTAGTACAGTTTTCTTGTCAGATTTAGAGCCGTTAATTGCGACCCGTTGTACTCTATTTTCTAAATAACTTTCAAACCATTGTAATAGTTCGCCTTGGATACCATGGTTTTCAGTTTATTAATAATTCCTCTATGCCAGACCTTATGAAAGGCTTTACTTATATCGCAGAAGACTGCTCTAACCTCTTTTCCTTCGTCAAGAGCTTTGGCTATAAAGTTGTACAAAAAGGTTAATTTATTTGTTGTGGAGTCTCCTGGCATGAATCCTGATTGTAAATTTGTCATTAAGTCGTTATCTCTTAGGAAATTGAATACATATTTAAATACACATTTCTCAAAGACTTTCGATAAACAAGATGTGAGTGCGACAGGGCGGTAGTTAGAACAGTCATGTACGCTATCTTTCTTGTGATAGGTATTACCGATGCTTCTTTCCATGGACTGGGAAAAATTGACAGGCTAAGGGACAAATTGAATAATTTCGTAAGTATGGATGTTAGACGTGATACCTTATTACGCCTGTAAATGCTGTAATATGATTGGATGTGTCTGGGAAAAAAACCCAATCAATCTACTTCTCTTTTCTTTTGGTTTTAAGTTTGACTGCGCTTTCAAGATTATCTAATATTAATATGTCGTTGCAGTTATGACATATTAGCAACTTTTAAACATTCACCTGGACGATAAGTCACATAATCAATTAACCTTAATCACGGTTAAAATGCGGCAAAACACGTTCCAAAGCTGGAAGATACATAGATAAAGCATTCATTGATTGGTGCTGCATTAGATACTAGTATCTTGTAAAGATGGATCGACTATGGAACTTAAAGAATATGTAAAACAGGATTTTTTTCTTATAGTGAAAACGGTTTGGTTTCAAACTAAAGACTAACCATTTATTGAGTAACACTACGCTGTATTTCTTCTTCCGAAACTCTGCTGAAGGGGGATCACCTCAATGGTATTCATTGTGATTAAAATTTTCACTATTAAAAATATAGGTCTCCAAGTGTGAATGTTATTTTGAATGCGTATGTATGTGTTGATTGCTGAATATGTAACACTGAAATACGCTGGATAAGAACGACTGAATATCTATGTAGAAAACAAGTTGTTCAAACATAGGTATAGTGGGCAGGGACAGTGATACAGCCGTGAGTGGCTACGCTTATCCACGCGTCCGTACTCAGGGCAACGGCAGGTACTGTTTTGGGTACTGATATTTTGTTCTCCTTGCAAACTTCATACGACTTTATGAGGTAGTTGTGAATTGTCGCAGTACATGGGACCTGGTAATTTGGGTTCAATGGTTCACAGAAAGCCCTGAAACCCTCCCCTTTAACAAGACTTAATGGTCGCTTATCCTTAACGCGCATAAGCATTGCTTTTTGCGTAATACCTTCATACCATTTCCTGTCAACAGGATTGCGACTTTTGCTATCAAACTTACCAAACTGCCACAGCGTTGCTTGTTGAGCTGGTCTTCTGTCTGCAGTGCTTATTGTGGGTGCTTACGGGACAAATGCTTGCGTAACTAAGGGAAACGCCACAAAGACGGTATTTCGTATTTTGGCCACTAAATCAAGATAAAAATCCGTCCAGACATTGGATTTTTTCTCACAATCATCCATCTTGATTGCATGAGATGTTTAGAGGTATCTCCCCTGCGAGTCCTCGAGTCCATTCAATTGGACTCGAGTCCTGCTTTACCCGACTCGGCCCCGAGTACCCGAGTACTCGTGAGAGCCCTACTTGATGCCTGTTTTCATGGTAATCACTGTACTGATGGCAGCGTGGTATGTAGATAATGTCGAAACCTTTCAGATGTCTGGTCTGTCTAAGATGACACAGGTATTCCGCCACTTGAGGATGAGTAGCTTTCATCGCAATGAAGTCTTTCTGCCTTGCATAAGTCTCAAACTTCAGCCACTTGTCATCATACATGTTATGAGTCAATCTGCGTAATGCTAGCGTTACTGCCTTGGCTGCCCTGGCGGAGTATCCTCTTTTCTTCAAACATGTCTTGATACGGTCCACACGTGTAGCTGGAACAGTGTTGGGTTCCCGTGGACTTGCTTGGTGTGCGGATGTATGAGTAGGTTCGGCCAATCTGGTAACTTGATTGTTGGACTTCCGAGATCTTCTATTAGGTCTAGGAACCATACTCTCGCTGGCCAGTATGGCGCGACCAAGGGCAATTGTAGCGCCTGTGTCTGTTTGATCTTCAACAGTACTTTCGGTAGTAATATCAGTGGTGGAAACGCATAAGCGTTTAGTCCTTCCCATGATATGTTCAGTGCATCTGTTGCCCAGGCTTGAGGATCTGGAACTGGTGAGACAAACGTCTGTAGTTGTTTGTTGAACGTCATGGCAAACAGGTCTATGCAAGGGGATCCTATTTCCCTTATGATGAGCCGAAATACTTCTGGATGGAGTATCCATTTCCGTAGGTGACGGGTGCAGTGGTCGGGAGAGAGCTCCGGGTATGTGACATGCCTTTATCCAGATGTTTGCCTCCTCCATGATGTCAAACAACTGGAATGTAAGCTGTAGTAGGCTTGGTGATCTTGTAGATCCTTGCCGATTTATGGAGAATGCTACTGTAGAGTTGTCCATGTGGACCATCAGCATTCTGTTGATCAGCGAGCTCGACCATAATTGTAAGGCGTTGATCACAGCTTTCATCTCCAGCAGATTGATGTGAAAATGCTGCTCTGTTTGGACCACTTCCTTGATGCAACTTGATTGACGAGATGTGCACCCCAACCTTGTATCGATGTGTCTACGTAGAGATGTGTGTCGAAGGCTGGCTCTTGTAAATAGGTCCCTCCACAGACATTCGACCTGTGGGTCCACCAAAATAGGTACCTCTTAACATTGTCTGGCAGCAAGATAGGGTCGACACTGTCCAGATGTTCTGTCAGGAACCGTTGCAGCGGCCTTAGTAGTAACCTTACTGTGCGAGTCAAGTCCTGCGCTGAGGTTAGTAGACTGAGTAGACATTGCCATGTTTGTAGTGTTAACGGAGATATGACTGCTTGTGGAATCATGGCTTGTATCTTGACCCAATGATCTTCTGGGACCACAATTCGATTCTGTGTTGTGATAATTCTTATTCCCAGCAAATGAAGATCTTGTTTGATTCTAACTCCAACTTCATCAGGTTCACTAGCCATCGTAGTTGCGTGAGAAAACTTAATTGTGAAGTTCAGCTGCTGTCTGAGTTGATTGGCACTTTGAAGAACCTGTATGCCGTCGTCCAGATAACCGGCACTGCGTAGACCTCGATGCTGCAGCTAAGTGCTGATAGCCTTGGTTATTATGCGTATGAATAATCATAGAGCCGACGATATTCCAAACGGTAGGACGTTCCATTTGAAGTGCTAACATCTGATTGCAGTGATGATACATCATTCTTCCCTATCTGTGTTGATATTTAGAAGCGTTGTCTATTTATAGCAAGGCTGGCTCCAGTGTAGCATCACAGGGGACAGGTACTCATAACGACTTTCATCAGCGACAACTTCCAAAATAAACATCGTTTATCCTGCTGTCAAGGCTAGACATCTACACCGGTGTTGCAGCAAGTTGGCCTCCATAAAATCTGATGCAATTAGTTGGTTGAGTAAAAGCGCACGTAAATCTACGCCGCTCATATAAACCTCTTGAATAAGGGTTGCTCCAAGTGTAAATTCTTGTTCAGTGATATAAATCACGTATTCCCATTGTGCATAATATAAGCCAGCAAGACGAAGGAGGCTGTCGAGACGTATGTCTGTATGGATCTTGAAGAAATACCGATGTTGAATCTAGTTGATAGGATATAAAATCCTTATCCCCACACTGAGTGACGAGTGTTAATATCATCTGTACGTCCGTTCAAGGATACTTGAAGGCGTTGTTAACCTTAAGCCCTTTACAAAGGTCGCCTTGAGGTTCTCCAGTACTTGAGATATCGGCTTCATAGGTGATATCATATTGGAGTCAAAGTCATCAGCGTATATGCAGTATGTCTCTGTTGGGTTGGAGTGAGTGAATGAACGACAATATCCGCAGGCCATCTGCTACCCGGTATAAGACCTCATCATCCGGATAGATGAAGTGATTCCTTTCATCAAGTAGGTTGTCGTCCGAAACTGAACCTATACAGGTATAAGGTTTGTGCAGGTTGTAGAGTTGTGCAGGCCGTAACTGTAGAGATTGCACGTGTTGTAGATCTTTTTGTTGAGTTTTCATCATTGCTTTGTTTTATTCAGCCGTATGGTAATAGAGTCGACGTCAACATCCTGCCTGTTGATGTAAGGCTTTGTTAAGGGTTTCTCAAAGCTGTGCGTAGGTTAGAAGGTACCTTGGATATAGGTTCAATCGAAGAAATAGTCACCGAGTTGAAGTCGTCATTACGCATCTTATAAGTGTGACTTCATCTATATCCTTAGAAGGAGACTCCAAGTTCAAACCATTGGCTATCCAATCTGTAACCTCTGAGTCCGGGAAGACGAAGTCTGGTTATTCATCAGTTCGGTAGAGCTATGCCTCCGTGAATCATCCTTCTGCGAACCTGTATCCCTTCTCGAACCTCCATCCTTTCACGAACTGAAGATTCCTCCCTTCGCGAACGTCTATCTTGAGAGTCCTCTCTTCGCGAACCTCTATCTGTGGATACATCTCTTCGCGAACCTCTGTGACCTGAGCCTACTCTTCGCGAACCTCTGTCGCTAGATGTATCCCTTCGCGAACCTCTATGATGTGAGCCTACTCTTCGCGAACCTCTGTCGCTAGATGTAGCACCAGTATTATGCATCTCCGCAGTAGCAATCAACATACGGTTTGCAGGCTGATCTGTTTTATCAGTCGTGACTTGAAAAGACTTCCTCACCCGATCCATGGCACGTCTATAGACATAAGACAAATATTGATTAAATTGTAGATTTGATAAATCACACAATAAGTACAACACAAGCTGGAAGAACATGGTTTTATGCATGAAAATGTAAACAAAGTTACATAACGATGAAATTATGACACAAATACAAATAATTTTTACAAGTTTTTTACATATAATACATAGTAGTTATTGCCAAATCCATACACAGCGTAATTTTGAAGAATAGGACCTAAATAAAAAAGGATATAATGCCGTATACTGGACTCCAGTGCTGGCCCAACCATCCACTTGGGCGTAAAGGGAGAGAGTGACGAGTACGGCTGGTCACATGACTGTTTACGCGGGAAAAGGAAGGTAACCCGTGGGTGAGTGTATTTTTAGGAACTTCAAGGGATTCAAGTGTTCCACTACCAGTCGCAAGGAAAAGGGAGATAAGCAAAAGATCATGAGTCAGGATAAGAAAATATTTGTACTAATTTTGATAATCTTCATCATGCCTAATACATTACATGCGTATTAAATAAGTATGCCCTCTAGGTGTAAGCCCTCACTACGGTAGTTATTTAAATAAACTTTATTTAAATATGTAATTTTTTCAATAAAATTGCTCTTTCCAGTTGAGGAATGTCAGCAACATCAGAAGGTACCTGACCAAATAATCTCTTATCATCCTGATTCTCACCCTGGTAACATCTGGGATTGATTACTGTAACAGCCTCCTTGCCGGTGCACCCAAGTCTGTTACCAACAAGCTACAGCACATCCAGAATACAGCTGCTCCGATAGTCTCCAGCTGCAGGAAGTATGACCACATCACCCCCATCTTACATGACCTACACTGGCTGCCCATCCGACAGAGAATCAGATATAAGATCTTGTGTCATGTGTATCGATGCCTGTCTGAAGATGCTCCACAATATATGTGATTTTATCACGGCATACAAACCAGCTCGATCACTGCGGTCAGAAAACAAGCTCTTGTTGCAAGTTCCATCTGTGAAATCTGTGAACTATGGACAACGTTCCTTTGCTTTCAATGCAGCAAAGGAATGGAACAATCTCCTACTCAATCTCAGACAGTCTTCAATTCTTGCCTCCTTCCAATCTCAGCTAAAAACCTACTTATTTAATACTGCCGTTCTAGAATGACTCTTAATACCCACATATATGTGCGCTTAGAGCATGCATTGAGCATGGATTAATGCGCTATATAAATTCACTATTACTATTATTATTATATTTTATACTTATCCTGACTCATGATCTTTTGCTTGTCTCCTTCCTCTTGCGAACTATAGTGGAACACTTTTGAAGCTCCCTTAAAAAAAGCAGACGTAAACTCACACCCCACGAGTAGCCTCCCTTTGCCCTTTGGCGCCCTTATTGGTCACCTGACCAGCCAAGCTTGTCACGCTCTCCGTATATGAGCCCGACACCCAGATTACCGGGAAATCCAGAGTGTCCAGAGGGGAGGTTGGGAGGGCTGACCTCATTTGTCAGGATAAGTATAAAATATCAATTTTATTTAAAAAATTACACATTTTTCCTTATCCTGACTCATGCTCTTTTGCTTGTAGAATCCGACGGAACCGTTGGTGGGTCAGGCCACTTCTGGATTCATCGGTTGTAGATTTACGTCCTGCATACCCCCCATGGGAACTTCTGATGGCACTTGTGCTGATCCTTTTTGCTTCCAGCTTCCTCTGATGAGTCTGGGGGGGGACCACAACTTGTCAGATTTCTCTGGAACCCTCCCATCCTGACATTATGTGTGGATTTATGCAACTCCCTGTCTTGATGCTCGCATCAAGTGGAGAAGCGACCCTTCTTCATGTACGAGTAAGTCCTTTACAAGTACAGGGTCTATCACTCATGCTGGTCTGTCCTAGACGTGTGCATGGACTCTAAAGCTCTAGCTCTTCAGTCACGTGATAAAAGGGTGAGATTCATCTCAGCGCCTTTGAGGAACCGTCAATTGTTGTGCTACAACAAGATGCCCAAACTGGTGAATGCCGGAGACGTCCTAGGTAGCAATGTCTCTGAGGTAGTGGTTGGTAAACACCGTCTCTGACTTCCAAAGCAGCCCTACATTATTGTTGAGATGGAGCAGTTTCCATGCAGAGCGAGTGTCGATGCCAGCGCTCTGACTTCATGAGGGTTGGAGGCTCAAGTCCTGCTGCTTTGTAGGCCTCTTAGGATGACGGCTCTCATCCATATCGATATCGTCTTATGTGAGACCTCTGTAGGCGTCTCCGTAGATAGAGGGATGAAAAGGCTCTTGAATTTTCGTCTCCTCGTCTTAGACCTTTGTAGGTAGACTTATGCTCTGACTGGGCACAAGGATAGGTCCTGAGTATCCTGTGGCCCAAGGACTGTCGAGAGTGCTGGGATGTGGAACTGTCTGTCTGGTTAACAGGGCAGTTGTTCTTTGCTATGAAGTCCCATCTCAATCCCAGATGTACGATGTTCATCAAATCGTGTTCGTTCAAAATCCAGAGCATGTATTTCCGACATCCGAGCTGCTGTTGCCAAGGCGACCAGGAACAGAGTTTTATGTGTTAGAAACGCATAGGATGTCCTTTCTAGTGGTTCATAAACGTCACTGGTCAGATGCTGCAAGACTACGTTGAGATCCCAAGCAGGCGCTTTAAATTTCTTTTGTTGGTCTTCCAACTTAAAGGAGCGTAGCAGAGCCAGTATCTCTGGTACTTTGGTCAGCTTAACACCCGTCATCATGGTGATAACCATGCTGAGGGCCGCTAGGTATGTAGAGAGTGTTGAACCTTTTAACCGCCTCGTTTGTCTTAGATGACAAAGGTATGTGTTGCTTTCATCGCCATGAAGCCCTTCCTCAAAGCATATTTCTCAAAACTCTGCCACTTGTCGTCGTACAAGTTGCGGGTTGATCTATGTAGAACTCTGGCGGAATATTCTATTTTTTTCAAGCAAGTCTTGATACGTTTCATGCGTGTAGCTGGAATACTGTTGGATTCCCGTGTGCTTGCTTGGTGTGCGGCTAAATCAGTAGGTACAGCCACTCTGGAAGTTGCAGTATTGGACTTCCAAGTTCTTGTATGAGGATGGGAAACCACACCCTCGCTGGCAAATAAGGCGCGACCAAAATCAGTTGCAGCTTCCTCGTCTGCTTGATTTTCTGCAACACCTGCGGTATTAGAGCTGGAGGTGGAAACGCGTAAGCGTTTAGTCCTTCCCAGGAGATGCTTAGAGCATCTGTTGCCCATGCTTGAGGATCGGGAATCGGAAAGACAAATGTTGGCAGCTGTTTGTTGGACTTTTGTAGTGAACAGGTCTATTAGCGGAGATCCTATTGTTTGTATGATGCCTCTGAAGGCTTCTGGGTGTAGCATCAATTCTGTCAGGGATGGTTGTGTTGGACGAGAAAAAGCGTCTGCTACCACATTCTTGGTTCCGGGGAATGTGGCATGCTCTTATGTAGATGTTCAGGTCATCTATTATGCTGACCAGATGAAAACTGAGATCTAGTAGATTTCTTGACCTTGTTGATCCTTGTTTGTTGATGTAGAACGCCACTGTGGAGTTGTCCGTGTGGATCATCAGTTTGCGTTCCTTAATATGCTGGAATAGTGTTGTAAGGCATTTATTACTGCTTTCATCTCGAGCATGTTGATGTGCAGACTCTGCTCCTGATTCGACCATTTCCCTGCTGCCACTTCATTGTCGAGGTGAGCTCCCAAGTCTTGAAGTGATGCATCTACGTAGAGATGAGTGTTGCACTCTGGCTCTGATAAGTAGGTTCCTCCGCAAACATTCGACTTCCTAGTCCACCATAGGAGATATTGTTTCAATCCGTCCGGTAGTCCGAAAGAGTCCAGACTGTTGAGATGGGCGTTCACAAACACTTGTAGTGGGCGCAATTGCAGACTTCCTCTGCGAGTCATGTCTTGTGCTGATGTGAGAAGACCAAGTAGGCTCTGCCAACTTCGTAGTGGTAACGGAGAGAGTAGTGCTTGAGATACCATGGCTTGTATCTAGACCCAACGATCCTGTGAGACGACCATGCGATTCTGTGGTGAGGTGAACATCTTCCCAGAAATCTGCTCATATCCTACGTTGTAGGTAAGTAGACAGTGGAACCCTTGCCATGTCCATAATGGAAGCGGAGCAATGTCCGGTTCTGGAATCATGACTTGAAGTATATTTCTTCAATCTTCCGATAATATGTCCAGAAGACTTGTCCCCCCAATCCCAACAAAATGCAGTGATGATGCATAATTCGTGTACTGGAACTGCCATCGCTGTGAAGTCTTATGTATAGTAGACTGGCTGCCGTGAGCAGAATCGTCAAACGTATGTTGCTGCAAATCGCCGGATAAACAATCTTCAATCTGCTGACAGGGAATGTCCTTATAACCCGCGAAGACAGTCGAAACACGCTGTACCCTGCTAACTGGACTGTAAATGCAGCCTTCCTCCCACGTTTAAAAGTTGTTTACAACTGTAGACGACTTCCTGGTACATGAGCTATGCCCGACTTCTGTGCAGGGCGTTGTCTCTCACGGACCAATCAAATTGCAGCATTTGATTCATCTCAGATTCCCGCGATGTGACGTCACCGGTGTTGCAGGAAAAAGATCATTGTAAAATCTTGTGCAGTCGTTGATTTCTTCATCAGCACTCGGCCTTGTCCGTAACCTCCCGGAGTTACACGAGTGAACATGTGCATAGCAGGCTGAGTGGAAAACGCGCAAAGGATTTCGCCGCGTAATACCGATGTAGGTAGACTGTCTCCCTGGCTGTTGTGACTTTTCCCTTCTTCACTGAAGATAATGCAGTCGTCATCTTATACAGGTGATCAGCTGAAGTTCCATACTTGCTTAACGCTGATACTTGTAGACTGTATTCATCGGTCTCAATTAAGTGCCGTAAAACAACCAATGTGTTGAATACACAAAGGTTCTTGTAGAGTTGATACTTCGCTACGATGACCGGAAACAACGATGTCACGCTGAGGACTGCCACAATGCCAATGCTAGGCCAGTGATAACTGTCAAGCTGTCCCCTTCCTCACAAGAGTCAAGCCCGCTGATGTTGGATCTGTCTAGCCCGAACAAGTACGTCGAGTAAGTTTTGCAATGGGAGTCGTTGATGATCTTGTAGTTCTCATCAATCTCTGGAGCCTTCGTGAAGGGTTCCATATGAAGAAGTAGGAATTTCCTGGCGTCATACCAAAAGATGTTAAAATATGGTACTTGTTGGCCCCTGCCTGGCGCTCGGCATTAATGGGTACAACAAGGACTGGTCGGCTCGGAGTCAGTATTACGTGTCTGAGTGGGGTATTCATGCTTCACTGCGGCATGGTATCTCAGTGGGCTAGCACTATAAAACCTGCATTAGTCTGGGCTAGTACAAGCAGCCGCACATACACATACACATGCATGCATGTCGTCATATGAGCAAAACATTTTCTCAAGCACGACGTTAAACCCCATATCACCTCACCTCACATTCGTGAAGGTTCGTCGTAGATGGGGTCTTCTTCTGTGCGAACCTCCGCTCCATCAGGTCCATCATCTGCTGAGTAAACTGCTGCATGAAGATACCCGGGTTGAAATTCTGCGCTGACAACTGCTGCAAAGATGACGACACATCTGCGAGTTCTGAGGTTTCTTCCAAGGCCTGCCTGTCGTCTCTGGTCTCTGAAGACTGCGTTGATAGGATGTCTGACTGCGTTGAGATGACTGCTGACGTCACTGTAGAAGAGGACCTCGCTTCTTCTTAACTGCTACCTCAGGAATCAGGATGTTAGGACGTCTGACTGCGTTGAGATGACTGCTGACGCCACTGCAGAAGAGGACCTCGTCTTCTTCTTAACTGCTACTTCAGGAATCAGGATGTTAGGACGTCTGACTGCGTTGAGATGACTGCTGACGTCACTGTAGAAGAGGACCTCGTCTTCTTCTTAACTCCTACCTCAGGAATCAGGATGTTAAGACGTCTGACATCAGGATGGGTGGCTCATCGCTAACGTTTGCTTCGTCCGAAGGGGTGATCTCTGCGGCGAAAGACCTCGTCTTCTGCGCTGCCCCATAAAAAGTCTTATCTGCAGACGACTTCTTCTTCTGAGAAGACGATGCCCTGGTCTTCTTAGACTGCGACGAGGGTAGTTGTGATGATGATGATCTCTTCCTGGGCTACCATCTGCCACAGTCACAAGCTCTGTAGTAGCAACCGGTAAATCACTGGAACGGTGAATCTCAGCAATAAACGGTTATCAACGGATTCACTTTGTTTAGACATGACTTGTAAAAGTCGTCTAGACCTGTCCTTGGCACGTCTAAGAATGGAATACAAATAATTATTAAATTCAATTTCAGATAAATGCTGACAAAGTTTACAGCGGAGGCTGGAGGAACATGTAGAAGTGCGATTAGGACATAATAAATGCGGATCAGCAACCGGGCAAACGAACCTGCAATGAATGCAAAATTTCATCAATTGTAAACAAGATGAAAAATCATGTCGACAACTTGAATAAACAGATAATTTGGACAAAATTTCAAACCATATTGCTGGTATATCCTTCATAAATGCCAAATACAGCTAATTTAGTAGTCAATACCTTACTATAAAAGGATATAGTGCCGTATAGGGGACCCAGGCGCTCTCAGAACCGTCCTCCGGGCGAAGGAGAGAGTGACAAGCTTGGCTGGTCAAGTGACCAATAAGGGCGCCAAAGGGCAAAGGGAGACTACTCATGGGGTGCGTGATTTTACGTCAGCTTCTTTGTAGGGAGCTTCAAAAGGGGATTCAAGTCTTCCACTATAGTTCGCAAGAGGAAGGAGACAAGCAAAAGAGCATGAGTCAGGATAAGGAAAATAACTACTGTAAACGTACTTATTTTCGCGTGGTGCAATTTTCGCGGAATTGACAGTTTAGACTACATTGCGCGGTCAATTATTCGCGCAATCAGTAATTGCCGGAACTGCCAGCTGTCTCTTTGACCGCCACTAATAGCAGTGAAAACAAACAGAGTGGCTTAACCTGTCAGGTAGCGTTTATTGCTTACTCACAGGAAATCCCTATCTGTGCGATATACTTGTACACAGTAGTCCGTTTACTCACGGAAGAGATGAAAAACACATCAGTCTTATGTTCCGAATTCTGACGATCTGACGAATTAACTTCTACTGTATATGAAGCTCTTTGTGATTTCAAACAAGCCGGGTTGTTGTGAATGAGATGATTGAGTGTTAAGTGACTATTCGCTTCATGATGTACTGGTAATTAAAATCTTATTGAATAAATAAAATACTGCTGTATTATTTCTTTCCGAGTCGTGTCATGGTAATCTGTTTTGTATCAAACCATCTGTCATGTGACCAATTTCCATGGCGGCCACAACACACATTGCTTTTTTCACTAATTCGGCGATGGGATTTGGCTCATTATTTAATTTTAAGATTCCCGTAGATTTCTGTCTTCAAACTTGATGTGTTATGGTAACAACTCAGGGCGAAGCGTGGCTAGACTGAATGAATGACAGGTTTATTCGCTGGTGTATAAATTTTCGCGCTAAAATGTTTTGCGCGAAAATAAAACCTGCGCGAAATATAATACGTTTACAGTGCCTTGTAAGGGTGATTAACCTATGCATAGACACAGTTGGGGAAGCCCTGTCCATGCTCAACCTGAAGTTGGTCAACTACCATTTGCTCGATAGACAGTCAATCCCGTAGACAGTGAGTCCCAGACTTCGTAAGATTTTGATATTTCCAAGTAGTAAATGTTTATGAAATCGACTTTTCTTATAAACTGAATGGTCATGGCTTATAGCCCCTATATCATTTGGTCATGACACATTATATGTGGTATACATTTGAAAGCATTTCTTGACACGTCTGTCGGCGCGAATCGGATAAACGAGAAATTGACCACTTTCGACGTCTTTACAACATAATCAATTGAATTCATTTCACGTCTTTAGCATTTTTAGGGTAAATGTGGTTATGTTGCCGCTGTGCCAAGATTTTAGCTTTTGTCAAAACATACCAACTGAGGTATTAGCAAAACCAATAACTGTATGCATCGATGTTAGTTGCTCATGTACTGAGTGAGTTTGGTTTTACGCCCCTTTTAGCAATATTCCAGCAACATCACGGCAGGGGACACCACAAATAGGCTCCACACAATGTACCCATGTGGGGATTCGAACCCGGGTCTTCGGCGTGACGAGCCAATGCTTTAACCACTAGGCTACCCCACCGCCCCTAGTTGCTCATGTAAACAAATCAACTGTACAGGTTGTTGAAAAGGTACTGTACGGGTAGTTGGTTTCCTGTTATTTATCAACTGCGGTAGAACCTTGGTTTGAAGCATGCAATTGTGTATTGAATGACATATTTGGTCCTATGTTACTCTTTTTCCATCTACGCAAACGTTTAAAGTGAGCGAGTTAAAATGTTATGTCACATCGGAAAATTATTTCAGCCATATCGTGACTAAAGCAAGTTATAGATTCTAAAATAATTGAAAGGAAACTATAAACATCTGTCAACGAAGTACAGTAAAACAACTAGATTATCAGAGATACAAATTTAAAATTAGTATTGAAGACGATACATTATAAAAACAGGCTGTAGATCCCCATCAACTGTAGGGGAGATCACCATACTATGGATCATGGGGACTTAGTGCCTTTGCTACCTGCATGGACCCTAGCTGCATTTACACCATCCCGTCAGCCGCTGGCGATTGTAGTACAATTTAACCATAACTTAAAAGTGAGCGAGTCAGTGAGTAAGTATCTCTGCCATATCGTGACAAAGACAATTTAGACAATTAAGATGAAAACATTCTGATGACGAAAACATTCTGATGACAAAAACATTCTGAAGAGTAAAACCTGTCGACGATGGACAGTAAAAATACTAGAGTATCACAGATATGAATATAAAACTAGCATGTAAAACTAAAACATTTTAATTAAAGAAGACAATACAAAATAAAACACGGGCTATAGATCGCCAACAACTGAAAGTAGATCATCACACTGGGGACTTAGCAAAAGTTTAAAGCAATGTCACTGAAATATTCTGAAATTTTAGCAAGAACTTCATTAAAGATACCTGGGACATCTGTGCGCCTAAATATGTTTTCAACCCTATCCAAAATGTGTCGTGATGGCACAGAAAAGTTAATCTTCGAATCCCTTGGCTTTAAGTCACCTCAATCTGATTCTTCCAAGTGACCTGTTTTAATCCCACTCATAAAATGGAGGAATATTCGGTGAAATAACTTTTGACCGATTCTCCAGAATTGTTACATCCCATCTCTGCATCTCATTTGAGTTGTTGTTTCAAGTGAATACCACTGTATTACGTCTTCAAACGATAGGAAAGCAATGTTAACCAAAGGGAGTTTTCCATTGTGTAACAAACAGTTGAACTTCAACCAAGCTAACAATTTCACATGACAACGTAATGCTTTCTGTTACAGCGTTTTTCTGTGGACGTAAAATGACATAAAACAACGTCAGGCCACAACGTTGTGACACATCATTTTTACGTCGCCGCAAGGTTAAGATTATTTGATGCCAACGTATTTTGTGTTGTGCTACGTTCTGTTTAACGTGAATAGTTCAATAATTTTCCCAGTATTGGACAGTACATAAGAAACAAAGCAGACATTGACTTCAATGGTTATTCATTAATATGCTTGTTTTTGTCGTGTTTTCTGAAGCTGTAGCTGAGTAGTGAAGAAAGGATCTCTGAAAGGTATTACAGAAAACTCTGACACCAAATTATTTAAACTTTATAACATTGTGAGGAGCCCAAAGCATAATGTTTCCTGAACGTAAATTTGCGACATCATTACGTTGTAACGTAACGCTACAAAATGGCGAAATACTAACGTTACCAATCTACAACCTGGGAAGGTGCCCCCGATTCTGTCAATGCTGAAATGACACTTGGATGAAGTTCAGTGAGCTTGGACGTGGCATCCTCCTCTGTATCAACAACTGGTTCACAGCGACTGCTGGTGGTACTACACGCAATGACGTGGCCAGTGTTATTTTCATCAACCTTCTGTTTCTTTTAGCCACACTTTTGGATCTTTAAGGGAATTATATTTTCAAACGTTTTGGTTTGAAGTTTTATTGTTTTAAACTGTCAATATCAGACATTATTGGGCAAACCTTAATGACAAAATGTGGATAGTGCTTACACAAAATGTTTAAAAATGATACAAAGATTTTAACAATGTTTCTCATTTCTCTGCTCAATAATGGAAACTTATGGAAACAATAGAAACAATAGCGGAAAAAGGGAACGAATCAGAATTCGATACCTGCAACTACCAAGACAGTTTTGTGTAAGAAGAAACCAACAACCCGTACAGTGATGAAGCAAGTACCATTGATGCGTACAGTTATTGTTTTCGTTAATATCTCAGTTTGTATGTTTTAACAGAAGCTAAAATCTTGACACAACGGCTACATAACCTCATCTACCCTAAAAATGCTCAATACGTGAAATGAAAATCAATTGATTATGTTGTAAAGACGTCGAAAGTGCATGGTTGATTTCTCGGCTTTTCTGATTCGCGTCATCAGACGTGCCAAGAAATGCTTCAAATGTACTTAAAATATAATGTGTCATGACCAAATGATATAGGGGTTATCACCCATGACCATTCAGCTTATAACACAAATCGATTTCATAAACATTTACTACTTGGAAATATCAAAATCTTATGAAGTTTGGGACTCACTCTCTACCGGGATCAAGTGACTTTCGAGGAAATGGTAGTTGATGACGACCAACTTCCGGTTGAGCATGGACAGGGCTTCTCCCAGTGAAAGACTTCATTTGAATAAATTCTATAGGAAATGTTACGAGACCACAGATGAGATCTATATTCTTGCTTTCATGCTTTACTTTCCAGCCATATCTAATGTGCAGTAACATCCAAACGAGACCAACCGCCTACTACATATAAATACTGCTTGTGAAATATTACATGCTGACAGCTCTGGAAGGGTCGAAACCAATTATAGGCAATGTTCTGAGAGAGAATAGAATTGGATAATTCACTGCCTAAAATATAATCAGGCCCCTGTGTTACTCTAAGTGCCATGCATTGCATTGGCGGATCTGGGTGTGTATGTGTGTGTGTTTAACGAACACCTTCAACACATTTGAACAAAAGAGTTTTGTAATTGTCACAGTACTTTATTGTTATTCAAACAATGCACATACCCCACAATAAATACCATAACAAAATAGTAACAATGATTCCGATAACCAACATGCTTGCTGCAAGTAAGTAGTTGGGAGGATCACTTCCTCACCGGTCTTCACTCATTCAATGAAACATTATTTTGACTATATGCTGTACACTACTGCACGAAGATAGTGCTGTGAAAAATATTGCACCAGACTAAAGAATAGACCGTAAATGTTTCCTATTCCATCATGACAACCATCTATCTATCATCTGGTAGCTCATTTGACCGTACACACATAGTTTTGTTTAAAGTTATCTATCCTTCTCAGAGTCGCTACTGATTCACATCTAAATGGCAAATAAGGATGTATTTAATATCACATCACTGTACACATATCCCAGGTGAATTTGGGAGAGACAATAGGGGATACATCCCTGATGAACCAGGCAACAGCTTGTGCACATAGCCAGGTCAATGCCATTAACAGGTGCAACATCTTCAAGGGAGGACATCAGATACGAGAGATGCAACTTTGCCAGCACTTGCTCCAAGGATGAATGTCTCATGATCCCCAGCAACCTCTTTCACCAGCAACTTACCAGCACACACCTGAAGGAACAAGGCAAGCTGAATTAAGTGGAAATCTAGGATGATGTGCCATGGGAATTGAGCTGGAGACATTTACTGGAAACTCTGCATCAGGTGATATAAAAATCATTAAAATCATGATCACAATATCTGCAACTGTTTCATTATTATACACTGTGAAGTAACCTTTCATAAAATTGGCATTAATGAAATTTGATATCCCATTAAAATGACCATATATATTACTGTAATACAAATGTCATTCCCTCCATCCCCCTACCACTGTAACCCTATTTTCATTCTAAGTGGAATGCTGAATCCCAAGTTAAATTATTCAGTTCCAAACACGAAAAGTAAAATCATGCATGACATCACAGAGGCCAAAATAATAATTGTAAATGTTTTAAAGGTTTCTAGTTGAGACCGAATCCTCACCTGTCCTAAGCCATAATCTTTCCCAAGTTTGGATGCCTCATTTGTACATTGCTGAGCCCGCACCAGCAATATATCTCCCTTGAATGAGGTGCTTGGGTTGTAATCCATACACATTAACAACTTATTCCAAAAGGATTTTGCTGCAACCTCCAAGTCTGTGCGGCTCTGGAACTGGCGTGTGGACATAAGTTCATCTACAGCAATACCAACACGGCCCTCCAGGTCAGGTGCCGACAGCATCTTCTCCGACAACTGAAAAATGGCCATGCAACCATACATGGGTACTCCAAACAAATGTATGAGCGAAAACAATGACAGGTACAAACTGAGTGGTTGCGTCAACGTACAACACTGGTGCTTTGATGGTGACCTAAACTGACTATACATTGGTACAGGTCACAGTGGAAATCCATGGTCATAGTGGTACAAACATGCAACAGACCTAGGACATGCCCATTACTTCCCTGTTTGTATTAAGTAGCTATAGCATCAGACACTTGACTTCTTTTGGGTTATGTGTTACACTGTTTGATTATCTCCATGGCAATGAATGTCTCGAGTCTAAACAATGTATTGATACAAAACGTTCTTAATACATATGTATATTTTTCTTAAATGAAACTGGTCTTTGCTTTGTTTCCTAAATGGCTGCATACAATTCATAGGACAAATGAACAAAAGAGGTCCAGCTCCAACCATCACTATTCTGCATGTCATCGCGAAGAACGGTTCCAACACAAATTCTCTTCACTATCATCTATCCACAATAGGTTGTGCAGACAACAGTATGTTGCTGCCCAATGCTCCTGCTATATGCAGTAATCATTTACTATAATTGTGTCCAATTTGTCCTTTATAAGTGACAATACTCCTGGATATATCGGAACCACATTAATACAATGAATGCCTATTATTTCTCATGGGACTCACCCTGGGGTAGTCAATGGACATGAACTGCTGAACAAAGGTACACATGACCTCAGTCTCCTCCTGCCCTTGATGGCCTGGCGTCAGCTTGGCGCGGTGGGAAGCTAAGTGAGCAGTAACATACTTGTGGGAGCCATCCAACAGCACCAGGGCCTTCACGATATCTGGCTGGCCAGTGTTGTACTGCTGAAGCTGAAGCGCCATCTCCAAGGCAATACATGCACCGAATGAGTAGCCAGCCAGGCAGTAGGGGCCATCAGGTTGGACACTGTGTATATTCTGGAATTTACAACATATACCCTTGTAGAGTTAGTAGTTATTGGCATGCGAGATACACAGCTTCAGTATCACAGTAGAATGTGTTTTTTTCAGAATGATCCAGAACTCACTTTCAAGTAGAATCTTGCAAGGGCCTCAACCGAGGTGAGCGGGGCATCAGCAGTGCACTGGATTCCATAGACTGGGCGCTGTAACTGGCTGGCTACACTCTCTAGAGACAGGGTCACACCTGACAGACAGAACACATCATAAGTGTATAAACATGTCCAAAAGCTCATAACAACCTCTAATATTACTTATAATCCATGGAGTGTGGGAGCAGAGTTAAAACATTTAGCAAATCAAAACATCACTGGAATCATTTGCTTGAGCAATGCATGTTCTCACCTTCTATTGGGTGCACAATGAACAGGGGTGTCTTGTCATTGTGTACTCCACCAATGGCAACAATTGTGGTGGTGGGCATGATCTGAGACATGTCATAGCGAACAGACAGGCCACTGTCATCAAGTGTGGACCCATTATCCTTGTTGCTGTTGCTGCTGGTGTCTGCTGTCTCCCCTCCTCCCCCACTGATGTCCTGCAGACTTGTCATCGTCAGCTGCCGGATCTCCCGCATCGACATGGATATGTCATGTTCCCGTTCCAACGTCTGCTTCACCTCAACCCCCATTAGAGAGTCCAGACCAAGATCAGCCAGGCTCATGTCAGGGTTAATAGTGGAGACATCTTTTACCCCTGTTAAGTGTTACATGACAGTGTTTAACATTGTTGTAATTGTAAAATATTGTTTCATAACATTCTCTCATTCTCAGTCAGGAATGTATTACTATCGAATGCAAGCAGTGCTATAAACTTACTATATTGTGATGTTTTTGGAGTGGTGTTACTGGGAATCTTCTGGAAGAGTTATAAGCTAATCCAAGAGTGAGTGAGTGAGTTTAGTTTTACGCCGCACTCAGCAATATTCCAGCTATATGGCGGCGGTCTGTAAATAATCGAGTCTGGACCAGACAATCCAGTGATCAACAGCATGAGCATCGATCTGCGCAATTGGGAACCGATGACATTTGTCAACCAAGTCAGCGAAAATGACCACACGATCCCGTTAGTCGCCTCTTACGACAAGATAGTCACCTTGTTATGGCAAGCACATGGGTTGCTGAAGACCTATTCTACCCCGGATCTTCACGGGTCGCTAATCCAAGAAGATATGGAACTTTTAGAAGGTATTTTGACCTTAAGTAAATTTTATTGCCTTGTAATAATCTGTAATACAAATGTAGAACAAATAACATTTCTGTTTTTGGTTTTACACGGAATTCTCCCCCCCCACCCCCAGATTTTTGGGTTAAATTATTGTTTCAGTTTGGAAAACATTTAACACAAGCCAGATTTCCCCCTCATGACTCCACAGTTCCACAAACATGGAACATCAAGACATCTAAAGTTCAAGACAAGTCAACATTCACATACGTCCCTCACCCTTCCAAAACTAACAGTGCCTGAATGTTCTTATTTCAGTTGAAAGCGATAGATGCTGATGAGTTGCTGATCTTGCTACAATACCTAATATGTGGGCTACAGATGCCACCAAGTCCCGTTTGCCAACATCCTTCTTGGCGCCAGTATGTTTCTCTGCCATGACAAAACTGGACACAACTGGGTGGGGCTGGTTGAGGAAGCGGTCCAGGACCACCATGCAGGAGGGATCCTCTGAGGTAAGGTGCCCCCAATGACAGCATCATTCCCAGCCATTGTTTCCAGCACCACACCAACATCACCAATAGCACCCCATTGGATGGCAACACCTAAGAAAAATCATTGTGTTAAGTTTCAAAATGCTTCTGTCACATTTCCAAACACCAAGATAAGAACATGACTTGTGCTAGAATCTACTGTACAAGTAGTGTGAAAATTAGATAAATTC
This sequence comes from Haliotis rubra, assembly GCF_003918875.1. Classification (NCBI taxonomy): domain Eukaryota; kingdom Metazoa; phylum Mollusca; class Gastropoda; order Lepetellida; family Haliotidae; genus Haliotis; species Haliotis rubra. The sequence goes on from NW_025766137.1 coordinate 961,150, forward strand.
TACCTGGCAATCCTTCCTGGCGTCTCTGTTCCACAACACGTTCCATCACTGAGTTAGCAAAGCCATAGTTAGCTTGCCCTGCATTACCCCGTCCACAGCTGACAGAGGAAAAGACAACAAACAAGTCCAGACTTTGCCTACAGGTGGCACTACGACTGGCAAGGTCAAGGCAGATTGTTCCCTGTGCTTTTGGATGACATACTGTCTTGAAGGTCTCTACTGTCTGATTCTCCATCAAACTGTCTTTCAACACCTGACAGAAATGAAAAATACAAATAAATTATTTTCAACAAAATTGAAGCTAATCATAAACTTTGCCTTGAATTTTGTTTGTCTATTAGCAGTTTGTTGTTTGAGCCTCGTTCCACATCTTATTTCTTTTGTAGATTTACAACTGTCAGATATGATCACATTGTGGAACGTGGACCAGAATCATTGCCGCCATCATGCAATTTCTTGCTATCATGTTTATCCAAAGAAAGATAATTGAAAGTCCTTTTTTGTATCAATTTTTGACCACCTAGTTGAGGGAGAACATGTGCAAAAGGAATTAAAATAATCTATCTGACTAGTTTAATTAGTATATTACCATTGCTAGATTAAACACCCCTCCAACGGGGCCCATTTTCTCCGCTTCTTGCACAAGCTTTGTGGCCTCTGCCTCTGTGTTGATATCTCTTGAAGAGATACATACATTCACTCCTGCCTTTCTCCATAGCCGCACCCGCCGGGACTGGTAGCCAGTCCGTACACCAGATCGAGATGTGAGGAGAAGTTTCCTTGCTCCACGTTCAATTAGCCACTGGGCAAGTTCCAGACCAAATCCTCCCAAGCCACCAGTAATGATGTAAGTCTTTTGGCTACTGCAGTATGTTCGAGATATTGCTTGCACTGTAAGAGGATTTTCAGTATCTTCTGATCGTATCTGCAATACAAAAATTCTGCAGGTATTCAAGTGTCAAAATAAGGTGTTACTTGTTAGGTCAGTTATGATGCCAATGTTCACACATTCTTTTGCAAATATATGCTCATGTTATTTTAGAGAGAATTCACTATTTTATGATGGATCTTCACATACATAACTGGATAAAGAAATTATTACACTTGCTCGGGCAATAGAAAATGTCACTTGTGTGTGTAATAATCTATACTGCACGTGATTACTGCTGCAACTCATCCCTTTAACTTAATCTGCAGGTAGTAACCAATCTCACATCTTTTATGATCTGTTGTCAGAAAACATTTAATACTTGTCTACTTCTGGAGTAGTTACAGTTAACCATATTTGACAGTTTTCAAACCTGACCAGTCAAAATCATTTTTAAAACAAATGGTAGAAAGGCTGTTAACCTTGATGAGGACTTTTCCCATGTGTTTTCCCTGAGCCATGTATCGGAACGCATCTTCAACCTCGGAGTGAGAAAACACTGTTGTATCCAAGGGTTTAACTGCACCTGAGCTGATGCCATGGCTCACCAACTGGTGTACAGTGTCCCAGTCCTTGTTGCCAGGCTCCATCAGCGCATCCAGAAGAATACCATGAAAACTGATATTTTTCAAGAATATTGACATCCCTGGAATAATGAAAACATATGTAGTGAGTTTACTTGACATTTTCAATGAACCTGTTGAGGTAAAGATCTTTAAAACATCATAAAATTGGCATTTAGGTACAAGACTATCACAGATTCCAGTAGCCTTACCTAGTGCAGTGTTCTTTGAAAGGTCAAATTTGCCTATCTCCAGGAACCTTCCATGAGGAGCAAGCAGTCTCAAACTGGCCTGTAGTTTCTCTTCTGCCAGGGAATTCAGTACAATATCCACACCTACAGCAGAATAGCTCAAGCATCAGAATGAAGTCATTCACAGTACAGACATTAGTTTGGTTTTACACCACTATTAGCAATATTCCAGCAATATCATAGTGGGGGACACTGGAAATGGGCTTCACAAATTGTACCCTTGTGAGGGATCTAACCTGGGTCTTCGGTGTGACTAGGGTACCCCACAGCCCAGTACAGACAATATAACAATGGTTATTACCTTACCTTTATGTCCCCCCTCCCCCCCCCCACCACCCCAGAAAGAAAGAACTTTACCTCTGCCTTTAGTTGCTCTCAGGATGTCAAATTCAAATGAATTGTCTCTAGAGTTGGCGAAGTTGTAATCTTTCAGGGTTGGAAACTTTTGTTTGAGATACTGCCTTTTCTCCATGGAACCAACAGTGGTGAACACCTCACAGCCATGATGCAATGCAATAGATATGGCTGCCTGGCCCACTCCACCACTGCCCGAGTGGATCAGGACACAGTCCCCCTTCTTGATATTGCCACGGTGAACAAGTGCATAATACGCAGTAGCATATACAGTAGGGACACTGGCTGCCTCCTCCAGACTCCATGACTCCGGGACCTCCCACAAGAAGCGTCGGTCCACTTCAGTAGTTGTTGCCAAACCCTACACAGAAAACAAATATATTTATCTCATTGACAAATGTTTACGACTTGAAAATGTCTATTTTTGCAAGTTGTCTTAATACGTACCTTTGCAGTTACGACCGCCATGACCCTCTTGCCATCTTTCTGTTTGCCAGAGAACTCCATGCCCAGCATACAGTCTTTAATGTCCATTTCCCCTGGGATGGCATCTGGGGGCAGCTTACCAGTTGCCAGCATCACATCCCGGAAGTTGAGGGAAGAATAGTGCACTTCACACTGCTCTCGTCCTGCACGGACTGGTACATCATGCTTATGCAGGGGAGACACGATCCACTTCAGACTTGAAAGATCACCTCTCACCGTTACATCAATGTAAGCATGCTCACTTTTGCATTCCAACAACTCAGTTCCTGCAACAATAGCCACAACTGTAATTCACGATTGTATTTTGACAGCGACACAGATAAACATTTCTCTATTTCACTTTTCAATATATTCTTCACAATACATTGTTTAGTGCCATGAGTCAGATGACTTACCTTTGGACAATGGAATGTGCCTGTAGGAGCCCCACTTGCCCTGTTGCTCAACATTCATTACCAGATCTTGTCTCACCAACTTCTGAAAGCACTTGCTACTGGGGACAATCCTCTCACTTGAGAAAATGCATCTGAGAAAATAATTAAATAGAGTGCATCAAAACAAATGCATAAAATGGGAAACATTTTGGTAATATTACCTCAAAACCTTTTCTGATCAGACCTATAACAATATATCCTACCTGAGTCGTTCCCCTCCAGATTCCTTCCGAAGGCAGTTAGTTAGTCCCACTATGCCACTGTTAGTGTTGTTTGCCTGCAGCCAGACATTCTCCCCTTCAGGACGTACATGACAGTCATCAAGGGCAGACTTGACCATGTCCACCCAACTGCAGTTGAGGTCATCCACACAGATGATGGTCTGGTTTTCTCCAACAGCTTTGTTGGCTCTACACACCAGGAACATGTTGCACAGAACCCCATCTGTCTTGTCACAGATCACCTGCAGCCCATGCTCCAAGAACAGCTTTGTCCAGCTGGACGAATCCAGATAGCATCCATGTGTTCTGGAATCACCAGTTGTAACACAGTCTAGTTTGAAATTGTTAATTGCCAGATGTAGTGGAAAGTTTTGAGTAGCTTCTATAATCAGTGCAAACCCTTTTGTTCCACATGCATCAGCAACATTCTTCAAAGCAACACTAATGTTTTGCTCACGGTGGAGGATATTTCTCAGAATGATCACATCAGGTTGACTAGCTCCTGATGGTAGAGTCTTCTGCAAATCCCACTGCAGCGTATGGATAGCAAGTTTTTCGAGTTTCTCTTGATCATTTTGCTGGGGATTGGCTACTGTATAGTCTACTTGATTCATGGGATGAGCTCCAAGGAGAGGCAGGACATGGCTATACATAGCTCCGGTTGGAGAACACACCTCCAGCACATTCACCTTGGTCTTCAGGCAGTTCTCTAGCACTATGTCCACACAGGATTTCAATACTTTATCTTCAAGTAGGCAGTTGAGTAAAGTGTCATTTGATAGCTCTGGCTGGAATGCATTCACAATGTTAAATACATTTTCAGGGAAACTTTCTGATAAAGGAGTAGAGAAGATCTTGTGCAAAGTCTGCATGAGACCACATGTTGGCTGCCTAGAATATTCCATCACTTTGTCAAGACTGATGTGAGTTTGTGGCTTTTCCACCGACAACAAACTGGAGTTGGGAATGTAAGTAGCTCCACTGGATTTCAGTAGTGTTGCAAGGGACTGATGTGTGTAGGCCAAACAGTCTTCAGCATACATTTTTGATTCGGAATCAAGGAGGTTCTCATGGTATGGAACAAATGTGTAGGCCTCTAATGTAGGAGTCTGGTTGGATCGTCTTGGAGCAGAAGTAGAATGCAGTCCTCTCATTTCAACTCCTCCACACACAAAAATGTCAAGGCAGTGATCCATCATCACAGGAATAGTAGCTGAAAACAGGGAACAATAAATAACAGCATGGAAGTGACAGACTGTTACATGTCAGCATCAGTCTTGGTGAATTTAAATCTTAATTCCTTTACACTTTGTTTCAAATGAAAATATAAATAAAAGTAACAAAATCCTTTCCATAAATCAAAAGAGTCCATATAACTCAAATTATACAATAGTATGTCAAAATGAATCGCGACCAATTAGTTTGCCTAAAATTGAGGGTATCCTGCACCTAGTTGTACCTGATAAAACACCAAAACTTGAAAATATTCAAACAGTAGATGTTAAAATAGTGAACCAACATTTACATATTTTTTGTCACTGTGTCAAATGTCTTAAACTTTGGAAACACTTTACTAAAGGCCTTGAATGTTTTAGCACTTGTGTTGAGCAAGAGCCATGACACTCTTTGAAACTTTTCACAGAAAGAACATGCTTTGTTGTACCTAAAACATTGTGCAAAGTACACACTGTGAAAGGAAAGTTGAATCACTCCCTGTCACCAAAATGTCTTGTAGATAGTTTGTCACTGGTGTAAACATTAAAGATAAGGCTGATTCAATGGTGTTTATATGATTTGGGTAGTCTGCAGGAGAGACATGTTAATTACTGACCTGGTTTGTCATCTGTTGCTGGAATAACATACTGGGCATGTATGGTGGGGTCTATGCGCACTGACTTGATTCTAGTTGGTAGTCGATATCCTAAAGCTTTGCCAGCCACCTGTGCTTGAAGCATTGTGTCCAAGAAAGACACCCAGTTGCCTTTCCACAACAGTTCCCCCAAGTCACCTGAAAAAGTAGATATTCCCATTTTTACAAACACGCAATTTCACAAGCTCTTAAAAATTTCATGAATAGAATACTGATAGATTAGTAAACTTAAAAGTAATTAACAATCAAGTAAATTTCCACATTGGTCCAGCTTATCTTGGATTTTGTTTCTTTTGAAATATGAGCATACCCATTAAGGCCTGAGAGGTTATATTGTCAGCAAAGCTATCAATGGACCTGCACAGTGCAGTGATTCTGCCATGAAGATAACTTGCAGTGGACAAGAATGAATGCGATGGAGTGAACCAGAATTAAAGATAACGCATGTTTATATCCTTTATATCATGGCAAACACGTTTTGTTGTGATGCAATGTCCACGAGAACACCCTAGCAGTTTGGATGCAATAAATGTGTCGGGTGATCCAAGATATTTAGTTTCCTTTAGGTTTTCATGGTTTCAAATTATTCCCAGTGGTCCTGGAAGTATGTGGAAACAATGTGTCCAACTATTCATTCAGCATGTCATATGGTACAATCATAATACACTGATGTAATGTTAACACAAAATCAACAAATAATATTGGGAAGACCTTTGGAACACTACTGACTTTGAAATGTGGTATGTTTACAAAGCGGAAATGAATAGAAAATTTGAAAAACTTTGACATCTTTGATGGAATGAAGGTGATGAAAAAAGTTTCAGTGTCCTGCCTTTGTGGGTCATCTTGTAAATGCCTTGGAACTCTGGACCATAATCATAGCCCCGAAGTCTAAGATCTTTGTACATATCGGAGAGTGTGAGTGGAATGGTCTCTTCAGTTGGGGCATGTGTGGGTTGAACTGTGTTCTGCTCAAGAAGAGATCTGAACGATTCTTCATCTTCCAGCTCGTGAATGTGTCCGCTGACTGTAAGGTTGCCAGCCTCGCTGATTTCAAACTCTCCTGTTGCTGGCATTACACACACCTCCAGCTTAACAATACCTACATTGAAACAAGAAGTCAACAATCATACCAATACAAAGTGGATGAAAGACTGGAAGAAGGTTGGTGGCAGGGTGATGATAGGATGGGAGGGAGATGGTGTTTTGATAAATGGGGGGGGGTGGTGGTGGTGGTGGTGCTGGTGGAATTGGGTTTAACGTCGTGCTTGAGAATATTTCGCTCATATGATGACGTGCATGCATGTGTATGTGTATGTGCGGCTGCTTGTACTAGCCCAGACTGAAGCTGGTTTTATAGTGCTAGCTCACTGAGATACCATGCTGCAGTGAAGCATGAATACCCCACTCAGACACATTATACTGACTCCGAGCCGACCAGTCCTTGTTGTACCCATTAATGCCGAGCGCCAGGCAGGGACCAACAAGTACCATATTTTAACGTCTTTTGGTATGACGCGGTCGGGGATCGAACCCGGACTTTCTGCACTCCGGGCAGACGCTCCAACCACTACACCACGGAAAATGGGTGGGTGGGGGGTTATCAAATGATGGTAGGAGGGGGATGAATGGTTGGACCGGATGAACACAAGGGGAAGAATGTAGGCGAGTGCATTTTTACTTATTGCATGCTTAAGTTCTTAATTTGAAGACTGTCAGGCCAACCAGTGCACATCACAAAATACTCATGGTACCGAGCTACTTGCTAACAGAAAACACATTTGAGGCATCACAAAGAGGTCCTATATTCTTATATACGGTTATCAAGTACTAACTTTATTTTGATGACACTTCCAAAACATCAACCCATTTGAAATTCAACACTGCTATTTGTTATTTACGAGAAAAGGAAGCTAAAACTAAACAAGTTTGAAAAATCTGGAAGACTCAATTTACTCTTAAATACATAATTCAGAAGTCAAAATATGCTTACCTGTTTTGGGTAGAATGGTGGCTTGATGAATGTTAACATTCTCAAAAATGACAGGCATATGTTCATAGAACTTCCCCTTGAGTTTGGCCAGTGTCCGCCATGCAAGGACCAGGTAGCCTGTTCCAGGAAACAGTACCCTGCCATCGATGGAATGGTCCACAAGGTAATGGTCTGGAGATTCAGGGGAGACATCAATTTCATAAACAGACAGAGTTTTTTCCCTGATCCTCCAGAAATGAAATCATCCGGTTTAGGAACATTCCATGACTGAGCATGGTCCCACTGTACAAAAGGTGACACCATGGGAGTGCCAGCAGGGACTGGGTACCTCACTGGGGGAAACAGACCCAGGGGATCAACTTTCATTCCTGCTGCATAGCACCTGCGAATTATAAAACAATTTATATGAAGGGGTAACAGAGCCAGGTATATGCAACTGCAACACTGAGAATTTCCACTGTCATTTTAATTGGTAAAAGCCCATAACAGTTTAGGAACAGTAACTTGATTGGATGTTTCAACCCGCCAATGAGCAATATGCAGATCTCCATGCAGATAAAACAATCTATTCAAAAGCAAGTGCTACTGTACCCTTGTGAGGTGAGGTGAAATTGGGTTTTACGTTGTGCTTGAGAATATTTCGCTCATATGACGACATGCATGCGTGTGTATGTGTATGTGCGGCTGCTTGTACTAGCCCAGACTGAAGCTGGTTTTATAGTGCTAGCCCACTGAGATACCATGCCGCAGTGAAGCATGAATACCACACTCAGACACATTATACTGACTCCGAGCCAACCAGTCCTTGTTGTACCAATTAATGCCGAACGCCAGGCAGGGACCCAACAAGTACCATATTTTAACGTCTTTTGGTTTGACACGGCCGGGGATCAAAACCACGGCCTTCCGCTCTCCGGGCGGACGCTCTAACCACTACACCACGGAGGCGGTCCTGTACCCTTGTGAATGGCAACACAAAATTAACTTACTTTCCAATACTGGAGTAGAAGTAGTTGACATTATCCGGGTGATTTCTCTTCATGAGACCAACAAATGTACAGGTTGGAGCAAGAGACCTCTTGAGTATTGCCTGTAGAAGACAGTGTGGGGCAATCTCTATGACAACAGCATTGTTGGGAATATGTTGCACAGCCTCCTGAAACAGCACAGGGCTCACCAGGTTGTTGATAACATATTCTGCCGATGAGAACTTTGCCTTATCTGTATGCCACTCCGCTTCTGGCACCGAGCTGCTCACCCAGCGCTCAGAACGACGCTTGGGCTTTATCACCTGAAATAATAGGTTCTTGAAGGTTACACATGCACCATAAATATTTAGAAATAATGCTCTCTGCACAACTTTGACCCACACGACAACAGGAGTGCACTACTACTAATTATTTTTAGTTGATCCTGTGTACAAACCTACCTTGTTGAGGACAGCCAGAAGAGTTGGGGCAATGTCTGCCATATACTGGGAATGGAAGGCAACACCTCCACTCTGAACTTCCTTTGCAAATATCCCCTGTTCTTTCAGTTGCAGCACAAACTTGATCTGTCAACAATCTGTATTACGTTAATCCGACACTTGTGGTTGCAGAGAAATATGTCGGATTAACGAAAATGTCGGATTAATGAAAATGTCGGATTAATGTATTTGCGTGAAAATATCAATGTTTACTAAATGTCATGATCGTCATACTGTTGCATGCATATCAGAAATGGTAGATCTAGTTATCTTCATCGTATGTAAAAATATTCACAGAAATAAAAAATACTAACAATACATACTTGTTTTCATTTATTAACATTCATAGATGGCATAACATACATATATAATCACATAAGCGAACAGTTTCATATCTATTTCATGACCACATTGGCACAAAACTCACGTTTGTTTTTACCGCATATCAGCTGCCATTATGACCCGGATGTTGAATATGTTACGGTTTCCATACAACTAATTCCATAATAACATGTGGACGTCTAATGTACAATCAGGCGTGTATCATAACATATATAATTTATAACTTGAAAAAGTCTTTGATGGTCATTAACATCAAACACGTCTAAGTGGTGTGTCAGAAATGTTTGCAAAGTGTTCAACGATGTTTTGGCCTCAGATAGCTTGAAGCATTGGAACCAGTCGTAGAGACGCTCAACCACTAAGCAGACTGCTTCAGGATGTCAGATACGGTTGATCGTCAATCTTCACATCAAACTTCTGCTCAGCAAAAGTGATGACTTCTTGTTGTGTTGTCTGGGGTTTGTCTTTCTTCAAAAGGAGATTTCTTTCTTGATCAATGGCGTAACTTCTACAAGGGGTCGCTTAGCAGGTGGTGTACTCGTGACAAACATCTTGTGATGAAAACTCATGTCGGTTGTAAACATTTTATACCGCTCTACTGTTATTTCTTGATTAAATCGTCTCAATTAATTATCCTGTGTTCCTAATTAACAAGTGTGATGTTCACTGACGCCGCCAGCCAGTAAGGCAGCCAGTAACTCACATTGTTTGTATATTACCACTCACGTGTTGATTGTTTTTACATGTATTTACGGCTCGGATCATCCGACCGGCTGTGTTGATTGTCGGATTAACGAAATGTTTTACAATGTATTTACAATAATAAGCTGACTAGATTGGTGTGTCGGATGTCGGAATGCAGCAGAATGTCGGATTAAAATACTTGAGCAGCTAATTATCACTGTTTTAAATGGTTCCCAGTAATTTTTGTCGGATTAACTGAGGAATTTTTCCACGACAAGTGAAAACGGATTAAGCCATGATTGTTTTATGTACTTTACACTTGCACTAATCAGATCAAACATGATCAGTGTGCTTTTTCAACACAGTATCTTAATTTCCGGTGACCTCAGATCATGAGCCTGTATTTACTGACTCATTTTGTCAGGTTATTTTCCTGCTTCCTAATTTAAAGCTGTATGGACCAGTTTCAATGTTAACCTCAGCATTTTAATTTGGAAATCACCATCCAACAATTTGAATATGGTATTACTACAACTTACCAACTGCAGCCATGCCACCAGGTGGCAGTGTAGCCTCCTGGATACATCGACCTCTCCAGTAGCTTGCAAGCAGGGTTTCCTCTGCAGTCAGAGAACCATCAGCATAGGCACAGCCGAAGCTCCCCAACTGAGTGGCCCACCAGCCCATCTGGAGTCACCCCCATCTGCTTCAGCAAGTCGACCAGTGCCAACTGAAGAAAATAGTCATTGTTGCCACAATATCCCAACAGTCAAGTGACAAGTCGTTGATAAGATCGGTTATCGTTGTGTCCTACTTTCATGTAAAAGTTGCATTTAAAATAAATTGGTGCTCATCCATGCAGTCTTACAGTTCTTGTCCTTCACTGCAGATGCAAATGTTTTCCCAAATTAAAAACCTAAGACAGCAAAACTATTTATGAAATCATTCTTGGCCTGATAAATGAACAAGGGAGATTTTTGGCGAGTTGCCTTTCTTTTCTCAGGAAATACACAGGAAGTTTCCACTACACTTTGGAGGAATGAAGAGACAAGCAATTAGCATGAGTGAGTATAAGGTAAAGTAATATGCATGATTTGCCAAGTGAGGTTGAAGGGACCACTGAAAGTCATACCTGAATAGCTGCAATACCACAGAAGGTATAAACAATGTTGTCAAAAGTGGCCTTGTCCCCTTCTGTAAGCACCTGGTACAATTCAATGCCATGTCTCTGCAGTATGGCATCCGATTTCAGTATTGACTGCTTGAACACCTCCAACTCCATCATGCTACGGCCCATTCCAAACCATTGTGAGCCCATTCCAGCAAACACATACCACACTGGCCGACTGTCACCCGAACATTTCTGCACAGAAGATAAAACATGTCATACAAGTGTCTGCAATAGCGACACAAACATCCGCCAGACAGTTCACATGGGTGTATGTTAGAACACTAACATAAAACATGAATCTCCTACCTTGTACTAATTATCACCTTTCATAAACAGTGAAAATAAACAGTGAAAATAGACTGATTGTAGCCCCCATCATCTATCTGGCAGCTATTCTGGGTTTAACCTTCCACAAGAAACATTAGTATATGGAATGATATGGAATGCTCTGTTCATAAACTAGTGTACAATTTAGGCAGTTACCTGAACTTCTCGAACATCCTCCTGTGAATTGAGTACTGTGTATCCCCTGTATGGAAATGCTGTTGTGGGTGAACATGCACTCTCATTGAGCAGAGCATGGAGCTCCACACTGTCACTGTTTTGGTGCATCTGCGTCAGCACATGGTCCACACACTCCTCTGTTGCGGCCTGCATACACACACAGGCGGCGAGATGAAGCGGCGGGATGCTGCTCACTTTTTTCATTGTCATTGGACTTTAAAATCAAATGTACATTAGCACCACCAAAACCAAACGAGTTCACGCCAACATAGCCACCTGACCACCGAGTGCTTTCGGTCACAACCTTCAGTCTGCCATCTACCAAGCCTGGAATGTTGGGGTTGGGCTCATTGTAGTGGAGATTGGCTGGCAGTATCTTCTCCTCCATTGCAATAATCACCTTAGCCAGCGATGAAAGTCCTGCAACATGAAACTTTCACTGAATCTCAACGTGTGATTTGCTCCACCTGTAAAGCCTGGTTGTCTTATGTTACTCTACCAAAAACAACCATGTACACAATGTGCATTCATTTCAGTTATAAGTAACAAGGAATGCTATATGGCTTTTTTCAATACCCACCAAACTGGCTTCACCTTTTATTTCACAGAAAAGAGGTGTTCAAGAATACTTTGCACAAACATGAGTCACAAGACAGTGAAACTCACTTGTTTTGTCGAAGATGCCAAAGACGATGGTTCTAGTTGTGACTGGTATACAAAACTGACAATCCATGTATCAAAGCATGACCGATCTTAATCTGGTGTGATGACAATGGAAAGTTCAGAGTAACATTGTAGATTCACAAGACTTGATTTTGTTGAAACAGGTTAAGATTGGAGTATTCAACAACCATGGCAAAGTTTCTTTAACTCAAAGAACTATTTGTCTGGATAAGCACCATGGCAAGAACCTTTTTCCTTGTTCTAATTGGCTGATAAGTGACCACATGACAGTCTATGGAAATGCATACCGACTCCATCCAAAGTCGGCTTATCAATGATATTGACTCAAGTTACTAAAAATAGCACGAAAACGCCAGCACAAGGGCATCCATTCATTTTTAGCCTAATAGCTTTGAATGATACATCAAGATGTATGGCAACAATCAATTATTTGAACATCACAATACAAACTGATAAAAACATTGTTGGTTGATTGAACGCCGACATGTCATTTTTGATCAATGGACATTACTCTGTCACGGATCTTAGTAAGTTTGTGTTTCTGGCCTTTAACATATTCCACATTACATAGTTGCATCTCTTGAATGACAGTAAGTTTAGTTTTGGGCCGCACTCACCAATATTCCAGCTATGTGGCGGCTGAACAAAAACAGTGTGAAACTAGATCAATATCGCTTTTCTTGGGTCCATTAAAACAGGAGATAATTTCCTTAAAAGTTCTTAATTAACAGACAGACAATTTCAGACAAACTGATGAGCTCTAATATTTGATTGAATGTGGCTAACCTGATGCTGGCTCAGGGTGACCCATGTTAGACTTGGTCGATCCTATGAGCAGTGGTTCATTGCGGTCTTTGCAGAAGACATCCGCTATGCTGTTCACTTCCTGTGGGTCTCCCACTTTGGTGCCTGTGCCGTGAGCCTCCACATAAGCCACCTGACTGGGGTCTACTCCTGCCTCATGGTATGTCTCTTCAAGTAGTTTCTTCTGTGCAGCACCAGACGGGAAGGTGATGCCTGTGTATAGCAACAATTCATATCACTGAACAGCTTTCCTTCTGCCTTAAGTCCTAGCTTGAGGCTCAAGTTCGAGTATTTACAATACCATGCAAGAGAACCACTTTCCTGGTTGTCTAAACTCACCTTGCTCTTTGTTGCCATCTGCATTATTCTTGGAATGTACAACTGTAGAGTAGATTCTGCGAGCAGCAGATGCCTTCTGAATGTGAATAGCTATGATGCCTTCACTGCGACAATACCCGTTACCTGCAATAGTATCCAAAGTCTAATATTAACTCCTTAAATAAAACCATTACTATGAAGTCTCTTTATTGAAGTAAAGTCTGCACTGTAGAGATAAACATGACATATTTGCAATGTTGAGAGGTGGGCCAGTATTCATGTTCATGGTGGAACACCGTATAGGTGAATGTTTTATCAAGAAATTATACAAATAAAATTGTGTGCAAGACTCCAGAGATTCATCATGAACAATCGGGCTCAGTATTTTTACCAATTACATATGAAACATGGACACTTGAAGTGACAACACTGTTTTATACAGTAATCAACCTGACTGAGCAGACTAGTGACTTGAGTAGATATGAAATAAGGGGATGGACTTTTCGCACCATTTGCATCAAAAGATTTGCAACAACCATCAGGTGACAGCATGCCGAGCTTTAAGAACTGGAGAGCTGTGTTGGGCTTGACGCAGATATTGGTTCCCCCAATGATGGCAGCATCACAGATACCCATGCGAATACTGGCCAGGGCATGGTCCATAGCCAGAGAACTAGAGGAACATGCAGTGTCTATAGCATAGCTTGGACCTACAAGACAAAAAAAGGACTGCTGCTAGTACATTAGTTGACACAATAGGAAACATTTTAATCATTCATATTATACTGCACCTGGAAAATTTCAATATGCATGTCAAAACAGAATGTCCATTTTCAATCAAAACATAGGAAACAGTCAAAAGAATACACACAGAAACTATCAATATCCATATCAGCTACATTTTGCTTATATATCGAGACAAATATCGTCAGCAGGCTGGATATTGCATCAGTACCTTTGAGATCAAGGAGCACCCGAATAACATTTGCTTGTATTAAGACATTGATTTTCTTCGGAAACAACCACTACCCACAAATTCTTTTCTGCTGCCACCACTCACAACATCTTTCCTTGTATACATATTTGCCAACTAATCTTCCAAAAAACCTTAAAAAAATATATATGCCATTATGATTCTTCAGTATTCATGTATTCACTTGCAAGGCCGTAAAACAAGGAATTACTTGTTTCTATTTTATGATTATTCCACAATATTTGAGCAAAATAATTACACAATGTAAACTTGACAAGTGAATAAGAAAGTACATGAATTGATTATGCAAGTGCTAGGACATAAACTTCTGATAATTGAACCCTATTCCTGGGCATTTGCTCTTCGAACCAGAAAATTGTTTCACAACTTAATCAACTTCAACTTTTTAAGTTTCTTCATAGGAATATACCATGTTTTGGTGCACACTTATTCACAAAAGTTTCTCTTGGTAAAGCTGTGTTAAACCATGGTAGAATGCAGAGCTAAGAATTCTTATGCTGAAGAGCCAGACAGCCAACCCAAGTTGTGTGAGTGGTGGAATTGGGTTTAACATCGTGCTTGAGAATATTTCGCTCATATGACGATCAAGTTGTGTGAAACTGCTATAAGATATATCACTTCTAATACTACTAACAGGAGTAGAAACTTAAAGCACTTGTACAAAACTTACAATCTGTTGAAGGATTTTCCTTCCTCATTATCCTCCATACTGAACACACTGCTGACCACAAATCTATCTCATGTAATGATTCAGACCCTCACATAATCAAGACAGTCGTACAACAAATAATTTCATAGATTTTCAAATAAGGTGAACAAAGATCACTTATAATCTTAAGATTTGAAAAAAAATGAGTCATTCATAAGGACAAAAATTCATGACTGATCTGAGCTAAAAATAAGTACATACCTTTGAGATCAAAGAAGAAAGACAGTCTGTTTGCAAACATGGCCCGGCAGCATCCTATCATGCCATAACCATCCATTTTCTCAGAGTCGGACGAGAATGCCTCCGAGGCCTCAGACGCACTCGCACCAACAAATACACCTGTCCTCGAACCCCGCAAACTCTGGGGGCTGTAACCTGGGATGACATCACAATGCATTTAAAATATGACAGCAGACAATGTGAAGAGAATGCATGGTGTTACACTTGGCTTGAGCCATTTTTCTCCACATACCTTTAGGATATCACAATCTAATCTGGGCAGATAAATGCTATGTAACAAAATGTTTTTACCCTCACCCCTTGCTTGATACAAAGTGAAGGAATATACTGTATTCTCCTACAGTTACAGTCTGGTTGCTTGTCTTACCTGAATCTACAATTGCCTCATATGCAACTTCCAACAGAAGTCTCAGCTGAGGGTCCATGGAATTGGCTTGTTTGGGGTGGACGCCAAAGAAGGAGGCATCAAATTTGCTTAGATCTTTTATTTTTCCATTCCTATCGGGAATCCCAAGAAAACCTGAAATGTTATATTGAACCTTGTATTTATATATACCCACACACAGCTGCAAAGTCATATCCACACCTCATTTTAGGGAGAATATAATTGATTGATATGACATACCAATGGCTGACAGTCTGTTTTTACTGTAAATTAGATAATATGAACTGTATTGAAGATGAAACATGTCTTTTTTTGTTGTAAATTATATAATGATGCTAGAAACAGGTTTATTACTCCATTTTTGTATGATAATGTCAGCACACAAAACTTAATACACATACTTAACAGTAAAGATAAAAATATTATCATAAATGTTTGTAAATTTTTGAAATGTATACATAAAACTAGAGCTGCAACTGAATACAAACCTGTCACTTTATGTGCTCTTATTTCAACTAATTTATTTTGCATTATGGGCCTTTGGTCTTTATACTGAATAAATTATCTGTCTGTCTAACTGATCCCCCAGTGCTGCCCCTGTCTAACTGATCCCCCAGTGCTGCCCCTGTCTAACTGATCCCCCAGTGCTCCCCCTGTGTCTAACTGATCCCCAGTCAGTGCTGCCCTGTCTCACTGATCCCCCAGTGCTGCCCCCCAGTGTCTAACTGATCCCCAGTGCTGCCCCTGTCTAACTGATCCCCAGTGCTGCCCCTGTGCTGCCCCCCTGTCTAACTGATCCCCCAGTGCTGCCCCTGCCCCTGTCTAACTGATCCCCCAGTGCTGCCCCTGTCTAACTGATCCCCCAGTGCTGCCCACCATCCTACTAATGTAACCAGGAAACAGGGCAGGAATCCTTGAACATGTCATTTATTGAATGAACATGGCCAGGCCTGCTCTTACTAT
The DNA here is from genome assembly GCF_003918875.1 of Haliotis rubra. NCBI lineage: Eukaryota > Metazoa > Mollusca > Gastropoda > Lepetellida > Haliotidae > Haliotis > Haliotis rubra. The sequence continues at coordinate 977,516 of NW_025766137.1, forward strand.
TTTACACTTGCTTCAAATTACTTCCTATGGAACCAGTTTATGGGTGTTTTGCAGTCTTCCCATTCTGGCCCTTGCACTTAAAACTTGATCTATATTCCAAATTAATTACCTGCTGGCCATCTCCTATCATCATCTGTGATCATGTCTTCTTTAAGCAACAGATGCTGGCGGAACTCAGTCATGTTGTCGGACTCTGGCAGTCGACAGGAAATGCCTGTGATAACCACATCCTCTGTACAGGTTGCCATCCCTAGAGATGGTTTGTCCAGAGTATTGGCAAGCTTGCAGGGAGCTGCTCCTCCCTGGTAGGGTGTTTCTTCAATCACATGGGCCGGCATTTCCAGTATCTGCCACAGGGAAATTAGGTCCACTGTTAGCCTCAAGCACTTATTCAACAGCAGTACAAAACAAAGCAGGTCTTTCTTTGTAAATTGTTATTCTTAGCTTTCACAATACATAATTATTACTTTGCTGGGACAAGTTGTCTGCTGAACCCTGAATGCTCGGACATACCCTGGAGCATATTTGGTTTGACATCCAATTCACAACTTCGATAAACTACTGATCCTTAAATTATAAACATAACAAATCCACTTTACCCTTGGCGCCTTCTGTACCCTTCACTTACACAAGGACTCCAATCCTCAACTCTACTCTTGCGCATGCTCCCCTCTGACAAATCCTACACTTACACCATCCCTGCTGAAGGCTATCCATCAACCAGAACCTGCTCCAGCATCTCCACCCTACCCAGTGTCAACCTTACCATCCTCAACCCTATCGGCACACTCCATTGTTGTGAGTAACAGAACTAGTTGTGGGTTTTAATTGAGTTTTCAGCCACCTGCCACCAATGGGTTATTGTTATTTTTTCATGTATTATCTCTAATGTTCCATTAAAAAGTTGACTGTGCCAATAACTGATTTTTTATTAAAGACAAGCAAATGCCCTTATTTCTGTTTGTGGAAAAGGATTGAATAGATTGTTGATGATGGAGCATCAAAACGGAAAACAAACATTTCCATCGATGAGCAGTACCAAACTTTTTTTTTTAAATTCAAGAACTAAAAGTGCATCATGACATAGGATATTGGTTTACACGAGGAATCAGTCATGTCACCACCCTCTCGTTTTTCAGCAAGCTGCTTATATTATGTCTTTGCCTAGTATTTCCGTATTTCCAAGCACGAGTAAGTTTTGTTCATACTTTCGTAAATATTTCTCATGAAAACAAACAAAAGGAAAATGGGAAAGAGTTCCTTACGTACCCCCAGCCTATTTTATAAGGTACTTTTCATTACTTGTATATCTTTGTATTTAGGTAAAAAATATTAGGTGGGGTGTACGTAAGGAACTCTGACCAGAAAATGAGATACCATGATGTGAACAGAATAGCCAGGACATTTGTATGTTAAAGGGTTGATACATTCTAGGAAGTTCCAAGGACACACAAGAGGTGGCATATTCCCAATGATGAACATGTTCATATGTACATATTAACAAAAAGTAAAAACAATAAGGACTTCATTGCACCTTCTGAATACACAGATGATATAAAAGAGGGTTTCTCTAGAACTGACTAGGCTTTAGATATTAACAACCCAACACTGCACTGCTAAAACATAACCAATTTATAAAAAATGAAATAACATTTCAGTGGAACATCACTGGTTTGAACACAATGCAACAACAAACTATTCCAACAAGAAGTTGGGTTAGGAGACATGATGGTTTGAGTCCCACTTACAACCAAGGATGTGGCAAAGTCAGTCAATATTGGAACAATCTTTCACTCATGCAGAGCAGTCAGAAGTCATGGCTGGACAACTTGAAAAACATATACTAGTCACATGACAAAAAATGGAAACACCATTGACAATTTTAATTCCACAGCAGAACACAAACAACATACCTCAGTGTAAACAGCCAAGAAAATATCAACAGGAAAATCGAGTCCCCACTCAGAAATTTCAGTCACTCACTTTCCAAGTGAAGAGCCACCAACTAGAATGGCTTACTCCCAGAGCACATGGCTTGTAAAGGATACAGGAACCAATCAGTGGCCAGGTCATATGTCACATCTTACTTCATCTGATTGCCCATTGGCTCATCAGAACATGCAACAGCTGAGTTTGATTGTCACCCCTTGGTCATCAATAGACTCACCCACTGATCATGCACCAGGCATGTGCTAACACACAGCAGAAGAGTTCATATTGGACACAACACAGGCAACTGAACCATGACATCATTACATTTTAAAAATCAATGCAATTTCTGACCATATTACATCATCAAGCTGGTCACACATACACTTTAGATACTCTTTCCCCCTTTCCTATACAAAATGTATTTATTAGCTTTGAATAAAAAAATTATACTTGTGGAATCTAATAAATGTTTTGTTTGTCACTGTCTGCAGATGATACTACATATCTGCATTTCTTGGATTAAACCTTTGGGCTGAATTAGGTGGGTAAAATATCAAATCATTAAGTCATCTGAGATTACTTTTTTCACCTCTGCAATAGGTTACCTGAATACATTCCTGTGTTAAGCTTGTCTCATTATTTTTTCAGTTCCAGCCTAATCATTGTTATTGTCTTGCAATTCAACCCATTGCACACACAATAATTTTGCAGTGACACATAAATTAGCTTTGGCAGTAGAAAAAAATTCTTTTGAGAATTACTTTTACACAAAACACACAAATAATTTCCACAATTTTGACATGCTTTCTGTAACTTTCACTGATGTGAATTTGTAATGGTACTTTCAGTATACAGAACTTTTCAGTTGCTAGAATGTTACATATATTTTCAAAACTAAATTATATTCCCACTGCAAAATAAGCAAAACATACAATACTGTTTCTTAACACAGCAACATGTCAAGGTGTCACATGTTGAACCAAGTCCCCCGTCAATATCACCAGTGGAGCCTGGCATCAATACAAACTTTCAGATGAAATCATAATGAGTTCTGAAAACAAATCCTACCCTCATTTGTAAACAAGTCAAACTATGTGCGACGAAAAATGTAGCTTCAGGACTGACTGACTGAGTTTTGGTTTTTGCGCCGCTTTTAGCAATATTCCAGCAACATCACGACGGGGGACACCAGAAATGGGCTTCACACATTGTACCCATGTGGGGATTCGAACCCGGGTCCTCGGCGTGACGAGCCAACCCTTTAACCACTAGGCTACCCCACCGCCCTGTAGCTTCAGGAGGGACAAGGTAAGATAATGAGGGACAAGGTAAGATAATGAGGGACAAGGTAAGATGAGGGACAAGGTAAGATGAGGGACAAGGTAAGATAATGAGGGACAAGGTAGGATAATGAGGGACAAGGTAAGATAATGAGGGACAAGGTAAGATGATGAGGGGCAAGGTAAGATGAGGGACAAGGTAAGATGAGGGACAAGGTAAGATAATGAGGGACAAGGTAAGATGAGGGACAAGGTAAGATGAGGGACAAGGTAAGATGAGGGACAAGGTAAGATAATGAGGGACAAGTTAAGATGATGAGGGGCAAGGTACGATAATGAGGGACAAGGTAAGATAATGAGGGACAAGGTAAGATAATGAGGGACAAGGTAAGATGAGGGACAAGGTAAGATAATGAGGGACAAGGTAAGATAATGAGGGACAAGGTAAGATGAGGGACAAGGTAAGATAATGAGGGACAAGGTAAGATAATGAGGGACAAGGTAAGATAATGAAGGACAAGGTAGGATAATGAGGGACAAGGTAAGATGAGGGACAAGGTAAGATGAGGGACAAGGTAAGATAATGAGGGACAAGGTAAGATGAGGGACAAGGTAAGATAATGAGGAACAAGGTAAGATGAGGGACAAGGTAAGATAATGAGGGACAAGGTAAGACAACAAGGGACAAAGTTCTGGTTTACAGTAACTTTACAATTTGACTTTCAGTGGACCAGACTGTCATGTTAAGCTATCCCTGAATTGTTTTCTTTACTCAGTGTACAAAAGATGTCAGAAGCATATTTGATTGTATAGTTTTTAAATTTGTAATCAATATATTTACAGGTATGGTCTGGTGAAACATTCTGAAAAGGTTGTTACTGACAAGCATTTCCTTCAACATAGTTGTGTAAGGTGCAATGGCAGCAATGCCAACTGTATACCATTTATATAATTGCAAATTGAAACACAAATCATAAACACATACAATTACTCTCATCATCAAATGTTCATTGAACTAGAATGACCGAAATTTGTCTTCAATTACAAACATATATCTTGCACTGCTGACAAATACAGTTATTGTCTTTTCATTGAGATGGATATGAGCCAGCTGTAAATCAAAATTGTATTAATAATGCAAAACTCAATATTGCTTGTTATTACATTACAATGTAAATAGATCTACAACATATATAGGGGTGCTGTTTTTGTCAGGAGCCTTGGTCCCTATAGTTTTGTTGGTGGAACATCACATTCGCAATGAATGATGAATGGGCCAGGTGACCCTTGTCGTGATGCTGTTAACATGAGATTGGGTGTAGAGATTAAAGAGACTGTGTGTCTCACCACGGGCACTTCGACAGGCATGCAGCTACAGGCATGAGGGTGGGTGTGTTAAGCATTGAATTAAACATTTACTTTGTCCTGTGAAAATATCAAAAGATACATGAGAATACTTGTCAATAAGATGCCCAAAACACATGCATTTTATACCTGGATTTGAAGAAGGGGTGAGACTGAAGTAGAATAGTTTTTGTCAGTGTTTTTCTTCAGGGACTTTACTATAATTGTATAATTAAAAGATGTTATAACTAAGCATAGATACTGATGAAGTTACTTTTAGTATGCAGTGGTTGAGAGAGTGTCATTCTCAAATAAATCTTAGAACATCAGCATAAACGTATATGAAATACACTGGATTTTCCGTTTGATACACCATTTTTTATAAGCAATTGGCATTTGATTACCTATACTAACCTTATTAAACATACCTGCTGGTGATCAAGTAACACCTGAATAATTTAATGTGATTAACCTAAATTAGCACAAAATGAAGCAAGCTTAATCCTTACAAATCAATTACACTAACTTATGAGTGAATTGATTAATTCTGAAATCATTGTAGTGAATGCCTTATAGCGAAGGAATATATAGATCTCGATACCCCCATTTAACGCGTGTGATAAATATAGAAATACTAGGGGCAAAGTCCATTACAATCTCCCGCTGCAGAGAAAACCACTGATAAACACTCACCGTGGCTGCTGAGTTTACGTTGATTTTGTAGAATGTATGTATAATTTCTGATTTTTGAAATGGTTGTGGCGCAAGGTCTCTTCTTGTCACGTTTAACTATGCCATGGGATTATGCGAAGCTATCACGTCAAAACATTGTGATGATCATCTGATGTGGGACCATGACGCAAGGACCAATCATAAGACGTGTTACTAAAGCACGTGACATTGAGAAAACATTCGATTTGGAGGTGTTCTGGCTGCATTCATTTAACAACTACGTTGCTTTCTTGGAAGTTCTATTCATTTTCCAACTGCTCCACCGCTTCTTCAGGCCGATTATTGTGACAGGCTGTCAAGGCATATAAGGCTCAAATGTGTTACTTCGTGTACAATACATTCCCAGATTGTTGTAACAATATATACAGTAATAACGTGACACTAATCCACTTATATGAAAGTGACAACGTTAACATATACTTAAACACTAAAACATACATGAATATGTACACCCATGAAGACACAACGTGAACTCTCAAACACTGTTTTACATATACCTTCCCTTGACAACATATATGTGTAAATTCTCATACACATGTACAACGTTAACACTGACAGGCATATACTAGACCACTAAACACTGATACAGAGTCACAACGATAACACTGACATATACTAGACCACTAAACACTGATACAGTCACAACGATAACACTGACATATACTAGACCTGACTAAACACGTGACATATACAGACCACTAAAACACTGATACAGAGTCAACACTGACATATACTAGACCACTAAACACTGATACAGAGTCACAACGTTAACACTGACATATACTAGACCACTAAACACTGATACAGTCACAACGTTAACACTGACATATACTAGACCACTAAACACTGATACAGTCACAACGTTAACACTGACATATACTAGACCACTAAACACTGATACAGTCACAACGATAACACTGACATATACTAGACCACTAAACACTGATACAGTCACAACGATAACGTGACATATACTAGACACTGAACACTGATACAGAGTCACAACGTTAACACTTCAAACATACTACCACTAAACACTGATGCAGTCGACAGCGGTCTGACATATATAATCAGTCAAACGATAACGTTGTGACTCTTAATACTATCAGTAGACCACTAAACAGCATACAGTCAGTGTTAACACTGACATATACTAGACTGTGTAAACAGCAAGTTTCAGTGGTCTAGCATATATGTCGCCGTCGTTATCGCTGTGACTGTATCAGTGTTTAGTGGTCTAGCATATATGTCGTGTTATCGTTGTGACTGTATCAGTGTTTAGTGGTCTGCAGCATATGTCAGCGTTAACTTTGTGACTGTATCAGTGTTTAGCGGTCTAGCATATGTCAGTGTTATCGCTGTGACTGTATCAGTGTTTAGTGGTCTAGTATATGTCAGTGTTAACGTTGTGACTGTGTATCAGTGTTTAGTGGTCTAGTATATGTCAGTGTTAACCTTGTGACTGTGTATCAGTGTTTAGTGGTCTAGTATATGTCAGTGTTAACGCTGTGACTGTGCATCAGCGTTTAGTGGTCTAGTATATGTCAGTGTTATCGTTGTGACTCTGTATCAGTGTTTAGTGGTCTAGTATATGTCAGTGTTAACCTTGTGACTCTGTATCAGTGTTTAGTGGTCTAGTATATGTCAGTGTTAACGTTGTGACTGTGTATCAGTGTTTAGTGGTCTAGTATATGTCAGTGTTATCGTTGTGACTGTATCAGTGTTTAGTGGTCTAGTATATGTCAGTGTTAACCTTGTGACTGTGTATCAGTGTTTAGTGGTCTAGTATATGTCAGTGTTATCGTTGTGACTCTGTATCAGTGTTTAGTGGTCTAGTATATGTCAGTGTTATCGTTGTGACTCTGTATCAGTGTTTAGTGGTCTAGTATATGTCAGTGTTATCGTTATGACTGTGTATCAGTGTTTAGTGGTCTAGTATATGTCAGTGTTAACCTTGTGACTGTGTATCAGTGTTTAGTGGTCTAGTATATGTCAGTGTTAACGTTGTGACTGTGTATCAGTGTTTAGTGGTCTAGTATATGTCAGTGTTAACCTTGGTGTAAATGTTACCTGTATGTCTGATTGTGTATTGTCATGCCCCCAAGGTGTAAATGTTACCTGTATATCTGATTGTGTGTTGTCATGGCCCCAAGGTGTAAATGTTACCTGTATGTCTGATTGTGTGTTGTCATGGCCCCAATGTGTAAATGTTACCTGTATATGTGATTGTGTTTTGTCATGGCCCCAAGGTGTAAATGTTACCTGTATGTCTGATTGTGTGTTGTCATGCCCCCAAGGTGTAAATGTTACCTGTATCTCTGATTGTGTGTTGTCATGGCCCAAAGGTGTAAATGTTACCTGTATGTCTGATTGTGTGTTGTCATGGCCCCAAGGTGTAAATGTTACCTGTATATCTGATTGTGTGTTGTCATGCCCCCAAGATGTAAATGTTACCTGTATATCTGATTGTGTGTTGTCATGCCCCCAAGGTGTAAATGTTACCTGTATGTCTGATTGTGTGTTGTCATGCCCCCAAGGTGTAAATGTTACCTGTATATCTGATTGTGTTTTGTCATAGCCCCAAGGTGTAAATGTTACCTGTATGTCTGATTGTGTGTTGTCATGGCCCCAAGGTGTAAATGTTACCTGTATATCTGATTGTGTGTTGTCATGCCCCCAAGGTGTAAATGTTACCTGTATGTCTGATTGTGTGTTGTCATGGCCCCAAGGTGTAAATGTTACCTGTATGTCTGATTGTGTGTTGTCATGGCCCCAAGGTGTAAATGTTACCTGTATGTCTGATTGTGTGTTGTCAGGCCCCCAAGTTGTAAATGTTACCTGTATATCTGATTGTGTGTTGTCATGGCCCCAAGGTGTAAATGTTACCTGTATGTCTGATTGTGTGTTGCATGCCCCCAAGGTGTAAATGTTACCTGTATGTCTGATTGTGTGTTGTCAGGCCCCCAAGTTGTAAATGTTACCTGTATATCTGATTGTGTGCTGTCATGGCCCCAAGGTGTAAATGTTACCTGTATGTCTGATTGTGTGCTGTCATGCCCCCAAGTTGTAAATGTTACCTGTATGTCTGATTGTGTGTTGTCATGCCCCCAAGGTGTAAATGTTACCTGTATGTCTGATTGTGTGTTGTCATGGCCCCAAGGTGTAAATGTTACCTGTATATCTGATTGTGTGTTGTCATGGCCCCAAGGTGTAAATGTTACCTGTATATCTGATTGTGTGTTGTCATGCCCCCAAGTTGTAAATGTTACCTGTATGTCTGATTGTGTGTTGTCATGGCCCCAAGGTGTAAATGTTACCTGTATGTCTGATTGTGTGTTGTCATGGCCCCAAGGTGTAAATGTTACCTGTATATCTGATTGTGTGTTGTCATGGTCCCAAGGTGTAAATGTTACCTGTATATCTGATTGTGTGTTGTCATGCCCCCAAGGTGTAAATGTTACCTGTATGTCTGATTGTGTGTTGTCATGGCCCCAAGGTGTAAATGTTACCTGTATGTCTGATTGTGTATTGTCATGCCCCCAAGGTGTAAATGCTACCTGTATGTCTGATTGTGTGTTGTCATGGCCCCAAGGTGTAAATGTTACCTGTATGTCTGATTGTGTGTTGTCATGCCCCCAAGGTGTAAATGCTACCTGTATATGTGATTGTGTGTTGTCATGGCCCCAAGGTTTACCTGTATGTCTGATTGTGTGTTGTCATGGCCCCAAGGTGTAAATGCTACCTGTATATGTGATTGTGTGTTGTCATGGCCCCAAGGTTTACCTGTATGTCTGATTGTGTGTTGTCATGCCCCCAATGTGTGTATGTTATTCAGGGATTGTTCACTGGATCAGCAAATGACAGTTACACTAGAAGTATGACCTTAATCCTTGTTTCATTGTTATTGAGCGCTTTTAATTGACGTGGTCACCGCGACACACTGATATCCGGGAATCAGGTGATCTTTGCCGTAGAGCGGCAGTCCTTGTTTTCAGCTATCAGCTGAATGTGTACACGGGTGAGGGTATTCCCCGTTTACAACTACAGACACGCCTACCCTTGAATAGTCTTTGTTTATAGAATTGTCAGGTACAGGTGTACCTGAGTGGGGGTATGCCCTGTGTATACAAGTGTCGATATATGTGGCCAGGAAAAGGCGGAACCTGTATAATATTACCTCGAGAAATATCACATCCAGTGATACAAACGTCTGCCACATTCTGATGGCCACTTGCCTCAGCGTTTTGTCAGCTCTCTCTACTGACATGTCTGTAAAGAAACTAGATATTCTATACAGTTACATATATGTTTTAAATTTGAAAACAAGAACCTGAATATTTGAATATGCCCCTCTCCTTTCCCTCTCCTCCCGAATACCCTTATTACATTATAACATAGCTTCTCGCCTGGCACTTCGTCATCTGATTACACCATAACATGAGCGAATGAATGTATTACAGCAACGTTCAAGCTTTATCACACTGAACTGTATATAACACATCATCGGTCGTTGACAGTACGTTGTACAGATCCACGTCGTAAAGACATGACGACACTTTCAACAAACATGGGTTACTAAGGACCTGCTCCGAACTCTGTACGTGCCTGACACCAAACATATTTTCATTGGTTTCCATAATGGCCTTATAAGCTTTTGACTAAAAGAAAACTTATGTACAAGTTACATTTTGTATTTCGTATATTTGTTATGTGTGGTCTCATTGCATTTCTGACAACTTGATGGGGAATCCACTGGTTAAAAGATAACTCAAGTTGCCGCTAGAGGACACAAAATGTAGCCCAATGTATAGATAGCTTCTCACAAAGATAATATACACTACCGGCTAAAAGAAAGTTATCACCGACTTCACTTTATCAAAAAATAGAAACAAAGACGTGTGTGAGATTTATGATAGGTATTTTGCAAACGAAAGTCAGTTTCCAATACTTTGACTGAACATTCATTGTAATGCCGGTCTACGGCTTAGGGTAAGCCTACTCTGTCATACATACCCTGAAACAAATATGTCCAAGAAAGCCCATGCAGGTCTAGACTATGTGGCAAGTCTAGATTTCCACAGTTCTGAAAATGAAGAAAGTTTCTTGGTTCCTTTTCGTTATGTTTTATGATTATTTTTTAAGAATATTTTTTCCCCTGTAAAATATGTTCATTTCAGAGACACGATGTGAGTCTCGGGTAAGCTGTGTATACTGTGTCAGCTGCAGGGGAACTCGTACAGCATCACGAGAAGTATTCATGTAAAATAAGACAATGTCTAATAATCACAAAAAGCTGTCCTTGAAAAACAGCATCAGTAATGGACGCTAGTACCATGTGGCGTGTTTGTGATATTGACGTGTAAGGTCACCCTATACACTTACGAAGAACCAGATAAATAACAGGTCAAGAGAGGCTTGAACGCCAGAGATAAGCTGCCGTGAAGAGTCATCATACCATGGCGGGTATGTGGGTCGGGCTGCACCAGCACCAACACAAAGCACAGAGAATACTTAGGTGAGAAAACATCGCAAAAGAACAACACTATATATAAAGCGGCATTGCCAGATTAAACAACACTATACAGAAAGCGGCATTGTCATATTAAACAACACTATACATAAAGCGGCATTGTCAGATTAAACAACACTATATATAAAGCGGCATTGTCAGATTAAACGACACTGTATATAAAGCGGCATTGTCAGATTAAACACTATATATAAAGCGGCATTGCCAGATTAAACAATTCTATACATAAAGCGGCATTGTCAGATTAAACGACACTGTATATAAAGCGGCATTGTCAGATTAAACAACACTATATATAAAGCGGCATTGTCAGATTAAACAACACTATATATAAAGCGGCATTGCCAGATAAACAACGCTATATATAAAGCGGCATTGCCAGATTAAACAACACTATACATAAAGCGGCATTGTCAGATTAAACAACACTATACATAAAGCGGCATTGTCAGATTAAACAACACTATATATAAAGCGGCATTGCAAGATAAACAACTTAATATAAAGCGGCATTGCCAGATAAACAACACTATATATAAAGCGGCATTGCCAGATTAAACAACACTATATATATAGCGGCATTGTCAGATTAAACAACACTATATATAAAGCGGTATTGTCAGATTAAAGATTAAACAACACTATATATAAAGCGGCATTGCCAGATTAAACAACACTACATATAAAGCAGCATTGCCAGATTAAACAACACTATATATAAAGCGGCATGTAAAGGTAAACCACAGCACAGGGGGCGCTGCTGTGAAGGTAAACCACAACACCCGGGGCTCTGTTGTAAGGGTAAACCACAGCACCGAGTTAGGGGCTCTGTTGTATAGGTAAACCACAGCACCCGGGGTTCTTCTGTAAAGTTAAACCACAGCACCCGACCAGGGGCTCTGTTGTAAAGGTAAACAGCAATACCCGGGGTTCTGATGTAAAGGTAAACAACAACACCCGGGGCTCTGTTGTAAAGGTAAATCACAGCACCCGACCAGGGGCTCTGATGTAAAGGTAAACCACAGCACCCGGGGCTATGTTGTAAAGGTAAACCACAGCACCCGGGGTTCTGTTGTAAAGGTAAACCACAGCACCCGGGGCTCTGTTGTAAAGTAAACCGCAGCACCCGACCAGGGGCTCTGATGTAAAGGTAAACAGCAACACCCGGGGTTCTGTTGTATAGGTAAACAGCAACACCCGGGGTTCTGTTGTAAAGGTAAACAACAGCACCCGGGGCTCTGTTGTAAAGGTAAACAACAGAACCCGGGGCTCTGTTGTAAAGTAAACCGCAGCACCCGACCAGGGGCTCTGATGTAAAGGTAAACCACAGAACCCGGGGCTATGTTGTCAAGGTAAACCACAGCACCCGGGGCTATGTTGTCAAGGTAAATCACAGCGCCCGGGGCTCTGTTGTAAAGGTAAACCACAGCACCCGACCAGGGGCTCTGATGTAAAGGTAAACCTCAGCACCCGGGGCTCTGTTGTAAAGGTAAACCACAGCACCCGGGGCTCTGTTGTAAAGGTAAACCACAGCACCCGGGGCTCTGTTGTAAAGGTAAAAGGTAAACCACACAGCACCCGGGGTTCTGTTGTGAAGGTAAACCACAGCACCCGGGGCTCTGATGTAAAGGTAAACCACAGCACCCGGGGTTCTGTTGTGAAGGTAATCCACAGCACCCGACCAGGGGCTCTGATGTAAAGGTAAACCACAGAACCCGGGGCTATGTTGTCAAGGTAAACCACAGCACCCGGGGCTATGTTGTCAAGGTAAATCACAGCGCCCGGGGCTCTGTTGTAAAGGTAAACCACAGCACCCGACCAGGGGCTCTGATGTAAAGGTAAACCACAGCACCCGACCAGGGGCTCTGATGTAAAGGTAAACCACAGCACCCGGGGCTCTGTTGTAAAGGTAAACCACAGCACCCGGGGCTCTGTTGTAAAGGTAAACCACAGCACCCGGGGCTCTGTTGTAAAGGTAAATCACAGCACCCGGGGTTCTGTTGTGAAGGTAAACCACAGCACCCGACCAGGGGCTCTGATGAAAAGGTAAACCACAGCACCCGGGGCTCTGTTGTAAAGGTAAAAACCACAGCACCCGGGGCTCTAAACCACAGCACCCGGGCTGTAAAAAGGTAAACCACAGCACCCGGGGTTCTGTTGTGAAGGTAAACCACAGCACCCGACCAGGGGCTCTGATGTAAAGGTAAACCACAGAACCCGGGGCTATGTTGTCAAGGTAAACCACAGCACCCGGGGCTATGTTGTCAAGGTAAATCACAGCGCCCGGGGCTCTGTTGTAAAGGTAAACCACAGAACCCGGGGCTATGTTGTCAAGGTAAACCACAGCACCCGGGGCTATATTGTCAAGGTAAATCCACAGCCTCCGGGCTCTGTTGTAAAGGTAAACCGCAGCACCCGACCAGGGGCTCTGATGTAAAGGTAAACCACAGAACCCGGGCTATGTTGTCAAGGTAAACCACAGCACCCGGGGCTATATTGTCAAGGTAAATCACAGCGCCCGGGGCTCTGTTGTAAAGGTAAACCACAGCACCCGACCAGGGGCTCTGATGTAAAGGTAAACCACAGCACCCGGGGCTCTGTTGTAAAGGTAAACCACAGCACCCGGGGCTCTGTTGTAAAGGTAAATCACAGCACCCGGGGCTCTGTTGTAAAGGTAAACCGCAGCACCCGACCAGGGGCTCTGATGTAAAGGTAAACCACAGAACCCGGGGCTATGTTGTCAAGGTAAACCACAGCACCCGGGGCTATGTTGTCAAGGTAAATCACAGCGCCCGGGGCTCTGTTGTAAAGGTAAACCACAGCACCCGACCAGGGGCTCTGATGTAAAGGTAAACCTCAGCACCCGGGGCTCTGTTGTAAAGGTAAACCACAGCACCCGACCAGGGGCTCTGATGTAAAGGTAAACCACAGCACCCGACCATGGGCTCTGATGTAAAGGTAAACCACAGCACCCGGGGCTCTGTTGTAAAGGTAAACCACAGCCCCCGACCAGGGGCTCTGATGTAAAGGTAAACCACAGAACCCGGGGCTATGTTGTCAAGGTAAACCACAGCACCCGGGGCTATGTTGTCAAGGTAAATCACAGCGCCCGGGGCTCTGTTGTAAAGGTAAACCACAGCACCCGACCAGGGGCTCTGATGTAAAGGTAAACCACAGAACCCGGGGCTATGTTGTAAAGGTAAACCACAGCACCCATGGGCTATGTTGTCAAGGTAAATCACAGCACCCGGGGCTCTGTTGTAAAGGTAAACCACAGCACCCGACCAGGGGCTCTGATGTAAAGGTAAACCACAGAACCAGGGGCTATGTTGTCAAGGTAAACCACAGCACCCGGGGCTATATTGTCAAGGTAAATCACAGCGCCCGGGGCTCTGTTGTAAAGGTAAACCACAGCACCCGACCAGGGGCTCTGATGTAAAGGTAAACCACAGAACCCGGGGCTATGTTGTCAAGGTAAACCACAGCACCCGGGGCTATGTTGTCAAGGTAAATCACAGCGCCCGGGGCTCTGTTGTAAAGGTAAACCGCAGCACCCGACCAGGGGCTCTGATGTAAAGGTAAACCACAGAACCAGGGGCTATGTTGTCAAGGTAAACCACAGCACCCGGGGCTATATTGTCAAGGTAAATCACAGCGCCCGGGGCTCTGTTGTAAAGGTAAACCACAGCACCCGGGGCTCTGATGTAAAGGTAAACCACAGCACCCGGGGCTCTGTTGTAAAGGTAAACCACAGCACCCGGGGCTCTGTTGTAAAGGTAAACCACAGCACCCGGGGCTCTGTTGTAAAGGTAAATCACAGCGCCCGGGGCTCTGTTGTAAAGGTAAACCCGCAGCACCCGACCAGGGGCTCTGATGTAAAGGTAAACCACAGAACCCGGGGCTATGTTGTCAAGGTAAACCACAGCACCCGGGGCTATGTTGTCAAGGTAAATCACAGCGCCCGGGGCTCTGTTGTAAAGGTAAACCACAGCACCCGACCAGGGGCTCTGATGTAAAGGTAAACCTCAGCACCCGGGGCTCTGATGTAAAGGTAAACCACAGCACCCGACCAGGGGCAATGATGTAAAGGTAAACCACAGCACCCGACCAGGGGCTCTGATGTAAAGGTAAACCACAGCACCCGGGGCTCTGTTGTGAAGGTAAACCACAGCACCCGGGGCTATGTTGTAAAGGTAAACCACAGCACCCGGGGTTCTGTTGTAAAGGTAAACCACAGCTACCGGGGTTCTGTTGTAAAGGTAAACCACAGCACCCGGGGCTCTGTTGTAATGGTAAACCACAGCACCCGGGGTTCTGTTGTAATGATAAACCACAGCACCCGAAGAGGGGCTCTGCATGTTGTAAAGGGAAAACACAGCACCGGGGTTCTGTTTCTAAAGGTAAACCACAACACCGGACAGGGGCTGTTTCCAGCAGGTTGTGTTTATACGATTTCATTTGTCTTTTTAATACTGTTGATTTATATTTCATGAGTGACCTTTTACATCAAATATTACAATAAAAACTGACTGTTTTCAGACATGGGCCGAACAATAGTGTTTACCTAAATGGAAAAAAAAGTCTACTTTATTGACACGACTTCGACACAGATATGTGAGTAAATAGAGTGATATTAATTACTGCAGCAATATTGAAGGTAGGGGTACATTAATGGTTGGCATGAATATAAAACAATATTTATGGTTTGAATAGTCTTGCTCTCTGATGCAAGTGGTCATCATCATCAGCTGGCGGGATACTAACAAACATTTTCATGTTAATAAAATTACTGAGGCTGGCAATAAAATTGTAATAGAAAACTGTCTTCTTTGCTAGAAATTGGTCATTTACTGACATTCCTACGCCCATTCCAATCTGTACACTTCTAATTATCACGAACAGTTTAACACAACAAAAGCCCCAATTCATACATGCATCCACTCTACAATGACGAGATACTGATAGCGCCTGCTCGCGGCCGCCCTGTTAGAACGCGTTACTTCCCCGCCCACAACACGTTGCGATCAGTCGAGTGTGCTAGTATCTTTTCACAGTGGACCGATGGGACCTTTCACAAATAATTTTTGGTCTTTCAAAGCTTTGAAGGTACAATAAACCCCACTTTTTTTGTTTGATTGTTGTCTTTAATATGAAAACTCTAAAGGACACAGAACACTTATATTGTAGACAACATTCAATGAATGCAGGTTTCTGAGTGCTTTGGTAATACATCGGTACAAGTGCAATTTCTCTTATGGACGAAGAAAGCAGCCAGCGTTCACCAACAACAGTGTGCATTTCTTTAACATGACGTAACTACTACCAAATTACACCTTGTTTATTTCGTTTATAACCCCTTATACTGATGCCTTTTGTATAAACCTCGACTTCTGTTGATTCTGAAACAAATTCTTCGCTTAAGTTGTATGTTCAAAGAGTTCAAAGAATGTCTGTTAATCACAAGACCCAGAGAAATGAATCATTACTAACCCAATGACGATGCTTCAAATCAAATAAATTTCAATAATTTCTTTGAAATGACCCAATCAGTTATGTATTAAAAAAACACGTTTTTCTACTTAACACGTAACAGTTTTCCACTCAAGAAATATATGAATAACGTACTTCCAAGTACAGGCACCTGCAAACTTGCACCAAGCCCAAACAGAGGGATTTCTAACACACCTGCAGGCTTACACCAAGCCTAAACAGGGATTGCTAGCACACCTGCAGGCTTACACCAAGCCAAAATAGGGAGATTGCTAAGACACCTGCAGCCTTACAACAAGTTAAAACAGAGGGAATGATAACACACCTGCAGGCTTAAACCAAGTAAAAACAGAGGGATTGCTAACACACCTGGAGGCTTACACCAAGTCAAAACAGAGAGATTGCTAACACACCTGCAGGCTTACAACAAGCCCAAACTGAGGGATTGCTAACACACCTGCAGGCTTACACTAAGTGAAAACAGGGGGATTGCTAACACACCGGCAGGCTTAAAGCAAGTCAAAACAGGGGGATTGCTAACACACCTGCATGCTAACACCAAGTCAAAACAGACGGATATCTAATACTCCTCCAGGCTTACACCAAGTCATAACAGAGGGATTGCTAACACACCTGCAGGCTTACACCAAGTCGAAACAGAGGGATTCCTAACACACCTGAAGGCTAACACCAAGTCAAAACAGAGAGATTCCTAACACACCTGGAGGGTTACACCAAGTCAAAACAGTGGGATTCATAACACACCTGGAGGTTTATACAAGGTCAAAACTGAGGGATTTCTAACACACCTGCAGACTTACACCAAGCCAAAACAGAGGGATTGCTTACACACCTGCAGGCTTACACAAGTTCAAAACAGAAGGATTTCTAACACAACTGCAGGCTTACAAAAAGTTGAAACAGAGGGATTGCTAACACAATTGAAGGCTTGCAACAAGTCAAAACCGAGGGATTGCTATGACACCTGCAGGCTTACACCAAGTCGAAAAGGAGGGATTCCTAAGACACCTGAAAGATTACACCAAGACAAAACATGGATTGCTAACACACCTGCAGGCTTACACCAAGACAAAGAGGGATTGCTAACACACCTGCATGCTTACACCATGTCGAAACAGAGAGATTGCTAACACACGTGCATGCTTACACCAAGTCGAAACAGAGGGATTGCAAACACACCTGAAGGCTTACACCAAGTCGAAACAGAGAGTTTGCTAACACACCTGCAGGCTTACACCAAGGGATAACAGAGGGATTGCTAACACACCTGAAGGCTTACATAAAGTCAAAACAGAGGGATTGCTAAAACTCCTGCAGGCTTACACCAAGTCGAAACACAGGGATTCTTAACACACTTGAAGGCTTACAACAAGTCAAAACTGAGAGATTGCTAACACACAAGCAGGCTTACACCAAGTCGAAACAGAGGGATTCCTAACACACCTGCAGGCTTACACAAAGCCAAAACAGAGGGATTGCTAACACACCTGCAGGCTTACACAAGGTCAAAACAAAGGGATTTCTAACACATCTGCAGGCTTACACCAAGTCGAAATAGAGGGATTGCTAACACACCTACAGGCTTACACCAAGTCAAAACAGAGGGATTGCTAACGCACCTAAAGGCTTACACCAAGCCAAAACAGAGGGATTGCTAGCACACCTGCAGGATTACACGAAGTCGAAACAGAGAGATTGCTAACACACCTGCAGGCTTACAACAAGTGAAAAATTAGGGATTGCTAACACACCTTCTGAATTACATCTAGTCAAAACAGAGGGATTGCTAAAACTCGTGCAGGCTTACACCAAGCAAATAGAGAGGGATTGCTAACACACCTAAAGGCTTACATCAAGTCGAAAAAGAGAGATTGCTAACAGACCTGCTGGCCTACACCATGTCAAAACAGAAGGATTGCTGACACACCTGCAGGCTTACACCAAGACGAAACAGAGGAATTCCTAACACACCTGGAAGATTACACGAAGTCGAAAGAGAGGTATTGCTAACACACCTGCAAGCTTACAGAAAGCCAAAATAGGGATTGCTAACACACCTGCATGCTTACACCAAGTCGAAACAGAGAGATTGCTAACAAACCTGGAGGCTTACACAAAGTGAAAACAGTGGGATTGGTAACACACATTCAGGCTTAAATGAAGTCAAAATAGAGGGATTCCTAAAACCCCTGCCGGCTTACACCAAGCACAAACAGAGGGATTCCTAACACACCTGTAGCCTTACACAAGGTCAAAAGTGAGTGATTTCTAACACAGCTGAAGGCTTACACTAAGTCAAAACAGGGGGATTGCTAACACACCTGCAGGCTTACACCAAGACGAAACAGAGGGATTCCTAACACACCTGCAGCCTTACACCAAGCCAAAACAGAGGGATTGCTAACACACCTGCATGCTTACACAACGTCAAAACTGAGGGATTGCTGACACAGCTGAAGGCTTACACTAAGTCGAAAAGGAGGGATTGCTAACACACAGGCAGGCTTACACCAAGTCAAAACAGAGTGATTGCTATGACACCTGCAGGCTTACACCAAGTCGAAAAGGAGGGATTCCTAACACACCTTCAGGCTTACACCAAGCCAAAACAGAGGGATTGCTAACACACCTGCAGGCTTACATAAGGTCAAAACTGAGGGATTGCTAAAACAGCTGAAGGCTTACAGTAAGTCGAAACAGATGGATTGCTAACACATCTGCAGGCTTACCCCAAGTCAAAACAGAGGGATTGCTAACACACCTGGAGGATTACACAAAGTCGAAAAAGAGAGATTGCTAACAAACCTGTAGGCCTACACCATGTCAAAACAGGGGGATTGATAACACACCTGCAGGCTTACACGAAGTCGAAACGAAGGGATTGCTAACACACCTGGAAGATTACACCAAGTCGAAACCGAGGTATTGCTAACACACCTGCAGGCTTACACAAAGCCAAAACAGGGATTGCCAGCACACCTTCAGACTTACACCAAGCTAAAACAGAGGGATTGCTATGACACATGCAGGCTTACACCAAGACGAAAAGGAGGGATTCCTAAGACACCTTCAGGCTTACACCAAGCCAAAACAGGGATTGCTAACACACCTACATGCTTACACCAAGTCGAAACATAGAGATTGCCAACACACCTGGAGGCTTCCACCAAGCCAAAACAGAGGGATTACTAACACACCTGCAGGCTTACACAAAGTCAAAACAGAGGGATTGCTAACACACCTGCAGGCTTACACCAAGTCAAAACAGAGGGATTGCTAACAAAAGGCACACCAAGAAAGTCAAACAGAGATTGCTAACACACCTGAAGGCTTACACCAAGTGCAAACAGAGGGATTGCTAACACAATTGAAGGCTTGCAACAAGTCAAAACTGAGAGATTGCTAACACACAGGCAGGCTTACAGCAAGTCAGAACAGTGGGATTGCTAACACACCTGAAGGCTTACACCAAGTGAAAACAGGGGGATTGATAACACACCTGCAGGCTTACACCAAGTCGAAACAGAGGGATTGCTAACACAATTGAAGGCTTGCAACAAGTCAAAACTGAGAGATTGCTAACACACAGGCAGGCTTACACCAAGTCAGAACAGTGGGATTGCTAACACACCTGAAGGCTTACACCAAGTCGAAACAGAGGGATTGCTAACACACCTGGAGGTTTGCACCAAGCCAAAACAGAGGGATTGCTAACACACCTGGAGGCTTACACCAAGCCAAAACAGAGGGATTGCTAACACACCTGCAGGCTTACACAAGGTCAAAACTGAGGGATTTCTAACACTCTGCAGGCTTATACCAAGTCGAAACAGAGGGATTGCTATGACACCTGCAGGCTTATACCAAGTCGAAAAGGAGGGATTCCTAAGACACCTTCAGGCTTACACCAAGTCGAAACAGAGAGATTGCCAACACAACTGCAGACTTACACTAAGCCAAAACAGAGGGATTTGCTAGCACACCTGTAGGCTTACACTGAGTCAAAACAGGGGGATTGATAACACACAGGCAGGCTTGCAACAAGTCAAAACTGAGAGATTGCTAACACACAGGCAGGCTTACACCAAGTCAGAACAGCGGGATTGCTAACACACCTGAAGGCTTACACCAAGTCGAAACAGAGGGATTGCTAACACACCTGGAGGTTTGCACCAAGCCAAAACATAGGGATTCCTAACACAATTGAAGGCCTACAACAAGTCAAAACTGAGAGATTGCTAACACACAGGCAGGCTTACACCAAGTGAAAAGACTGGGATTCCTAACACACCTGCAGGCTTACACCAAGTCGAAACAGAGGGATTGCTGACACACCTTGAGGATTGCACCAAGCCAAAACAGAGGTATTGCTAACACACCTGGTGGCTTACACAAAGCCAAAACTGAGAGATTGCTAACACACCTGGAGGTTTGCACGAAGCCAAAACAGAGGGATTGCAATAACACCTGGAGGCTTCCACCAAGCCAAAACAGAGGGATTACTAACACACCTGCAGGCTTACACAAGGTCAAAACAGAGGGATTTCTAACACACCTGCAGGCTAACACCAAGTCAAAACAGAGGGATTGCTAACGCACCTAAAGGCTTACACCAAGTCAAAACAGAGGGATTGCTAACGCACCTAAAGGCTTACACCAAGCCAAAACAGAGGGATTGCTAGCACACCTGCAGGATTACACGAAGTCGAAACAGAGAGATTGCTAACACACCTGCAGGCTTACACCAAGTGAAAAATGAGGGATTGCTGACACACTTGCAGGCTTACACCAAGTCGAAACAGAGGGATTGCTAACACACCTGGAAGATTACACGTAGTCGAAACAGAGGTATTGTTAACACACCTGCAGGCTTACACAAAGTCAAAACAGGGATTGCCAGCACACCTGCAGACTTACACCAAGCCAAAACAGGGATTGCTAACACACCTGGAGACTTACACCAAGTAAAACAGAGGGATTGCTAACACACCTGCAGGCTTACACCAAGTTAAAACTGAGAGATTGCTAACACACAGGCAGGCTTACACCAAGTGAAAACAGTGGGATCCCTAACAGACCTGCAGGCTTACACCAAGTCGAAACAGAGGGATTGCTAACACACCTGGAAGATTACACCAAGTCGAAACCGAGGTATTGCTAACACACCTGCAGGCTTACACAAAGCCAAAACAGGGATTGCCAGCACACCTTCAGACTTACACCAAGCTAAAACAGAGGGATTGCTATGACACATGCAGGCTTACACCAAGACGAAAAGGAGGGATTCCTAAGACACCTTCAGGCTTACACCAAGCCAAAACAGGGATTGAAAACACACCTACATGCTTACACCAAGTCGAAACATAGAGATTGCCAACACACCTGGAGGCTTCCACCAAGCCAAAACAGAGGGATTACTAACACACCTGCAGGCTTACACAAGGTCAAAACTGAGGGATTTCTAACACACCTGCAGGCTAACACCAAGTCAAAACAGAGGGATTGCTAACGCACCTAAAGGCTTACACCAAGTCAAAACAGAGGGATTGCTAACGCACCTAAAGGCTTACACCAAGCCAAAACAGAGGGATTGCTAACACACCTTCAGGCTTACACCAAGTCGAAACAGAGAGATTGCAAACACACCTGAAGGCTTACACCAAGTGAAAACAGGGGGATTGATAACACACCTGCAGGCTTACACCAAGTCGAAACAGAGGCATTGCTAACACAATTGAAGGCTTGCAACAAGTCAAAACTGAGAGATTGCTAACACACAGGCAGGCATACAGCAAGTCAGAACAGTGGGATTGCTAACACACCTGAAGGCTTACACCAAGTGAAAACAGGAGGATTCCTAACACACCTGCAGGCTTACACCAAGTCGAAACAGAGGGATTGCTAGCACACCTGCAGGATTACACGAAGTGAAAAATGAGGGATTGTTGACACACCTGCAGGCTTACACCAAGTCAAAACAGAGGGATTGCTAACACACCTGCAGGCTTACACCAAGTCAAAACAGAGGGATTGCTAACACACCTGCAGGCTTACACCAAGTCGAAACAGAGAGGATTGCTAACACACCTGGAGGCTTACACCAAGTCAAAACAGAGGGATTGCTAACACACCTGCAGGCTTACACCAAGTCAAAACAGAGGGATTCCTAACACACCTGCAGGCTTACACCAAGCCAAAACAGAGGGATTGCTAACACACCTGCAGGCTTACACCAAGTCAAAACAGAGGGATTGCTAACACACCTGCAGGCTTACACCAAGTCAAAACAGGGGGATTGCTAACACACCTGCAGGCTTACACCAAGTCGAAACAGAGGGATTGCTAACACACCTGCAGGCTTACACCAAGCCAAAACAGAGGGATTGCTAACACACCTGCAGGCTTACACAAGTCAAAACTGAGGGATTGCTAACACACCTGCAGGCTTACACCAAGTCGAAAACAGGGATTGCTAACACACACCTGCAGGCTTACACCAAGTCAAAACAGAGGATTGCTAACACACCTGCAGGCTTACACCAAGTCGAAAAGAGGGATTCCTAACACACCTTCAGGCTTACACCAAGCCAAAACAGAGGGATTGCTAACACACCTGCAGGCTTACACCAAGTCAAAACAGAGGGATTGCTAACACACCTGCAGGCTTACACCAAGTCGAAAACAGAGGATTGCTAACACACCTGCAGGCTTACACCCAAGTCAAAACAGAGGGATTGCTAACACACCTGGAGGATTACACAAAGTCGAAACAGAGAGATTGCTAACACACCTGCAGGCTTACACCAAGTCAAAACAGAGGGATTGCTAACACACCTGCAGGCTTACACCAAGTCGAAACAGAGGGATTGCTAACACACCTGGAAGATTACACGTAGTCGAAACAGAGGTATTGCTAACACACCTGCAGGCTTACACAAAGCCAAAACAGGGATTGCCAGCACACCTGGAGACTTACACCAAGCAAAACAGAGGGATTGCTAACACACCTGCAGCCTTACACCAAGTCGAAAAAGAGGGATTGCTAACACACCTGCAGGCTTACACCAAGCCAAAACAGGGATTGCTAACACACCTGCAGGCTTACACCAAGTCGAAAACAGAGGGATTGCTAACACACCTGCAGGCTTACACCAAGCCAAAACAGAGGGATTGCTAACACACCTGCAGGCTTACACAAGGTCAAAACAGAGGGATTGCTAACACACCTGCAGGCTTACACCAAGTCAAAACAGAGGGATTGCTAACACACCTGCAGGCTTACACCAAGTCAAAACAGAGGGATTGCTAACACACCTGCAGGCTTACACCAAGCCAAAACAGAGGGATTGCTAACACACCTGCAGGCTTACACACAAGTCGAAACAGAGAGATTGCTAACACACCTGCAGGCTTACACCAAGTGAAAACAGAGGGATTGCTAACACAATTGCAGGCTTACAACAAGTCAAAACAGAGGGATTGCTAACACACCTGCAGGCTTACACTAGTCAGAACAGAGGGATTGCTAACACACCTGCAAAACAGGCTTACACCAAGTGAAAACAGGGGATTGCTAACACACCTGCAGGCTTACACCAAGTCGAAACAGAGGGATTGCTAACACACCTGAAGGCTTACACCAAGTCAAAACAGAGGGATTGCTAACACACAGGCAGGCTTACACCAAGTCAAAACAGAGGGATTGCTAACACACCTGAAGGCTTACACCAAGTCGAAACAGAGGGATTGCTAACACACCTGGAGGTTTGCACCAAGCCAAAACAGAGGGATTGCTAACACACCTGGAGGCTTACACCAAGCCAAAACAGAGGGATTGCTAACACACCTGCAGGCTTACACCAAGGTCAAAACAGAGGGATTTCTAACACACCTGCAGGCTTACACCAAGTCGAAACAGAGGGATTGCTAACACACCTGCAGGCTTACACCAAGTCGAAACAGAGGGATTGCTAACACACCTGCAGGCTTACACCAAGTCGAAAACAGAGAGATTGCCAACACAACTGCAAGTCAAAACACTTACACACCAAGTCAAAACAGAGGGATTGCTAACACACCTGCAGGCTTACACCAAGTCAAAACAGAGGGATTGCTAACACACCTGCAGGCTTACAACAAGTCAAAACAGAGGGATTGCTAACACACCTGCAGGCTTACACCAAGTCAAAACAGAGGGATTGCTAACACACCTGCAGGCTTACACCAAGTCGAAACAGAGGGATTGCTAACACACCTGGAGGCTTGCACCAAGCCAAAACAGAGGGATTCCTAACACACCTGCAGGCTTACACCAAGTCAAAACAGAGAGATTGCTAACACACCTGCAGGCTTACACCAAGTGAAAACAGAGGGATTCCTAACACACCTGCAGGCTTACACCAAGTCGAAACAGAGGGATTGCTAACACACCTGAGGATTGCACCAAGTCAAAACAGAGGTATTGCTAACACACCTGCAGGCTTACACAAAGTCAAAACTGAGAGATTGCTAACACACCTGGAGGTTTGCACGAAGCCAAAACAGAGGGATTGCAATCACACCTGCAGGCTTACACCAAGCCAAAACAGGGATTGCTAACACACCTGGAGACTTACACCAAGAAAAACAGAGGGATTGCTAACACACCTGGAGACTTCCACCAAGTAAAACAGAGGGATTGCTAAGACACCTGCAGCCTTACACCAAGTCGAAAAAGAGGGATTGCTAACACACCTGCAGGCTTACACCAAGCCAAAACAGGGATTGCTAACACACCTGCAGGCTTACACCAAGTCGAAACAGAGGGATTGCTAACACACCTGAAGGCTTACACCAAGCCAAAACAGAGGGATTGCTAACACACCTGGAGGCTTACACCAAGCCAAAACAGAGGGATTGCTAACACACCTGCAGGCTTACACAAGGTCAAAACAGAGGGATTTCTAACACACCTGCAGGCTTACACCAAGTCAAAACAGAGGGATTGCTAACGCACCTAAAGGCTTATACCAAGTGAAAACAGAGGGATTGCTAACACACTTGCAGGCTTACACCAAGTCGAAAGAGAGGGATTGCTAACACACCTGCAGGCTTACACAAAGCCAAAACAGGGATTGCCAGCACACCTTCAGACTTACACCAAGCTAAAACAGAGGGATTGCTATGACACATGCAGGCTTACACCAAGACGAAAACGAGGGATTCCTAACACACCTGCAGGCTTACACCAAGTCAAAACAGAGATTGCTAACACACCTGCAGGCTTACACCAAGTCAAAACAGAGGGATTGCTAACACACCTGCAGGCTTACACCAAGCCAAAACAGAGGGATTGCTAACACACCTGCAGGCTTACACAAGGTCAAAACTGAGGGATTTCTAACACACCTGCAGGCTTACACCAAGTCGAAACAGAGGGATTGCTAACACACCTACAGGCTTACACCAAGTCAAAACAGAGGGATTGCTAACACACCTAAAGGCTTACACCAAGTCAAAACAGAGGGATTGCTAACACACCTGCAGGCTTACACCAAGTCAAACAGAGGTTGCTAACACACCTGCAGGCTTACACCAAGTCAAAACAGAGGGATTGCTAACACACCTGCAGGCTTACACCAAGTCGAAACAGAGGGATTGCTAACACACTTGAAGGCTTACAACAAGTCAAAACTGAGAGATTGCTAACACACAGGCAGGCTTACACCAAGTCAAAACAGCGGGATTCCTAACACACCTGAAGGCTTACACCAAGTCGAAACAGAGGGATTGCTAACACACCTAAAGGCTTACACCAAGCCAAAACAGAGGGATTGCTAGCACACCTGCAGGCTTACACGAAGTCGAAACAGAGAGATTGCTAACACACCTGCAGGCTTATACAAAGTGAAAAATGAGGGATTGCTGACACACCTGCAGGCTTACACAAGGTCGAAACAGAGGGATTGCTAACACACCTGGAAGATTACACGTAGTCGAAACAGAGGAATTGCTAACACACCTGCAGGCTTACACAAAGCCAAAACAGGGATTGCCAGCACACCTGCAGACTTACACCAAGCCAAAACAGGGATTGCTAACACACCTGGAGACTTACACCAAGTAAAACAGAGGGATTGCTAAGACACCTGCAGCCTTACACCAAGTCGAAAAAGAGGGATTGCTAACACACCTGCAGGCTTACACCAAGCCAAAACAGGGATTGCTAACACACCGGCAGGCTTACACCAAGCCAAAACAGAGGGATTGCTAGCACACCTGCAGGATTACACGAAGTCGAAACAGAGAGATTGCTAACACACCTGCAGGCTTACACCAAGTCGAAACAGAGGGATTGCTAACACACCTGAAGGCTTACAACAAGTCAAAACTGAGAGATTGCTAACACACCTGCAGGCTTACACCAAGTCAAAACAGAGGGATTGCTAACACACCTGCAGGCTTACACCAAGTCGAAACAGAGGGATTGCTAACACACCTGCAGGCTTACACCAAGCCAAAACAGAGGATTGCTAACACACCTGCAGGCTTACACCAAGTCGAAACAGAGGGATTGCTAACACACCTGCAGGCTTACACCAAGTCAAAACAGAGGGATTGCTGAAACACCTGCAGGCTTACACCAAGTCGAAAGAGAGGGATTGCTAACACACCTGCAGGCTTACACTAAGTCAAAACAGGGGGATTGCTAACTCACCTGCAGACTTACACTAAGTCAAAACAGGGGGATTGATAACACACCTGAAGGCTTACACCAAGTCGAAACAGAGGGATTCCTAACACACTTGAAGGCTTACAACAAGTCAAAACTGAGAGATTGCTAACACACAGGCAGGCTTACACCAAGTAAAAACAGTGGGATTCCTAACACACCTCCAGGCTTACACCAAGTCGAAACAGAGAGATTGCTAACACACCTGCAGGCTTATACCAAGTGAAAAATGTGGGATTGCTGACACACCTGCAGGCTTACACAAGGTCAAAACAGAGGGATTTCTAACACACCTGAAGGCTTACACCAAGTCGAAAAAGAGGGATTGCTAACACACCTGGAGGCTTACACCAAGCCAAAACAGAGGGATTGCTAACACACCTGGAGGCTTACACAAAGCCAAAACAGAGGGATTGCTAACACACTTGAAGTCTTACAACAGGTCAAAACTGAGAGACTGCTAACACACAGGCAGGCTTACACCAAGTCAAAACAGTGGGATTCCTAACACACCTGCAGGCTTACACCAAGTCGAAACAGAGGGATTGCTAACACACCTGGAGGTTTGCACCAAGCCAAAACAGAGGGATTGCTAACACACCTGCAGGCTTACACAAGGTCAAAACTGAGGGATTTCTAACACACCTGCAGGCTTACACCAAGTCGAAACAGAGGGATTGCTAAGACATCTACAGGCTAACACCAAGTCAAAACAGAGGGATTGCTAACGCACCTAAAGGCTTACACCAAGCCAAAACAGAGGGATTGCTAGCACACCTGCAGGCTTACACGAAGTCGAAACAGAGAGATTGTTAACACACCTGTAGGCTTATACCATGTGAAAAATGAGGGATTGCTGACACACCTGCAGGCTTACACAAGGTCAAAACAGAGGGATTTCTAACACACCTGCAGGCTTACACCAAGTCAAAACAGAGGGATTGCTAAGACACCTGGAAGATTACACGTAGTTGAAACAGAGGTATTGCTAACACACCTGCAGGCTTACACGAAGTCAAAACAGAAAGATTGCTAACACACCTGCAGGCTTACACCAAGTCGAAACAGAGGGATTCCTAACACACTTGAAGGCTTAAACAAGTCAAAACTGAGAGATTGCTAACACACAGGCAGGCTTACACCAAGTCAAAACAGAGGGATTGCTAACACACCTGAAGGCTTACACCAAGTCAAAACAGAGGGATTGCTAACACACCTGGAGGCTTACACCAAGCCAAAACAGAGGGATTGCTAGCACACCTGCAGGCTTACACGAAGTCAAAACAGAGAGATTGCTAACACACCTGCAGGCTTACACCAAGTGAAAACAGAGGGATTGCTGACACACCTGCAGGCTTACACCAAGTCAAAACAGAGGGATTGCTAACACACCTGGAAGATTACACGTAGTCGAAACAGAGGTATTGTTAACACACCTGCCGGCTTACACAAAGCCAAAACAGGGATTGCCAGCAGACCTGCAGACTTACACCAAGCGAAAACAGGGATTGCTAACACACCTGGAGACTTACACCAAGTAAAACAGAGGGATTGCTAAGACACCTGCAGCCTTACACCAAGTCGAAAAAGAGGGATTGCTAACACACCTGCAGGCTTACACCAAGCCAAAACAGGGATTGCTAATACACCGGCAGGCTTACGGCAGGCTTACACACCGGCCGGCTTACACCAAGCCAAAACAGAGGGATTGCTAGCACACCTGCAGGATTACACGAAGTCGAAACAGAGAGATTGCTAACACACCTGCAGGCTTACACGTAGTCGAAACAGAGGGATTCCTAACACACTTGAAGGCTTAAAACAAGTCAAAACTGAGAGATTGCTAACACACAGGCAGGCTTACACCAAGTCAAAACAGCGGGATTCCTAACACACCTGCAGGCTTACACCAAGTCGAAACAGAGGGATTGCTAACACACCTGGAGGTTTGCACCAAGCCAAAACAGAGGGATTGCTAACACACCTGGAGGCTTACACAAAGCCAAAACAGAGGGATTGCTAACACACCTGCAGGCTTACACCAGGTCAAAACTGAGGGATTTCTAACACACCTGCAGGCTTACACCAAGTCGAAACAGAGGGATTGCTAACACATCTACAGGCTAACACCAAGTCAAAACAGAGGGATTGCTAACGCACCTAAAGGCTTACACCAAGCCAAAACAGAGGGATTGCTAGCACACCTGCAGGCTTACACGAAGTCGAAACAGAGAGATTGCTAACACACCTGCAGGCTTATACCAAGTGAAAAATGAGGGATTGCTGACACACCTGCAGGCTTACACAAGTCAAAACAGAGGGATTGCTAACACACCTGCAGGCTTACACCAAGTCAAAACAGAGGGATTGCTAACACACCTGGAAGATTACACGTAGTTGAAACAGAGGTATTGCTAACACACCTGCAGGCTTACACCAAGTCAAAACAGGGATTGCTAACACACCTGGAGACTTACACCAAGTAAAACAGAGGGATTGCTAAGACACCTGCAGGCTTACACCAAGTCGAAAAGAGGGATTGCTAACACACCTGCAGGCTTACACCAAGCCAAAACAGGGATTGCTAACACACCTGCAGGCTTACACCAAGTCGAAACAGAGGGATTCCTAACACACCTGAAGCCTTACACCAAGCCAAAACAGAGGGATTGCTAACACACCTGCAGGCTTACACCAAGTCAAAACAGAGGGATTGCTAACACACCTGCAGGCTTACACCAAGTCGAAACAGAGGGATTGCTAACACACCTGCAGGCTTACACCAAGTCAAAACAGAGGGATTGCTAACACACCTGCAGGCTTACACCAAGTCGAAAACAGAGGGATTGCTAACACACCTGAAGGCTTACACCAAGTCAAAACAGAGGATTGCTAACACACCTAAAGGCTTACACCAAGTCAAAACAGAGGGATTGCTAACACACCTGCACCTGAAGGCTTACACACCTGCAGGCTTAAAAGTCAGAGGGATTGCTAACACACCTGCAGGCTTACACAAGGTCAAAACAGAGGGATTGCTAACACACCTGCAGGCTTACACCAAGTCAAAACAGAGGGATTGCTAACACACCTGGAGGCTTACACCAAGTCAAAACAGAGGGATTGCTAACACACCTGCAGGCTTACACCAAGTCAAAACAGAGGTATTGCTAACACACCTGCAGGCTTACACAAAGTCAAAACAGGGATTTCCAGCACACCTGCAGACTTACACCAAACACACCTCAAGCCAAAACAGGGATTGCTAACACACCTGGAGACTTACACCAAGTAAAACAGAGGGATTGCTAAGACACCTGCAGCCTTACAACAAGTCGAAAAAGAGGGATTGCTAACACACCGGCAGGCTTACACCAAGCCAAAACAGAGGGATTGCTAACACACCTGGAGGCTTACACCAAGTCGAAACAGAGGGATTCCTAACACACCTGAAGCCTTACACCAAGCCAAAACAGAGGGATTGCTAACACATCTGCAGGCTTACACCAAGTCAAAACAGAGGGATTGCTAAAACACCTGCAGGAATACACGAAGTCGAAAAAGAGAGATTGCTAACACACCTGTAGGCCTACACCATGTCAAAACAGAGGGATTGCTGAGACACCTGCAGGCTTACATCAAGTCAAAACAGAGGGATTGCTAACACACCTGCAGCCTTACACTAAGTCAAAACAGGGGGATTTCTAACACACCGGCAGGCTTACAGGAAGTCAAAACAGGGGTATTGCTAGCACACCCGCAGGCTTACACCAAACCAAAACAGAGGGAAAGCTAACACACCTGGTGGCTTACACCTAGCCAAAATAGACGGATTCCTAACACATCTGCCTGCTTACACCAAGTCAAAACAGAGAGGATTGCTAACACACCTGCAGGCTTACACCAAGTCAAAACAGAGGGATTGCTAACACACCTGCAGGCTTACACGAAGCCATAACAGAGGGATTGCTAACACACCTGGTGGCTTACACCAAGCCAAAATAGAGGGATTCCTAACACATCTGCCTGCTTACACCAATTCAAAACAGAGGGATTGTTAAGACACCTGCAGACTTACACCAAGTGAAAACAGAGAGATTCCTAACACACCTGCAGGCTTACACCAAGTCAAAACAGAGGGATTGTAACACACCTGCAGGCTTACACCAAGTCGAAAGAGATGGATTGCTAATACACCTGCAGGCATACATCAAGCCCAAAACACGGATTGCTAAGACACCTGCAGGGTTACACAAAACTAAAACACAGGGATTGCTAACACAACTGCAGGCTTACACAAAACTAAAACACAGGGATTGCTAATACACCTGCAGGCTTACACCAAGCCAAAACAGAGGGATTCCTGAAAGACCTGCAGGCTTACAGCAAGTCGAAACAGAGAGATTGCTAGCACACCTTCAGGCTTACACCAAGTCAAAACAGAGGGATTGCTAAAACACCTCCAGGGTTACACCAACCCCAAACAGAGGGATTCCTAACACATCTGCAGGCTTCCACCAAGCTAAAACAGAGGGATTGCTAGCACACCTGCAGGCTTACATCAAGTCAAAACAGAGGGATTACTAACACACCTGCAGGCTTACACCAAGTCGAAACAGAGGGATAGCTAATACACATGTAGGCTTACACCAAGTCAAAACACGGATTGCTAACACACCTGCAGGCTTACAACAAGCCGAAACAGGGATTGCTAACACACCTGCAAACTTACACCAAGCAAGAAGAGAGGGATTCCTAACACACCTGCAGGTTTACACCAAGTCAAAACAGCGACATTGCTAACTGACCTGCAGGCTTACACCAAGTCAAAACAGAGGGATTGCTAACACACCTGTATGCTTACACCAAGCCAAAACAGCTAGATTGCTGACACACCTGGTGGCTTACACCAAGCCAAAACAAAGGATTTGTAAGACACCTGCAGGCTTACTACAGGTCGAAACAGAGAGATTGCTAACACACCTGCAGGCTTACATGAAGTGAAAACAGACGGGTTGCTAACATACCTGCAGGCTTACAGCAAGTCAAAACAGATGGATTGCTAACTCTCTGCAGGCTTATATGGGCAAAAGATTTTGATGCTTGTGAAACCTTTAAAATACGATATAGTGATTGATGTGTGCGTAATTGTCTGGATTTCGATCATGTCGCCGTATTTCTGGGATGAACCTTCACATATACTAGCCACATAAAGAAACTGTGCATTGTCAAAATATTATCCCAGTTGATAAGTACGATAACAATGTCAAAGGTACATATAAACTTTAATGGAGGGATCATGAGACCATAACAAGTCGGGAGAATTGCAACTGAAAAATCAATCACAATGACGTCACGAGTCCACAAGTGGGACAGGGGTCAAACGACCATGTCACAAGCTCAATAACGGGTATGTCCACCATCGGCATTGAGAACAGCAGTGCATCGACGACGCATAGAGCCTATCAAACGTGGAAGGAAGGCTTGTGGGATGTCACGCCAGATTCTCTCAAGTTCTGTTGCAAGGTCAAGGACGTTATCTGGCGGATGAGGTAGAAGGCGTAGACGTCGATCCATCTCGTCGCAAACCAGCTCTATCGGGGAAAGATCCGGTGAATTTGCAGGCCAAGGCAGTAAGTCAATGTTGTGGTGTTGCAAGAAATCCATAGCAACCCTTGCCGTATGAGGGCGGGCGTTGTCCTGTTGGAATGTTAACCCAGGGCCATGACGTTGCAGAAAAGGAATTGCCACAGGTCGAAGAATCTGATCCCTGTAGCCCACACCAGTTAAGTTGCCCTGAACAATCACCAAAGGAGTTCTTTGGCGTGCTGTTATTCCACCCCAAATCATCACGGAACCATCACCAAAGCGATTCCTCTCCAAGACACAGGCCTGTGCATAACGTTCTCCCACGCTTCTATAGGCACGTTGACGTCCATCACTATGGGAAATGTTAAACCTGGACTCATCTGTAAAAACAACATTTCTCCACCAAAACAAGGGTCTGCAGACATGATTTCGGCACCACATTCGGCGAGCTTGTCGATGACGTTGTGTCAGGATAGGCCGTATGGCTGGACGTCGTGGTCTGATCCCATGATGACGTAAACGTTGTCGAACTGTGTTTGGGTGGATACGGCGAAGTCCTGGGATGGTTCGGGCAGTCATCACTGCAGTCTGAAACCTGTGGCGAAGATGGGTCACCCTTATCCATCTGTCCTGTCTTGGCGTTGTTACACGTGGACGTCCAGAACGTGGCCGATCGATGACGTCATTTATGTTCTGGTAGCTCTCACCAGTGCAGAAATGGTGTTCCGGTGGCAGTGGAAATGTGCAGCCACTTGTCGTTGAGACATTCCCCCTCGGACCATCCCAATGGCCTCATGACGTTGTGCAGAAGTGATCCTTGGCATGCGATGCGTTTCAATAGCCGTTTAATTTTTTGAACGATCGCAAGGGCAGGGGTTGAGCTTTCCAAAGTGACAGTATTGTGTGGCATTCATTTGCTCTGTTTCTCTTTCCCGGAATGCACGTGCAACAACGTATCGCACGTCTCAAGGACGAACCCACTGACGTCACGGAACGTGGCACGTGCATGCATGTTGGATACATGTCACTAATCTCTGAGTTTAAATCCTTATGTGTCTACACGGGTTTAATAAATTTAGATTTTAAATTTTTGTATGCACAGTTTCTTTATATGCCTAGTATATTATATAGTAGGGGGGCCCGGGGCTGGATAGAAAACCGGGGCTTATATATATATAGTTTATCGATTTTCACCGGCAGTGGAGGCATATGTGTTCAAGTTCCTGTCGGTTCGCTGACACTGTCGTTGCGAAGCCCAAGTATTGGCCATACCGATAGCCCTGTCTCGTTGCGCTTGCGAAGTCTTTCTCATATTCGTGATGGTTTTTTGGTTATTGCACGCTTGCTCTGTCCAGTAACGGTATTTATGCCACAATCCTGCACGTGCGTTTGGACCAATGTCCCACAATTACGTTTTTCTCGTTTTGAACGATTCGTCCGAGGTTTTCGGACAGCTGCGTCGTTATCGGGACCATGTTGCGTTTTGGCGAATGTTTTCTGCTTGTGTTCAAATATGAAAACTCGTTTCGTTTTTTATACTATTACTTTAATTTTTTTACTTTCTATATTTGTAGTTTATGTTTGCTGTTTATTGCTGATCTTAGCATTAATCCAGCTAAATCGGGGTCCCCGTCAGACAGTCAAGCATTTGACAATTAGTCTCAGAACTTCATCGCCCTTTCTATTTCTTCTCATCTGGGACAACCAGTTCTGGCTGCTTAGAATTCCTTCGTACCGAGAATCCCCGATGATTCACCGGATTACGCTGTGTAAAGTGCAATTGATGTGAACGTCATTTTATAATCTAAAAATATTATTTGGAGTGCTAAAGCTGTGCTGAGGCGAATGATGTTTAATTGCTGAAGGGAAAAGTAAATGTCTTCAGATAAAGCTCAATCAAAATACATTTGTTCGGAAACTGAACAATGCACATTTCATAACAATGTCATGAAGACACTCCCTCATGTTTGAGGTCGTGATTCACATTTTTCACGTGCAGATGTTTCTTTGGAGGACGATCGTCACACACACACACACGCACGCACGCACACACACACACACACACACACCTCAGTCTCCTTGTAACTACATAAAGCTCATATTATAGCAAAATATTTGTTTGAAGTACTTGTGCAAAATGAGGCATAAACAGATCTATATGTCTTAATTCATTTTTCTTATATGCAAATAGTTCTTAACAACTTTGAGGGAATGTACATGTTTGATTACCATGAGTAAGTTCACAAGAAATCATTCACAACAAGGTACCCCATGACAGCCAAAATGTTTTTTCAATATTCAGATATTCAATGCACGTGCAACGGTGCGCAATGCACGTGAAATGTCATATCCCCAGCATTGTTGAGATCATGTTTTTACTGATAACATGTCACACTCTCGCCTTTCAGTTTTCTATTGATTATTCAGTAACATTATTGTCATTGCACGTCGTAAATTGTCAGAGGCTACAAGGTGCAAATTATTGGTGTGAGAAATGAAGGAATGTCCCTCAGACAAAGTTGGACATCACGTTAGGCGCAATTCTTTCATCATTTCAAGATTCTTGAACAAACACAGGGCTACCAATGACGTTAACGATCTTCCAAGACCTTGCCGACCCTTTAAGACAACAATAAGAGAGTATGAAACATTGCTGAGACTTGGTAGGCGCCGTTCATTGGACTCAAGCACATCGTTAAGGCAACCTTGGTTACCAAGGAGAGCCATTTATTGCAGGACCATCAGGAACCGGCGGAAAGCAGCAGAATACAGGGCCAGAAGATCCACCAAGCGTATAAAACTATCTCCAGTTCACAAAGCAGCACGACTTGCCTGGTGTAATCAACGTTTACGTTGGATGGTCGTACACGAGGAACACATCTATGGTTCCCCGCAATATCCAGGAGCCGGGTCCCTTTCGGGGTGTGGTATGGGGGATGCATTCCTTGGGTTGCAAGATGGACCTCATTATCACTCCTTAATATGCCTTGGTATCAACAGTCTCTGAGGAGTCTTGTCCCACATTTCGATAACCATCCTCTATCCACATGACCCATCCGTATGGATAACAATACCAGACACCATAGTGCCGTCACCCAGTTCTTGCAACAGAATGCTGTTGGGACCATCCCATGGCCAGCCATGAGTCCAGAACTCAATCCCATTGAGCATCTGTTCAAATGATCGTGTTCGACAGAGTGATCCACCTGTCCAGACTCTCCATGAATTGACTGCTGCTTTAAACAAAGAATGGAACGTTCCAAATCTGTACCATCTTCAAATATACCAGATTATGTCATGGTAATCCAGGGCCCACTTGCACAAAACGACTGTATCTCTACAATAGTCGTAACTCTGATTGTAAGGTAATTGTAGGATCACCCGCCTTTTGCACAAAGCGATCGTAAGCCTACAATAGTTGTAAGTTACAATTGAAACCTACAATAGCCCACGACCTATTGTAAGTGCCTACAATCGATGGTAAAAATGGCGTCGTACATGGCTGCCGAGGAAGTCTCAGAAAAAATGAAATGTATTTTTAGAGATAGAACATCACATTTGGAGTTATTGACAGAAGGTTAACTCATTTCAAGGTATAGGTTGCCTCGGCATGCCATATTCTCACTTTTGGAGAAAGTTCGGCCACACATCGAACATGGAACCAAGCGTTCACATGCCATTTGCCCTGAAACTCAGTTGCTGGTTACCTGAGTAAAGGAGTTCTTTTAAGGGAAATAGGTGATCTTCATGGCGTTCACGAGTCCTCTGTGTCTCGCGCCGTCCATCGGACAATCCGTGCCATAAACAACATTTTGGACATCAAGTTTAATCCTGACGCAAATAAAGTTAGAATGCAAGACTTCTACAAAATAGCTGAATTCCCCCGCGTTATTGGGACAATTGATGGTACACTTATTCCCATTAAACGACCACCTGCAGACGAAGAAGTGGCCTACGTTTGTCGGAAAGGCTTCCACGCTATAAATGTTCAAGCCGTATGTGACGCCAACTTGAGGTAAACTTTAATTTCAGAGTAGCTTCCCTTGTATCTAAACATAGAATAAGGGAGTTAATGTTGTAACGATTTGATCACATAATACTGAAATGTTACGATATAAAAGAATTGTGAAAACCAGTTTCGTTTTTATGAGATATATGGGAAAGAATAAAGTTTCATATATACAAAAAATAAGTGGGAATAATAGAGTCAAAGCTAAAACGGCTGTAGGTGAATATTGGTACCTAATACGTACTCGTCTCCACCCCGAATTCGTACCCAAAACGAACTCGCACCCAAATAAATAATAATTCTTTATTCCTTTGTATTAAAGATGTATTCAAATTTAAGCACATAATTTAGACAGATAAATAAATAACACACATACACACGTGTAAAATCACATCAGATAATTATCAAATATTGATAACAAAGCACATTGGAGCTGGTGATTTTGCAATAATTTCAAAGAGATATCAAAATACTTTTTATTTTCAAGCAGTTGTTCAAACTAGTGGTCCCTTAAGTGAAAATAAAGTCAACTGAAACGAAAATAATTATTAATGTTTATATAAGCTTCGGTTTATTCCCCTTTTTCTTATCAATGTTTAATTTTTTATTGTGATTTTGATAACCTATAGGTTTAGTGATATGCAATATTTATCAAAATTATCAAATGTATGAATTTAATGTCTCAAATACGAAGTTTTTAACTTTCATAATAGTTTGCTGATATTCCCAGACTAGAAAGTGGCCACGAATTCACTCTTCAATTTGGTTACGAATCCACTTAAGGGACGTAACTCTAAATTGTTGTCTGTGTTGCTATGGATAATCTTATCTTCAGCACAGAAGATTACGATTGTAACTTACAATCGCAATTGTAAAATGAGATGAGTTACAACTGTGCTAAAATCGCTTTGTAAGAGTTACGATCGCGATTGTAATTTCGATTGCAAATGCCTACAATTGATTGTAGCTACGATCGTTTTTGTGCAAGTGGGTCCTGGATATGTTTCTCCTACACCCTTTCTATTTTCACCACAGACCCGTGAAAATCCCTGCTGGAATTGGTCTTCAGCAACCCATGCTTGTCGTAAGAGGCGACTCATGGGATCGGGTGGTCAGGCTCGCTCAATTTAAAAATTGAGCCCTTGGGAAGTCCCTAATCCCGTAGCCCCATTGTGTATACTACTACTGAGGTGCATGCAAAATTTGATGAAAATCGGTCGAATAGTTTCTGAAATATTGACTTTTAAGTGAGCATGGGGTCGGTCGGGAAAAGGCAAAATGTCCAACTTTTTGTCGTAATTAAGTCTTAATTAATCTAATGAAGTCATCGAGAGTGTTCCCAATGCCGTTTTGCTATAGCGTAACCATCTGCCGAGATGCATGCAAAATTTCACGAAAATCGGTCAAATAGTTTAGGAAATAATCACTTTTTAGTGAGCATGGGGTCGGTCTGGCGAAAGGCTAACAATCCAACGTATTGTCGTACTTGTTATATATTATCGAGGCGAGAGGTGTTTTTAGCTGAATGAAACGCAGGTCTCGGAAGTCATCACCTCGCTACCGTCTCGGGGGTTGCTTTGAGCGAGCGCCGTGGACGAGTATAAGTGTGTGCGCGTGTGTGTCTCGGCTCGGCTATGATGATGATGCACGGCCGGCTGACTAGCGAGGCTACAGATGTCTGAAAGTGAATGAAACGCATCTCTCGGCAGTTCCTCCCCGGGTCGTAGTCTCGGTATCACTGAGCGAGCGGTGTGGGCGAGTGTGTGTGTGTGTGTGTGTGTGTCTCGGCTCAGCTATTATTCACCATGTGCAGCTCGCTGTAGAGCTGGCTGGCCACATAGCATACCACAACCTAATAGCACATACAAATAATCATGAGAATTATCATACAGTGGGCGATCTAAAAGGGACTGTGTCGTGAGGTACGATCATCAACTCCTCTCTGACGAATGCTCTCGGCGGTCCGTCTTTCAAGTAGTACAAGTTCGGTTCGCCGTCTTTGATGTCGACAAGGTCTACGTTGTACGTTTTCATGGACCATATCGGATCGGTGGCCGTTTTCTGCTGTCTCCCTCGTATTCTCCCGGCTGGTACAAGTACCTAACGCTGACCCGGTCCGGTAATGTTTTCTCTGTTTTATCGCGACGTGCTGCTGCCGACGACGATTCGACAGATTTCATTTTGATGGCTTCCACGGGTCTCTTGCCCACGAGTCTGGTGACTTCGTTGTTGATGGCATCCACCACTCGCGGTAAGCGTACGACCCATTCCGTGTTTCTGTTTTTGGGATCCATTAAATCCTGCGAGTACTGATGTGAGAACAGACGTTCGGCTAAGGTGCGATTGAATCTCTCGACTATGGCTTGGCTTCGGTGAGCTCCCGCCACACCTCGTCTCACCTGGACTTTGTGCTTGGCCAGCAGTTGTGACACAGCTCCCATGAACTCGCGTCCGGGATCGATTTGCAATACGGCAGGCCAGGTCAAGCGACTGCGTTTGTATATGCGTTCTAAGGCTTTGGCGACTTCGTTCGAATCTTTGGTCATCAACGGTTCGGCTTCCTTGTAGCGACTGGCGACGTCGACGACTGTCAGGGCGTACTTGTAGGTTTTACGCCTCACCCTGTCGTGAGGTAGAAACAGGAGGTCGGCTTGGTGAACGCGATTCGGCGTTGAAATGTCGAATTTTCTTCTCGGATGTACCGAGGCGCCGGCAGGTAAACTTGCCAGATGGCTTGTTTTTTAAGCCAAGCTTTGGCGACGTCTTCCGAGACTCTAGCGGCTTTGGCGAGTTTCGGGATGGCGTCCGCGCCTTTCCAGTACCCGCGTGGGCTGTAATAAATTTTCTCCATGATGTATGTATTGCGTGCGTTTTAATTATTTAATATGTGCGTGTGTCCGTAAGCGTAAGTGGTGACTCCGTCGATGGCGATCCATCGTTTCGTGTCCATGGGAGACAGCGAGGTCTTGTTGATTCTCAGTCCGTATATCCTGTGTCCATCGCTTCTCAGCATGTTCATTTGGTGTTTGAACGTTTTATTCTTGAACAGGGCTTCCTTGAATCTGGCGTGCTTGATGTGTTTTTTTCACCACATGTTTTTTCACGCCTTCGCCTTTCAGATTTCATCGTCGTCTGCTTTCTTGATGGAATACATCTTGGGTCTCAAGCCGACGTACTCGGCGATCGGCGTGCCCGCGCATTCGTCCTTCATCTTGCCGAGCACTTTTTTGTTGACTTGGCTGTGCATAGGGTGATCTTTAGGGTAGTCGCTGGTGTCGTACAGGTGCATGTGTTTCTTCATGTCCTCGTACACGTCCTCGGTGTGAATTTCCATCAGCAGGGAATCTGTGTCCGTGTACAGCACTTCGCACCTGTCGCCGTACTGCTTTTTCAGCTCGTTGTAGTAGAAATCGTACATCAAGTGTTTGGATAAGTCGAGGATGCTCATCCCCACGTAAACGGGCCGGTTGAATTTGATGTGGCTTTTGTTCATGTGCAGCGCTGCCAAGTCGTCGTCGAATATCTTGCTTTGGTTGAACGCCGGGCTGGCTATAAGTTTCCTGAGTTTTTCTTCCTCGCTGGATCTGACTAATTTCACGTTAACGCGTTTTCTCAAATTCTCCATCGTCTTGCCGAACACCGAGTTGTTCATGAGCTTGTACAAGTTTTTCTCGAAGTCGCTGGTGGCTTGTTTTCACAGATTCGTGTTCAACCGAATGTAAGGTTCCATCCATGGACTTTGATCGAACTGGAGCGCCCTGTGTATTTTCGTGAGTTTCATTCCCAGCGACAAGTACAGCTGCAGATTGCGATAGTGAACGACGTATTTTGACTTGTTCATCAAGTTCGGCACGAGTTTTTCAACGTTAGCCAGCTTATTGTCTCCCAGCAAGTTTCGTTGATATTCAGACATCCAGTCCGGGTTCACCGTCAATCGTTCGGGAGCTAGCGGATAGCTGTTGTGCGATTCGTGTAGTTCTGCGGGATAGTCCAAGTCCACTTCGAGCACGTAGCCTTTGTTCGAATCCGGCGCGATGCTATTCACGTCAATCATCTCGGGTGAGGAGACCCATTCGAATCCCCTGGTGGGGAGATACTGACTCATGGCCCAGCCGTACAGGTTGTTGGCGTCGAGATAGAGTATGTGTTTGGTTGGTTTGCCGGGGTCGTGACCGGGAACGTACTTGTTGTTGGCTTTGGCGTATCGTTTGGAGGTCATGGAAATCCCACCTCGCAAGCCTTTCTCCACGAACAGGTGCATGTCGTAATCCGTCAGTAGTTTCAGCTCCACGCCGGTCTTTTTCAACAAGGCGTCCCAAGAGAGACCGGGGGATGAGAAATACCACGCGGGGTCCAGGCCGTACTGTTTCGAGCACGTTTTTCTGAATATCTCGAACACGTCGGCCAGCAGCAGCACGTCCGTTTTCAAGTACAGGTCGTGGTAATCGCCCAAATTCTTGCAGCCCAGTTTGTCCCACACGTTAATTTGCGTGCGCGTAATCGTCTTGAGAGATATTGGAATCGGTCAAGTTGCTGTAAAAGCGGTCGATGGGAGGTAATTGCGTCTCGTCGAACTTAGACCAATCGTCCATGTACTCGTAGGGGTAGACGCCCTTCCTCAGCAGCAGGGGTCGAGTCTCGGCGTCGGTGTATCGATTGGTGATGTCGAAGTCGTCCGGGTCGTTGGCGTTCACCAGACTGTCTAGAGACGACAGCAGGAACTGAACGCTATCGATAAATCTGAGACCGTCTAACGAGAACGAGATGTATTTTTCCATGTTGTTGGGGATGCACGTTATGTTGCCGTCGACCTTCGCGATGGCCTGCATGATCAGGTGAGAATCTTAACCACGAAGATTGTGAAACACGACGGGGATTTTGATGGTCTTGGGATTGATTTTGAGCTTCAAGTTGCACGCGCTGTGAGCGGCACCTCTGTACTTGCCGGTGATGTGGCAGTGATCTTCTCACGACATCCCCGTTCAGGGGTTCGTCGCACACGTGGCAATTCTTAGCTTTCTTATGAGTTCGCCAGTCGTCTTGGGTCATGCGCATGGGGATGATGGTGTACAACTGTTTCCTGGTGATTTTCTCTTCGTTTTGCAAACACGTGAGAAATCGTTCGGCCGCGTCGGGACCTCGGTAGACCACGGGGCGTTCGTTTCCCCGTCGGATCGAACCACCACATTACCGAACCCGCAGGCTTTGTGTTCTTGCGTTTTATGCGTGAAACTTTTTTCGGGACGACGGCGCAACAGTGTCAATGGTTTTGATGAGGGCTTCGAAGTCGGCGTAGATGATGTAGGGAACTGGCATTTGATGTTTGTGGTTGAAGAATTTTAGCGTGTTTTTCTTTTCATCAGGCATGTCTATTTGGATGGCCATCTCTCCCATGCCTCAGCAATCCTCCCGATGGGATTCGAGCAGGTCGGCTCGCGTGAAGCCGTGCAGGCACCTTTTTCAGAAGTCTTTCTTTTCCTTATGCTTCGATTGATCGTACAACAGTCTGTTGAAATATTTTATCCACGTGTAGTGATACTTCTCGCCTTGCTGGAACATGAATATATTGATCCGGTATAATTCCTTGTTTCACGAGAATGTCCTTGGTGGCCATCGCCATCCCTAAGTCCTTGACGAGCATGCCCATGTCCTGCACGTTGAAATCGAGTTTGATTGTAGGCTGTTTGAGAACCATTTTCGTTAAGCGAGCGTAACCTACGGTTAGTCCGGCGACCACGGCGGCGTGATATGCATCGTTGACGAATCTTTTTCCTTCGGACGACATCGTGTGTATATAAAAGTATATATATATATTTTTTTTATCAAAAATTATAACATAACATGCGGATTTATTTCTAATTGTGTCGTCTGCTGTTGCGGTGGTGGTGGTTGTTGCTTGTTATTATATAGCAGCATAACGATGACCACGCTTAATCCTGTTGCCACGGCGGCAACAATCCACGGAGTGTAATGGGTATTATTATTTTTGTGGTGCTTGGCTAAACCACCTTTTCTACCGGCGGCGACTTTTTGAGGATTCTTGGTGGTGACTAGTTGTATCGGTGTCGTTGTTGCTTCCTCCGACAGTGTTTCCTCCTCCTGTTGCCCATCCATGTTGTATGTAATTATCATTATTATGTTTTTCTTCTTTAAATTGACAATGCTTTGCCGTGATGATCGCCGCGGTCCTCGGGGCCAAAAACATACCGTATCTGTGGTACAGCACGCAGCTGACGGCGCTCAACGGATCTTTCTCGAGATCTTCCCACAGGTAAAATCGACGTTCCGGCAAAATGGGAAGGAAGTACGACGCAACACCGGCGTAGACCTGCGTTATGACAGACCCTATGGTTTTCGTCATTTCAGTGCCGAGTCTGGCTTCGTATCTCGCGTACAGCTTGTTGACTTCTTCAGCTGACATTTTGTGAATTTTATGGTCGCCCCCACCCAAGTATTGTTTGACTTTGCCGCTGACCGCGAACGCCACCAGTCTCTCTTGCTTGTCGTTTATATTATTATTATCATCATCCAACATCTGTTTGAGCAGTTTGTCGCACTCCATCTTACAATGTAACAAACGATTTTTAAGTCTAATTAAATATAATGCGATGTACGCGAAACACAGCGAGATGAAAGTCAAGTTGCACACAACAGTTTCGAACATTGTTTTGCTTGAGTTATGCTAGAATTTAGCTAGAATTTTGCTAGAATTTTGCTTAAGCTAGCAGACTTTATACGCAATGGGTTGGTCGGTTTTCAACAGGAGTTTGGCGTGTTTCATTTCGGCGAGCTGTTTCTTCGCTCGTTCTCGTTCTTGTTTGGCCAGGATCACGTCGTTTTCTCGCAAGCAGTCCTCGAACGAATCCCTGTCCTTGCAGTGAAACAGGGCGACCCATCTCTAAGCACCGAGTTGAATTTCTGTGTTAGAACCCAAACGCTGTGTTTCGTGTGTC
The DNA here is from genome assembly GCF_003918875.1 of Haliotis rubra. Lineage (NCBI taxonomy): Eukaryota > Metazoa > Mollusca > Gastropoda > Lepetellida > Haliotidae > Haliotis > Haliotis rubra. Next base: position 1,021,107 of record NW_025766137.1, read on the forward strand.
GGCCTGAGTAGGCCAGGTACGACAGAGCGTCTCGTTTTTTAAACATCTCCTTGTTAGCGCAGCAGTCGTCCAAGATGAACAGCATCGATTCCCCTTTCAGCTTCTCGTGGTAAGCGCGCAACCAGTCCTGCAGACGAATTCCAGGATCGATTTTGTGCACGTCCGGGTCCATCATCACCCACGGTCTCTCCGTGTACCTCTTGTACACGTAAGGTGGGGCAGAGAATGACGATGTGGTGAACACGTCACAATAGTATCCTTCCAACATGTCCAGCACGAATGCTGTCTTACTTCATCCCGTCTGACCACACACGATGGCGCAGTGGGGACCGCGAGGTAAAACAATAAATGGCTTGCACGAATCTTCCATTGTCTATATTGAGTTGCGCGTCCATAATCACGTACAAATATAAATTTAACTTGCCGGCGGGGGTTTGCGCTTTTTTGGTGATTTGGATGGTGATCCCCTCGCTGGCATTGTCGATGCGACGTCCGCTGCCATGCAGCCTGTAGTTGTCCGTGGATCGCATATCCAGCCACAGCGCGTAATATTTATCCAGGTAATCACCAATTAACACGTTGGGCGAATATGCCGGGCCAGCTCCAGGCTCGTGACCATGTCGAATTCCAGAAAGATGTTGTCGACAACGTAGCTGGCATCGGTGCCGTCCAGCATGGAGATAACCTTGCCGTAGTCATTGAACGTGACTTCGTATTCCAGCCGGTCGCCCAGCGCGGCCTGGTAAAACGGCATGTGCCACTTGAGCAGTTCAAAGTCAAGCGGTATGCAAAACCGATTCCCGTACGCCTAAGTTTAATAAAAAATAAAAATGGCTGACGATATTCCCATGGACGATTTCGACGTACACCAGCTGAACGAGAATGATGCAGCAGCCATGGACACCTCGTTCATGGGCGACACCGTGGGCAACAAACTTTTAGAGCAGGCCATGGACGAATATTACGATGCTTTAAAGTGAGATAAAAATTATGTTGAACCATTGGGTCGCGACTATCTGAAGTTCAAAATCGACAACGAAGGGACGCTGCAATTGAAAGCTCATCCGGAGGTCGATCTCATGAACAAACACATGAGAAAACCGCCCGCCCTGTCGACGCTAGCCAGTCGCCGTGGCGGTAGTCAACTGATCCGTGACGAACTAAACCTGCGAGATTACGGCGGCGCACGACCCAAACAACTTCCGCCGAAGGCCGTCCGAGATCTGCAAAACGTATGGACCGAATTTTGTGATGCTGCTGCTGATCCGAGAGAAATGCCCCAGCGCGCCAAAGAAGCGTCAGACAAAATAAAAAAAATATTGGTCACGTACTCGAACGAACCCTTGCCCGGTTTCGAATTTCCTCTAAGGGAACTTCGGTGTCTAGACGAAGCCTTGAAAAACGTGCGCGGAGAACTCGTGAACAACATGGGTAAACTGAACAAAATCTACGTGCATATAGCTCGCGAGAAAAGAAAACTCTTGATCGTGGACGACGACGAAGCTAAAAAACATCATCGAGAAAAGATTGCGCAACCTGGAAGACGAGAGACGGACCAGATTGGAAGCCGCTTCCTCCAAACGGGAAGCCCTCCGATCCAAAATCAGCCGCATGCGTGAAACCATCAACCGAGTCTTGAACGAGGACACAACGTTAGCCGATGTTGTCGACAGCATAACTGGCATCGGTGCCGTCCAGCATGGAGATAACCTTGCCGTAGTCATTGAACGTGACTTCGTATTCCAGCCGGTCGCCCAGCTCGGCCTGGTAAAACGGCATGTGCCACTTGAGTAGTTTAAAGTCGAGCGGTATGCAAAACCGATTCCCGTACGCTTAAGTTTAATAAAAATTAAAAATGGCTGACGATATTCCCATGGACTATTTCGACGTACACCAGCTGAACGAGAATGATGCAGCAGCCATGGACACCTCGTTCATGGGCGACACCGTGGGCAACAAACTTTAGAGCAGGCCATGGACGAATATTACGATGCTTTAAAGTGAGATAAAAATTATGTTGAACTATTGGGTCGCGACTATCTGAAGTTCAAAATCGACAACGAAGGGACGCTGCAATTGAAAGCTCATCCGAGGTCGATCTCATGAACAAACACATGAGAAAACCGCCCGCCCTGTCGACGCTTAGCCAGTCGCCGCGGGCGGTAGTCAACTGATCCGTGATTTAACTAAACCTGCGAGATTACGGGCGGCGCATCGACCCAAACAACTTCCGCTGAAGGTCGTCCGAGATCTGCAAAACGTATGGACCGAATTTTGTGATGCTGCTGCTGATCCGAGAGAAATGCCCCAGCGCGCCAAAGAAGCGGCCAGACAAAATAAAAATATTGGTCACGCATTCGAACGAACCCTTGCCCGGTTTCGAATTTCCTCTAAGGGAACTTCGGTGTCTAGACGAAGCCTTGAAAAACGTGCGCGGAGAACTCGTGAACAACATGGGTAAACTGAACAAAATCTACGAGCATATAGCTTGCGAGAAAAGAAAACTCTTGATCGTGGACGACGACGAAGCTAAAAAACATCATCGAGAAAAGATTGGGCAACCTGGAAGACGAGAGACGGACCAGATTGGAAGCCGCTTCCTCCAAACGGGAAGCCCTCCGATCCAAAATCAGCCGCATGCGTGAAACCATCAACCGAGTCTTGAACGAGGACACAACGTTGGCCGACAGGATCCGAATTCTGTTCTGGGAACAAGGAATAACCGTCGCCAGCGTTCTCACGGCTTTGGGCTTCATCATATCAATCCTGGTCGTATCGCTGATGGGTGGTTGTGGCACACAACCAACACCAACGACGTCAAAGACTGGATAAAAAAAAACATTTGAAATCTCAGCGAAGCCCTGGCTAAAGTGGCCGGCAAAGCCGCCGAAGCGCTGCCTGGCATATTGGGCAGCATCGTTTCCTGGTTGTTAGGCTTCTTGTCGAAAACGGTCACAAGGCTTGGTCAAAACCTGTGGGCTTTCGTCGTCGCCGTGGCGGGTCTGGTGTACGTCGCAGCTAAGGAATTTTTAACCAAATGAGGTTAAAACCAGTCCAACCAGTCCAACCACGATCCCACCGACCACCAGCTCCATTCTGCGATTGACCTGCCGCTTATTGTTTGCCTGCATATGCGGGGGCAGCTGCTGCTGTTGTTGGCGTGGTGGTGCTACTTCTTCCGGTGTCAGTACCACGATGCCCGTTTCGTACTGCGACACGACTCGACTCGGGCACTCGGTAGATCGACCAGTCTAGCAATGGCATCCTCGACGTTAGCCACAAACTGTTTCTGCGCTTCATAAGCCGTCCTTTCACGACCCACGATGCCGGAACGCGTTTGCGTCTGAGCGCCCAGCACGGCCCACACATACGTTCGAATCGAATCGTTCAATCTGAGGACTCCAACACGAGTAAACCCTTTCGAAGTGTCCAGCATGAACATTTTCCAATCGTCCGCGGGTCCCTGCTCAAACCTCCAAACGCGGTAATCCTTGCTGATGTCGAAAGCCATGTAATCGTAGTTCCACTCATTCGTTGTGACGTAATGATACAACGTGTAACCCCAATCTTTCACCAGCTGTTTGCTGGCTTCCACGAGAGACATGTTGTGAACGATGGGAATGCCCAAACCGTGGTTCAGACCCGGGCAAACGCCAATCGACTGTCTTTGGATCTAGTTCGAATTCACCGAAAACGCGTTCTTACGCACGCCGATCGTATGGATTGTTTACGGCATTCCATGCCTTTTCCTGCGGAATTGGGGTGCTGATTTCTTTCAGGATACGTCTGATCTGGTAGTACACGTGAAACGAAAATACAGACCGACTCAGCGCATCACGACGAGTGTCGTTCAACGTCACACACGGTGAAATTGAATTGATTCTGCCAGAACTGCATCGGGTTGTTAAACCAAGCTTGTACCGTTGTGACTGAAAACCCGTAAGTTTTAAACACGTCGATGAACCGAACCATGAAATGTAAACCATCCTTTGCATCGACCACAGTACACAGTTGCGTGAGATCGGGAGCACTTATATTATCACTTTTAGAATAAAACAGTCCCGGTTTGTACATATTTGAATTGTTATATATTTGTATACATATCTACTTTTTCAACATGTGTCTGACGCTTCCGGGAATCATGAGCGTCGAGTCTGTTCAACTACTGCACACGATCGATAACACGTCGGGTCAGCTCGAAGTCGCACTCTGCGACATCACCTGCTACCCGCGATGGACCAACATCAACGGCAGAAACAACAGGCTGTTCATCAATAACGTCTGCAACCAAATACTACAGCGTGTGCTCGCTCAGCGAAGAAATCTTCAAACCCATGGTAGCCGAACTCAAAATGAACTCGAACGACACGGTCATGTTAGCCAACAAAGGAAAACAACTTGAGTCAGCCATTGGCTAAAACGCTCAGGTTTACGTCGAACGACATACCACCGGAAACCACCGTGTCCGGCACGAAATTACCAGATCTCGTTCCGTATCGCGAACTGTGAATTCATCTCGATCACCTGAGCAGGACCGACAATGTTCAAGGCAAGCGACCTTCCACACTGCTGAGAGCTGTGCCGGTGAAAACGGAAAAGTACAACGACGGCAGAACCAAATCTTTTTCGTTGGGGCAGTACAAAAATTAATCCGAAATTAAACTGCCGCTGGTGGTAAGAACAACGACCTAGGCATTTTCGTCGATACCAAGGAGCGGTCAACAACACGCGATATGACCTGATCTGCAACGACGAGGACGAATGGACAATAACCCCAGCGTTCCGCGGCAGGCTGTTGCACCTGGACGACGTAGAGACCACAGCCATCTCCTGAAACACGCAGTACACTCTCATCTTCAACGACGACCTCAAATGGGTATTAGTGGCATCCCAAATCGACTGGAATCTCAACATCATGCTCGACTCTCCCCATGTTTTCACGGACGTTGTGAACAACGGAGCGCTTCTCGTGGCTTACGTCCCTACGCAAAGACGCAGCGTGATCGTCAGCACAGTGAGGCAAAGAGTAGCCCACATGCTGTTGAGCAAACCCGGGACGCAAAACGTGGGATTGCAGATGGTGTTGGAATACGGCAGCGTGGTAGACGTCCTGGAAAATCTGCCAGCGAAATCCACACTGTACATCCAAGTCTACCTCGGCGAACCCCTGTCAGCGCGTGATGTCATCGAAATCGTGAAAGGGATCAAACTCCGCCGGGCCAAACAACAACAATACCAAGTTTGCTCCGTTTACGTGCAGGTGAACGGTATTGCCTACACCAGTCTGCAGGGAGTCACCGTGACTGTGGAAGACACGATATCGCTCACCAAAATTTTCCTACTCGACAACACACATCTCATGGGTTTAAAGTGCATGTCCGAGGAATTATCCGATAACCAATTGAAAACCATTTCGTAATTTTGTATAAAACAACCGATGAACAACCATCATCCCGACGTAATGCTAGCCGATCTCAGGGACACGCGGGGATTCGATCTGCCCGGTGAGGAAAACAACTTGTTCGTCCTGCACTTAAAAGACAACGTATATGAGCGGGTGTCACTAGCAGACTTCAAACAGCCAGACTGGTTGATCAACATGACCCTCACCTCACCCCACAGATCTTTTAAAAACAAAGGTTACGTCTCCAAAATTACGAACAACGAGATCCTTCTCACATTTTTCATGATGTACAAGTTTTACGAATACCAGGTCACACAGGCAACATGTTAGCTTCAAACGACGTGGCTTCATATTTACGGTTTGACGTACCCGATTACCAACGGGACTTTTTTTATTCAAATTTGACTATCAAATCACACACCACGCTCGTAGTAGATGTGTATCTCGCTGACGCTCGTGGGTCAGAACGAACACTTTTGACTGGGTTGATAATATGCTGGTTCACCAGACACAATCACCAACAGTGTCGTATCGTCATAAGACCGAGATCGACACCCTCATAAGCCTCAATGGAGTGCGTGTTATAGAAAAAAAAATCGATTCATGTCTCGAATATTTACGTGTACGATAATCTAAACCTTATCAACATCAAATACATCGATTGGATATTAACGGGAAACCAATTAAATATTATTTTATAAAAAAATATATATACACACACAGGATCGGACTGTCCCCAGTCGTGGATGAAGTAGCAAAAACACTGGAAACCGTAGACTGGTTTCGTTTGCGACAGATATGCGAGATCAAACAACAACTAGAACGTGAACGCGATACGAGGTCGTCATTACAGAAAAAATATCACAGGGCCGTCAATTCCGTGGACGGTGTTGACAGCGCTCTGGTTTCAACCAGCATGGGATTAGGCGTAGCAGATATCGGGTTATTATCCACCATCGTGGCCGCACCCATGGTGCTAGTCATCGAAATAACAGCCGGAGTGGTAGGGTTGATGGGATTGACCCTTAAGTTCATATCTCACAGACTGCAACCTAAAGCATTGAAACACGACGGAATTAGAATTCAAAGCCGAAGCGAAGTTATACAGGATAGACGATCATATTTCCACCACACTCACCGACTCTAAAATCTCCGAAGAAGAGTTTCGTTTGGTGCTATCAAAAATCGCAGAATATCACAGAATGAAACAAGAGATTCGCACCAAGTCTCGTAAAAACGCCGTCATTTGCAAAGACGAGAAAAAATTTCATAGAACAAGGGAAGCAACAGGCCGACAAGCCTTCATTACGACAACCAAACAAATCATTGGAGATTGACAATAAACTGTTTCGCGGACATCAACATAACCTAGCCAGCCATCTCAGTGAGCTGTAGGTAAATAGCCGAGCTGAGACACACACAATGCGACTCGCCCACAGCGCTAGCTCAATGCTACCAAGACGGCAGCGAGTCGACCCGGGGGAACTGTCGAGAGATGCGGTATGATTTAGTGGAAATCAACATAACGTTGACAGCCAGCCAGCCCGTCGGCTGTACAAGCCGAGTCGAGCCACACACTGCGACTCGCCCACAGCGCTCGCTCGGTGATACGGAGACGACGACTCGGAGGAACTGCCGAAAGAGTTTCATTCACTCTCAGACATCTGTAGCCTCGCTTGTCATCCGGCCGTGCATCATCATCATAGCCATAGTCCTGGTCCCGTAGCCCCACTGTGTATACTACTACTTGTCATCATCCAAATTGCGTAGATCGGCGCCCATGCTTGACAACAGTACAAGAATCTGCATCGTAACGTCGCACTCACGAATAAAAAGAAGTTGTTTTATCCATAAAGTTTGTTTTATATTGCACATCATTGTCTGTTTAAAAGATTCATACATCGGGTCTTTGCGTGAGCATCGGGTATTCTGTTTTGTTTAGAACTTAGCATGCCGTGTAAGTGTAGAACAATGAGTAATACATATTTGTAAGGTGGATATTATTGGTACTTTGCATCCGAGTTATTGGGTGCTAATAAGCCTCTCTAATCAGTAGGTAATAACCTCTTGTTATGGAAACTACATTACATTTTAAATAAATGACCCTATGTACGCTGCTTATGAAAATGAATTTTACACAATTGTAAGAGTTATCTGACTGATCATTGCTGCGGAAATACCCTTGGTTGTAAATAACAAAACTTACAATGTATTAATTATTTCCGGTGTAAAATACTGTTGTAGAAAGTGTAAACATGCACATTCTTGCTATAACCTCTTCTAATCCAGACATTATCCCATACGGAAGCTTTCTCAAATTTCAGTTACCAACCGAAATATACCCCACACCTATTTTGACAATTCCATGTGGACACATACCATTTAACACCCATTCTCACTAATGAGGTGCAATTGATATCGCCAGCCATTTGTTCATAATCCAACAAATATTGTGCCCAGTATTTGCATTATTCACAAAGTCTTATACTCGCCCTAGCCAATAAACACTGTTTCGGGTCATCTGTCCTTATATTGGCAATGCAGGAAAAGTCAAAGTTGGCAAAACGATACGTACGTTACTGTCGCCATGTCGTAGACGATTCACTTAAGTTAATACTGTCATTTTAATTTTGCAGTTTGTGTTTAAGATTGAATATTTAAAGAACAATGTACTTATTACGCTGCATTCAAATGAGAATAAGAAGGCAAACCATCCAAATCGGAATAGTTATAGAGTGTTGAAATGTTGTCGCCAAACTTTGGATACATACGTTGTGTTTTTCTGGATGACAGTGTAGCAGCGTACCTTTCTGGCTTAAGTGAAGTACAGTATCAATTATTTATACTCAAAACATTTACCATTTCAATTACGACATGTTTTAACTATAAGTATAGTTCAGTATTGGAAAAAATACTTTTCAACACCACAAACAAGATGCGTAGAAATCAAGCAATACATACGTTATCATGCCAATAATTTCTTCAATTTCTATAACACTTCACGCAAAACATTATACCAACAACACACATTTCTAGCATTGTAAAACAGCTCATATCACGATCAGTAGTGTGTATAGATTTGCAAACATGAAAATGAAAACCATTGAAAATATACATACGTAACCGTTACATAAGTTACTAGAAAGTACGGAATTAAGTGTTCGAAACAATATGATTAGGTTTTGGCTATACCTACTTCATCGAACAGCAGACACATTTTGAGAGAGAAACCACATCAGTTTTATGAGGTAATGTTGTTTAAAATTCAGGTGATACCATGCATAATTAAAGACGTCATGTTAAACATGTTACAAATTCTTTCAAATTGTCATTGTGTGTTTTAACTACCATCATAACAAACAGGAATGCGATGCTAAGGGCATCATTTGGTGGTCCAGTTTCCGATCAAGGCATGCTAAAGTAACTGATACATACGTTATCAACGGTAACGTAGGTAACAACATTTGTTGAAGGTTTCAAACGTAAATGTCATATCATTTGAAGCCAGAAACTTTGGGGTTTTTTACAAACATTTAAGAATTGAATGTCAGTTTGTGTGTTTGCACTGAAAAATGAACGATGTCAAAGCGGTGTTCAAACTCGTGTGAACGAGCGAGTTTACGAGCGAGTTCACGCGAGAGTTTGAACAACGCTTTGACCACAGGGGCTTGTAACGCTAAAACTGCCATCAAGGCATATACTATCACTGACGGGGTCTTAGTACTATATAAAAGGTATAGTACTAAGACCCCGTCAGTGATAGTATATGCCTTGATGGCAGTTTTTAGCGTTACAAGCCCCTGAGGCTTTGACATCGTTCATTTTTCAGTGCAAACACACAAACTGACATTCAATTCATATAATTTCGCACTTTGAAGTTTACACATACGTTTTCCACCCACTTGTAGATGATCATTGTTTAGTGTGTTTTAATACCTGTAAAATGTTGTAATGCCATTCGGTTCAAGAACGTACGTATTGCAGCGATGTTTGTATACACAGCGATTTCTTTTTACACATGTATCCCAACCCTTGAAGAAATAGTTCTCAAAGTATTCGATCTTTAAAATATAACAACAAATTCGTTATGAGGTTTGAAACTGCTTCAATAAGTATAATCAATAACAGTATCAAACAGAAACAAATATCAGAAGCAATAACAATACCATTTTAACAAATTGGCATTGTACCTTTTCACTTGTAAATACCTTGTTTGACCGCGTAATAATACACTGACCGACTTCGAAGTTGTGCGGCGTGGCGAATAGGAAACAGATCTTGTTGTATTCTATTTATTTGTGATTGTTTATTGTGAAATTTATTGAGCAGTTGTTAAACAGACCTCGGGGCAGAAAACCGCCGGATGAACCCGCAAACTGCGAGACATTAAACTCCTGTGAAAAGGAACAATGTTCAGCAATCCGTTTGGTAGTGACATTGCCAAACTTGGGGTGACTTGAAACAGGTTCGTTCGCGAAATTGGTATGACCAATTATTGGGGTCCTTGAAACCGAAGCGAAAACGTTCACACACGTATGAACGGTGTTTACACAAGTATGAACGATTAGAGGGTTCAAGAGTAATGAACCTTGAAATTTAGATCACATGACCGCTCTCTCAACCAACCAACGTTCGGGAATCTGTGTAAACTTCAAAGCACGAAATTAATTAAGAATTGAATGTCAGTTTGTGTGTTTCCACTGAAAAATGAACGATGTCAAAGCGGTGTTCAAACTCGTGTGAACGAGCGAGTTTACGAGCGAGTTCACGCGAGAGTTTGAACACCGCTTGACATCGTTCATTTTTCAGTGCAAACACACAAACTGACATTCAATTCTTATAATTCGCACTTTGAAGTTTACACATACGTTTTCCACCCACTTGTAGATGATCATTGTTTAGTGTGTTTTAAGACCTGTAAAATGTTGTAATGCCATTCGGTTCAAGAACGTACGTATTGCAGCGATGTTTGTATACACAGCGATTTTTTTACACATGTATCCCAACCCTTGAAGAAATAGTTCTCAAAGTATTCGATCTTTAAAATATAACAACAAATTCGTTATGAGGTTTGAAACTGCTTTAATAAGTATAATCAATAACAGTATCAAACAGAAACGAATATCAGAAGCAATAACAATACCATTTTAACAAACTGGCATTGTACCTTTTCACTTGTAAATACCTTGTTTGACCGCGTAATAATACACTGACCGACTTCGAAGTTGTGCGGCGTGGCGAATAGGAAACAGATCTTGTTGTATTCTATTTATTTGTGATTGTTTATTGTGAAATTTATTGAGCAGTTGTTAAACAGACCTCGGGGCAGAAAACCGCAGGATGAACCAGCAAACTGCGAGACATTAAACTCCTGTGAAAAGGGACAATGTTCGGCAATCCGTTTGGTAGTGACATTGCCAAACTTGGGGTGACTTGAAACAGGTTCGTTTTATTGGGGGGTCCTTGAAACCGAAGCGAAAAACGTTCACACACGTATGAACGGTGTTTACACAAGTATGAACGATTAGAGGGGGTTCAAGAGTAATGAACCTTGAAATTTAGATCACATGACCGCTCTCTCAACCAACCAACGTTCGGGAATCTGTGTAAACTTGAAAGCACGAAATTATTCAGACTTAAACTGGCAATCAGTGTTATTTAATGTCCTTTTATTTTCACATAATGAGCTATGTGTTGGGAAAGAGATGGTCACCTCTCTGAATGATATGAAAATTGATATGAATATTTGATTGTTTAATGGGATGGCAGGATTGATGTACAAATGAAAGGTACTTTAGTAGCTTATCAGACAGAGTTTATATATTTGTAATAACATTTGGATTAGTCCTGGGTCTTTGTTATGTGAAAGAGCATAATTATAGGGTAATATATCGAAATGTATTATACATACGTTACTCATTTGTTTCTTATTTCAAGTGGGAAAACGTAGAGCAGAAATTCAGACAGAATATCGGTAAATTCGGAAAGCAAAAGGACCCGCCTTCCTTGAGAAAGAACGATCGAGGATACAGTCTTGTTATGTTCCTTTTGCCAAATTTATGATGATTAATATTGATCACCTTGATATTGTCTTTATGTAGTACTAAAAACTGTAAAGGAAGAAACGATAGAATCTTGTAATCCTGAAGAAAAACAATGCTGATGTGTTTTAATCGATGTTTTAGGTAAGAAAAAGTATTATTCTTCATAATAAAAATCTTATTTGAAACAATTGAAAGTTGGGCTACATAAGTTACTGTTTGTACTGCAAAAAGTGACTTGTAATTTTCATGAGTTTTATGTTGTTGCAACTGGCTATCGATCAAATATTTTGCTACTCATTTTTTGGTCTACTACGCCCTCAGATTGTCGGCTAATCTAGTTATCAGGTTTGATTTTAGAATGTTTTTGCAATTTGTTGGTATTTTTGAAAAAACAATCTGAGTAATAATGATTTACAATGTGTATGTCAAAGTACTTCTAAAGTCTTTGAGCAGACATGTGTGTAACTAAATCGCCAAACTCATGCGGAATATTTGATAGGTTACTCAAATAATTCATCACATTGTCACTTAATTCTCTAGTCAGAAGAACTAGTCACGTACGTATCAGGTGATAATATTTTATAATTCAAGGTGCCACATTTAGAAAACAGCTGTATGGTTATTTGTAAAATGGTGTGGCTGAAAAAGTGATATGTAATAGACCATATACCAAACTGTCTAAATAAAATGTTTTTGCATAGATTTTGTGTAGTTGATTTGTCAACGCGTGGTGTACGCGTCGACTGGGGAATTAGCTCATATTTTAAGATGAAGTGTGCGTTGATGAAGACGAAGGCATAGTTGAGTTCAAACTTCTTTAGTACATGACAAACAAATGCACAAGACATACATGTGGGAGAGCGGAGTACCTGCTCAACCACAGGGCGTTTCCAACGAGCGGCATTATCCTGCTCGTGGTCGTCCCAACAGACAGTCCAAATACCGGACTCGTACTCCTTCGCTGTCTCATTCCTCTCTCTAGATGTGAGCATACTAAGTATATATACAGTTTTTGACAACAATGGACAGGCGACGACTCATCAATGGACAGACAGAAAAACAATAGCACTTCCTTGACCGGTAACCCCCCATTACCCCTACATGCCACTACCCCTACAGCTTATAACAACATAGTTTACGGTCTGTTGCACTGTTACTCCACTGCCTGTTACCTATTCCACACAATGGATTAATCCACTTAAGAGACATAACAACACACAACTAAAAGGTTGAACGAATGATTTTAATGAAAAGTGATCATCATTTGTCATCATCAAGATTTTAATAAGAATTAACAATAATTCGTCATCATGATTTTTTGATGGACATTAACAATTAATAGTTAACATTCAATGTTAACATATTCATTTGTGTCAAGTGTTTCAGTCTATGAACATTCAGTGTTTCAATCTATCCCAGCTTAAGCAGATAGCCGACGGCGTCCAAGAACTGAAGAGGTGATTTCTGTCCAAGCTCAAGCTGCTCCTTGAGTCTACACAGGCGATTGTCAATCTCCCTGAAGACTCGCTTTCTCCTTCTTGTCGCAGCACCAAAGTCTATTTGTGAAATCTTCACCCTCTCAGCATGTTCAATTCTCCTAATGACTTCTACAAATCTGTATATGTTCGGATGCCTGTGTGGAATTTCACGGTTCAGTCGGTTGTGAAAACCTTCTAGATTGTTGTTTGTCCTCGGCCCAGTTGTCAGGTTGTGGTTCCACAGGGGAAGTAGAAATCTGGCTGTGTCGTCGACCCAGGTTGTCACGATGTAATCGTTGAAGTCGACTGCTCTTGGGACGTCTGGAGTGTCGTCCATGGCTTCTACCCACATGTCCTGGACCGTGTCTTGAGGGAGTAGAGGTAGCCCAGCTGCTCTCCTGATCCACTTGGTGACTTCGGGGTTTTCTTTGTAGGCAACAGCCAGTCCAAGATCCTGAACCTTCCTCCAAATGGCTTGACAGAAATGGAAGAAACAACCCTTCACGACAGCAGTTGGAAATTCAGTCTCTAAAGCATGGATTGCTGCTAACTCGAAGTCTGTCTGGATACAGGATGGAACAAGCAATTTCCTTGACACAAAACACTAAAGAACAGTTTAATCCCTCCCTTGATCCCATCTGTATACTCTATGCACTAATCTCTCTTTGGGTCAGTTCATTATGCCAGACAGGTAAATGCCGTGTGTTGTTTTAACTAATTGTAGGGGTACTGGGCTGTAGGGATAGTGGCATGTAGGGGTTATGGGATACAACCCCTTGACCAGTTGATGTGATGGCAGACACGGCCAAGGGGGGATTACCAATGAAGGTTATAAATGTCTTATACAATAATTAATGGGCTGACAAGTCAATTTACAATGCGGTAGTGATAAGGATGTACAGTAGTGATTAAAAATACAGCTTAGCGTCTTTTATATATTACAATAAAGTCTCACATGTCTTGAGTACATAGTTTTGGACTTTTTAAATATTTGGACGATGGTTGTCCTAAATTAGTCACTATAACAGATTTTTGACTTACGACGCTTACCCATTTGCACCTCATTAGTGAGAACGGGCGTTAAATGACCTCACTACGTTTAAGTTTATAATATGACTATCAAAATTTAAGGTGTTCCCATACTTTTTGTTTGTATAGTATATATCTTGTGTGAGGACTTCTCCGACGGGGGAAATGACTGCGATGCAGCATCGCATTTACTTGTACGACCTTCATGCCTTGGCGATCCAAGTTCGTGGATCGTCAGTTTAAACAGCTTGTTGGACAGTCAAAACGAACTTCCAAAAGGCACGGCCGGAGGTCTAGCTTCCCTATGGCATGCCGCCATTCGATGCACTTGCCTATGCCATTCGGACATAATCGCGACATGGCATAAAAACTACTTTCATCTCATCTCTCAAAGGGTATAAATAAATAAACACAAAAGGAAACTTCACTTGTGTTACTTTATGTCCCAAACATACCCATATAGAGCAAAATGTGTAGCTAGTGGATACATCTGGTTTATTGACGTAATGAGCGAACACTAAAACGAGAGTCGGCATTAAGATGCACTCTCCACAGGCAACAGTTGCACACTGCAACATTTCCCATTTTGAAACAGTATTTATAATCTTCTTCGGAACCACCAAATATAAGTATACTTGTTTTTGATACATTTAGATTAAGTCTCCAATCTTTATAATGATCAAAGCAATCTAACGTATGTTGTAAACCTGTTGGTATGCTGCTAGCAGAACGGTGTATAACATATAACAAAGTAAACAAATTTATCATAGTTTCTAATCGGTTGTTAAAATCATCGGGATGTAATTTGACTCCTTTACATTTGTCATTTTGTAGATTATTTCAAGATGATTCAGAAATATTGTAAATAGTATCGGTGATAAATTTACATCTTGTCGAACGCCAGATGTACCTGAGAAAAACTTCCGAGGGAGGAGTGCAGAGAAAGGGACAGCCAGGTGTTAGAGAAGCACGTGCACAAGTGCCCACCACGTTATTGATTCATTAGCCTGTGCTGTGCCGTCTCCATCCATTCTCGCACACCTGGCTGTCCCTTTCTCTGCACTCCTCCCTCGTAACAAATAGTGAACTCTGTCAAAATTTTAATGATAGTTTCTTAAAGAACTTTTTAGGTGGAGTCCGGAAAATTTTCAAATATAAGAAAGCTGTTGGGTATTAGTAAAGATAAACATGTGTACTATTTATATTTATGTGGCAATTTTGTACAATGATAAAATTTGCAATTCATCGGTCCGTTTCTGACTCAAACGGACTGTAGGCACATCACGTTTGTATACAATATCTTGAAACAAACTGTGAATCATTTGACGAATCATCACGGCTGCCTGTGGCAGAGGTACTATGCTGGCGCATGGAACTCTGGGTAGGAGAGCAGGCTGGAGGCGAAGGGGAGGGTACCAATGTAGTGTTGTAGATATATCAAAGTAAAATATTTTTAAATCGAGATGAATATTGCAGGCATTGCTACACCTATGTCCACCCATATAAATTGCTGCATATGTAGCTCGGTTCTATATACACATGGAAATAAATTAAGCAACACCCTTATTTTCTCAGACTGAGCAACTTTAATGAATAGGGTGCCTTGTACAGAACAACCATAGCGGTAAGTCTATCGTAAGGCTATGTTGAGGTATGGGACTTACGGTCACCTTAGTCCTAAGGTTGTTTTGTACAACAGCAAAAATATGTCAAATATTTCCATACCATATGAATTTTGTGGTAAAAAGATTTGTTTGTTTGATTGGTTTGTTGTTTAACGCCACACTCAGCAAAATTTCTGCTATATAGTGGCTATGAAATACACAATGCCATTTTAGAAAGTGGTCAAATGTAACTTATGTTATATTTGGGATTACACTTTCTCAGTAAAGTACAGATTCTAGTACTTTTTTGGGTTGAGTTCCATCCAGGATTCGAACCCACACCCTCAGAATCAGGCACCTAATCGCCAGCACACAAAGTCAGACGCCTAGACTGCTCAGCCACCGCGGCTTCCACAAAAATGGAAGTCGGACAACTGGTAGTCTAGACTGGGTACACAAAGTCCACAGTCTAGACTACCAGTTGTCCGACTTCCATTTTTGTCCATAAAGTTTGTTCTATATTGTACTTCCCAACTTCTAAAATGCCACTCAAAGAAGACATGATGTGTGCGTGAAGAAAGCACTTTACATTGTAGGTGCTCAGTCATTGGTATCACTGTCTTCACTTGGGTTTCCAAAGATCTCAGTACATTATTGCGTGGTCGGGGGCGCTAACGAACCCGATGTTACAGCCATATTACCTAACCATTGAAATACATGTTAAATTTGTGTTGTAACACTACATTTACCCATTAACAATTATTTACACATCTACTGAATATATGACAAACCTAACCCTGATCTTACGAAATTTAAAGTGTATTAAAATCAATGTCCTTCATTCACAGCATTTATGTTTGTTACACATGCCAGAAAACACATGAAACACATGTAAATACAGAGTTGGGTGTTCGTTTCTGTCAAAACCTCCGTTTATGTCAAAACCTCCGTAAACATGTGCAACCCTGACAGCTAAATGATACGTAGATTTCAAACATTGTTTATATGGTCGCTGGATGAACTGTTCATTTCCCAGCGTAAGTAAATTTGGGAAATACCTTTCCTTCGTGTGGTGTATGTTGTTCAGAAAGTTTATTCATTAACAGTTGAATCGCATACTTTCATCATCCACTTTTTATACCGGTTCTCGCATGTCTTGGCCAGCTTATTCACGCATTGAAGATGTGTTCGTAACTTTGATTTTCACATAGTAGCGGGATTATCTAGTACTATGAAAATATTTGTCTGGTATTTCATGGTCATTTTTGCCACCTTACAAATTGTACATATCTGTTTGTCAATGAGCATTGGTACCTTTGGGTAGCATTTGTTCAGTCCTATATTTAGGTACCTACACCTCCCTTAATTGGTCTAGAGGATTGCTGCTCGTGGTTTCCGGGCTGTTTTTCAGAAAACACAATTCTGGTTACTTCATGGGGCATTGAAGGGGCCTTTCTCGCTAGCGCAGGTTGTTTTCTCGGACATCTATGCATATCATGAGTAGAGTTGCTGCTTGCATCAAGTACCTGTTTGTTCTTGAAGTCAAGAAATTTCTTGTTCATTCCATGAGACTTTATTCAGTAATACAACACTTTTATTTAGAATGTTTTGCTTAATCTTAATTGTCGAAACACGTAAAGGTTCAGGTTAGAATATTGGCCTTCAGTAACCCATGCTTGTCGTAAGAGGCAACTAACGGGATCGGGTGGTCAGGCTGGCTGACTTGCTTGACACATGTCATCGGTTCTCAATTACGCAGATCGATGCTCATGTTGTTGATCACTGGATTGTTTGGTATAGACTGGATTATTTACAGACCGCCACCATATAGCTGGAATATCGCTGAGTGCGGTGTAAAACTAAACTCACTTAACTGTCGAAGAGACATATTGTAGGGGTACTTAATTCTTCAAAACTAAGCAAGAGGAGGTTAATCACTCTATAATCACTCTACCGACCAACTTAATTCCTGTATTGTTCTGTTCAAATGTCATCTTTTCTTTCTTTTGAGGAGCATTTCCAGTTCTTTTATGTCAGTAATGAAATCACTTCAAATTTCATAACACTGGTGATGTCATTTTCAATTATGATGTCACAATTCCCTTCTAATTTTACATCCCTTCTAGTCACATTGATCTCGATCTCTCATTAATACTTTTCACTTCAAAGATAATCTAAATTTCCTTAGCAGCGCATTATAGCATTAATTCCTTACCCCCACACACACTTCCCAATTTTTTCCATAGAGGGTCAAAAACTATTGGCTGACTATAGCCTAAGCTGGAACAACAGGTCTGAGAGAATAAATACCCAGTAATCTGGCAGTATACCCTTAAGAACAGCCAAATAGCTTCTTCTAGTGATATATTTTTTAAACTATCACATGGAATTGAACTTCAATTCTTGTGACTACATAAGGGGAGCATCTTGGAAGGAGATGTTAATTCACAGGACTAATGTGACGTTTTCCTGCCTTAAATTGGGCACAGAAAAGTTGTAAGAGCAGTGCTGCTGCAAGGAGGTGAGGTGAAATTGGGTTTAACGTCGTGCTTGAGAATATTTCGCTCATATGACGACATGCATGCGTGTGTATGCATATGTGCGGCTGCTTGTACTAGCCCAGACTTAAGCTGGTTTTATAGTGCTAGCCCACTGAGATACCATGCCGCAGTGAAGCACGAATACCCCACTCAGACACATTATACTGATTCCGAGTCGACCAGTCCTTGTTGTACCCATTAATGCCGAGCGCCAGGCAGGGACCAACAAGTACCATATTTTAACGTCTTTTTGGTATGACGCGGTCGGGGATCGAACCCGCGACCTTCCGCTCTCCGGGCGGACGCTCTAACCACTACACCACGGAGGCGGTGCTGCTGCAAGGAGAACAAGTTGACAGCGAAGAGGTCGTCTATTAAAAATCTGAAAATTTAGTACAGAGTAAATGCAGCCATATAAATACAGGATATAAGGCAAAGAGAGGTAGAGGATTTTCAAGATCTTTGTTGAATACTGTCATACACTAACAATGATCCTTAAGAGTTTTACACAGCTTTGCACAATATTTCATTTGTATTAGTGTTTATTATGATTTGGTTCTGACCATATTATCATGTACATCAGACACAATATTTAAATCACCTCCATAAATTTCCATGCAAATAGTTAATGTGTCAACTGGCAGGCAACTTGGTTTACGAGACAGCTAACAGTTTCTTCTCAATGCAAACACCAGTAGGAATACTTGTGTCAAGCCCCACACTGCTGCATCATGTGCACAATTCAACTTGTTTACTACACATAATCAGTAAAGTCCTCAACGAAGGATCGTCCTCTGAAGGTCTTCTGTTCAGTGTCCTCAGTTAATACAGCATCATTGTCTCCTCTTTCCTCCAGTCTAGCTTTTTGTCGAATGGCGCTTGATTTGTCTGAGCCTTTCCAACCAGTTTGAGGCAAAGGGATCTTGTGGCTGGGATTGTTGTCGCTGAAGCACCATCGATGCAAGCTGTAAAACACAAATCATTCATTGCGTGAACATCAGAAAAACATACAAATATACACATGAGCATTAATCGTTGCTAACGTTAACTAGTCACACGTTTATTCGTCAACTTTTGAGGGAGCATGTAGCCATCGGTGAAGTAAAGGATTGTCCAGGACCTGGAAGATGAGGAAGAAAAATGACTGATGAGACCGAGTCCTAATTTGTCTGGCAAGACACAATCCCATGCCCCATGCTGAAGAACTGTTCTGGCAATGGAGAGCAGAATTCCAACTCTCCACCAGTACCATGAGAAGGCAGCTACAGTCTTAGGGCATGTTGTCTGATCAGATGTCATTTCCTCACAGACTATACAGACAGGAACATATTGCTCCGAGAAAACTGCAACTTGAGAACAAGGCGTAGGGTTCATTGGTCTGATATAAGACGGTGTTTTCTACATGTTACCAATAGCTGT
Organism: Haliotis rubra; assembly: GCF_003918875.1. NCBI lineage: Eukaryota > Metazoa > Mollusca > Gastropoda > Lepetellida > Haliotidae > Haliotis > Haliotis rubra. The sequence goes on from NW_025766137.1 coordinate 1,040,625, forward strand.
TGTTGGGTATGGAGATATTGTTATGAGGTATATCGCCAGGAGATGATCAATGCAGATGAATCATTTGGTGATGGTGTAGGGTTGCATTTAACATGATTGCTTGATTTCACGTTGGATGTCATCACAGTACCTGGGACACTCAACACTCAGCATTGTCAACAAGAACCAAAAGCTGTTTGATAACCATTCCCTTCCCAGTCATCCGATATTCATGGAGGAATTGAAGCATACACTACATAAAGAATGGCAGAGGTTTCCGATGCTAAAGATTTGACATTTGATTCCCAGTAAGTAGCGGAGACTGGCAGATGTTAATCATACGTGGGATGGCTACAACATGTCACAGTCAAGCTTCCTGTGCTCAGGAAAGCAAAAACAGAACTACAAGTCAATGTGTAACTTCTGTGATAAATGCATCCTTTCTCTGACAGTTGAAGTTTAATGAATGATTGTTTCAGGAACAGATTCACAGAATGAGCACATTGAAGAGCCTGTGTAATTCATCAAGTGTAACTTATGTTTAGTCATTAAAATCTTGTGAGTAATCTTGAAATGAAACCATCTTGACTGTACACTTTCTGTGCATCTATTTGCCATTAAGTATATGGTAAACCAGTCTTCCTTGTTATATTGTTTGTTGGGGATGTCTTCCCATTATTTTTGGCTTGTTGGTCTAGTTTCAACTTGAGGTAAAAGTATGTTGTAGAAGGATTTACTCCTTTGGTTTTGTCCCCAAATGCAAGATATATTAAAGGGTAATGTTGGGTATTTGACCTGATAGGTCCAACCCGTATCAGGTTCTTTTCTGATTCTGCAATATGCTAAAACAGTACTCTTTATACCTTCTAGATGAAGGAAGTTTATATTTGCAATTCCATATTTTTTTCTATGTCAACTTTATGTAAGAAATTTCCATTCTGATCTAAAATATCACAAACTAACATTATTCGCTTTTTTTGCCATATTTTCATAGTAGATAGAATTTCCCTCTATTTTAATGTTATTATTAAACCATAGAGACTGGTTGAAAATATCTGATATTTCTTGCACATTTGTGTAACACCTTTTTAGGTAGTGCCACCATGCCGTTAACACATCACTCCAAAATTGATTTGAGACACTGGGAATAATATTATTGCACACATATTGTGCATCAGCATACCATAATTTATTTGAATCGACTAGGATTTCATTTGCAATAGAAGCACATTTTGAATTGTTAAGCAAAAACCGTTTAATCCACATTATGTTTTGAGCATTTATAGTAGTTTTTACAATGGGTACACTTATTCCTCCATTTTTGGGTTAAGATGCATAATTTCTCGCTTTACCTTATCTGTTTTCCCTTGCCAAACAAAATTAAAACACTTTTTTTGAAACTTTTGTAATTTGTCTTCGGATGGACTAGGAATGGATTAAAATAGGTGGTTTAACTTTGGTAGTAGCATGGATTTCAGGATAACGTTTTTGCCCATTGGTGTCAAATATCTCAGAGACCAAATATTCATTTCTTGGTAGATTTTTTCAAATTTATCATTATAGTTAAGGTCTACAATATAATTTAACTCAACGTCAAAATCTATTCCTAAAAGTTTGAAATTTGACTGTGTCTTGAATTGATATTAGTAGACGTGAACAAAGGAATAAAGCGAGCCTGTTTTAAAATTGTTTTTTTCCTCCAAGTAAATATTTGCATTTCAGGGTCCACTAAATTAAGTTCACAATCATTTCAAGACCTTATTCATGTGCTAATGGATTGTTAACATGCACATAAATATAGGTGTCTACATCTGGGTTAATAACAACATTCCGATCAACACCAAATATTAAATGTTCATCATTATCTGTGTGAACAGTCACTTGTAAAAGCCTGGACTGTCCAAATTTGGACCATATAGATCAACTAGTGTCAATCATTTGTAATAAACTACCCGTGAAGATCCGGGGTAGAATAGGTCTTCAGCAACCCATGCTTGCTACAAAAGGCGACTATGCTTGTAAGAGGCGACTAATGGGATTGGGTGGTCAGGCTTGCTGACTTGGTTGACACATGTAGTAGTTATATAGTGGGGCTTCTGGACCACTTCCTCTTATAGGCTTATTTCTACGTAATTCCGCTCCCAGCGCCTAGTATAAAATAGTGATTTTCGAGCAGAGACATCATTCGATGTACAGCCGAGCTCGCCATCCTAGACCCGTGATAAGAATCTCATTTTCGCTAGGGCAACCCATTTTTTCAGGAACTACTGACTAGACCTCGACATGCCAAGTGGAATTTCCTTTATAGGGGGTCTTAGAAACTCCCAACGCGTCAAGGTCTAATCAGTGGTTTATCGCTTTGTGTCCGATGCGAAGTAAAGTCGTTGCCGTCGGCGGCGATCCACTGTTTGGTATCCATGGGCGACAAGGAGTGGATCGCCGTCAACGGTGTCACGGCTTACGTATACGGACACACGCGCATAAACCACTGATTAGACCTCGACGCTGTACATTGAATGATGTCTCTGCTCGAAAATCACTATTTTATACTAGGAGCTGGGAGCGGAATTACGTAGAAATAAGCCTATAAGAGGAAGTGGTCCAGGCCCCCACTATATAACTACTCATGTCATCGGTTCCCAATTACGCAGATCGATGCTCATGCTGTTCAGTGAGTTTAGTTTTACGCCGCACTCAGCAATATTCCAGCTATATGGCGGGTCTAGTCAAGAAATATTGATCAATTTTTTAGTTGTTCCCAGGAAACTGTACATGACACATGGAAGGACGTAAAGGTACTCACATTGCAATGCATGGCAATCTGTCGGACCAGCAATGCCAGGCTGCTGTCAGAGATTATCTTGGTGTCTGTGTGACCAAGGATGTCAGCAATATCTGGAAATTGAACACAAGCGAGACAACAGCTGATCAGAAAGAAATCTGCATCTACAAACTGGAGGGACAGGCTTGCTGATCAAGCTGCAAAGACAACCAGCATTATATGAGGGCATCCCACAAATGACAAGGTTAGTGTGAAGTGCAAAGAAAGCTAGCATATGTTTAAGGTTGCATTACAGATGACAAGGCTGAAGTGGGACACAAGGAAAGCTAGCATATGTTTAAGGTTGCATCACAGATCACAAGGCTGAAGTGGGACACAAGGAAAGCTAGCATATGTTTAAGGTTGCATCACAGATGATAAGGCTGAAGTGGGACACAAGGAAAGCTAGCATATGTTTAAGGTTGCATCACAAATCACATGGTAGTAGTGGGATGCAAGGAAAGCTAGCATATGTTTAAGACTGCAAACTGTTCGAGATGTAGGTGACACATGAAACAATGTCAACTAAATAAAACTTTGGTTACAAAAACCTGTAGGTTACATATCTTAAACAACTCGAACAACATGGTTTACAGTTGAAATTATGGTGCACAAAATGCTTAAAAATGGACAATAGATGCCTGAGACCATGGACATATTTATTCTGTGACGGTTGTGAAGTCATTCTGTATATACATGGACATCACATCATTATTGACCTTTCAGTGAACAGTCCAGGGGCAGAAGGGGTTGTGACATGTCCAAACAGAACCTGTCCTACTCAAGCCATGAGCCTACCACACAAGCCATGAGCTGAATGGTCCCTGACACTATCAGACATAGACATATCCCTATACCACACAAGCCATGAGCTGTAGGGTCTGTGACACCAACATTCATGGACAGATCCCGCCACGACACAAGCCATGAGCTGTAGGGTCTGTGACACCAACATTCATGGACAGATCCCACCACCACACAAGCCATGAGCTGTAGGGTCTGTGACACCAACATTCATGGACAGATCCCGCCACCACACAAGCCATGAGCTGTAGGGTCTGTGACACCAAAATTCATGGACAGATCCCACCACCACACAAGCCAGGAGCTGTAGGGTCTGTGACACCAACATTCATGGACAGATCCCACCACCACACAAGCCAGGAGCTGTAGGGTCTGTGACACCAAAATTCATGGACAGATCCCACCACCACACAAGCCATGAGCTGTAGGGTCTGTGACACCAACATTCATGGACAGATCCCACCACCACACAAGCCAGGAGCTGTAGGGTCCATGACACCAAAATTCATGGACAGATCCCGCCACCACACAAGCCAGGAGTTGTAGGGTCTGTGACACCAAAATTCATGGACAGATCCCACCACCACACAAGCCATGAGCTGTAGGGTCTGTGACACCAACATTCATGGACAGATCCCACCACCACACAAGCCATGAGCTGTAGGGTCTGTGACACCAACATTCATGGACAGATCCCACCACCACACAAGCCAGGAGCTGTAGGGTCCATGACACCAAAATTCATGGACAGATCCCGCCACCACACAAGCCAGGAGTTGTAGGGTCTGTGACACCAACATTCATGGACAGATCCCACCACCACACAAGCCAGGAGCTGTAGGTCCATGACACCAAAATTCATGGACAGATCCCATCACCCCACAAGCCGGGAGTTGTAGGGTCTGTGACACCAACATTCATGGACAGATCCCTACACCACACAAGCCAGGAGCTGTAGGGTCCATGACACCAAAATTTATGGACAGATCCCGCCACCACACAAGCCATGAGCTGTAGTGTCTGTGACACCAACATTCATGGACATATCCCTACACCACACAAGCCAGGAGCTGTCGGGTCCATGACACCAAAATTCATGGACAGATCCCACCACCACACAAGCCAGGAGTTGTAGGGTCTGTGACACTAACAGACATGGACAGATCCCATCACCACACAAGCCAGGAGCTGTAGGGTCCATGACACCAAAATTCATGGACAGATCCCACCACCACACAAGCCAGGAGTTGTAGGGTCTGTGACACTAACAGACATGGACAGATCCCATCACCACACAAGCCAGGAGCTGTAGGGTCCATGACACCAAAATTCATGGACAGATCCCACCACCACACAAGCCAGGAGTTGTAGGGTCTGTGACACTAACAGACATGGACAGATCCCACCACCACACAGGCCAGGAGCTGTAGGGTCTGTGACACTATCAGACATGGAACGATCCCATCACCACACAAGCCAGGAGCTGTAGGGTCCATGACACAAACATTCGTTGACAGATCCCGCCACCACACAAGCCATTACCTGTAGGGTCTGTGACACCAACAGACAAGGACATATCCCTACACCACACAAGCCAGGAGCTGTAGGGTCTGTGACACTATCAGACATGGACAGATCCCGCCACCACACAAGCCAGGAGCTGTAGGGTCTATGACACCAAAATTCATGGACAGATCCCACCACCACACAAGCCAGGAGTTGTAGGGTCTGTGACACCAACATTCATGGACAGATCCCATCACCACACAAGCCAGGAGCTGTAGGGTCTGTGACACTAACAGACACGGACAGATCCCACCACCACACAAGCCAGGAGCTGTAGGGTCTGTGACACCAACAGACAAGGACATATCCCTACACCACACAAGCCAGGAGCTGTAGGGTCCATGACACCAAAATTTATGGACAGATCCCGCCACCACACAAGCCATGAGCTGTAGTGTCTGTGACACCAACATTCATGGACATATCCCTACACCACACAAGCCAGGAGCTGTCGGGTCCATGACACCAAAATTCATGGACAGATCCCACCACCACACAAGCCAGGAGTTGTAGGGTCTGTGACACTAACAGACATGGACAGATCCCATCACCACACAAGCCAGGAGCTGTAGGGTCCATGACACCAAAATTCATGGACAGATCCCACCACCACACAAGCCAGGAGCTGTAGGGTCTGTGACACCAACAGACAAGGACATATCCCTACACCACACAAGCCAGGAGCTGTAGGGTCCATGACACCAAAATTTATGGACAGATCCCGCCACCACACAAGCCATGAGCTGTAGTGTCTGTGACACCAACATTCATGGACATATCCCTACACCACACAAGCCAGGAGCTGTCGGGTCCATGACACCAAAATTCATGGACAGATCCCACCACCACACAAGCCAGGAGTTGTAGGGTCTGTGACACTAACAGACATGGACAGATCCCACCACCACACAGGCCAGGAGCTGTAGGGTCTGTGACACTATCAGACATGGAACGATCCCATCACCACACAAGCCAGGAGCTGTAGGGTCCATGACACAAACATTCGTTGACAGATCCCGCCACCACACAAGCCATTACCTGTAGGGTCTGTGACACCAACAGACAAGGACATATCCCTACACCACACAAGCCAGGAGCTGTAGGGTCTGTGACACTATCAGACATGGACAGATCCCCACCACACAAGCCAGGAGCTGTAGGGTCTATGACACCAAAATTCATGGACAGATCCCACCACCACACAAGCCAGGAGTTGTAGGGTCTGTGACACCAACATTCATGGACAGATCCCATCACAAGCCAGGAGCTGTAGGGTCTGTGACAGATCCCACCAGGAGCTGTAGGGTCTGTGACACTAACAGACATGGACAGATCCACACAAGCCAGGAGCTGTAGGGTCTGTGACACTCCCACAGACATGGACAGATCCCACACACCACACACAGCCAGGAGCTGTAGGGTCTGTGACACTAACAGACACGGACAGATCCCACCACCACACAAGCCAGGAGCTGTAGGGTCTGTGACACCAACAGACATGGACATATCCCTACACCACACAAGCCAGGAGCTGTAGGGTCTGTGACACTATCAGACATGGACAGATCCCACCACCACACAGGCCAGGAGCTGTAGGGTCTGTGACACTATCAGACATGGACAGATCCCACCACCACACAGGCCAGGAGCTGTAGGGTCTGTGACACTATCGGACCAAGGCCAGCTGTAGGGTCTGTGACACTATCAGGCATGGACAGATCCCACCACCACACAGGCCAGGAGCTGTAGGGTCTGTGACACTTCATGACAAGATCCCACCACCACACAGACCAGGAGATGTAGGGTCACTACACAGGGCTGGACAGATACACACCACACAGACCAGGAGATGTAGGGTCGCTAACACTAACATTCACGGACAGGGCTGGACAATACACAGACCAGCAGATGTAGGGTCGCTAACACTAACATTCAGGACAGGGCTGGACAATACACAGACCAGGAGATGTAGGGTCGCTAACACTAACATTCACGAGCTTTAACCTACAGTTGTGCAAGAAGGATATTATTTCCTGTTCAACTGTTTACATATAGACACCCGGGTTCGAATCCCCACATGGGTACATTGTGTGAAGCCCATTTCTGGTGTCCCCCGGCGTGACGTTGCTGGAATATTGCTAAAAGCGGCGTAAAATCAAACTCAGTCAGTCAGTTTACATATAGTTAACAGAGGAGTGGACCTCTGAGGGCAATTATCATCTTTATAGTGTGATGAAATCCAAAATACCAGATTTGTGGCAGTGACATAATACAAAACAGACAGGAGTTATATCTCTTGCTAAGTGTGACAGTGGGCATTCAAACGTATTCAAGACTGACATAGTATGCTTTCTTGATCACAGATTGCTGTTTAATTGAGCATTATCAATGTGTAGTTTTCTGTAAGTATATTATTGGCTGCATCCTCACAAAATAACAGTAAAATATTACAGCTGCTTGACAAGAGTGTAAAGGAGTATTGTATCATAGTGTTCTTATAATTCAGCAGAGTCTGTATCACTGATTACATGTCACAACAAGGAGAAGAAGCAGGCAGGAAGGCAGGCTGAAGCACATTCAGGGTACTGATGGACAGACAAGGTTACCTGTAGATATTTGGCCCTTGAACTCATATGGCTCTAAAACAGAGAAGTGTGGCCCATGTTGACAGGGAGGAAAGTATAGCTGATCGTTACATATACAAGGATAATCTTTGAATAACTACGTCTCCAAACAAAAGCCAGCAACAGTCACAAAGCTCTGTGGCTCACCAAAATGTTTCACCAACTTTCAACATCAACATAAAGTCATCTGAAATTAAGATCCTACTAACATGCAGAACTCTTAAGGATACATGCAGAACTCTTAAGGATGCATGCAAACATAAACAACAGAGACTGTTAACTGTTAAGACAAACAGACCTGCACTTGCTTCTTGTGACTTTGAAATCCTTCTTTCTGATAACATACTATATACTGGTGGACGATCAAAAACATTGCATGCCTGTGGAAAATACCTTAGAAAACCGATGTCGTTTCTGGTTAACATTACATTTGTTTCACTTCTGGTCCATTTATCATCCTACAGATGATATGCAGATCCTCAATGACATGATGAAGATATGAAAGTATCAGAAGATGCCCACTGGCAGCCTAACATTATCTGTTCTTGAGAAATGAATTTCAAGGTTACAATAGAAGGAAATATAGCTTGTGTCTCATGTGGTCTGAGTAATCAATACACTGGAGGCTGATGTTCTGTGAGATTAATGGTCTTTTTCACCCATCTTGACTGGAGATCCAGAGATGACAGCATCATTGACTGAAGGACTTAGTCCCCTGAATGTACCACTTCAGGGCTCTAATTGGTCATAAAGTCTGATCCGTTAATGATTGCTACAACACAGGAGTCAGAGCTAGTATTATGTACAATCGCTGTCCTAATAGTCCCATAGAACACTTCTGGCTCATGGCCAGAAATTCTGGAAAATGGTCAAGTGTAAATCTTGATGGTTCCATGAAGGTTTTGTGATTCCAGTCCTGAATTTCCACTGCAGGAACAGACAAGATTAAAATCACACATCATACAAATCAAGCAGATGTTGAAGGTCTGACTCATAGCAGAAACCAACTGTGAAAATACAGGGAAAGTGAGGTGTTGTTGGATTGCAATGGAATCTGTCCGTCGTTGGTTGCCTGATCAGTGTTGGGCAGAATGGCAGTCACGGTGGTTGGTCTACAAGGAGTGCAAGTAGGTCGGGAAACCATGATCATGTGGGCCATGCTGTTGCCACTTGGTAAAGTGTCATCCTGTGATTCCTCATTTTTGCCAGAACTTGAGGGATCATCATAGTTAGAGGACAGGTGTCAGCCATATGTTCTTCCCCCAAAGTTGACATGATACCCACTGCGTAAGCACAGAACTGAACAGATGTATGTTGGCAGCTAATTGTTGAGCAAAATCAGCTAGCTTCCAGATGTAGCATCCATCCTGTTGTCAGAATCTTTTCTGTACATGATAGTGCATCAGCAAGTACACATAACTTCCCAGGTGTCTGGCAGCAATGTTGCAGTGGATACTGTCCACAATGTCATACAAGTCTCTCATGAGTTCCATCAGTTCCTGAGAGTGCTTTCCTCCAAACCTGTTGACAAAGGCCACAACCTTACATTTGTCTGTGGTTATGAAGGAATGTATGTGGTGTGGTGACCAATCAGCAAGTATGATGAAGGTTAAGGTCAGATGAAATGTTCTGTCCTCTTCCGAGTTGAGGACCTCCAAGGCTTGGAACTGATGATTGAGAATAGGTCATGTTCCTTGATTCTAATGAAATCAAACATCTTACCTGATGGAGATTGACAATCGTAAACCGCCTCTGGGCATCTGGACTGGAGGCCTGTGAATTAGGTAATCAGGCAGGCTATACCATCTCAGGTCCCTGAACACTGGCTCTGTGGCATGAGTCCAGCTGTGTCTCTCGATGGTGACTAATCCAATCCAGGATGTACCAGAGCTGCAGATGCCTCTAGCTGTTAGATCCTGCATCGAAGTAAGAGACCCTAGCAGTGACATCCAATCCTTGAGGTGTGTGCTGATAGTCCAGGATCCGAGTCTGTACGTCCTGATAGTGGTCCTTTTGGGGATAAATGAGTCCTGAAGTATATCTTAATATGGCCCCGATGTAGTTCTGAATTCACATAAGCTGTAGTTTTGATGTACCAGGAAGCCTCTATGGAACTATAGGTGATATCCTTCCTTTATGACTAAGCACATCCACTGGTCGCTCGTAATGATTTTACATTGTCTATATTGGGACAAAGGAAGTTATCCAAGTATTCATGGATCAGAATGCATTGAGGATGGAGATAGGTGAGCACTGGAGCTGTGATAACAGTGAATAGTCAGAGAGATCATAGAATTCCCTATGGAGATGGTCTGCCTGAAATTCCGAATTGATTCTGTCCAAGGTCCTGAGCTCCGATAAATCCTTCTTGGGAACCAGGAGGGTAAAAAGCTGTGCAACGATCTGAAGAGACCAACTCGATGACAGCCTACTTGTCCAGGAGCTTGTCTAGAGCTGTCACTGACACTGCAAGCTTGGAGTCATGGAGGTGAAAGCAAATTCCTATGGGATGTGTCATCAAGGGGGTCCTTGTGGAACTATAGGTGATATCCTTCCTTTATGACTAAGCACATCCACTGGTCGCTCGTAATGATTTTACAGTTGTCAGCATATGCTGTCAGATGGCTGGCCACTGGACATAGTGATATCAGCATAGGAAAAACCAGCATAAGAAAAGTATAGTTGAAAGTGGCATCCATAAAGGAAAGTTTTGGTCCATATAGCGAGTTATGGTGAAGTCAGGGAGCAGACAGGCCTGCTTTGGTCCAGGCTTTTCATTCTTCGTTATCTGGTATCCTTTTCCATAATTTTAGTTGCATGGCTTCTTTCTGTTGTAGCTGTCCTGGCATAAGTCATCACCCCAGAAGTGTGGGGGAGACATGAGCATATCTGGTGACACCATGAGGGCGAGTTAGCCTCAAATCATTACTGAACAAATGCAGCGTGTGAATTCAGATATTTGACTTTCCTTTAGAATATAGCACCACAGACTTTATAAATTACATCACAATACCTTATGACGTAATTTGTGAAACTTTGTAACCAAAAAAAAGAAGCTCTTTGACATCAGACTGTTGCTGGGTTATGGAGTGTGCCTAAAGCTCCTCTCAGCTCTCTATACACATTGTCATTGAGTAAGCCAAGTGACATTGGGAGTTTGACAGGGCATTTTATAGAAAGCGCCAGTTTATGAAAGCACTTTTATTTCAAATGTATTTTATATTTCGGTTTCAACATAACTTTTAGGACTAAATGAATTATAAATGGGAACTAATATGCATATATATTTTCATTCAGTAATTTGCATCATTACACAGAAATGGAGTTTTTTAGAATATTTTATTTTTCGAAGCGCTAAGAATGCATTACACTGGACATGTCAGCCACTTTTGTGCCACTTCGGTCAATGTATTCTATTTATTAGGATTATTTCAAGGGGTTAGGGTTAAGTTTAGGGTCAGGGTCAGGGTCAGGGTCAGGGTTAGGGTTAGGGTAAGGATAAGGGACCTAATCCAAAATAGTAGGTAGATGTCTGGTGCAATGCATGTGAACCTTTGTTGTTTTTCCTTTCACAATTTTAATACTTTTTTCACACAAAAACGTCGAAAGTACACAATGAAATGGTTTAATGTCGAAAAAATTGGGCTAAAGGAAATTGGCCTGGAACTTGCACTAAGCCACTTTCACACGCTTCATTTGCTCAGACTGCTCATGTCTCCCTCGTTCCTTAGTGTGATCCACATTATCCTTACAGTGTTCCCTCACTGTGTGAAGCCCATTTCTAGTGTTCCCCGCACAAGGTGCAATGTGCGGTGTATCTTGTTGATGTAGATGAAAATAAGATGAGGCAGGGGAATGCCCTGATCCACTAATCTCCAGATTCCAGGCAAACCAAGCTAGAGTCCATATTTTCTCTGGCATGTTCTCCTCTTGACCCTTCTTGATAACTAAGGCATATTTCTCAAAGGAAGACAGAGAGTCGAAGGTTGACAGGTCTTACCAACATGGCATCTCGTCACATTCCCGACAGGCATTATGAGCAGCAGGAGGGGACATATTTCCCATTACAATTCTCATTATTTTTCTCATTAACAAACAAACCACATGTGTTCACCTCACAGAAATAGTGTGGTGTATACACAAGTATTCAGGGGTTGGGAGACTGGTGTATTACGATATGTATACATGGCCTGGTTGTGCGGTGTATACACAAGTACCGGTATTCAGGGATTGGGATACTGGTGTATTACGATATGTATACATGGCCTGGTAGTGTGGTGTATACACAAGTCTTCAGGGATTGGGAGACTGGTGTATTACGATATGTATACATGGCCTGGTTGTGCGGTGTATACACAAGTATTCAGGGATTGGGAGACTGGTGTATTACGATATGTATACATGGCCTGGTAGTGTGGTGTATACACAGGTATACATGGCCTGGTAGTGTGGTGTATACACAGGTATTCAGGGATTGGGAGACTGGTGTATTACGATATGTATACATGGCCTGGTTGTGCGGTGTATACACAAGTATTCAGGGATTGGGAGACTGGTGTATTACGATATGTATACATGGCCTGGTTGTGTGGTGTATACACAGGTATACATGGCCTGGTAGTGTGGTGTATACACAGGTATTCAGGGATTGGGAGACTGGTGTATTACGATATGTATACATGGCCTGGTAGTGTGGTGTATACACAGGTATTCAGGGATTCGGAGACTGGTGTATTACGATATGTATACATGGCCTGGTTGTGTGGTGTATACACAGGTATACATGGCCTGGTAGTGTGGTGTATACACAGGTATTCAGGGATTGGGAGACTGGTGTATTACGATATGTATACATGGCCTGGTAGTGTGGTGTATACACAGGTATACATGGCCTGGTAGTGTGGTGTCTACACAGGTATTCAGGGATTGGGAGACTGGTGTATACACAGGTATTCAGGGATTGGGAGACTGGTGTATTACGATATGTATACATGGCCTGGTAGTGTGGTGTATACACAGGTATACATGGCTTGGTAGTGTGGTGTTTACAAAGGTATTCAGGGATTGTGAGACTGGTGTATGACGATATGATGTATTCAGGGACTGGCAGAGTGGTGTATACACAGGTATTCAAGGACTGGCAGAGTGGTATCTACACAGGTATTCATGGCCTGGGAGAGTGGTGTATACACAGGTATTCATGGCCTGGTAGTGTGGTATATACACAGGTATTCATGGCTTGGTAGTGTGGTGTATACACAGGTATTCAGGGATTGGGAGAGTGGTGTATACACAGGTATTCATGGCCTGGGGACTGGTGAATTACGATATGTATACATGGCCTGGTAGTGTGGTGTATACACAGGTATACATGGCCTGGTTGTGTGGTGTATACACAGGTATACATGGCCTGGTAGTGTGGTGTATACACAGGTATTCAGGGATTGGGAGACTGGTGTATTACGATATGTATACATGGCCTGGTAGTGTGGTGTATACACAGGTATTCAGGGATTCGGAGACTGGTGTATTACGATATGTATACATGGCCTGGTTGTGTGGTGTATACACAGGTATACATGGCCTGGTAGTGTGGTGTATACACAGGTATTCAGGGATTGGGAGACTGGTGTATACACAGGTATTCTGGGATTGGGAGACTGGTGTATTACGATATGTATACATGGCCTGGTAGTGTGGTGTATACACAGGTATTCAGGGATTCGGACACTGGTGTATTACGATATGTATACATGGCCTGGTAGTGTGGTGTATACACAGGTATACATGGCTTGGTAGTGTGGTGTTTACAAAGGTATTCAGGGATTGTGAGACTGGTGTATGACGATATGTATACATGGCCTGGTAGTGTGGTGTATACACAGGTATACATGGCCTGGTAGTGTGGTGTATACACAGGTATTCAGGGATTGGGAGACTGGTGTATACACAGGTATTCTGGGATTGGGAGACTGGTGTATTACGATATGTATACATGGCCTGGTAGTGTGGTGTATACACAGGTATTCAGGGATTGGGAGACTGGTGTATTACGATATGTATACATGGCCTGGTAGTGTGGTGTATACACAGGTATACATGGCTTGGTAGTGTGGTGTTTACAAAGGTATTCAGGGATTGTGAGACTGGTGTATGACGATATGATGTATTCAGGGACTGGCAGAGTGGTGTATACACAGGTATTCAAGGACTGGCAGAGTGGTATCTACACAGGTATTCATGGCCTGGGAGAGTGGTGTATACACAGGTATTCATGGCCTGGTAGTGTGGTATATACACAGGTATTCATGGCTTGGTAGTGTGGTGTATACACAGGTATTCAGGGATTGGGAGAGTGGTGTATACACAGGTATTCATGGCCTGGGGGACTGGTGAATTACGATATGTATACATGGCCTGGTAGTGTGGTGTATACACAGGTATACATGGCCTGGTTGTGTGGTGTATACACAGGTATACATGGCCTGGTAGTGTGGTGTATACACAGGTATTCAGGGATTGGGAGACTGGTGTATTACGATATGTATACATGGCCTGGTAGTGTGGTGTATACACAGGTATTCAGGGATTGGGAGACTGGTGTATTACGATATGTATACATGGCCTGGTTGTGTGGTGTATACACAGGTATACATGGCCTGGTAGTGTGGTGTATACACAGGTATTCAGGGATTGGGAGACTGGTGTAGTGTGGTGTATACGATATGTATACATGGCCTGGTAGTGTGGTGTATACACAGGTATTCAGGGATTGGGAGACTGGTGTATACACAGGTATTCTGGGATTGGGAGACTGGTGTATTACGATATGTATACATGGCCTGGTAGTGTGGTGTATACACAGGTATTCAGGGATTCGGAGACTGGTGTATTACGATATGTATACATGGCCTGGTAGTGTGGTGTATACACAGGTATACATGGCTTGGTAGTGTGGTGTTTACAAAGGTATTCAGGGATTGTGAGACTGGTGTATGACGATATGATGTATTCAGGGACTGGCAGAGTGGTGTATACACAGGTATTCAAGGACTGGCAGAGTGGTATCTACACAGGTATTCATGGCCTGGGAGAGTGGTGTATACACAGGTATTCATGGCCTGGTAGTGTGGTATATACACAGGTATTCATGGCTTGGTAGTGTGGTGTATACACAGGTATTCAGGGATTGGGAGAGTGGTGTATACACAGGTATTCATGGCCTGGGGGACTGGTGAATTACGATATGTATACATGGCCTGGTAGTGTGGTGTATACACAGGTATACATGGCCTGGTACTGTGCCATATACACAGGTATTCAGGGATTTGGAGACTGGTGTATGACGATATGATGTATTTAGGGACTGGCAGAGTTGTATATACACAGGTATTCATGGCCTGGGAGTGTGGTGTATACACAGGTATTCATGGCCTGGGAGCGTTGTGTATACACAGGTATTCATGGCCTTGGAATGTGGCGTATAGACAGGTATTGAAGGACTGGGAGAGTGGTGTATGCACAGGTATTCAAGGACTGGGAGAGTGGTGTATACACAGGTATTCATGGCCTGGAAGAGTGGTATATACACAGGTATTCAAGGCCTGGTAGTGTGGTGTATGCACAGGTATTCAAGGACTGGGAGTGTGGCGTATACACAGGTATTCAAGGACTGGGAGAGTGGTGTATACACAGGTATTCAAGTACTGGGAGAGTGGTGTATACACATCAACGGAAAGTTTTGGCAGCAGGAAAGTACTGAGAAAATTGACATTCACTAACACTTTTTGTTCACCAACGTGAAATATGCCAACAGATAATCCTTATGTTGTGATTAGCAAGTGCTTCTTTGATGTAATGGTATAGTCTGAATGACACTTAACCCTACATAGGAAATATACATCAAATACTCTTGACATTGTTGACATGATAAACATTAATACCGAGATACATTTATAACTGAGATCAGGAGCTGGTTAGACGTGATGCCATCAAGGTACTCCCCCAGCAAGGAATTGTCTCTTGTACAAGTCAAGAACATTTTTACTTGTCAGCGTTTCTCCTTCTTCACTTGATGTGTACACCTACTGAGAAATGATGAATAGTGACTTCAGATAAACAGTGTTTTCAAAAAGTGCATGATTGTGAATAGGTTACCATTTGAACAAGCAATATGAGTTTTCTGTGCCATCAACAAGGTGGGTGGTGTGGGGACTGACTGTCTCAAAGATGTTCCAGGTGTTGTTACTGTGGGTGCCTTCCACCCAGTAGCTGGTCATATATTTGTGAATTGCTCTACACTGGTGATGAGATCAACAGACCTAAGTCGAAAAGCATTCGCATGTGTTACCAGCTAGGTTACACTGGGATTGCCCTTGATGACAATAGTACTTTTCTGGATGTACTCACACATGGCTAAACGACAATGACAGAAACAACCTTTTGGCTGACACTGAGGGGAAACATTGTTCAAGACCTTTAGAGGAGCAAGTATGAAGTCAGTGCAGATTTTAGTCAGAACAGGTTTTCACAATATTAAAAAATCATTATTAAGTTCTCTAAGGCAGTAGTCCAGATGCCTATGGGCACATCTTGCCTTCAACAAATGCATTCATGGTGTACATTTGTGAGATGACGGCAAGACATACGTCACAGCAGTAGGCATTGGCGTCGACGAGGAGTTGCACCTGTATTGAATACGAAAATCTTCTCTCTCTTCTCATTCTGAATTGAGGAAGAAGTTATCGCCAGATGATCTTGGTGCAGCTCTGGAGGACTGGGAGGTCAATGACATTTGTAGGTAAACTTGACCACATTCTGTTTGAATACAACGGGGGTACTATCATATGACCAGTTTACTTATACTCCTTCAGCACATATGGCTTACACAGAATATGTAATGTTGATACAAAGTGACACCAGTTGATCAGTGGCAGTAAGCAATAATGGGCCTACATGAGTTCACAGATTGACCAGAACAAACTACCGGTAGGTGTTGTCATTCACTCCATGGTCTAACCTGAAAACTAACCTGCCACATCTCGTCACGTGGCTAACATCAACCATTCGTTACCAAGACATAGGACAGTGTGACAATGTTAGTGTTGGATAAACACACTCCTCTAACATTATCTACTACAGCATACATCTACGCATACAGTTATTGTAACACTGGCAATAACTTATCCTTTCATCAATTCCTTAACACATGCACAAGTAGCTGTCTGTGTACATGTCTATGGAAAGGGAGTTCTAAGTAGCAAACTTTGGCCCAATCCTTTTGACCTTTTATATCAATACAATATGTTTAAAAACAAAAGGCTTGGTAATCAACATCATCATCATTGAATACACAATGCCATTTAGAAAGTGCTCAGATGTAACAGATGTTCTTTTGGAATTACACTTTCTCAGTATAGTACAGATTCTTGCGGAGGCTGAGTGGGTTAGGTGGCTGACTTTGTGTGCTGTCTAATAAGTGCCTGACTCTGAGGATGTGGGTTCAAATCCAAGGATGGGATTCAACCCAACAAAAGTACTAGATTTTGTACTTTACTGAGAAAGTGTAATCCCAAATATAACATATGTTACATCATCACCATGACACCACAAAACATTCCAGATGCAGATCAGACTGTTGTTTGACTCTCACAATACCTTCATGGCTCAAAACTTTTCATATTTACAGAAAACATTCATTATAGAAACAAAAGTGGCTGCAGTGAAAAAGGACAGAAGTGATGACTTTTAAAAGGGTTTTCAATCACTGATTCATGTAAGCATCATATACCGTACTCACCTTCTTTAGTCTGCAGTGTCACTGCAT
Organism: Haliotis rubra; assembly: GCF_003918875.1. NCBI lineage: Eukaryota > Metazoa > Mollusca > Gastropoda > Lepetellida > Haliotidae > Haliotis > Haliotis rubra. Next base: position 1,058,245 of record NW_025766137.1, read on the forward strand.
TGCTCTCATAGTCCAGTGGACGGATGACAATGTTTACGTAATTAAACTGGCCCTGAAACAGACCAGTGATACGAAAGTAAGTTAGGGTTGTGATGATAATGATGATGATGATGATGTCCTGTGCAAACAGCTACCTTAATTACAAAGATAAAGGACTTCTAGTTTAATGGATTTAAGCTGTAAAATTTTGGTACAGAAAGTGAAATGCTTCTAATAACACAGTTAATGCACTTTCATTCTAATGACCATGACAATTTATATCAGCCTAACAAATGGTGTACTGACGTGTATTGAAAACATGGGTACTTAAAAACATCTCATATCCACAGATGGTGGGCTCATTACACAAAGAAGCAACACTATGTCAGGATGATACAATGATCATATTTTACATGAAGGTCAGTCAAAAGCTTAACTATGCAAAGCATCGAATGCAGTACACATTAAGCTGAGACAGGCATCATAAGGTTATCATCACTTATCGTGTACAAGACTCATCAGATATTGGGACAGATGTTGGGACAGCCTTTTTAAACTTTTCAAAATTAACAGAATTTATTTGTGGCTTGAGACAAAAAAGAACATGTTTTTTCAAAAATGATATTTAAATGTAAGTAATGAAGAAGCAGTGTCCAGTACAAATGAGTGGACTGACTGGCAGCTGCAGCTGACAACCTCGGGCCATATATGGGCTTCAGGACTTCACTGAGGGCTTAAACTACCGTAAATCACACCTATCTGTAGCAGACTGTTGAAACACATCAGGAAATTGTACACAAACACATCAAACCTAATAACATCAACAAAGAGAGGCCACATATTTGAAGAGAAACACTAACATTACAAACTTTGTCAGTCACTACAACTTAAACTTACACATAGAAGTGCTGGCGAGCCTCAGAGTGCAACTGACCGTAATTAACCTCCATCCATCTGTGTAAGAACTTACATCCATTGTATCCCAATAGGGTAGTAGTGATTTTCATTTTTATTTTCATTTATTCCAGCTCAATCAAATTACAGTGTAAAGCCACCCTGACACTGGTATGCAATTTTACGTGCCAATGAGTAAACTCGGCGTAAACTGTTGTGAAGTGTGCACAAACAGTGCGGGGCTGCGTACCAGTGCGCAAAGATAATTTTGAAATGTTCAAAATTTCTGGTACGCATAATCTTCGCGCTACTTGCGTGAACTAGTCATAAATATTGCGCAACATACTCGCAAACACTGCGGGCGGTGCGTGTCAATTTCTGGCCCTGCGCGCATTGACATGCAGTGTCACGCTTTCTCCTGCCTGGATCACAAACTGTGTTCGACATGGTCGCGACCGACTGCGCAAAGTTCACGCCTTCTAACTTGTCGTGAAGTGGGCGTTGTGTGTTGTCACGACATGTTCACGTGGTCATGGAACGAGCAGTTCCTGCATAGTATGCGCACGGCGCGATTAGTTTGTGCATGTCACGAAATTGACCTGCACTGGGCACGCCTACTTCACGCATTGTTGGCGCACGAACCAGCGACGTAGTGCGTACATAAAAGCGTACCGATCGCCAGTCCCCACATTCCTCAACTCGACAGCGAACAGTCAACAAGATGCCTGCCAAGAAGAAGAAGACAACAACCAGAGGAAGAGCAGGACCAGGAGTGGATAGAAGACTTGAAGAAGAGACCGGACAAGACACAGAGACGGATAGAGACCGAGGTTGCAGGGAGGGAGAAAGATATTTCTCCAGGTTCAGGGACAGTAGCATTGGGCTGTGACGTTATCCCAAGGATATGGACACTCATCTCATGGCCCCCGACACACTGAGGGTGTACATATCTTGAACTCAGAGAGAGAGAGAGAGAGAGAGAGAGATTGCAGATTGTAATAACTTCAGCTTTGAATCTGTACTGAAGACTTGCATAGAAATTACCATGGAATTACTTTTCATGTACGGATTTGGCAGTCTGACTTTACCAAGAGTTTGGCGATATCAATTATATTTTAACGTTTTTAAACAGAGATGTAAAGACTGTAACCAGCAAGAATGGCACACACGGATCACAGAGCCAAAGAAACTTCACTCATATCAACATTTCAAATCTTTACTGAACATAGAATTTTACTTGTCGACTTTAACTAAACGAGAACACCAAGTCTACTTTTCCTTCTTAGATCATCAGAACTACCATTTAGAGTTAATACTGGACGCTGGGAAGGATTACTGTACAAATATGCCAAGTCTGTGATTGCCATAGCGTTGAAGACGAATACCATTTCTGTCTTATTTGCCCAGCTTATGATACTTTAAGACCTTTACATCTACCAAAACACTGTTTTGCAAGAAGTGATGTCTTCTTGTCAACCATTCCCTCACCCACACTGCCCTTGCTTTCCTTTTTCTAGTTGGGGTTATGTCGACTTCTTTGGCCTGCTCTTGTTGCATTTTCTCCTGGTCTTCAAGAAGTAATAGTGCTGCATCTGCGAGATATAGACACGTTTTCTTTTCCACATCAAGAGCTTGTTCTCTGGTGTTCAACACCTTGTAGGTCCACAGCAAGTCAAGGAATGCATGAGGCTATGGGTGATGCCTGCCGTTTTTATAGCGTGGCGTCAAGCGGGACAAGGCGGGAACAAATAATACCACGACTGCTTCACGCATGCGCGCAGTGGTTGTGGCAATGCATGCCCATGCTGGAACAATACGCGTAGTGCGTACCATGCCGTACACTAGACGCCAACAATACTTGACCTAGATGTAAATAAGTTGTGCGATAGCGTGACATTGCGTGACAATGCGCGCCATTTTCGGTCGCGCATTGTGTGCCAAGTGCGTAAACAGGACACGAACAGTGCGCAAACTTGGCTTCACGCTTTCATGCGTGCTGCCTGAATTGCACGCATTGCCACGACGAATTGCGCGGCAATGCGGAGGCAAAACTCGTGCAAGTGTCAGGGTGGCATAAGTACAAATGGTAGAAGAATACCTCCTGCAAGACAGAGAGGGCTAGAGAATTTACTTCTTAATACAGAACAAAAAGAACAAGCATTATTTGTACATGCAATAAAGTTTTTTAACATCATTTATGATATTGTCAATCATTTAGGACATCAATCAATGGATAGTCTAGCCCAGACTTCCTTCAAATAGCTGCAATATTGCTGTGTGCAGAGTTGACCCAACAAACAATCGTACCGTGCATCCTACTGCGGTGTGTGTCACTGCCTATACCAGGACATACCTTGATGGTCCCCATCTTGTAGTCTTCACCACTGTCATTGTACACAATCGTCACAAAGTCATTTCCGATGTGCAGTTTCTTTGCATTGCAGTTAGGATCAGATTCTCTGTTTGGCATTAAAGTAGCCACATGGAAAATCACTGAAATAGGAAAAGCATTCACCATAGTAACAATGCTGCAGCGAGTTGTCCTGGGCAGATGTCTACTCTAGCAACTTCAAACACATGTGGGTCTTTTTCTCATATATACATACGCATTTCTAAAAACACTTAAGGCAATTTAGAGAAATATGGACACGCTATTCTTTTGTGTGCTTCATGCAAGGATATAAGTGGCTCATGGGTTTATGTCTAGAGGTGAGGGGAGGCACAAGGGTGCTTGACGACAGCTTGGACATGTGTACAGCCCAGACATACGCCAGTTATATCCCACTGAGATACCATGCCACAGTTTATTACAGATATCCCACCGAGATACCATGCCACAGTTTATTACAGATATCCCACTGAGATACCATGCCACAGTTTATTACAGATATCCCACTGAGATACCATGCCACAGTTTATTACAGATATCCCACTGATATACCATGCCACAGTCTATTACAGATATCCCACTGAGATACCATGTCACAGTTTATAACAGATATCACACTGATATACCATGACACAGTTTATTACAGATATCCTACTGAGATACCATGCCACAGTTTATTACAGATATCCCACTAAGATACCATGCCACAGTTTATTATAGATATCCCACTGATATACCATGCCACAGTTTATTACAGATATCCCACTGAGATACCATGCCACAGTTTATTACAGATATACCACCGAGATACCATGCCACAGTTTATTATAGATATCCCACTGATATACCATGCCACAGTTTATAACAGATATACCATCGAGATACCATGCCACAGTTTATTACAGATATCCCACTGAGATACCATGCCACAGTTTATAACAGATATCCCACTGATATCACATGCCACAGTTTATAACAGAAATCCCACTGACATACCATGGCACAGTTTATAACATATATCCCACCCGGATACCATGCCACAGTTTATAACATATATCCCACCGAGATACCATGCCACAGTTTATAACATATATCGCACCGAGATACCATGCCACAGTTTATTACAGATATCCCACCGAGATACCATGCCACAGTTTATTACAGATATCCCACTGAGATACCATGCCACAGTTTATTACAGATATCCCACTGAGATACCATGCCACAGTTTATTACAGATATCCCACTGATATACCATGCCACAGTCTATTACAGATATCCCACTGAGATACCATGTCACAGTTTATAACAGATATCACACTGATATACCATGACACAGTTTATTACAGATATCCTACTGAGATACCATGCCACAGTTTATTACAGATATCCCACTAAGATACCATGCCACAGTTTATTATAGATATCCCACTGATATACCATGCCACAGTTTATTACAGATATCCCACTGAGATGCCACCATGCCACAGTTTATTACAGATATCCAATCGAGACACCATGCCACAGTTTATTATAGATATCCCACTGAGATACCATGCCACAGTTTATTACAGATATCCCACCGAGATACCATGCCACAGTTTATAACAGATATCCCACTGAGATACCATGCCACAGTTTATAACAGATATCCCACTGATATACCAAGCCACAGTTTATAACAGATATCCCACTGAGATACCATGCCACAGTTTATTACAGATATCCCACTTATATCCCATGCCACAGTTTATAACAGATATCCCACCGAGATACCATGCCACAGTTTATTACAGATATCCCACTGAGATACCATGCCACAGTTTATTAGATATCCCACTGAGATACCATGCCACAGTTTATAACATATATCCCACTGATATCCCACTGAGATACCATGCCACAGTTTATAACAGATATCCCACTGAGATACCATGCCACAGTTTATAACATATATCCCACTGAGATACCATGCCACAGTTTATTACAGATATCCCACTGAGATACCATGCCAGTTTATTACAGATATACCACCGAGATACCATGCCAGTTTATTACAGATATCCCACTGATATACCATGCCACAGTTTATTACAGATATCCCACTGAGATACCATGCCAGTTTATAACAGATATCCCACTGATATACCATGCCACAATTTATTACAGATATCCCACTGAGATACCATGCCACAGTTTATTACAGATATCCCACTGAGATACCATGCCAGTTTATTACAGATATCCCACCGAGATACCATGCCACAGTTTATTACAGATATACCAGAGATACCATGCCACAGTTTATAACAGATATCCCACTGATATCCCATTCCACAGTTTATTACAGATATACCGGAGAGATACCATGCCACAGTTTATTACAGATATACCACTGAGATACCATGCCACAGTTTATTACAGATATCCCACTGATATACCATGCCACAGTTTATTACAGATATCCCACTGAGATACCATGCCACAGTTTATAACAGATATCCCACTGAGATACCATGCCACAGTTTATAACTGATATCACACTGAGACCACTTTCTACTAACTACAAGCCAACCTGTCCTTGTTTTATCCACTGAGACCACTGTGACCACTTTCTACTAACTACAAGCCAACCTGTCCTTGGTTTATCCACTGAGACCACTGTGACCACTTTCTACTAACTACAAGCCAACCTGTCCTTGGTTTATCCACTGAGACCACTGTGACCACTTTCTACTAACTACAAGCCAACCTGTCCTTGTTTTATCCACTGAGACCACTGTGACCACTTTCTACTAACTACAAGCCAACCTGTCCTTGTTTTATCCACTGAGACCACTGTGACCACTTTCTACTAACTACAAGGCAACCTGTCCTTCTTTGATCCCCTTTAAACCAAACATCACACAAGGTAACAACTAGTACCATCTTTCAACATATACTGTATGAAACAGTTTCAGAAACTCAACTACCTTACACCAGGCATTTTCTCAGACTGATGATGATCCCAAATACCATGGTAATGGTACTAAAGAAAGACATGTCAAAAGTGGATTAGATCGTGAAAATGTCCTGATCTCATTTGTTCATTTCACCTGAACTGCCCCAAACTACTTGTTCAGTTTTGCTATCAAACTGTAGTACTGCAGCAATGGTGTGTTGACAGTTAGCCGTGATCAAGTAACACATGTATGTGACCATCAAGAGCACGAAACCCATTTTTGAGAAGCAAGGTGTCCATCTGTCAGGTGTTACACTGTCACCATGGTGATATGATTACCTTCTAACATTAATCTACCTGCAAAATGAAACCAGCAAACAAGCAAATACATCATGATAAGTTAATTACACCTTAAAATGTAACAGCAGTAAATCAGTGTAATATCGATATTTAAGAGAATACCTTTGTTCTGGGCATAAATATGTTTTGAAACAGGCCAGAGGATAAATCAACAATATGCACTGATTTGAGAACTACCTTGCATTGACTCATCCTGCCAGCTGTAGGCAAACCGTCCATCGCTGCCAGTCAGTGCCAGACCTCCCACATAGATGCGATCGGGATCAACGTCCTGCAGATGTATCAGCTCTCCAAGACCTTGCACAAAGCGTGCATAGCGCGGGGAACCAAACAGATTGCACAGAATTCCTTTCTCATCAGTCACCTGCAACACAAGCCAGTACAGAAACAAAGATAGTAACACATAACACTACCACAAAAACAGATCGAACACAGACCGGTGCAGCAACAAATCATCAAACACAGACCGGTGCAGCAACAACTGATCAAACACAGACCAGTGCAGCAACAACTCATCAAACACAGACCAGTACAGCAACAACTCATCAAACACAGACCGGTGCAGCAACATCTCATCAAACAGAGACCAGTACAGCAACAACTGGTCAAACACAGACCAGTACAGCAACAACTCATCAAACATAGACCAGTATAGCAACAACTCATCAAACAGAGACCAGTACAGCAACAACTCATCAAACACAGACCAGTAGCAACAACTCATCAAACACAGACCAGTACAGCAACAACTCATCAAACACAGACCAGTACAGCAACAACTCATCAAACACCAGACCAGTACAAACACAGACCAGTACAGCAACTCATCAAACACAGACCAGTACAGCAACAACTCATCACAGACACAGCAACAGACCAGTATCAAACACAGCAACAACTCATCAAACACAGACCAACTGTCAAACAGCAAACAACTCATCAAACACAGACCAGTGCAGCAACAGCAACAACTCATCAAACACAGACCAGTACAGCAACAACTCATCAAACACAGACCAGTACAGCAACAACTCATCAAACACAGACCAGTGCAGCAACAACTCATCAAACACAGACCAGTACAGCAACAACTCATCAAACACAGACCAGTACAGCAACAACTCATCAAACTCATCAAACACAGACCAGTGCAGCAACAACTCATCAAACACAGACCAGTAGCAGCAGCAACAACTCATCAAACACAGACCAGTACAGCAACAACTCATCAAACACAGACCAGTACAGCAACAACTCATCAAACACAGACCAGTACCAGTACAGCAACAACTCATCAAACACAGACCAGTACAGCAACAACTCATCAAACACAGACCAGTACAGCAACAACTCATCAAACACAGACCAGTACAGCAACAACTCATCAAACACAGACCAGTGAAGCAACTCATCAAACACAGACCAGTACAGCAACAACTCATCAAACACAGACCAGTACAGCAACAACTCATCAAACACAGACCAGTACAGCAACAACTCATCAAACACAGACCAGTACAGCAACAACTCATCAAACACAGACCAGTACAGCAACAACTCATCAAACACCAGACCAGTACAGCAACAACTCATCAAACACAGACCAGTACAGCAGCAACTCATCAAACACAGACCAGTACAGCAACAACTCATCAAACACAGACCAGTACAGCAACAACTCATCAAACACAGACCAGTACAGCAACAACTCATCAAACACAGACCAGTACAGCAACAACTCATCAAACACAGACCAGTACAGCAACAACTCATCAAACACAGACCAGTACAGCAACAACTCATCAAACACAGACCAGTACAGCAACAACTCATCAAACACAGACAAACACAGTACCACCAGTACAGCAACAACTCATCAAACACAGACCAGTACAGCAACAACTCATCAAACACAGACCAGTACAGCAACAACTCATCAAACACAGACCAGTACAGCAACAACAGCAACAACTCTCATCAAACACAGACCAGTATCAGCAACAGCAACTCATCAAACACAGACCAGTACAGCAACAACTCATCAAACACAGACCAGTACAGCAACAACTGGTCAAACACATCAAACAGCAACAACTCATCAAACACAGACCAGTACAGCAGCAACTTATCAAACACAGACCAGTACAGCAACAACTCATCAAACACAGACCAGTACAGCAACTCATCAAACACAGACCAGTGCAGCAACAACTCATCAAACACAGACCAGTACAGCAACAACTCATCAAACACAGACCAGTACAGCAACAACTCATCAAACACAGACCAGTGCAGCAACAACTCATCAAACACAGACCAGTACAGCAACTCATCAAACACAGACCAGTACAGCAACAACTCATCAAACACAGACCAGTACAGCAACTCATCAAACACAGACCAGTACAGCAACATCTCATCAAACACAGACCAGTACAGCAACTCATCAAACACAGACCAGTACAGCAACAACTCATCAAACACAGACCAGTACAGCAACAACTCATCAAACACAGACCAGTACAGCAACAACTCATCAAACACAGACCAGTACAGCAACAACTCATCAAACACAATCCAGTGCAGCAACATCTCATCAAACACAGACCGGTGCAGCAACATCTCATCAAACACAGACCAGTACAGCAACAACTGGTCAAACACAGACCAGTACAGCAACAACTCATCAAACACAATCCAGTGCAGCAACATCTCATCAAACACAGACCAGTACAGCAACAACTCATCAAACACAATCCAGTGCAGCTTAGCGTTCTTGTTTACAGTTCAGCTGTTGTTTAAAATGAAAAATAACATTAAAGATCATTAAAACATTTGGTGTGCCTGTTTGTTTTCCATTCAAGTTGTTCAATTCCCATTTTAAAGCCCTGGGTTTAATTATGGTTTCATATATTTATTACCAAAGGGGTCATTTTTCAATAGTAAAGACAGAGCTAAAACATGTGAATTCCAGTTATTCTTAGAATTATTAACAATGATAACAATGTCACCCAGGTCTGCATCTTCTGCAGTCACTCCCTTAACGTCTGAAGTTGATAATAATCATCTGACAATGTGTTAAGTGTTTTCAGTATGAATAAACGTATGCCCAGGGCAGTACAACTTTGAAACAGAAAGTTCTGTGCCTCTTTCTGTGTTAAAATCTCTCTCCAGAAAAATAACAAAGTTGTGAGTACTTTTACTGACATCACTCCTGGGTTAGCAAAACACATGCCCCAAGTAGTGCAACCAAATGTTCCATCTCACAATACATCTATGAAACATTCACTACAGGCTGGCTAAGAAGATGTTCACCAGGCTAAAGGAAAACAGAGGTAGGAATGGCTTACCTGGTTTGGGCCAACATATATCACACCGATCTTGTGAGTTTCATATGGGTGAATATGGTCCAACATGCGCAGTGCACGGTTGATAGTCTGAAATAAAAGCAAGGCATGTAAGTACTTTATTGACAAGAGGACCCATTTATTTATAAACTTTTCCTAACTTAGCGAATCTGCAATACAAACAAACTGCCCTTCATGAACTAATATAAAAGAGGAAGACTGACTGACTGACTGAGTTTGGTTTTACGCCGCTTTTAGCAATATTCCAGCAGCATCACGGCGGGGGACACCAGAAATGGGCTTCACACATTGTGCCCATGTGGGGATTCGAACCCGGGTCTTCAGCGTGACGAGCCAACGCTTTAACCATTAGGCTACCCCACCGCCCCTAAAGGAGGAAGAAAGATGCAGATTTTATCACAAACATATGAACTATTACAAGAACTCAAAGCATCACAGCCACAAAAGCAAGAGAAATGCTCCGTATCTACTTGCCCAACTCATCTCAGTGAGTGGCAGGTTATCCATTGAGCTTAGTCACAACAGTTTCGGACAGGAACTTGAGGTACCTAATCTGCTGGGTCGTTTCACCTCAGTTTAGTGTAGCAGCACTGGGGTACCTGATCTACAACATCAACTCCCCTAAGTTTGGTGTAGGAGAATTGGGGTACCTGATGTACAACATCAACTCCCCTCAGTTTAGTGTAGGAGAATTGGGGTACCTGATGTACAACATCAACTCCCCTCAGTTTAGTGTAGGAGAATGGGGGTATCTGATCTACAACATCAACTCCCCTCAGTTTAGTGTAGGAGAATTGGGGTACCTGATCTACAACATCAACTCCCCTCAGTTTAGTGTAGGAGAATGGGGGTACCTGATCTACAACATCAACTCCCCTCAATTTGGTGAAGGAGAATTGGGGTACCTGATCTACAACATCAACTCCCCTCAGTCTAGTGTAGGAGAATTGGGGTACCTGATGTACAACATCAACTCCGCTCAGTTTAGTGTAGGAGAATTGGGGTACCTGATCTACAACATCAACTCCCCTCAGTTTAGTGTAGGAGAATTGGGGTACCTGATGTACAACATCAACTCCCCTCAGTTTAGTGTAGGAGAATTGGGGTACCTGATGTACAACATCAACTCCCCTCAGTCTAGTGTAGGAGAATTGGGGTACCTGATGTACAACATCAACTCACCTCAGTTAGGTGTAGGAGAATTGGGGTACCTGATCTACAATATCAACTCCCCTCAGTTTAGTGTAGGAGAATTGGGGTACCTGATCTACAACATCAACTCCGCTCAGTTTAGTGCAGGAGAATTGGGGTACCTGATGTACAACATCAACTCACCTCAGTTAGGTGTAGGAGAATTGGGGTACCTGATCTACAACATCAACTCCCCTCAGTTTAGCGTAGGAGGATTGGGGTACCTGATCTACAACATCAACTCCCCTCAGTTTAGTGTAGGAGAATTGGGGTACCTGATGTACAACATCAACTCCGCTCAGTTTAGTGTAGGAGAATCGGGGTACCTGATCTACAACATCAACTCCGCTCAGTTTAGTGTAGGAGAATCGGGGTACCTGATGTACAACATCAACTCCCCTCAGTTTAGTGTAGGAGAATTGGGGTACCTGATCTACAACATCAACTCCCCTCAGTTTAGTGTAGGAGAATTGGGGTACCTGATGTACAACATCAACTCCCCTCAGTTTAGTGTAGGAGAATTGGGGTACCTGATGTACAACATCAACTCCCCTCAGTTTGGTGTAGGAGAATTGGGGTACCTGATGTACAACATCAACTCCCTTCAGTTTGGTGTAGGAGAATTGAGGAATGTGATCTACTTAGTGAACTCTTATTCGACAGGCTAACTCACCTTAGTTTGGGGTAGAGTTGATGTATCTGATCAACTATTGGCTAACTTACCTCAGTTTGAGGTAAGAGAACTGGGGTGTCTGATCCGCTGAAGAGTGGATGGTTGTGAAACAGCTGCAGAAATACAAAACTTGGACTAACGCCTCCTCGGAATTCTTTGCTTCGGCCTGCCTTTCCCCCCTTTGGATCAGTGTCTTCTAACTGTCTCACATCCTGGGCAGGGGACATGACAGAAATTGTGTGGCCTCTCTTTTTGACAGGTGGTAGGTCTGCAACCTCATCCTGTACCGAGGAATCCTGGGAGCTGCTGGCTGCCTGCTGCTGCCACTGCAAACACAAGGAAGGCTTGGAGCACGTGTTCCAGGTACACTTCTCACAACATGAACCAAAACAAAACCATGCACAGTCTACCTGCTGAAAACTATGATCAGACAAATGAGATTAAAACAAAGCCCATGACACAATGCTCATGCTCAGATAGTGACGATTGCTCTAAGTCAAAATACAATTACAACTTCTAAGTCTTATTTTTCTTGCACATCTAATCTCAGTGTGGTAGGAAGATGCTGATTTGTAAATAAAAAGCTCTTAACAGTGGGGGTGTGGGTCTCAACTCCTGTCCTGTTCATCTACCCTCCTCAATCCCCATCATCTACTTGCATCATCTGTAAAGATGGCCTAATTCATTGAAGGAAAAGACAACTATGATTATATTAAGCAATTGTTTCCTGCATTTCTTGTGAATTAAGATCTTGATAAAGGCATAACTCATCACACTGGCATTGAAGGTTCTCACTGAGGGGTAGCATGCATCTGCCAGCTTTTGTGCATATGTATTTATAATTTTTAGTGGTTCCTATTCTGTATATGTATAACATGGGGTTCTGACAGAGAAGCTGTTGTCCATGTGTCCCAACACAAACCCAAGCTATTACATGCCAAGCCAACTGATTGGCCAAGCTGACCTTCCAAGTTAACCCACTGTCTCACTCAGTCTGCAAACACTCCTTGCACAGACAAGCTGACAGCAAACCTTTCACATCAGGTCAGTCTAATATGTTTGTATGTATGTACATTATGTTATTGCATTTACATGTTGCAGAATATAAAACCTGTTCTATGAAAGTTAACTAAAAGTGTTTAACATTACCTACTTCTCATCATAAGTTATTTATCTAAATAAGTTAAACAAGGATTATAAACTGTATACTTTTGTAATTACTAACATACAGCTTTTCTATCTCTGTATTCCTGTGTGCATGAGATCAGTGAGTAAGTGTTTTAAGGAATAGCCAACATTTTAAATTCTTTTGTGACTAGGTATGTGTAATTATATTTTATGGCAGCACTATTTCAAAGAGGTATGGAAATAGGGTAAGACTTCCGCCTGTATCCCCCCTAAATTTTAACGATGGGGAAAACTTTCTTTGAATGGCATTTTCAGAAGTTGGATATGTCTTTAAGTATGTTCAGATACAATTAAAGAAACATGTTAGAACTCATCCTTATCAGATGAGGAATATATATTCAGGTGATATTTGACTAGAATGAAATTTAAGGGGGGGGATAGGGGCGGAAGTCTTTCCAGAAATATTATAGGTATGGAAGCATATTAGGGCCACAAACTGAAATGTTTTTAGCATCAACGTAGAAGATAATTTCATCTATGCACATGATACTCACTTCTACGACTGACTGACTGACTGAGTATGGTTTTACGCCGCTTTTAGCGATATTCCACCAACATCACGGCAGGGGGACACCAGAAATGGGCTTCACACATTGTGCCCATGTGGGCTCACTTCTACGAAGAAGAGACATTAGTCTACATAGATGATACTTACATCTATGTATACGATACATGTACTCTCATTTATGTTGATCATAATTATATTATATTATTATATTATAGGATATTTATATAGCGCGCATATCCAAGCACTAGTGCATGCTCAAGGCTGCTGGTATTTTTTCCCTCGATCATTGGATGTCAATCTCAACGGCACATCGCATTATCAATCTCAACTCCCTGGGGAGTATACAACTCTTGCAGCCACTAGGCGCACCAAATTATTGTGGCTTTCTCATCCTAACGAGGTGCCCATTCACAGCTGGGTGGACTGGGACACATAGTCACAGTACTTTGTCCATGTTCACTGCACGTTACTGTACCCGCAACTAGGTGTTTGCACTTACTCATGTGGCCACCATCTGGTCATATACCAATGGATTTGTGGGTTCTTTTAAGTGCACAGCGTTGTGTACTGTACACTAGGGGTTGTGACAACACTGAAAGAGTCTGCACACAAAGTTGACTCCAAGGTTTTTACACCCGTCACAGGTGGGCTCGATCCCGACACCTCAACCTCACTGGATCACTAGCCTGGCGCCATAGCCAGCTCGCCCACCGCGCCCCCAGCTCGCCCAACGCCATCTCCATATATGATACTATAATCCTACACATAGTTACACAGACCGTTATATTGTGTTTTGAAGTGATCACCCCAGATGATTATAGTTTAAACAAATGTTGGTTATAGTTGGTCTTTGAGTGCTTCTTTGAGTAGATTTTTGAGTTTAGAATTTGAACTTTGGTATTTACTTTGCATCTTTAAGAAGGATTTTTTGTTTTGATAGGCTATTGATTTTGTTTTTAGATAATGGTATGTTTAAGTTAACTTCTGGAAATTTAAGTGTCGCTTTGACTGCTTGGTCAGTGTTTGTTGTCGTATGAACTCTACCTTTTTTGCCTGAGGCGTGAAGATCCTAAGTGGTTTTTAGTATCTCATTTATTAATTTTTTAAAATGTTTTTTAGTGTTTTCTATTTTATTGCTTGGAGTCCACTGAGTGAGTCTGTCATAATTAAAATGTTATTGTGTTGTTTGATGAGAGGGTTATGGAGTGCTGTTGCTATGCCCATTAGTTTTGCTGTGAGAATTCATTGAATGTCTGGGAGTCTGTATCATTTAGTTTGTGTTGAGGGTTGTGATATGTGGGTGCCGAAAGCTGTGAGTTTTGTACCCGGGTCTAAGGATCCTTGTGTGTAAATGTGGTAGCAATGTGGCAAGTGTTCATGTATGCAAGCTGGTGTTGTGTTTTTTTGCGATGTTCAGGTTTTTTTGGTTATTTATTTCAGAGGAGAGTTTTGTGTTTATTTTAGGAATTTTTAGTTTTGGTGTGACAACACCGGATGGGGTGGTGTTTTGTTTTAGCTCATTTAGGTTGTGTTCAGTTGTGAGGCATTTTAGAAGTTGCAAAGATAAAGGAAAACCAAGTTCTATGGATAGTCAACTTCTTTGTTGCAATGAGTGCGGCATTTTGGTGTAGGTACCAACACCGTCATCAAGCAATCACTTGATAACAGGTTACACAGGTTATCACTTGATAACAGGTAACAAACATGACTGCACTTTTCTTTCAACATGTCTGAAAATACTCCCAAGAATGTTTGTACATGGGTACAGTGCCAAAATGATGGGAGATAGTTTCTACTTCACTACTGCAAAAACTACATGTATAATTGGAAGCAATCTTACTTTTAACAAGAAATGAGTTTGTTGCAGTAAGATTGTGGAGTATTCTAAACTGAAACCATCTTAGCTTGGTGTCAGGTGTTCTAATTGGTGTTACATGGATAATTTTCCAATCAAGATGGCTATCAAAAGTATCAATAACATTTTCCCATTTACATTCAGACAAAACAATTTCTTTGGAGTTATTTAGGATGTTTTAATAACATTTGGCCCCCTTTTAAACAGAGAGCAATTGTCAGATTGATGGAATGTCAATATGATGAGAGAAAGAGGTCAGTTTCTGAAAGCTTAGGGTTCCTAAATAAATTTTGATTGCCTTTATGCCATTGTATTGGGTAAAATCCACTATAAAACCAACTTTGTGTTCGAATTCTTCAAATGTCAAATAATTTCCTTCCCGATTCATGTAATGGGACTAAAACCCCTATCAAACCATTTGCAAAAAAAGACATAATCACCTCTAACCCCAATGTTGTTATTGTAAAACACTGTCTCTGCAACATAACCTTCAAAATCTTTTGGCTGTATTTTCAGTGAAAGGTTATGATAAGAAGTAATACATATTCCAAAAGGTTGTATCTTGGTAGTGTTGGAGATGGTTTCTGACCATGGCTTCCATAGTTTTACACAGATCAGATCTGTGGGAAATGGGCCGGTAAGAGTTTGCCTCATAAGTTTATTTGGCTTTGGAATTGGTATGACCGAGGCCTGTTTCTATGTTGAAGGAACCTGTCCACTTTGGTAAATTTAATTATATAAGTTTAGATGGGGTTTTAGAAGTTTTTTTGGGAGATACATTATCATTTGGTAAGAAGTGAGATCAAGCCCAGGGGATGTTTCCTTTTTGCAGTTATTAAGGACATGAAGTAGTTGTTCCATCATAAAAAGGTGGAGGCTGACATCCAGAGGTGAGCTGGAAAACTTGCTTACATTTTTGGTGTTCTTTTTAATTCTTTACTATAGTTACAGTTGCTATCAACAGCAGAGAAATGATTGGCTGAATTATTTGCTTTCTCTTTTGGACTTTTTCACTTGTTTTATTGAGTTTTGGAGTGTTGTTTTAAGCCATGGATTGCCTCAAGTTTGTGCCAGACAGTTCTGCTTCTGTGTGGTGATTTAGTTCAGCTGTATAAATGTAGAAGTAGCCCGTTTAGCGTTATAAATGCCCTTTTACGCTTTTTCCTGGTCTGTTCAATTTTCTTGGTCCACCAAAGTACTGATGGTTTATCTACAAGAGGTAATTGAATGGGAATGGATTCTTTAGCTATAATAATTATGCAGTTTGTTAGATTTTGGCCAAAAGTTTCCGGGTCTTTTTGTTTTCTAGTTCAGTTTGGTTTACCTGGCAACACATGTTTTGGAATTTTACCCAGTCGGCTTTGTTGTAGTTGAATTTGGTTCTTGTTGATTATTGTGGGTTTCATTATTTATGTTGCCTACTGTTATATGGACAGGAAAGTGATTACAACCAAGTATTGGGAAGTATATTTACGTAGTGTGATAAACATCGGATTAACATTAACAACAGCTTTAGTTGTCAACTAATGTTTTATTTCTCTGTGGGGATATGCAATTAGAAATTGTCGACAGTTGTACTTATTTAGGTCTTCTTTTATCAGAGCATCTAGATTGTGGTCTCATGGCTTAAGCTGTAGTGAGTTCAGCTTGCAGGGCTTAGGTTTACTTATTACCAAGTAAAGGCTTTCAGGCGGTATGTATTTTCAAACTTAATCAAAGTTATATCTGTCTATGGTATGGTCTACTATTGATTATGGTTGTGCAATATGGGGTACTTATAGTTTCTCTGGTATTAAAGGTCACATATACTCTAGGGGGTACAAATACATAAATCATTTATTGGCATCGTTATAAATGAAACCCCGTCATTAAAACTACTCATTTTGAAATTTATTAACTTAAATCAACCTTTTTCACAACAGAGCACAATTCTCTCCTGCGAACGAAATTTCAACCAATCAGAGGGACCCGTTTCCATGACGTAATGTGAGGTATACATATGAGGGGCGATGTAGAATTCATGTACATTTCCGGGGGTAAATTATCTTGCTTACATGTTTGTATAAACCTGAAATCGAGACAAATGTTGTGAAAAATGAAAGCTTTGTTTTCACAATCTACTGTCATTTAATCTTGTCACCTGCTTTGCCTAGTTTCCGGTTACAACTTGTTTTCATAGATGATTCTGTCAAAATCGCTTGTTGTCATAACGGTTACCTGTCGGCTAGGTCTGGCTTTTCTTCCCCAATTTACTTGGGTATTAAACCATTTATGTCAAATGATTTAAATATGGTTAATTCAGTGGGTTGGCATTTCGTTACAAAGCAGACTCTGACATGTCCGGAAGTAATTCAGACAGACACCCGATCCCGTTAGTCACCTCTTACGACAAGCATGGGTCACTGAAGGCCAATTCTGACCCGGACCTTCAAGGGTAATCTTATTTAGGAAAAGAATACTACGTTTCAATGAATTGTCCCAGCAAGCATTTTCTCCAACGTCACCAACAACATTTATAAGACTGGCCACCCACCTGTAACAGTGAGTCCTGACTGTTGGCTACATACTCCTCTATCAGTTCTAGAGGAGATGAATCTGTTTGGCCATCTCTAAGGCTGGTTCCTTCTGTTGGTACCCCACCTGCATGCTCCTCAGCTGCTCTTCCCACTGTATGGAGACTTGAGGCCACCTCTGCATTGTGCTCTAACACTACCTCGGTGCCTCCCACGGGTCTGTCATAATTCATTTGGTCTGGGAAACCTGACTCCTCACTGTAGGACCCAAACAAAGAAGGAGAGGAACTTGTCTTCCGTATTGAGTGTGGTGACTGAAAGTGCATGCCTGTGTCAGCTGCCTCATCTGTGGAGTGATCATTGCTTGTCACTAGGGGGCTATGGTCAGAACAAGATGGGCTTGCCGGAACAGCAACTAATTCATCCTGAAAGAAAATAAACCTCAAGTACACATCCCATCATCCTACAGGTCTTTCGTATAGATCTACCTTCTAAAGTCATTAGGGGCGGTGGGGTAGCATAGTGGTTAAAGCGTTGGCTCGTCACGCCAAAGACTCGGGTTCGATTCCCCACATGGGTACAATTTATGAAGCCCATTTCTGGTGTCCCCTGCCGTGATATTGCTGGAATATTGCTAAAAGCAGCGTAAAACCATACTCACTCTAAAGTCATTAAATGAATCTTTCATCATCATTAGCTGGACACTGATTTTCAGGTTTAACAAAATCCACACAGGTTAAGTGTTGTATCATACCTGAAATTGGTTAATTGTATTTGAATCATGTGTTAAAGGAGATCTTTTGAATAAAGACCTTTTTAGAAGTCATACAGAGTATATATTTATACCCCTTTGAAGTCATATGTTCATTTTCACCCAACAAGAGTAATCAGGAGACATATCACTGGTCTGGTGGGTTTCCGTGTTTGGGGGCTACTAATACCCATTTTTGGTTCATTGCCACTGGCTACCTTCACTGAACGAAAAAATAATGCTGTTCAATTTTTTTCTCAATGTCACAAATCATTAATGTTGGCCACCCGATTTGTATTGCAAGTTTCATCAAGAAATATTGAACAATTTGGGAGTTTTTCCTATAATAATCATTAAGTGTATTTTCAGTATAAGTCCAACCTGATGTCTTGAAAACATAAAATATTGACAATAATAAACCCAAATCACCAGAAGGTACCACTTCACCATGAAAATGACTGTGCAGCAAGTTTTATCAAAGAATATTCAAGGGTTTGGGAGTTCCTTTCCAGAAACACAACAGACAGCAGACAGATGGATGGACTGACTTACATGCTGATCACGATATCTCCCCTGCTTTTCAACTGTTGGGACAAAAAGCAACACGGCAGACAGCAGACAGATGGATGGACTGACTTACATGCTGATCACGATATCTCCCCTGCTTTTCAACTGTTGGGACAAGAAGCAACACAACAGACAGCGGACGGATGGATGGATGGATGGACTGACTTACATGCTGATCACGATATCTCCCCTGCTTTTCAACTGTTGGGACAAGAAGCAACACAACAGACAGCAGACAGATGGATGGACTGACTTACATGCTGACCACGATATCTCCCCTGCTTTTCAACTGTTGGGACAAGAAGCAACACAACAGACAGATGGATGGACTGACTTACATGCTGATCACGGTATCTCCCCTGCTTTTCAACTGTTGGGACAAGAAGCAACACAACAGACAGATGGATGGACTGACTTACATGCTGACCACGGTATCTCCCCTGCTTTTCAACTGTTGGGACAAGAAGCAACACAACAGACAGCGGACGGATGGATGGACTGACTTACATGCTGACCACGATATCTCCCCTGCTTTTCAACTGTTGGGACAAGAAGCAGCAAACAACAGTCCTGATCCCACCACCAGTGCAAATGCTCAAAAGGTCATTTTTGCCACCCCATTTCCTTTAGACAGTGCCTTCATCTAGGGCTGGGACGGGTAGGAAAAAATGGAATCTATTGCTCTCATGTACTTACCCGAATCGGAATCGAGTACCCAGAGATGTAAGGAATAAAGCGCTTCTGTCAACTTTCTGAATCTCCAATCACGAGTTGACGGAGATTTTAATAGAAAAACTTGAAATGATGTCAATAAGACACTGAAACTGAACATAGGCTATTTAGTTTACGTCTGTTTAACCAATATAGAGAGTAACACCATTGACACTGTAACTTGACTCCTCACTGCTCATGCTCAGATATATTACAGTCGTTAATAATAACCTCCATTAATCAGACAATGCCAAAGATGCAAATGTGTGTTACGTCAATAATGAAAAAGACAAGTTATTGTCTGCCCTTGCCATTACAGAGTTCTCTCCTTTTCCGGGTACTCGATTCCTAGAAATAGGACTCGATTCCAGCTGTACCCGACCCAGATTCAAGTACCCGTCCCAGCCCTACCTTCGTCTACGTGATATTGAAGTGATCTCTCATTATTCTCAGCTTAGTGAAGACAAATTAGGGTACTGTGTGTGTTGGGGTACATGTTCATCAGACAAAAGTGCTGTGGTTAGAGACAGCCTCTATAGTCATCCTGATTCTGGAAAGGTTCATAGTCCTCAAAAGCAAAATGCTGTAGTTTGACATTCAGAACCCAGGCTGGTGGTTTCTTGGATCTTGCTGCTTGTCTGGGGAGATGACAGTACAGATGACGGCAAACAAATATGTGGTGAGTGTGAATCCCTTCAGCTTCACTTGTGATCCTCAGGTCTTGGAGATATTCAACCACTTGTGAAAAATCATCCCGGTTGAACAATAGCTTTTGAATCCCTTCCATTTGTTCTGGTTCAATCACAGGCAAATTGTAGCGCAAATAGGGTTGCTCAACAAAGAGGAAAAAGACCAGTCTTCAAATATGCGAGCGAAGCGAGCCTAGGTTGTCAACGTGCTTCCCTCACTTTGGTTCGAAAAATATTTTTAATATCAAAATAAAATATCGCCATCATCAAAGGTCGACACCCATTACTTCACAGAGTTGTGCTCTCAGATTTCCAACCTCATATTTAATAATTACTCACGTACAATATATTTAATTCAACATTTTAAACGCCACTCGTATGGCATGTCAAATCGTTCTTCGCCTCCATTACCCCTGCCAGCTTCCGGTTCAACGGAATGAAGGAACAGTGGAGTTAAATTTGAATATGCTTTTATTTACCCGCTATGCCAGTAGTAGAATAAATGTTACGAAAATTCTAACAATGGCGACGGCAGATAACAAAATAATCCCCAAAAGTTTAACGGTAAAATTATGCAATATAATATTTGTGTTTGATTTCTACTAATTTTTGTTCCTTCACTCCGTTGAACCGGATGCTGGCAGGGGTAATGGAGGCGAAGAACGATTTGACATGCCACAAGTTGCGCTTAAAATGTTGAATTAAATATATTGTACGTGAGTAATTATTAAATATGAGGTTAGAAATCTCAGAGCACAACTCTGTGAGGAAATGGGTGTCTATCTTTGATGATGGCGATATTTTATCTTGATATTAAAAATATTTTTCGAACCGAAGTGAGGGAAGCACATTGCCAACCTTTGCTCGCTTCGCGCGCATATGGGAAGACTGGTCATTTTCTCTTTGTAGCACAACCCTATTTGTGCTACAATTTGCCTGTGGTTCAATGCACTGTGATAACCTATGCCACTCATTTTCAGTAGCTCAAAGCTACTACAGAGATAGCTGAAGATTCCTAATGCCCAGACATGGATTGTTGGACTGTTGGGCTGCAGATGATGACAGTGTGGCTACAAAGATCCTGCCTTGGCATGAGTTAAAGATAGCTGTAATGGTTGCTGGAGACAATTGGAGAGGATGTTCTCCGACTTGACAGTAGCAACATTCTTGTCTGGGTCAGCTGGTCTGATGAGAATGCTGGGGGTATGGGAGCTTGATGTAAAGCCCAAATATGATTTCCCTTTGATGAAAAACATGTTTGATAGGTTTTGTTATGTTGTGCCATGGAAATCTCAAATGTCATGACTTACCACAGGTTGTGTAGACCTTGAAAGATTAATAGGAGATAGTGCCTGAGAACAGAATGTATCATAGAGTGATACCATGAATTCCCCTAGAGTGAAGTGCTTTCACAGAAGGCTGAGAGAGAACATCCTGAGGTGGTGTCTATAGAGACTGCACATTGAAAACATTCATGTTGAACATCGCACAGTTTTCAGGGTCTTCCTTGAGCATGAAAATGAGATATTGGTGAGTAGATGCCCTGTGTTAGAGGATCAGGGCCTGGCTATTCTGTCACTCATTTGTCTTACAGTGTACTAAGGTACCAGAGCCAGCAGAGAGACAGCATATAGTTGATTACAAATGAGTCGTCCATAGTGGTCCATTTGTTAGCAACTCTACTGGGGAACTGAAGTTCTCAGTCACATAGATCCAATGGCGTCGGATCTGGGTTGCTGGGACTGAATCAGTTGTCTCTTCTTCTCCCTCTCCACTCATCAGCAAGTCTGCATGATTTGCATAGTTAAAGAGTACGGAAAAATACAAGGGTTGCTGAAAGAGTCTAAGCACGAACTGATTGTCTAAACTTCAGGAATAGTCTCCTTTGACATTTCCTGACAGTGATGAATTAAAAAAAATTCCAAGATGGTTTGGAGCTGATTGAGAGTCAGTACATTTGCCTACCAAACAGGTGCTTGATCATCAGTAAATACATGCAAGGGCTGCCTCCATGACTTGTCAACACTGCTGGAGTGTAAGCTGTGGCCCGCTTAATACAGTGTTTATTTCTAATACAGGGTATTTACCATCCCAAAACCCAGATGTGTGATAGCCCCTTTGTCCCTAACACTGCTTATGTTGGATAGACTGTATACTGATTCTCCAGAACTGTTACCTGTGGAGATCCAGCAGGCTGCAACATGCTGCTGTCATCAAGGTAAGCTGAAACATGTCAGATCAACCATAGTCAGTACTTTGCATATTAACATAATTGAAACAAACCTTTAACTATAAATTATAATACTTATTCAATTTCATGTCTTGTAATCACTTGCTTATGAGTGACATTTGAGTGCAAACAAAGTTTTGGGCCTCTCTTCAACCCTTCGACCGAACACACCCCTACTGCTCCCATTCCTGGACAGTCTGGCAGCTCCTGCGAAGCATGCAACCTGTCCTGTGATTGATCATGTGATCCCTTTGTGTAGTCTTCTCTTCTTGGGGGAATAATTGTAATCTGTGCAGCTGGGTTTGGTTGGGCAGGAATCCATCGTGTGAGATAGGATAAGTATCATAAATAATTTATAGTTAACATTTTCAAATTTTATCAAACTTATCCTATCTCACGTCTTGTAGTTATCCCACAGTTAGACCGTGGGCCACAGATTACCCTGTCTATTAGTGGATGACAACCGTGGTGATGTGATGATGATGCACAAGGAGGCCTGTTATGAGTACAATCTCCTATTCTTGTGATGGGTTGCTTCTTCAAAACCCCTTGGCACAAAAAGTCCCAAGGAGTGGGCACACCCGAGTAAATGTGGTTTTCTGCTGTACATTTGTCAGAGACAAATGCGGAGCTAATCAGTTTTCCCTGCCTCACTCCGACTTCCAGAAAGCCCCTGCTTCGAAACCATCCCCACAGTCACACATAAAGATGAAAGGGAAAATGGATCATTTAACTCAACTGTTTAACGTTCAGTTCCGGACAACATCGAATGACCCTCACTCCTTTGCTTAAGCTTAGCCCAAGATGTGTCTGGCAACCAGGGGCTGAATGCAACGAAATCTACTGGAATTCCATATTCATACTTCACTGACGTGATTGCTGGAAGAGTAGAGGTCAGTGAGTACGAGTGTCGATCACCTATGCATCATAGTACAAAGCTGGCCTCTCAGTCTATGATGAAGTCGCTTAACAGTGACTGTACTGCAATGCCCTGGTGTGGGGTCAGGTGAGGTAGATCTATGCCCAAGGAAAGTAGAACGAAGATGAATAATGGAGTTCCATACATCTATATTTACTTTATACAAGGTAACACCGATTCTGCGGACGGATGATGTCACTATCTGCGTTGTTGGGCTGAGGACAGTTGCTACGCCAGTACCACAGTCCTTCTACATCAGTCACTGAGAGGTCACGCAGGTAGTGGGGGGACCATCTCTGATCTCCATAAACATTCCTCTGTAATGGATGTCAGCGAACAGTTGCTGTGAAGAGCCCAAGTTGATGCTAAGGCCCAAGTCTCATGAGGATTCAATGAAGCTGGAGGGGGAAGACCGGTGAAGGTGTAGGCTTGCAGGATAGTACAAGAGACTGCCACTGAAGAGGCTGTTGAGAGCGGGATGAACAGGCGCTTATGCAACCTGCGACGGTCTTGCGAGGCAGCGATGTAAATCTTCAGCGCGAGATCTTCTGTGTCGTCAGGCCTGAGGATGGTGGACAACAGTGGAAGAGTGAAGAGTCTATCTGGCTGCCCTGGCAGCTGAACTGGTCGGAACCTCTTCGATTGTCAGATAACTTGTATGTGCACAGTATGGACTGGAGTTCAGGCACTGTAGAATCTTGTCGCCATAGCTATCTCTGTGTTGATAGCTGCTAAATGAGTAGCAAGGGTAGACGCCTTCAATTTTCTACACATAAGCAGATGTAAATATTCAGCAACAGCCTAGGCAGATGCTGTGAGGAGATAGTATGCCTTTCAATCTGCAGTAGTCTTCAAACTTCCTCCACTTGTCATCGTAATGAGATCGAGTGAAAATCCGATGAGCCGAAGTAATTGCAGCTGCAAATCTTCTGGGGTACCCTTTGGTGATTAATGATTTCAGTAGATGCGCCAAACATGAAGATGTAGTGTCTGCGGGCACCAGTGTAGTTGATCTGAGTGTGGATCGACCATGGTTGGGTAGGGCAATTGTTGCACTAAAGTGTGATCGCTGTCTCACTATAATCCTTTAATGCTGCCTGGCACTTCACCGCCCTCTTTGTTATTTCGCAGAATGTAGTAGTCCCCTGTTGATGTGATAGATCCAGTGCGCAGGCATTGCATTCTGTCGAATATGTAGTCGAAACTTCACACACAAATTCTTTTTCATGTGATAATACAGTGAACTGTATGGTAGCCATCGTGGTCGTCTACCGAGTTCCGAATCACTATCTCCAGTCAACTCCCAGTATGACGTCACCGGGTGTATTATCAGGTTGACCTCCAGGATATTTGGTGCAATAGATGGTTAACTCATTACGCGCGAATGAAGTTGGAATCAGCTCTGACTTCTTGATGTTGAGAATCTACTCTTGCTGGTGGTGAAATTGTAGATGTTGTAGGAGGATGTGTCGATCTCTTGGAGCATGTATACAATATCTCTTGGAGCATGTACACAATCATCAATGTAAGCCTCGAACACAATGCCTCTTCCATGCAGAAACTCAGTGATGTGTTTCATGATGTCAGTTAATAGCCATGGGACGTAGAAATGCCAAATGGGAGGACCCTCCATTAGTAATGATTTGTAGAGCTTGTATCTGCACCGAGGGGTAGGTTCGCTGAACCGGATTGCTCATCAGCAGTGTAGATCCTATGATCCGTAGTTTGTAGCCTTAGCTGAGTGTAGATACGACAAAGGGGTCTTCCAAAAGGGTCCAGTTGCGGGCATATGTACCAATTCTTCTGCCAACTGGTGAATCTTCGATCGGGACAAGTAGGGGTAGAGGGTCCCAGTCACGCAAATGTCTCTGACAGTCATAGCTTACCGGATCCATCTCCACGAGTTGCGTCCGACTTCTGCGCACCTCTACCATGGGATGTGGATCTGGGTTGTTTCAAAAAAAGTTCTGCTCCGACTGCACCATATGACTGCGTCGAATGGACTCTTGTATTTGCATCTTCTGTAGTTTCAGAAGTTCAACTGATACTTGGAACTGAGTATTTAGCTCCACATTTTGGTAGAAAAATCACGGATGATCCCGTTGACTAGGTAAGGACTCAATCATGGTTTGCGAAGCAGGTCTACTCTGTAGCGGTCATCCCATGAGGTTTGATTTAGTGGGTTAGGTCTCCAGATCACTGTATCCAAATGTACCAGATCCCAATCTGTTGCAAAAGTATAGATGATGTCCAGTAGCTGATTCATTAGCGTTCGCCGAATGTGAGCCTAGAAAAGTCTAGATAGCAGATCGCCTGGGGTCTTGCTTTTTAGACAATTGTAGATGTCTGCTATCCATGCTAGCATGTGCGTCGTATATACAAGTTCGATGCTACCCTCAGGCGTAGACAGGTCCTCCGAATACGTGGGAGAAGGAGAGGAGGTTCGGCAAGCGTTGACTGAGATCGGTGAACACTGAGGTAGGACTTGAGGACCCTGATTCTTAAGCGTATCTGGTTGCTGTTCTTGCTTCAAAGCCGTCGACATGACTCGCATTTGAAGTTGGAATTATCCCAAGAGACAGGTAGGTTTGACTGCTCATTCTAGTAGCCTGCGTCGAATAGGTAGAGATGTGTGGGATTGCTGATTCTTTAGGGATCGTTGAAGCAGACAGGTTCACCGAACCTAACGCAAGTTCGAAGGCTGAGACGCAGTGGCCGATAAAGGGGTTCGTTGAACGTGTACTAGTGAACAGTCGGTTCTCAGAAGGAAAGTCGTAATCGCTAGCCAGTGGTGCAGCTGAGGACTGGGTCGTAATCGTCAAGGATGGTTGAACTGAAAGCGAAGGGAACACTGAACGTCTGGGGATGTCTGGAGATATGAGAGATCATGACAGTATGAGGGGTCGCTGATCCTGGTTGGTTCACCGAATCCCAAAGGATCACCGAAGTAGACAAGATTGTCAAATGTCTGGAGATGTCCGGAGGGATCGCCCAGTGTGTGAGAGGTCTACACAGTATGAGGGATCACTGATCCTGGCTGGATTGGTGAACGATGAACGACCACCACTTGCGAAGAGATGCAGTAGCCAAGTTTGGTCTGGAATTGGACACAGCGATACCCAAGGGATTGCCGAATCTAGCTGGTTCAACAAATCATGAGGGTTCAGTGAGTGGTGGGTTCGGTGGTGTGGTGTTCCGCGAACCACTGAAGGCCTCCGCAGGATGAAATAGTTGTCTTAAATTCTTTCTTTCTTCGATCTCAGCTGAAGTAGAGCCTGCATAGGCTGCACCCGATCTTCCTCTTCTATTCTTCAAACGCAAAAGACCAATGCATTGTATGTGTATCCACACAAACTTTTCTTTTCCTTGACGTTGAATCTTCTTTCCCCATGATGTTAAAGGTTATCTAAGTCAGTTTATAGACAAGAAAGAGAATGACTACACAAAGGGATCACATGATCAATCAAAGGACAGGTTGCATGCTTCACAGGAACTGCCAGAGTGTTTTGGTGAAGGGTTCTAGAGAGGCCCAAAACTTTGTTTACAGTTCATTTCCACTCAACCGTCGATCATAAGAGAGAGTACAAGACGTGATGCACTTGGCATCTTCACAAGAATTATCTTGACTATATCTTAAAAGTGTTTTTAACAGGTCCATGGTGTGTTGAAGTGCTTTTAACAGGTCTGTGATGTGTTGAAGTGTGTAGAACAGGTCTGTTGTGTGTTGAAGTGTGTAGAACAGGTCTGTGGTGTGTTGAAGTGTGTAGAACAGGTTTGTGGTGTGTTGAAGTGTGTAGAACAGGTCTGTTGTGAAATTGGGTTTAACGTCGTGCTTGAGAATATTTCGCTCATATGACGACGTGCATGCGTGTGTATGTGTATGTGCGGCTCCTTGTACTAGAACAGGTTTGTGATGTGTTGAAGGGTATAGAACAGGTCTGTGGTGTGTTGAAGTGTGTAGAACAGGTCTGTGGTGTGTTGAAGTGTGTAGAACAGGTCTGTGGCATGTTGAAGTGTGTAGAACAGGTTTGTGGTGTGTTGAAGTGTGTAGAACAGGTCTGTGGTGTGTTGAAGTGTGTAGAACAGGTTTGTGGTGTGGTGAAGTGTATAGAACAGGTCTGTGGCGTGTTGAAGTGTGTAGAACAGGTCTGTGGTGTGTTGAAGTGTGTAGAACATGTCTGTGATGTGTTGAAGTGTGTTGTAATGTGGAGAAATGGATTGTGTGAGTATAGGCGCATAAAACTGGTTTGTGTTGTGGCAGTGGTTTGAGAAAATTTAATATTGATGGCGGGATGGTGTTAGAGCACACATACAGATTTGCTGTGAGAAGTGCTTGCGGATTTAGGACTGACCTGAGAAGTGTTTGGAGTAGAGAGATTCATATTCCTCTTCTCCAAGACTCTCACTATCAATTTTTCGGCCTCCTTTTTTGTTGCCATGCCACTCCTCTGGCATAGGTTTAAACAACATTGTGATGTCCTGTAAGGAAACCTCACGGCTTGCAGCACTGGAGCTGATCTCATTCTCAATCCTCATGACCCATGAGACATTGCCACTGGGCCCACGGATGTTGACTTCTGCCCAACCAATGCACCAGCAGGTACAGGGAAGCAGACTCGGGGCAGAAGGGCTTCTCTTCCGGCTCACTTTTTGAACCTGCATATTACAGTTTTGCAATGCTAACATCAAGGAAACAATGAGATACTTTTTAATTTGAACATATACAGATATATTCTTTTAAAGTCATTTTCATCTTAGGTCATCAAATTCTCTGGTTTGCTATTGACAAGGTGTTTTGGGATTTTGTATTTTTTTTTTATTCTCTTAATAAATGCCTTCTGTTTCCAGTCATTACTGTATCAAATATCTACCTCTGTCACTAATTGGTACCTTTATTAGTTGATCATTTCAAGCTATCAACTATCATTTGACTCAAGTTTGCCCAAATACTGTTCATAGTGAGTATACTTGTTTCAACTCTTAAATAACACATAAATTTAAACAAACCTGCAGAGGTTTACAATTCTTTAAAGAGAGTCGTCCTTGGGGTACATTTATGCATTTTCTGCGGCTGAAAATGTCCTGTGACAGTTGTATCAATGTTTTAATAAAAATATTGTACAATAAATAAAAATCTTTATATCTATTATACGGCCCCCACCACGTGGAGTTACCTCCCTGCTACGCATGCTCAGCCAACCAGGTAAGCACCTAGGCCCGTATCATCATTCCTTCTGCTGAATAAATCAGTGAACAGAATTGCGGGGAGGTGGGCGGCCCTACCCCAAGGACGACTCTCTTCAAAGAATTGGAAACCTCTGCAGGTTTAGTTAATTTTTTTTCAGAGAGATCGTCCTTGGGGTACATATATGCATCGACTCAGACTCCAAAAGACCGGAGGCCAGGGAGGAGGGAATTCTGTCAAAGTACACATGAATAGCGATCATTAGGAAGAATGTAACAGACGCCTTAGGAACAACACTCACCAGTCACGTGTCCCGAAGCATCCGCGAGAGGCATTATGGGAGGGTAACCGACAGGGAGGATAAGTACTTAGGTCTGACCTCACAGGTTAAGCATAGCAATTCGCACACAGTGTGAAAATAAAAAACCCCGCCCACATCATGATCTATTAGAGAGCACCGTAAGGGGGAAAAACCAACTCACAACCAACCATAATCTCCGGAGAGAATCGAAAGGAGTTAGATCACACAACAGCGGATATATCAATAAAACACAAATGAAAGCAGCGTCAACTAACCGGATAACCCAGACTCACTCGGTCAGGGTGGCAGGACACTGTCCACTGGAGAGAACAGAATGGCCAAAACGTGCACGATCAAGTGAATGTGTATCGAGCTGATAGTGCCTGATAAAAGTGCTAGGCCTACTCCAAATAGCGGCAGAGCATAGCTCTTCAATGGGTAGTGCCGATGCAAAAGCCTTTGACGTGGCTACTGCCCTGACCGAGTGAGCCTTCAACCCCTCAGCACAAATGACCGATACAAGCCAGCGAGACAGGGTCTGTTTGCTCGCCGGCACCCCAGCCTTCCTGCCACCGTAACAGCAGAACAGATGGGTACCCATACGGATTCCCTGTGTTCGTTTGATATAGACCTTGAGAGTCTTTTGGACATCGAACGGGTGAGTGCCCGTTGCAGAGGTCCCCGATGTGGAAGGCTGGGTAAGAGTAGGAAGTTCGATAGGAGCTGTCACATGGAAAGCGTGATCGACCTTCGGGCGGTAAGTATCCGGGAGGCGAATACTGACACGATCTGGATGGAACACAGTCAGCGCCGGGTCTGCCGACATAGCATGTAAGTCGCCGACCCTACGACCGCCACCAGAAATACAGCCTTCAATGTTAACAACTGAATGGAAATAGCCGAAAGACGTGAGAAGGTAGGACTGGACAGCCAATCTAGCACAATTGACAAATCCCAAGGTGGGCTGGTTCGCCTGACAGCAGGTCGAACCCGATCCACGCCAGCTAAAAAGCTAGAAGAGCACCATCGACAGGGGTGTGAACAGTGGAAATAGCGGTGGAGTAGCCATGAATGGTCGAAGCCGCCAAGCCTTCCTCCAAACGAGCTTGCAAAAAAATCCAGTACTCGGACTAAATCCGCAGAAAAGGGATCTGCAATGCCCTTATCTGAACACCAGCGCGCATAGCGGGACCACCTATCCTCATATTGAATGTTTGTCGAATCCCGCCTCGAAGCCAGAATTGTGTCTGCAACTGCTGCAGGAATTCCGCGTGCTTCAAGGCTAGACCTGAGTCCAAGCCACCCACTGAATCCTCTGGTCCGGTATTCGAGAGCAGAACACAGGTATCTGATTCGTCCTGCCGGACGCAAACAGATCCACCTGGAATGATACGTACAACTGGTAGATAACTCGAAATATCTGCCGGTCGAGCATCCACTCGTGCGGGGCCAGGATCCGGCGAGAGAGAGCGTCTGCTCGCACGTTCTCCAGATAAACAGGAAGCACCTGACAGTCGCACTGGTCGCACCAGAGGAGAAATTCCCACGTCTCCCGAAGGAGCTCTATGGACACCGTGCCCCCTTGCTTCAGGATGTACGTCATGGCTGTACGGTTGTCCAACTGAAGACGAACCACCTGGCCCTGAACATGCTCCTGGAAGCGCTCGAAAACCAACTGCACAGCTCTCAGTTCCAAGACGTTGAGTCCGGACACCGACAGACTGCCCAGAACACCCCCCAGCCCGTGAGGGATGCATCGGTTTGAACTGTAAGAGCTGGCGTCGGGATTTCCAAAGGGATCCCCTTGGTGAGATTCCCGACATTGGTCCACCACTGAAGGTGAGGAGACAACCACCTGGGAACTGTGAGACACTTCTCCAGATCCTCCGAGTGAGCCCACAGACTCGCCAAAGCTTGCTGTATCGGGTGCATCCTCAACCACTACAGAGATAGTCGCTGCCATATGACCCAGTAGACGGAGCCAAGTCCGCGCTGGTGCCTGGGGCTGGGAGAGGAACGAAGACACCATCTCCCGTACTCTGGTGACAAGATCTTTGTGAGTTTGGAACCACGCCCCGAGAAAAACAAGTCCTGGGTGGGTACCAGGTCGGATTTCTTGAGGTTTATGATCCACCCCAGTCGAACTAGAATGTCTATCACCGTGTGGGTAGAATCTAGGCTCGCTGGCTGAGGAACCAGTCGTCGAGGTAAGGGTAACAACGCCTTCCTTGTGACCTTGCGAGGGTAGCTGGCACTAACATGAGCTTCGTGAACACCCTGGGGGCAGTGGATATGCCGAAGGGGAGCACAGTGAATTGGTAACCCATCCCATCGTAAGAGAACTGGAGGTACTGCTTGAATGATGAATGAATTGGCACATGTAGATATGCATCCTTTAGATCTATCGACGTAAGCCAACGCCGGGCTGAACAGAGGAGATCACAGAGCGAAGTGTTTCCATCTTGAAGGATGGAACCTCTAGCATGCGATTCAACCCCTTGAGGTTGAGAATGGGACGGAACCTGCCGTTCTTCTTCGGAACGAGGAAGTACGTGGAATAAAATCCCGCCTGTTCCTCGCCCGGTGGTATGCGCTCTATTGCGGACTTGTCCAGCTAAGCCTGAACTTCGCCGCGCAGTATACCCGCCCTGACCGGACAAGACGGCACCGGAGTGCGACGTATGCCAGTGAAATCTGGCGGGCCTCACTTCCACAGTGGTAGATGGCCGACACTGACGGTGGAAAGCACCCAAGTGTTGCTGGTAGTCTTCTGCCTCTCCGGCAGGAATAGAGAGAGGCGGCCCCCCACTGGGATGTGTGGTAAGAGAGCGTGAGTGGTCCCTTGCAGACGAACTGACTGGGATGGACCCACGGCGACAGCCTGCTGGGTTAACAGGAGGTCGGGGCAGACCTCCTGCGCCCGCAAAAAGGCTGATGGGAGCCAGACGAAGAGGACTGCTCCTTGCCCTTACCTTTGGCGGGACGGCTCCTCCTCCTACCCCTGCCCAGCAGCTCGGGTGTAGGCTGCACCCCAGAGGAGGAAACCGCTACGGGAGCGCGCGGGGGGGAGAAGCCCGTGGATGCTCCAACAAGGCCTTAGAGTCCTTGAAGGAGGTAGCTGCAGCAGCAGCCTCCCGAATGACCTGCTGAGCCCCCGGAAACAACGTCGCTCCCAGACGGAACGGAAGGGCTAGCAAGGTCTGCTGTGTCGCTGCTGAGTAGCGGGACGTCGACAGCCACAGCTTGCGCATCCCCATGACTGCGCACATCACCATAGATGCCGCAGACCGCAAAGAGTCGCGCGCTAGGTGGGCCTGCACTTCGGACAACTGGCGAAGCAGAACAACATGCGGGGACACGTCCCCAGTGCTCCCTTCAGCCTCCAGAGCCGACCTTTGGATAGAGGAAAGGTAGGCCTCATGGATCACCACCCGCACCTGCTGCATGGCATTCCGATAGACTTCCTCATAAGTCCGGTAAGCCGACGAGAAGCGAAAAGTGCCCTCCGGCTCCTCGACCTCCCAAACGTCCATAGACTCGGCACCCGAGCCCGAGTCAGAAACCAGGTCTCCTCGTGAAGAGGATCCGAACCCCGACCCGGTCGGAAGCCGAGCCCCAGACACCGAGGAAAGGGAAGAGCCGAAGGAACTCCCCGCTCCGGAACCGACACACCACTCGAACCCCAGTCCCGAGACACGGGAGGAAGACCGGGCAGAACCGACTCCTCCGCTCTCATGGGGCAGGGCAGCGCAGGGAACGGAACCCCAGGAATCCTCAACAGACCCTGCGCCAGCACCGAGAGGGGGAATGGGAGCGAACCCTCCCCCTCCGGAAAAGCCGAGGCGTCTGGACCCGAAGCCAGAGGCAAAGGATCGACAGACACCTTCAGGCTAAGGTATCGAGCCAGGCTCGGCAATCCCACCCCCAGACTCTCCGTCTCCTGCTCAGAGTGGGCGAGGAACTCCTGACGGAGACCTCCAACCGACCGTGAACAAGGGACTTCACGGAGTCCATATGCTGCTGGAAAAGTTGGGTTATTAGTGACATATCAAAACCACTGTGGGATGACTGGGGAGGCCGCCTTATGCGACTTATGTTTTTTAGTCGGTTTGGACTTTTTGGCTTTAGACGGGGGAACCTCCTGGGTAAGTTCCCCTCCCGCCTCTCACAATTCCTTGTAGAACGGGAAATCCGCGGCCCTTCGTTTCTGGGCCCGGGGAGAAAAGGCCATACAAAGCTCACAAACATCGGAGTTGTGTCCCACCTTCTCAAGGCAGCACAAGCACTTATCGTGCTTATCGGCTCGTGGAATGTTCTGCCCGCAGACAGAACACCCAGTAAACGCCTGAAAGCAAACACGCAAGCATGTAGCTAACAGCGGAACCAGCAGCATAAATATACATGTACAAAACATTGAAAATACTTGGTTAATAACGCAATATGACAACCACGTGGCACGCTAAACTTCCCACCATGGAAAAGCAACACGTGCGTAAACCACGGGAAAGATAGCGTAAAGTTAAATACAAAGTCACAAAAATGAGAAATAACAGACTGCTTAAGTCTTATTAAACTGTTCCATCAAGAACAAATAAAGACCATACATACAGGTGAAGTCTCAGACATTATTCTCTTTAGAAACAAGATATTCAGCAAGGCAACTCTACACGTCTGAACGGTAGAGTGACAGCAGAAGGAATGATGATACGGGCCTAGGTGCTTACCTGGTTGGCTGCGCATGTGTAGCAGGGAGGTACCTCCACGTGGTGGGGGCCGTATAATAGATAAAAAAAATTGTATTTATTGTACAATATTTTTATTAAAACATTGATACAACTGTCACAGGACATTTTCAGCCGCAGAAAATGCATATATGTACCCCAAGGACGATCTCTCTGAAAACGAATGAGGGATTTTGTAAACCTCCTGAACTCACCAAAAAAGATAAGAGTCCAGAGAGTCCCCTGACAGGGAGCTACCAGTTTGGACTCCGACATCGTCACTGCCCCGTGTGACACTGAGATCATCATGTGACCACTTGGTCTGAAGCACAGCACTATCATCAGCACAAGGGGAGGAGGCAGGCTCCACCTGACTCTGACTGCGGCTTAGACAGGCAGCAGACTTGTGTCTGCGACGCTCTCTCTTCACCAACGGCTTTCTAGCTTCTTGTGCTTCATGATACAACATAATACATTTCTCACATACGCCGGCATTGGCAGCCTTAATGCCACTCCCACTTGTTGTTATGGTGATGATTTTGTTACCAAGCAGCCATGTTTGATTCTGTGTTCCAGAGAGTAAGAACTGTACCAGCTGAGACCTAGTGAGAAAATATCATATCACATCACACTCAAAACATTCTTATTCTTGAATAGAAACAGATACATTTTAACAGGGGTTTATGTTCCATATGGGACAGATAGTGTGTCAAGAAACAATAAATCTATGTAATATCAAATTCATACATACATTTAAGTGAGGGTTCTCTGATCACATGACCTTTCATAATGACAGACAGTCTTGTGTACCTGAAGACTGACCTGTGAAATACTGAGTCAACTAAAATGTTGTGCACCTGGACCCACTTCTACATTTAAAGATGTTCTCTTGCAAGTTTACTTACCTGTGAAGTTGTGTTACAAGAGAGATGTTCTTGTGCACCTGTGAACTCACCTGTGTGGTCCTTGTTTAGTATGGGTGTGTTTGTAGGCTCACCTGTGTGGTACCGCTGACACTAAAATCCTTAACATTACTTCAGATTCACCTGTGTGGTACTGCTGACTCTAAAATCCTTAACATTACTTCAGACTCACCTGTGTGGTACTGCTGACACTAAAATCCTTAACATTACTTCAGACTCACCTGTGTGGTACTGCTGACACTAAAATCCTTAACATTACTTCAGATTCACCTGTGTGGTACTGCTGACTCTAAAATCCTTAACATTACTTCAGACTCATCTGTCTGGAACTGCTGACACTAAAATCCTTAACATTACTTCAGACTCACCTGTGTGGTACTGCTGCAAAGTTGGCAAAAGTATATCTGGCCATGACATCAGTGCATGTCTCAGTTAGTTCCCGATGGAAGAGAGTCATTTTCTCATCTACAGGTGGTGGGTCTCGTTTTGTCACAGCAGATCCAGACACCATTCTGCGTCTGCGATTCATACAGGAAGACATAACAGCAAATGTTTCACAAAATATCTCGACATATTTCATCAGTGCTGCTGTAGTGACACATACTATCTGAATGGTGGGACCTCAAATGGTGATTGATGGAGGTGTGAGGAAAATATAGTTGACGAGTCTGTTCATAGAACACATATCTGATCAACAACCATACTATAATTATGTATCTGACCTGACCTCCTTCATGTATGTATGTAGATGTATCTGACCTGACCTCCTTCATGTATGTATGTAGATGTATCTGACCTGACCGCCTTCATGTATGTATGTAGATGTATCTGACCTGACCTCCTTCATGTATGTATGTAGATGTATCTGACCTGATACGTCTATATATGTATCTCACTTCAGGCATGGAACTCCCTCCAACAGGTGAACAGACATACCTGACCCGTCCCCCTTCACTGTATGAGCCACTGCGGATACGATTTGTTGAGTCCTGATTCCTGTTGTCCTGATTCTGGAGGTTGTGCACAGAGTTCTCCTCAAACTGCTGCAGCACATTAGCCCTCAAGCCCTGAAGAACACCATGAAGCATTACCCTACAGACAAGACATCCTACATCATGAGAAACTAGAAATCCAGGCCATGCACCTCTGTGAGACATCCAGGCCATACGCCTCTGTCAGACATCCAGGCCATGCACCTCTGTCAGACATCCAGGCCATGCACCTCTGTCAGACATCCAGGCCATGCACCTCTGTGACACATCCAGGCCATGCACCTCTGTCAGACATCCAGGCCATGCACCTCTGTCAGACATCCAGGCCATGCACCTCTGTCAGACATCCAGGCCATGCACCTCTGTCAGTCATCCAGGCCATGCACCTCTGTCAGTCATCCAGGCCATGCACCTCTGTCAGACATCCAGGCCATGCACCTCTGTCAGACATCCAGGCCATGCACCTCTGTCAGTCATCCAGGCCATGCACCTCTGTCAGTCATCCAGGCCATGCACCTCTGTCAGTCACATCCAGGCTATGCACCTCTGTCAGACATCCAGGCCATCCAGGCCATACTCTGTCAGACATCCAGGCCATGCACCTCTGACATCCAGGCCATGCACCTCTGTCAGACATCCAGGCCATAATGCCCTCTGTCAGACATCCAGGCCATGCACCTCTGTCAGACATCCAGGCCATGCACCTCTGCCATCAGTCATCCAGGCCATGCACCTCTGTGAGACATCCAGGCCATGCACCTCTGTCAGACATCCAGGCCATGCACCTCTGTCAGACATCCAGGCCATGCACCTCTGTCAGACATGCAGGCCATGCACCTCTGTGACACAGGCCATCCAGGCCATGCAGACATCTCTCTGTGAGACATCCAGGCCATGCACCTCTGTGACACATCCAGGCCATGCATACAGGCCTCTGTCAGACATCCAGGCTATGCACCTCTGTCAGTCATCCAGGCTATGCACCTCTGTCAGGCCACACTCTGTCAGGGCCATGCATCCACATCCAGGCCATGCACCTCTGTGACACATCCAGGCCATGCACCTCTGTCAGACATCCAGGCCATGCACCTCTGTCAGACATCCAGGCCATGCACCTCTGTGACACATCCAGGCCATGCACCTCTGTGACACATCCAGGCCATACGCCTCTGCAGACATCCAGGCCATGCACCTCTGTCAGACATCCAGGCCATGCACCTCTGTCAGACATCCAGGCCATGCACCTCTGTCAGACATCCAGGCCATGCACCTCTGTCAGACATCCAGGCCATGCACCTCTGTCAGACATCCAGGCCATGCACCTCTGTCAGACATCCAGGCCATGCACCTCTGTCAGACATCCAGGCCATGCACCTCTGTCAGACATCCAGGCCATGCACCTCTGTCAGACATCCAGGCCATGCAGTCATCCAGGCCATGCACCTCTGTGAGGCGCACCCAGGCTCCAGGCCATGCACCTCTGTCAGACATCCAGGCCATGCACCTCTGTCAGTCATCCAGGCCATGCACCTCTGTCAGACATCCAGGCCATGCACCTCTGTCAGTCATCAAGGCCATGCACCTTTGTCAGTCATCCAGGCCATGCACCTCTGTCAGACATCCAGGCCATGCACCTCTGTCAGACATCCAGGCCATGCACCTCTGTCAGACATCCAGGCTATGCACCTCTGTCAGACATCCAGGCCATGCACCTCTGTCAGTCATCCAGGCCATGCACCTCTGTCAGACATCCAGGCCATGCACCTCTGTCAGACATCCAGGCCATGCACCTCTGTCAGTCATCCAGGCCATGCACCTTTGTCAGACATCCAGGCTATACACCTCTGCCAGAAATCCAGGCCATTCATCTTTGTTAGTATGAGACATTCAGGGGTGCAAGCTGTCAAAAGGCAACAGGGTCTGTAGGGTAGACTAGTTGTTTAACTGTTCACTCATCACTTTGAAGACCCGTGTTTGATTCCCTACATGGGTACAATGTGTGAAGCACGATTATTGCTGGATTATTGCTAAAAGCGCCATAAAACCATACTCACTCCTCAAAAGGCAATAATTTGCATTCTGTCCTTTACCTTGTGTATGAACTTGACAAATCCTTTCCTGAATGGGAGGCGACAACGGACAAACCAGATGGCGATAACATGGTGAGCCAGGGACACTGTGTAGTGGCTGAACCTGGGAAGGGCAATAGATAATGAACACTCACTGTATGTATCAGCCCTTAATTCCAGCCACAACTCAGCCTTAACTATTGTCACATTCAAATATAACAAATCATTCTCATACTATCACTGGCCTCTATGTAATATTATGGGAAATAATCCTACATCTGCAGCCAATGGACATCCTATATCATACCTTTATCGCTGATTCATAATTATTTTACATTTGTGACTTTATTGATAATTGAGGAAATACTGTGCAGAAGTTAACAGTTGGTTATAAATGTTGAGTTTTGATCAGCAGCTCCTCATATATCTGACTTCATTTTTAAATTCTGGCAATATATTTCCTGAATATTAAGTATCATGCACCTATCATCCAAGCAATCAGTCGGTTGCAGCAGAGATACGAGTCATCATAGTTTGAAAAACAAAAATACCCCTAATATTTTATCCTTCATGAAAGTGAGTGCTGTGAGTCAACTATATGCTTGAATATTGATCAATTTCTTCAGCCCCAGAGGATGTGTATGATACTTACATAGAATTAAATGACACATATGTTCTTGTTTTGGTAAGATTATGTTGACAGAAGATATGTTGTAATTTTGTATCTTCTATATAACTTTGCTTTATGTCCTGATTTTCAGCACTCAAAGACAACTGTAGCATTATGGAATTAATATGTCAGACGTTATTCAAGCTTCTTGTGCAAGTCTTAAATAACCAATTGCAAAACATCAACAAAATGGCCTGAAATGAATGATCAGCTGATCCCACTGCTTCGCCTTGTATGGCTATCAGCTGATTGGTTATTGCAATGTAAGCAGTCATGGTCATCCCTGATGTATCATGGAAATACGGAAGCAATCATTTAGGATATAACAGTAGATATATCAACTTTAAGGGAAAAGATATACTGTCCATGCACCTGCTTGAACGTTACCGATAAAGGTGAAGGCTATACTGGTTAATTGTCTCGAAGTGTAATAGAGTAACACATACAGCTCGCATATAACATGCACTGTCCGTTTAATCTAATTAGCTGGTAAGTGAAGGGAAGATAATTTGAAAGAGATCACCCAATAAAGAGAACAATATAATTTGTCATAAAGTTTACTAGGGTAGCCAAAATGACATCACACAGCTGATTTGGAGGATACCTGTGCATTTTCAAACTCACGTTTATCCCTCTTTAGAGTTAAAGATTTGAAAAAGTTATCACAAATATGCATTTTGTATTATTTTTTATATATGCATGGTATTTAGGTGTTGTGTATCCTGTCGGGAGCCAAGTGAAGTCACTCTTTAAATCTCAGTAGTTATGAAACATTTGCAAATGCAAATTTTCAACATACTACTTACTTGAATGGGTTTGTGTAGGGGAGAGCTATGGCAAATACACTCATGTACTGGTCTTCAACAAAGTTGGCATAAAGATTGGGCAGCCTGACAATGCCTGAAACATCCATATCATAACATACTACATCATACTTTATGAAACATCTTTACTAAAGTGGACATGAAGATGCTGTTTGTTGTTTACTGCTGCACTCAGCAACATTCCAGCTATGTGGCAGCAGTCTGTAAATAATGGAATCTGGAACAGACAATCCAGCGATCAACAGCATGAGCATCGATCTACACAATTGGGATACAATGACATGAGTCAACCAAGTCAGTGAACCTGACATCCGTTCCAGTTAGTCCCTGCTTACGGCAAGCATGGGTTTCTGAAGTCCAAATCGCTCAGATCTTCACGGGTCCCATATGTCTATTTTTTTTATATCAAAAAGGGGAACAAATTAGTGAAGAAACCTAAATTAAAGAAACATATCTGTAACAATCATAAACTCAAGGGTTTAACACTGATGTTGTATTTATGTTTTTACTTTGAACAGAAATCACAATCTAACTGTGATCCCTATGATTTTCTCATCATGAAATGGAAGTGAGTGCCCTGGATCCACAGTATCATTAGTCTGTCAACCTCAAGAACAAATAAACATCAGACACAAAATGCTGCTAAAATTACCATTTTGCTTCAGCTGGTTTGGACAAGAAGCTTAAAGATTTATGACAGATACAATGCCACGATGTTCATGTGGATGTTTGGCTTGAAGTTGAAGGGTCAGAAGAAACTGCTGTTATAGTAGGAGTCAAGTTGAGTCGTTCTTTATCAATGTCACCAGACGGTGGTTTGAACATGCTCCAGCTTCTTGCAGGGATTAATAAAGACTGCATGTAAGGTGTAAATATTGTTGTTTAAGCATTGCCTTAAATATAGTTGATGGGATGAAAATAATTTCTGCCTTAACATGTTCCAGTACTGCAGATAATGAAAATATAAGACTTACTTGATAGAAAAGCTAGGACAGGAATGGCCATGGACATTGTGGCAGAGATCTTGGAGAGAGACAGCAGCACGGAGGGCAGCAACCTCATCATCACTTCCTGCATCTCAAGGGCAGAGATCCGCAAAGCACTCACACATGTCTTGGCACACTTGGACACCAGGCCAAACTCCAGGCACTTTAACAGCTCTTTCTGTTCCACATTCAACATGACAAGCATTGAGGTTGCTTCTCCACTGATACATACTTACCAGGCAGTGATTTGTCTAAAACACACCTGGTAGATTACTGCCACCAGTCATATTCCATACACAATACTAAAACATCCTAACAACACTCTCAGGAAAATTGTTTACAACCATTGACTAGTTAATGAAGTAGTTTGTGACCTACCTGTCCATTTCTGTCCAGGTAATCATGGTAGGTGACCATGGTGGCCAGCACTGGAAACACATAGGAATGGAAATCTGATCGGGTCAGTTTCGATGGTAATCTCTGCAGCTTTTCAAGGAACCCCAAAGATCTGTCATTTACCTGACAACATAAACACAACAAAATATGGCTGTCATGTTGTCTGTTGTGGTTGGGTGGGTGTGTTAGCATCTTGTTACTATGAAAGATCATGACAGAATATTGCCACATTTTTGTCTGGAGAGTTGGGACAAGGGTCTACACTGACCAACAAAGATGACAGAGCTTAGCCACTATGTTGTCTCTGCTAGTCAGATGGGGGTCTTACTTACCATGGCACAAAGACGATGACAGAGAGTGGCCACCATGTTGTCTGTTGTGGTGAGAATTAGGGTCTTATTCTGAAGGACTAATGGCAGATATTCCAAAACACACTTCAGGACATGCCAGTCCAACTCCTAGAAATAGAGAAACAACAGGTTTGTACACCTGTACAAATATAATCAAAGGAAATGATCAAATGAAACCTTCCAGCTTGGGAACTGGAACATAACCAGGGGAACTGATCAGTGAGATCACAACATCAGTGTGTCCAACTAGTGTTATTCTGGGACAACCCTAACAGCGACTCCTGCCCATCCAGAAGTCATATAAACATCAGAACTGTTTACAATAAAAACAATAACTCAATTCTTATTTAATTGCAATCATAATACATTACGAACACTCACATATTCCTGTTCTTAAATAGATTTAATATATTTGATGTGTACCTCAAACCTAAGCATTGTGGTATTTTCAAACATAACATTTACGGAAAGGGGATGAGTCCTCTTGCAGGTTACGACAAAAGGGGAAGTGGTGACAAATGGCTGGCACTACAACAATCAGAGGCAGGAATATGGGATATCTGAACAGAGGGATGAGAGAATTAATTGAGAATGTTATGTGTGAAGGTAAAGCTTAATATAATTACTAATAGAAGGGAAACTACATTCTGTAGAACTGGAGAAACTATTATATGTTTCAGTGTCAACTAATGGCTACAATGACAGACACATGACGGACAAAGACCCACAATAAAGGTTCCAAGTGACAATGTCAATGTGAGCTTAAAAACACATACATGCTGTAAACAGGTGATGTAGAGTTTGAATGCTTCACTGTACTGTAAAATGGCAGGTGGTTGGTACCATGGGCTGGGAGTCACACCAGCAGCGGTAACCGGGCTGGATGGAGCCTCCTCTTCCATATCATCCCTATAACACATCACCTTCTTCTAGAATCTTGTAACACAAGCTCCATGTGATAGTGAGGGAGCAATATTCCAGCTGTATGGTGGCAGTCTCCATGTGATAAGGACTGAAAGTCATATAACTGTAGACACATTTAACATTAAACTTAAGTGCTGGTGTACTTAACTAATTTGTATCTGACATAAGAGCATTCCGAGAAGAAAAGAAAGTTTCACATATTTTGATATCATTGTTAAGTTGAGTAGATGAACGAGTTGGAGCACTGACAATTTGCAAAGACAATACAATACACACTATTGATTCATATTCTAACAAATAGTCTGGTTAAGGGAGGTACATGAGATTACAGTAGCTGATAACTTTTATGCTCTTAAGCTGTTTATCAATATCAGCACAAATGGTGAAAGCTGTCAAAATGCCTTAGTAGAGGGGGAGATTTCAACCACAGAATTGGAACCCAAATAAGAAAGCAGTTATTCTGGATACACCAGGACTTCTGAATAGTGTTAACAGAGAAATATAAATTCACATAACATTGCCAGAGATTAAGTATCTTGATATGTATAGTAAGGGAGTATGTACAACGTTAGGAGTTAGGAGTCACAAATCAGCCATAGTCAGCAGTCAGCAACAAGATAGTATTGTGGAACCATCAAAACATGTTGGAACTCAATCAGAGGTATCAACCATATTCAGCAGTCAGCAACAAGATAGTATTGTGGAACCATCAAAAATGTTGGAACTCAATCAGAGGTATCAACCACATTGAGCAGTCAGCAACAAGATAGTATTGTGGAACCATCAAAACATGTTGGAACTCAATCAGAGGTATCAACCATATTCAGCAGTCAGCAACAAGATAGTATTGTGGAACCATCATCAAAACATGTTGTGGAACTCAATCATGTTGGAGGTATCAACCACATTGAGCCGCAGTCAGCAACAAGATAGTATTGTGGAACCATCAAAACATGTTGGAACTCAATCAGAGGTATCAACCATATTCAGCAGTCAGCAACAAGATAGTATTGTGGAACCATCAAAACATGTTGGAACTCAATCAGAGGTATCAACCACATTGAGCAGTCAGCAACAAGATAGTATTGTGGAACCATCAAAACATGTTGGAACTCAATCAGAGGTATCAACCATATTGAGCAGTCAGCAACAAGATAGTATTGTGGAACCATCAAAACATGTTGGAACTCAATCAGAGGTATCAACCACATTGAGCAGTCAGCAACAAGATAGTATTGTGGAACCATCAAAACATGTTGGAACTCAATCAGCAACCACATTGTCAGCAACAAGATAGTATTGGAACCATCAAAACATGTTGGAACTCAAT
Source organism: Haliotis rubra (assembly GCF_003918875.1). Classification (NCBI taxonomy): domain Eukaryota; kingdom Metazoa; phylum Mollusca; class Gastropoda; order Lepetellida; family Haliotidae; genus Haliotis; species Haliotis rubra. The sequence goes on from NW_025766137.1 coordinate 1,101,642, forward strand.
CAGAGGTATCAACCACATTGAGCCGTCAGCAACAAGATAGTATTGTGGAACCATCAAAACATGTTGGAACTCAATCAGAGGTATCAACCATATTGAGCAGTCAGCAACAAGATAGTATTGTGGAACCATCAAAACATGTTGGAACTCAATCAGAGGTATCAACCATATTCAGCAGTCAGCAACAAGATAGTATTGTGAACCATCAAAACATGTTGGAACTCAATCAGAGGTATCAACCATCAGCAACAAGATAGTATTGTGGAACCATCAAAACATGTTGGAACTCAATCAGAGGTATCAACCATATTCAGCAGTCAGCAACAAGATAGTATTGTGGAACCATCAAAACATGTTGGAACTCAATCAGAGGTATCAACCACATTGAGCAGTCAGCAACAAGATAGTATTGTGGAACCATCAAAACATGTTGGAACTCAATCAGAGGTATCAACCATATTGAGCAGTCAGCAACAAGATAGTATTGTGGAACCATCAAAACATGTTGGAACTCAATCAGAGGTATCAACCACATTGAGCAGAGTCAGCAACAAGATAGTATTGTGGAACCATCAAAACATGTTGGAACTCAATCAGAGGTATCAACCATATTCAGCAGTCAGCAACAAGATAGTATTGTGGAACCATCAAAACATGTTGGAACTCAATCAGAGGTATCAACCACATTGAGCAGTCAGCAACAAGATAGTATTGTGGAACCATCAAAACATGTTGGAACTCAATCAGAGGTATCAACCACATTGAGCAGTCAGCAACAAGATAGTATTGTGGAACCATCAAAACATGTTGGAACTCAATCAGAGGTATCAACCACATTGAGCAGTCAGCAACAAGATAGTATTGTGGAACCATCAAAACATGTTGGAACTCAATCAGAGGTATCAACCACATTGAGCAGTCAGCAACAAGATTGTATTGTGGAACCATCAAAGCATGTTGGAACTCAATCAGAGGTATCAACCATATTGAGCCGTCAGCAACAAGATAGTATTGTGGAACCATCAAAACATGTTGGAACTCAATCAGAGGTATCAACCACATTGAGCAGTCAGCAACAAGATAGTATTGTGGAACCATCAAAGCATGTTGGAACTCAATCAGAGGTATCTATCATATTCAGCAGTCAGCAACAAGGCACTTTATACTTGACACAAGCTCTACTGTGTACAGTCAGTTCAGCAGTCCTCCACTGAGACAGTGATGTGTTGCAAACTTCTGATGTTTTAATATAAGCTGCATGAGGATGAGGAATAATTGATTTTTCTCAAAAACTTTAGAAAACACAAGCAAAGTGATACTACCTCTGGTATTAGAAGATTTACTTCAGTAAAGAAAAGAATATCCTGTTTATTGGTTACTTTTCCTGTCACATGTAGATCCACTGAGAAATTGTTGTCAGGTGAAACATTTGTGCTCCCCGCAACAGAGTGGGTGTTTTACCCATCCACTGGCTGATTACAACATAACAAAAGACTATAAAGAAAGAATTCTACAATGTCCTGAGGGTCAGCAAACAGAGAGAGTACTGTTTGACCAGGGCTACTCAGTTCACCATGGTTGTCCTTACACCTAGGCTAATGAATGTATCAATAAAGACTCCTGGTTCGAACAGTATCAAGATAAAGCATGACGATACTGACCTCTGTTTACATGTGATATATGGGCTAAATGGACATGGGCCATCTTGTCCAACCTCTGTGAAGCCGATGCGGTGGAAACTATCTGACCGGAGTTGTAAGAGCAGTTCCATCACCTTGAAAGCAACATTGTTTGGTGACAATGGACAGAGTAGATATGCAATAAAAATGGACACAGTAGATTTCCAGTAAATATTGACATATTAGGTGTGTAGTAACCTTGGACATAGTGGAAGTGTGGCAACCTTGGACATAGTGGAAGTGTGGGAACCATGGACATAGTGGAAGTGTGGCAACCTTGGACATAGTGGAAGTGTGGTAACCATGGACATAGTGGAAGTGTGGTAACCATGGACATAGTGGAAGTGTGGTAACCATGGACATAGTGAAAGAAAGTGTAGTAACCTTGGACATAGTGGAAGTGTGGTAACCTTGGACATAGTGGAAGTGTGGTAACCATACACATAGTGGCAGTGTGGTAACCATGGACATAGAGAAAGTATAGTAACCGTGGACATAGTGGAAGTGTGGCAACCTTGGACATAGTGGAAGTGTGGTAACCATAGACATAGTGGAAGTGTGGTAACCATAGACATAGTGGAAGTGTGGTAACCATGGACATAGTGGAAGTGTGGTAACCATAGACATAGTGGAAGTGTGGTAACCATGGACATAGTGAAAGTATAGTAACCATAGACATAGTGGAAGTGTGGTAACCTTGGACATAGTGGAATTGTGGTAACCTTGGACATAGTGGAAGTGTCGTAACCATAGACATAGTGGAACTGTGGTAACCATGGACATATTGGAAGTGTGGTAACCATAGACATAGTGGAAGTGTGGTAACCATGGACATGGTGGAAGTGTGGTAACCATGGATATAGTGGAAGTACAGTAACCATGGACATAGTGGAAGTGTGGCAACCTTGGACATAGTGGAAGTATAGTAACCATAGACATAGTGGAAGTGTGGTAACCTTGGACATAGTGTAAGTGTGGTAACCTTGGACATAGTGGAAGTGTAGTAACCTTGGACATAGTGGAAGTGTGGTAACCTTGGACATAGTGGAAGTATAGTAACCACGGCCATATTGATGTAGCTTCATTAACTTACCGCCTGTCTAATACAAGAAGCTGAGTATCCAGTATAACCATGGACATAGTGGGTGTTGACATGAGCAATCAGGTGGCGGTAAATCCTTACACAGTAGTTTGATGGAATTATGTACAATCGGTGCTGAAAAACATGAGATCAAACAGTATTTTATTACCCATATTATGAAACATAACCAGTATCATATATATCACATGTGCACATATCAAGTTTGCCTAGCAGCCATTGTTCCTGTACTTTGTTGTCTGTGACGTCATTAAACAATTGAACATGTCAGTGAAGAGGGCTGTCACACTTGCTTACCATGTTTTACTGCACAAACGTACATGAATAAAATGGATAATAAAGAAATTATTACACTCGAGAAAGTGTGGTATATGACTTACACAAAACTCGCACTATGAAATTTCACACTTGTTTCATATAAGTCATATGACACACTTACTCGTGTAATAATCTCTCTATATTTAACATGTAACAGAGTACCGTCATATATCAGATTAAGTCATATGACACACTTACTCGTGTAATAATCTCTATATATTTACCAGGTAACAGAGTACCCTCATATATCAGATTAAGTCATATGACACACTTACTCGTGTAATAATCTCTATATATTTAACATGTAACAGAGTACCCTCATATAGCAGATTAAGTCATATGACACACTTACTTGTGTAATAATCGCTATATATTTAACATGAACCAGAGTACCCTCATATAGCAGATTAAGTCATATGACACACTTACTCGTGTAATAATCTCTATATATTTACCAGGTAACAGAGTACCCTCATATAGCAGATTAAGTCATATGACACACTTACTCGTGTAATAATCTCTATATATTTAACATGTAACAGAGTACCCTCATATATCAGATTAAGTCATATGACACACTTACTGCGTGTAATAATCTCTATATATTTACCAGGTAACAGAGTACCCTCATATAGCAGATTAAGTCATATGACACACTTACTCGTGTAATAATCTCTATATATTTAACATGTAACAGAGTACCCTCATATATCAGATTAAGTCATATGACACACTTACTTGTGTAATAATCTCTATATATTTAACATGTACCAGAGTACCCTCATATATCAGATTAAGTCATATGACACACTTACTCGTGTAATAATCTCTATATATTTACCAGGTAACAGAGTACCCTCATATATCAGATTAAGTCATATGACACTCTTACTCGTGTAATAATCTCTATATATTTAACATGTACCAGAGTACCCTCATATAGCAGATTAAGTCATATGACACACTTACTCGTGTAATAATCTCTATATATTTAACATGTAACAGAGTACCCTCATATATCAGATTAAGTCATATGACACACTTACTTGTGTAATAATCTCTATATATTTAACATGTAACAGAGTACCCTCATATATCAGATTAAGTCATATGACACACTTACTCGTGTAATAATCTCTATATATTTACCAGGTAACAGAGTACCCTCATATATCAGATCAAGTCATATGACACACTTACTCGTGTAATAATCTCTACATATTTACCAGGTAACAGAGTACCCTCATATATCAGATTAAGTCATATGACACACTCATGTAATAATCTCTATATATTTAACATGTACCAGAGTACCCTCATATAGCAGATTAAGCTGACCTTACAGCTAAATGGTGTTACAGCTATCTACTTCCATCAGGAACATCCTATTCTGACAAACACTGAGTTGTGAAGCGGGATACCTTGAAGACATCACACAGTTTGAGGACAGCTGTTTTGACATCCACCACTAAAGCCTCGTCCACTGGCTGACTCACATCCATCTCACCTCCAGCAGGGAATGTACTCAAGGGTTTCCTTATCACCTGCAAATTTCATTCAACCTTTAGTTTATTTCCCTTTGTGCTAATTCTGAGAACCGGTATATTGGGTAATAAACATATATGAAGTTTTTGTGAATATCTTCATGGTCTAAATTACACGTTCTTTCATTCACAAAAACGTTTACCTTCTTTATTCAATGACAAAAAGGCATACTGTAATGCTATAAATTGTAGAAAAAGGAAAATATATCCATGACTATGTAACCTAATGTTGAGATCGCTGTTATCAGAACCTTAACATATACATGTATGTTTAGGGACTTTTAACGTAGAAAATAGGATTGACATGCACAATTAGTGTCACTCAATGGCAAACACTTAAGTTTCCAGTATATCACAATACGTATTGCAATACCGTGTACCTGAATCACAACATATAATACAAAGCCCTAGTGCTAATACATGAGATGTGACACAATGTAACATATGTTATGTTTGGGATTACACTTTCTTAGAAAAGTACAGATTCTAGTCCCATCTGGGATTCGAACCCACACCCTCAGAGTCAGGCACCTAATCACCAGCACACAAAGCCAGCTGCCTAACCGGATCAGCCACCACGGCTTCCCAAATGTAATCCCAAATATAACAAATGTTACATTTGACCACTTTCTGAATGGCACTGTGTATGTGACACAATGTTAATAACTAAAGTACTGTCGGAAATAGAAAAAACTGTTTTTAGGCTGTTACTCTGTATCCCTAAAATTTGAACTAACCTGTAGAGGTTTCAGATTCTTTGAATATATTCCTCCTTGGGGTACTTATAAGCATTTAAATGTCCATTTAAATTCCCTACAACAGTTGTAACAATATTTGAATAAAAATATTTACAAAACAAAAACTACGTTTTGTCTTGTGAGACCACCCTTACAGGGCCCTCCGGCCCCCTACAGCCAAGAGCAGGTAACTCTAGACTGTAACCTCGTACCTCACTTTCCATGCTGAACGACATCAGACAGAATGTGGGGAGGTGGGCGGGCGTACCCCAAGGAGGAATATATTCAAAGAATCTGAAACCTCTACAGGTTAGTTCGATTCTTTTTATATATTCCTTTCTTGGGGTACTTATAAGCATAAGACAGACTCCTAAAGGCGGACTAAGGAGCCGCATTCTGTCTGCAGAAAACACCCGACAAGAAGTGGAATTTCCCAAGCTAATTATAGCAGAAAAAGCACACTTACCCGGTCACGTGTCCACCATAGCCAATCAGGCGGGGCATGAGCCAGGGTCAGGGTCGAACATATGTAAATTGCCCAGCTGAAACCTGCGCTAAAGCAAACTAACGAGACACACCCTCCCTCCTTCCCGTAATCTACTCGAAGCCAAGATAAGGGTCCCATAATAAAGCCGCCAGAAACGAAATGCCTTAATATGTATATATTTAGCAAAGTTTCCAAGGCCAGTTAAGTCTAGAGCAGAATGCAAAAGACATGGGAATAAAAACCATCACCACACAAAACCCGTCACCAAGGGAATATGTAAACAAGATTTTTAAAAACCCAAAACCAGTGTTAAAAAATTTGGCATAGAATGGTTCACATAATTCCTCGAAAGCTCAATCGTCTAGAGAGGTGGAACCATGCCCACTGGAGAGAACTGACTGACCGAACCGAAAGCACGCTCACTGGAGAGTCTGTCAAGTTGGTAATGACGGATGAACGTGCTCGACGGCTCCAAATAGCCGCTGGAGCAGATTTCCTCAATGGGCAGGGCTGCAGCGTAAGCTTTTGATGTAGCAACTGCCTAACCGAATGAGCTTTCAACCCTACAGGCGGGGATATACCCTGTTTGAGTATAGCTCATATGTATGGCAGAGACAAGCCACCGAGAAATGGTTTGCTTGGTGGCGGAAGACCAGCCTGAACCCCGCCATAACAACAAAACAATTGGTTACCCTTACTGGTACCCCTTGTTTGTTTGATATAAGCCTTAAGTGTCTTACGGACATCTAAGACGTGAGCACGTCGTAGAGAGGTACCGGACAGGGAAGGCTGAGTGAAAGCTGGGAGCTCAATAGGCGCCGTCACATGGAAGGGACTATCCTTCTTAGGACGGTAAGTATCAGGCAGCCGTATGCTAACTCTGTCTTTGTGAAAAACAGTAAGCGCGTGGGATCGGCCGACATTGCGTGAATATCGCCAACCCGCCTGCCTGAAGTCACCGCCACAAGAAACGCTGTCTTCCACGTCAACAGCTGGAGTGAAAGAGCCGACAGATTGTGAAACAGTGGACCGGACAGCCAATCAAGAATCGATTGACAAGTCCCACGGGGACTAATCCGCCCGGACAACCAGGCGGATTCTGTCCACGCCTGCTAAAAGCTGTACAAGAGGAGGGTGCTGCCCCAAGAGAGCACCGTCAACAGGAATATGAAACGCAGAAATAGCTGTAGAATATCCTCGAACAGTTGAAGCCGCTAGACCGGCGTCCAACCGAGACTGGAGGAATTCTAAAACACAGACTAAATCTGTAGAAAAGGGATCAAGAATCCCCCTGTTGACACACCAGCGCGAATAACAGGCCCATCTATCCTCATATTGAACGTTTGTCGAATCCCTCCGCGAAGCCAGAAGTGTGTCTGCAACTGGTGCAGGAATTCTGCTCGCACGGAGGCGATCCCTGACAGCGGCCAAGCCACCCACTGAATCCTGGGATTCGGGTGGGGCGCTAGGTTCTGGGATAGGAGGTCCGGTCGAAAAGGTAATAGAACAGGAGGCTGAGCCAGAAACCTGAGAATTACCGGAAACCAGCGTTGTGCCGACCAACTGACTGACTGACTGACTGAATTTGGTTTTACGCCGCTTTTAGCAATATTCCAGCAACATCACGGCGGGGGACACCAGAAATGGGCTTCACACATTGTGCCCATGTGGGGATTCGAACCCGGGTCTTCGGCGTGACGAGACAACGCTTTAACCATTAGGCTACCCCACCGCCCCTTGTGCCGACCAAAGGGGTGCCAGAAGCACAAGTAGCCGAGGTGGTTGTGCGGTCAGCTGTGACAGGACCCTGGAAATCAGTGGTATCGGGGCGAACGCCCACAGTACCCTGTCCGTCCAATCGAGCTGAAAGGCGTCGTTGGCTAACGCTCCCGGATCCGGAATCCGGGAGCAAAACACAGGAATCTGGTTCGTCACCCCAGACGCAAACAGATCCACCTGGAACGACCCGAACAACTGGGAGATAATCCCGAATATCTCCCGGTCGAGCATCCACTCGTGTGGGGCTAGTATACGCCGTGAGAGTGCATCTGCACGGACGTTGTCTACCCCCGGGAGATAAACAGGCAAAACCCGAACGCTGAACTGATCGCACCATAGTAGAAACTGCCACGCCTCCTGAAGGAGCGACGGAGACACTGTGCTGCCTTGCTTGAGAATGTAAGACATGGCCGGTTGATTGTCCATTTCTAGACGAACCACATGGCCCTGCACCAACACCCGGAAGCACTCGAACACCCTGCGGACTGCTCTCAGTTCTAACACATTGATGTGTAGGCTGACTTCCCGCTCTGACCAGAGGCTGGAGGCTGAGTGCTCGCCCAGGACCCCACCGCACCCCCCCCCCCAACCTGTGAGGGAGGCGTCCGTCTGAACTGAGAGGGAAGGTGTCGGGGTGTCGACGGGGATCCCCCTGGACAAATTCCCGACGTCCGTCCACCATCGCTAGTGAGGAATTAACCACTCGGGCGTTGTGAGAATAATCTCGTAGCTCTGCGAGTGGGACCACAGCTGAGCTAACGCTTGCTGAACTGGTCGCATCCTCAGACGCGCACGCCAAACCACGTCCACTGTCGCTGCCATGTTGCCTAGCAACCGAAGCCATGTTCGGGCTGACGCATTGGGCGACTGGAGAAACTGTGTAACAGTCCTCTGGACTTTGACGATGCGGTCCGAGCAAGGGAAACAATCCCTAGCTCCGTGTTGAATCTGGCCCCAAGAATATCAGATCCTGCGTGGAGCGAGGTCTGATTACTTGAGGTTGATAATCCAGCCCAGTGACACCAGAGTATCCATCACGCACAGTGTGGAGGCTCTGCTTAACTGAGGACCTAAGGCCCTGAGAAGCCAATCGTCTAGGTACGGGTGACAACACCTGCCCTGAGACCTGGCCAACTGAGCTGGGATTAGCATAAGGTTGGTGAACACCCTTGGTGCCGTGGAGATGCCGAAGGGGAGCACGCGAAACTGGTAGCACGTCCCGTCGAAGGAGAACCGGAGGTACTTCTTGAACTCGGGGTGCATTGGAACATGGAGGTATGCGTCTTTGAGATCGATTGACATAAGCCAATCCCCTGTCTCGACGGAGGAGTTCACTGACCTGAGTGTCTCCATCCTGAAAGACGGCACCTCCAGTAACTGGTTCAACCCTCTGAGATTCAGAATGGGTCTGAACCCTCCGTCCTTTTTGGTCACTAGGAAGTAGGTGGAGTAAAACCCCTCTCCTTGCTGACCCACAGGAACCACCTCGATGGCTGCCTTGTTCAGTAAGGACTGAACTTCGGCACGGAGCGCGTCCGCCTAGTCGCGGGAGGTCGGCACAGGCGTGTGCCGAACCCCGGAAAAGGACGGAGGATCTCGCCTCCACTGTGGCAAATGGCCATCCCTGAGCGTGGACAGGACCCAGGGATTTGAGGTGGCTGCCTCCCACTCCCGAAGGAATAGGGACAACCGGCCGCCGACAGGGACGTGTGGCATGAGGCAGTGCACCCCCACAGTTTCCCCCTGCCCCGAAAAGGCTGCTGAGCTTGAGCAGGCCTGCCCTTGCCTCTTGCGCGCCTGCTCCGTTTGGACTGCAAAGGGGCAGTCCACTTTGCAGCGTCCTTCGCCGGGGCAGAAGGATAAGCGGAAGCGAGCGGGGAAGGCCGGTGGCGAGGAGCGGAGGGTTGCTCCAACAAAGGCTTAGAGTCTTTGAAGGTAGAAACAGCCTCCGCGGCCTCCCGTACAACCTGCAATGCCCCAGGGAACAGGGAAGATCCCATGGTATAGGGCAATGACAGGAGCGCCTGTTGCGTGGCCGGTGAATACCGCGCCACAGACAACCACAGGCGGCGCAGGCCCATCACGGCACCCATCATCTGACTGGCACAGCACCCGAATGCTATCCCGAGCCAGATGTGAGTGTACCCCCGTGAGCTGCCGCGCGAGCACTGGCGCCGACAAGTCGGCGTCACAAGCGCTCTGGTCCACCAGCTGCCCCTGCAGAGCAGACAGGTAGGCTGAGTGGACCGCCACCTTTAATTGCTGGGCTGCGCACCGGTAGCACTCCTCGAAGGACCGGTACGCAGACTTCAGCGTAAGGGAATTAGTAGGAAAAGGGGGGAGGCGCCTGCCCTGCCTGGCCGAGGCCAGGGAAGACGAGGATGATCCCCCCAAAGTAACGGACGCAAAGACACACTCGTCCACCACTGGCGGCTCGAATAGCGCCTCCTCTCCCAACTGGTACCTCTTGCCAACGTCGGGCAGATCAAATCTCGTGCGAGAACCAGTCAAGAGAGGATTTACCACCTCACCTACCAGTGATGGTAGAATGCGGAGGCGGGCCTCGGCGACCTTGGTAGGCGCGAAAGCCTCCCCCGGGCGCCGAAACTCTGCGGGGTCGGGCGCCTGTGTGGGAACGGCCACCTGGGGCAGGGCTTCGGCAATTTTTTCCCGCACCTGTCTCAGCGACGAGCCAAAGGAGTACGGCACTCCCGCCTCCGACTCCTCCCTCCCTCCATCGTCCTCCATGTCCACCTCGGCATAATCCTCGGCAGCCGTACTCTCATACTCCTGAGAGACCGCCGAGGATACACCAGAGGCTGAACCCGAAAGACCATAAAGGTCCAGAGGCCGGGCCGGGCGGGCAGAACTCGCCCCAAGTCGCCCGAGAGGAACCTGCTGCAACAGGCCTCCCAGGCAACCCAGACTGGCTGCCAGGCGCCGAGGTGTCCCCGAGCTGGGCAGTGCCGAGGTTACTGCCAGTCAGGGCACCAGGCGAAGCCAGGGGCAACCCTGCATCGCCGGCGCCAGCCACCTGTGACGGACCTACGCCCGAAGCGAGGCCGCGCTAACTCCACGGCCGAAGCCGGGATCAAGCTGCCCTGGGGGAGGCGCATTCCCCGAGCCGGAGCTCGGGCCGCAGCCAACCCCCTCAGATGTGTCAGATCCACCCCCCACGACCGGCGCGCTGAGCTCCTTACGGAACCCATCCAACGCCGTATCGATGAGAGATTTCACTGACGCCATCTGTTCCTGGAATAAAGTGGTTAGTGATTCAACAGGCACAACTGGTGCCGGCCTACAACAGGGTGGGGGTGGGGGTGGGGGTGTGGTGTGTGTGTGTGTGTGTGTAGAGACAGGAGCAGGTTGAGGTTTGGTATTAGATGCCTCCTTGGAACCTTTAGGGGTCTGGGGCAGCCGCTTCCCATACGGAGCCGCTCCCGTGACCCCTTTTTTTTGTGTGAACGCTTGGACGGGGGATCCTGCGCCCAGATATCACCCCCCGCCCGAATCAGGTTGCTGTAGAACAGCTGATCCACTCGTCGTGCTCTAATAGTTTGAGGCGTGAAAGTGGCACATGACACACACCCCTCTTCCTCATGCTCAGTTTGGGTGAGGCAGCGTAAGCACACCTCGTGTGTGTCCCTGACGGGAATGGCAGCGAGGCACGAAGTACAGGCGAGCCGACCGCGACAGGTACTAAGTTACAACTAAAAATTATGAATGAAAAAGTTCAGAACAAGCCTTCAAATCGCCCATGCAGGTAAAAAAGAGAACCATACATACAATTGCTGTTTCTGACCCACTCATAATTCTCGCCGAGAAAAGAAAACTTTCTTGTAATGGACCCACGTCTTGTTGGGAAACGACAGCATGGAAAGTGAGGTACGAGGTTACGGTCTAGAGTTACCTGCTCTTGGCTGTAGGGGGCCGGAGGGCCCTGTAAGGGTGGTCTCACAAGACAAAACGTAGTTTTTGTTTTGTAAATATTTTTATTCAAATATTGTTACAACTGTCGTAGGGAATTTAAATGGACATTTAAATGCTTATAAGTACCCCAAGGAGGAATATATAAAAAAGAATTACACAACTGCAAATAGCATATGTCGAAATAACCCACTTCGGCCTAACTTGGCATTCAGTGGGATGCGTAATAGGATATCCAGAAAAGCCTGTTTACTCGTAAAATCGGGCAAAACTTAGAAAATATACGAATAGCTGCTGAAAACAATAGATCAGGCTTTTGATGGCAATTAGGTCGCTCAGCCAGGTGTGACGACGGACCGTCGACTCACCTGGCATGAAATGCATGTGCTGCCTACAGGCACAAGGGGTCATCTCAAAGATATTTTGTGCTTTTTCATGTGTGTCGACTATGTCTTATCTATTGATTAACATCTTACGTGTCTTTCTTTCATAAAGTTTACGTTGAGATATGTAAAAGAGTATGATACCTGATAACCACAGAAACGCATCGTATTAAATGTCTCAAAATACAGTCGTGCCCCGTTTATCCGAACCTCAGATATCCGGAAAACTCGCCTTCCGAACGAAAATTCATTAAAACGAATTCACAACGTTGTAAAACTACTCAGTTAACCGGAAATCCGGTTTCCGTAACTGGACGGTCATTTTCACATACCAAATGCTAAATCATATGCATTTTTTTCTCGTATATCCGGATGGCTGAGCGCCTGTCAGTATGTTTACACACGCATTTTACGTGGCCTAACATGAAACAAGGGTTACAAGCCGGCATTCTTTGAAGGGTGAGAGGATTAACTGCCCTTAATTAGCAAGGTGACACTGAGTTAATCTTGAGGCGGTCAATTGGTGGGTCACTATAATTACGCTGATGAATTCTTGTCTGATCAGAAACGTTGTCTGTCAACATGGCAAGCCAACCAACAAAGCGTAAACGCCATGCCATTACAGCGAGAAAAAAAAAAGAAATTTGCAAGTACAAAGAGCAGTATCCCTCAGCAAGTCTGGAAACCCTGAGCAAACATTTTGGCACAGAATTCGGTCACACCATTGGCAAGTCGACAATCAGTGACATTTTAAAAGACAAATCAAGATGGCTAGAAATTCCCGAAAGCTCATTGGAGTTATCACGCGCTCGTAATGCTAAACATCAAAATACAGTTTATCTTTGGATTTGTGATGGATTTGTTATTGGCAAGTCTAGACGTCCCCGTTGTTTTAGCATTGATTTTAATTCGGAGGTTTATGTTGGGTACAGGAACAATGCAAAAGCGTGGATGACATCAGAACTGTTTCGTGATTGGTTGCTAACATTTGACAGACAGATGAGATTGAGAGGTAGGCCTGTGATATTACTGATGGACAATGCATCTAGCCACACACCCAATGTGAAGTTGACAACACGACGGCACACATTCAGCCGATGGATGCAGGAATCATCCGTGCTTTCAAAGCACATCACCGCAAGCTTGTTGTGAGACACTTCATCGAGTGTGTTGATACAAACGAAAATCGAGCTGTCACCTTACGCACTGCAATACGGATGATCAAGCAAGCCTGGACCTCTGTGAGCGAAAAGACAATCGCTAACTGTTTTCGCCATGTCGATATCATCCAATCAAATGAAGACCCAGAAGAAGACATGGCCTTGGCGGAACTTCGCGATGCACTACAGTCCTATGGGCAAGTTGCACCTGTATCTGTTACTGCCGACGACCTTGTGAATGTCGACAGTGACGAACTGACTGGCGAATCCCTGAGTGACACTGACATCCTGCAAGCAGTGTGTCCTGACAACGAGACTGATGATGATGACAATGAAGTTGAGCAGCCGCCACCTCCCCCACCCGTGTCTCACAACGAAGCTCGTGTCTGCCTTGACCAGTTGATCAGGTACTACGAATGTGCAGGCGACACTGACAACCTCGAACTCGCATACTGAAAGTGAAGTCTTCTCACTTTTCTGCAAAGCCTGTACAAAAAACTTTGACACATTTCTTCAAGCGAACATAACTGCATGTACAGGGTTGTTCTCACGTGTAAAAATATTGACTTGAGTACTGTATTTGACAAGATCTGATTTTATGTATGTATTAGTTATTTGTTGATCAATCAATCAATAAAGAATACGTCTGAGGCTTATTATGTTCGTTTGTTTGTCTGTCTTTTTCCATATGGTCCTCGGTTCAGATATCCGAAAATTCGTTTATCCGAACAATTTAAAGAAAAAAAAGTGTTCGGATAAACGGGGCACGACTGTATATAGGTGGCATGACCACCTGAAGATCGACAGGACTGGATCTTATTTGTAAATTGTTATGACATGCCGTGTACTTCCCCAGTATAATTGCTCTAAAGGATTATCTCATCTTAGCTGATATCTCTATCCCCCGGCCCGACCCCAACGATCGTCTGCGACACCCGTCCAGGTTTTCCTTTTGAGACGACCCCTCCTATCTTTTTCTTTTTATAGTGACAGTGAGACTCCATGGTAGCTACATCCTTAATAGTTTCAGAATAAAAGTTATTATTTGTTACGTCAGCTATCATTTATAATAAAGCTACGTCTAATTTCAAATTGGGCATTTAAAAAGTGTCCTTTGTAATACAATATCGTCGCACACTAATCTGCATAAAGCCAAGGTCTGTTCTAAATAAGTCGTTTTGGACTTAGAAAAAACCTGCATTGCTCATTTCTGCACTAATCTCTCCTCAGTAAAGTCCTTTTTCTACGTTTCCTATCTCCCTACCACTGAGACTGTAGTTAGGCCGAACTTAGTTTAACAGATATTTCACACTTTCACATATCAACTACATAAATTGTAGAGATAAATGAGAAAATACAGTTGTTTTCTATTTCCGACAGTACTTTAGATATTGATGGTGATGCCGACAGACACTTGCCTACCTTCTCAACAACTGCCATGATGTCCTGGAACTCGCCTGTCTTGCAATCCTGCGCCAGCACCAGCAACATCTCAACAGTCACCTTCCTCACATCAGGGTCAGGGTCCATCTCAATGTGACCGAGATGTGGCAATACAACCCGCTCAATAAGGTCACTCTGGAACACAGAATGTAAGAGACAATAATGAGATATTGCAGTTTCTGGTGTCAGATCATCATAATTACATGATGGAGACTATTGTCAGATCATGATAATTGTGATGGCGACTATTGTCAGACATTGCTGTTTCTGGTGTCAGATCATCATAATTATATGACGGAGACTATTGTCAGATCATCATAATTACATGCTGGAGACTATTGTCAGACATTGCTGTTTCTGGTGTCAGGTCATCATAATTGTGATGGAGACTGTTGTGAGACATTGCTGTTTCTGGTGTCAGATCATCATAATTACATGACGGAGACTATTGTCAGATCATGATAATTGTGATGGAGATATTGCTGTTTCTGATGTCAGATTATCCAACAAGGTCTTCATGAAATTGCCACTGTTTCTGAATCTGACTTACAGCAGTGTTTAAAACTCCCAAAATTCCAAGCCAGACAGCCGGACTGGTCAATTAAATAAATTACCAGTCCGGATGCAACTTTGCCTGTCCGGTTTTCAACAATGAAAACAAAAATCATGTTTCTGAATACTTTACTGTTTGTGGGCATCACAATGAACAACATAGCACTAACAGGCAATGCACCGAGTTAAGGTAAACTGAAAGTACATGTGTTGTGATTGGTTATTGTAAAATGAACTGTCCAATCGTAAATACACTTTGAGCTGAATAACGAGGTAAGACTCTACATCGAAACGTCACTCAACGCAAATAAACCAGAAGTTGTCATCCATAAAGTTGTATATTTCAATCGTAAAAAGTTTAACATAATTATCACAATACCACAAACACCTCCAACTGATGACAAGATAACCTGTCTGATATTATGAAATATTTACTGTTAGGGGTAAAAACATCTACCAGACCACAGGACAGGTTTTGAAATTTGACCGTCCGAGATGAAAATAGACTGTTCCGGATGGTCGGGCAGGCGGGAATTTTAAACGCTGCTTACAGTAGTTTTTGGCCTGCACTTTAGCCAAACAAATAAGAGGTGTCCAATCTTGATTTAGTGTAACAGATTGCTTTGCTCCACAGTCAGCAGGTTCCATGGGGAAAAGACTTGGAACCATTAGTATTAACACAAAATCACTACTCTATGTCTTGGGGAAAATGTGTGACAGCAGATGAAACTAATGGACAGGGTACCCTCCTCCAGGGCTTTTGAGTCTGGTGCTGGGCTGATCATTGTTCAATTACCGGTGGTAAAGGGATTGACAAGTGAAATGGCTCAGTCTGCAGTTCATCAGGTTTGTCAAGGCAAACAAACATGTAGTCCCCTAAACAACTGTTCAGATCTTGTAGCTGTGTACAAGCTACTACCAGAGCTACAGATAACTCTTTGGGTCACTGAGTTATGTACTCGCTTGTGTTCATCTCAACTGGGATAGCTGCCAGTTAGGTAGCTAACGTAGTACCCTTGAGTTCCCTAGTAGCACGGAGATGCTGCAGGAACACAGAAACGACCTGAGTAGAGGCAGATTGGGAGATGGATTTCCCTAATGTTACAACAGCCTTCAAACTTCTTCCACTATCATCGTAGAAAGAACGGGTCGAATTACGATGAACTGAAGTGAAAAAGCAGGTTGCCACGGTCGGGAAGTGGTACTGGGTTTGGCTCTGCCAGGCTTCTTAGGTCAACAAACTAACTTCTCGCTGGTCAGGACTTAGAGCACGACCAAAGCAGTAGAATCTTGCTGGTAGTCAACAGCTTCTGTATTACAGATGAACACCAGAAATGGGCTTCACACATTATTCCCATGTGAGGATTTGAACCCGGGACTTCGGCGTGACGGGTTCGGGAAGATGAATCAGTTCCTTGGGATTGTCGGCCTAAAGGTACGGGCACAAAAAGTGCTGTAACAGCCGAAGCTGAACTCTGTACGTTAGGGCTTGATCTGACGTCAGAAAGCCTAGTAGCTCCTGCCACTGAGATAGCACTGGAGCAACACATCGCTAGATCTTCATCCAGCTGTCTTGAAGGGCGAACATCATCCCTTGACTGGTGTCAAAGCATGGATCGATGAAGTGGGGTCTCTGGATCGATGTTAGTTCCGATTCCACAAAGTACAATAGCCACCCTGTACAATAGCCACCCTAACTGCCGGAGCAGCATGGTGGTGAACTGCAGTTGGGAAGAAGTACGAATGAATCCTGTTGTGCCTGGATGCAATCATCAATGTAGTTTCGAAGGTGAAGTAGCGCCTAGAGTTGACCCCTGTAACTGAAGGCTAGTGCTGAGGTAAGGAGACCTAGCAACTCTTGCCACTGATGTAGGGATATCTCTCCTGAGATAGGAACATTTAAATAGTCAAGCTACCATGGCAGCACTGACCGAGTGCTGAATGTAGTAGAGTCAGCGCATAGAGATTGTCAATCAATCCACAGGAACGTTCACACTGTGCACAGAGTGATTAAGGTCGTAAAATGAGTGATCTCAGGAACGTTGGTTCGCCAAATGAAGTATTGGTCCGCCAGATGGAGTGATAAAGTTAGTAGATTCGATGCATGGAGATCGTCGATCTACCTAAACATTCGTAAAGTTGCTGTAATGACGAAGGTATAAAAGCCTGTTGACGTCAGGGAAGGTTCGTCTGGGAGACAAAGGCCGTAAAATATGTGCCTGGGGACCATGCGAGCAGAACTGCAGTGACTTCTGAACTGAGGGCTTGGGCTGAAGTTGAAAGCCAAGTAACTCTTGGTGAACTGTCTCTCTCGGCTGGCTGAAGAATCCCAACATAATCACTCTTACCGGGAATGGCACTGTTCATCGTCACTGGCAATAAAAGGCTGGGATTGTTATCCGCTTGTAGGACCTAGACAGATGTGTCAGTGTACTTCATAGTGACTCTAAATATAATAATTCTCCGATAAACAAGGGGTAGTCTGCCATTTGTAAATGGTACCCACAATGCAACAGTGACAAAAGTCCGGACAACACGGTCTTCGGTGAACCGTGCGAGGCACAACTTTGTAACATCTCGGCAAGGGGATGATAGCTACTTGACATCAGTACTGGTACCCTGCGCAGAAACTTGACCCATCTGTCCAGAGGCTTGCTGATGTAAAGGGAAGGGTGATGAAGATGACAAAGCAGGCCATGATTACACCATAACGCTGTTATGAGGAGTTTGTAGTAACAGGACTCAGTGAAGCGTCGGAAAAATTCCTGGATAGCAAGCCTGTCTAGTAACGCACAGACGAGTGGTTAAGGAACTGATATCCACGCCGAAGGGTAGATTCCTAAACCAAATCATTCATCAAGGCGAAGACCGGAAGGTAGATAAATCCGGAATGATATGAGCTCTGGTCACGTACTCCAAGTCTGGGAGATCGGGGATTGTCAGAGCGTCAAGTGCCAGTGTAATCTAGATGTCTGTGCTACTGACAGAGCTACTTCATCTGTTCAATCAGCAGAAAGGGGGTACCAGGTGGGATAAGTCATGTGAATAAAATTTTCTAACGCCTCACATGCCGTAGGGTAATCCGGAGAGCCAAGTTGAATGGTCATGCTAAGAGCATGCCACTCCGTGGTGAGGAATTCAGCGTATCAGAAATGCCCTGAATATTAACATAGTGTTTAAAGCTGGTAGAGTTTAATTAACAGCGGGTATAATTGACCGTATCTAGATGCAAGGCCATGATCCTTGATGAGCATGTGAAAAAACAGTGTTGACAAGTTCCGATCCGTCAAGCTGAATGTAGTAAGTAGAGCATCTGGTATCTTGCTCAAGATAGCTGTAGATGAGTGAGTGAGTGAGTATGATCTTACGCCGGATAGCTGTAGCTGTAACCAAGTGACCATGTGTGTCGACTGAACCAACATTATTTCTGTACTTTAAAGGCAGCATGGTTCAGCAATGCTGGCAGTTTGGTGAATACTGATGGTTTGGCGAACGCTGTCGGATTGGCGAACGCTGTAGGATCTGCGATCTGGCACGGTTCGATGACCAGGATCAGTTAAGATCTGAAACCGTACTATGATCCGGTTCTGGTGCGGCGACTCAGTTTGGCCCGACGAACTACAGTCCGTTTTAGTCAGAAACGGACCGATGAATTGCAAATTTTATCATTGTACAAAATTGCCACATAAATATAAATAGTACACATGTTTATCATTTACTAATACCAAACAGCTTTCTTATATTTGAAAATTTCCCGGACTCCACCAAAAAAGTTGTTTAAGAAACTATCATCATTGAAAACGCAAAAGGTGTTATCTGTCACGGCGGGGTGAAACCACAGAAACGGAACAGCCACTATCTCGTCGTGCATGGGAGACACATGCCTGATGAAAAATGAAGTTGAATGCTGACATGAAACAGTTGATGATGAAAGTGTACGATTTTTTCCGTGCTGAAGTCGAAAGGGGCAAACCATTTTATGCCATTAATAAATTCTGAAAGCGGGCAGCAAAAGCTTTAGGAGTATCAGCAAGGGTACTGACAAATGTTCTGGAACTCAAACATTGTGAGGGTGATGCAAAGCAGGTAGAGGTCGTGTCAAAATCACACAAATTAAAACATTTGGACAACTGTCAAAAGAACCTTGTAAGGCAGTCTATCAACAAGCTCTATTCTGAAAACAAATACATGTCGCTGAAAATTTAAAAAAAGCATTTGAAGCAAGAACACAACCTCAGAGTATCAAAGTACACACTCTGGCAACTCTTACACTCTTTCGGGTATCGTTATAAGAAAATTTCAGGGAAGAATAGGTCAGTACTCTGTGAACGCCCTGATATCGTTCGCCTGAGAAATAATTTTCTGAGGGTTATAAAGAATAAGTGCGAGGAAGGGTTCAAGCCAATGTACTTGGACGAGACCTGGGTCAATGCCTCGCACACTGCAAGCAGTCAGTGGGTACCCGATGGGGGTGATAAGGGGTCACGTAGAAAGCTGCCTCTAGGGAAAGGAGAGAGACTAATCATTCTCCATGCTGGTTGCTCCAGCAAAGGCTTTCTCCCAAGCTGCGACTTGGTATTCAGGGCAAAGTCCACAGATAACAGAGACTACCATTCCGAGATGAATGGTGCGGTTTTCCTGGATTGGGTTACAAACAGGTTGGTACCAGCTCTACCAGAGAAGTCTTTTATCGTAATGGACACTGCCCCATACCACAGGGTGCAGGAACCCGACAGTAAAGCCCCGACATCGAACAGTCGAAAAGGTGACATGATATCATGGCTCGAAAAATTTCAGATTGCACGGCCTTTAAAGGCAACGAAGCCTCAGCTATATGAGATCATAAAAACCCACAAAGGTGAACCTTTCTACAAAGTTGACAGTTACATAAAAAGTAAGGGTCACGATAATCTGCGACTTCCACCCTATCACTGTGACCTTAACCCCATTGAAATGATATGGGGTATTGTCAAAGGAGATGTTGCCAGATCAAACACAATTTTTAGATTACGTGACGTAGAGGTTTTGGTTAAGGAATCCCTTAACAAAATCACGACTGAAACTTGGCAAAACTGTGTCAACAAGGTAGCTAACGTCATTGAACAAGGTTACTGGTCTCGGGATGGCTTACAACAGGCAACTGTGGCACCACTTGTCATCCCTTTAAGTCGTGACGATGACACTACGACAAACAGGGAAATGACAGGTCTCCCGGCATAGATTTTGAGATGTCCCCCGCCATGACTGGCTGTTCCGTTTCTGCGGTTTCACCCCGCCGCGACAGATCACACCTTTTGCGTTTTCAATGATGATAGTTTCTTAAACAACTTTTTTGGTGGAGTCCAGAAAATTTTCAAATATAAGAAAGCTGTTTGGTATTAGTAAATGATAAACATGTGTACTATTTATATTTATGTGGCAATTTTGTACAATGATAAAATTTGCAATTCATCGGTCCGTTTCTGACTAAAACGGACTGTAGTTCGGAGATGAGCAGATCGATCTGGTTAACTAGTACGGGGATGTTGTAGTGAATCAGTTCGGCGATGTTGTTTGGAGGAGATGAGCCATTCTGAGCAGAAGAATTAGTTCGATGGTGTCGCTGCGAACCGGCCTGCCGAATCGGTTCGACTATGATACCTGGATGAGTTCGGTGAACCATGGGACGGCTAGTTAAGTCGAAAAACGTCGATTAAGTGAATGCTGATTCGATAAATGCTGGTTCAATGATCTCCGGTTTGAGAAAAGCCAGTCTGGCGAATTTCGGTTCGGTGAATGCCAATTAAGTAGATGCAGCCATGGTTCGTTGATGAATGCTAGTTCGTTGAATGCGCATTCAGTCCCTATCGAGGGAGCAGACTGTTGCTGATTCCAAGCAGTAGTAAATAGCACATCGCAGCCAGATCTGGGGCAGGAGTAGTTTCCTGCGCAGGAGTCCAGGAATCTGGTACAATCCGAGTAGACTAGAGAGAGGCGATGAGGCAGGAGCTCCGTCAGAAGTCGTAGCACGCTGAGATCTATAATCGGAGCCCTGTTGAGTAGATCTCCTATCTGTAGTGCCATATTGATGTCTGGAGGGGGACGAACCGGAAGAAGACGCACATATGGAGACCCGATGACGAGATCGGGAACAAGGAGGGGAAGTATCATAACGAGAATGATGATCCCTGGATCTTGAATGATAGGCAGCAGTCAATCGTGTAGGTGATCCAGGTTGATGGGTCAAGTGCGTAGAAGAGGAAGAACCGATCTCAACGAAGTAGATGGAGGCGTTGCGTAGTTGAATGCAAACGAGTTGAAGAGTGGCGTCTCGGCGGTGAAGTAGATCTACCAGGTCTATCCGGTGAACAAATCCGAAGAATAATAGGAGCCTGGTCCAAACGACTCGGTGAAAGCCGTGTCCGTGCTGAGGAGACATGACTGTAGGATCCAACAGAGTTCGGGGGAAGTACAGAGATGATCCGGAGAAGGGCGTTCCGTTGAATACCGCTTGGAAGAAAGCCATATCGGCGAAAGTCGGTTCATCACATGCCGTTTCAGTGAAGTCTTCCATTTCGGCGAACATTGATTCGACGGAGTTTGATTAGGTGAAGTCTGTTTAGAAGACGATCGATCCGGAGAATGCCGAAGCGTAGACTGGCCTTTCGATGAAGACCGGTTCGGCGAAAGCTGTTTCGTAGAGAGCCGGTCTAATTCTGGGGAAGGTGGACAGTCCGGCGAAAGTCGAGGTGGAGGGGAGCGAAGCATGATTCGATCTGGCAGGCTTCGAGGTAGCTGGACGCAAGACACACTTCTTTCCACCGAATGGGAAGGAGACGGCGAAATAACCACTGACAGGCGTTGAGGCGAGGTAGACTGGTTCCGCTCACTACTGGATGAATGACGGGAGTGAGAATGGCTTCTGCGCATGCGCTCAGCGCAGTCAGGCGCAGATATCAGCTGATTCTTGTCCGAAACAGATAAGCCTGGTTGCCGAGATAACTGGTCCGGTGAACGAGAGACAGAGAGCGTAGGTCGAAGGTCCCACTGCGTAGAGGTCTCCTGAGGGGTGGTGGCAGTCTTGACAACTACTACCCGGGACGTGTTCAAAGACGAAGGACTCGGGCTGGAATGTTGAGAGCCCAACAAATGCCGAATGTCTTCCGATAAGCAAGAATCTGACGACGCTCTCATCAAATCCTCTTCATTTGAGTGAGGGGACTGTGACCGCCGAGCAGACAAAGTAGGATGCTTAAACTTTCCTTACTTGGAGGGACTGGGTCCGTCAAGTGAAGCGGCGTAACGAGCCCTGTCAGCAACACGACGAGTGTAAGCCCGAGTGTAGTCACCAAGTAAGAACCTTGCATTTATCGCAACGAGAGTCCCATTTACACTGTCCCATACAGTCAATACAGTATCCATTCTTTGAATAGAAGCGCCCTGTATGGCCATGTTTCCAGCTGCTAACTTTGGATCCTTCCAGATGAAATTAATGCCCTACACAGGTAGAAGTTGGTTAAAGTGTAACTTATAACTCCTTCATAATAATGTGCAGTTCTTCGTAATAATTTTTAATCTTTGGCTGAATACTACATCATAGCCCTCTTCCTCTGGGGATGAGTTTGTCACATCCCTTATGGTGATGTTGAAAGATAGACTTTTCGACACTTGGGCACAGACCTGCATTTTTAGAAAGTAATCCAAGGTACTGTTGATGAACTTGATTGCGCAATGCAACATAAGGCCGGATGGGCCCAAAGTATCCCCAAGTGAGAAAGACAACCATAACAAACAGTGACTACATGTTAACTGTTGAGACAAACAGACATGTGTTTAATTGTTGTGACAACACTTGAAGTCCTTCTTGATGATAACATATACTGGTGGATTATACTAAAAAAAAATCCAGAAACTCTCAAAAATGTCTACAAGTCATTTCAGGTTAACGTTTTTGATGATGCTTCTTTCAGTCCATTTATCATCTTACAGGCATGAATACTGGATTTTTATCTGATTGGGCAATCTTCGATCACTAAAAT
This sequence comes from Haliotis rubra, assembly GCF_003918875.1. Lineage (NCBI taxonomy): Eukaryota > Metazoa > Mollusca > Gastropoda > Lepetellida > Haliotidae > Haliotis > Haliotis rubra. The sequence goes on from NW_025766137.1 coordinate 1,124,765, forward strand.
CAACCCTGTTCTACCATTTGAGGTATTAAACTCCATCGTGCAAATGACTTTGCACCCACCAATCACTCTTTTGCTCCAGAAAGAGATTTGGCAGAAACAACGGACTGGGCGACAACGGTAGATACAAAGGTCAAAGGTAGAAAGACGTGAACATATAAGATGATGCCAACTGGCCGGCTGACATAATCTGTGAGAAGAGACAAAATTGTCCAGGTTGTAATGGAGAAAATATAGCTTGTATCTCTTGTGGTCTGAGTGATCCATACACTCATGCCATGAGTGAGATTTAGGATCTTTTTTACCAAGGTGGCCACTCTGCTTTTGTTGATATCCTTGTTTGAGTTTTCTTGACATGAGATTCAAAGATGATGACATCCTCATCTGAAGAACACTGTCCTCTGGTTGTACCAATTTAAATTTGGCTCTAATTTGGCATACAGTGTGTAATGATTGTTCCTACTCAGGGTAGGTATCGTGTATAAGCTCTGTCCGATCTCATGGGAGCCTCCTCGTTCTTTGCCAGGAATTTCTGTTGTGTTTTAAGTGAAACTCTTGAAGGATTCTTGGAGAACATCATCAATCAAAAACCCAATCATGTAACTCCAACATACCTAGAAGCTGTAGTTGAAGCCATGGGAAGGTGGATCTCAAATGGATGACATATGAGTCCTGATAGTACTAGACAGATCCCATAGTGGCACGCTGTTTAAAGATATCCTCAATCTCAAAAGACTGACTGACTGACTGAGTTTGGTTTTACGCCGCTTTTAGCAATATTCCAGCAACATCACGGCAGGGGACACCAGAAATGGGCTTCACACGTTGTGCCCATGTGGGGATTCGAACCCGGGTCTTCGGCGTGACGAGCCAATGCTTTAACCATTAGGCTACCCCAACGCCCCCAATCTCAAAAGAACGGAGGAAGCTAGTGAGTACAGGATCCTTTCTTATGTAGATTCCTTCCTATGGACTGAAGGCAGAGCCGAATGATGCCTTTCCTTCTGTAGATGCAAAAGAAAATCCACTACCTTTGGAACAGCTTTGGTGATTCCGGTCTCCACTGCTGGACCTGTTTCCATTTTAATTTATACAGAGCAGATGTTGAAGTGAGGTGGTAGCAATCCTCAGGTGTATAAACGAATATGGCCCTGATTTACTTATGAATGTACTTGGGATAAATTTCTTGACCAGGTGTACCAGAGGAATGACAAATAGGTGAAGAAATCTGTAAGACAGTCTGAGTGTCCTAAACTTCCTTCAACGTTTGCCTTGTTGCAAAGGACATCATCCAGTTATCCATGCATCTGGATGTATTGATGATGGAGACAGGTGAAGACTGGAGTCATGAACACTCCGAATAGCTTGGGAGCGGTGGATGTGTAATAATCCATCCCTACAAAATGTGTTGAATGAATCCGTTTCTTGGTCCTTGTGGCTGTGATGTCAGCAGCCCATGAGAAAAAGCAACAATATGGTGATGAAACAGAAGTGTCTAATTGTCAATGACTAAGCATGCTACTGCTTCAGAATTGGGTGTTCACAACAGGCTTCAAAGTTGGATTTTCTACCAAGTAGCCACATGGCTACATAAATACGATTTTTTTCAGGTAGCCACTGGCAATTTTCTTTTCAGTGCAATACATTTTGATTTAAGTTTTACTAGGATGGACGGTTTAATCATGTCTTTTTTAATATCCCTTAAGTAGTATATACAATGGGGGTTTTGGACCAAGTCCAACAAAAGCCTCTGCAAAGCCTTATTTCACAAATAAGGCTTTGGTCGGACCCTTAGCTCTTGCTACTATTACCCCTACTATAAAAAAGTTTGAGACGCCAGCGGGATACGAACTCCACATGTATACCCCACAACCGCGCCGCTTAACCGACTGAGCTACCGGGGACTTGGCTGAAGTATGTTGGTTTAACGGGTCTATCCTGGGGCACTATGCCACGTTGACCTCGATGAAACAGTTTAATGTGAATCGCCTATGATCTCTTTGGTGTTTGTAATAAAGGCTTGCTGGGCTTTTTTCACCCCTTGTTCTATGTACTTTTTTTTCTCGTCCTCGCTGATAGCAGACTTACGAGACTTTGAACGAATCTCTTGTTTCATTTTGTTATATTTTGTGAGTTCAGAGAGGATTAAACGAAACTTCTCCTCGGAGATCTTACTGTCAGTGAGTGCCGTGGATATACGCTCACTTACCGTAATCAGCTTTGCTTCCGCCAGAACCCTGATCTCGTCGTGTTTCAATGCCTTACGATGCAGTCTGCGTGATGCAAACTTAAAGCCAACCCTAACACCCTGCCACCCCAGCTGTTATTTCAATGCCTAGCACTACGGGGGTAGCCACGATGGTAGCTAACAACCCAACACCTGCCCCCAGCCCCATGCTGGTTGTCATAAGGGCAGTATCAACACCGTCCACGATATTGAAAGCTCTATGGTACTTCTTACATAGTGCTTTCCGCGTGTCGCGGTCTTGTTCTAGTTGGCGTTTTACATCGCATAACTGCCTCAAGCGGAACCCGTCTACGGTTTCCAGGGTCTTCGCTACTTCCTCTACGACTGGGTACAGCCCCATCCTGTGTGCCTATAATATATCTTATGAGATATTTTTTAATTAGGCTTCAGTTAACAGTCGATCAACGTACTTGAGGCTTATAAGGAATAAATCCTCATGTAGGAGAATAGGTGAGAATTTAATAGGTAACGCTGCATCCACAATAGCCCCATAGGTTGTATGATGATACGGTAACGTTGACGACCATGGTTCTGGGGATTCCAGTACACTGTCACCCCAGGTAAAAGTTGTTGTTTTGTATTATTACTATTAACTCTGTCGAGATAGACTTCTATGATGAGTGTGGAGCCTGGCACCATAGCCGGAATCCCTATGTGCCCGTAGCAGTCATACCTTAACTCGCCCCCGTGGAATGGCTGTAACATATTGGGTAAAACCGGTCTTAGTATAATCCTTGTATTAGGCCCGGAATGAAACACCCAAACAAGGGCAAGATACCGCTATTCTTAACTTCAGAGATATGACTTTGTTCCTTTAATGAGATATAAGGTGAGGTGAGGGTTAAGTTGACTAACCATTCAGGCTCTTTAAAATCTGATAACGACACCCGCCTATACACGTTGTCTTTCAAGTGCAGGATGTATAAGGTGTCTTCCTCACCAGGTTGATCGAATCCCTCCGTGTCCCCTAGGTCGTTAAGTGTAGTGTTGGGACGATGACTGGCCATTGCTATAATACTACTACGATATAGTTTCCAACTGGTTTTCTGATAATAGTTCAGGGGTGAACTTCACCCCCATGAAGTGTATGTTGTCAGGTAGGAAGATCTTGGTTAGTGATATCGTGTTTTCCACGATCACGGTGACACCCTACAGACTGGTGTTGGAGCCGACACCCACCCGCGTAAACTGTGCAAGCGTGATACTGGTGTCGTTTCACCCACCCGAAGTTTGACCCCTTCACGATCTCGACCTCATTCCCCGATGGTTCCCCTAGGTAGACTTTGATGATCAGTGTTGAGTTCGCCGGTAGACTCTCCAGTATCCTGACCACGCCTTCAAATTCAGACACCAACTGCAATGTCACGTTTTGCATTCCGGTTTACTTTCGATAGCATGTGGGCTGCCATACTGGCGACTGGGCTGATGGCTACGCTTCGTCTCTGAGTCGGGGCGTAAAGCCACGAGCAGGGTTCCGTTGTTAACGACTTTGTTTAGGTGGTTGTCTTTGTTATCCGTGAACACGTAGGGGAGCCGAGCCTAATATTGAGAAACCAGTCGTCTTTATCTGGTAACAACACCCACTTGTCATCTTCGGTGAAGACGAGCGTATATGGCTTGTTTCGGGCGACGGTAGTGCTCTCAACATCGTCTAAGTCGAACAGTTTGCCACGAACGATGGGTATATTATCCATTTATCCTCCCGGTGGTGACTAGGGTGTACCGAGTGTTGACTGTCGCTCTTGTGGTATCTACTATATCACCTAGGGCTCCACCGGAGGGGACTTCAACGCGTTTGTAAATGTTGTTTTCAGTTGTAAAGTACAATTTACCATCTACTCCGGGGCGTCGAATCCGTGTGTGTCCCGAGATCGGAGATCCCCACATTGACGCATTTTTCACCCCAGGCCCTTGTCGCTGGTCATTTTATGTGAAGCGTTAAGCTGAGGTATCCTATATTGGCGGGATTATGATTTATATCTAACACCGATATTATCAGCTCAGGTATGTTGCCCTGAGTCAACCTCTTATACTGCCGCGGTGAAAACGACTCAGTTCTACCGTCGTTGTATTTCTCTGTTTTCACCGGTCGCGGCTCTCAGTATAGTGGAAGGGTGACCCCTTGAATGTTGTGCGTTGTGCTCACTTGGCTGAGATGAATGTACAGCTCTCGGTATGCGGTACTAGGTCGGGTAACTTCGTACCTGTGGCGGTTGTTGTTGGTTTTATCTCGTCAGGCGGTATACCGAGTGTCCTCGCCAATGGCGGCCGAGCCTCAAGGAGTTTCTTCCGTTGTTGATTAACACCACTGTGCCGTTTGAGTCGTTCATCTTGAGTTCGGCTCCCAGGGTTTGAAGACCTGCATTAAACTTAGCGAGCACACGCTGTAGTAGCCGTCAGTTATCTGGCTGCGAGCTCCACTGACGAACAGCTTATTGTTGCTGGCGTTGATGTTAGTCCATTGCGGTAGGTAGGTGATATCGCAGAGTGCGACTTCGAGTTCACCCGACGTGTTATCGATCGCGTGCGTCAGCTGAACGGCCTCGCCGCTCGTTATTCCTGGAAGTGTTATATACATGTTAGAGTATATATGCTCATTAAATAATAGTTTTAAAATGTATTCCCCTGGAGTGTCTTACTCCCCTAGAGTGTTTTACCCTAAACTGGACGTAGATTTCTCGCCCATGAAGATCGCGGTCGCTGATGGGATGTATTTCAACACCCAGCTTTTAGATGTGTTCAGCCTGTATAAATTTTCGGTGACTAACGCTAAGGTAGTTCATGCTTGGTTCAACAACCTGATGCAGTTCTGGCAGAATCAACTCAACTTCGCTGTGTGGTGCGCTACAACGGGGTGTGGTGTGACATTAACCGACACTCGGCGTGGACCGCTGAGTCAGTCTGTGTTCACGTTCCACGTGTACTACCAGGTCAGGCGTATCCTTAAAGAAATCAGCACTCCGGTCCCACAGGACAACGCGTGGAACGCAGTAAACAACAAGTACGATAGGCGGGCCTACGAACGTATTTGCAACGAATTCGAACTAAACCCGAAGACGGATTGGCGTTTGCCGGACCGAACCACGGGTTGGGTATCCCCATCGTTCACAACATGCACCTCGTGGATGCCAGCGAGAAGTTGAAAGACTGGGGATACAAGTCGTATCATCACCTCACAACCAACGAGTGGGATGACCGTTACATGGCTTTCAACGACAGCAAGGATTACCGAGTCTGGAGGTTCGAGCAGGGGGCAGCGGATGACTGGAAAAAGTTCATGCTGGACACGTCGAAAGGGTTTACTCGTGCCGGTGTAATCAGGTTGAACGACTCGATTCGAACGTACGAGTGGGCGCTGTTGGGTGTGCAGACGCAAACGCGTTCCAACATCCTCGGTAAGGGGACTGCTTACGACGCTCAGAAACAGTTCGTTGTCAACGTTGAGGATGCTATCAATGCTCCAGTTGATCTCCCGAGTGCCATCAAACGCTACCAAGACGTGTTGGAATATGCCAGGTCGAAAGTCGACTACGTGTTCGACGTGGGGTTGTACATGGCTCCGAGCGATATGCAACTGAGAGTAAAAAAAGTGGTGGGCTACAACAACGAAATAGTCATAGCCACGGCGGGCCAAAAGTTGGGCGTCAACCTCGATGTCAACGTCCCCCACGTCCCACCACGTGAAATGGGTATAGTCACCCCACCCCCGGAGCCTAGGGTTCAACAAACACCCCCTGTGGGGTCACACACACAGCAGCACATCGATCGTAAAACAGCTATGGTGGTTGGTGGGGTAGCTTTGGGACTTATTTGGTTAAAAATTTCTTAGCCGCTACGTACACCAAACCCACCATGGCGACAATGGCTGCCCATAGGTTTTGACTGAGCCATGTGGCAGTTTTAGCCAGAGCGCCCAGCAGCCACGAGACGATGTTACCCAGGATGCCGGGCAGGGCTTCGGCGGCCTTACCGGCCAGTTTAGCCAGGGCCTCCCCGAGTTTTTTTATCCAGGCTTTGAAGCCCCCACCACTTGGTTTACCAGCAGGCGTGGGGGTACCCCTGCCGCCGGCAGGCGTTAATGACACGACCAGGGTTGATATGATGAAGCCCAATGCAGTCAGAATGCTGGCGATGGTGATGCCTTGCTCTCGGAAGAGGATCCGAATCCTGTTAGCTAGCGTGGTGTCCTCATTTAGGACTCGATCGATGGTTTCCAGTACTCTACTGATCTGTGATCGGAGGGCTTCCCGGTCTTCCAAGTTTTTTATTCTCCCCATCGATACGACGTTTCATATCACCATCCGCTTCGGTGAGTTTTATTTTCTCGCGAGCGATGTGCTCATCGATTTCGTTAAGTTTCCCCATGTTGTTCACGAGTTCTCCGCGTACATGTTTCAAGGCTTCGTCTAGGCCTCGCAGTTCCCTCAGGGGAAATTCGAGACCCGGCAAGGGTTTGTCATGGTACGTGGTCAATATTTTCTCGATACTGTCCGACGTTTCTTTAGCACGTTGGGGTATATCACCTTCATCGCCTTTGGGTCTGGCTGCTTGCAGATCTTGGACGACCTTCGGGGGAAGCTTTGGCCGTCGCCGCCGTAATCTATGAAGCCTAGTTCATCACGGATCAGCTGACCCCACCAGGGCGACTGGTGAGTGTTGACAAAGCATCTGGCTTCCGTCTTTTTATGATATCGACCCCGGGTGAGCCTTCAATGCGCAGCGTGCCCTTCTTATCGACGGTAAACTTGGCATAGTCACTTCCCAGCGGCTTGATGTTGTCTCTATTTTCAACTGCGTCGTAATAATCGTCGACAGCAGGCTGTACAAGTTCAGTACTTAAGGGGTAGTGAATGTGGTGTCATCCTCGAATGCCTGGGCACTATCATCCCACATATCATCCATAGGTATGTATTCAGCCATTATTTAGTATTAAAACTTATATATTTCATTTATATAACAATGTATGGTAGAAAACTAGATCCTTTCGAAGATCAAGAGAGCCTCTAGGCGTCAGAGCCGTCTTGTCGGTGACCATCACCAACAATCCCAGCAAGATAGACCAGAACCAAACGCTGCTGGTTAGATTTCCAAACCTTGGCGAGAATGACCTCATTGTACCAGGCACGGTTCGACTGGCGTTCAACCTCACGTTGACCTCCACCAGCGACAAACGCGAGCTAGTGCGGGCGTAGGTCGAGCCATCATCAAGAAAACCACCATCAAGATCAGCGGTAACGAGGTGCTGAGCATCGGCGACAGCGGCGTGTTTCACTGCTACGGGGATCTCTGGAAAAGCGAGGAGAACGTGTCAATGGCGTGTACCAAGGTATCAGCAAATCGACTCGGTTGCGCATTGGGTATAGCTTCACGCAAGACCAGCTAGACAAGCTATCGGACGGTGAAAAGGCCATCGCCCAAGCGTACGGGAACAGGTTCTGCGTGCCGCTCGACTTCGAGTTGCTTCACAGGACACGCCATTTTACCAGGCAGCTTTGGGGATAGGCTTGAATATGAGCTCACGTTTAACGACTACAGCAAAGTAGTCGTATGCGTCGCCAAACGGTGATGAGGCCAGTTACGCCATAGACAACATCTCTCTGGAGTTCGACATGGTCACTAGCCCGGAGCTGGCCAGGCAGGTTCGAAGCCAGTACTCGGGGAAGGTGGCCATCCTGTACGATCGCATACTGAGGCATAGATCTGTCGTGCGAGATAAGAGCGACACTGTGTGGAATATCAACCTGAACATGCCGGCGCGATCGATGAAAGGTATCCTGGTCGTCCCCCCGTGGAGGATGACGAGCCGTTCGGAGGGACAGCGAAAGTTTTCAACCCGAGATTGAAAAGGTGGAAGTGACCATCGAGGGCGTGCCCAACCAGCTGTTCAGTTATGGTATGAGGGCATACCAGCAGTGGGATGAGATAAAAAAGCTACCGGCCATCAAACAACACCCATACATAACCAAAGACCTGGACCTATCCTCCGTGCAGATCGGTGAATACCTGACCACGAAACGCTGGCGCTGTGGTTGGACATGCGATCCACGGATGACGATAAACTGCACGGTAGCGGTCGCCATATAGACAACGCGGCGAGGGATAACAATCCAGATTACCAAGAAGGCTCAACCCGGGGGCAAGTTGAAATTATATCTGTGCGTTATTATGGACGCGCAACTTAATATAGACAATGGGAGATTACGTGCAGGCCATCTACTGATTTGCCTGCCGGCGCTGATTTGCCCCGCGACCCACACTGCGCCATAGTGTGCGGGCAGACTGGCTGTGGGAAGACCGTTTTCGTGCTGGATATGTTGGAGGGTTACTACAAGGATGTGTTCGACAACATCGTTATCATGTGCCCTACTCTGAGCATGAATAAAACGTACACGGAAAGACCTTGGGTGATGACGGACCCGGACGTACACAAAGTCGACCCGGGAACACGCCTGCAGGACTGGTTGAAAGCTCTTCACGGGAAATTTAAAGGGGAGTCGACGCTGTTCATACTGGTAAAGTAAAGCTTAGCAATGCTTAGTATAAATATTTAGCATTTAGTTATAGCTATGGTATTTGAAGTGTTTGTCGTGTGCAACTTAACCTTCATTTCTCTGTGTTTTGCCTATATCGTATATTATATAGTTAAAACTAAAACTTACTTATCACATTATAAGATGGAGTGTGAGGAATTGCTAGAGCAACTGTTGGTGCCAGTGGACGATGATAAGCGAGAGAAACTGGTGGCGTTGGCTGTTGGCGGCAAAGCCAAACATTACTTTGGAGACAACACTCCCGATAAAATTCACAAAATGTCAGCTGAAGAAATCGATAAACTGTATCGCTAGATCTGAGACCCGCTCGGAGCAGAGATGACAAAGACAATAGGATCGGCTATGACCCAGATATACACTGGTATTGCGTCATACTTCCTTCCCATTCCCCAGGAACGCCAACTTTACCTGTGGGAAGACCTCGAGAAAGACCCTTTTATCGAACATGCCTTGAGCTCTATTAGCTGCGAGCTGTACCACAAATATGGTATGTTGTTAGCCCCGTTACGGCGGCGATTATTACGGCAAAGCATTGTCAATTTGAGAGGAAAAATAATAATAATAGTATAGATGGATGCTGCACAGGAGGAGACACCACCCCAACAACTGGAGGAAACCTCCAGGGGGGAGACCCCACCTTCAGAGGTGAACCCTCCCGAGGTGAACCCACCCACAGTCACCAGGCAGAAGAATCCTAAGAGAGTAGCTGCCGGTAAAAAACGGTGGTGTAACCAACATAAAATTATCACGGTGACTCACCCGACCCGACTCTTGTTGGCTGTAGGCGTAACTGCTGCCGTGGTTATCTCGTGGTTATATACACGACACAGTGAGGGAGACCCACACAGTGAGGGAAACCCTCCCCCACAATTAGAGGTCAACCCACATATCATGTTATAATTTAATATTTTTATATCATATACATAATGTCTGAGGGGAAAACGTTCGTCAACGACGCATACCACGCCACAGTGGTCGCCAGTCTAGCCGTAGGATACGCTCGGTTGACTAAAATAGTGCTTAAACAACCGACTATCAAGCTAGATTTCAACCGGCAGGATATGGGTATGCTCATAATGAACCTTGGTATGGCGATGGCTACAAAAGACATCCTAGTAAAACAAGGGATACTACCTGAAAATATTATGAAGTAAATATAGGATGGCTACGATCGCCATGATGGTTGGTGGGGCGTTAGTAAATGCCCTAGTTTACAGGTAAACGGTTGCAACCGCTCAATAAACCCACACTCGCTCAGTACTACACACCATCCAAGGGGCAAATGGACCGTGAACTGGTCTTCATAACGCTGGGTATAGCAGCGACTGCGTTGGTTGCGAAACAATTAGACTAAATACTCATATAAGTATGCTAAACATGAGACCTGCTCCATACCGATGCGAATACATACTTATGGGGAAGAAAGAAGCCTGTGATAGGAGATGCAGGACTCAGGGGTACTGTTGTTTCCACATGGGAAGTCCTAACTACACGTGTTCTGTGTGTGGTATAGGGGTTAAAGGGCACTACTGCCTATGTAAAGCTCATGGGGCGAACATAGTCAGACATCATCTCATCTACGAGAATAAAAAGGCCTACATAAAAGAACGTAGGCGCCTCCTCAGGATAGCAGTGTAGTGGCCCAATTAGAGATTATACACACCTACGTATAGCTATGTTTGTGGAAATTGAGCCCAGGGAAGGTTGCCTGAGAAGCTGGCAGATGGATGTGGGGAAAAGTATAGATATCAGTGTCCTCAAACCCATGATTGTTAGTGAACTATATAAGGGGTGCTCGTTTACAATCATGGTAAAAGTAGGGTTTGATGTGCCATGGGCTGGGCACACTTGGAATTACTTTGATGGGGGGCGAGTAGATGTGCATGGGGAGATAGATATACTTGTTGACGACTCATTGCAAGTAATACAAAACACCCTGCTATGCTGCGCATGTTCCGGGTGGGTCGAGGGAATAATCGATAAGGTGTATCTAGATTTTTTACCTTTACGGCGGTCCAATTAGAGATTGATCTTCTTAGGTGTGTACGCAACTATGACTACTGTTGGTGAACTTAAGCGGATCGCCAGGCAGAGGGGTGTGATTGGTTATTCTCGAATGACCAAATCAGCCTTGTTGAGATTACTTAACATACAAGCACCTCCCACAGTAAAACAATTAAAAGTCCAAGCAAAACAGCTTGGATTCATGGGTTATTCAAACCTGGGGAGAGCCGGGTTAATCGCATTGTTATCACATGCCCCCGTAGCGCAACCTCCCACTGTAAAACAACTAAAAGCCGAGGTTCGTGTTTTGGGGTTTAGGGGATATTCCCGTATGAGGAAAACCACAGCTTGTAGAACTATTACGGCAGAATAGAGCTATTGACCTACAGTTCGTGCGCACTGAGCGTGCTGTAGGTAACTACTTGAGAGGCTGGCGCATGCATGTTGATAGGAATATAGATATTATAGATATGAAGCCTCTGATAGTTGATAAAATAAACCAGGAACTAAACAGTCTAGGAAGTATCAAATTTCAAATCACAGTGAAAATGTCGCTCGATAAGCAAGTGGGGGGAGGGGTCACTGAGTACGTTCAGCCTTACTTCCGAGGTAGGCAAGAGGTAAAGACCCATATAGAGACCATAGACGCATCAATCGATACCAGTTTTCAGCAGATCACGAGAATACCTAGAACGCTACACACACACTTGGGGTCTGGGTGGACTGTAGATAAAATCGATAATGTCTATCTAGACATAGCTAACTACGTGCCATTCAGAGGCGGGTCATACCTAGACTTGCCCCCTACTATAGGAAAAAACATGCCATGGTCAACGTCAAGAATAGAGGAGACGATTGCCTGAGGGTAGCTATCAGGTCAGCCTTGTTTCCAGCTGACACTCATTCAGACAGGCTTTCTAGCTATCCCCAAGATGATGGGCTCAACTGGGATGGTATAGATGAACCCACCCCCATATCCCAGATAACTAAAATAGAAAAACAGAATAATCTAGCTATAAATGTCTTTGGGCATGAAGGTAACACAACAATAGTGCACAGAGTAAGCCCAGTGTTGGGGAAACCCCAACTGGGGGGACAGGGGGGGAACCCCCCTCGCGTTATCAATATATTCATGATTCAGCGAGGTGACAAGTACCACTACACATGGATAAAACACTTTAGCAGGCTGTTGTATGACCAATCAGCACACAGAGAAAAGACCCACTTCTGCGAACGGTGCCTACATGGCTTCACACGAGCTGATTTATTAGAATCCCACCGGGAGGATTGTCAAGGTGTGGGGCAGACGGCTATACGAGTCGACATGCCTAAGGAAGGTGACAATATCCTAAAATTCGGTAACCACAAGAACCAAATGTCTGTGCCTTATATCATATACGCCGACTTTGAAGCCTTGGTTAAACCTGTTGAGGCTGCCGCCGGCGGGGCTGTTGGGGATACTCCCACAGGCGGGGTTGTTGGGGGTACCCCAACCACACAGAAAACACAGGAGCATGAGGCCTGTGGGTTTGGATACGTGGTCGTCCGTTGTGATGGGGAAATGAAAGCTCCGGTAGTGTATAGGGGTCCCGATGCGGCTGAAAGGTTTCTTAAGTGTTTGCGGGAGGAAGAAAAATTATTAGGAACGCACTGTATAGAGTCGCTCCCATGCGTATGACCCAAGCCGACAGGCTAGCTCACGCCTGTAGCACTAACTGCCACGTGTGTGACTCACCACTTAACGGTGATTCGGTGAGAGATCACTGCCACGTAACCGGTAAGTATAGAGGCGCCGCTCACAGCGCGTGTAACCTCAAGCTTAGAATCATCCCTAAGACAATAAACATCCCCGTGGTCTTTCACAACTTGAGAGGGTACGACTCTCACTTAATCATGCAGGCCATCGCGAAAATCGATGGCAATATAACGTGTATCCCCAACAACATGGAGAGATACATCTCCTTCAGTTTAAACGGCCTTAGGTTCATCGACTCGATTCAGTTTCTACTGTCGTCACTCGACAGTCTGGTCAAGGCCAACGATGCCTTCCCTATTACCGATCGATACACAGACGCCGAGACTAGACCCCTGCTGATGAGAAAGGGTGTGTACCCCTATGAGTACATGGATGGCTGGGCCAAGTTCGCCGAGACCAGACTACCCCCCATCAGAGAATTTTACAGCAATCTGACCTCGGCAATATCCCAAGACGATTACGGCTATTAATGTATGGAATAAACTATGTTGTAAGAATCTGGGTGATTATCACGACCTGTACTTGAGGACAGATGTACTGCTGTTAGCCGACGTGTTTGAGACGTTTAGGTGGACATGTTTCAAGCAGTATGAACTCGACCCCGCATGGTATTACACCAGCCCAGGTCTGTCGTGGGATGCCTTGTTGAAAAAGACCGGAGTTAAGTTGGAATTGCTCACCGATTACGACATGCACTTATTCATTGAGAAAGGCTTGCGGCGGGATTTCCATGGCAACCAAACGATACGCGAAAGCAAATAATCAATACGTGAAGGGCTACGACCCGAGCAAGCCAACCAATCACATTCTCTACCTCGATGCCAACAACCTGTACGGCTGGGCTATGAGCCAGTATCTACCCACAGGGGGATTCGAATGGGCGTCACATGAGGTTGATGTTATGAGCATCGCACCAGATTCGAACAAAGGTTATATCCTCGAGGTTGACTTGGAATACCCCAAGGCATTACACACATCACACAACAGCTACCCCCTAGCCCCCGAACGTATGAGGGTTAACCCAGACTGGATGTCTGAGTACCAACATAACTTGTTAGGTGGGCGGGTGGCAGACGTTGAAAAACTCCTGCCCAACTTAATGAATAAGACCAAGTACATCTTCACTATCGCAACCTACAGCTGTACATGTCGTTGGGTATGAGGCTGACCAAAATACACAGGGTGCTCGTGTTCAACCAGAGCCCATGGATGGAGCCTTACATCAGAATGAACACGGACCTCCGAAAGCTTGCCACTAGTGACTTTGAGAAAAATCTCTACAAGCTCATGAACAACTCGGTGTTTGGTAAGACTATGGAGAACCTTAGGAAACGCGTGACCGTGAAGCTGGTTCGGTCGAATGAGGAAGACAAGCTCAGGAGACTGATAGCCAGTCCGGCATTCAACCGTGAGTAAAATATTCACCGATGACCTAGTTGCCCTACACATGAAGAAAAGCCACATAAAATTCAACCGGCCTGTTTACGTGGGGATGAGCATCCTCGATTTATCCAAACACCTGATGTACGACTTTTACTACAACGAGCTTAAGAAACAGTATGACGACAGGTGTGAAGTGCTGTACACTGACACAGATTCCCTGCTGATGGAGATTCGAACCGAGGACGTGTACGAGGACATGAAAAAACACCTCGATTTGTATGACACCAGCGACTACCCCAAGGACCATGCCATACACAGTACGGTAAATAAAAAGGTCCTAGGTAAGATGAAGGACGAGTGTGCTGGCACGCCCATAGCTGAGTACATAGGTTTGAGACCTAAGATGTACTCCATACTGAAAGCCGACAATGGTGAGATCCGGAAGGCTAAGGGTGTTAAGAAGTAAGTGGTTAAACAACACATCAAACACGCCAGATTCAAGGAAGCCCTGTTCAAGACCCGTACCTTTAGACATAAAATGAACACACTTAGAAGTGATGGCCATAGGATATACGGACTGACTATAAACAAGAAGTCCCTGTCGCCGATGGACACTAAACGTTGGATAGCTATTGATGGGATAAACACGTACGCATACGGGCATGAGAAAATTGAACCAAGAACATAGGTATATATAAATACCCTGTCGGGACGACATGTCACGGAACCAGAGAAAGTTTGAGGCTATTTACTATAGCCCGCGTGGGTACTGGAAAGGAGCTAACGCTGTAGATAAGCTGGCTAAAATGGCGCGAGTACCCCCGGAGGAGGCCAAAGCATGGCTTGAAAAACAAGCCCTGTGGCAGATCTATTTACCGCCACCACGCTACGTACCTAGAAGGAAGTTTGGTATTAACATACCTAATAGCGTTCACCAGGCAGACCTACTGTTCCTACCCCACGACAAGAGGTACAAGTATGCCTTAACCGTAGTGGACGTAGCCAGTCGCTACAAGGAAGCCGAGCCCTTGACCACGAAAGATTCTGCCCAGGTAGCCAGAGGATTCGAACGCATATACAAACGCAGTCCGCTGACGTGGCCAACAGTTGACCCCGGGCGGGAGTTCATGGGTGTCGTGTCACACCTGTTAGACAAACACGATACAAAGGTCAGGCGTGGCACGGCTGGAGCCCATCGCAGCCTAGCCATAGTTGAGAGATTTAATAGAACTTTGGCTGAGCTCTTATTCGGGCATCAGTATGCGAGGGAGATGGCAACCCCGGGAAAATGATCGACTGAATGGGTCGTGAGGTTACCCAAGGTGGTGTCGGCAATCAACCATGAAGCCACCCGTCTCACCGGCAAGAAACCGGCAGACGCTATCAAACTAAAATCAATAGTGGCAGAGTCGGCTGCTCCATTGCATGGGAAGGAGAAACAGATACCAGATAGGGCACTAGTGAGGTATCTATACCAGCCGGGGGAACACGAGGGTGATAGCCGTGAGCGAGCCACCAATCCTATATGGTCAGTCAAAACTTACAACATAGATAAAGTGGACATGAAAGCCGACGAGCCTAACTTGTACTTCTTGAGGGATGGGCCGGGTAGAGGCTTTGTAAGAGCGGAATTATTGATCGTACCGTACGGCACAGTGTTACCTCCAGTCAACACGGCATAGCGGCACGATGATGCAATCCCAGGATAGACCCGTTAAACCAACATACTTCAGCCAAGTCCCCGGTAGCTCAGTCGGTTAAGCGGCGCGGTTGTGGGGTATACATGTGGAGTTCGTATCCCGCTAGCGTCTCAAACTTTTTTATAGTAGGGGTAATAGTAGCAAGAGCTAAGGGTCCGACCAAAGCCTTATTTGTGAAATAAAGCTTTGCAGAGGCTTTTGTTGGAACTGGTCCAAAACCCCCATTGTATATACTACTCCTTACGTCAACCATCACTATTATTCAAAGTAAAAGTCTGTAAAAGTCTGTCATCATCATTTTCTTTCTCAACAATCGTTTTATTTAATACACAATGTCTTTTAGAAAGTGGTCAAATGTAAGAAATGTTACATTTGCTATGGGCTATGTCCCATCAGGGAATTGAACCCAAACTGTCAGAGTACTCCCAAAATCAGTAACTCAACCCACTCAGCCACTGAGGCTTTCCCTAAAATGGAAGTCTGACAACTGGTAGTTAAAATCACATACTTTTTGTGTAAATGGGCTTGGCAGTGCACAAGTAAATATTTTCAACTCAGTCTCCAACAGTTCAGAAATATGATAGGATATACAAATAAGTCTTGGTTGCAAACAAGCGGTCGACATGTTCTGAGTGAACACTGACACATGATGTGACATTGGATCCCACCTTATTCTACAGTTCCTTGTATTCCTTTATAGGCCTACATACAAAGTAACCGACATTACACATAAGTTGATATCATTAGCCTGCTTGTTGACAACCCTCCCAGCACTAAGACATTTATTGTACTCCTACACCTCAACACAGATTGCTTTGTGCAAGTGGCCATGTACAGGATTCACATCCGGTTGGCTGCTGCTAGAATCACATACCTCATACACATGCTTGTTGATACTGAGTACATGGGACAGGATATCCAGAGCTTTCTTGCGAATACCAGTTCGGCTTTCTTGCCTGCAAGTTTAAGACATTCATTGACAAAACACACACACTGCGATGTATTCAAGGACATTTTACTAGTCATTAGACATGGGTATGTGATGAGATCAGAGTACTTGTGTTGCTATAAGACAAAGCAGGACCTGAAGTACTTGTCCATGAGATGGTTGAGACTTTGCATCCACTGCTCCTTGCCTGGGTGTATGGCCTGGGCCTGGTACTCCATCAGCATCTCAACAGATGACTCCTGCAATACACAGCATTCCCAGATACACCTTAATGTTACAGACATTATGTCTATCTACACCTCATGGACAACAGATGACATCACATTACCCCTGGATGCACCTGCATGTCACAGGATGTCATAGGATGTCACAGACATCATCCCTGATACACATGTAACTGAAATTACCAAGTGATGCACCTGTGTTTAAAGAGCCAAATATGTATTGTGAGAAAATTTGATAGCATGGTCAAAACAAAGTCAACATGGTTAAAGAAACAAAACAATATTGGAAATGAAACAAATACCTAATTTCATGACACTTTCAACACAAATGGCAGAAAAATGCCAACAAATAGAATTTTTAATATGGCTGAGGTGGCATAATTAAATCCGAAGTGTCAGCTTCATTGGTCTTGTGGTTGCCTTGGAGATAATAATCACAGTGGTAGGCAATGCATTTTGAGAGAATCTGGAAGCAAAGTGTAAAGATAAAAAACCCGTTAAAATGTAAAATATATATTTCACTACTACCATATTTCATTATGTTTTCAACAAATCACTGAAATTTGCAATCAGGCCACAACTCATGCTCACTTCAGTCAACAAACCATTCAAAGAAAAAATGTCTTCTTAACAGTTTACCGATCTCTTATTAGAACACAGTTCCAGGATGGTGAAGAACCTGTGTGGAGATCCAAGGAAATGTCCATGTCGATGTAGTTCCTCCACAGCAGACAGGACATCATGCACCTCCAGCTGACACTGCATGGCGGAATCCGGAACTGCACCATTCAGCTGAAAACACATGATCAGTCAGCTGTTAGCAGTAATTCTGTATTGTCTCTTTTGTATTGAGTTACTCACTAACTCAGTGAAGAAAGCATTTTGTGGGAGGAGCACCATCAGGGGAGGAGCACCATCACCATCAGGGGAAGAGCACCATCACCATCAGGCATGGAGAACCATCAACGCATGGGGACCATCTCCATCAGCCAGGAGGAGCACCATCACAGGAGGAGCACCATCACCATCAGGGAGGAGCACCATCACCATCAGGGGAAGAGCACCATCACCATCAGGCATGGAGAACCATCAACGCATGGGGACCATCTCCATCAGCGGAGGAGCACCATCACAGTAGGAGCACCATCACCATCGAGGACGAGGACCTTCACCATCAGGGAGGAGCACCATCACCATCTGGCGAGGAGCAGCATCACCACCAAGGTAGGAGCACTATTACTATCAAGGGAGAAGCACCATCACCACCAAGAGAGGAGCACTATCACCATCAGGGGAGGAGCACCATCAAGGGATGGAGACCATCTCCATCAGAGCAGGAGCACTATCACCATCAGGCATGGAGAACCATCAAGGGATGGGGACCATCTCCATCAGGGCAGGAGCACCATCACCATCAGAGAGGAGCACCTTCACCATTAGGGAGGAGCACTATCACCATCAGAGAGGAGCACCTTCACCATCAGGGAGGAGCACCTTCTCCATCAGGGAGGAGCACCTTCACCATCAGGGAGGAGCACCTTCACCATCAGAGAGGATCACCATCAGGGTAGGATCACCATCACCATCACCATCAGCATCAGGAGGAGCACCATCAGGGAGCACTATCACCATCAGGGAGGAGCACCATCAGGGAGCACCATCACCATCAGGGAGGAGCACCTTCACCATCAGGGAGGAGCACCATCACCATCAGCGGATGAGTACCATCAGGGGAGGAGCACCATCACCATCAGGAAGGAGCACCTTCACCATCAGGGAGGAGCACCTTCACCATCAGGAAGGAGCACCATCACCATCAGGGAGGAGCACCATCACCATCAGGGAGTAGGAGCACCACCAGCACCATCAGGAGGAGTACCATCAGGGGAGCACCATCACCATCAGGGAGGAGCACCATCACCATCAGGTAGGAGCACCTTCACCATCAGGGAGGAGCACCATCACCATCAGGGAGGAGCACCTTCACCATCAGAGAGGAGCACCATCACCATCAGGTAGGAGCACCATCAGAGAGGAGCACCATTACCATCAGGGAGGAGCACCTTCACCATCAGAGAGGAGTACCATCAGAGAGGAGCACCATCACCGTCATGGAGGAGCACCATCACCATCAGAGAGGAGCACCATCACCATCAGAGAGGAGCACCATCACCATCAGGGAAGAGCACCATGCACCTTCACCATCAGGTAAGAGCACCTTCACCATCAGGGAGGAGCACCATCACCATCAGGGAGGAGCACCTTCACCATCAGGGAGGAGCACCTTCACCATCAGGTAGGAGCACCTTCACCATCAGGGAGGAGCACCATCACCATCAGGGAAGGACCTTCACCATCAGGGAGGAGCACCTTCACCATCAGGGAGGAGCACCATCACCATCAGGGAGGAGCACCTTCACCATCAGGAGGAGCACCATCACCATCAGGGAGGAGCACCATCACCATCAGGGAGGAGCACCTTCACCATCAGGGAGGAGCACCTTCACCATCAGGGAGGAGCACCATCACCATCAGGGAGGAGCACCATCACCATCAGGGAGGAGCACCTTCACCATCAGCGGATGAGTACCATCAGGGGAGGAGCACCATCACCATCAGGAAGGAGCACCATCACCATCAGGGAGGAGCACCATCACCATCAGGGAGGATCACCATCAGGGAGGAGCACCATCACCATCAGGGAGGAGCACCATCCATCAGGGCACTATCACCATCACCATCAGGGAGGAGCACCATCACCATCAGGGAGGAGCACCTTCACCATCAGGGGAGGAGTACCATCACCAAGGGAGGAGCACCATCACCATCAGGGGAGGAGCACCATCACCATCAGGGGAGGAGCACCATCACCATCAGGAAGGAGCACCATCACCATCAGGGAGGAGCACCATCACCATCAGGGAGGATCACCATCACCATCAGGGAGCACCATCACCATCAGGAGCACCATCACCATCAGGGAGGAGCACCATCAGGGAGCACCATCACCATCAGGGAGGAGCACACCATCACCATCAGGGGAGGAGCACCATCACAGGAGCACAGGGAGGAGCACCATCACCATCAGGGAGGAGCACCTTCACCATCAGGAGGAGCACCTTCACCATCAGGGGAGCACCTTCACCATCAGGGGAGGAGCACCATCACCATCAGGAGGAGCACCATCACCATCACCATCGGAGGAGCACCATCACCATCAGGGGAGGAGCACCATCACCATCAGGGATGAGGAGCACCATCTCCATCAGGGGATCACAGGGGAGCACCATCAAGGGGGCATCACAGGAGGAGCACCATGAGGGCAAGAGCACCTTCAGGGGAGGAGACGTTTCAGGGGAGGAACACCATCTGGGGACTGGGAAATGTGACATCAATTGACTATTGTGAAGAGATGCCACATGTTACTGGTGTACTGACCTCACTAGACTCAATGCTGATGGGTAATGTATAAATAGAGTTAATAGTGTTCTGAAATATGTCATAGATGTCTTGATGCTTGGGCCTGATGATATATCCATGGATATCACTGACCTGTGCTGTGTGCAATTGTTTTAGGATGATCTCAATGATATCCAGCAGAATATCCCAGGTGATATGCTGTTGATCCTTCCCATACTTTCTCACAAGTCTCTGCACAGACTTGGTCACTTCATAGGCAACAAGCCAGTCCGAGGTGGATAAAACCTGGGTGAAATAAGAATACCAGGTCTCACAGAGCTTATTTTGCACCTATTGTTTTCATCATACTCTAATTCAATATCAATAAGTATATGTAAACTAGACAAACAGAGACAAATGGTTGGGAATGTGTGAGGGAGTAATACTACTGTACAAGGGGCAGTATTCTTAGAATTAGAAATAATCATAATTATCATTCACTAATTTTAAAAATCTTCTACCACTATTCCATCACTGCCAGAACAGCTTGAAGGAAGGGGGGTTCTGCCTTTAGTACTACTCACCGTCAGTGTGCGAAATAGCCACAGACCCGCTAGCCTGTGGCTATTAAAAATCCAGGCGAGCCAGTAAATCTTGTCACTGGCCTGACTGGATAGTGAATTTTCATGGAGTCATTTTGTAAATATATCACTCTCTCCGATAAATATGTTCATTATATTAGCAGCTTAACGGTGACTTATTTAAGTTATTTGAGCAACAGTAAAATGTTTCAGGAATTCAGAGATGTGTTTTCTTACCGCTTTTGTTTTTGATCATATTTTACCTTTGTGTAATCATTTGCTTAGTTTCCAAATTCAAATTTTGGGCTAGTGAATCATTTTGAGGGCTAGTAACTTTCAAGCATAGCTGGCCCAACTGGCTAGCAAAATCTGTAAACTACTTCACACACTGCTCACCCTAGTACCTGCCCTGTCTGTCCATGCACTGACCACAGTACCTGCCCTGTATGTCCATGTACTGACCATAGTACCTGCCCTGTGTGTCCATGTATTGACCATAGTACCTGCCCTGTGTGTCCATGTATTGACCATAGTACCTGCCCTGTATGTCCATGTATTGACCATAGTACCTGCCCTGTATGTCCATGTACTGACCATAGTACGTGCCCCGTGTGTCCATATACTGACCATAGTACCTGCCCTGTGTGTCCATGTATTGACCATAGTACCTGCCCAGTATGTCCATGTACTGACCATAGTACCTGCCCTGTATGTCCATGTACTGACCATAGTACCTGCCCTGTATGTCCATGTACTGACCATAGTACCTGCCCTGTATGTCCATGTACTGACCATAGTACGTGCCCTGTGTGTCCATATACTGACCAAGTATCTGCCCTGAATGTCCATGTACTGACCACAGTACCTGCCCTGTATGTCCATGTACTGACCATAGTACCTGCCCTGTGTGTCCATATACTGACCATAGTACCTGCCCTGTATGTCCATGTACTGACTACAGTACCTGCCCTGTATGTCCATGTACTGACTACAGTACCTGCCCTGTATGTCCATGTACTGACCATAGTACCTGCCCTGTGTGTCCATGTATTGACCATAGTACCTGCCCTGTATGTCCATGTACTGACCATAGTACCTGCCCTGTATGTCCATGTACTGACCATAGTACGTGCCCTGTGTGTCCATATACTAACCAAGTATCTGCCCTGTATGTCCATGTACTGACCATAGTACCTGCCCTGTATGTCCATGTACTGACCATAGTACCTGCCCTGTGTGTCCATATACTGACCATAGTACCTGCCCTGTATGTCCATGTACTGACCACAGTACCTGCCCTGTATGTCCATGTACTGACCATAGTACCTGCCCTGTGTGTCCATGTACTGACCATAGTACCTGCCCTGTGTGTCCATATACTGACCACAGTACCTGCCCTGTATGTCCATGTATTGACCATAGTACCTGCCCTGTGTGTCCATGTACTGACCACAGTACCTGCCCTGTATGTCCATGTACTGACCATAGTACCTGCCCTGTGTGTCCATGTACTGACCACAGTACCTGCCCTGTATGTCCATGTATTGACCATAGTACCTGCCCTGTATGTCCATGTACTGACCATAGTACCTGCCCTGTGTGTCCATGTATTGACCACAGTACCTGCCCTGTATGTCCATATACTGCTCATAGTACCTGCCCTGTATGTCCATATGATGGACATACTGGGCAGGTACTATGATCTGTACATTGACATACAGGGCAGATACTTGGTCAGTATATGTGTATACTATAAATTGTTGACTGGTCTCAAGGGGGACATGAGCTGATGTACCCTTGATGTTTGTTTATGTTCTGAAGGGCGAGGGGAACATAAAGAAACATCGAGGGAACATTGAGGGAACATCAACACATGGGCCCCGAGGGACCAGTGAAAAACATATTTATCTTACCGAACACCTCAATGGTACTTTTGAACTGCTTGAAGCATGGGTATCGGATCATAGTATGGAGTACCAGACGACAAGAAAAACAAATTTTGAGTTATCCCCCTTCCATCGATTTGCATTCGCAAAACATAGGTAATTTCCGTACATCATACATGATTCTATGTTATTTGAGATAAAGAATTACTACTACAAAGTACCAAATGAGTTCGGCATTCCCAGCAGGGTACATAGAAAATGTTAATCGCTTGTAAGCAGGGTACATTGAAAATAATAGAAGAGCGTTCAGCCAATCAGAAAACAACATTTATGTAAGATAAAGTGATATGGAAGCATGCCTGACCTGTCTGAATGAAGGAAGAACTGAAGTGGGGGTGTTCCTGAGGCTGCTGACTCGGTGAGCTCCCCACAGAGCCATGCCAATAAAGAACACAGCTCCTCGTAGCAATAGGCAGTCTGCCAGGAGCTTGCTGAAACACATCACACATTACATACCATTACAAACTGGCATAGCATTGGTCAGACAGTGTTGGAGCCTAATAAACAAACACCATCCTCTAGGAAGTCAAATATATTTGAGCCAATCGTGTTTCCAGAGTTTTTATGAAGATACATCCCATCAGTTCAGCATCTCTCTCATTAAACACTTGACATATAATTGAAAAGAATAAAAGCGAAAATTCATCACTTGCTGAAAGTTGAAACAAGGGAACACTAACCTGTCCTGTAGCATACAACACATGGTGTAGACTGCACTGTGCCCCAGATGAGTCCCCAGCAGTTTCCGCATAAGCTGAAATATATGTGCAACAGTCTATTCCAGTCCCTGCCATTGTTACCGTTATTTACCATTCTAACATCATCTAGGTCAGAGCTGTTTAGCACAACCCTCTCTATTTCCTGCCTAAGTGGATAACCTAGCCCCAATCTGACCCTGTCCAGCCCCTAAAAGAATGTGCAGCCCCATCCATCCCTTACAGCACTGTACCTGATCTTGCCCCATCCATCCCTTACAGCACTGTGTGTCTGATCTTGCCCCATCCATTCCTTACAGCACTGTGCCTGATCTTGCCCCATCCATCCCTTACAGCACTGTGCCTGTTTTTGCCCCATCCATCCCTTACATCACTGTGTGTCTGATCTTGCCCCATCCATACCTTACAGCACTGTGTGCCTGATCTTGCCCCATCCATCCCTTACATCACTGTGTGTCCGATCTTGCCCCATCCATACCTTACAGCACTGTGCCTGATCTTGCCCCATCCATCCCTTACAGCACTGTGCCTGATCTTGCCCCATCCATCCCTTACATCACTGTGTGCCTGATCTTGCCCTATCCATACCTTACAGCACTGTGCCTGATCTTGCCCCATCCATCCCTTACAGCACTGTGTGTCTGATCTTGCCACATCCATCCCTTACAGCACTGTGTGTCTGATCTTTGCCCCATCCATCCCTTACAGCACTGTACCTGATCTTGCCCCATCCATCCCTTACAGCACTGTGTCTGATCTTGCCCCATCCATCCCTTACAGCACTGTGTCTGATCTTTCCTCATCCATACCTTACAGCACTGTGTGTCTGATCTTTCCTCATCCATCCCTTACAGCACTGTGCCAGATCTAGCCACACCCATCCCTTACAGCCCAGTGCCAGATCTAACCACACCCATCCCTTACAGCACTGTGCCAGATCTAGCCACACCCATCCCTTACAGCACTGTGCCAGATCTAGCCACACCCATCCCTTACAGCACTGTGCCAGATCTTACCACACCCATCCATTACAGCACTGTGCCAGATCTAACCACACCCATCCATTACAGCACTGTGCCAGATC
The DNA here is from genome assembly GCF_003918875.1 of Haliotis rubra. Lineage (NCBI taxonomy): Eukaryota > Metazoa > Mollusca > Gastropoda > Lepetellida > Haliotidae > Haliotis > Haliotis rubra. Next base: position 1,149,303 of record NW_025766137.1, read on the forward strand.
TAACCACACCCATCCCTTACAGCACTGTGCCAGATCTAACAACACCCATCCCTTACAGCACTGTGCCAGATCTAACCACACCCATCCCTTACAACCCAGTGCCAGATCTAGCCACACCCATCCCTTACAGCACTGTGACAGATCTAACCACACCCATCCCTTACAGCACTGTGCCAGATCTAACCACACCCATCCCTTACAGCACTGTGACAGATCTAGCCACACCCATCCCTTACAGCACTGTGCCAGATCTAGCCACACCCATCCCTTACAGCACTGTGCCAGATCTAGCCACACCCATCCCTTACAGCACTGTGACAGATCTAGCCACACCCATCCCTTACAGCACTGTGACAGATCTAGCCACACCCATCCCTTACTAGACTAGTCAAATTTCTCAGAAATGTGAATGCATGAGGCATTTTTGAGTAAAAGCAAGCAAACAACATTTTCTGGGGTAGTTTTTCATGCTGAATACGAATCTGTTGTTTGCTAAGCTCAAAAATGCCTAATTAGGTCACAAATTGGGTTCAAAGGTCAATGAGTGCAAAATTCAAATTTTTTAAACAGTGTTTTATTTATCATTCTCCATCCATACAATGAACTCAGTTTACAATATATTGATTAATAATGGTACCACTGGATTTCAAAATGTTGGATTTCATGGAAATGCTGAAGGAAAAATTTCGTATTTTTGCAAATATCTCCCTTATGGAGAGACTTTAAGGTTTTGGGTGAAGCGCTACTTTTTACAAGCATTTTTGCTCAAAATGCAAAGCAAGGCTGAATCTTTTCCTTTTGTTGACAGAATTATATTCCAGGCAAACTGTTTAGGTCACAAAAATCGCATATTAGGCGCATAATTACTTCAAGGGTTAATGTATGCCACACGAATGCTTTTATACTGCTTCACATGCATGTCAGATGAAACTGCTTTCATTCATGCAGTGAGTTTGATTAATGATTTTAGCAACATAATTACCCACAGAAGAGTTCAGGAAATCACAGGAACAGGTGGGAATCCTATCAGATAATGTGTCAATACATAGTATGAAGATGAAGGCGAAAGTGGAAAATAAATGCATACAAGCCATGTTATGTGCTATGACTGAAGGATCGAGGCTGTACTAAAAGTCTTTGCTATCACATGTTTGGTTTTAGGAATCTTTGTGCCGGAGGATTTTGTTAGTTGAAGCACTGCACTGGTACTTTTTTATTCAAAAGGTGCAGTGTGTGTGTACCAGGAGAGGTCATCAGTGGCGGTATATACGTAGCACTGGTGTAAGTTTGTTTCTATTCACAGGCCAAGGTTTATCATTTGAGCTTTGTATCATATGTCAGGAAACCAGTCAGTCTAAACATACCCTCTACAACCAGACAGAACTGGGCATCTAATCCATTCTGGAGGCCACCCAGTTGAAGCATAAATTGAAACATTGCAAGGTTCGGTCATCTGTAGACAGGCTTTCGTTCCTCTTTGAAGAATCACCTGACGGCAACCCTAATCTAAAATGGCACAAACTCTGTTATTTAGCATACACACATTAGGGAAAAATAAATGTAAGGCTTGCCAAGGAACAGTCCAATGATTCACAAGGCAATGAAGAGACTGGTGTTTCAGATGAAGGATACCGCTTTTTACGCAGGGGTACTTCAACAGTGGATTTGTACACAAATGCAAATTATGTACACAAGGCCTTTGTACGTATTGTAGACATGAATGATTTAATAGCAGCCGAAGCATGCTATCATATTGACTGTCTAAGTAAATTTATGTGGGATGCCAAAAGGGCAGAAACTGACAGCAAATGAGCTGATATAGCCATGGCTTGGTTGTGTTAGGAGGTACGTCACAATGCAGAGAATGGACACGAATTTAAATTGTCTGCTGTGTTCATGAGGTACACAGAATTAGCCAGTGACTCTATCATCCTATCATTTGATAAAGGAAACAAGTGCATTGTGGACTCTTGTCCCAGGTGCACGTTGCTTTGAGACTCCACAGTGATATCATGACACATGTTGTGACGTGAGTGAAGAAGCAGAGTAGGCCAGTGTACATGCTTCTGAACACCTTGCTTGGTGGCCAAAGTCATGTTTATAATGAGTTTGAAGAAGGTGAAATAGGCGCATCTGATGTTGAACGGGTTAAGAACACAAGGGTTAGAAGTACAGGGCACTTCGCACCAAGGAACCAAGTCCATCTTGTTTGATGTTCTCACAAAAAGTGTGTCCTGTCCCCAAGAAAAATGAAAATGAAAATCTCCCAAAGACCAAGTTCCTTGAAAACACTGCCCCAGTTTGTGGATCTAGTGCTTGGAGAACCCGGGTGTAACTGATGATGTGCCAAGCATTCTATATGGTACAGCTCAACTAGTTTTCTTGACTGTGCATGTTGATTGGTGAAGGGTCATACCCATACCAACATGTTTAGGTGGTGCTTCCTTGTCCCCGCAAACACTGTAGACCATGTCTTGCCCCATACTAAGAACACCTGTGTTCCTGATCCGTTCAACATCAGATACACGCCTATTTCAAGTTCTTCAGAAGGAGGTACACTGGCCAACTCTACTTCACAACATTTGAATCCCGGATCTGACATATCACTGCAGAGTCTCAGAGCAACGTGCTCCAGTGACATGAACAACCAATTCATAAGTGACCCCAATGCACTTTGATAAAGGTCCCTTGAAGTCCCCTGTCTACTGAAATATGATGATGGGATGATATGATGATCATTGGCTAATTCTTTGTACCTCATGAACACAGCAGACAATTCAAATATGTGTCCATTCTCTGCACGGTGACATAACTCCTGACACAACCAAGCCATGGCCATATCAGCTCATTTGCTGTCAGTTTCTGCCCTTTTGGCATCCCACAGAAATTAACTTAGATGTGATAGCATGATTCGGCTGCTATTAAATCAATCACGTCTATAATACGTTCAAAGACCTTGTGTGCATATTTTGCATTTGTGCACACTTTAGAATGAATTATTATGATAGAAACATGGCTCGGCTTCTGCTTGCTTTCGGAGCTGTGACAGAAAATACACAACGTCAAGTTCACTGTTGAAGTACCCCTGCGTAAAAAGCGGTATCCTTCATCTGAAACACCAGTCTCTTCATTGCCTTGTGAATCATTGGACTGTTCCTTGGCAAGCCTTACATTTATTTTTCCCTAATGTGTGTATGCTAAATAACAGAGTTTGTGCCATTTTAGATTAGGGTTGCCGTCAGGTGATTCTTCGAAGAGGAACGAAAGCCTGTCTACAGATGACCGAACCTTGCAATGTTTCAATTTATGCTTCAACTGGGTGGCCTCCAGAATGGATTAGATGCCCAGTTCTGTCTGGTTGTAGAGGGTATGTTTAGACTGACTGGTTTCCTGACATATGATACAAAGCTCAAATGATAAACCTTGGCCTGTGAATAGAAACAAACTTACACCAGTGCTACGTATATACCGCCACTGATGACCTCTCCTGGTACACACACACTGCACCATTTGAATAAAAAAGTACAAGCAGTGTATCAACTAACAAAATCCTCCGGCACAAAGATTCCTAAAACCAAATATGTGATTGCAAAGTCTTTTAGTACAGCCTTGATCCTTCAGTCATAGCACATGGCTTGTATGCATTTATTTTCCACTTTCGCCTTCATCTTCATACTATGTATTTGACACATTATAATAATAATAGAAATAATAGGGCTTATCTAACGTGCATATATCCATACTGAAGTATGCTCAGAGTTCAGCAAAGTTGGAAAGACATCAGGAAAAGGTGAGTTTCAGTTAGAGAAGTCACTGGTGTTCCGGAGAGAGAAGGGAAGATCATTCCAGGCTGTTGAAGCTGCGTAGGCGAATGATCTGCTGCAGTAGTGAACACTGTTTGCTCTGGGAACAAGCAGAAGGTTTTTGTCCTGAGAACGAAGGGATCTAGCTGGTTTTATGGCATAAGAAGATTGGAGAGATAAGCAGGAGCTCATCCAGACAGGCAGCGGTAGGTGAGGCAGAGGAGTTTAAAGCGGATCCGGTTCTCGATTGGAAGCCAATGAAGAGATTGAAGAATGGGAGAGCTGTGGTCAAACTTCTTCGATCTAGTCACGACACGTGCCGCAGCATTTTGGATTCGTTGAAGTCTCTGGATTTGTGATTTGTTTGCACCGGCTAGGAGAGAGTTACAATAGTCCAGGCAGGTCATTACATGGCATAAGGTGAGAGTATTTGCCGAATCTATAGTCAGGTATTGCCTAATGGAACTGATATTATGCGTAGAGCTGCAAAACAGATCCTAGAGAGATGTGGTATGTGATCATCCAAAGAGAGGTCAGAGTCAAGGATGACACCAAGATCTATTACTTTCTGTGAGAATGGAATACTTTCTCCATCAAAATCAAGAGCATTAAATGAGCACTGGGAGCAACGCTTTTGCAGGACCCAGTAGAATGCACTCTGTCTTTAGAGCTGTTCAATTTCAGCATGTAGTCAAACATCCAGCTCTTTGTTTCCTCACAGCACTGTTGTAGGTCGTTCAAGGCGGGTGTTGCTTTATCCATAGTGGGTAAGAAGACTTTGTACATTTTAGGAATCATCAGCAAGTGATGGCGATCAACATGGTGGGCTTCCATGATTTTCCCAAGATCTTTGATGTAAAGACTGAACAAGACCGGACCTAAGACCGATCCTTGTGGGACACCACAAAATAAATGAGCTGGATAAGAGTAATGATCCTCTATCAGTACATGCTGGTGACGGGACGACAGATAAGACTTGAACCAGCATAGAGCTGTGCCATCATTGCCATGGCTTGTATGCATTTATTTTCCACTTTCGCCTTCATCTTCATACTATGTATTTGACACATTATCGGATAGGATTCCCACCAGTTCCTGTGATTTCCTGAACTCTTCTGTGGGTAATTTTGTTGCTAAAATCATTAATCAAACTCACTGCATGAATGAAAGCAGTTTCATTTGACATGCATGTGAAGCAGTATACAAGCATTCGTGGTGGCATACATGTAAAATGTCTATCGCATCCTGTCACACACATTATACAGCACTGTGACAGATCTAGCCACACCCATCCCTTACAGTGGTGCACTGTGACAGATCTAACCACACCCCATCCCTTACAGCACTGTGACAGATCTAGCCCTAATGTGTACTGTGTACTTCATCTAAGCCTGTCTACTCTCTCCCTTGTTCCCTAATGCTACCCCTGTGTGATGTATTTGGTTGAAGCCAAGGATGATCTGTATTTACCTCCCAGCTGTCATCACAGAACTTGGGTTTGTTGACCATGTGGCACAGAGCAGCTACAAAGTGGTAGAGAGCTGAGGTGGGTAGATAGCTGTAGCTGACCACCGAATCAAGAACAGCCAGACACAACTGGAAATATATATGGAATATATGTCACAACTTGTATTTTCTCTGGGCAAACAGATAGTCTGGAAGTCATTATTTATCCTTCCACTATACACATGCAAAACAAAAAGGTTGGTGGGACATCTCAGAGCTAGCAAAACCTAACTGTGATCAAGATGCCAGAGCAGCAGATAACTTTTGGGATCATTGAGTTATGTACTCACTTGTGGTCATCTCAATAGGGTATCCTAATTTTCCTTTGAGTAACGAAAAAAATTGTACCCACCTCACTCAAACTCAATTGAGTATTTTGTCATTTTTCATTAATTGTTAAAATATAATAAAGTTTAAATGCTAGTGTTTGTTATTTATATTTGATCTGTAATATGAGAAAACAATAAGAAAGACTGCAAGTTGCCAAGTTCATGTCCTGAAACAGAACCTTTTAATATACCTCAGTTATTTTATCTATCCACCGATATGCAAGCTAAGATTTGACACTTTTGTGTGTACGCATGTAACATCAAACTTATTGCGAATTTTCAAAACTTCAAGTGTACTTGTACACAATAGACTTAATAGGAATTGTAAATTTTATAATAAATTGTATATTTATATCCTTATCCTATCTCACGGTATGCACCTCTCTTCTTCTTCTACGACCATGTGTGGAAACGTGCTGTAGGCTAAGTTGAATCAAATCTTACTGGCCTCTGACCCGCCCTGACCTCTGCCCCCACTCCGACATCAGCACCTGTCAATCATCTCCGTAAGCGTGCAGCTCGCTCAGATGATCATGTGACTACCTGTGCCTGTCATTCTCGTCTTGGAGCTTCCAGTAATCTGTGATGTGGGGCAGGTCGGGTGGGTATCCATCGCGTGAGATAGGAAAAGTATATAAATATACAATTTATTATAAAATTTATAAATTTTTAAACTTATCCCATCTCTGGGTATGCACAATCCCACGGTTGGTAGGAGGGCTGCAGATTACCCCATCAATACGTACAACCGGGAAGACGCATAACCCCAAGGAGGCCAGGAGAAAGCACCAACTCCCGATATGCAGACTCCAAACTTGAGATGGGTTTCTTGTAACCCCTTGGCTTACACAGCACAAAAACTCTAGGGAGTGAGGGCTCCCGAATTAATGTGGTTTTCAGCCGCAAATTTTGACAAGCAAAAGGACGCAGTTTGGCAAGTAGGCCCCGCCGCCCCACGCGATTTATCAGGTGACCCCAGTGAATTAAAGTTGAAAACCTTAATCTGACCAGTCCCTGCTTCGAAACTACCCCCCACAGACACACGCTGGAAGGCGGTGAAAGAGGGAATAGCTCGGTTGCTCAACTAGTTTAACGTTCAGTACCAATCTCCCTAACTTACCAAGGTGAGAAAGGACTTAGGAGCAGAACGCTTCAAAACTATGTAGGTAATCGGAAATCAACACTTTACTGATGTAATTGCTCGGAAAGTAGAGGTCAGTAAGCGGAGTGTCGATCATCTCTGCATGTAGCACAAGTCTGGCCTCACAGTCTATTAAGTCATAACTTATGACAGTGCAGACACGCCCTATTCCCATAGGTGAGAATAATCTAATCCCAATGGAAAAAAGTACCAAGACATTGATAACATGGATATCTTTTATTATGTACAGAGCAACACCGACCAAAGAAGGATTGCTTTATCTGTGACCACGGGCCGATGACAATTGCTGCACCAGGACCAAGGGGCCGAATTGATGTAGACCTTCCACGTCTGTAACCGATAGGTCCCTCAGGTAGTGTGAAGCAAACACCGTATCGGATCTCCAAAAACAGCCCTCCATGATGGACTGCAGGGAACAATTTCTGTGAAGAGCCATGGTGGAGGCAAGAGCTCGAGTCTCATGAGGCTTCGCTGTCGACAGCGGAGGTAGGTCAGAAAAGGCATAAGCGCGCAGGATCGTAGTTCACATCCAAAACGCCAAGGTAGTATGGGAGACTTCCGAGGTGGAGGCAGTAGACAATGGAATGAACAATCTCTCTGCGAAGATCCTGTGAGGCAGCTAGGTAAATCCTTAATGCACGCACCCGGGCATAAGGACAGATCCTCAGTGTCATCTTGGCCCAAGATAGCGGACAACGGCGGAATCGTGAATGTGCGATCTGGCTGTCCTGGTAACTGATTCTTGGCGAGAAAATCCCATCGCAAACCAAGGAAAACTCGCGCATGTCTAGACCTTTCAAACCGCACCCGAGAAACATCAAGAGCATGCAACTCGGAAATACGGGCAGCTGTAGCCAAGGCCAAGAGAAAGAAGGTCTTAAAGGAGACATGTTCAAAATCTTTCTCCTCCAAAGGTTCGTAATCAGCTGACGTGAGATGAGCAAGTACAATGGAAAGATCCCAAGCTGGAGGCCGGAACTTCCGAGATTGGTCAGCCAGTTTGTAAGACCGGAGGAGAGACTGGAGTTCAGGGACAGTGGACACCTTCACACCTGAGGCCGCTGCAATAATGGTGTTAAGAGCAGCCAGGTAGGTAGATAGTGTAGAACCTTTGAGTTTTCTGGAGGTTCGTAGATGTTGAAGGTACTCTGCCACCATCTGCGGGGAGGCCGTAGTGGGGGATGAGACGCCCTTCTTCCTGCAATACGCTTCAAAATTCTTCCATTTGTCATCGTAGAGTGACCTCGTAGAAGTATGATGCGCTGTGGAAATGGCAGTAGCCACCCGTTTATAATAGCCCTTTGCCATTAACGACCGATGTAGATGCGCCAAGCGTGCAGATGGAGCGTCAACGGGGACCAATGTAGCTGGTCGGAGTGCGGATGTATCAGGAGATCGGGTCGAACGGGAAGTGGTACGGGATCTGGTTCGGCTAGGTCTTGAAGGTTTACGAACCAACATCTGGCCGGCCAAGAGGGCGCGACTAAAAGCAGAGTTATCCTCTGAGTTGCGTGCAGTTTCACTAATATGCAAGGAAGAAGGGCCACTGGCGGAAACGCATAAGCGTTCAGGTCCTCCCACGGAATGGCTAGAACATCGAGGTCCCAAGCCAGAGGGTCCGGGCTCAGTGACACAAACCGAGGCAGCTGATGGTTGAATCGGGTGGCGAAGAGATCTACTGTCGGAGTCGTCAACGGAAGACAAAGGGTCTGGAACACCTGAGGATGTCATCTCCATTCCGTTGGAGAGGGACGACTCGGCCGGGACAGAGAATCTGCGATGACATTCTTCACCCCCTGAATGTGGTTGGCTCGGACTAAGATGTTGAGAGAGTCCACCAGATCGAAGAACTGTTTGGTCCACTGTAGCAGTTGAGTAGACCCCGTGGACCCCATTCTGTTGATATGCCAAACCACCGCTGCGTTGTCCGATCGGATCATGAGGGAAGTTGCTCGTAGGACATCCTGCCAGTGACTGATTGCAAGAATCACCGCCTTGAACTCCAGAACGTTGATGTGACAGGCGCGATCGATGAGAGACCACAGCCCTGCCACTTGTTGATTGAGAAGATGAGCTCCCCACCCGAAGTGATGAGCTCCCCATACAGGTGGTGAGGCGGAACAAACGGCCCTAAACAAACTCCGTCCATTCATTCTTCCACAGGTGGGGATGGAGCTCCAGAGGTAGAGTGATCAAGAACAAATCTCCCACTCTGATGTAACTCTAGAAAAACTGCAAGAACAAGTTGTAGTTGACCCCTGAGGGTCACCACCTGAGCTGGGTCAAGAGGCCCAGGAGCTCCTGCCACTGATGAAGAGTCCTGGGTTGCGCCAGTGCCAGAGAGACCAATTGCTGTATCTTGCAGAAACGATCCCTCGGGACAAAGAGTTTGTTGACCTCTGTGTCGAACACTGCTCCAATGAATTGAAGACGGCGTGAAGGGACTAGTTCCGATTTCTGCAGATTGATTAACCAGCCTAATTGGCGAAGAAGCTGTACCGCAAACTGCATGTGGCGAAGCAGAAGGGCATGATTGGTCTGCGACTGAATGCAGTCATCAATGTAAGCCTCTAAACACTATTCCCTTGCGGTGAAGGAAACTGGTGATAGGCTTCGTTACCCGTGTAAACAGCCACGGGGCTGAAGAAATTCCAAACGGGAGGACACGCCACTGATAGTGGGTGCCCTCGAAGACAAACCGAAGGAACTTGCAATGAGCCGGGAAGATCGGAATGTGCAGGTACGCATCCTGGACATCCAAACTGACCATGTAGTCTCCCGGCTTGATAATGGTCTTAAGGAGTGCCACCAATACCATGCGAAAAGTGGGGCGGAGGCTGCAGAAACCTCTCGTTGAATATCTTCATGTTGAAGATTAACCTCAGTTTGTCCGAATCCTTCTTGGGGACCAGAAAGATTGGAGAATAGAACCCCGGGAGGGTCGGAGCCTGACCCAGGGATTCGATCGCAAGTTTCTTGAGTAAGGTGTCTATTGTGGATCGAAGAACAGCCGTCTGCTGAGCGGGATACATTCTGCGATCCGGAAGTAAAGTGAGAGGAGGATCCCCGATGATTGGCAGCTGAAACCCCGTGGATAACATGGAGAGGACGTAAGGGTCTCTCAAGATGATCCAGTTGGGAGCATAGGTCCCAAGCCGGCCGTCTACTGGCGAAGTCAGAAAGGGCACAACTGGAGGTGGAAGAACCCAGTCGTGTTCTAATGTCATCAGGTCACTGTTTGTCAGGCCTTTGCGAAGTGGACTGGTCGTCAGTGGAAGCTGGTTGTGAATGCCCGATGTTGATGGCTGGACCGTCCTCTGCCAAAGGATCCCTTGCCACGAAAGGAAGCAGTAGAACCCGCACGCAGGTCCGGATTGACAGGAACATACTGGGCTGGTCGTCGCCGACGCAACGATTCCTCCACCTGCAAACGTTGGAATTTCAACAATTCCACTGACACTTGTAAATGAGCATCTTGACCAACTCTGTTGGCGACATCTCTAATCGCCCCGTTGAAAAGAGACCTGCCAGACCACGGCTGCCGAAAGAGATCAGTACGGAACCTATCCTCCCATGAGGATAAGTGCAAAGGCCTCCTGCGACACACAGCTGTGACATACGAAAAGAAGTGAGCCAACTGATCGAGAATGGTCTGAAATTGCTCTTGCAATAAGACCATAGTCGCTGGAATATACGCTTGTTGATGGGACGTAGCATGTGCAACCGGCATAGCCACCGCTTCAGTAGTCGTCAACACCATGTTGAGTGGCGCCATAATCTTCCTTATGACACCATCCAGATGCTAAAGCTCACGATCCTCCACCAGGCACGGCGAGTAGGCTTTCTGTTTAGTTCCCAGCAAAGTAATATCATCATCCACCGGAGGGGAGACGATCAGCGTAAAGAAACCATGCACATGAGCAGATGCCAAATTCAAGCGTGGAGCCGCGAACCCATCCTTAACCTTCCTCAGGTTACCAAAAGCCTCATCCAGAGATGCTGCCAATTGAGTAATACACAGTCGAGGCGGGGAACGTGATGGAACCGAAATCACCTGGCTTCATATCAAAACAGGATAATAAATCCGCCGAAGAACTACTACGCTGTAAACGGAGGCTATCGGCAATCCAGATGAGTAGTTGAGGTGTGTCAACAGCATCCATGCTACCATCCGACAGTGCCGTACCATCAGAAGAAGGAGATGGCGTCGCTGAACGACGAACTTCCTCTAAAAGTGGAACTGGATTGGTCGAAGAACCCGATGACTGAACAGCAGCGGAAGTTGCTGGCGCCTGATGCCGTAATGCTGATGCTACCGCTAGCACAATGGCGTCAAAATCCACAGGTTGAGAAGTTGAAACCTCCGACACCGGATTCCAGTAAAATAGGTCTCACCACCGATCCCGTTGTAGGAGGAACCGACGAAACGGATGACGAGCAGACGGACATCCAGCTGACTGAGGCACACCCCCCATAAGGCAACGATGAACCCGTAGGGTCCCTGGCATTGGAAGCAAAAGCTGAGCTGAGTGGACCCAGCACCGAACTAGACACATGAGAGGTGAGCGCTGAACCCTGAGGAAGCGTCGAACCAAATGCCCCATGAGTCAACCTTGAAGCCAGTAAACTATGAGTAAGCGCTGAAGCACGAACCCCGTGAGTAAGCGCCAAACCAGGAGCCACGGGAGCAAGCGTCGAACCGGGAATACTGTGAGTAAGCGCCAAACCAAAGCCTCCATGAATAAGCGCTGAACCGGGGGCACCGGGATTAAGCGCTGAACCGGGAGCACCGGGATAAAGCGCCGGAACGGGAACATCGGGAGCAAGCGCCGAACCAAAGCCAGCATGTGTAAGCGCCGAACTGGGAGCACCGGGAGGAAGCGCCGAACCGGCAACACCGGGAGGAAGCCCCGAACCAGAGGCACACAAGGCGCCGAACTGGAAAGCGCAGCACTGCAAGGAAGCGTTACTTGAGATGTAATCACACCAAGCGCCGCACGAGAAACCCCCACCTCAGGAACAGAAGTGCACTTAGGAATAGGTATCACCGAAGAGGGACGGGTTTGAAGAGAAGACGTAGACAACATGACAACCCTAGGTGGTGAAGAGTCTTCTAAAATGATGGGGCTAGACGCATGCGGCCGGAAAAGTTGATGTAAATTTTCACTGAGGTAAGAATCCGACGCCTCCCCTTGGAAATCTTCAGCAGGTGACGGGGACTTCGAACGTCGGACTGCAGTTTTCTTACAGCGTTCTGTCTTAAAACGTTTAGACACCGATCCCTGTCTGACACGCGTCTACAAGCTACCCTGCGATATTCAGAAAAAGCATCATCGTTGAGGTCTGCACAAAAAGTGCAACGTTGAGACCACTCACACCGTCCTAAACAATCAACACATAAAGCATGTGGGTCTGCCGCCGAGAAGTTACAGTTGCATTTATCGCAATGTTTGCGATTCGATTTTCCCATTGTAGAAACACAATCAAACTTTCTTAGAGACAAGCACACGTCCACACAACGTAGCGACAAGAAAGAGAATGACAGGCACAGGTAGTCACATGATCATCTGAGCGAGCTGCACGCTTACGGAGATGATTGACAGGTGCTGATGTCGGAGTGGGGGCAGAGGTCAGGGTGGGTCAGAGGCCAGTAAGATTTGATTCAACTTAGCCTACAGCACGTTTCCACACATGGTTGTAGAAGAAGAAGAGAGGTGCATACTGTGAGATAGGATAAGTTTAAAAATTTGAGTTTTCACATAAATATTTGCATAATTTACGCAGATACGCAGCTTATCTGTATCTCTGAAGATGCAATTCAAAGCAAGAGGAAGACTAAAAAAAGACAACAGTTACATTCTGAATTGGTGAATTGCTAATGGGCTGTTTTACTCTCTTTTATCAATACTGAAGAGGATCTGCACATTCAGTAATAATTTGATTAATTTCAATGATTCAGTTTTGCAAATGTTTTCTACTGATAACAATACTGATACAGTCGCAGACTAAACTACTGTCGGAAATAGAAAAAACCCTGTTTTTTCACATTTGTATCTACGATTTATGTAGTTAATATATGAAAGTGTGAAATATCTGTTAAACTATGTTAGGCCTAACTACAGTCTCAGTGGGAGGGAGATAGGAAATGTGAAAAACTTGACTTTACTGAGGAGAGATTTAGTCAAGAAATAAGCAATGTGTTTTTTACCTAAGTCCAAAGCGACTTATTTGGAACAGACCATGACTTTATGCAAATTAGTGAGCGATGATATTGTATTACAAAGGACACTTCTTATATGCCGATTTTAAAATTATACTTAACTTCATTATAAACGATAGTTGACGTAAAAAGTAATAATAACTTTTATAAGGATGTAGTTACCATGGAGTCACCGTAAAAAGAAACAGGTAGGAGGGGTAGTGTCAAAAGCAACACCAGGACGGGTGTCACACAGACGATGGTTGGGGTTGGGAAGGGGGATAGAGATAGCAACTAAGATATGATACTCCTTTACGGGAATCAAACTGGGGAAGTAAACGGCATGTCATAACAATTTACAAATAATATCCAGTCCTGTCAATCTTCGGGTGGTCATGCCACCTATATATTTTGAGACATTTAATACGATGGCTGATTTAAGCTTTTCTATGGGTATCATAATCTTTCACATATCTCAACACAAACTTTACGTAAGATGTTAATCAATAGATGAGACATATTCAACATACATGAAAAAGCACAAAATATCTTTGAGATGTCCCCTGTGAGCAGCACAAGCATTTCATGCCAGATGAATTGATAGTCCATCATCATACCTGGCTGAGCGACCTAATTGCCATCTATAGTCTGATCTATTGTTTTCAGCAGCTATTCATATTTTTTCTAAGTTATGCACAATTTTATGAGTAAACATGCTTTTCTGCCCAGTTAGGCCAATGTGGGTTATTTAGACATATGCTATTTGCAATTGTGTAAATTTTAGGGATACAGAGGAACAGCCTAAAACGTAATTTTCTGACTAAAATTGATATTTTATACTTATCCAGACTCATGATAATTATGCTTGTCTCCTTCCTCTTGCGAATGATAGTGGAACACTTGAAATCCCTTGAAGTTCCCTTTTAAAAAAGCGGATGTAAAATCACTCACCCAAGAGTAGCGTCCCTTTCCTCCCTTTGGCTCCTAAATGGTCACATGATCGGCCATATTTGTCACTCTCTCCATATGTAAGCCCGACACCCAGATTTACAGGGAAATCCAGAGTGCCATAAGAGGGGAGGTTGGGAGGGCTATCCTCATGAGTCAGGATAAGTATAAAATATCAATTTTAGTCAGAAAATTACATATTTTTCCTTATACTGACTCATGTTAATTATGCTTGCAGAATCTGTCGGAAACGGTGGTGGGTCAAGCCACTTTCTGGATTCACTGGTTGTATATTTACGTCCTGTACTACCCCCCTTGGGAACTTATGACGACACTGGTGAAGATTCTTCAACTTCCATTAGTTCCATTATTCCATTAGTTATCTATTGCAACTCCATCACTTGATGCGCGCATCAAGTGGAGATGCGACCCTTCTTCATGTACAAGTATGTCCAATACAAGTACAGGGTCTATCACTCATGCTAGTCTGTCCTAGACGTGTGCATGGACTTAAAGCCACTGCTCTCCAAAGTGTTGGTTTTCACAAGTCACGTGATAAAAGGGGTGAGATTTACTCAGCGCCTTTGTGGAACCGTTAGTTGTTGTTCTACAACAAGTGGCCCAAACTGGTGAATGCCTGAGACGTCTTCGGTGGCAATGTCTCTGAGATAGTGGTTGGCAAACACCGTGTTCAATCTCCAAAAGCAGCCCTCCATTATAGTTGTAATCGAGCAGTTTCCATGCAGAGCAAGTGTTGACGCCAGGGCTCTGACTTCATGTGGATTGGAGGCTCGTGGAGGCTCATGTCCTGCTGCTTTAACGGCTCTCATCCAGATTGGTATCATTGTCCGAGAGACTTCCGTGGGCGTCGCGGTGGATAAGAGGATAAATAGGCGCTTGAATTTTCGTCTCCTTGTTTTAGTTCTCTGTAAGTTGACTTTAAGTGCTCTGACTGGGCATAAGGATAGATCCTGCGTATCCTGTGGCCCAAGGACTGTAGATAGTGCTGGGATGTGGAAATGTCTGTCAGGCTGACCAGGCAGTTGGTTCTTGGCGATAAAATCCCATCTCAGTCCAAGATGTACGATGTCACAATGTCTTGATTCAAATCGTGTTCGTTCAAAGTCCAGAGCATGTAATTCTGACATCCTTGCAGCTGTTGCTAGGGCGATCAGGAACAGCGTTTTCTGAGTTAGTAGTTCAAAGGATGTCCATTCTAGAGGCTCGTGGGCATCACTGGTGAGATGTTGTAATACTATGTTGAGATCCCAGGCAGGGTCTTCCAACTTGAACGAGCGTAGTAGTGCCTGAATCTCTGGTACTTTGGTCAGCTTGATACCCGTTTTCATGGTGATAACTGTACCGAGGGCAGCTAAGTAAGTTGAGAGTGTTGAACCTTTTAAGATCTCGTCTGTCGCAGATGACACAGGTATTCCGCTACTTGAGGATGGGTTGCTTTTACCACTGTAAAGCCTTTCCTCGTTGCATACTGTTCAAATCTCTGCCACTTGTCATTGTACAAGTTGCGAGTTGATCTGCGTAGAGATAGTGTCACTGCTTTCGCTGCTCTGGCAGAGTACCCTCTAGTCTTCAGGCAAGCTTAGATATGCTCCACGCGTGTAGCTGGAACAATGCCGGATTCCTGTGAGCTTGCTTGGTGTGTGGATGGACGAGCAGGTTCGACCACTCTGGTAGTTTCAGGGTTGGACTTCCGAGTTCATGTATGAAGACGGGAAACCATACCCTCGCTGGCCAATAGAGCAAGACCCAAATCAGTTGCAACGTTGTCGTCTGCTTGAGTTTCTGTATTACTTGTGGTAATAGTGCTGGAGGTGGAAACGCGTAAGCGTTAGTCCTTCCCATGAGATGCTTAAAGCATCTGTTGCCCATGCCTGAGGATCCAGAATCTGTGAGACGAATGTTGGTAGTTGTTTGTTGAACTTTGTTGCAAACAGGTCTATCAGCGGAGATCCTACTGTCTGTATGACGAACCAGAACACTTCTGGATGTAACATCCATTCCGTCAGGGATGGTTGTAGTGGACGAGATAGGGCGTCTGCTATGACATTCTTTACTCCTGGAATGTGACATGCCTTTATGTAGATGTTCAGGTCATCGATGATGCTGAACAGGAGAAAGCTGAGTTTTAGCAGACTTGTTGACCTTGTTGATCCTTGTTTGTTGATGTAGAACGCTACTGTGGAGTTGTCCGTGTGGACCGTGAGCCTTGCGTTCCTTAGTACGCTGGAAAAGTGTTGTAAAGCGTTGATCACTGCTTTCATCTCCAACAGGCTGATGTGCAGAATTGATCCTGACTCGACCACTTTCCTGCTGCCACTTCGTTGTCGAGGTGAGCACCCCATCCTTGTAGTGATGTATCCATGTAGAGATGAGTTTTGCAAGCCGGCTGTGACAAAAAGGTTCCTCCGCAAACATTTGACTTCTGAGTCCACCATAGGAGGTATGGTCTCAGGCTGTCCGGTAGTATCAGCGGATCCAGACTGTCGACATGGGCGTTCACAAATATTGTAGTGGGCGCAGCTGTAATCTCCCTCTGCGAGTCATGTCTTGAGCTGAGGGTGAGTAGACTAAGCATGCTTTGCCAAGCACGTAGTGTCAACAGAGAGAGCATTGCTTGAGATATCATATGTTGTATCTTGACCCAACGATCCTCTGGGATGACCGTGTGATTCTGTGGTGTGATGAGCCATATTCCCAGAAATTGAAGATCCTGTTTTGGTTCCAACTCCGATTAGGAGATTACTAGCCATCTACTGCAATCATGTCGTACGTTGCACGTACGTTGATCTAGGAGCCCTTGCCATGTCCGACATGGAAGCAGAGAGATGATCGATTCTGGAATCATGGCTTGAAGTTTGTCTCATTAATCTTCCGGTAATATGTAATGAAGATGTTGTCACCAGAATCCGAACATTGTGCAGCGATGATGCATAATACGTCATCTCTAGGTCAGCAAAAAGCTATGATGTACTGGGACTGCCATCGATGTGAAGTCTATTTATAGTCGACCGGCTGCCGCGAGCAGAAACCATCTCACGCTTGTCGCTGCAAGTCCCCAGATAACCAATATTAAATCTGCTGACAGGGGAAGTCCTCGATGATCCGTGAAGATAATCAAACCATGCTGTACCCTGCTAACTGGGCTGTAAAAGGAGCAGGCATGCGATCCTGATGCAATCGTGTATCCTTCCTGGAGGTTTGAGATAATTCTCTAGGCCTTCGCGAAGGTGGATTCCTGGATGTAGCATCCCCCTCTGTAGGAGTGCCTTCGCGCAGGCTCGTGATGGGCGTCAGAGTCTGATGGAGATGACGACTCATATCTGCGACATCTGTAGGGTTCGGGAGAACGCTTCGATTCCTTCCTGCGTGGAGACTTCTTAGCAGCACTCTCCGGGGCGTCTACTTCAGATGGGGAACATCGTCGTGTCCATGAGCCTTCGCGCAGGCTTCCCTCTTCATCCAGATGTGGTGGGGAGACTGTAGAGCCTTCATGCAGGCTAGTAGACATTGTAGCGGTCTTCATAGCAGCCTTCTCCTGAGCAAAGCGACGTTCCATCATCGACATATCTGATACTGAAGAGACGTCATCTAAGGCTTGCTGCACTCATGAAGAGTTGACGCTGCTGCTATCTCTGGTACCCGACGTCTGCGTTGATAGCAGGTCTTATGTCAATGTCTGTGCTGATACCAATGTTGATGTAGCTGTAGAAGCAGGCTTCATCTTCTTACTGACGATGGTGACTTCAGGTATGAGGATGGGTGGATCATCATAAACATCTGTTTCTTCCGTAGGACAATCTCGGCTGAGAAAGACCTCGTCTTCTGTGTAGAGCTGATCTTAGATTTCGCTGAAGTCTTCATGGTAGTAGCCTTCTTCTTCTGCGAAGATGAAGATTTGCCTTCTTCATCTGCGATGAGGTCAGCTAAGTAGACGATGATCTCTTATGGCCTCCGGCATTCACCCCTGGTACATCGACCTGCTCCTGAGAAACGTTCAGCAATTCACTAGAATTAGGAATATCTGCAGCAGTGGTTAACACACGGTTATCAGCGCAATCACTCGATTTAGATATGACTTGTGAATACCTACGTACCCAGTCCTTAGCACGTCTATGGATGGAATAAAGGTAATTATTAAATTCAACCAAATTTAAATTTACACAAGACATACAGCGAGAGCTGACAGAACATGAAACAGTGCAATCAGGACATAATAAATGAGGGTCAGCCGCAAACACTCGGTACCTGCAACGAATACAAGTTTTCATCAAATGTAAACATGAAGAAAACACATGTCAAACACCGGAAAATTTAAATCAAATTTCCAACCGTAATGTAGAATATAATCCTAAAAAACATATACAGCAATAATTTGGATGTAAGGTCCGAAAATATAAAAGGATATGTGTCATATAGGGACCCAGGTGCTCTCACAACCGTCTTCAAGGGCGAAGAAGGAGAGAGTGACAAATATGGCCGATCATGTGACCATTTGGGCGCCAAAGGAAGGAAAGAGACGCTACTCTTGAGTGAGTGATTTTACGTCCGCTTTTTTTAAAAGGGAACTTCAAGGGATTTCAAGTGTTCCACTATCATTCGCAAGAGGAAGGAGACAAGCATAATTATCATGAGTCAGGATAAGGAAAAATAGTTTTTTTTCTATTTCTGACAGTACTTAAATACATATTGGACAGAAGGACTCGCCCGAACACCTCCCATTCATGGACATTCTAAAACGTTCGAGCGAACGCGCCTTTGAAATTGACATTTTTGCTGCTGCATCCCGTGCAGATTAGCACGTGGTTGCTACACTTCGGTTCTTGACTTGTATGAGAGCAGTCATACTTTGGTGACCGTCTCCTTGTGTGTCTTTCTGATATATGAATTTGAAGTAACTTTTGAATATTGTGTGTCTAATTTGTAGACATTATTTGAGAAACTTGAAATTTGATAGTTATTGAAGAATTCATTGAACGCATTAGAGATCACACATTTGGTGTCTCCTTTGTGTAGTGTCGTATTTGGACACGCCTTTGTAAAGTTCATATTTGTGAACACGCCATTAAACAGTGTCATATTTGGACACACTCTTATAGTGTCATATCTGGACACTCTCTTATAGTGTCAATATTTGGAGACACATATTGTGTCATAATTGGACACATCATAATTTCTGTAAATATATTTGTATATATTGGGGATTATAAACTCTTGGGAATAAAACTGTAAAAAAACTACAGAAAAGTGCTCTGTTGTCCCTTGACTACGTAATTTACAACATATGAAGGTTTTGAAAGGCATTTAGAAGATGAACAGGAATACATGACACATTTTATGGATAACAACTTCTTATTTATTCTTTACAGGACATTTCAGAGCTAATTCTTGCTCCTTCATCAGGTCATTCGCCTGATGAAGGAGCAAGAATTAGGTCTGAAACATCGTGTAAAGAATAAATAAGAAGTTGTTATCCATAAAATGTGTCATGTATTCACTTTAATACATAGTTCATAAGGACTTTTCCAAAGACTCTAAATGTTGGACAGCGCAGTACTTTCCACATGCCAAGACATGTTAAACATCCCAGACAAATCTTTGCTCAAACAAGACAGTACCTTTAGATTATGTTCTTCATCAAGACGAGTGCTGTTGGGAATCATACAGGTCTGTCTGGAATCAAGATTTACAAAAGTAAAATTGTTGTGATCTATCTTGTAAACAAATCTTCAGTGTGGTAATGATATATGTGAATGATATATTCATTGATATGAAAATATTATTAATATTATGCTAAATCAAATTTTAATACTTTTTGTGCCTCATACTAAGCATTTTGTTTCTTTTTCAACACAAAAAGTGACTTGCAACTTTAAACACCTGACCTGCACAAAGCATGAGTCCTCGGTCATGTCAGTTACATGACCTTACATGACTAAAAGTGTTGAGTAAGCATGGCTGCTGAGTCAGCTTGAATTAAATAACTCTTAGACCTCTGGGACAACAGCATACGTGACAAACATGGCAATCTTTTTCACCAGCATCTGTATGGCACCTTGGAGGATTGATGACGGATAAAGGAATACAAGTGGCAACTATGTCAGACAGTCTCTTTCACAAGAGATCCAACAAATGTAATGGTCTGAATCTTCAATCTACCAAGGTGGGTGTCAGAAGGTCCAAACCGTGCAGAAATTGAAAGTCCTGCATTTGGAGGTGAAACCATGGGACTGGTGTCCATTTGCTGCAGTGGGCTTACTGAAGCTTGATGGCATGGAACTAGCACTGATATCAAGTGGTGTGACCTTGACCTGTGGCTTGACAGGGATGAAATTAGGACTTTCACAATGAAGCATGCTGAAGTCTGGAGGAAACATCAAGTTCTTTATCTCAAGTTGTTTGGCAGTAAACTGTAACTGATGAACAACTTGCATCTACATAGTGTCATCAACATCCATCTAGCAGCAGCACGGATGCCTGATTCACCCACAAGAGGGAGAGAGGCAGGCACAAACAACCTATGGCAGTGTCAACAGAACAGAGGATGATCTCTTACCAAACGTATGTATGCTGTTACCTACCTTGAGAGCCTTCAACAAAGTCTACGGAAAGTGGACAGGGAGATATTTATAGCTAGGCATCTTAATGGAGTTGTTGAGTGATGATGTTATGGGACCACAGTCACTGTTTGCAGCTAGAATAATCTTGTTGTGAGATAAATGATGAGCCACAGTCACCAAAGTAGGACACATCAAATGTGTTATAAGAGACACTGAAATGTATGTGCTTGATGCACGGTGCTGGAACGAGGCAATGATACGACCTGCCATCATGCATCCCTACAAAATAGGGAAATGGGAACTGAAACAGCCTACAGGTTGAAGTGTTCAAAATGATGTAGTGTTCTGGCCTGGTCTACCTACCAGGTAGGTCAAGGGAAACTCCATGTTAGTCGTTGGGCTGTTTTCTGTCTTTGTTGAAATCTTCAATTAGTAAAGTAGTAGTAAAGATGACAAAAGTGTTGAATTACAGCATGTAATTCAAACCATGGTGGCAGAAGACAAGCTAATCTAAAAAGAAGATGGATCCACTGTAACAGAGTTGTGACATAGCCAAGGGGAAAAAACAGACCCAAAGTCCATGTCTTGCTCCACCACAAGGCCTGGTGTTTAGATGTCTGCTGTGACCCACTAGTGACTTACTGGACAAGACCGGCCACTTCATCCTCATACAAGTAGGCTGCATTGTATTTGATGACATTGATGAGCAGAGACAGGAAGTTGCTGATGTATCCAGCTGATATCACCTCTGACATCCACTTCAACAGGAAAGGACCTGCACCAACATAACAAGAAATGTCACAGCCACAGTACAGTTTTATCAACTTGGGTTTCCACCTAATTTGGCGCTGAGTTTTGTTAACTGCAGTGATTTCTGAGCAAGCTATTGACCATTGGTGGTTCCAGAAAGGGGAGGGGAGGGTGTGTGTGCGTGTGTGTGCATGCACAAAGGGTTAACCCCCCTCCCCCCTAAAAATGACAAGACCACATTGAAGATATTTTTTTTTTGCGTTGGCAGAGCCAATGGGGTCGTTCAGGGGGTACAACTTGAATCAATCTTTTATACGAATTTAGCTGTTTTATTTCAACTTAATTACAGAATTCCATAGAAGTAGAATGTCCATGATTCATCAGTCACGTTCTTTTCCTATCACCTGAATTTGCAATGACAAATTCATTCGTATTTCATTCTTCAGCCCTGCATTTATCAGTGATTAACCTGACACCAGAACCTTCACAGATTAGCCCAGTTCCCAATAAGCTAGTCAGGAAGTTATATATTATTTCACACAGGAAGGTTGACCTTTGACAGTGCATCCAGTCAGGTTTACATGTTCTTTCACTTCCCTGTCATCTTTTTTCATTCATAAATATATAGTCATTCCACATATCATTTTCAATTTGTTCAGAGTATAACCTTATGTTGATGCTCATTATTGATCATAATCATGTCAGCTGTATCTTCAGACACATTTACACTTCAGCTCTGCCTTTGGCTTTAATATGATTTGAAGGGTTAAACAGAGTAATTCTCAGTCAAACACTCACATTTCCACATGGTTTGAAAACATTTTCCTAACTGTCCTGGGTGTTCAGACAGACAAATATGGTGCTCCACAGAATTCATCCTTTTACTGTTTTAGTAGCATTTTCAGGGCTTCAACTATTGTAATTTCAACTGTTGTAAAAACCTAAATGGTATGATATACACTTAGGTGGCCTTCACACAGCAAACTAAAGTTTGACAACACATGTTTTTTAAATTTTAAAAGTTGTCAAACTCGTATTTTCACACGTCAAACACATGTCAAACTTTCGTGTCATTTGAGCGCCATGTCTCTAGTTTGACAACACCAAAAGTTTGATGGAAATGTTGGTGAGAATAGAGACCAATCCTATTTTTCGACAACAGTTTGACAACTCTGAAATTGGTGTTGGTGTCGAGTTGATGGAATGTTCACACTTTCAAACTTGAGTTTGGCAACATGTGTTGTCAAACTTTAGTTTGCCACGTGAAGGCCACTTTACATGCAAAATTGGGTCAGATGAAAAGGTCATGTACAATATCACAAATGCATAGCATATGACATCACTGAGAAAGCCATATCAACAACCTACCAGTCTCGTCTTCAAAATCATGTAGATTCTTGCCATTTTCACTCAGAACCCTGAAGAGATCTAGCCTACGGAGTGAAAAAAAAGAGCACATAAATGGTACTTCTTAACATAGATTTCCAATGCTTGACTGAACTCTCACACATCAAACTAGATTGACATATGCTCTCAAATGATCTGACTCACACTTCAAACTAGATTGACATATGCTCTCAAATGATCTCACACATCAAACTAGATTGACATATGCTCTCAAATGATCTCACACATCAAACTAGATTGACATATGATGATTGACAAATGCTCTCTCAAACTAGATTGACATATGCTCTCAAATGATCTCACACATCAAACTAGATTGACATATTTCCCAAATGATCTCACACATCAAACTAGATTGAAAATCAAATGAGAAACACTGCCTTTGAACTGTGTGATCTGTCATATCATAGTAAGTGATATTCAACAAGAGTCATCAGAAGATGACATATCCCCCCAGCCCCCACATATTTGAAAGAACATATGTGACAGTTACTTGAAATCCAACTTGATATTTTTAGACTAAGTCCATATTGTTTTCATGGTAATCATGAAAAATATAAATGCCAAAAATCTGTAATAGCAAAAGGCACCACTTCAAGATCTGCTTCATGTATCTGCCAAGTTTTCGCTGAAAGATATTGAAAGGTTTTCGAGTTGTGCTCCGGAAACGAATCCCATCTCTTCCTTTTCAGACTAGGTCCGAATCGTTTCCATGGAAACTGGGAATAGTAAACATACCACAAATCTGTTAATAGCAAAAAGGCAACACTTTGGGATCTGTCTCATATATCTGCCAAGTTCTGTTGAAAGATATTGAATGGTTTTCAAGTCATGCTCTGGAAATGAAGCCCACCTCTTCCTTTTCAGACTAAGTCCAAATTGTTTCCATGGAGACCAGGAAAAATATAAATGCCAAAAATCTGTAAATAGCAAAAGGCAACACTTTGGGATCTGTCTCATATATCTGCCAAGTTCTGTTGAAAGATATTAAATGGTTTTCGAGTTATGCTCTGGAAATGAAGCCCACCTCTCTCTTTTCAGACTAAGTCTGAATTGTTTCCATGGAGACCGGGAAAAATATGAATGCCAAAAATCTGTAAATAGCAAAAGGCACCACTTTGGGATCTGTCTCATATATTTACCAAGTTCTGTTGAAAGATATTGAATGGTTTTCGGAAACGAAGCCCACCCCTCCATTTTGAGACTTAAGTCCATTGAAACTGAGAAAATAATAAATGAGAAGAGTCATCAGAACATGACAACAACCCCCCCCCCACCACCCCCCCGCCACTACATATTTGCAAGAGCAAATCATCTGATAGATACTTAAACTGGATTTTTTTTTTAGACTAAGCCCAAATCGTTTCCATGGAAATCAAGATGGAACTGACATATTCACAAGATGGAACTGACACATTCACAAGATGGAACTGACATATTCACAAGATGGAACTGACACATTCACAAGACAGCACTGACATATTCACAAGATGGAACTGACACATTCACAAGATGGAACTGACATATTCACAAGATGGAACTGACACATTCACAAGACAGCATGGACACATTCACTAGGTGGAACTGACATATTCACAAGATGGAACTGACACATTCACAAGATGGAACTGACATATTCACAAGATGGAACTGACACATTCACAAGACAGCACTGACATATTCACAAGATGGAACTGACACATTCACAAGATGGAACTGACACATTCACAAGACAACTGACATATTCACAATATGGAACTGACACATTCACAAGATGAACTGACACATTCACAAGACAGCACTGACACATTCACAAGATGGAACTGACATATTCACAAGACAGAACTGAAACATTCTCAAGATGGAAGTGACATATTCACAAGATGGAACTGACATATACACAAGATGGAAGTGACACATTCACAAGATGGAAGTGACACATTCACAAGATGGAACTGACATATTCACAAGATGGAACTGACATATTCACAAGACATATTCACAACACGGAACTGATATATTCACAAGACAGAACTGATATATTCACAAGACAGAACTGATGGATTCACAACACGGAACTGACATATTCACAAGACAAAAATGATGCATTCAAAAGATGACACTGAGATATTCACAAGACAATAATCTTTTCACAGGATTCTTTTTTTTGGGTGTTTTTTCTGTTATTTAGTGTTCCTCAGTGATTTCGTAACTCAGTTCTAAACTTGTACATCTCTGGAAACCGTACCTGTGTGAGAGATCATCAGGACCTGTCAAGGCTTCGATGACCTTGAAGAAATGCCCTCTTAGGATGCCAAGATTCTGCAGCTGGATGGGAACATATGTTAGAAAATCAGCAACAGAACTGCATGAAAAGCCTCATGTACTAGCGCTATGGACTGATCACCTCAAACAATCTGCTGTAAAGAAAATAATAACAGAATAAAACAGAGGCAACCATAAACAATGATAGCTAAGGTGTGATGACATCATTGAAATGATGATTGATCAACATTCAGACAAACATAATCACTGTATAACAGAACTAGCATGTAATTGGAGGAGAATTCCTCAAAATATGTTTACGCATCAAATAGTTTTTCTCATATTTTTCTCATCAAAACATAAATGAGATAATGTGATAATGCTGAAATATATAAATGTGAATATGACATCTGTTCTTCCAGCCTCACATGTCCCTGTTCCTCCAGGAGACCATTAAGGGCCTGTTGACAGCTTACCTGTCCCTCCAAGAGACACTTCAGAAAGTGCAAAGCAACCTGCCGACTTTCTGTGGTCACTTGAGGTTGAAGGAGATCACTTATGTTCTTCCATAGTGCCTCTATTGCATTCTGCAACCAACAGCAAGGAGTCAGAAACAAATTCTTAAACTCTACATACTGGAGGAAACTCCTTAATATACCGACAGTAACCTGTAAAATACTACCTCTGTTACATCACAGCCATATGTTAGTGGTCATGTCAAGTCATCAGCATGTTCATTGTGTAATGATCCAGCTGAAATATTGCACATGTGCTTTGTAACTGCCAATATGCCATGGATATTTGGACCAAATGTACTGAATGGATTAAAGGATACATAGGAAGAAACATTTATTTAAGTGAAGAGCATATTTTATTTGGATTTAAAGGTAAACATAATAATCCTGTTAATGTGGTGAGAATAATAGTCAAATATATGTTGTATAAATGTGATAGAAAAGCAGTGAAACTCAATTTTATTTGGTTTCAAAAAGAATTAGTAAAATATTATGAAATTCATTGCATTTTCTAATTGTAACTATGCAAGTTACGTACTTTGTATGTCTGTGTACTGTATGTAAGAGGTAATGTACACATTATGTATTTAAATCAACACTGTTCACTGTACAATTAAAATACTTTCAATTGGAGAACATGAAACTGCTGAAATTGTAACATAAAAAGGAAATATATATATATATTTGTAGTCATAACTGATATAAAATCCTTTGGTGTTCTTCACTATCAGCTTTCCCCCAATTAGTTTAATGACTTCAACCTATTCCCAGTGTTACTGCACATATATGGAAAGGAATAACTTCACTTCTTTCAAACAACCAACATCACCTAGATGCAAATAAATGACCGAGGTGGGTGGGACTACTCCTGGTGTAATTGTGGCAGTATTTTCAGAATCATACACTGTGATGACTATTGATTGATAATTTCTGTGAAAACATAACCTCTATGACATAATAGCCAGACCTTTACCAACGGGACATGTGGAATTTGGCATGTAGCAGTCTTTAAAAGCTGACATCAGCTTACTACCTGGTTCTTCAACTCCATCATTATCATGATTATACTGGTATTTCTGTGATGTCACTGCGGTATTATAATGTCTTTTTGGTATCTGTTGGGGACCTCTTCCAGATCCATTGATGTCGCATGCAATATTACAAAGTCATATTTAGAACACATGACATCACTTCTAATTCTGTGGGAGATCTTTTCTAGTTTGAATGATGTCACTCCCAGTTATGATGTCACCTCCAGTTATCTGATGTCATATCCACCTTTGAGGAAATTAAATTCTGGCATCAATACAGTCGATCAAGCATATAATCCACAAATGATCAAAAGTCTAACTTACATTTTACAAACTCCAGCCCATTCCACCCCACAAAGATCAGGTTTGATATCACACAAGTAAACAGGGCTCCAGATAATATTTCAACATCAGGAGTACGTACTCCTTATTTTTTCAATATAGGACTACTGGAAAACCTTAAGAGTACATTTAGTGTACTGAATGGAATTTAATGGAGTATCAGTAATCTTGTGTTTCGTTTCATGTATGCACCCAGAGCTCCAGATAAGATTTAGCTCATGTGGGTACTGTACCCACTGTATTTTTTTGGAGTGGGTATTATGAATATTGAGTGAGTATTTCATTTTCCGTTACCCACTGCTTTCAAATATGTGCGTATTTCAGTCATTTTACTCACCTAAGTATTATGTCATTGAGTAAGTTTACTAAGCAGGTATGTTCTACCTTATGTCATACCTAATCAAGTATTATGTCATTGAGTAAGTTTACTAAGCAGGTATGTTCTACCTTATGTCATACCTAATCAAAACCAACTTAAATATAATGGAAATGATTTCATAAAAAATCCCTCATCCTATACTGACAGTACAACACTAGTCCTATACTAACAGTACAACTTGATAGCAATCCATGTCTTTTTCATTACGCAAGCGATTTTTATAAATATATTCTGTACGCATTTGTTTTAAACATTTTGCGTATCTAACATTTTAAATGCGTAATTGGTACGCAACAATTTTTTCAATGCGTAATTGAAAATTTTCTATGCGTATTTTACCCGGATACGCAGCTTATCTGGGCCTCTGGCACCACAACATTGCTACTCTTGTGTAAACAGGTCAATAAACAATAAAACAAAACTTTTTCAGATAAATACATCTGTAAATGATTTTAAGTCCATACACCATTGCTGTGGTGCTTATCTGCTACGTTTTCTAAATTATTTCCTACCGTATCGTGCATATTTTCTATCTGTACATACGCTGATACGGCCCTTATCTGGAGCCCTGAGTAAACTTTGATAGTGTATTGCTGGATTTCCACTGTGAGCTTGATAGAACTTGTTCAACAGTGTGTCCCACAATGCTGCACTAGTTGCTGGAACCTGTATTTCACTGGCTTTACAATTCCCAAACGTTGTGGTGGAGATATGTTCATCATGGTGGCTGTCTACTATAGCAGTCCTCAATTATTCTGCAGTGGGGCCAAGGTAGTGTTTGTGTTTCCTTTAGGGGACCATGGCTTGCACGTGATGAACACTTGTTTTCTGTGTCATCTATCATTGTAATAGCTGTTGGATAATGCTTCAGGGCTTTACCTGGACAAAGGAGTCTGTCCAGTCAACAAAAACTGAGGAGGAATCAATACCATCAAATTTGGATGCGCTGTCTACCGAGACATCTGCAGGGAAGAGGATTTTGTCTGTGCCTGATGGGGGGATTCCATCTGACTGAATGATGGAAAAATTCAATTTTGGGAAAAAGTGTTTGGGTTTGAAAGGCTTTATATAAAGTGAGATGAATACTGGGTGAGTACCTTTGAATAAACCATCATATAAGATGAGCAAGGCTAAAGAAGACCTGTATCCTTCAACAGGTGTATCTGCCATGCCATTATATGCAAAGTCTCCAACCAAAATATTCCTGAGTTTGTTCCTGAATGTCACTGTTTATGGGCTAACACTGACATGTTGTCTGTCCAGAACTCATGAGAGGTCCAAATGATGACTCCATGCTTTGACTGCTTGGTTCTACCGCCATCATTTCCACAGAGCTGACGTGAAATGGGCAGACAACCACATCTTAGATCTTCTGAATGTTGACACAGTGAACAAGACCACCCTGATCCAATCTCATCTCCAGCCAGTCCACAAAATCCTTGTGAAGTGGGGGTAATATGCAGCTTACTTCTGTCACAAACAAATTGATGTAAGCTCCAGTATTGAAGGTATCAACATCCACAGACAATTACATATGAACATTAACCTTAGATGACAGTGACTTGACAGTAATGATTGACTCATGTGACTTATACTATGTTTGCTCAGTATGTGCCAGTTATCCTGTTGTCCAATTTCTCTGATCACTACTCCTGGTGGTGAAGGACAGCCCTGGAAGTGTTGAACTTTACCCCTGTAGGCACTTTCTAAAGGCCCTTCATGGTTTCACTGAAAGAGAAATCTGGCCTCAGGATGAGAACAATGAGGCTGATGTAAATAGAGGAGACAATTGGCAACAATGGTAGAATATCTAGTGTGATGACAGCCAAACAACAGAATTTGGGTTACAATATGTAATAGAGGCAGGGTATTCCATGGAATTATTCCTTCAAGTTGATCTGCCAGATAGTTACGCTACAGTTGGCACCTGCTGGTTTAGTCTTACCTCTTCCAACCTCTTCTTCTTCACTGTGTCACTGAGATCACGGATGGTCCGGATTCGATTGTTAGCAGGACTCTCAGGACAAATCTCCTATAATATAACCATGATTCAAAGCAATGCTCTATACACCAAACTGTTTTCCATCAACATGATTGGACCTGATGATAGGCAGGCTGATTCAAAGGACAGCAGTAAAGTGGGTATATATATCATGGGCGGATTCAGGAATTTTGAAATGGGGTGGTGGTGGTGGTGGTGGGTGTGTTTAAGGGGTTTTGAACCCCCTAAACACCCCATTGGCACAACCCACGCAAAAAAAAGATCTTCAATGTGGTCTTAAGTCATTTCCAAAAGGAAGGTGGGGGGGCGGGGAGAGAGGAACCCTTGAAACAAACTTAAGGTAACTGACTTAAATGAATATGTGTTATTTATTGATTAAAGAAAATATGAATTTCAAATGAATTTGATACACAAGGAACAATTTGATAGACACCATTGTCCTTTCAATCCAGAAAAAGTCATGAAGGCATATAATAGTCAGGCTCCTACAAATATTACTTCAAATACATCAAAGTTTGACAGTGCTGGCCTATCAACCACTCTGAGACTGGGGGGTAGCCTAATGGTTAAAATGTCTGCACGTCATGCTGAAAACCTGGGTTCGACTCCCCACATGTGTTATGCCCAAGAAGTTGTGAATCCCTTAGACATTTTGTAGCCTGGCTTGTCTCACAACCAGCTTGTTGTTTCATATTCCTGGGTTATTTTGCATGCTGTTAATCATTCTCAAATCAAGGAATTGACTACATATATTTCCTATGGAGCCCATATTCAAGGATAGGAATTTCCATAAGCAGCTGACAATAAATATCAACCAAGTCAGTTTCAGTAGAATATATACCAAGTGGTTCACATAATAATGATATTAAAGACCAGAGTGCAAAGTTTAAAAAATCCCATGGGTTTCCAATTAGTCTCCCATTGGCTACTCCTCAGCAGCGTAGATATTATCTGCTCATGAGCGACAGGACTGTAACGGCTGTGGGTGCATGGTGATGTCAAAGGTTAAGCTTGGAATTTACAACTGGAATAAACATGTGCCTTATAGTAAATGTCCAACAACCCTTTCACTACATATTGATGAATTAAATTTAACTGGTCAGAGTGTTGACAATGACAACAAAAGTACTAAACAATATCACCCCTTCTTGGGAGAATAAAATGTTGAGCTTGTTGATGTCAGCATGAAGTAAGTGTACAACCCTAACCCTGCACAGTATGGGATCAGGGGAGAAGGTCATTTTCACAGCATGCCTGGGGAAAAATTGAAACATGAAACCCTGAATGAAACTGTTCCTCCACTAACAGACTTGTTGCTATGAAAACACACCTCCTCTGGCCACCTGACTGATACAGCGGGAAATTCAAATCTGGATTTCAAAAAGGGAAATATATTTTCAAAATGTATGTTTTGTAGACTGTCTGCATCAATACTTTTTTCAGTGAGTCTTCATAACATACTTCTTTATATCTTATCATTATTTTGAGAGGGTCCTTAAAACAAACCTGGGTTGAAGGTTTACAATACAATTTTGAGGGATTCAAATACTACCTTTAACCAACAGTGCTCAATGGGCAACATAACAAAAAAATCAAACACTGCACTGTAGTGATTTTTTTTCTCTTCTCTTTATGTTCTACTGAAATGGCCATCATGATCAGTACACAGGAAGTCTTTTACTGTGTAAGTTTGTACAGATTTTCCAACCAAATCATACAAATTACCTTTCAAATCTTATTAATCTAATACTAAATATTCATTACCTATCATTAATTTAATTTCTAAGTCTTGTCCCCACATGCCGTGTGGTTTACTCAAGATAGACAAAACAATATGACCACAGCCCTTGATCACTGATAGCCATCTACATATATTAATATTCGATTGCTATCAGTGAATGAGTGTTGGACCCAGGACGTATTAATACTTTTATTTTCAGCAATACAAACCCCTGTGCTTAATAGAGTTTCCAGCTGGAAATAGGGTTATTTTGGCAAGGGGGTGTGGCAGCATTGCACTTTACCAGGGGCATTTTTCTGATTTTCAATTAGTGGAGGATTGAAGGTTATAAGCCAACACTTTACCCTAATTTATGAAATTTTTAAGATAGTAAAGATTAAGGATGGTTGGGGGTAACCTATCGAAATTTCAACACAACTAACCATAAAGATCAAGGAACCACGCATGAGCCAGTTGGGATATGGTCAAAATTGACTGACCACACCGAACTAGACTGATGGGGGAAGCAGGTTACTTCCATGCAGCTCACCATGCCTGCTGAGGTTTTAAAATGTACTTAGCCCGTGATGCTCTTGAAATTTGCTATGAAATGAACATGACAAACAGATATAAAACTACAAAATGCCATCTTTTGTTTGGTTTCTGGTCTTCGACTTTCAGTGAACTCGTCCGTTTTGAGGTTTGAGGCCGTTTTGACAAATACGTTTGTAGCCCTTGTGAACTAACTATCACTCTATAACTTACAACTGCTCTATCCCTGTAAACGGAAATGTTGTTCATATCCTTTAGCTACCCTGTATTGGCCTAATAAAGAAAATACGAACCCTCAAAACATCAGGTGTAAGGACGATATCTTTGGTTTGAGTTCTATGAGCTGTCGACGGTGCTGATGGAGCTCTGCTGAATTTGAAGAGGTTTTTCAATCTTTCTTTGAGATCAGACTCCGGTCTCGACATCTTTACAGAAACATGGATGTCGTCATAAGTGGATGAAGTCTAAAATGTAAAATCATGTTAAAATCTTGGTCCTGCAGCCTTGAACCTTCTCGCCAAAACACAACCTGTTGCGTACGGAAGTTGACAAATGTGACGGGTCTCTAATAACAAGTAAAAACGTTTTCCTAATTTCAAAAGAAAGTAATAATCTTACATTATCGTTTTCAAACTATTTTGTTAGATAAAATGATACGTAAGTGGTACTGGCAAATGCTTAGTTGCTTTTTCGTTCATTCATTCGTCATTGTGTTGATGTAAGCGATCACGTCTAGCTATGCTATAAAAGACGACACCACCAGCGGAATACGGAATATCCGAATGAACTCATATAACTTCTTTAAAACACAATTTTCCAGCAGAAACAATCTGCAAGAGATATTTAAACGGTAACAGTTCCGCCCGTAACCCCCGCTTGAAATACATTCTATATATTATGATTATTTCTAGGGGTTAGGGATGAGGTTATGGTTCTGGATTTTGATAAATTTAGCATTATGTTAGGTTTAGGGTCAGGGCTAGGGTTGGCTTTAAACCCATCTATTCTTAGGCATAGAATGATAAAAAACGGGGGTTAAATCTTTCCATTTACACTATTTGCAGCCAACTATTTATGAATGAAAAACATGCTAAGTCAAGTTAAATATTGATGATATTCTGAATTCGTTTTTGTTCAACTACCAAGGGGAGTTAACCTTTCAGTGGTGTAGATACATCGGGGAAAGGTGATATATTTTCAGAAATCGTCGATAATAAAACTTGGGAAACGACAATCTTCTCAGTATAAATCATGAATCGTGTAGCGGCTCTAGTTTCTACGAAGTGGTTGAAAGATGTCATTGCATCAAACTCTAAATGCATCAGGATAATTGATGCTTCTTGGCACCTCCCAACGTCAGGCAGAAACGGAAACGTTGAATTTCAACAAAAACACATCCCTGGTGCACAGTTTTTCGACATTGACGAGTGCGCTGACAAAAGTTCACCCTACGGACATATGCTACCGAGCCCATTAGAGTTTGAAGCATATGTTGGAGGTCTTGGCATTGGAAATGACACACACGTTGTAGTGTATGATAATAATGAACATTTTGGGCTCTTTTCAGCTCAACGTGTATGGTGGACATTTCGAGCTTTTGGCCATGATAACGTTTCAGTATTAGATGGAGGATTTCCTAAGTGGTGCAGAGAGAGCAACCTTACTTCATCTGAATCACAGTCTGTTTCCACCAAACCTTTTAAGGCTAACTTTGTTCCTTCATTTGTAAAATCTTTTGGAGATGTGAAAAGAAATATAGATGACAAACAATTCCAGCTTGTTGATGCAAGGGCCTCTGGTCGCTTCCAAGGGAAATCTCCTGAACCTAGACCAAGTGAGAACTTTTTTAGTTTTTAGAGTGCATATAGCAATTTAAGCATGATATCTCCATCTTCTCAATATATCATGACTTTGAAAAGTACAAGCCAAGTGATTGAATAGACCAGTCGATGTTTATAGCAGTATTGGCCTATACATCAGCAAAATGGGACTGAGATCAGTATTTTCTACTTGAATACATTTTATTGGGCATATTCTCCATCCCTACCAGTTTGGTTTAGTGTACATCTCGTCACCAGCTTTATCAAAACCTGGAAGTTAGAGGAATGAAATTAACACATTGATATGAAGCCTTGAAGGTCATGGTCTCAAACGAGTTAAGAAAATGGTGTCTTTGATCTGTTTTTATGAGTTAAGCCCTTGTTGCTGGCTTTTCTAACTTTGTATATACTGAGTGAAATCAGGCCTGGTGGACAGACAAGGCTGTCGCTTGTTATGGCTATGATAGATGTTTGTACCAGAGATGACAGTTTTCAGAAACCCTTCTAACTGTTGTCAGTTTACTATAACCATTATTCTATAGGACTAAAAGTCTACAGTTTGTAGGTGAAACAGTCTGTTGGAGTACTTGTACAGAGTACAGAATACTTGTACATTCTATTTCGTACAATATGTTGTCTTTTCAAAAGTATACAAACACAATCATCAATGATCATGACTACATATAACAATTTATCTCTTTCTAGGTTGAATGTGCAATGCTCGAGTAGCCACATGAGCAAGACGTCAACCTAACTGAGAAGCAGATCTTGATTTATTTTCTGAAAAGTGACTTTCAAGGTTTATATACAAAGATGCCTTTGTATACTTCAGACATCAATCCTGGACACATTCCTGGTTCAGTAAATATACCCTTTATGAGTGTGCTGGATCCTGACAAGAAGACCATGAAGACTGAGGCTGAACTACGGCAGTTGTTTGCCTCTGCAAACATTGACCTTTCCAAACCCTTGACTGTGTCCTGTGGATCAGGTAATATATATATTTAACTTATAATATTATAGATAAGTCAGGTCTGTAATCTACGACCATTGCCTCCACATCCCTCACTGTGACAGGTCCTACTCTACCATTGCCTCTACATCCCTCACTGTAACACGTCCCACTTGACCATTGCCTCCACATCTCTCACTATGACAGGTCCCACTTGACCATTGCCTCCACATCTCTCACTATGACAGATCCTACTCTACCTTTGCTTCTACATCCCTCACTGTAACAGGTCCTACTCCACCATTGCCTCCACATCTCTCACTATAACAGGTCCTACTCTACCATTGCTTCCACATCTCTAACTATGACAGGTCCTACTCTACCATTGCCTCTACATCCCTCACTGTAACAGGTCCTACTCTACCATTGCCTCCACATCTCTCTCTATGACAGATCCTACTTTACCATTGCCTCCACATCCCTCACTGTGACAGGTCCTACTCTACCATTGCCTCCACATCCCTCACTGTGACAGGTCATACTCTACCATTGCCTCTACATCCCTCACTGTGACAGGTCCTACTCTACCATTGCCTCCACATCTCTCTCTATGACAGATCCTACTTTACCATTGCCTCCACATCCCTCACTGTAACAGGTCCTACTCCACCATTGCCTCCACATCCCTCACTGTAACAGGTCCCACTTGACCATTGCCTCCACATATCTCACTATGACAGGTCCCACTTGACCATTGCCTCCAGATCTCTCACTATGACAGATCCCACTTGACCATTGCCTCCACATCTCTCACTATGACAGGTCCCACTTGACCATTGCCTCCACATCTCTCACTATGACAGATCCTACTCTACCATTGCTTCTACATCCCTCACTGTAACAGGTCCTACTCCACCATTGCCTCCACATCTCTCACTATGACAGGTCCTACTCTACCATTGCTTCCACATCTCTAACTATGACAGGTCATACTCTACCATTGCCTCTACATCCCTCACTGTAACAGGTCCTACTCTACCATTGCCTCCACATCTCTCTCTATGACAGATCCTACTTTACCATTGCCTCCACATCCCTCACTGTGACAGGTCCTACTCTACCATTGCTTCTACATCCCTCACTGTAACAGGTCCCACTTGACCATTGCCTCCACATATCTCACTATGACAGGTCCCACTTGACCATTGCCTCCAGATCTCTCACTATGACAGGTCCCACTTGACCATTGCCTCCACATCTCTCACTATGACAGATCCAACTCTACCATTGCTTCTACATCTCTCACTGTGACAGGTCCTACGCTACCATTACCTCCACTTCTCTCCCTATGACAGGTCCTACTTTACCATTGCCTCTACATCTCTCACTATGACAGGTCCTACGCTACCATTGCTTCTACATCTTTCAGTGTGATATGTCCTACTCTACCATTGCCTCTACATCTCTCACTGTCACAGGTCCTACTCTACCATTGCCTCCACATCCCTCACTATGACATTCCTACTTTACCATTGCCTCCACATCTCTCAGTGTGAGAGGTCCTACTTTACCATTGCTTCTACATCTCTCAGTGTGACAGGTCCTACTCTACCATTGCTTCTACATCTCTCATTTTACCAGGTCCTACTCTACCATTGCCTCCACATCTCTCACTATGACAGGTCCTACTCTACCATTGCCTCTACATCTCAGTGTGACAGGTCCTACTTTACCATTGCTTCTACATCTCTCAGTGTGACAGGTCCTACTATACCATTGCCTCTACATCTCTCAGTGTACCAGGTCCTACTCTACCATTGCCTCCACATCTCTCGGTGTGACAGGTCCTACTTTACAATTGCTTCTACATCTCTCAGTGTGACAGGTCCTACTCTACCTTTGCCTCCATATCTCTCACTATGACAGGTCCTACTTTACCATTGCCTCCACATCTCTCACTATGACAGGTCCTACTCTACCATTGCCTCCACATCCCTCACTATGACAGGCCCCTATACCATTGTTTCTTCATCTCTCAGTGTGACAGGTCCTACTTTGCCATCGCCTCTACATCTCTCAGTGTGACAGGTCCTACTCTACCATTGCCTCCACATCTCTCACTATGACAGGTCCTACTTTACAATTGCCATCACATCACACACTGTGACAGGTCCTACTCTACCATTGCCTCCACATCACTCACTATGACAGGTTCTACTCTACCATTGCCTCTACATCTCTCACTGTCACAGGTCCTACTCTACCATTGCCTCCACATCCCTCACTATGACATTCCTACTTTACCATTGCCTCCACATCTCTCAGTGTGAGAGGTCCTACTTTACCATTGCTTCTACATCTCTCAGTGTGACAGGTCCTACTCTACCATTGCTTCTACATCTCTCATTTTACCAGGTCCTACTCTACCATTGCTTCCACATCTCTCACTATGACAGGTCCTACTCTACCATTGCCTCTACATCTCAGTGTGACAGGTCCTACTTTACCATTGCTTCTACATCGTCTCTCAGTGTGACAGGTCCTACTATACCATTGCCTCTACATCTCTCAGTGTACCAGGTCCTACTCTACCATTGCCTCCACATCTCTCGGTGTGACAGGTCCTACTTTACAATTGCTTCTACATCTCTCAGTGTGACAGGTCCTACTCTACCTTTGCCTCCATATCTCTCACTATGACAGGTCCTACTTTACCATTGCCTCCGCATCTCTCACTATGACAGGTCCTACTCTACCATTGCCTCCACATCTCTCAGTGTGACAGGTCCTACTCTACCATTGCCTCTACATCTCTCACTATGACAGGCCCCTATACCATTGCTTCTTCATCTCTCAGTGTGACAGGTCCTACTTTGCCATTGCCTCCACATCTCTCAGTGTGACAGGTCCTACTCTACCATTACCTCTACATCACTCACTATGACAGGTCCTACTCTACAATTGCCTCCACATCTCTCGGTGTGACAGGTCCTACTCTACCATTGCCTCCACATCTCTCAGTGTGACAGGTCCTACTCTACCATTGCCTCTACATCTCTCACTATGACAGGTCCTACTTTACAATTGCCATCACATCACACACTGTGACAGGTCCTACTCTACCATTGCCTCCACATCACTCACTATGACAGGTTCTACTCTACCATTGCTTCCACATCTCTCAGTGTGACAGGTCCTACTCTACGATTGCCTCCATGTCTCTCAGTGTGACAGGTCATACTTTACCATTGCCTCCACATCACTCACTATGACAGGTCCTACTCTGCCATTGCATCCACATCCCTCACTATGACAGGTCCTACTTTACCATTGCCTCTACATCTCTCACTATGACAGGTCCTACTTTACAATTGCCATCACATCACACACTGTGACAGGTCCTACTCTACCATTGCCTTCACATCTCTCAGTGTGACAGGTCCTACTGTACCATTGCCTCCACATCTCTCACTGTGACTGGTCCTACTCTACCATTGCATCCACATGTTTCACTGTGACAGGTCCTACTCTACCATTGCCTCCACATCTCTCAGTGTGACAGGTCCTACTCTGCCATTGTCTCCACATCTCTCACTGTGACAGGTCCTACTTGACCATTGCCTCCACATCTCTCGGTGTGACAGGTCCTACTCTACCATTGCCTCCACATCTCTCAGGTCCTCCCTGTGATGACCATTGCCTCCACATCTCTCGGTGTGACAGGTCCTCTACCATTGCCTCCACAACTCTGTGACAGGTCCTACTCTACCATTGCCTCCACATCTCCTCACTGTGACAGGTCCTACTCTACCATTGCCTCCATTGCATCCACACAGGTCCTCTACCATTGCCTCCACATCCCTCACTATGACAGGTCCTTCTCTACCATTGCCTCCACATCTCTCTCACTGTGACAGGTCCTCACTCTCTACCATTGCCTCCACATCTCTCACTGTGACAGGTCCTACTCTACCATTGCCTCCACATCTCTCACTATGACAGGTCCTACTCTACCATTGCCTCCACATCTCTCACTGTGACAGGTCCTACTCTACCATTGCCTCCTCATCTCTCATTGTGACAGGTCCTACTCTACCATTGCCTCCACATCTCTCAGTGTGACAGGTCCTACTCTACCATTGCCTCCACATCTCTCACTGTGACAGGTCCTACTCTACCATTGCCTCCACATCCCTCACTGTGACAGGTCCTACTCTACCATTGGCTCCACATCTCTCAGTGTGACAGGTCCTACTCTACCATTGTCCACATCTCAGTGTCCTCCTACTGTGCCATTGTCACCACATCTCTCACTGTGACAGGTCCTACTCTACCATTGCCTCCACATCCCTCACTATGAGAGGTCCTACTCTACCATTGCCTCCACATCCCTCACTATGACAGGTCCTTCTCTACCATTGCCTCCACATCCCTCACTGTGACAGGTCCTTCTCTA
The DNA here is from genome assembly GCF_003918875.1 of Haliotis rubra. Taxonomy (NCBI): domain Eukaryota; kingdom Metazoa; phylum Mollusca; class Gastropoda; order Lepetellida; family Haliotidae; genus Haliotis; species Haliotis rubra. The sequence continues at coordinate 1,188,019 of NW_025766137.1, forward strand.
CCATTGCCTCCACATCTCCCACTATGACAGGTCCTACTCTACCATTGCCTCCACATCCCTCACTGTGACAGGTCCTTCTCTACCATTGCCTCCACATCTCTCACTATGACAGGTCCTACTCTACCATTGCCTCCACATCCCTCACTGTGACAGGTCCTTCTCTACCATTGCCTCCACATCTCCCACTATGACAGGTCCTACTCTACCATTGCCTCCACATCCCTCACTGTGACAGGTCCTTCTCTACCATTGCCTCCACATCTCTCACTATGACAGGTCCTACTCTACCATTGCCTCCACATCTCTCACTATGACAGGTCCTACTCTACCATTGCCTCAACATCTCTCGGCGTGACAGGTCCTACTCTACCATTGCCTCCACATCCCTCACTATGACAGGTCCTACTCTACCATTGCCTCCACATCCCTCACTATGACAGGTCCTACTCTACCATTGCCTCTACATCTCTCACTATGACGGGACCATTGCTTCCACATCTCTCCACGTCGTCATATGAGCGAAATATTCTCAAGCAGGACGTTAGACCCAATTTCACCTCACCTCCACATCTCTCACTATGACAGGTCCTACTTTACCATTGCCTCTTCAGTTTGTGAATATCAATGCAGGCAGCAACCTTTGATAACCACCTTTGTTTTTGTTGACTACATATCCTGATGTGCTGCAATGGTCTGGGACTGTTTAATATTTTTTTCAGGAGTATCTGCTTGTTGTATTGCACTTGCAGCTTATCAGTGCAGCAAGGAGGATGTGTCTATCTATGATGGGTCGTGGACAGAGTGGTATCTACGTGCCCCGCCCAGTGACAGGGCTGACTGCCCACAGGACTAGTTGACCCTGCAAGACCTGTCTCATAGCTACAATACAGAAGAATGACTGTGAAATGGTCAGCCATCAGACCCTATTGAATGTAGTTGCAGGACAACAGGTTTCTACTTGTGACATTTTGTACCTAAATAGAAAGTTGAAAAATTGTGTAGCAGGGCCTGAGTAAAGTATACTTGTGCTCTCATTGTGTGCACAATGGTGTTGGATGAATAAGGTCTATGGCTTATCAAGATGGAGAGTTTGAGGGGAGAGGCAGCAGCAGTGTTTCCTGTTCTGTTGCCTGTATCTTAGAGGGAAACAAAAGTCCAGCTTTGAAAGCGTTGAAACATAGATTGGATTAGCACACTATAATTTCAACAGGTTTTACTTGAGCACTGTGCCAATAGGAGGATCAAAAGACAGTCTTTCATAACAAAGGATATTACATAAAGTGGTACATCCCAACTGACATATGTTTTTGTTCTTGATTAATGCATACAACTCTTATAGCATAAAGCACTCAGTGAACATCAATGTATCCTTTAAGAGAGACACAGTATCTCTTGGGAGACCTCTGGTAAAGGAACAGCTGATAACAAACTTGGTCAACTAATTGTGAAATCTGAGATAAATTGTCTCTAGACATGATGACTTACCATTTGCAATGTATTTTCTGTTGTGTTAGGAAGAGCTTTATAGGCTGATGTATTGGTCACCATGTGTATGTTCTCATGAACTAAGCCGGAAACAACAATTAGCTTTACCCATATTTTTCACAGATTTACCCATGTCTAGGTTGAAAAATACCCAGTAACGTAACTTTTAATGAATTTTGGTGAAATGATGGAGACCTTTTCAATACCAGCAAGGGCCTCATAATATAAACATGAGTATTAGTTAAGCACCACCTGAATCCAAGGGCACTGTTTAAAATTTTGGTCCAAACAGGCGATTATACTCCAGCACACTGGAATGCACATGTAAAGCTTCATGTAATATCTCAAAAAGGGTGTACATTTCATAACTGCAGTATGTACATTTCAGGTCTGGGAAGGGCGGTGGGGTAGCCTAATGGTTAAAGCGTTGGCTCGTCACGCCGAAGACCTGGGTTCGATTCCCCACATGGGTACAATGTGTGAAGCCCATTTTTCTGGTGTCCCCTGCCATGATGTTGCTGGAATATTGCTAAAAGCGGCGTAAAACCAAACTCAGTCAGTCAGTCAGGTCTTGGAACTGCTTTAAAAGATGACAGTACGAAAATAAACAGTTTTCTTGTCATGGTAAGATATAGACAATTATAACGTAAACATTCCCTCTTGATTATGGTAGCCTTATTCCGGTGGATTCACACAATACATACAGAAAATCAAAAGAAATTTTAACACTAACTCATAGCTATTCCTAGTGGTATACCTAATCTACCCCTGAGTTATCTCCCTTGATCCTGACGTCACTGTATTGTTCTCCTAGAACCCTTCATAATTTTCTGTATGGTCCACAAGCATGACGTGCAGAGAATCAATGAAATTTTCATTTCAAATCAAGTCTTCAGTTCTTCATATGTAGGTCAGTTACAAATCGCATTCCATTTAATATTCAATCGCATTGCTGTTTTGCATTTATATTATATATATTTCCAACGTATTTAGGATCTGAAGTTTTCCCGCCGTTTTTGATTGACAAGTATGGCGCAGCTCAAATGTTTACAATATCAGAAATTCATGGCGGATGTTGATCCCCACTCTCTGTGTGCTTCCTGTTATAAAGGCTTACCTTGCTCAATGTCGGATCGATGCTTATTGTGTCAGGAAATGTCGGAAGAAGATTGGTTGTTGATGGACAAATCTCGTTCCTTAGTTCCATTCATCGTCATCAGAATGCTCTAAGTCGAAGAAAGTTCAGGGATATCCGCCTTTATGTATAACATCTGAACCGAAGTCTCGTTTTAGATCTAAATAAAAAACCTCTCCCCAGTTGGATAAAGCTGCGTTCTCAGAACTTTTGGCGGGATTTAAATCCGATATCCAGGCGGCCATGGATACATCTGTACGGGATATGGAGATGAGGAATGACGAAAAATTTGATCGCCTGTCAAAACATTTGGAAGATCCTGTATTACCCGACAAGACGGCAGACAGCCGTAGGGTCTTGGTGGTCGATGGCAAGAGCCGGGAGCCAAAGTCCCTTCCTACGGAAACAAGGGGTGCAATGACTGGGAAAGCCGGTTATCACGCCCTGGCGTACGTAGGAGGCCGGTCCCCTCGGAGGGAGAAGCCTAGGGCTTCAAGCGACGGGGATGACCGGGGTGACCGTGGCCCAGGCCACACACCCCGTGTCCTTTGTCCCCGGGAGCCAGTCATCTGTGGCTGCTCCCTGTCGCATACAGCCTGCTACCTTCTCCCCACGGGAGACCGGGGCTTTCCTGACGCTGGCTTCGGCTTTCCGCGGATCTGACTTCGGCTCAGGCGGCACGTGATTCCGGCTCAAGCCAGGCCACTGGGTCGGCTGCTATGGATAACGGTGTATCAACCCAGCAGTCTGATTTACACGGGCCTAGCGGTTCAGAGGACACGGCTACGGACCCGCAAGGTTATTTTGACACGGACAATCCACCCTTAATTCTGTTAGTGTCTGATGTGACGGATCAGGAAGATTTATCGGTGTATCCTTTTTCACAACCGGAGTTTTCCATGAAAGAAGGCTTGTTGATGGTACAGCCTATGGACATGTCAGCACAGGATTTTAAGCCGGGCTGGTCATTTAAAGAAAAGCTGGAACTTTTGCACGGACTTTATCCTAATACTCTACCACCACCGTCGGACGAACAGGAGATAGCTATTCCCATGGAACTCGGATTAACAGGTTGCCTTCCCCCGGAACGGATGCCCAGGCTGTCATTACCACATTCATCATCACTTAGGAAAGTGTTGGAGAATTACAACTTAGGCCTCTCTAAGGCTACGAACTTAAATTCTTTGCCTAGGGTTTCTCATAAACCCATTTAATCCATTCATGATCGTGTTATCCCAGCCAATCAACCAAGGTTAGACAAGGACTTTAAACAGTTACAGGATGCTAGAGGCTCTCATGAATATGCACCGTTCTGTACCTTCAAGAATTGTAAGAATTGGATACGGCAGCCCGTTCGGCAATTGATACCCTGTCTTATTCAAACTGGTTTTCTGCGGGAGTTCGTGCTTTGCTCCCATCGGGGTTTCAAGATTATACGGGAGTTAAGAAAGACACTTTGATTTCCATGACTGCTCAAGAGGTTGTGTTAGCGCATTCCTTTCTGGATGTAGTGTATCAGTCCTTAGCTGATGCGATGGCGACTCAAGTGAATATATTGGGATGACTTACAGCTATTGAGCGGATACCGGATGTTTCAAGGGATTTTCTGTTTCATCAGCCCTTGGAATCGGAGAATACCTTTAATGGACAATGTCAACAGGCTATTGAAGCTAGAGATGCCTTGACATCGAGGAACTTAAATCAACGTTTGGCGTCGGCTCTTTTATTCCAAAATAGAGGAAGGGCTGACACTAGATCTAGAAGAGTTCCAGTGTTACGTCTCATTCTGCTCCATCTTCATCAATCGTAGTCAGAACTTTCAGAGATCTGCCTTTGATCGGGCTTTGGATTCAAGAGTGTGTTGTACAAATGTGGCTGTTACTAGAGGCTCATCCTCATCTAGGGGTAGAGGTAGGGGAGGTAGATCTTTTCGTGGATCAAGATTTTGACTCAAGTCTCACTGTTCAGCGTTCTCTTCCTTACAAATTGGAAACGTCCCTCGAAATGATATTGGATTTGGAATTTGTATGTCCGGTGACACAATCTCCAGTAGGGGGCAGATTGGCCCAATACTTATGCAATTGGAAATTAATAACATCAGACGAGTGGGTCCTGTCTGTAGTGAGCACGGGGTTAATTCTTCCTTGGCACAAGCAACCTCCAGTGACTTGTTTTCCAGAGGGTCGTCGGTTTTGTCTTCAAGGCCAGCGTTTAGCGGGGGCAAACTTAGCAATAAATCAGCTACTGGAGAAACAGGCAATCATAGAACTTCCTCCAGGGGATCAGACATGCGGGTTTTATTCACCGGTATTCCTATTCCCCAAGAAAGATTCAGACGAAATGCGCATGATAATAGACTTGAAAGTGTTAAACAAGCTATTTTTGAGGAAACCGCCAAAGTTCAGGATGGAATCAATTGCAAACCTACGCACCTTGATTCGTCAGGATTCCAAGTTTATAAGTATAGATCTAAAGGATGCGTATCTTCATATCCCAATTCATCCAAGATCTCGCAAATACCTAAGATTTGCGGTGAACGGTCGCAGGTTTCAGTTCAGGGTGCTGCCGTTCGGGCTTATCTGGTTGTTCACAAAAATAATCTCCCCGATTCTGGCTTTTCTTCATCAACGAAGGATTGCGATACACGGCTATCTGGACGATTTCTTGGCAAGGAATGTGGTGACAGCGGTTCTCATGAAGCAAACCAACTTTATGATCCAGTGTTTACACATCTGGGTCTAATAGTTCATCCTACCAAGTCAGAACTGGTACCTTCTACGAGAATCAAGTTTCTGGGAGCAATCTTGGACTCAAGAGCTGGACGTATTTATACTCCTTCCTCAGGATCGTTGGGTGGAAATATCAACCAAGATAACCAATATGTTACAGACGCCAACTGCATCAGTTCGTTCACGGATGTCCCTTCTAGGATCTCTCACTTTAATCCAGGATTATACTGTAAGAGGAAGACTAAGGTTGAGAATCCCGCAGATCTGGCTCAACCAGTCTCGGATGGAGGACTTGGAACTGCTCATAGCCTGTCAAGACAGAGTCCGAAGTGAGATATTATCGTGGATGTGAATGTGTTGCCAGGAGTTTCATTACGTCCTCGTTTACCAGATCTGACACTTTATGTGGATGCCTCAAACACGGGTTGGGGTGCACACATGGACATTTGGCAAATTCAAGGTGTGTGGAATCTGTCAGAGGTGAATCTGCATATAAACTGTCGGGAGATGTTAGCACTATTGAAAGCGATTTGTTGCTTGGGGAATCGCTTGTACGGGAAGAGTCTCATGTTAGTGTCGGACAATTCTATGGTAGTGGCATACATCAACAAACAGGGAGGTACCAAATCTCAACAGCTCCTCGGGATCACTCAGGATCTGTATCAAGCAGTGGACGCTATAAATTGTTTAATCAGAGCGCGCCACATTCCAGGTCGGAAGAATATCCTTGCGGACTCATTATCTTGACAGGACAGAGTGAGCTCGACCGAATGGACTCTCAAGGAAGAGGCATTCGATTTGATAAGACAGAAGTGGGAAATTCCAAACATAGATTTATTTGCGACTTTCAGGAATTTTCGGATACCAACGTTTGTGAGTCCAGTACTGGATCCATTGGCATGGGCAGTCGACGCCCTATCCATATCATGGGAGGGGATGATAGCCTATGCGTTTCCTCCGTTCAAACTAATCCAAGAGGTTCTGTTAAAAATTCAACATTACGACAGTCTAGTTTATCTAGTGGCACCAGCGTGGCCTGCCAGACCTTGGTTTCCCACCCTACTACAACTATTGGTGGACAAACCTCTACATCTTCCGTTGTGGCACAATCTAATCAGTCAACCCAAGTCCAACAGAGTTCACAAGAATGTCAGGCAACTTTCGCTACATGTATGGAAGATATCTCAAGGACACTCAGGAATCAGGGATTTACAGTGGAAGCTACCAGAGCTATTTCAGAATCTGTTAGACCTTCCACAGCTGCCTTGTACGACGCTAAGTGGCGACGATTCATCCAGTGGAGACGAGAGTGTGGAATCTTGGATGTACCTGTCACCATTCCAATGATAGCGGATTTTATCTTGTTCCTAAGAGAACAGCAACATTTGAAGCATAATACTATTGAGGGATATCGATCACCTACTGCTTCAGTTATGGATGTTCAAGGTTTATCTGTGGTCTCGGATACATCGCTTCACAAAATGATCATATCTTTTCAGATTAAGGATGTATCATCTCCAACGATATTTCCTGAGTGGGATTTAACGTTAGTACTTCAATCTCTTCAAAAATCTCCCTATAAGCCTATGCAGGATGCTTCTCTAAAGTACCTGGCATTTAAGACGGCTTTTCTTTTGGCATTTGCAACAGCTTCCAGAGTGTTGGAATTACATGCTATTGACTTGAAATCCATCACTTTTTCGGAAGGATATATACAGATAACTTTTAGAACTGTGCCGGAGTTCATTGCCAAGAATCAAACTTCAGCTTGTGGTCCTTTGGGACATAGGATATATCGTATACCTCAGCTTCCTACCTCTACCTCTAGATCGGATAGGACTAGACTTTTGTGTCCCTTGCGCTGGTACATTCAGCGTACTTCGACGTTTAGACGAAATCGTGGCAGACTGTTTGTTTCATGTAAAACAAATGTAGACTCGGAGATATCCAAGAATACCATATCTTCATGGCTCAGAAAGACTATATCTTTTGCTTATAGGGATCAGAATCAAGATCTAATTGATCTTAAATTCTCCCCCCATGAAATTAGAGCCCTAGCTTCATCCTTAGCGGCTTGGTCGTCAGTTCAAGTTGTGTCTAGTTGTCAATGGAAATCTCCTAATACCTTTATCCAATTTTACGTCAGGGATGTTGCTCCCTCTATTGAAGGTTTACATTCATTAGGACCTTAAGTAGCGGCTCAGCACCTTCCCTCCGCCTGACTGCCCCTTTGTTGTGTTGTTGTTGTTGTTTTGTGTGTGTGTTTGTGTGTGTGTGTGTGTGTGTGTGTGTGTGTGAGAGAGAGAGAGATATCTACATCTTCAGGAAGGATGACGCAGTCAGAGATGGTGCCTGGGACTGTCTGAGGGTCCACTCTGATGGATGATGGATGGATACTGGTCAAGGGACAGCATGTAGTAAGACAAGTTGACATGGTATCACCTAACCGAGCACAATATGGACAGAGTTCTAACTTCTGAGCTATGGTTGATGGCTTCACGTTAGAATATGATCATGAGCTCAAGGTGGTTACCTAAGGTTGAGTTGAACATAATTATAGTCTAATGCTAGTTAACCGGAAGTGACGTCATAAGACCGGAAGTGACGTCACCCAAACTAATTAGTATTACATCATAGAGATTGTCTCTAGGAACCGGAAGTGACGTCATTAGACCGGAAATGATGTCATCAAACAGGAAGTGACGTCATAATTACCGGAAGTGACGTCATAAGTTTAAGGAATATTAGGTTTAATGACACAATTCGGGATTCGAATAGAATCATGATATATTCATAGGAATCTAGCATAATCCGGATTTAAGGAGTCAGGAATTATATAATTCCTACTATTACGGATTAGGATAATCATGATATCTATCATATCAACCATAACTATAGGAAGCTAGAAGACTCTCCATCTCTGGGAATGTATCCCCTCACTGCTACTGACCAAACTGGAGATAAATTATTTATCTCTGACTAAGTCATAGTTATTCTTAGGAGGTTGAGTAATCAACTCTCAGTTAGTGGTATAGAGGGTAGTATCTTCCAAGGGTAACCCTCCTTCCTTACTTGGGATTCAGGCTACCATAATCCAGAGGGAATGTTTACGTTATAATTAGGAACAATTACATGTATTTTTAGTAATTGTTAGTAAACTTACCTCTGGATTATGGGGAGTAGTTCCCACCCTGTGTCCTCCCCACGATTTAATCCTTAGAAGATGCCATTGATGTGTTGTTTTTTAGAATAATTATGAAGGGTTCTAGGAGAACAACACAGTGACGTCAGGATCAAGGGAGATAATTTAGGCGTAGATTAGGTATACCACTAGGAATAGCTATGACTTAGTGTTAAAATTTCTTTTGATTTTCTGTATGTATTCTGTGAATCCACAGGAATAAGGCTACCATAATCCAGAGGTAAGTTTACTAACAATACACTGTAATTGTTCCTTTTCAGAAAATGCACGATGGATGTCCTGTGGCAACATCATTGCTAACTTAAACCAAATGCTTTTAAAGGTCACATGCAACCAAAAAATCAAACATAATTAAAACACAATTATCACTTCTTCATGACATATAATATGCATTGCTGATTATGAAAAAACAAATAAACAAAATTATAAGCGTATAATCGCAAATCAAAAGTGCAATATTTTGTACTTGGGTTTACCTCCCTCGAAACGAAGCAGCCGGGATACCGAACCCAGTCAGAGCGGGTGGGTGTGCACTCAAGTGTAACGGCTGGTTCATTAGCAGATGCTGCCTTCACGGCTCATTGTGTGTGTATATATAGAGATGTTGGGTTTTGTAAATACATGCTCATTTTTTGTGTATAACATTTTGCAATCAACAGAAATCGTAACATGTCATGTGTTCAAGTATCACACCTGCCTGTCTGTGTAATTACATAATGTGACAGAGACCGAACTCGGGCCATAAATCAATGCGTTTTTTATGGTGTATAGCCTGATTGGTGTTAAGTTCAAATTGCATGTGGTCAGTGATCGCAGTTGTGTATTGAATATTGTCATTAGCAGACAGGCAGGCAGACACACAGGTGTCAATAAAACAAGACATTGAGTTTTGTCTGTGACAGCGACATATCTATATCACAGTTAGAAATTGTGTCAACACTAAATAATGACATTGCTTTTAAGTATCGAACTGAGAAAGTGACTCGGTAAGAAGAACGTGTGGTGAAATAGACAAATGAAATTATATAAACAGTTTATTTACTGTCATAACATATAAAAGCTCGCCTGTGAGATATCAACAAAACATTAGGAAAATAGCTCACACCAAAGCCTTCACCGAGTATTCACCAGGCAGCCCGCTTCCAAGTTGCGCTGAACCTATTTCACTGGCGCAAGACGCTATGGCGCCAGCCCAGCTGTTGAAACCGGTATTCCCAGAAAAGTCTGGGGAAAATTAGTGAAACGTTTGAACTCCGATTTCGCGCGTTTTTTTTCATCGCGTTATTTTTCAACTTTATAAGTTGAATTTGCATTTTTGATGATTTGTTTCGGTAAGTCCATACCGAAAGGTATCAGAATCTGCAAAGTTGTGTTTTACGTTGCATGTGACCTTTAAGTTGATTTTTGAGGAAGCCTGTGGCCACCTGTGAAGTAAAGTGTCGTCCAAGACCTGGAAGACGACTGACCGTGATGACTGAGTCCTGGTTTGTCTGTCAAGATGCAATCCTATGATTCATGGGTAAGAACAGCGCCAGCAATGGAGAGTCCAACTCTCCACAAGCACTATCAGAAAGAAACTGCTGGTTTTAGATCACATCGTCTTATTAGACATCCCTTCATCACAGATAAGAAGAGGCAGGAGCTTTGGGCGTGTTGCAGGCTCAGAGAAAACAGCAGCTTGAGGACATGGCATAGGGTTCATTTTTACAACTTATCCTATCTCACGGTATGCACTTCCCTCTCTTGCTTCGACCATGGCATGGAAACATGCTGTAGGCTAAGTTGAACAAAATCTTCTGGCCTCTCTCCCGCCTGATAACCCTCCACCGCTCCCATTCTTGGAGACGTCAATCATCCATGTAAAGTATGCTAGGTGCTCAGAACGGTCACATGACATTCCACTGCAGTTATTCTTTTTCTTGTTGACCACTTGTGTGGACATGTATAAGCTCTGTCTCTGTCTGCTACTCTGCTTTGCTACATTATGGGGAAAAGTAATCGTTCCTCTAGGAAGAGGAAATATTGTGATAGATGCAAGAATTTTTTTTCTGTACTGGATCCCCACTCGCTATGCGTAGATGGCATTGGTCTGTGAGATTGGTCTCAACGATGTACTTTCCGTGCTGATGATGACTTTGCGGCTTATCTCAATGTCAGAAACAAAAGAATAGCAGACAAAGATCAGATCCTCAGAGGGTCCCTCGACTTCCAAGAAATCCAAGCAGGATCGTCCCTTCAAGACTGCCCAGTGTTCTTCACCTTCACCTGATGAGGACTTCTTAGACACCCCGTTTAAATCATACAATAGTGAGTTTCACTAAAGTATGAGTCAAACGGGGTTTGACTTCCATAGTTTCAGCGATCCCTCCTGTTTCAGTGATCCCTTCGGGATCAACGATCTCTCTACCAAGTTCGGCTTATTCCTCCTGTGGTTGTTCCCGTGGGGTTCATCTCTACAACGGCCCCCTCTTCTTCACTTATGTTCGGTGATCCTGCCGGCACCAGTGATACTTCTCAGTCTGGTGATCCCACTCAGTTCGGCGCTCCCACTTAGTTCGACGATCCCATTCAGTTCAACGTTGCAACCTAGTTCGACGATCCCATTCAGTTCGGCACTTCAACCTAGTTCGACAATCCCATTCAGTTCGGCGCTTGAACCTAGTTCGACGATCCCATTCAGTTCAGCGATTCAACCTAGTTTCGACGATCCCATTCAGTTCGACAATCCCATTCAGTTCACCGTTTCCACCTAGTTCGACGATCCCTATCAGTTCGGCGCTTTAACCTAGTTCGAGGATCCCATACAGTTCAGTGCTTCCCTTTCATTTCCACCTATTTGTCGCATACTACTTATAGAGCAATACAGCCGAATCTACCTGTCTTGGGATTATTCCTGAGATACACAACTTCACCTTCTCATGGACTTTGACTTGATGGTCATGGTAACAACTTTGGAGCAAGTACGGCAACTAGATGCGTTTCCGTATCAGGATTGTCAAGTCCTACTGCAGAGTTCGCCAATCTCACCATTCAATGTTTGACGATTCCCCTCTCTGTCCTCCATGGGGAGACCCCTTCATTGTATCTACACTCAGCTGGGGCTACTAACTACCTATTATAACTACTGCTGACGAACAATACGTTTGGCGAAACTACCCCAAAAATATGTCTTATCATGATGTTTTCTGCTATAATCCAGCGGGGGAAAGTCACATAGTGTTAGAATTGGAAATCCTTGATTTCTGGGGCCATCTTGGATCCCATCTTGGATTTTCGGAAAATGGGCCCAAAAATCGGGCATACCCCAAAAATATGTTTTATCATGATATTCCCCATCACTTTGCAAAGTTTCAGGCTTTAGTATCTATTTTCACCCTTAGCCACTGCACTATCTACAGAGCTCCACTGTTGAGAGCTTTTCATATGCTTGTGTACACAGTGATGAGTAGTTTTCCATTAGAAACATCTACAACACTGGCCATATATGAAGAAGTGTGAGGTGAGGGCGATTCCAGGCTCTTCTTCTAGGACCTAATTTTGAAAATGCATGTGAAGTTTTTGATAGTTGTATCAAAGAGCAGATCAACAGGTTAAGAAAAAGTCAAACAAAAAGCAGCAAGAATTGTAACTGGTTTACTAAATCTTTCTTCTGTTAAAATTTCTAGATTTATATATTTGGAAACTGAATTTAATTTATGAACAATATAACACATCCCACCTTAAAGATCTATCAGAGAACAAACATAAAACCTTAAAACTGCACACATAACAACCAAGCCTTTATTATGTGCAAAGCTTTAGTAATCCATGTTTTTACCATCCTCTATTATACTGTGGAATACAGTACCCATTCAACATGGAATACTAAAACATTCTCTCGATATAAATCCAGTTAAAGCACAGTTCTCATATGGTCTTGGAAAAAAGGACCTTATAAAACATTTACATATTGCTTTCAAAATGATCACTTGGAAAAAGCTGAAATGAGAATAAAAAATATTGATGTGGCAGCCCATAGGAAAATTCCTATAATTATTTCATTGCACATGTAGAATGTACATGTATTTCATCAGCCAGAAACAAACTGATGCACTCCAAAGTGCAAGTGCAACTTGTGATGTAAATATTGACACAATGCTGGCTGATGCCGTTTTATAAAATCATGTGAACAAACTATTTTTATGAAGATGCAGACATATATAAAAGGAACAAAAATGTTAGAGTGTGTAATGTGTATGTTCACATGTTTCCCTGTTTCTTTTCTGTCACATAATGTATTTATTGTAAATAAGCAGACATGCTAATTTATGGAATCCAAAGTTGTGATAGCAAGCATTATACATATATCTGTTTCATGAGCATCAAATATCAGGCTAATAACTAAATTACAGAAAGACAAATTCTTACCACTGTGAGAGCACTGGCTTTATGATAATAGAATATTATATTACTGCACATTGCTTCAGTAATATTTTGACCCATGGCATTGCCTTTCATGAATGCAAACTATATTGTTGGCAATAACTCTTTAAAAATGTCCTTTTTGTTTTGAATGCATTTTTTCCCCTTTTTTTTCCATGTAAAATATCTGAATCACATTTTGTTTTAAACATATATACAGTGTACTCTGTCAATACCGGCATCAGTCGGGACCAAGTAAAAATGCCGGTTTTGACAGAGTGCCGGTTTAGCTAGGTTCGCTTATGACGCCTGCGCACACGGAAGTTCGCTGTTGTACTGTCACTTTAGCATTAACAAGATGTTTGAATAAGAAACAAGGCAGTGTCTGAATGCACATTCATGTTGTTTAAATCAAATAAAAATGTCTGAAATCTCTTATTAAATTTCAACTGATCATATATTATCGGCAGAATTAAAATTATAAACTATTTTTCGCAATGTTATTGCAAACAACGATTCTTGTTTATGCTTCGCAGCTGGTCTACAATAGCATTGTCAAAGAGCAAAGTAACGATGTTTCAAACATCGAGGAAATCATTAAATAAATTGAAATCAACAATAACATTCATAAAAGTTGTCAAACGCATATATAAAATTACTATTTCCATTCTTTTGAGCGATCATGCAATGTAAGTCAAGTCACTGACAAGTTACATCTCGCTTTCACACGATGCTTAATGTGAAAATATATGCGAAGCATTTTTGTCATAGGCCATAACCTAGCACGATATGTCCAATACGCTCCATGATTTACGATAGGTAGCGATGTCTTTCTTAATATGTTCAGAATAGCATTATTTTACCCAAAAACTTTCGTCTTAATCTAAAACTTTTCGCTTACTTAGGACGGTATCCATTTCCATAATATGATTGGCTGCTTAGGTCACGGTCTGATTTTGACCAATCACGACCCTTATAAGCAGAGTGTAGTGAAAAGCCGCCGTTAGAAACCAATCTTTATCCAATAAAATCGCTTCTTACAAATGTGAAAATACTCTCGGCAAGAGTACAGTGATATTGTTGATGTTCAGAGCTTTTTAAACGATACATACATCATCAAACGATTCGCCTCTATGTAAGTGACACGTGCCACTCACTAATTAACAAGAAACTGATTGACACTTCCGTTTCTGAATAATCACGGAGTCAATACCCGCGAATCAACAAAATGTAAACACTTGCTTGTTTATACAGTCAAACTGCCCACTACATGTATTAATTACTCTAGGTAAGTGTTACGCACCACTCACTGATTAACAAGATACTGATTAACACTTCCCGTTTCTGAATAATCTCGGGAGTCACAACGAATTGTGTTGTTACATCATTTGGACCTAATTGCATCAAAGGGTTACGCAGTCTTTCTTGTGCCGGTTTTTACAGATTCGTTTTCATAACAACTTGTTCGTTGGGACTGAAAAACAATGCCGATATCCTGAATAGACAGATGCCGATGTTTACAGAGGTTTCTAAATGATAATAACGTGCATTTCTGCCGGGACTGAAACTTTGTGCCGATGTAGACAGAGTGCCGGTGTTAAGAGAGGCCGGTATTGACAGAGTCCACTGTACATGAAAAGACTAAGGGTCAAGGTCAAGACGGTGAATTTGAATGATGACAGCAAGAGAAGCTGAGCTTACACCAAATAAAGAAAGGAAGACTGCACATTTTTTAAGGGTCAGAAAAGTTCCTGAAACTGTACCTATGTGAAATCAAGATTCAAGACCCAAATGGTGTGTGTTGTTCAAGTGTGTTGCATTTCACTTTGAAAATGAACAGGTAGCAGTCAAGATGAGATAGAGGACGCTAGAGTTTGGGTCGCATGTTGTACAAACTGATGATCCTGTTGGCCTCCCTCAAACCGGAGGACCTGGCGCCATGCATAGTAGAGAAATAGGTTGGATGAGTTGCTTCCCCTGCAAACAGGATACGTGGAACTTGGTCTGAGGAACACACTGGCTCCATAAGGTGTGGGACAAGGCTGTGGGGACTGGATGTTGTGGGGTAGCTGTAAGACCCACAGATGTAGGGGTTATCGCTCCACTCTGAACGACAGACCCGAGTGGGGGAAGGCAGACCCGGGTTACCTAAAAAGGTTTTTAAGATATTTGAGCAAACATTGGCTACTTCCTGTAATGGCAGACGTTCCATGTAAGCTGCCTCATCCCCTGACAACCAAGCTACAAGTACACCAGGGTTATTGAGCACTTCATCAAAACTGAATATCTTCTTGTACCATTCTTCTTTCCCCAAAGGTCGTGATTCATGTTCTTGCCAGCACAGTTTGATACCCCCGCGACCTTGCACCCAGAAAGGTATTTTGTAATACAGGAATATTTTGCTAACTATACCAAAGCCGATATTTTCAATTGCATGGACCTTTTGACTAGATAAGGGTGGTGAGAAGAGGGCGTGGTGGTGGCGCTTGAGGAAACCCAAAGAGCAGGTTACTATCACATGCTCCGCCATCATCTGACTTCCATTCCTACATCTGACTTCCACCTTGGGTGTTGGTCCTGACGTGTCCAGATGAACGTTGGTCACCTCTGTGTTATACTGTACTGATCCTTTGGGCAGGGTGTTGAGAACGGCATCCAGTATGGAAGCACATCCCCTAGGCAGTTTCACCTCTCCACCAGGTAGCTCTTCGTACTGGGCAATCAAGTGTGTGTCTGTGTCTTCAAGGAAGCCACCATTATGAAACCGTATCAGATTTAACAGACAGTTCATGACAGCTCGAGCATCTTCTTGTTCTTGTGTTTTAAACAAAGCCAAAGCATTCTCAAATTTGTTTTTGTACCATGATTCCAGGGGGATCCCAGGTGTGTCTTTGGTTTGACTAGAAAGTCCACCCAAATCCTGTTCTAGAGCTTGGTATATGGTCCACACTCTATTGGCCAAGTGAGGGTCAATGACATGCCCAGCTGACGTGTAGCAGTAGCCTTCCATCCTGCAACACACAATGCCAAGCATCTGACAATGATGGTAGACTACTGGAACATACATTGGTATACCTTCAGCCTGAATAACTACTGAGCAATTGGTCACAGCCAGCTTTACAGACAGGTGCTTGCTATGAGATGGGTTGCGGTAAAATATCACCAAGGCACTGTTTCTCAACATGAAATCTTTAGCTGTCATGTGAGAAGAGATTGGCTTTACATAATGGTCTGTGAGATGGTGTAACACATTTGATGTGATTAGCAATGTTTGATGTAAGAGATGATGTGTTTGATACATGAGGTGATGTAAAAGGTAATGTTTTTGATGTGAGAAGTGATGTGTTTGATGTTTGATTTGATTGGCAATGTGCTTGATAAAAGAATCTGATTGAAGAGGTGATGTGTTTGATGCAAAAGGTGATGTAAGAATTAATGTGTTTGATGTGAGAGGTGATATGTTTGATGTTGGAGGTGATGTGTACAGTTCTACATATAATACTTTATATATTGCTTTCACCTTGATAAAACTGCAGATCCTTTAGGTTTTGTGGTTTCAGAGAAGCTGATTCCGGAAGACATTTTAAAAAAAATAAAATTTCTTATCTTGGTGGTTTGAAAAATATTTCATTCCGTATTCACACACTCGACTTAATTTAGTTTCTAATGCAATGAACAAATCTGTGTCCAATAATGTGCATTGTTTGGGGGTCACCTATTATTTCGGTTTGGTTAAACAGTCAAAAGTCAAAACAGACACTGTATAAGCTGGATCCTGAACCTGACCTGAGCCTCTTCAAATAATAATACATCAACAGCATGTCTGTTTTAAGTGATGGAGCTGCTGCTGACACTGGGTCACACTTTACATTGCGCACACACAGCAACATGATAAATCATTTTTCATACTAACTTGTTCTTGTTAAATTGTCCTACCTGTCAAGCAACACATATGGGTTCAGCAGATTGTTTTGTGCAGCCAATGTAAAGACAGAGTTGGAAAGAGTTGCCCCATGGATCCAATTGGCTCCAAGTTCCACAATGCTTTCCCCGAATCTAATGGTCTTCATACGCCCTCCACATCTACAACAAACAACATATGCACACACGGTTTTACACACAGACTTTTAAAAATTGGAGTCATGGTGACTCACAATATTTATTTTGGGAGTCATTTTCAATATTTGGGAGTCATGAAAATTTAATATTTCTTTGTGTTTATCATTCTCAGTATGTAACTGTGTATGTCACACCACCAAATGAAACTACAGCATTGTTCAGTTCAAACAGCCAGGATTACTGTCTCCTCTGAGTTCTCTGGAACAATCTGACAACTCTGTAAAAGTCAAACTATCATCGAACAATATCATTTTTTGCTTATCAAATCAATTTTATTGAACTGAATTGTGAGGGCCACCTATAAAACTTGCGTCAAGCTTGACCGTATGGCAGTATTTTGAGAGTCGCTAACAAAATTATTGCGTCAAATACGCAGGAATCATGCGTCATGTAAAACGCTGTGCACACTGTGAAGTCACTTTCAAGGAGCGACTGGTGTTCTATATTTCCACAGCGCTGAGCACTGACTGACAGTGTTGAGGATATTGAGGGCTGGTCTGCTGAACTGAATCATACAAATATATGTTTATTAGCTGACGCTTACTTGTTCAAAGGGTCACCGAAAACAACTTTCATCTCCCTTGGATCTTCCATCATGTACTCAGAATGGAAGGTGTTTTATTTACTGTGTAACAGTGCACTCAAATATACAATATTGTCTCTACAAGTCAGACCATTGACTGACCTCATGAGCAACACCATAATTTTTCAATGACAGGCAATCAACTAAGCCACCCTTACTGACCACCCACAAGAAAAACTCGTAGTTAGGGACCAATTGTAAACCGGAATCCCCACTATGTGCAGCATAGTGGAGTGTAGTTTTAATGTCATCGCCCAGTGTATGTTCTGTTCATTCACAAGTTTATGGGGACAAAAGATCCACCTGCAGACAAGTACAAGAGTCATCAGAATACGACAAATTCCCCCGGCACCCACAAATTTGAAAGAACAAATCATCTGACAGTTACTTCAAGTCCGATTTGATGTTTTAGACTATGTCCAAATCATTTCCATGGAAGTCATGAAAAATATAAACGCCAAAATTCTGCAAGTAGCGAAAGGCGCCACTTCAAGATCTGTTTGATATGTCTCCCAAATCTTGCAGAAAGATATTGAACAGTTTTCGAGTTGTGATCCAGAAACAAAGCTCACACCTCCATTTTGAGACTACCTATGTCTGAACCAAATAGAAATGCCAAATTCTGTAAATAGCAAAAGGCACCACTTTAGGTTCTGTTTGATATATATACCAATTTTTGTTGAAAAACATTGAATGCTTTTTTAAGTTATGCTTCGGAAACGAAATGATCACGGACAGATGGACAAGGCGTTGACTATATCCCCCCACATTACATGCTGGGGAAGATAAAAGTTGGTTCATGTAAATAAAAGTGACAAAACCCTTTCCACATCAGTAAGAAATCTCTACTATAAGCAGACTGTACAAACTGTACACATGGGACTACATCATTATTATGTGTTTGTTTGTTTGTTTGTTTAAAGGATAATTACTAATAGGGGTAAAAGCATTCTAAAAGTCATCTTCCATGAATACAATTGAACTAAATGTTTATAAAATCACATAAAAAACATGCTCGTATTTCTGCCTAACAGTTAATGAGCAGAAGCGGTCATCACGTGACTTGATGTCATATGTGCGTATTGCCGATGGCTTCCTCTTTATTTTTGCTATAACTTGACAATGACCACGGACTCTGAAGCAGTGAAAGATGTTCCTGATGTCAGTGGACATGTTAGATGTTAAACTGTATCAATATGAAATGATTTTACATCTTGAAAGGAAACTTCCAGTGAAGATGAATCAAGTGAAATGGAGGCACCACTTGATGTCCAAATAATTTTTAAAATAGACGTTATATTGGTAAATGGTAAAATACAACTAGTTATGACTATGTCAAATGTTACTTTGTTCTAAACATCGATCTAATGAAGACATATAAATGTAAACTATTCATATACGTGCATGCTTGTATTAACAACAAACCGCCTGAGTGCTTCCATGGTTTGATGTACCTCAGTAATGTTGACACTGGATATAGAGTGGTACTGTTGATTTATGTCATTAGGCTCTTGAATAACCACAAAGTGGAAGGACAGTAAAGAAAGGCCTTTAAGTTCTGCTCCAGAAAGAGTACTACCACAAATTTCAATCAAAGTAAAACTTGATGCCATGGAAAGGCAAAAATTGTTTTATTCAGAAATCCAAAACTACCAAATGGCATCAGTTCACATCCAGACCAATCTATGTGCCAAATTTGGTAAAGAAACATTGAACAGTTTTAAAGTTCTGTTCCAGAAAAGAGCACCAACACCAACTTCAATCAAAGTCAAAGTTGTTGCCATGGAAATGCAAAAAAATATTTCATTCAAAACTACCAAAAGGCACTGTTTCACCACCAGACCTATCTATGTGCCAAAATACGTGAAGAAACATTGAACCGTTTTAAATTCTTCTCTTTGGTAAAGAAATATTGAACGTTTTTTATGTTTTGCTCTGGAAAAGATGAATTTGCTTGGACGGACGGATGAACAGATGGATGCACGGTGTCCAAAATACAAAACACGTTGCAGGGGATAATAATACTTTTGCATTAAAAATTTGGGTACATATTTCTGATGCATTTATCTTTAATCAAGTCAGTTATTGCAATTTTCCAGTATTCTCCTTTAATGTCATACTCAGCAGTTTGACTGGGGTCAGTAAAAAATAATCAAGCCAGGACCAGACAATAGAAAAAACACAACTTCATGTTACATCGCGAAATGCAACTATGCTTCCCCAAGCGGTAACCTCTTTTGTTAAGCAGCTCATCATGCCCTCATATGACTCAAACAAACACCACAGGTACAAAGAACGTACAATAATATAACGGGACGAATTCTGACGCAGTCGTCAGTAAAATATAATACAGAGTACTATTATTTAACCCAAAGAAATATAACCTAGCATTGTGTAATTGTAACTACAGTTTTTATGTAAAATATATATAATCAACACTAAGATTATACGGACCCTGATGAACGTGGTAAGCAGAAGTTGTACGCACATGGAATGGGGTAAAATATGGAAGCCATTTAAATTCACACATTTTTACCGATGTTACTGTAAACTAGCAGTCAATGGAAAACGAGGCGGTAATCAGTTCGTGATTGTTGAATGGGGTAAAATAAGCAATCCAGTTTGTTGCTACAATAAATATGATATATATATTATGCATTTTCTGTCAACTACACTTCGTTTCGATCCGTGAGTAGACGCAATATATATGATTGTGAATTCTTTGAATACTGTGGACCAAAGTTATAATTATTGGTAACTGCCAGTTGTCTGTGGTCTGTGTTTGCCTCGATTAGGACCCCATCGCGGGGGATCGGCTTATGCACGAAACATACCATTTTGACACTGATTTTAAGGGTCAAGTTTGGGGGTCGTCTTATCGATGGGGTCGGCTTATAGACGGTAAAATACGGTATATCAATCGATTTTCAACATCGACAAGATCTGGATTTCTTTACAGTTCCAACTATACTGGTTGAATCTTCCATTTCAAGTGAATGAAGCTGTCATTTTGTAATATATGCAACACAAAGGGAAGTAACCAACAATGTAATTTTGGGAACAGGCGACGTTGCAACAAAAAGAACTCACCATGATAATTTAACATTAGACTTTACAAATAAACGTTTTAATAATAACGTTTTATAATTGATTTTTTTATGATTCATATCACTGTCAGTAGAAGGACTGATGTTGTATTGTTGACATTCAGCAGCTGATGAAAGTTTCAATGAAATGCTTCGTGCATCAAAACAGTCCTCACCAGTTGATGAATGTCAATGAATACAGCTTCAATCCTTAATAACACTGCACAACAAATCACCAGAATATATACATCATTCATCTCAGATCATCAATATACAGATGATTGCACCTCCTATGAATAAATCCAATATTTACACACTCGAAACCATTAACATACATAATACTGAACAACACACATGATTAGAAGACTAGGTTGTGGTTGGGATCCACAATACCCACGAACCAACCTGTGTGAGGCCTCCAGTATTCGGACCCCCGTCACTCCTGCCTGTGCGAGACTCTCTGCTGCTGAGAGCCCTGCTAGTCCACCCCCAATCACCACTACACGACATGGGATGTCTGCCATCATTAAGCTGTGGTCTTTTCACTGTAATGTGAAAACATTCTTCATTTAAGTCCAATATAAGTCTCTATATTTGTAGGATAAGTAACTTAACTAACACTGTGCTGTCATGTTTTGCTTTCATTTGAATATAAGGACTAAAATTTATTTCTGAAAACATACTGACTGAGTTTTGTTTATCAATGCTACAACTTCAGGTAGGTTTGTACAAACATGGCACTGGCAACCTAAAGTAATAACATTGTTGCACCAGACAAAAACAGGCTGCACTTGCTGCTCTATATAAAATTATATGCTTCTTTCATTTTAATAACTGCAACATTTGCAACCAAGTGAATTTATAAGGTTGCACCAGCAAAATATTGTCTGCACTATGTTATCAACAACATTATCATTGTGACCAACATCCGACAATTCCTTACTGACAGAGGAATATTGATGGCCAAATCCACTACCTCCAGAACAGCTCACAATACTGTATGTCAGGAGGAATCCTTTGACTGGTGGTTGCTTTCTAACAGACATTTTCATTCAAGAATTTCATTTCTTTTCTTCTTGAAAGCAGATTGCAAAATCAATTTCTCTGCCATTACAAATGCCGTATTACACAATGACCTCTGGCCTTTCTTGACATGTCAAAAGGTTGTGAACACAGTGTGTGGTCTTGCACTTGTCTACTTAAGTGACTGATATGAAAGTAGTGGTGTGACGATTCAACGATATGCATTTATGCATCGATCCATAGGGTGTCGATACAGTGAATCGATACAAAGTTTTACACTGTCGTATATCCCGATATGATACTTCAAATGGGCCACGATACATCGATGTTTAACTTTGAATATTGCCAATTCGCGATATCTGTCAAGAAAAAAGACCTACTTTTGCTGGATGATTAAAATATATGCTTGCTTATTTTCCCTTCATAAGTAAACGTTTTCTCAGAAATTCTTGCGTCAAGAACTGTGTCAGACATAGCGCTCGCATGTTATTAACATTCACACAGTTCGTGTATAAACTTAATTATCTTGTTTTCGAATGAACATTGAAAAATGCTGGCGGAATTTGACGAAAAACTTTAAAATTGGTTTTGTTTTTGATCTTAAGGTGTTTTATAGTTAGTGTTAGAATTAAAGATTTTAGTATCGTGATTTGTATCATATCGCCACCCTCATGTCGGGATTCGTATCGTATCGCAGCTTAAGTGCACAATACTTTGGCAATATAAGATGTTAGTATCATAATGTATCATATCGCAGGTTGTATGCCAATACCAGCACTACATGAAAGCAGATTGTTATCTTCTTCTTTTTTTCCTTTTCGCATTCTTTCGCATGATATATGTGATACGACAAGACTTATTTAATATGGGAAATTTATACCAATAAAACTGCAGTCATGTTCTTGTGATGTTCACTGGGTGCAACATGATGATAATATACAATATTTTACCTCAACCAATGAAAGCTGGATATTATAGATGTAATAGATCTGTCTTTAAAATTGGAGCTGTGACATTGTCGATCCACAATAGCACGATTTCTGCTGGCTCTGTGATAGTACTGATACACACGGAGAGTAAGTGGACAAACTACTCGAGATTGTACTAAAGCAGGACAGACAATCAACTCCTTTAGAGAAGTTGGCCTCAGAGCTGGAGGATTGAGCCCAGTATCTTCTTCCAATATCTGGCAAAGAGTAATCTTCCCATCTGCATTCTATGTATGTGAACTCAGCAATTGTGAAATCAACGAAATGGAAACTTTGCAACTGTACTTTGCACTGTGCAGAACCTCCACAAGAGGTCGTCTACAGCTGCTACAATCAAGGTCCTTGGATTATGGACAATGCTGGGCAGAACAGACAAAATGAAGCTTCTCTTCCTAGGACGACTCTGTAGAGCAGCCGGCACAACCATTGTGAAGCCGATCTTCTATCTGAGACTGTCAGTATGCCACCACTACCACACATAGTACCAGATCCATAACACATGATCTACTAAATGTAGCCAAGAAGTATGGGTTATCAGGCGTACTAGACAAACTTATCAAAACTGGAGAATTCCTGGGGATGCCTATTTAATTCTTGTCTAGATCTAAATATTTTATCCCAAATTTTAGACAGATGTTACCAATAAGGAAGGCCAGTATTTCATATATTGTTTTCTCAGTATACATGTACTTTGATTTATCATTATTTAGCATTATGGTCAGCGCCAGACAGTGACTACTTGCATCTATAACATAAGTTTTGTTTACAAACACTCCCCTGCCTCATTAGCCAAACAATAAAACATCCCCCCATAGCAACTATACTTCATTTGTTCCCACAACGTCACTAACCAGCTTGGTCATGATGTCATGTTTATCATAATCAACTGTTACATCATGCAAAGCAACAGTGACACTGCTCGAGAAATTAGGCTTCCGACAACACAACAGTGACAACAATCGATTGACACTGATCTAGGATTGCAATTAAACATGCCCACTGGCTTGTAAAATGGCCTAAGGCTAGTAGGACAAGGGCTACCAGAAACCAGCCAATAGGAGCTCAAAAGGAAGCAGGATACAGGGCTACCAAACCCAGTGGAGGGAAAAGGATGTCACATTCACAAAATAAACCAGGTACGTCAGATATTGAATACGTATATATTAATTCACCCGATATAACACAGAATGCAGTTCAATCGCCCATAATTAGCCAAACAAACGAATCTAACATAACGCACACACATGCAGCAATGCTTCATGACAACACGGGCGCACATATGGCAAGGTTTGCCGACACAAACCAAGACAATTCCCAAGGTCAAGTCAACAGCGACACAATTGCACCCGATCAATCGCAAAGAAACAGGCATGAGGCTGGAAGCACTGCCTCCCAAATGCAGGTGCAACAAACTCTTAACCTATTCGCAGCAATAAATTTCCGTAATTCATCCACGTTTGGCCAACACGCAACAAATGTACCCTGCCTACAGTTAAACATTAGATCGGAACACATCTTTCTCAGCAGCATCTTGAATAAATACAGAATGGAGAATACACTGAGCTTAAACAGCTACTACCAGCGCAAAGTCAGTCGCCTCAAGAGATGTCGGTATTCACAATGGCGCTCAAACCCTCAGGTCAGATCATTTTCAAACCTAAACAACAATAAACACTTCTGTTAGGCATCGGAGCTTGGACGTTGGCGTTCACATCTACATGAGAGTATACATAAGATACAGGACCTGCTCACCTACATTGAGCAGTATGTTGAGGTAAATAAAGTAACATCACTCTGGGGAACGTGTATGCATAATTTTCCTTGCTCCCCCCACAACAAACACATTTTTTCCAGTATAATTTCCACATAAAGAATATAGACTGGATGTCAGCTGTGTGCATATACCTGCACAGCTGGCCACCGCTGTTTGGCCTGGTGCAAGTGGGGTCAGTAGTTAAACGCTGGGTGGGTATTGGTATGATACTTGGTTGCCTGCTAACTACAGCGGGAGCCCAAATTCTTCTGCACGCTGCATCTATATGCGTGTGTGTGTGTGTGCAGACGGACCCTGGACAGCTTGACCCGTGATAAGGTTGGTAATTTGCATGGGGGGTTGAGGTAGGATCGCAGCTTACTGCCTTCATCATCCACATTTGCCTATAATATCCAACAAATCGTTGTTGTTGCTTATCTTTACTTCCATGGCAATTTTATTTACGTCTTTATTTTACAAATTGTCCTGAACCTCTGTAACTATCTATCTACATATTGTAACCAGATATTTATTATTCATAAATTAATATATACTAACATTATTAACAAAACTTAACACAACAATTACTAGAGAACTCACAAAAATGAGAAAAAGTCCAAAATTTAAGTTAGGGTTGAGGTTAGGTTTAGGGTTAGGTTTAGATTTAGGGTTGGGGGAACGGATATGGAACTCTTCCCCAGATTTACTAACAAATACCTCAATGATCAAGAAAAGAATTTTTCCTTAAGTTTGATATGTCGTGTAAAACGCTGTAAAATTTAAAGTTTTGACTAAACTGAAATCTGTCATTGCGTATTTTGAAAAAGGTCAAGGACTCGATGACTTCACACACCATGTACACGTGACAATGGACGATACGAGACTGACATAATCGGTGACGTCTGCGTCATCAAAATAGAGATGCTAACAATATCCAATCAATGTAATCGTTCAGTTCCAAGCGTTAGCTGTACGAGTTTGTGACAACAACGAGATGACACCTAATATTAACGCACACACGGCTGATTGAAAATAGGGTGTGTGTCATTGTTTACATTTCTCCTGCAAATGGGATAACGACTTTCGCTTCTCGAAACTGCTCCAAAAATGTTTTCTTCCACTAAAAGTAACAACAGCCGTTATTTTCGTGGCGTACACTTGCTAGAGTATCGATTAAAATGCTAACAAACAATTCTAACCGTCTGTTCTTGGTAGACATATGACGCATCCACCGTGTGATGGTTTGTCTTCCCGGCGTCCATGTGTGGGAAGCGCCAGCACGTTGAGCGCCACCGCAGCATATCCAGGGAACCAGTCTGACATTCGGAAAATCATTCGGAACTGACAAGGTTGCTGGATTAACAACAGCGATGTGAATAGAATAGAATCTATAGAATAATATTTTAATGCCTTTTTAGGAATTTGTGTTACATCAGCAGAGCTACTGACACATGAGAGAGATACAAAACATATTTACATAAATTCATTGATTTAAGTATCATCACATTTGTTTAAAAGAGATATGGTACTTGGAATAAAGGATGTACAGGCCTGAAGGGAGGAGGTTGTATTCCGAATTCAAGTAGTGAGTTGGGTCAGATATAATTTTGACAGCTTGATTCACGATTTGCCTCTCATATATTGATGATAAACATTCAAATCTGACTCCAGCGATTTTACTTGCAGTGTTAATAATTTTGTTTGTTTTAGATTTGAGATGAACTGAGAGAGACCCGTACCAACAATGGAAGGAACATGTTAAAATACTATGAATAAATGCTGCATAAAATGCTGCCATCATAAATGGGTTAACATTAAAAGATCTCAGTTTACGCATGAGATGAAGACGTTGCTGACACCCCAACGTCAGGGCGTTCACAGAGTACTGACCTATTCTCCCCCGAAATTTTCTTATAACGATACCCGAAAGAGTGTAAGAGTTGCCAGAGTATGTACTTTGATACTCTGAGGTTGTGTTCTTGCTTCAAATGCTTTTTTAAAAAATTTCAGCGACATGTATTTGTTTTCAGAATAGAGCTTGTTGATAGACTGCCTTACAAAGTTCTTTTGAAAGTTGTCCAAATGTTTTAATTTGTGTGATTTTGACACGACCCCTACCTGCTTCGCATCACCCTCACAATGTTTGTGTTCCAGAACATTTGTCAGTACCCTTGCTGATACTCCTAAAGCTTTTGCTGCCCGCTTACGGAATTTATTAATGGCATAAAATGGTTTGCCCCTTTCGGCTTCAGCACGGAAAAAATCGTACACTTTAATCATCAACTGTTTCACGTCAGCATTCAACTTCATTTTTTCATCAGGCATGTGTCTCCCATGCACGACGAGATAGTGGCTGTTCCGTTTCTGCGGTTTCACCCCGCCGCGACAGATAACAACCGTCAGGAACAGGTTGAGAGAGGCTGGTTTACGTGCCTGTGCTTCGACAACAACATCGTCGACATCGAGGTCAATGGCGCACCAACGTTCAGGCCTGGAACCTACCGAATTGGCGTAGAATCTGGTTCAGTGATGAATCACGATTTCTATTTGAACGACGCGATGGAAGAATGCGGATGTACAGACGTCGACGTGAACGTTTCGCCGACGCTTGCGTTCCCCAGGTGGACAGATTCGGCCGGGGCAGTGTTATGATGTGGGGAGCGATCACCTGCCGTAGGAGAAGTGATTTGGTGATGATCCAGGGCAACCTGACAGCTCAGCAGTACTGTGACGAAATCTTACGCCCACACCTCCTTCCACGCATTGATCGCCAGAGGGAGTTGTTTCAACAGGACAATGCCAGGCCCCACACAGCACGTCATACTAGAGACTTCCTCCAGAACCACAACATCAATGTGCTCCCCTGGCCCTCAAGATCACCGGACTTAAACCTGATCGAACATCTGTGGGATGCCCTGGACAGACGGGTGCGAAGCCGTAACCCTCAGCCCGAGACACTTCAGCAACTCGCAGAGGCACTACAGGCAGAGTGGCCTGCGATTGGGCAACACGAGATTCCGAGACTTATTCGTTCGATGCCGAGGCGATGCCTTGCAGTTCTGGATACCCACGGTGGTCACACGAGGTATTGACTTCAGCGCCACCACACGTCTCCATGTGACACGCAAACTGACTTTCCTCGAGTTGGTGCCAAAGACGGATAAGTCTGCATTCCCAGTGTGCAATTTCGCTATATTTCATTGACTCATAAAGCCTACAAGATGTTTCAAAATAAACATAAAAATACATTTGAAATTCCTATATGCGTTTCTTTTTTGGGAGAGTATATATAGCGGCAACTGGGTATGCCAAGCCGCTTTGCCCACATCCTCCGATTCACTTACCAGGACGGTCAAAAGCTTACATTAATTATATTTATGCGACTGCCAGCATGCTAATGTTCCTTGAAGTAGAAACAGTAGAAGACTATCTGGGTACTATCATTGATAATGAACCTTCATGGAAATCAAATTCATGTGGAAAGCACAACAGAGGCTTTTCTTTATGCGAAAATTGCGATCTTTTAATGTAGACACTACTGTCTTGAAATTTTTCTACCACACATTCCTCAATAAGTGCAATCCCAAATATAACACGTTACTTTCATCAATAGTATTTTAACTTTCTGCCTTCACGCATGGTATGACAATCTCCCTCATACACAGAAAAACAAAATTGGCAAAATTGTAAACATATCCAGCAAAAGTAAGGATATGTCCTTTTCAGTATGAGTCAAGAGTTTAAAGGAAGCTCTGGCTATTCAAGCGGATCTATCACACTTTTTAAATGAATGTTATGTGTGTGTGTGTGTGTGTGTGTGTGTGTGTGTGTGTGTGTGTGTGTGTGTGTGTGTGTGTGTGTGATATTTGTTATTTGTATATGCATTGTATTGGCTCTTTGATTGCAGGACAATAGAGTTTATCTTATCTCTTACTTCGTACAATCTCATGTAGGGCGTGGTTCAGGCTAAACCCAACCTTGAAAATACTGTGTAGAGAGACTGACCTGATACGAGTCCAAGCATAAGGCACCATATTATGCTACCGTAGCATAAATCCCAAGGTCCTCCATTTTAGTGGACCCGTGAAGATCCGGGTGAGACTCGATTATTTACAGGCCGCCGCAATAAAGCAGGAATATTATTGAGTGCGGCGTTAAACAACAAACGCACCAACCAACAACCATTTCAGTGACTAAAAAAAGACGCACAGCTTGACTGGTCACAGGACATTTACAAACAACACAGGGTGAATCTGTACGTACAACAACAGGTGATGGAGATGTGGGAAGAGCCCAAACAAACAACCGCATGTCCTCGTAAGAATGAAGCTTATGGTACATTTATAACAGTTACCAGTAACTGTACACAGATCTAATTTATAAAACGATAAGATTACACTTTATTACCCAATAGAGAATTCTTTTTACATCAAACAGAGCATGACATCATACAATAAAATATGTATGGCAATTACGATAATAGATGGTTATATATGGACAAATGTAAAATAACAACACCCATTCACACGCACAATACACACTAACACAGATAATCAACAATCATATATGTCCATTTTTCTGTATTATATACACCAACTCAAACGTTAAGATATATCAGCGTCCATGAAAGTGTATAACTATAAATATTATGTTTCAAAGGTTTGGTTTATAGACTTGTAATGCCACAAGGGATACAAGATTTCCTTGTTCTGTTTGACCTATGGCAAGGCACATTGAAACGTCTTTCGGATAGCAAAAGTGAATATTCAGAGAATAGAATAATCCTAGGTAGTCGTATGGGAATTAATGTCCAGTTTGATTGTCTCATGTTTACTCATTTGTATCCTTGATTACAGTGGCTCATTTGAGGAAAGGATTCCGATTCAGACAATATTCAGTCTATTGTTTAACATGTCAACTACACTGAAAACATCATTTTAGGCCATTACTCCCCCATTTCTGCATGTAGTTATGGGTTTTGATATGCTGCTATCTAAGTAAGTGTTATTCAGAAAAAGAAATACATCTGTATGTCCACCTGCTGCCCTCGGTCCTATTCAACATATTGAACCCCTTATAGGGATTAATCTTGATTTGTAATAAGCCATCAACCGGGTGAGCAGATAGAAAATGCGCCGTAATACAGGTTGACTGGGCGCAGGACGACTATATGAATTTTCGCAGCACGTACAAAACCGCAACGCATTTAAAAGGAATGTCCATCAATGGCGGATTTTCTTAGATAACGAACGACTCGAATATTAAAACCTTGATGGCTCTCAATCTTCCTTTGAGGCTTGTATTACCTGTCTTGATTTCTTTGCTAAGATTTCAGGACTTAAAATGAATTTCAGTAAAACACAGGTGGTATGGCTTGGTTGCAAGAAAGGTTGTAAGGACAAATTCATGGCAGATCGTCCCATTATGTGGAACCCTGAGACGTTTAAAATATTAGGTATACTGTTTTGTTTGACTTGGATTGCATGACACAACTAAACTTTAAGAATATGCTTCTTGAAATAAAGATGATTATCAACAGATGGATGAGAAGAATTGTAACACCAATGGGCAGAGTAGCAATCATCAAATCTTTACTAGTATCTAAATTGAACTACTTGTTGTTGTCACTTCCTGACCCATCACAAGAGTTTCTTGCTTCACTGAATGATATTCATTTTAAATTCTTATGGAGTGGAAAGAAAGACAGAGTTAAGCGTACTAAGATTTGTCAACAATGTGAGAAATGGTGGCTTGGGTAGATATCTTTATGTATGCTAAGGCCCTTAAGGTGTGTTGGATTAGACAGCTCACTAGTGCAAGCAATCCAAAATGGAAGCAACTTTTTCAAGCAATTTACCCATTCATAGATTATATAAATACATTTGGTGCATCTTACTTCGAAGAAAAAGTAAAAGTGCTCAAGAACCTTTTTGGGAAAAAACCCTTCATCTCTTTTTTTTCATTTTGGCAAGAAAGTAAAACCAGATTCATTTAGTAAATTTTTAACAGAGCCAATATTCTATACTAGGCACATAAAGAAACTGTGCATACAAAAATTTAAAATCTAAATTTATCAAACCTGTGTAGACACATAAGGATTAAAACTCAGAGATAAGTGACATGTAACCAACATGCATGCACGTGCAACGTTCCGTGACGTCAGTGGGTTCGTCCTTGAGACGTGCAATACGTTGTTGCACGTGCAATCCGGGAAAGAGAAACAGAGCAAATGAATGCCACACAATACTGTCACTTTGGAAAGCTCAACCCCTGCCCTTGCGATCGTTCAAAAACTTAAACGGCTATTGAAACGCATAGCATGCCAAGGCTCACGTCTGCACAACGTCATGAGGCCATTGGGATGGTCCGTGGGGGAATGTCTCAACGACAAGTGGCTGCACATTTCCCCTGCCACCGGAACACCATTTCTGCACTGGTGAGGCGCTACCAGAACACAAATGACGTCATCGATCGGCCACGTTCTGGACGTCCACGTGTAACAACGCCAAGACAGGACAGATGGATAAGGGTGACCCATCTTCACCACAGGTTTCAGACTGCAGTGATGACTGCCCGAACCATCCCAGGACTTCGCCGTATCCACCCCAACACAGTTCAACAACGTTTACGTCATCACGAGATCAGACCACGACGTCCCGCCATACAACCTATCCTGACACAACGTCATCGACAAGCTCGTCGAATGTGGTGCTGAAATCATGTCCGCAGACCCTTGTTTTGGTGGAGAACTGTTGTTTTTACAGATGAGTCCCATAGTGATGGACGTCAACGTGCCTATAGACGCGTGGGAGAACGTTATACAGAGGCCTGTGTCTTGGAGAGGAATCGCTTAGGTGGTGGTTCCGTGATGATTTGGGGTGGAATAACAGCACGCCAAAGAACTCCTTTGGTGATTGTTCAGGGCAACTTAACTGGTGTGGGCTACAGGGATCAGATTCTTCGACCTGTGGCAATTCCTTTTCTGCAACGTAATTGCCCTGGGTTAACTTTCCAACAGGACAACGCCCGCCCTCATACGGCAAGGGTTGCTATGGAGTTCTTGCAACACCAAAACGTTGACTTACTGCCTTGGCCTGCAAATTCACCGGATCTCTCCCCGATAGAGCATGTTTGGGACGAGATGGATCGACGTCTACGCCTCTTCCGCGTCCCCCAGATAACGTCCTTGACCTTGCAACAGAACTTGAGAGAATCTGGCGTGACATCCCACAAGCCTTCCTTGCACGTTTGATAGGCTCTATGCGTCGTCGATGCACTGCTGTTCTCAATGCTGATGGTGGACATACCCGTTATTGAGCTTGTGACATGGTCGTTTGACCCCTGCCCCGCTTGTGGCCTCGTGACGTCATTGTGATTGACTTTTCAATTGAAATTCTCCCGACTTGTTATGGTGTCATGATCCCTCAATTAAAGTTTATATGTACCTTTGACATTGTTATCGTACTTATCAACTGGGATAATATTTTGACAATGCACAGTTTCTGATGGTCTGTGGTCTGATCATGACACACACACACACACACACACACACACACACACACACACACACACACACACACACACACACACACACACACACACACACACAACACACACACACACACACACACACACACACACACACACACACACACACACTCCAAAACGATCATGTTCAAGGACACAGTTTGGCGCAAGTCTTTCTCCTTTACGTCGATAAATCTGTTGACGTCCATCTGCAAAGGATAAGTTAAACCTGGATTCATCTGCAAAAAATGACATCTGGCCATGTCCTGTTGCCAAGATTGGCCCCATTTGCTGCCTATCGCTGTGTGGCAAGTCTGTGGCGATGCAATAAGGTTGGACCACGGTACGGGTGACGACACCGGATGTTGAAGGCAACTTGGCGTCCTTGCACCTTTTGGGCGCTGAAATGACGTTGGACGGCCCAATTGTCCTCCTTGCCTAATCATCAGCTGTTTGGAACCGATTTCGCAAGTGTGAAACTCGGATATTGCGGTTTTGTCGAGCTGTTATC
The DNA here is from genome assembly GCF_003918875.1 of Haliotis rubra. NCBI lineage: Eukaryota > Metazoa > Mollusca > Gastropoda > Lepetellida > Haliotidae > Haliotis > Haliotis rubra. The sequence goes on from NW_025766137.1 coordinate 1,220,562, forward strand.
ACAGGTGGTGCACCAGGTCGCGGACGATCAGCAACACTTCCGGTAGCCCGAAAACGTTGTCTGAGTCGACTTACAGTGGATGGATACACATTAAAGTGCCTGGCAATCATCACATCTGAAGCACCTTGGCTGACCATACCGATAACCTGATTCCTTTCGTCTTGTGTCAAGTGTGGCATTTCCTCAAAGTGATTGAGTTCCACAATTCCATGTGCTTTTACAGGGCCTGGGTGCAGGTAATGCATGTGCACAACGTGTTTCATGAATGTGGTTGTGTTTACGAGAAATGTCAAAGGTTCAGTTTTTAGTATCAACGTCTTGGAGAGGAATCGCTTAGGTGGTAGTTCCGTGATGATTTGGGGTGGAATAACAGCACGCCAAAGAACTCCTTTGATGATTATTCAGGGTAACTTAACTGGTGTGGGCTACTCGAACTCGAAATGGGCCAGAATAACAGCCTTTTATCCCTACATCCTCTGTATCGCAGGAAAAAAATCTTCAATAGAACTTTTGTAAGTTTCAGGACAACAAATACCAATTGCGTTTTTAATGGCTTACAGTATATTAAAGTTTATGATAAACCTGTTTTTATGAAACAGTGGTATGAGAAAGGTGTCACTCAAATAATAGATTTGGTTGATGAGAATAAAGAATTTTTATCATTTGAAGAATTTAAAGAAAGGTACCATACTTAAACAAATTTTATTTATTTTTATGGTATTGTTAATTCGTATCAAACAATATTTGAAGATTCTTACTCTAGATAGAGGTCAATCTGACACTGTTTTAGATTAGAGATGTATTGTATCTATGTTTACGATCTAAGCACTTCTGTTCAAGGTAAATGTTGCAGTATCTTTAACCTGTCAGGGGTCATGTTGATAACGCGCCTCGGAATAAGCCAGGGTGGGGGGCAATCAATTTTATCTTTACATATACTACAGTATGTATCAATCAATATCATCCCGTCTGTATTATAGTCATCTGGTGGTTTTAGTACTGTAGACCGCCTCCATGGTGTGGTGGTTAGAGCGTCTGCCCGGAGAGCGGAAGGTCGCGGGTTCGATCCCTGACCGCGTCATACCAAAAGATGGTACTTGTTGTTCCCTGAATGGCACCCGGCATTAATGGAACAACAAGGACTGGTCGTCTCTGAGCATGAGTGGGGTATTCCTGCTTAACTGCGGCATGGTATCTCAGTGAGCTAGCACTAAAAAACCAGCTTAAGTCTGGGCTTATACAAGCAGCCACGCACGCACACACGCATGCACGTCGTCATGTGTGCGACGTTAAAACCCATTTTATCTCACCATCGTACTGTATGTCTATAACCCATTGCAAACATACTTTGATTAGGGGGCGTGGTGGGGGAGCTGTCTTGGGCGCCAGGCTACCACTACAGTCTCTTGCCATGACGGGGCGGTGGGGTAGCCTAATGGTTAAAGCGTTGGCTCGTCACGCCGAAGACCTGGGTTCGAATCCCCACATGGGTACAATGTGTGAAGCCCATTTCTGGTGTCCCCGTCGTGATGTTGCTGGAATATTGCTAAAAGCGGCGTAAAACTCAACTCACTCAGTAAGTCAGTGAGTCCGTCTTGCCATGACTCCCCTGTGTATCCACTACAGGCTATTGTGGTATGCCATGACTCCCCTGTGTATCCACTACAGGCTATTGTGGTATGCCATGACCCCCAGTGTATCCACTACAGGCTATTGTGGTATGCCATGACTCCCCTGGTGTCCACTATAAGCTCTTGTGGTATGCCATGACTCCCCCAGGTGTCCACTACAAGCTCTTGTGGTATGCCATGACTCCCCTGTGTATCCACTACAGGCTATTGTGGTATGCCATGACTCCCCTGTGTATCCACTACAGGCTATTGTGGTATGCCATGACTCCCCCTGGTGTCCACTATAAGCTCTTGTGGTATGCCTTGACTCCCTTGTGTATCCACTACAAGCTCTTGTGGTATGCCATGACTCCCTTGTGTATCCACTTCAAGCTCTTGTGGTATGCCATGACTCCCCTGTGTATCCACTACAGGCTCTTGTGAGATGTCATGACTCCTTGTGTGTATCCCATGACTCCCCTGTGTATCCACTACAGGCTCTTGGGAGATGCCATAACTCCCCTAGGTGTCCACTATAGACGCTTGTGGTATGCCATGACTCCCCAGTTGTCCACTACAGACTCTTGTGGTGTGCAATGACTCCCCTGGTGTCCACTACAAACTCTTGTGGAATGCCATGACTCCCCTGTATCCACTACAGGCTCTTGTGAGATGCCATGACTCCCCTGTGTGTCCACTACAGGCTCTTGTGAGTATGCCATGACTCCCCTAGGTGTCCACTACAGACTCTTGTGGTATGCCTTGACTCCCTTGTGTATCCACTACAAGCTCTTGTGGTATGCCATGACTCCCCTGTGTATCCACTACAGGCTCTTGTGAGATGTCATGACTCCCCTGTGTATCCACTACAGGCTCTTGTGAGATGCCATGACTCCCCTATGTGTCCACTACAGGCTCTTGTGGTATGCCATGACTCCCTGGTGTCCACTACAGACGCTTGTGGTATGCCATGACTCCCTGGTGTCCACTACAGACTCTTGTGGTATGCCATGACTCCCCAGGTGTCCACTACAGACTCTTGTGGTATGCAATGACTCCCCCAGGTGTCCACTACAAACTCTTGTGGTATGCCATGACTCCCCTGTGTGTCCACTACAGACTCTTGTGGTATGCCATGACTCCCCTGTGTGTCCACTACAGACTCTTGTGGTATGCCATGACTCCCCCAATCTCTTGTGGTATGCCATGACTCCCTGTGTGTCCACTACAGACTCTTGTGGTATGCCATGACTCCCCAGGTGTCCACTACAGACTCTTGTGGTATGCCATGACTCCCCCAGGTGTCCACTACAGACTCTTGTGGTATGCCATGACTCCCCAGGTGTCCACTACAGACTCTTGTGGTATGCCATGACTCCCCAGGTGTCCACTACAGACTCTTGTGGTATGCCATGACTCCCCCGGTGTCCACTACAGACTCTTGTGGTATGCCATGACTCCCCAGGTGTCCACTACAGACTCTTGTGGTATGCCATGACTCCCCTGTGTGTCCACTACAGACTCTTGTAGTATGCCATGACTCCCCTGTGTGTCCACTACAGACTCTTGTGGTATGCCATGACTCCCCAGGTGTCCACTACAGACTCTTGTGGTATGCCATGACTCCCCCCAGGTGTCCACTACAGACTCTTGTGGTATGCCATGACTCCCCCATGTGTCCACTACAGACTCTTGTGGTATGCCATGACTCCCCTGTGTGTCCACTAAAGACGCTTCTGGAATGCCATGGCTCCCCTGTGTGTCCACTACAGACTCTTGTAGTATGCCATGACTCCCCTGTGTCCACTACAGACTCTTGTGGTATGCCATGACTCCCCTGTGTGTCCACTACAGACTCTTGTGGTATGCCATGACTCCCCTGTGTGTCCACTACAGACTCTTGTGGTATGCCATCTTGTGGTATGCCATGACTCCCCAGGTGTCCACTACAGACTCTTGTGGTATGCCATGACTCCCCAGTGTCCACTACAGACTCTTGTGGTGTGGCTCCCCTGTGTGTCCACTTTGTGGTATGCCAGACACCCCCCGGTGTCCACTACAGTCTCTTGTGGTATGCTATGACTCCCCCAGGTGTCCTCTACAGACTCTTGTGGTATGCTATGACTGCCCTGTGTGTCCACCACAGACTCTTGTGGTATGCCTTGTGTCCCCTGTGTGTCCACCACAGACTCTTGTGGTATGCTATGACTGCCCTGTGTGTCCACCACAGACTCTTGTGGTATGCCTTGTGTCCCCTGTGTGTCCACCACAGACTCTTGTGGTATGCTATGACTCCCCTGTGTATCCACTACAGACTTGTGGTATGCCTTGTGTCCCCTGTGTGTCAACCACAGACTCTTGTGGTATGCTATGACTGCCCTGTGTGTCCACCACAGACTTGTGGTATGCCTTGTGTCCCCTGTGTGTCCACCACAGACTCTTGTGGTATGCTATGACTCCCCTGTGTATCCACTACAGACTCTTGTGGTATGCTATGACTGCCCCATCATTTATAAGCACATTCAATGAATTATATACTTTGCTCTTACCTTTACTACCCGTGAAGATCCGGGTTAGAATATTGATCTTCAGTAACCCATCCTTGTCGTAAGAGGCGACTAACGGGATCGGGTGGTCAGGCTGGCTGACTTGCTTGACACATGTAATCGTTTCCCAATTGCTCAGATCGATGCTCATGCTGTTGATCACTGGATTGTCTGGTCAAGACTCGATTATTTACAGACCGCCGCCATAAAGCTGGAATATTGCTGAGTGCCGCGTAAAACTAGACTCACTCACTCGATCGTACCTTTACAACTTTTACTCAGTGGAAATTACCGCACACAATTGTAACCTACTACTAAAAAATAATTGTGTGCAGAAAAACACACACTATATAAGATACGATTGAGCAGGAAAAGGTGGGAACGGATACAATAAATAAACCACTTTGGTCAGCTGACTAATATTCATTGTTCCTCATGCGACATTGCAGCGTGTCGCCAGCGTGTACAGAAGTTCGACTTTGTACTCCTGTCAACACATAATTGGTTTATTCCAGTGCGAACAGGGATTTCCCGTGGTAGTCATTGGATATAAAGTTCAACTCACTGCGTTGTATATATAGCCTGTCACTTTCAGGTCCCTGTCCCGACTTGCTGTCAGTGTGAGCGCTATCACAATCGCACAAAGCTCCAGTTCATTTGACTTCATTTGACCGTCTCGATCAGGCCAGGTAAGTGTTATATCGAATACGAACCCCATATTTCTATGTTTGATCAGGCCAGCATTAGACCTTAGACACCCGGTGCTATATAGTCCATATTCAAACTTTCGATTATTATTACCCAACTCCTTCACTGTCAGACAATCTTTGTCCTCGACTCTCTTTCACTGTCCGACCATCCTATATATATATATATATAGTCCCCAACTCTTTCACAGTCCGACCATCCTATATATATATAGTCCCAAACTCTTTCACAGTCCGACCATCCTATATATATATATATATATATATAGTCCCAAACTCTTTCATAGTCCGACCATCCTAGTCCCCAACTCTTTCACAGTCCGACCATCCTATATATATAAATATATATATAGTCCCCAACTCTTTCACAGTCCGACCATCCTAGTCCCCAACTCTTTCACTGTCCGACCATCCTAGTCCCCAACTCTTTCACAGTCCGACCATCCTAGCCTTCGACTCTTTCACTGTCCGACCATCCTAGTCCCTAACTCTTTCACTGTCCGACCATCCTATATATATATAGTCCCCAACTCTTTCACAGTCCGACCACCCTAGCCTTCGACTTTTTCACTCTCCGACCATCCTATATATATAGTCCCCAACTCTTTCACTGTCCGACCATCCTAGTCCCTAACTCTTTCACTGTCCGACGATCCTATATATATATAGTCCCCAACTCTTTCACTGTCCGACCATCCTAGTCCCCAACTTTTTCACTGTCCGACCATCCTAGTCCCCAACTCTTTCACTGTCCGACCATCCTAGTCCCCAACTCTTTCACTGTCCGACCATCCTAGTCCCCAACTCTTTCACAGTCCGACCATCCTATATATATATAGTCCCCAACTCTTTCACTGTCCGACCATCCTAGTCCCCAACCTTTTCACTGTCCAACCATCCTATATATATATAGTCGCCAATTCTTTCACTGTCCGACAATCCTAGCCTTCGACTCTTTCACTGTCCGACCATCCTAGTCCCCAACTCTTTCACAGTCCGACCATCCTATATATATATAGTCCCCAACTCTGTGTGTCCACTACAGACTCTTGTGGTATGCCATGACTTCCCTGTGTGTCCACTACAGGCTCGTGTGGTATGCCATGACTTCCCTGTGTGTCCACTACAGGCTCGTGTGGTATGCCATGACTTCCCTGTGTGTCCACTCGTGTGGTACAGGACTCCCCTTGTCCACTACAGGAATGCCATGACTTCCCTGTGTGTCCACTACAGACTCGTGTGGTATGCCATGACTTCCCTGTGTGTCCACTACAGACTCTTGTGGTATGCCATGACTTCCCTGTGTGTCCACTACAGACTCTTGTGGTATGCCATGACTTCCCTGTGTGTCCACTACAGACTCTTGTGGTATGCCATGACTCCCCTTGTGTCAACTACTGGCTCTTGTGGTATGCCATGACTCCCCTGGTGTGTCAACTACAGACTCTTGTGGTATGCCATGACTCCCCAGGTGTCCACTACAGGCTCTTGTGGTATGCCATGACTCCCCTGTGTGTCCACTACAGGCTCGTGTGGTATGCCATGACTCCCCTGTGTGTCAACTACAGGCTCTTGTGGTATGCCATGACTCATGACTACCTCTTGTGTATGCCAACTCCCCAGGTGTCAAATACAGACTCTTGTGGTATGCCATGACTTCCCTGTGTGTCCACTACAGGCTCGTGTGGTATGCCATGACTCCCCTGTGTGTCCACTACAGGCTCGTGTGGTATGCCATGACTCCCCTGTGTGTCAACTACTGCCTCTTGTGGAATGCCATGACTCCCCTGTGTGTCAACTACTGGCTCTTGTGGTATGCCATGACTCCCTGTGTGTCCACTACAGACTCTTGTGGTATGCCATGACTCCCCTGTGTGTCAACTACTGGCTCTTGTGGTATGCCATGACTCCCCTGTGTGTCAACTACAGACTCTTGTGGTATGCCATGACTCCCCTGTGTGTCAACTACAGACTCTTGTGGAATGCCATGACTCCCCTGTGTGTCAACTACAAGCTCTTGTAGTATGCCATGACTCCCCTGTGTGTCCACTACAGACTCTTGTGGTATGCCATGACTCCCCCAGGTGTCAAGTACAGACGCTTGTGGTATGCCACAACTCCTCCCGGGTACAGACGCTTGCCCAACTCTTTCACTGTCCGACCATCCTATATATATATAGTCCCCAACTCTTTCACTGTCCGACCATCCTTGTCCTCGACTCTTTCACTGTCCGACCATCCTAGTCCCCAACTCTTTCACAGTCCGACCATCCTAGTCCCCAACAATTTCACGGTCCAACCATCCTTGTCCCCAACCCTTTCACTGTCCGACCATCCTAGTCCCCAACTCTTTCACTGTCCGACCATCCTATTATATATATATATATAGTCCCCAACTCTTTTCACTGTCCGACCATCCTAGTCCCCAACTCTTTCACTGTCCGACCATCCTAGTCCCCAACTCTTTCACTGTCCTGTCCCGACCATCCTAGTCCCCAACTCTTTCACTGTCCGACCATCCTAGTCATATCTAGTCCTGTCCGACTCTTTCACCCAACTCTTTCACTCCGACCATCCTAGTCCCCAAGTCTAGTCCCCAACTCTTTCACTGTCCGACCATCCTAGTCCCCAACTCGACTCTTTCAGTCCCAACCCCACTGTCCCCATCCTAACCCCAACTCTTTCACTGTCCGACCATCCTATATATATATATATCCGACCATCCCAGTCCCCAACTCTTTTCACTGTCCGACCATCCTAGTCCCTCTAGTCCCAACTCTTTCACTCTTTCACTGTCCGACCATCCTAGTCCCCAACTCTTTCACTGTCCGACCATCCTAGTCCCCAACTCTTTCACTGTCCCCAACCATCCCTAGTCCCCAACTCTCTTTCACTGTCCGACCATCCTATATAGTCCCCAACTCTTTCACTGTCCGACCATCCTAGTCCCCCCAACTCTTTCACTGTCCGACCATCCTAGTCCTCATACTCTTTCACTGTCCCACCATCCTAGTCCCCAACTCTTTCACTGTCCGACCATCCGACCATCCTAGTCCCCAACTCTTTCACTGTCCGACCATCCTAGTCCCCAACTCTTTCACTGTCCGACCATCCTAGTCCCCAACTCTTTCACTGTCCGACCATCCTAGTCCCCAACTCTTTCACTGTCCCAGTCCCCAACTCTTTTCCTGTCCGACCATCCCCAACTATATATAGTCCCCAACTCTTTCCTGTCCGACCATCCTTCCCAACTCTTTCACTGTCCCCACCATCCTAGTCCCCAACTCTTTCACTGTCCCACCATCCTAGTCCTCAACTCTTTCACTGTCCGACCATCCTATATATATATAGTCCCCAACTCTTTTTCACTGTCCCATATAGTCCCCAACTCTTTCACTGTCCGACCATCCTAGTCCCCAACTCTTTCACTGTCCGACCATCCTAGTCCCCAACTCTTTCACTGTCCCACCATCCTAGTCTTTCACTGTCCGACCATAACTCTTTCACTGTCCGACCATCCTAGTCCCCAACTCTTTCACACTGTCCGACCATCCTAGTCCCCAACTCTTTCACTGTCCGACCATCCTAGTCCCCAACTCTTTCACTGTCCGACCATCCTAGTCCCCAACTCTTTCACTGTCCGACCATCCTAGTCCCCAACTCTTTCACTGTCCGACCATCCTATATATATATATAGAGTATATATATATATATATATATATAGTCCCAACTCTTTCACTGTCCGACCATCCTAGTCCCCAACTCTTTCACAGTCCGTCCATCCTAGTCCCCACCATCCTAGTCCCCAACTCTTTCCACAGTCCGACCATCCTGTCCCCTCTTTCACTCTTTCACTGTCCGACCATCCTATCCTCAACTCTTTCACTGTCCGACCATATATATAGTCCCCAACTCTTTCACTGTCCGACCATCCTAGTCCTCAACTCTTTCACTGTCCGACCATCCTAGTCCCCAACTCTTTCACTGTCCGACCATCCTAGTCCCCAACTCTTTCACTGTCCGACATCCTGTCCCACCATCTTTCACTTTCACTGTCCGACCATCCTAGTCCCCAACTCTTTCACTGTCCGACCATCCTAGTCTTTCCTGTCTCTTTCACTGTCCGACCATCCTAGTCCCCAACTCTTTCACTGTCCGACCATCCTAGTCCCCAACTCTTTCACTGTCCGACCATCCTAGTCCCCAACTCTTTCACTGTCCGACCATCCTAGTCCCCAACTCTTTCACTGTCCGACCATCCTAGTCCCCAACTCTTTCACTGTCCGACCATCCTATATATATATCACTGTCCCCATCCTATATCCATAATTAAGCCACTCTTTCACTGTCCGACCATCCTAGTCCCCAACTCTTTCACTGTCCGACCATCCTAGTCCCCAACTCTTTCACTGTCACTGTCTCATCCCCATCCTAGTCCCCAACTCTTTCACTGTCCGACCATCCTAGTCCCCAACTCTTTCACTGTCCGACCATCCTAGTCCCCAACTCTTTCACTGTCCCACCATCCTAGTATCTCTTTCACTATATATAGTCCCCATCCTATTTCACTATCCGATATCCGTAGTTCACTCTCCTGTCCGACCATCCTAGTCCCCGACTCTTTCACTGTCCGACCATCCTAGTCCCCAACTCTTTCACTGTCCGACCATCCTAGTCCCCAACTCTTTCACAGTCCGACCATCCTAGTCCCCAACTCTTTCACTGTCCGACCATCCTAGTCCCCAACTCTTTCACCATCCTAGTCCCCAACTCTTTCACTGTCCGACCATCCTAGTCCCCAACTCTTTCACTGTCCTGACCATCCTATCCTAGTCCCCAACTCTTTCACTGTCCGACCATCCTAGTCCCCAACTCTTTCACTGTCCGACCATCCTAGTCACTCTCTTTCACTGTCCGACCATCCTAGTCCCCAACTCTTTCACTGTCCGACCATCCTAGTCCCCAACTCTTTCACTGTCCGACCATCCTAGTCCCCAACTCTTTCACTGTCCGACCATCCTAGTCCCCAACTCTTTCACTGTCCGACCATCCTAGTCCCCAACTCTTTCACTGTCCGACCATCCTAGTCCCCAACTCTTTCACTGTCCGACCATCCTAGTCCCCAAATCTTTCACAGTCCGACCATCCTAGTCCCCGACTCTTTCACTGTCTGACAATCCTAGTCCCCAACACCTGTATGTCAGACTTATCCCAGTCCCCAACACCTATGTCAGACTTATCCCAGTCCCCAACACCTATGTCAGACTTATCCCAGTCCCCAACATCTGTATGTCAGACTTATCTCAGTCCCCACACCTATGTCCCCCTGTCACACTGGTACTCAGTCCCCACACTGGTACTAGTTGTGTGTGACAATCGCCGAGTGTTACCTCGATGTAGTGGTGGACGGTCGTGGTGGAGGCGTAATTGTTTACAAGTCCAAAGTCGACTATTACTGGTTCATCTTCATCTATCTACAGTCAGAGCATGATGCTGACGTATGACTCTAATGCTGGTCGTGCAATCAAGCTGTTCAGATGTACTGCTTTGGTTGGGCATGCACGGGGAGGCCCATGGGTCAATAATGACATTGCTCTAGATTGTTCAAACATGACGTGTCCATATCCGGCCTCAGTTCACTTGAGTCCACGGTTTAAATGCACAACAAAATTAAGCATGTACAGCTGGAAATAATTTATGCACGTTTAATATTTAACCAAAAGGTATTGATTTGTTTGGTTGATGTTGACATGAGATTGAAAATAGTTGGCCTACCTCACCTAGTTCGTTACAGTTTCTTCCCCCCTCCTGTGCAACATCGGGTGGAAACACCTGCTCAGCTGATCCACCGGAATATTAACTATGGCCCACAGAACTGGTCGAGTAAAGAAATAGCCAGTGGAATAGTAGTGTTCCGATACATGGCCCGAGCACGTCGTATATATAACCTCGGATAGTCAGGCTCGCTGACTTGGTTGACACATACCATCAGATCGATGCTCGTGCTCTTGATCGATGCTCGTGCTCTTGATCACTGCATATCTGCTCCAGACTCGATTATTTACCGACCGCCCCCATATAACTGGAATATTGCTGAGTGCGGCGTAAAACTAAACTCACTCACTCTTTATTTACAGACCGCCCCCATATAACTGTAATATTGCTGAGTGCGGCGTTAAACTAAACTCACTCACTCTTATAAACATTTAATGCTCTCTGAAATAAAACATTCGTATTCTGCCTGAGGGCGTGTTGACCTGACTACATCAGGCAGTCTATACAGAACGGATATGTGTGAGGAGGGTATAGATAACAAATGTACATAACAGAGTTTGTTCCATCAACATTAACCACCACTTTAATCATCATCATCAGACATCATATGTCCAAAACCAAATAGTCAAATGTTTCCAGGGTGGTCATTATACAGACTGTACGTTATGTGTGCGCGAGTATGACCTACGTCAGGTGCCGAGCCCTTGTGAGGGGTATTCCGGAAGTGCAGTAGTACAGTTCTGTTGGTGTCGTCTGGTACACGAATGCCATTGTTGAAACTTTGTTATCTTGCATGTGAAAAGTATAAGCTTCTTAATTCACCTGTAAGCAACATCTGTTCAATGTTGCCTTTTGAACCTGAAAGAGAATTACAGGTGTTACCATATATAGAACAGGTGTTTTCCCAAATGTCACCTTGACCCCTTGAGACCACATCAGGATACAGTGTATGTGGTTCACATGGGCGAAGCATGATCGGATAAAGGGTTTTCATTCTATTAATAACTTATTAATGAAATCTGAAAACAACATTATAAAATCATTTTTTTTCAAATTAGAACAGATAGAATGACTGTCCAATTAAAAACGATCCATATGGTATGCAAAACCATTTTCGCGATTACACCAGCTTTAGATCTGACCGCAATGAATTTGCAAATAAGGTGGCCCCACAAACATGAATTACAATTTTGGAAATCAAATCATTTATATTTCGTTTAAAATGTTGCTGATACGGGTTCGTCTGACGAAATCGATCGCGTTGGAAATATATTTAAAATTGCACGCAAACACATTAATTGTACCTGAGTTCTGAACTCCTTACGGTGCCCCGACTACGTCACACCATGAGATCACGCCATTAACAAATGTCATCAGCTGACACTGAGCTTGTAAACACACTGCACGATCTTACCGGTCCGCCACGTGACAATCGTGGGTAGCGCATGCCTTCACTCAGATTAATATTTTCGCTTAGCGAACATATCAATGCTGACAAATTGCGAGTGAGTACAGGACGGAGGAAGAACGACATTTGACCTCTTTGTGCTGAAGGGAGAATCGGCTGTAGACAAAACAGGCTTCTGGCTGTCCGTGACTACACATTCGCTAACATTGCCATAACCGGATACAAAGATTTCCTAATTAGGTAATTATCTCCTTCTATTGATGTCTTATTACAGGTTATTTCAAACTATATGCCCACAACGCGTATCACCCTTCGTTCCTCATTGTCATGTTGGTGCATTGAGATTTAGATTGGTTTGGATATTAGCATATTATTACATGGCGAGCCTGTGTGGTAATACACGGTCCCTACCAACACAAGCACACTCAGCGGCCTACAAGACGGACTCCAGCCAATGTTGCTGAACATGACTGTCGTTTTCAAGTAAGATTTCTAGCAAACATCACAACGTGGAATTGATAAATGCACAAGAGAAGCAGACGGCAGAAGCTCTCTACTCAGGAGCGTGCAGAATTCTATGACGTTTCCGGTTCTAAATGCTCTTCCGTCGAAGTGTCTGTAGAATGGTTTGGCTTATGATTCCATTGGTGTTTGAAATTTACCTGACTGTTCTAATATTATATTCAGAATTAGATCACCTTGCAGTAGACAAAGCACCACTGTCATTGTTTTGTGTTCAGGAGAATCTAAACTCGTATCACATCCTAAGTGGATTGGTATCTGTACAGTAGAAGTCTCGCACTGTGATAAACTGCTGCTCGTAAAGGATTTAAAGAAAATTATGTTTTGTTTTAATTTTTGTTATAGGGAAGGCAACCATTATAAGTATTACCCAGTTTGGGCAGCAGATGAATGTTTAATGGTGATATTGTTGTTTGAAATTTTTAAAAACTGGAAATTAAGCAGGGAGTGAAGGTGATAGTGCAGTGTCATGTGTGGGGCGGAGATATGCTGGTGTGAAGCATTGCGTTGTCTCTTAGCTATGCCAGGATGTGCTGCTGAAGTTGTTTGGTGCTGTGTCCTTAGTCAGTGCCAGGATGTGCTGTTGGAAGGTCTGAGCTTTAGTATGATTATTATTGTCAATGCCAAATTATCAACCTATCATTTCTATCTTTCCATCACAATTTTAACATATTTTCTCACATTCCAAAATTTGATATTCCCAATAAACGTCTGTGCAATTTACTACTTGGTTTCAGAAATTTACAAAATTGTGTTACCTTTTTTTAGGACTAATATATCTTTTGAAAGGGTGACTTGCATTGCATTGACAACAGGAAAAAGACAGAGGAAAGGCTTACATACTTAAATTTTAAGGGACACTGATCTTGAGCAATTCTCCAGGACTGGTTGTTTCTTTCGTAATTGCTTTTCCCCCTGCGACTACCCGGATGATATCCCAGAATTCTTGACTGGGTTGCAAACTCTGCTGCGTCACCTACATTGGTCAGTAAAGATGAACTGCATTTTAGTCTTGGAAATAAGTGGAAAATATAGTCATCTTTTCTACCTATTGATATTTCCATCTTTCTTATGATAACAAATGAAACATTTCGAACTTCATCTGCAATTGGTGAAAAATGTTAGAATTGAAAGAAAACAAAGTCAAGGTACGTGTTTATATTTTTGCCTCATAATCCTGGCATATTTAGGTTATCATTATATTTGTAAGCACTTTGGAACTTCATAAAAAAGTACACAATCTGTTTTAGTGAATTTTTAAAATGACTAATATCTAGACGTTTTATTGATTGCCAAAGTGAATTATATTTCACACACACACATGCCCTAAGTGCGACCTAGCGCATGTTGTCTGTCTTGCATCGAAGAACTTCACGTTGAAAAAAAGTGAAGTGAATGATTTTGTTGAATGCTACAACAAATGAATGAAAACAGAATACAAATATCAAAATGAAAATAGGCTAAAGTTATACTGATAGCAATAAGATCCAGAGGAGGGGGGGTGCACATCCCCCCTTTTGTGCTGAGAGTTTGTTGAATGACCATTGAAACTCGGGTGAAAATGAGTGTGCACCCCTCCTTTTCTCAATAGTAACCACCCTTGCTATTACCTTGTTCAGTATCTACATGAAGGAACGATATGCCATTAATCTGTAGCTGACAAAGAAACCCGTTCATTGTCATGTGTCTTCTAACAGTCGGGCACTTTATGACATCTATATTTAATCCGTGAGCACATTATGTTTATTTAGATGTTGTTTAAAAGATGTGTATCTTGTCCCCAGCATGCATGTCACCCACAGATATATCTCATTACACATCTATTTCCGCCACTACATGCACCACAACAGGTGAGTTGGGGACAGCTATTGTTGTGTCGGTTAATATTTAAACTGTTTTCATCATACTAGTAATGAAAGATGTACTGCAATAATTATTGCCCTCTTTATATGTGACCGAGTTATTGGCTACTGCATCTACTTCTCTCCATCAAATCAGCAGGAAGCAGCCTCAATGTTAGACATCACTATATCACTCACAAACATCTGTGAAATGGATGGAAGCCGTTGTGAAGTTTGATTTGTGGCAATTCTAGAATGGACCATGAATTTGACATCCATTTTAAATTGAATTATGCCACCTTTTAAACACCAATGCCTCAATGACTGATGCCAATGACCATTCCCCAACTTCTAAGGTTCTTACAGAGACCACAGTTAATTGAGTATTCAGCCACACACACCCCACACACCCTCCCATAAACATAACTAGTTGTACTTACTAAAGAAAGGCCAGACGTCCTGCAGACGGTAATTTTGAGAACACGGTCTTCAGCCTTTTGCCACACTATTGTGGTGTTATTGCGAGCAATAAAATTCTTAGTTACCTCAGATCAGCTCAATGGGATTGAGCTCAGTGCCGTACTGGTGTACGCAGAACTATGTGGCCTTGTTTTGCAGCTAGTTCATCAGTGATGTACTGGATTGGCTTTTTGTGCTGCCAGATTTTTCCATGAGCTGGGGCTTTGTTTCTGATTGCCTGTAAGGCACGTTACAGAAAGTGAGAACATCCTGCAACCGAGCCTTGAGATTGCTCATGGTGGGTGTGATGGTACCAGGGACATGCAGGTTATGGCAACTTGCGTTATCCAAAATGATAATGCTTGGTTTGTCCAGCTGCGGTAAAAGCCGATGTTCGAACCAATCTAAAAATACCTACCCATTCATTTCGCTATGGTTATCACCATCAGATTTCTTGGCCTCAGAAACAAAGCCACAACCCCCAATCAGTCCCTTGCTATGGTACCAGCATGCCTGATGGTAACAGGGGTGCCTTAGAACAATCTGAAGGAAGCCACATCCGATCAGTTGGGTGATTTTTATTACACCAGGTTTCATCAAGGTATTCCCCATATGACTCTTGACATTTCCCCATCTTGACATTTCCCACACCTGTTTTCTAACCAGTAGGACAATTCCCCACTCATAAAATTGTAGTGCGATAGATGCAGTGGGATTAACTAATGTGTGCATTATGTGTATTCACTTGTTAGGGGCGATGGGATTAACTAATCTGTATGTTAGGGGTATGTTGGTCAGTAAGGTCACTAGAATGTTTTTATAATGATTGTCCTAGTGGGGAATTGTCCTGATGGGGAAAAGTCCGTACACCATAATTTGAAACCCCAAATTGCGGTATTCTTCATCTGTTCTGATATAGGCTGATCGCATGGACAGGATTGTGTACTTTCCTCTATACACAGCCAGGGCTCCAGATAAGGGCTGTATCGGCGTATGTACGGATAAAAAATATGCACGATACGGTAGGAAATAATTTAGAAACAGTAGCAGATACGCACTACAGCAATGGTGTATGGTCTTAGAATCATTTACAGACGTATTTATCTGAAAAAAGTATTGTTTTATAGTTTTTTACCTGTTTACACAAGAGTAGCAATGTTGTGGTGCATATATGAAACGAAACACAAGATCACATACTCCATAAAATTCAATTCCGTACTCTAAAAGTTTTTCCAGTACTCCTATATTTAAAAAATAAGGAGTACATACTCCTGATGTTGAAAAATTATCTGGTGCCCTGCACAGCTCTGTTTTCTCCTCTTTTGTCGTACCTGAACCCCATTTCTACCAGAGTTACAATAAGTGTTGTTTTCGAGATATTTATTATATCTTTGGTCTCATCTTGTATTTTAGCACACGTCGGTGGGATTTTGCGTTCAGTTTATAAACTGCACGGCGTATGACACCCTTATCAAAGCTATCCAGTTTGTGTTTCCTACCTGGTTTTGATACATACATGTATCATACATGTGCTTTTATCTTGTGTCAAATTCATCATATTGATATTGAAGCCAAAAAGCATTTTCCAAGCATTTCTGGCCTTACTTTAGTTCCTACTAAAGGTTCAGTACCCTTGTCAGTATCAACACACAAAGGGATAGCTTTATCAAAGACTGTCACTCTGTATTGTTATTATATTTCATTCCAAATGTTTCTCTCTCGCCTTAAACCATTTATGGCTTTCTTTCAACAGAATTATCAAAATATAATACAAACAAAAAGTATGGGAACACCCTAAAATTTGATAGTCATACATAAACTTAAACGTGGTGAGGTCATTTATACTCTAAGGTAAATGCAACATTTTGTGTGCTTAATGGGCACTATAAACAACATGTTGGAACATGCAGTGAAGCAACTGATTCAGTATTTGTTGAGTTTGAGTGAAATGAAACATTGTCAGAAACAGCGAAAAAGAAGGGTGCTGAAACACACCAACGCCATGTTTGATTCAAACGCCCAAACACAACAGCCTAGTGCATGTAGAAGACCAGGGTAGTACAGTATACCCTGGTTTTAATGCCACCGTTTGTCCAGGAGAAAATATGGTATTATATCCATGGTGGCATAACCAGGTAGGACAGTTAGAGGCCCTATTCAATCAACAAGGTAACTGAGCTGATGTCTCCTGTAATGAACCTTGAATGGATAATTCCAGCATCTAGGGGCTGCAGGTGACTTCTTGTGGGTGGCAGGAAGTGTATTGTCACAAGACTACTTAAAGAATTAATGAGTTCGGTCAATTAATTTGAGTCATGTCAATTAACCCATTAAGGTGTGGATACCACATGCAGCCAGTGAAATTGGCATTATAACCAGGGGAAAATGACTTTTGTGCCAAAAAACATTGGCAAATGGCGTTATATCCAGTTTGACATTATAACAAGGGTATTATATAGGCAGGAAATCCGTTCTGGCAAAAACATGGTATTATATCCAGGGTGGCATTATAACCAGGGTGCACTGTATATATTTTTGTGCCTGTTACGAAATGTGTGTTAACATGCCAAATGTTTGATTCTTTGTGCGGCTTTTCATTAGTGGTACATGCTTGGCCACAGTATTTACTAACCTTGAAGACCTTAGCTTTATAAACAATAGCTTTCATAGTATACCACCATGTGTCTGCTGCTTCACACATTGTTACATACTGAGGATGATGACTGACGGGAGAAAACAGGGTGGTCACAATTTTACACATGACTCTGTCTTGG
Source organism: Haliotis rubra (assembly GCF_003918875.1). Classification (NCBI taxonomy): domain Eukaryota; kingdom Metazoa; phylum Mollusca; class Gastropoda; order Lepetellida; family Haliotidae; genus Haliotis; species Haliotis rubra. The sequence goes on from NW_025766137.1 coordinate 1,238,204, forward strand.
TATGAACCAAGAAATACTGTCAGTGTCCGTGAATGGCTGAAAATGGCTGGAGCCAGGGTGAAAAAAGAGTTGTTTTTCAGGTAACATTGACTTGAAAAAAGAGATAGGTAAGCTACTATGTTTTGCATTTACTTATTTTGATAAACTGATCTACATTCTTCCATGTATATTTAGGTGTTGTCAACAATGATTTTTCTGTTTTAGCCCTTAGGTGATCATGTGTCATATTTTCAAGAAGCTGAAAACCTACAGCAGCCAGTTTATGTAATGATGGCAACTGAGAGCTATCACATATTAATGCCTTGTCGGTTTCACTATCAGGTGCTACATTGCAGTTTCACTATCAGGTGCTACATTGCAGTTTCACTATCAGGTGCTACATTGTGGTTTCACTATTAGGTGATACAATGAGGGTTTCACTATCAGGTGCTACATTGCGGTTTCACTATCAGGTGCTACATTGCAGTTTCACTATCAGGTGATGACAATTGTGGGTTTCACTATTTGGTGATACAATGAGGGTTTCACTATTTGGTGATACAATGAGGGTTTCACTATTTGGTGATACAATGAGGGTTTCACTATTTGGTGATACATTGTGGGTTTCACTATTTGGTTATAAATGAAGATGTTGGGCTAGCATTATATACACCAATCCTATAATTAAGCCTCATGCTGTGATATGACTGAACAGTGAAGTATTAAATGCCAAACCAAGGTATTAAAGTTATACATTTAAATCCAGTAATTTCAATGAACAATGTGAGCAGACTATTACACAACATATAGTTGGACTTTGTTTTATTACGGATGACAGTGTTTAGTCATGCAGAGATATGTTGCATCACAGATATTGAAATACTTGGGTGTTGGCTTGTGGTTAACATAATGTCTTTTGTAAGGAACTGATACGTTTTGCAGTTGTTCATGCAATTAGCAAGAAAACAACAGATTTTCTTAAGCATCTGAAAACCCATAACATGAGGATATGTCATAAAAACAAATGAATGTAATGAAATACAAAATGACAAAATACTTAAAATGACATTTGAAAACATATTGCAACTCTTTATATTGTATCAGGTTCTGCATCTGTCAGAATACTGAAAAAGTATAAATCATAAGGTACTAGCATGTGTCATGGTGTAGCGATGTTTAATGCAGTCCTTAAAGTTGATATTTTTCAACCGGAAACTGTATGGCATCCAAATACCTTATTGTCCAACGTACAGTGTTCGCCATGATGCAGAAAACCTGCGTATTTGATGCACATTATCTTAAATACCCAGTGAATTTAGAAACTTGCTTCATTGTTGACGAAATGCTACTGGGCCCATCATTAAAGCTTAGATGCAACCAACAAAATAAACATAATTAAAACTCAATTATCATTTATTCATAACATATAATATACATTGCTGATTATGGAAAATTCAAATAAACAAAATTACAAGAGTACAATCGCAACTCAAGTGGAATATTTTGTACTTGGGTTTACTACCCTCGAAACGAAGCATGCGGGATACTGAACCCAGTCAGAGCGGGTGGGCGTGCACTTAAGTGTAGCGAAGCCTTTCATTGGCTGGTTCATTTGCTGATACTCTCAGGGTTCTTTGTCTGAGTATAGGGATCCAGGTTCAAGCCGCCAGAACCTATTCACTGCTCCTGAACTCCTATGAACTCCAATTCCATGGATTTTTTTTCATTGCGTTATTTTTCAACTTCATGTAGTTGAATTTGCATTTTTGATAATTTGATACTGTAAGTCCATCAGAATCTGCAAAGTTGTGTCACAGGGGGTATTCGACTATACATGAAAGCCAGATGTTGCCCCTCTCGTCCAGAGACAACATGGGCTTCTTGTTCACGGTAATTAAGGAATATATTTTGAATAGAACCGGCTTAAAGTTTGTGTGTCAACAGATGAAGCCTTCTTGTACCCTTAACTACTATATTTATGATGTGACATTCATCCTCTTTATCGGGATGATTTACTGTCGCCTTTCAGATCGTGATATTGTGCCTTTCAAAAAAAAATATCTAAATCTGTCAATCATAGTAATATAGATGATTTATTTCATACAATAAGACCTTTTCTATGCAGGCATAATGCAGATTTTATTATAGAAATAAGCACTGAAACTTCACACAGGACTTATTTTGTTGTATAAGTGAACAAGAGCACTGTTTGGACATCACTTGCACGATATCAGAAGTAAAACCAGCTTGAAATAGACGTTAAAAAAAATAGAAACATCATTATTATCTGATTCCAGATATGTGGAGAAAGATGTTATATTCTCATATTGAAAATGTTGCATTTGTTAAGGTGGGGAATACCTTATACTAAACATGAACGTGAAGCCTGGGTTGTCCCTTAAAAACTGTACAGTGAAAAATGGGTTGTTGCAAAGGTGCAACATTTGGTTTTCATGTACAGTCGAATACCTCCTGTGGGTGTGTTTGCTGTGTGCAACAATCCGAAACTGATGAGTAACAAGAAGTTGAAAACAGTTGACATTGACATTGTTTGAGAGGTCCATTTCAATAATGGATTCACATTTTTCATTTGTTTTACAAATCTGAAGCAAACGTATTGTGGCATATTCTACACTCTAAATTCAACTTGCTGTTTAGCCTCAAGAAGTAGTGTGGCAGCGGGGTAGCCTAGTGTTTAAAGTGTTGGCTTGTTATGCCAAAGACCCAGGTTCGATTCCCCACATTGGTACAGTGTGTGAAGCCCATTTCTTGTGTCCCCTGCCATGAATTTGCTGGAATGTTGCTAAAAACACAGTAAAACCATAACCACTCACTTAAAAAATAGTTCAAATTTCTCTCCTTTAGGAGAAAATGTTCGTGACAACTTTTACACCAGTGCTGCCTCACCTAAACATGCCAATGGCTAGTTAAATATCATAAAAAAAAACAATTTTGGTGTGAAATGGAGAAAGTGTTGGCAGTATATCCATTTAGTTTTTGTTTTGTTGTTCATTCAAAATTGAAATGTGTTCGTTTTGAAACCTTACCCATTATGGTTTTATTTTTCCTGACTTGTCTTTGCAATCAGGGATAATCAATGTTGTGCACTCCACCATTGTCAGCTGATGCGTAGCTCCATGCAGCGACATATGAATCAGCCATGCTCAGTGAGAGATTGCGTGCAGTGTTGCATGTAGGCAACAGGCTGTTTCTATTGACACCTGTTGACGAATGAATTTACTGTTGAGTAAGATTGGGTTTCCACTTTTAGGTATGGTAACTGATTTTATTGAAGCAGAACATTTTTGTTATAAAATGTCAAAAGCAACTGTCCACACAACTGTGTCACAAGAGCAATAACATTTTTCATTTGAATGCAGGGAAAATGACAGGTTGGTCAGGTTAATGGGAATACAACTAAGGTATTTTGCCTAGTTGAATTGTGATTCAATAAATAGTATTTTTCTGAATATTTCCAAAAGGCAATTAAGACAGTAAACAAGCTAAAACTGATGTAGATATTTTACCAATCTGGTTGACCATGCTGAGAGAGGCATAAGTACATTCAGAAGTCCATCCTAGACAGCTCCAATCATATTATAATCCTTTTTACTCTCATGTGACACTTATCAGTGTCATGGTTTGACAAACCTCCTATAGGAGTGGCATTGACTGCACTTACTATAGTACTGTCGGAAATAGAAAAAAACTGTATTTTCTCATTTATCTCTATAATTTATGTAGTTGATATGTGAAAGTGTGAAATATCTGTTAAACTAAGTTCGGCCTAACTACAGTCTCAGTGGTAGGGAGATAGGAAACGGAGAAAAAGGACTTTACTGAGGAGAAATTAGTGCAGAAATGAGCAATGCGGTTTTTTTCTAAGTCCAAAAAGACTTATTTGGAACAGACCATGGCTTTATGCAAATTAGTGTGCGACGATATTGTATTACAAAGGACACTTTTTAAATGCCCAATTTGAAATTAGACGTAGATTCATTATAAACGATAGTTTTTATGTCGAAACTATTAAGGATGTAGCTACCATGCAGTCTCACTGTCACTATAAAAGATAGGTGGGGTCGCCTCAAAAGCAAAACCTGGGGTCGGGCCTGGGGATAGAGATATCAGCTAAGATAAGATAATCATTTAGGGCAATTATACTGGGAGGTACACGGCACGTCATAACAATTTACAAATAATATCCAGTCCTGTCGATCTTTGGGTGGTCATTAAGGCTGTAACGATTCACTCGCATATTCGCTGAATCGAACCGTAGCCCTTCATGAATTCAATTCGTTATTCGTGGTCACCAGAACCGAATATTAACGAATATTTACGATTTTGTTAAGGGAGCATGTTTTACTTGAACCCTTATGTCCTTTCCAAAGTGAGATATGCAAGAATGGAACATGTACTAGCATTGCAGTAGTGCAAGTCATGTAAGTTTGCCAAGACTGCACATGGTACTGTCGACTATAACTATTACATACCAAATTTGAGTGTCGTGAGATCACTGGTTATTGCTATGACAAATCAAAACTGTCAACATGGACGTTCCATAAAGTGCATCAATCACTTAACTACAATATTATATTTGTGAATAATCACTCGTATTTGTTACCCAAAATTCATGATACGTATCATATTCACCACAGAGTGTATTCGTTGCAGCCCTAGTGGTCATGCCACCTATATACTACCATGCGTTTCTATGGTTTTCGGGTATCATACTCTCTTACATATCTCAACATAAACTTTATGAAAGAAAGACACGTAGGATGTTAATCAGTAGATGAGACAGTCAACACACATGAAAAAGCACAAAATATCTTTGAGATGACCCCTTGTGTGCCTGTAGGCAGCACATGCATTTCATGCCAGGTGAGTCGACGGTCCGTCGTCATACCTGGCTGAGTGACCTTATTGCCATCTATAGTCTGATCTATTGTTTTCAGCAGCTATTCATATTTTTTCTAAGTTTTGCCCGATTTTACGAGTAAACATGCTTTTCTGGATATCGTATTATGCATCACACTGAACGCCCAGTTAGGCCGAAGTGGGTTATTTCGACATATGCTATTTGCAATTGTGTAAATTTTAGGGATACAGAGTAAAAGCATAAAAACAGTTTTTTTCTATTTCCGACAGTACTTTAGTAATGCAAGCGTGCTGATCCCAGAGCTCCAGATAAGCCTTTGACCAATCAGTGAAGGTTAACAAACTATGACTGGTATTCTATCTGCGTTGCACATCTTAATTGCGCTTAGAATTATTCAAGAATATTTGGAGATGGAAAAGTTTGTTTCTATTGGCTTGAATTGATACGATGCCAACATAATTTTGATGTATTTGGTAAATATGCATTCTTATTTTGAAATAGCGTAAACGTAAGTATTTAGTGTTTATTCATACGCTGGCATTTATTTTTCTTGCATATTTCACCTTTCTATAGCGTATTATACGCAGATACGCAGCTTATCTGGAGCTCTGGATCCATTTCAATTCTTCATTGATGCATTCATGAGTGGAGCAACACATCTGGTTTCTGTATTTTAAACCCGACTGAGAATGTGTGTTTTGGATGTGTTGTACATGTTGTTATTTCTGATCGCCATGTCGTGTACACCCAAACTAGTTCATGTTTGTGTTCTATCCAGGGTCTGCTCTGTTGTTAAGATTGAAAGTTACAAATCAATTGGTAAAAGAAAACTTACTGATATTCCAACCTTCAATTCATGTTTCAATCTTTTTAAATTGAGAAGTCAGTTTGTTCAGGGTTTATCTGATTCAATCTCCAATGGGAGGTCGGGCAGATCCCTTCTTTCAGAAAGGTATTGTACATACCGGTAAGTAAGATCAGGTTTCAACAATGTATAATGAGATTCACATTATTTTAGATATGAGGAATTAGAAAGTCGTAATAGATAAACTTGACTTCCGATATGTGATAGTCCAGGTTATGATTGTACATTGCACGGTGATCTTTTCCCATTAAAACATGGCTGTAAAAGTGTTTGAGATATGGTGAACTGAAGTTAAGTAGCAGTTTTGTAAGATATATAATTAGTTTTTTGTGCGATGGTTTACGATTTAGCCAGAATGTAATAGTAGGAAATCTGTTATGTGAACTTGGTGAACAACATAACTGTGTGCTGGTTATAAATGTATTATTAATCATGTCAAGTAAATTCATGTCAGCACAGGTTTGTAATGCCGCACAAGTATTTCAGCAATGCATTGAAATACTCTTTGTGAAATATCTTTGAAGAGCGTCTGTGCATAAGGCCTTCTTGAAATTGGGACAGCGAGACATGACTCAGCCCACAGCCTGTAGGCCTATAGTGGATCTTCAGGGTAGTGTTTAGTCGGGTGTACCCAATGTGTCGTCGTCGTTACTGCTGGATGTTGTCATGTGAATGTATTGCATTTGCAGTGTCTGTGTGGACATAAACTTGATATACCTGCTGGTTGGCTGATGGCCATGTTATGGACAGTAGTTTTCATGTAATGAGATCTCATCAGCAGACTATGATCAAGTTGTTAACACCCAGAATGTGTGTGGGTAATTGCCATCCTGTTGCTGTGAGTATATTCAGTATTCGTCACAATAGATTGGGCTGAGTCAGCATGTTAGAGCCTCAGTGAAACAAAGGTTGTGGTTGGTTAACAGATGGAGATATTACATGAAGAGAAACCATTCATCCCAAAGCCAGTTATTACTATGTTATTATTTCATGAAGAGAAACAGACAACACTTATTACAGCTTGACTCCTGAGAGTTTCTAGGACTTCAGTCCTGCCCCACAACGAAGCAATTGTGATACATGTGGTTTCACCTTAGGCAAGTGAGTTTGTTCAAATTGCCTCTGTTCACCCAGCAGAAAATGGGTACCCGGTTGGATAAAGTCATGTGACTATAACCTTCTAGTGCCTAACGGGCAGCTTGGGTTATCCGGGGTAATAATAATCAGATTCTGATTAAGCGCCGTGAGCAATCACTTGGTGTTTGGAAACGTGCGCTATAGATGACTTATTATTATTATTATTATTATTATTACAATGTTATTTTTGCATTATTCTTATTTGAGCTTCAGTGCTCCAGATAATGACTTACCCTCAGGAGTACATACTCCTCAAATGAGCTGAAGAAGAGTACAGAGGTAGAATTCAGTGTTTGTCGAAGTACAGTATCGATATGTCTCAAAATAAAGGACATTCTTCATGGTCGGCCATCACAAACATGGGTGTTTATACCTTTGACTGTTTTACTGAAGTTAAATCTGGAAACTTAAGTTAGATTAGTCTTTATGTGACAGTCGCAGAGTCTACTCTTTACACTCGAAGACAAATCATATAGCAGGAATTTGAGAGGACGGCCTGTCAGCTGTTAATTAACAACTTCAGCTTTTCATAAAAGAAAATCAACTTTGTTTTATTTGTTATTTTATTTTAATCTCAGAAAGGGATTTCAGTATCAGCAAGCACATATCACTGACTGTCGAACAGTAACATTGTAAGGCCCTCTATTTAATGGTACAGTTTCTATGCACATAGATATCATGGTTTTTTTAGTGTCGGTTAAGACTAAGAACCAGACATTTAACTCTGGTGATATTTGTAGGTCATTGAACTGACAATGCCTAGTAGTGTTGGGAATTGGTTAAAACCTCATAATTGATGATTGCTTCATTACAACCGATCAATCATCGAAAATAAGTGGTTACCGTCATTTATGATTTGTTTGTTCGTTTTTTGTTAATGAAAAAAAAACATAATGAAAAAACATGTAGTTCTTTGGGGGTTTTTATGTGGCAAATTTCACATCTTGAAAGGATTACCACTTAACTAGTATGTTAGGAACATAAAATTCCTTGAGTCTTTAAGATAAATTCAATCATGACTTGGAACAAGCTTGTAGTGGTTATGAAATGTAACTTACAAAACAAACCTTGTGAAAAATATTGTTAATGCAAAAAGTGTTCCAGAATTGTTTGTGTTCGATTATGAGAAAACATGATCGATTGCTTGGTCGTTTAGTCACTGCGACCAATCTTCGATTATTTCAATTAATCGGACCACCACTAATGCCTAGTCACCATTACCTTACACAACTTTACTATATGTTCTGCCCTTTGACTTTTGCCTTGCTATTTAAGTACTGTGTCAACGCGTGGATATGCGTCAACTGGGGAATTAGCTCATAATTAAGATGAAGTGTGCGTTGATGAAGACGAAGGCATAGTTGAGTTCACACGTCTTTAGTACATGACAAACAAATACACAAGACATGAGCGAGGTGAGCGGAGTACCTGCTCAACCCCAGGGCGTTTCCTACGAGCGGCATTATCCTGCTCGTGGTCGTCCCAACAGACAGTCGGAATACCGGGCTCGTACTCCTTCTCTGTCTAGATGTGAGCATACCTAGTATATGTATACAGTTTTTGACAACAATGGACAGGCGACGACTCATCAATGGACAGACAGAAAAACAATAGCACTTCCTTGACCAGTTGATGTGATGGCAGACACGGCCAAGGGGGATTACCAATGAAGGTTATAAATGTCTTATACGATAATTAATGGGCTGACAAGTCAATTTACAATGCGGTAGTGATAAGGATGTACAGTAGTGATTAAAAATACAGCTTAGCGTCATATATATATTACAATAAAGTCTCACATGTCTTGAGTACATAGTTTTGGACTTTTTAAATATTTGGACGATGGCTGTCCTGAATTAGTCCCTATAACAACTGTCTTGAACCTTTGTTCCTCCGTGTGACTTCAAGTTTTTCTACGATGCTGTCTACAAATTCACTGATAGTATAACTGACCACGTATTTTGCTGAATATCTTGGAAATATGTTTACCAAAAAGCTTCTGAAGTGGTTTGACTTTGTAGCCACTCCAAGTCAAGCCATTTTCTGCTGATCTGGAACTGCTTAACAACGAAGATTCTCCTGTTACATAGTAGATCCATCAGGGGGGCGGTGGGGTAGCCTAATGGTTAAAGCGTTGTCTCGTCACGCCGAAGACCCGGTTCGAATCCCCACATGGGTACAATGTGTGAAGCCCATTTCTGGTATCCCCTGCCGTGATGTTGCTGGAATATTGCTAAAAGCGGCGTAAAACCAAACTCAGTCCGTCAGTCAGATCCATAAGGCATTGCAAGGGGTCTACCAAGTTTATGATGTTTACATAACTGTGAAGTGTCAGGGAAAGTACTCTCCAAATCTAACAGTGGCATACAGGCACTTATACTCCCCAAAATGTTATGCTAGTAGCTTGAAATCTAATCTTAGCTGCATATTTTTAAGCTGTAAACATGCTGACACGCCCCTTATCTGGAACACTGGCTCTATTAATATTGATGAAATTCAGCAGCTAGTTGTTGCCTGTTCTTCTATTGGCAGATCACAAGCTTACAAGGTGAAACTGATATGTTCAGAATATCAGTAGATATTGAGTCTGGGTGAGGTGATAGCAGGTTTCATTCTGTGATCACATTCAGATGGACCTTGTATACAAGGATAATGGATATACTTTATGGTAAATTAACAAATTAAAGTGGGATGGTGGAAATAAGAATTAAGATAAGTTTGCATGGTTGAATTTATTTGGTGTAATGTGTGGATTGGTGGGATATAATATGTATGCTGTTTCAAATTCTTTACAGCCGTCAATCTGTAAGGCTTTCTTTGTCATTGGGAAAGAAAAAGCCTTTGTTGTATGTATAATGCATTTGAATAGTAACTACATTTATTTAGAAAGTTAAACACTTCTATAGATATTTTAACTATGTGGTTTTGCTTATGGAGTCTATGAAAGATATAGGGAGTGAAATTAATCCTAATTCTATTTTGTGATCATATATTTTTCTACTCCTGAAACTGGACTATTGGATTAAAGCCCTCTGATTGATGATGAAATTAAAGTACACATGCCCACCCAAACTCATGCTTTTGCTATTCAGGAGTTTGTCTATTCCCTGTTTTGCAATTTATGGGCAACTCCCTGTTTTGCAATTTATGGGCAACATGTTTGGTTAGGGCTTAGGTTCGGAGTATAACAAACAATTCGTTCCATTATTGTTTTGTCACTGTGCTTGGCATCTGCGTATATTGTGTGACTTTGTTCCTGATTCCAACATGCATATTGCTCATACCATCAATCATTGTCTATTTCATCTCAAGTCACTCATGTCTTCTGTTCTAGCCGCATCAGGAAAACGTCAGTATGGCTCCCAAGAATGTAATTATGGAAACGACTCCATCAGAGGACATGCTAACAGGATCCTCTGAAGTGGAGCCAGTCATCACAGCAGAAACACATGCTCAGAAACGCCCCCCTATGAAGATAGTATGGAGGAATGTAGTGTTGTTTGCCCTGCTGCACCTGGCTGCCGTGTACTCGCTGCTCCTCGTCCCCCAGGCTCACTCGTACACCTTGCTGTGGTGTAAGTACATGCAGCATCAGTACATGTTATTTCATGTACATTTCATAATTAGTTCATAATTTTGTTTCACAAAAGGTGTGTGATGTTAATCAGATGTATATCATGATACATCAAGTTTCTGTCTGATTCAATTATTCTCATGCAGGGTTTTACGTTTTCCATACAAAACTACGATTCCAGAGGACGCCAGAGTTTGCAAGTCCAGTAAAGTAATCAAATAGTGTAGTGTGCTGTACTTAAGATGTAATGATTATATTTATATCCCAGGGGTGGAAATAACCCATTGCCCGACTCCCGAGTCCAGTGTTTTTTTCTATTGGGCAAGCAAATTTGTATATCACAATGTACCGGTGTCCAGTTGACTTTCCAATATTAATTATGTTTATTTAAAAATCAACAAGAAAACGGCCAGTATAGTGGAAAAATTATCAGGGCAAGTGATTTTACATGTGCCACTGTACCAGAGTACACTAGCAATTTTAAAGTTATTTCCACCCCTGTATCCATTCTATACATTTGTGCATGTTGGATACAGATTCCTGCTTTGTATAAAATCCTCACATAGCTGAAACAGTGTTCTACAGACAGAGAGCTGGGGTCCATTGCCAAGGGCAGTGTGTGAAATTTACGCTGGTCCTCTGGTCCCTGGCTAGTAAAAATTCATCAGGACCACTAAATGATAACTTTGCAGTGGTCCTGGTGGCAGTAAAGTAAATCTATGAATGTTATTTTGGACCAGTGAAGTACAGACAGGACCACTAATTATTGTCCACTAACTGGTCCTGTCGTCTAGTGAGAAATTTTGAAAGGTTTCTTTCCTGCATGAGTGTGTACAAAAGTTGCGTCAGTCTACACTTGAGTTCAGTGAATGTAAAATGTTTTGCAACAGTGTACTTGCCTGGTTTCCATCCTTGCCATGACAGGATCATTGCACATACAGATAGTCCAGTAGAATGTGTTACCACATCAATATCTGTTTCGAAAATGTGTTACTTGCATTTGGCCGCCGTCATCTGTCAAAATTGTTTTTAAAAAGAAAGAATAGGCAAACATAGTTTAAGTGGATAAAAGTTTTCATTCAACTCACAAGGACTGAACTGTTATTGCAGTGATTGAGATGTAGTTCTATTTTCATACGATACCCTGTTTGTCTGTTGGTTATTAAGTCTCTTCATAATCTGATCGAACAGGTTGTCTGCTGTGGTTGTCATCTTTGTGAAGCCATTTGAAATAAGAACAGTGGTCTCATTGGACATTGGATTCATTACATTAGACAACTCACGTTTTTCATTTGGCAACACCATGATTGAGTCAAGTAAAGTAGGCTTGAAATATCAAGGGTAGAAGCTAGTCTTTACCTAATGAAGATGCTTAATGATACATAGGCTTGAAGTTAGACGAGATTAGCAGTTCTGATAAAATGATCATATCTGCTGCAGGTGCATTCATGTATCTATTTGCGGCTCTGGGCATCACAGCAGGGGCACATCGCCTGTGGGCACACCGTTCCTACAAGGCAAAAATGCCACTACGTATCCTGCTTGCAATCATGGATTCTGCTGCCTTTCAAGTAAGCATCTTATTGGAGATATAATAGTATGATTGTTGAAAGTAGTTCTTATCAGTAAGATTCTGGCAAGTAATAACATTCATTGTGACATTACTGTAATGGGAGATGACAGATGTGTACACCCCATGGCCATCACAACATTCTCCCTCACAACAGGTTCATCATACCATCCTCACTCATCACATAGAACAATCATACCATTCTCTCCATTACATCCTCCTCCCCACAACATAGAACCATCACATCATCCTCCCCACAACATAGAACCATCACATCATCCTCCCCCACAACATAGAACCATCACATCATCCTTCCCCACAACATAGAACCATCACATCATCCTCCTCCACAACATAGAACCATTCTCACTCACAACAGGTTCATCATACCATCCTCCTTCACCACATAGAACCATCATACCATTCTCTCCATCACATCATCCTCCCCCACAGCATAGAACCATCACATCCTCCTCCCCCATCACATAGGACCATCACATCCTCCTCCCCCACCACATAGAACATCACATCCTCCTCCCCCACCACATAGAACCATCACATCCTCCTCCCCATCCTCCTCCCCACCACATAGAACCATCACATCCTCCTCCCCCACCACATAGAACCATCACATCCTCCTCCCCCACCACATAGAACCATCACATCCTCCTCCCCCACCACATAGAACCATCACATCCTCCTCCCCCACAACATAGAACCATCACATCCTCCTCCCCCACAACATAGAACCATCACATCCTCCTCCCCCACAACATAGAACCATCACATCCTCCTCCTCCACAACATAGAACCATTCTCCCTCACAACAGGTTCATCATACCATCCTCCCTCACCACATAGAACCATCACATCCTCCTCCTCCTCCACAACATAGAACCATTCTCACTCACAACAGGTTCATACTGTAATGGGAGATGACATAGATGTGTACACCCCATGGCCATCACAACATTCTCCCTCACAACAGGTTCATCACATCCTCCTCCCTCACCACATAGAACCATCATACCATTCTCTCCATCACATCCTCCTCCCTCACCACATAGAACCATCATACCATTCTCTCCATCACATCCTCCTCCCTCACCACATAGAACCATCATACCATTCTCTCCATCACATCATCCTCCCTCACCACATAGAACCATCATACCATTCTCTCCATCACATCATCCTCCCCACCACATAGAACCATCACATCATCCTTCTCCACAACATAGAACCATTCTCACTCACAACAGGTTCATCACACCATCCTCCCTCACCACATAGAACCATCATACCATTCTTTCCATCACATCCTCCTCCCTCACCACATTGAACCATCACATCCTCCTCCCCCATCACATCATCCTCCCCCACCACATAGAACCATCACATCCTCCTCCCCCACCACATAGGACCATCATGTCATTCTTCAACTCCACATGGGGCGGTGGGGTAGCCAGTGATTAAAGCGTTGGCTCGTCACGCCGAAGACCCGGGTTCGAACCCCCACATGGGTACAATGTGTGAAGCCCATTTCTGGTGTCCCCTGCCGTGATGTTGCTGGAAAATTGCTAAAAGCGGCGTAAATCCAAACTCCACATACTGCCTCTGTGGTGTAGTGGTTAGAGCGTCCACCTGGAGAGAGGAAGGTCGCAGGTTTGATTCCCTGACGCATCAAGCCAAAAGACGTGAAAATATGGTACTTTTGGTCCCTGAAAGGCTCTCGGCATTAATGGGTACAACGACTGGTCGGCTCGGAGTCAGTATAATATCTCTGAGTGAGGTATTCATGCTTAACAGCATCATGGTATCAGTGAGCTAGCAGTATAAAACCAGCTTAAGCCTGGGCTAAAGTACTGTCGGAAATAGAAAAAAAACTGTATTTTCTCATTTATCTCTACAATTTATGTAGTTGATATGTGCAAGTGTGAAATAACTAAGTTCGGCCTAACTACAGTCTCAGTGGTAGAGACATAAGAAACAAAGAAAAGGGACTTTACTGAGGAGAGATTAGTATAGAAATGAACCATGCATGTTTTTTCTAAGTCCAAAACAATTTATTTGGAACAGACCATGACTTTATGCAAAGTAGTGTGCGACGATATTGTATTACAAAGGACACTTTTTATATGCCCAATTTGAAATTAGACGTAGCTTCATTATAAACGCGAGCCGAGGTAAAAATAATAACTTCCATGCTGAAACTATTAAGGATGTAGCTACCATGGATTCTCTCTGTCACTACGAAAAGAAACAGATAGGAGGGTTCATCTCAAAAGCAAAACGGGTGTTGCAGACGATCTTTGGGGTCAGGCTGGGGGATAGAGATATCAGCTAAGATGAGATAATCCATCAGGGCAATTATACTGGGGAAGAAAACAGCATAACAATTTACAAATAATATCCGTCAACCTTTGCGATCGGGTGGTCATACCACCTATATATATTGAGACATTTAATACGATGCGTTTCTATGGTTATCAGGTATCATACTCTTTTACATATCTCAACATAAACTATATGAAAGAAAGACACGTAACATGTTAATCAATTGATGAGACATAGTCAACACACATGAAAAAGCACAAAATATCTTTGAGATGACCCCTTGTGCCTGTAGGCAGCACGTGCATTTCATGCCAGGTGAGTCGAAGGTCCGTCGTCATACCTGGCTGAGCAACCTAATTACCATCTATAGTCTGATCTATTGTTTTCAGCAGCTATTCATATTTTTTCTAAGTTTTGCCCGATTTTACGAGTAAACATGCTTTTATGGATATTTTATTACGCATCCCACTGAATGCCAAGTTAGGCCGAAGTGGGTTATTTCGATATATGCTATTTGCAGTTGTGTACATTTTAGGGATACAGAGTAACAGCCTAAAAACAGCTTTTTTCTATTTCCGACAGTACTTTAGTACAAGCAGCCACACATACACATGCATGCACGTCGTCATATGAGCGAAATAATCGTAAGTGCGACATTAAACCCCATTCCACCTCACCTTCCCCTCCACATAGAACAATGACTTCATTCTTCCCTCCATGTAGAACCATCACATCATTACATCCGCTTGTCATGCTGAAGACCTGGGTTTGATTCCCCACATGGGTACAATGTGTGAAGCCCATTTCTGGTGTCCCGCGCCGTGACATTGCTGGAATATTGCTAAAAGCGGTGTAAAACCATACTCACTCACTCCACCTTTATGTATTACATTTACTTCACAAAAAGCAAATGAATATGGTTTGATTTCTTTTGCAGAACTCTGTATTTGAGTGGAGTCGTGACCACCGATGTCATCACAAGTACTCCGAGACTGATGCCGACCCTCATAATGCTAAGCGAGGGTTCTTTTTTTCCCACATGGGATGGTTGATGGTGAAAAAACACCCAGATGTCATAGCCAAGGGAAAACAGCTGGAGATGGCGGACCTTAAAGCTGATCCTGTTGTCAGAGTCCAGGAAAAGTAACTGTTTTCAAATCACTACTTACACTACAAACAATTTATCATTAGTGTTAACATCAGCAATAAAACCAACTCACTGAACATTTTCTCCTCTCCAATGCACACACCTATGAGCATCCAGATATTATGACCAATGAAAATATGCGTCCTTTGTGAAATATTATGTATCATCCTTGTCTATCCTAAGTCAATATTAATTTGCATTTGTTTCCATTTTCAGATTTTATGTTCCATCTGTGCTGCTATTCTGTTTCATTGTGCCAAGTGTGGTACCTTGGTATTTCTGGGGGGAGGGCCTGTTTGTCTCCTTCTACCTTGCTGCCATCTTGCGTTACTGCCTGGGACTGAATGCCACATGGTTGGTGAACAGTGCTGCACACATGTGGGGCATGAGGCCATATGACAAGCGCATCAATCCAGCAGAAAACATGATGGTGGCCCTGAGTGCTGTAGGGGAGGGCTTCCACAACTACCACCATACCTTTCCTCAGGACTATGCAACCAGTGAGTTTGGCTGGAAAATCAACTTAACTACTTTCTTTATTGACACCATGGCATATCTGGGACTAGCTTATGACCGCCGCAAGATTCCTGATGATGTTATCCGAGCAAGGAAACTGAGGACTGGGGAGGGTAGTCCTTGACGGAAGAATGTGGACAAAGATTGCTGGGCTTTGTAGGAGTGAACACAAGCAGCAGCAATGGTAGAAAGTCTCTTGTATTATGTGAAAAAAAAGTGCACTATTATTTCACCTTTCCTGACAGAACTATTGCCAATACAGTGACTGAATAAAATGTCATTGAGACATTGGCTTGCTGTATGCTGGAAAGTCACTTTGCCAGAAACAATCAAACATGCCAAATTTATAATTATCACATGTATTATTACATGTAATCAAATCATTGAGCATTTAATCTAAATAAGGATGAAAGTCGAAATATACTTCAACTTCACGTTGAGAACTTGCTTTCCATGTCAGGTCCGTTTTGGAAGAGTCACAATGTCACTAGTATGAATATGATGACTGTCACGATGATAACCAAGTTATTTTGTTTTGATTGTATCTAAAGCAGTTTGCCACTAGTTCAACAGAAATGGTAGATTGTAAGTGGAACCTCTTTGCAGTACTCATGGTTTGAGGTCCATTGTATATATGGTTGGTACATTTGAGAAAAGACAGTTACTAGTCTGACTGGGCATGAACTCAACTTACCAAAATTGAAGACAATTTGTTCAAAAAGAAATTATTTCATGAGATGAACTGTTTGAAGGAAGATATTGCCAGCAAGGTCAAACTATCAGGCTTGGATCTGGCTATGTATGTAGCCCTGATTGAGCTTGCTTTTCTTGAATGATTGTTATTTTCCCTCATTATATCATGAGGTCAATCATGTTTAGCAGACAGTTCCAGCAGACAGGAATCCACCTGGGCTGCTTCGGAGAAAATGAATGAGATGTTCCTCCAAGTGTATCGCTGTCATGAACACTCTGTATGTTGAATATACCTCGGACCCAGGAACAGGATAGTTCTGGTCCATAAACAGTATCACCAAGAGTCACAAAGTGACTTAGTCAAGGGTATGCCTGTGAGTGGTTAGCATGTTTGATTGAAGTCTAATATGGAGACCTATTTGAAATGACACATTGCTGTACTGTTGTTAAATGTTATCAATGAGTATTAGTCCAAGAACAAAAGCCAGAATTCTCAACCACTGGCAAATTATTTCAAAATGTCCTGCATCCGCTTCTGTGCATATACAGATATTCTAAATCTAAATATGTGAAAGCTGGAGTTTGTGAGTTCTGGTGTTGTAGATGCCCTTCAGATTGTGTACATTAGTTTTGTTTTGGACAGCTGTCCATGTTTGTATTGTTCCAGTTGCTACCTGCTATGTGGTTCTCATCACCTCAGCATGCTTATGCATTAACACCTGGGTGTTTGTCAACTTCCAGCAATCATGTGGTCTTGGTTTGCTGATGTAATAGGAACCATGTAACATCGTAGTTTGTTGTTTGAGTTATTTGTATCTTTGATAGATTTGCCTTTTTTTTATTTATTTCATTGTCATACTTTTGTTTATTAAATGATTTCATTGAGTTTCAGAAACAATCCTGGATATAACAAAATAAAGTGATCAAAAGTAAAACTTTTGTTATTTTCATTTCTGGGTTGAAAGTCATCAACTGAGTAAACATAATCCAGCACAGGTACTGCATTTTTGTAAAACAGGGTGGGTTTTTGTTAGATAAAAACACTTCATAAAAGTGTTTGAAAACATGGCCAAATGATTTAGTTAGTTGTTTAACTGGTGATGTGTAGTTGGCTGCAGGGTTGGTATGTACCTGTGTATGTAGGAGGAAAGTCAGCTTGGATGTAGTGTCTCATCTCCCTTCTCAGAAATCCTGGACTGTTCGGTCTCTTCAGTTTGGTTCAAGGAACACAATTCAGAGAATACAGCCATTTGACTGAAGTGCACACTACCTCCTTATACACCTGGTAATCTTTCCATCCAAAAGTTCATTTACAAACTATTTACTGAAATATATGGAGGGCTAGCTTGTATGACCCTGCCATTCTGAATCTGTAACTATGTTTTGGGGATTGTTGTCAGACTTAACACGAGTGGCCTGGTTATGTCACTTTGAAATTAAAGCTCCAGGATATTAATTCTTAACAGAATGTAGACTGTACACACTTGAAAAGTCATCTGTGCCCAATTTCACATGTTAAAATTAATGTTCCTATATGACCAGACTGAAAATGAGCGTTCATGAGCATGTACCAATTGTAGCAATTATAAATATTTGTACAACCGAAATTTATCACATTACATAATACAGTCGAAAACCGTTGTCTCAATACTTACGGGACCAGGAAAATATATCGACTTGTCCGAGTTGGGCCTATCATCACATACCAACATAAAAGAAAACAGTAGATTGCATGTCTCTTATTTATTTTTCCTCGCAGAGATCGCAAATACACATGGTAATCTCGTCATAGTGTCCATTTTGAAATATACGAACATTTTATAGCCCCATAACACAATAGCGATCAATTGACTCCTAATCCGCATTTCTCAGTCGGCAATTTAGTAAAAACTCAACAATCAGATGCTTGTGACGTGATGACATAGTCCCTCATTAGATTCCCACTATGTTTTGATTCGATACTATAATCCATTATCAGGAGTGTTAAGTTGAAATTGGGAGTACATCCTAGTTGATAAACAAACGACACCTACAACTCAATTAGCCTTAATTAGCTTACACTACCGCTACCTTTGATTCATGCCGCAGCGTGTGTGTAAACACAGTTCAGATGGGGATTTGTCCGAGAAAGGTAGTTGTATATCGACTTTACATGCAAATATCGAGTTAAATGGGTAATTTTGCTTGTCAGGACCATGAAATCATATCGAGATATCCAAAATATCGAGACAACCGTATCGAGTTAAAAGGGTTCAAATAATGATAAATAATGAAGGATTTTGCCAAGACCGAGAAATTATATCGAGACAACCGAGATCTAGAGTTATCAGAGTTCGACACAACGGTGTTCGACTGTACATTATTAATATATAATACCTGTGAAGATCCCGATTAGAATATTGATCTTCATTAACCCATGCTTGTCGTAAGAGGCGACTAATGGGATCGGGTGGTCAGGCTCGCCGTCATCGGTTCCCAATTACGCAGATTGATGCTCATGCTGTTGATCACTGGATTGTCTGGTCCAGACTCAATTATTTACAGACTGCCGCCATATAGCTGGAATATAGCTGAGTGCGGCGTAAAACTAAACTCACTAACTATTAATAAATAATGGTACTTAATGTAAAACATTTATTTTAACTTAATTTTGGAACCATTCTCATGATTCCTGCTGGCAGACTTGAAAGTGACCTCTGCATGAAGTAATGTTTAAGTGTTTGATAAGTTTGTGCACTTCCAACACACACTACAGTGATGCCTTAATATTCAACACTGCTTGTGATACCCTTTTTAACTATCAGACTTTCTTATGTAACCTAAGAACCCATGATCAACTTGTCTCAAGTTCAACAGTCACTGTCTTAGGATTTAAGTCTGTGAAATTAAGAGCATATTTGTTTGGTCCCTGATTATAGAAAGTGTCACAAAACGCCTCGTATGTAGTATACACCTGGGTAGCCTGCCAAGATGGGTCTATACCAGACACAAAGTAGTCTGGAGCAGTGACGTCCAGGGGCTGTGGCTTCAGTGGAACATGGATTCTATAGGAATGTAACATCATGCGAGGTGGCTGGGTATCAGTCCGGTCACTGTACATGTAGTCGCCGATGATGCGGTGACCAATATGACAGCAGTGCACACGCAGTTGATGGGTACGACCTGCAGATATGAAAAAAAAAAATTGCACTTGCAATGTCATAACAAAACAATAACATAATATGTTGTGGTTAAAACAGTCCCCTGAGATTTGGGTTGAAAATGTAAACGTTTGTTTTTCCCCTGTTTGAGGTTTTAGATTTTCAGCCATACCAATGGAGTGTTTCAACTAATTATGAGCTATATGAATGCAAAAATACCAGAAAGAACATCAAGATACTTTATTGTGAAGCAATGCATGGGTCATGGTATAAAACAAACTTGGTGACAGCAAGTGAAAGAGACCAAATGGAGCATGCTGACAACTCAACTCCTTTCCTCACCCTCCCTGGTCGCTCAGTGGGAACACTCTTACCATACACAAAATGATTTGATTCACATTTAACATATTGTGACGTTTAAACAGTTTAAAATCAGATGCATAAAGGCTGTTTATACAATTCAACTTCAAAACCTAAGTCTACAATGCCGATGTAAAATTTCCAAGCAAGAGTTACAAAAGATTGTTCTTGAACCATGTTAATTTCTCTTCCATCAAGCCCTCTCTGTAACAGTCTTTACGAGTCTTTAAGACTTAGACTACGTTAACTTCTTTGAGTGGCATTTTAGAAGTTGGGAAATACAATATAGAACTAACTTTAGGATAACCACTTCTTTTTATTCGTGAGTGTGACGTTTGATACAGATTCTTGTACAACGGTACAAGAATCTGTATCGAAACGTCGCACTCATGAATAAAAAGAAGTTGTTATCCATAAAGTTTGTCCTATATTAGACTACGTTGCTGTAGGAAATATGGCCTTCTTTGTATTGCTTTGGTTGTATGAAGCATAAAGTCACTGTCACCCCAAGAAAATGTTACTATAAAAGAAGACCATGGCTGATTCACTTCTCCACATACACCAAAGCAGTTTTCAGTCACACTGTAGGATAGCACTCTCTCAGTACAGAAGTACATGTATTCACGACATATTCAAGTATGAGGCAGTTGCCAGGCTTTTCACTACCACTGCAAAAATCTAAGAAGAGGTTTATGTACATCCTCTCCTCATGTCATACCAGCAGATACTTATGAATTTGGAACCAGATCATATTCCGGGATGGTTCAGTGGTGTTCCAGGCCTGGTCAACTAACTTCTGAATATCGTGAAAATTAAGTTCAAAATGCATGTATTTGCATGAAAATACTGTCATGGCCAGCCATCTGGAGCGATCACAGCAGCACTCTGGTTAAACAAAACTCGTAAAACAGGCTATGTAGAAAATTATATATTATAAACTTATCCTATCTCACGGTATGCACTTCCCTCTCTTACTTCGACCATGGCGTGGAAACGTGCTGTAGGCTAAGTTGTATCAAATCTTCTGGCCTCTCCCGGTTGGTTTGGCACTTCCCTACACAGTACTGCAGTGGCACCATCTACGTCTTCCCGGCCTATTATTCCTGTCTCTTGGGGTCATACATGGGATAGTACCGGTACCCAGCCTTTTGATTTCGACAGGGTAGTTCAAGCAGTAGCCACTGCTCTCAGCCGGGACCCTCCCCAAGCGGCCACTACTCCTCAGGTTTTGCGGGATCCGTCGTCTGGTCCTTGGCTGGATGAAGCTCACCTTTCTGCCATTCCATCCCCCACTTCAGAGCGCCTTTCTACTTTAGATGGCGGTGTAGATGCTGTAAAAATACCACAACTTCTTACGTGGATTGCTGATAATTGAAACTACTGAGGAGTAGGTCTTCAGCAGACTTGCTCTCTTCCTTTGACATGTGACCAGGTGATTTTGGGATGATTACTTTCAGGCCTCCCAGGCCTTGTATCACACAGTTGGCTTCGTCGTTGGATGACGCTTGCAACAATTTACGGAAAGTCCATGTCCATGGTTTTGCTACGTTGGTTACTTCGCCTCCAGTTGATGATGATATTACGTTGTTGGGAACTAAAGAACGGACCTACACTCCTTTCTTGGTGGAGGATTGGGAGTTATCCCATCTGGATTCGGCAGTCCACAAAATACTGGCTCTGTTCAACATGATCCTAACAGCCTCAGAGGCGGTTGCTATGTCAGTCGCCCATGCGTCTTTGCCTCAACAAGCCTACATCAGTTGGGCCACGGTCCTGATGCAAGAACAGCAGTTACAGACTGTGTAGGATCAACTGGCCCATTTTTTCTCATACCTGGCAGTGGTCAGATGTATGGGTCCCCTTAATCTGTCCTCCTGGGAGGACCGCTTCAAAACTGACCTGTTTCTACAGCCATGGTCCGGACGGATGCTCTTCAATGGGGCGCCCCTCCTACTGTTGTCGTCCCAGAAGACAACAGAGTTCCTTTACCAGCTCCTGTAGCACCGCCAGCTCTGACCAGCCCCATGCGGCAGGATTTTCTAAGCAGTGACTCAATGACATCACTGCACGACTGGAAACTTTCGCCTCCAGTCGTGCTGGTTGTAGACTCACCAGTCAGCGGAAGACTTGGCGTTTATGCACCCAACTGGCCCATTCTGAATTACCTGTTCGTTCAGTCGACACTTTCCACGGGATTTCAACTTCCTCTAGTAGGCTCTCCTCCCTTGATGTTACACCCGGATCAAAGAACATATCCTGCAACCTAGTCAGCCATTCTGAGAACCACAATAGACACGTTACTTCAGAAGCTTGTGGTGATTTTACTCTCCAATTTTCCTCATCCCAAAAAGGATTCAGACAAACTCAGATTAATCTTCAACATGAAGCTTGTCAACGCAACATACCTACAGCAACCTCCCCACTTCCGGATGGTCTCAGTGGCTCTTCTGTGCACCATCATCAAGCCGGGCAACTTCATGGTCTGTCTGGTCAAGATGTTTTTTTCCAGGTGCTGATTCCGAAGTTTGTGTCCCCGGATCCTCTGGCGTGGGAACACGACACACTGGCGATCCCTTGGGAGGGCCTAAATGCATGTCTTTTAACCTCTGATGTTACTCCCTTGAGTTCAACTCAAGCTACGGATAACTCAGAAGATAACACTGCTTTTGGTCACGCCTTACTGGCTGGCCAGAAGTTGGTTTGTCGCCTACAAGAGCTTGCTGATCTCAAACCAGTACTGATTCCCGATCGAAACAACGCTCTGATCCATCCTCACTCAGATCAGCTCCATTGGTCGCCCCAGATGCTCCATCTACACGCTTGGCGTATCTGGAATCCTTAATTGCTGAGGGTTATTTGAAGCGAGTGGTTACGGCTATTACTACAGCTCATCGTACTTCTACACAATCATTCTACGATGATAAATGGACGAATTTTGAAGCTTATTGTAAGGTGAAGGGCATTACTTCCCCTACTACAGCATCACCGCAGGTAGCTGCTGAATATTTACAGCATTTACGTTCTTCTACGTTCTTACGTAGATCACCTGGCGTAGCCGGGGTACTGTAGTACTATCATACCCATGACTATAGACTGTGAGGCCAGTATTGTACAGAGGCCAATCTTGTCATGCAGAGGGGATTGACACTCCACTTACTGACCTCTACTGTTGCGAGCAATTACGTCAGTGAAGTGTTGATTTCCGATTACCTATTGGGATTTCAAAGCGCTCTGCTCCTAAGTTCCTTCCTCATCTTGAAATGATTGATTGGTACTGAACCTTAAACGAGTTGAGCACCAGGCTGTCTTCCCTTTCACCACTTTCCAGCGTGTCTGTGGGGGATGGTTTTGAAGCAGGGGCTGTCCAGATTAAGGTTTTAGACTTAAATTCACTGGGGACTTCTGAGAAATCGTGGGGAGGTGGGACTTACTTGCCAAACTGCGTCCTTTTGTCTTGAACAAAAGTTGTGGCTGAAAACCACATTGATTCGGGACTGCCCACTCCCTAGCGTCTTTGTGCTATGTAAGCCAAGGGGTTTATCAATGAGAAGCAACCCATCACAAGTATTGGAGTATAGCATATCGGGAATGTTTTTTTAACACAGGGTTATCTGCGGCCCACCGTCCATCCGTGGGATAAATTAGTTTAAAAATTTGGAAATTTTAAGTATAAAGTGTATATTATAATACTTATCATATCTCACGCCATGGATTCCCACCCGACCTTCCCCGCATGACAGATTACTTGGGGCTCCAAGATGAGAAGGAAAGTAGTGGGATGTCATGTGACCGTCCTGAGCTCTTAGCATGCTTCACAGGGATGATTGACGTGTCCAGAAATGCAACCGGTGGGGAGCGATCAGGTGGGAGAGAGGCCTGAAGATTTGATTCAACCTACAGCACGTTTCCACACAATGGTTGAAGTAAGAGAGAGAAGTGCATGCCGTGACATAGGATAAGTATTATAAATATACAATTTATAGTTAAAATTTCCAAGTTCATAATGACTTCAGGTAACTACGTTTCTTTAGTTTTTCTTGATATCACAAAATGCAAGAAACACAAGATATAGCTGTATCCCCCCTTTTACTTTAAGCTACATCGGTCCTTATGCTTGTAGGTATGACACTTGGTACATATTTTTGATGGATTGGGTCACCCCACAACATAATATCCCATCTGGTTTCTACTTCACACCAAGAATAACAGAAAAATCACTCCTGTGTCATGTAGATGTCTCTCAACTATGATGTCACAGGTCGAGCTTGGCTTAGGCTGGGATTGTGATTTGCATACACGCAGGATGTGGGATTAGAGCAGACGTTAATAGCTTTTTGTTAACAATAAAATCATGTATGAACTTTTCTTGTGAGTACATATGTATACTTTGTATGGCCATTAAACATATGTTAAAAAGTTTATATTCAATATATAAGTCTGTATCAATAAACATATCTAAGCTGTATTGACTTAGTTTGAATACATGCACCATACTGTACCTGTCAGAGGTATCAACAGTAGTTTAGATGCAGCTGTTCCAGCGTATAGCCCAGTCTCCAGACACACTGCGACAGTGGTGGATCTCTTCACAGGCTGCACGCAGTGTGGGGAGCTGGACACACACATTCTATAGATGTCGGTATGGATGGAGCTCCGGCCAATAGGGACATCAATAAACAGGCATCTGTCTTCCATATGGCCATGTACCTGGCAAATAAACACACCTATTTACTTCCAGAGCTTTCTTCTCTAGTCTTAAACACAGAATACCAGATCTCCTCAGATGTTTTATATCGCTAATGTTTGTTGAAGTTGTTAAATTCCAGGCCATTTAAGTCATAGTACGTGACATCTCCTTTTGTAAGCTGAACATTTGTAACCAGATCTTTATGACCCCATCAGTCATGACTGATTTGACAGAATCAATGAAAAATATACCGTAGTTTAGCTACATGCATGAATAATTGATCATGTTGCAAGTCACTGATATGTATTGAGTGAGTGAGTGAGTATGGTTTTAGGCCTCTTTTAGCAATATTCCAGCAATATCACGGCGGGGACACCAGAAATGGGCTTCACACATTGTACCCATGTGGGGAATCGAACCCAGGTCTTTGGCGTGATGAGACAACGCTTTAACCACTAGGCTACCCCACCGCCCCTGATATGTCTTGAAAGAGTTCCTTTTTATACATATGACATACAAACTTGACACGTCTTCCTTCGGGTTACTTAATATGTCAGAACTTTGTCAAATTCAAAAACTATTTTTGGAAGTTCTAGTTCAGAAACAAGAAGCAGGTTATATCTTAACTTGTGACATGATGAGACGTCATGATTAGATGACATACTAAATACTGAAAGATTTGTTATCACATAACCAAGAGCACTAAAGGATTTGACAGAAATCAGCAATCAGTTAGTGCAATAACTGCTACCATCATTTCCATAGTTTGGTAGGAAACTGCTTTAAAACTCTCGATATTGCTGCTGCGACGCTAAATGTTAAATCACTTTAAAACTCTTGATTGTCTTATAGGTAAGGATGAACTAAACAATTCTAAAATGTTAACAAAGACCAACACTACAAAAGGTGTCTCATCAAATGTTCATGTATTTTCTGCATAAATCATGATAAATACTGAGGGCTAAAACTTTAACACAAAAACTGATGATTTGAATAAACTGTAATCAAATTGAGATCTATACAATGTTCAGCTGTCCAGGCCCCGGGGTCATGAAAGTGACTTAAGTCTAAAATTTGCTTAAGTCTGTCATTTTGATCTTAAGTCCAAAAAATTGTCTTAAATCGGGGATCACGTACATTTTTTAGTCTGAAAAGTTAATATTGAGATCATTTTTTGTCTTAAATCCTGAGACTGCTACCTACCAGTCTTAAGTCCCTTTTGATGCCAATTTCTTTTTTAGGCGAACAATTTCATAATGTTTGAAAAGTGAACGCGTTGTGCGAGATTTATGCTCTCGTGGTCCTGGATCTGCGTGCACAGCTATAAAATTACACAGAAATGTGGAATATTAAATTTCCTATCCTTTGGTATAAGTATAAATGCAAATACCTCAGCGGTTTGAGAAATAAACACTGCTAAATGATGTCCAAAATTTTGCTATGCATTCAAAAACAGCAAATTTCTCCGATTTTGATCGTGCACCGTAAAAGTACTGTGCTACGATTTTTTTAATTTGGCATCTTTACAGAAAGTGTGAGCTAATAAATTACAGCCTGATATCTGAACGACATAAGTATATATGAAATGGTTTTATTTGCTTATGCATAGCGTTATCGCTCACCATTAAAAATGACTCGCAATAAATGTCAAAATGGATTTTCTTCTATGACGCCAAAGGACGACAGAGAGGTCATAAGCGATATAAAGATAAGGGGCATAACTCCGCCATGCTTAACACTAGGTCAATGTAACTCATATCACTTGGAGAGAATTCGTTGTGGATACGGACGCTTATATTTTCCTTATGTTTTGTTCACCGTGAACCAAACTACATGTATTCCAATACAAAGTTCCCCAATGTGAGCGGAGACGTTTTAGTAGTTTCACAAGTTATAAGAAAAGATGACAATGTACTACATGAGAAAGCACGTAAAAGCGATTTGGATGGCCCTATCCGATATGTAAAGTAGTTCTTAAATTCACATATTCTCCTGTTTGTGTAGATGTATTTTGACTGATTTTGCATCATTATTTACTGAGTACTAGCCATATCTTCAAATATAATGAAATTACTTAAAAGATTACAAAAGTGTAGTTGACGCCATTGCTTGTTTTATGTATTTTGGCGCACGTCGGAAAAAAAACGACACTGGTATGCTGATCAGTATATATCTCACATAATTTCCATGAATTGAGTAAAAGGTTTCGGGTTTCTATGTCTGAATTTAACACTCTTGTGACAGAACTTAAAATGACTGATTTTACCATTTAAATAATGTCCTGAGTAGATCCATAATTAGACGGTTTGACTTTGTTTCCTAATATGAACAACACACGCACCTGTTTGGCATCAATTTCACGTAAATTAAAAAGAATATTTCACAACCCCTGGCCCCGGGGTCATGAAAGTTAAATCGCTATTCATAACCTTTTCATATGCAACTGTCATATTGGTCCGAATGGCGAATATTGCACATGATACATGAACTATTTAAGTACATGTTGCAGTTCGCCTTCGTTTGTTCTTTTAATACTTGTTTAAGGGTTTAAAATATGGTGTACTACACTCAGTATATCAATTTCTTATGTAAATATTATTCAAACAAACAAAACCCTTGAAAGAATGAAAACCGTATACCCTGTATCCAAGGATATGATATAGAACAAGGCTAAATGTAGATAATGAATAGTTTCATGAAAAAATATCTGAAAGATACTCAAAATATACACTGAAAGTGTAATTGGTGGAACATGGCGATTGTGTTTACTCTTATTCAACCGACCTTCACCTCAAAGAAATTGCCAAATATGTAACAACAATGTTGACGTATATGACATCACAACCGTTGACCGATTTCTTACAAAATGGCGGCTTCGGTTATACAGGATTTTATGAGGACCTTTCCTTTGATTCGGGGGATCTTTGTACATAAATGTGTGATGTAAGTAATCAGAATGATTCTGACTATCTGTGTATTGTTACATGTTTTATCGCTTTCATTGTAAGTAAGAGAAGAAGCCAGATCGCCGATCATTACCGTTGTTGTTCTGCGCGAGATTTTCCATCAGTCATGAAGCGTATTGCACAGAAACTTTGACAATTTCAGATAAACATATCACATTACTGTATTGTATCTATTATTTTTGCTACACGATACTATTTCCATGTATGTTCTAAAAGTATTGAGCCTATGCATGCTACTTAATAGAGGCTAATGGGTGTTTGAAATTTGAGAAAATGCAGTACACAGTGTAAAGTCTCATGTTTCTTTGTTTACATTTCAACAAGTGCTGTCTTTCGCACACAGCGTTCGCTTCATATCACCTAGACACTTGGTTTAGTGACAAGGACCATTTCTTATTTGATACTAAAATGTATGAGGAATTCAGTGTTGTATTTGTCACAGCTGAATAGGAAATATATTGATGTAATAGGCGATCAATACCGACCTTCAAAACGTGATTTTGAAAACACTATCAAATGCAATATGGCAGAAAGCGATTTAGGCGCTCGTGTTGGTGTATTTAGAAAACATCCCAACCTTAAAGACACTAAAAGTCACCGCTGCAGGGATAAAAGCGTCAGTTGACGTGTTTGGAACATTTCAGCAGGTTCCTGCTACTAAACTATTCTCCTCAATTATTTAAGAGTGACCGGACATGATTACATCATTCTAAAATTGCCATGGTAACTGTCTTAGTCTTAGTCTTAGCTAAGATTTGGCTGAGACAGTTTCATGATCCAGTCTTATCTAAAATCTTAGCTAAGCAAAAAAATTTAGACTTAAGATTTTTTTGTGCTAAGCAAATTTAAGACTTAAGATTTTTTCATGATCCTGGGGCCAGGTCTGTCAGTTTCAGAGTCAAAAATGCATTTTGAGAGAATAGAAAGCTTTTTCAATCTGGCAGTCACATTGAAAATCTGAAGTGAACATGCTGAACAAGTTCACTGTGTAAACTTCACTGGTCTGGTAGTTTCTGAGGAGATATTTATCGTGCAAGGAGATGCACCTTTCAGAGAGATTTGGTCACGGTTAATGCACAATAAACAAAATTAGGTCAAAATATGAAAGACTGAAAATATACTTTCATATATACTGAGTGCATTTCTATGTTTACATCTATTACCAACTCTTCTCAATTGCAGTTATTTACTGCTGAACATCACCCTTTCAGTTAGCAACTTTTCTCTACTTTTCAGCTTCCATACACCTTCCACTTGCTTGCATGACATTTTTAAGAAGGGTGTAAACCATATCTCTTTAAATCAGCCTAAACTGAGAAGCATCTGTGACTCCTTCTGTAAAGTGCCTTACAGTGGTTTAGTTCCTAAATCATATTGGGCGCTATACAAATTTTGTACATTATTATTATTATCATTATTGCAACATTCATATTTTCTCTGATCAATGTCTATACATATATGGCCCAAAGCAAATTATGTACATCGCTGCCTTTAATATTTAATAAATATGCCATAGGTAGCCATTGTTCTTGTGGGCCATAAATGTGAACAATTAACCACAACCTAATCATCACAATTATCAGGTCGTTGCCTTCAAGCAGAAACTGTTCAATCCCTCTGTTTGGTAGTGGAGAGAAACCTTTTGACCAAGTTAATATATGCTTTTCTGTAGAAACCTGGCAGTTTGCTGCTGGCACCACAGCTGCCGATCGTGTTGCTGTTGCTGTTTGCCAATAACATGATGCCCATTTCAACATGTTCTAACAGCTTAGAACAGTCCTCAAGTCATACAACTCTCACCTTGAACCCAGCATTTTCTTTTTTATTTCTCTTGCCTTGTCAACCTTTGTCATGGCTAATGACTAGGCATGTGATGTTTATGGCATTACTCTCATAGAGCCACCATCAGGCTAATCAACTCTCTCTCTACCATGTTCCTTCTGACCTTTTATCCATTATATTTGTTGTTATATGGAGATTCTACTTCTGTACATAGTAATGGGGAATCAATAATATCATGTTTCAGTTGGCAATATTCCTCACATCTGTGACCTGAAACAACTATGATAATGGTCATATATAATAATTTATTGTTTTCTTATACATGAAAGTGATCTTCATCAGGTGTGATGCGAGAAGATGTCAACAACTTACTAGTGCCAGATAATGCTTCAGTATCTTCCTTTTGCTGAAACAATTCTGGAAAGTTCCTGCAGTGGTTTTATTTAAGGCGATGCACAGAACACCACTGGTTGCATGATCCAAACGATGTGCAAATCTGAAATAACAACAACCTGATGGGTTCTGTTGCCTTGACAACTGATCATTTTTGTGACATAGAAATCTGATCAACTATGTAACCTAACCTGCAGGACACATGTTTGGGTATTTGCCATTGGTTTCTCATCACTGACAGTCAGCTAAGTCATAACCGCAGTAGAAAGCATGAAACTATGTAACCTAGAAATCTGATCAACTCTGTTACCTTGACAACTGAACAACTTTGTGACATAGAAATCTGATCAACTATGTAACCTAACCTGTTGGACACATGTTTGGGTATTTGCCATTAGTTTGTCATCACTGACAGTCAGCTAAGTCATAACCGCAGTAGAAAGCATGAAACTATGTAACCTAGAAGTCTGATCAACTCTGTTACCTTGACAACAGATCAACTATGTAACCTAACCTGTAGGACATGTGTTAGGGTATTTGCCACATTGCCATTGGTCTTAAGTCATAACCTCAGTAGAAAGCATGAGTGTTATGCTTGATCTTGATTTCCTAGTGGTGTGCTGTACCACATGATGTGTTGGGAGTGATCTCCCTTGATTGTACATTTGAAAGAGTCGTTGATTAAACATTGTGTCTTTGGAATTCAAAGTGTCTGTTGTTGGCCTAAGAACCCAAACCAGGGCACGTAACATGGTGGCAGCAGATTGGAAATGAGTAAGCCCATTCCAGAGACAAATCTGATTTGAACTTTGAAGGAATTTAATCCTGAATATACATGTCTACAGGGCATCAAAGCACCCAGTCCCTTATTGCTTGATGGCAATACAGCTGAGCAAACAGAAGTGGAAAAACAATGAAATATTGACGCAACTTTCTACGTATGAGAGACCATATCAAGTTGCATCATTCTTGAACTCGCGCAGTGATGGGGCTCTCTGTGTGTACAACGGATTTCACATCAGCAAAGATGAGAAAGATATAACTCTAAACAATATCACTGAGAAATTTAATTTTGCCATAGGAGAAATCGAAGAAACGTATGAAAGTTATGTGTTCAACAAGCAATCACAAAATGATGGTGAATCTTTTGAGAGTTTCCATTCAAACATCAGATCTTTGGTAAAGACTTTGTAGAGCAGCTGAGAATGCCTCTGCACAATATGAAGCTTTTAAACCAGAAAGTGTGAATATGACCCTAACCCTAACCTCTGCACAATATGAAGCTTTTAAACCAGAAAGTGTGAATAAAGTTGTATCTGTATGCAGTGATAGGAAGAGTTTGTACAAAGAAAGAAGTTCCATAAAATCACGGCATAGGGATTACAAGAAAAGTGCTGACAATTCTGATCTGAAAGACGAAAACAAAACGAAAATTCTGTGGATGAAAACATGTTCTCAAATATGAATGCCCTGCCTGGGGAAGAACTTGTCCTACATGTGGAAATAGGAATCACTTCTCAATCATGTGTGCTAACACAAAGAAGAAATATGGTGAAGTGCATTAAGTCCCTCAAGATGCCTCTGATGACAAGAAGAATGGATACATACCATACACAGTGTTGAAAATAAACATGACTGGATCAATACAATAAACTTTGATGAAGAAAATATCAACTCAGGGAATAAGTGTCACGTGGTCATCAATGGAAAAGATCAAGTGTTACAAGTAGACACAGGTGCTTCAGTAAACATTCTAGCCAGAAAATATGTGCCAGATGCAGACATTAAGCCTTCTGTGAAGAAACTGAAAATGTGGAATAATACTGAAATTGGATCATCTTGGTTGTCACTGAAGAACCCCAAGAATAAAAGAAAATATTCTCTTGAATTCGTTATTGTTGAACATCAGCTGACACCTTTAATTGATCTTCAAGCGGCTGAACAAATGGACTTGGTAACTGTTCATCCTGAAAACATGGTCCTTGTCTCTTCCATCACACATAACTGCTCTGAACTAAAAAGGGACTGCACTCCCACGAACAATAACTGCCCTCCTGTGAAGACTAACTGCTCTTCTGTTACTAATGACTTTCCTTCTGTTGTGGATGGAACACTGTCACGGTGCTGGCAGCGGTAATGACCTCTGTGTTAAGGGTCATTGGCTCAACCACATGTGGTCGTCTAGAAGTACCATATTGACCGCACCAGTGAACTTAGATAAAATAATATATATATACAGTCAGACCTTGTTTATCCAAACACTTTGTTTTTTTATTGAATTGTTCGGACAAACGAATCATTCGGATATCTGAATCAGGACCTAGGCGGTCGGCTACACGTGAAAACAAAACAACTAAACATAACATTGAAACATAACTACATCTTTATTTAACATAACATCTTGCATAACAAAACATAACATAACATAAATTACATCGGCTTGAAAAAGTCTTTGATTGATGATTGTTGATGGACAGAGTTGTTATTCGCTGCTTTGGTGTTCGGATATACGAGGCAAATTCGTACATATTTTGTTGTTTCATTACCAAAATTGACCGTTCGGATACGGAAACCGAACATTCGGATATACGAGGTAAATTGTAACTAGAAAATTTCGTTTTTTGTGAAGAATGTTCGGAAACCGAGGTATTCAGATATCTGAAGTTCGGATATACAAGGTCTGACTGTATATCTGAAAAAGAGCACAACCCAACTGTAATACTAATACATTTTTTAAGACTATAACACATGAAGACATGAATAACCAATATAAATCTGTAAGTAATACGTAACAATGAACTGAAGACCTCAAGTATCTGAGGTCTGTACCTCAATATTCTTCAAATAGAATGAAGATGATGAATATTGACATAGATATTGTTCATGAAGATATGAACAAATTATTATCTACCAAAATAACAATAACCTTTGAATTCTTGTGAAGCCTTACATTCTTATAAGGCTACATGAACATGAAGAATATGAATCTTCATATTGTGATAACAATAATAATAAACATACCCCTGACAGGACTATAGTCTATTACATGAAGGTATAAGTGAAACGCCAGACTGAAGGTAAGATTGCAAGGAACTTACCAACATATTCCTGTGTCCAGCTTTCCAAGAGGTCCTAGTTGGTTCGAGTCCACCGTGGGAACTGACCCCAACTAGAATGGTTAGGAATTTATAGGAGTTTGGCGGACGTAACGGAGAGGACAACCTCTGACTTGACCAAGAAAGATTGAAACTGATACTTGAAACTCAGTAATTGTGTTTCTCAAGCATCAGGTTTTAATGTATAGCAAAAATTATTAATTAATCTTATGAGTTGAAATCTGAACATGTGATAGCAGGCGTTACTGGCTACTTTCACGTATAATTTTAATTGTTCTAGAGTAACTAAAAATGAAGATACAGTTCCAATAAAGATTTGAAAATAGTCTTCCATTGAGATTAATAGAAGAAAATACTGCATTCCTCCCAAAATAAAAAAGTTTACATAAATTAGACCATATAGCCTGAAAACTAAGTATTATGGGCCCATTTGCATGATAAAAGATTTAGGTGAAATTCACAAGTTGACTTTAAATCTTGACATGAATGTCCATGACAAATACACACAGTCCACATGAATTGTATAGAATTCAACTTAATACAGGGTTTCAGTCACAAACACTTGGAGCTTTCGCGGGACTGGTAAACCTGAAAGTGAAAGAAAATGAGAAACCAGTCGTAATGCCTGACAAAAGAGTGTCATTAGCACTCCATCCAAGACTGAAATCAGAATTTGATCGACTGATGTCCCTAGGTCTTATAATGCCAGTAAACAACTCTACATGAACTGGGCGTGCATTCTCCAAGACAGATCTTTTGTCTGGCTTCTGGGATGTGCAGTTAGATAATAGAGTTCAGTGTACTGACCACATTTCAAACATGCTTTAGACGCTATCTTTGGCTGAGATTGCCATTTGGAATCTCTGTTGTTGCATCTCAAATATTTCAGAAGAAACTGTCTGCAAACATATCTGATCTTGAAGGTGTTGTTGTATCCATAGCTGATGATGTTCTGACACATGGAAAAGACACTGCTGAACATGATGTTCATCTGAAAACCTTGCTTGTACGGTGTGACGAGAGGAACATAAAATTGAACTAAGACAAGCTCAAATGGAATGTCTGATGTAATGTCTGGGACAGCACATTACTCAAGAGGGTCTACATTCTGACCCAGAAAAAGTTAGGGCCACAGTGGACATGCTGCAACCTCAGAGTCCAGAAGACCTGACAAGATTCCTGGGAGTTGTAAATTACCTTGCAAAATTTCTACCAAATTTGACGGATGTGACACAGCTGCTATGAAACCTCACAATGAAAGATGTTCCATGGAACTGGTCTGAAACCCAAGAGAAAGCCTTTGAGCAAGTCAAGACTAAAGTCACAAACACACCTGTTCTGACCTTATATGATCCTTAAAAGGAACTAATGGACGCATGTGAACACGGATTGGGATTTGCTCTACTTCAAGGTGGAAGACCAGTGGCGTTTAAGTTTTGCAAGCCGAGCACTGATTGGTACGGAGCAAGGATATGCTCAAATTGAAAAGGAAACGCTTTCCCTGACTTTTGGCCAAGAGAAGTTGCATCATTACACTTATGGAAGACCTGCCAAGGTGGTGACTGATCGCAAGCCCTTTGTGAGCATTGTGTTGAAACCACTATCAAGAGATTACAGAGTTTACTCCTTCGTGCACAAAAGTACAACTTTGAACTTTCATACAGGCCAGGACAAGACTTGCCTCTAGCAGACACCCTATCTAGAGCACACTTACCTGACAAATGTGAAACAGAAACAGTTCATGTTGACAACTTGACCTTTTTCTCCAATCAAGGAGCATCAACTCTAAGAAATTAGAAAATCGACTAAAAAAGATGATACTCTGTCCCAGTTGAAAACAACAATCATGAAAGGGTGGCCTGATCACAAATCTTTGATCCCGTCATGTCTAACTCATTATTCCAACTTTGAAGATGAGCTGACAGTACAGGACGGAATCATCATAGGAAGAAACGGAGTGGTAATACCAGCAATGATGAGACGTGAAGTCCTCAACAACTTAAACGCTGGACACAGGGGCATAAACTCATGCCTATGAACAGCCAGGGAGCTACTGTATTGGCCTCAGATATCATCAGAAATTAGACAGTACATCGAAATGTGTAACTCGTGTGCTACCTTCAGTGACAAAAAGGGCCCACAGACTCTCCAAATTCACAAAGTCCCATATCAAACATGGGAAAAGGTTGGGACTGATCTGCTAAATTTCAAGGAATGCAACTATATGGTCCCTATATGAACTATATGGACTATATGGTCCCTATATGGACTATTACAGTAACCATTTTTTACTTACAGTAACTTTTTTCGAGCTATAGTATCTTGCAGACACAACTGCTGAGACAGTTGTGACCAAGCTGAAACACCATTTCACATGACATGTTATTCCTGACACTGTTATGAGTGATGGGGGCCACAGTATACATCAGATACTTTCAAGTCCTTCAGCAGAAAATGGGGATTTGATAACAAAATATCAAGTCCAGGCAATAGCCAAACAAAAGGGGCCAGCAAATCTGTAGTCAAAATTGCGATGAGCATCATGCAAAGGTGCAGACCCATATATTGGACTCCTCAACCTACCCAACACTCCAACCGAAGAACTCAACACTAGTCCTGTACAGAGACTGTTTGGCAGAAAGACGAAGACTCAACTACCAACAACGCTTGCTGCACTGAATCCTTCCACCTACCCACTTCAAACGGAAAGAGAGATGATGGAAGACAAAAAGTGGAAAGCGGCACATCACTATTGCAGTCTTACAATGACCTGAAACCTCTCAACAAAAGAGACACTGTACAGATGCAGCTAATTCAGAATTGGGTGAAAGAATGGAGACAGGAACAGGTTACTAAACAACTCAATGGTAGAACCTATGAAGTGAAGACAGATCAAGGTTAAACATTCAGGAGAAACAGACAGCATCTCAAGTCTTCAAGACCAACATGAAAAGAAGTCCCTTTCACAGAAACACATCAGCCCTGTCCAAATGTGAGACAACACAATCAAGAAATAAGAGAAAACAACCAACCATCACTAAAACAAGATGTGACAGAAGCATTAATGAACAGTGACAATGTACCCGAGACCAAAACTGTGCAAACTGAGGTCTGCAAAACGTTGTCTGGATGAGCTGTGAAGACCATGAAAAAGCTAAATCTTTAAAGTGACTCTAATAGTACCAGCCTCTGTTACTTCGTTAAATTAATGAAACAGAATTAATTATGGTACTTAATTAGCTATTCACCGATATGTCTAGCTTGTTCGACGCCCCTGATAGTGTTTTTATATAACGCGGAAGAAGGGAATCGTGGCAGGACAAATAGATGTTTCCTCACAATTAAATGTTACAGTTATCGCCATTTCGGAATTCCTCATGTCATGCCACATGAAGTAACCTCGAATAATTGATTGTGTGACAAGTTGAGTGTTTTATTTACAGTAGATTAATAGGGAATGAAACAATTAATGACTTTTGTGACCTTTAACTTATAGATCGTGTGACATTCCCCCGACTAAGTCAAAAAAAATTATACGATTCATAACTTTATCTTTAATTATTCTCTTATGTTACTTACCATGAAGAATTTTCTTTTGCTACCCTTTATTGTTGTCAAATACTGTGGGAAAAAATACCGAAAGTGTAACTGACCGGAACTGCGCACACGTGTACGTGATACAGATGTATTGACGATAACTGTTACGCGGTGATAACTGTTCGGCAGCCAGTATTGAACAATGCTATGTTTAACTCAATAAACCCTTTATCAAACTAAGAACTGAGTGGAAATAGAGTCAGGATAAGTATAAATAATATATTGACTCTAAAATATACATATTTTTCCTTATTCTGACTCGTACAATTTGCTAGAATCCATCGACAGGTGGTGGACAGCCACCTTATTTTGAATTCAGGCACGGTTCACATAACCCCTAGGAATCTTCCTAGTTGATTTGTAAGTCTTGCATAGGATATGATGTTAAGAATAGCTAGTAACATTAACTGAATTGTACCACTCATGCTCTGAATTACCTTGTAAAACAGGTGGGCATGGACTCAATCTTTGGGACAGTAACCACAGGAACCGGTTATCTCTATGTAGGTTAAACATAGACCATAGATCTACACACACGTATATATGATGTGTGTAGATCTATGGTCTACAGTAGTTGGCCATAAGTGAGTCATCATTAGTGAAATTCCCATAGATTTGCGAGAATAATTTTAATAAATTTTGTTTCGGTCGAACTGCTTTCAATACTTATCTACCAGTTGGGAAGTCATCTCAGCTACGTACACATTAGTTCCATTCAATTTTTCCGATGATTATTAAGAAAACCGCAACTATTTAAACAACATATATTAGACATACCAATCAGGCTTAACATGGCTGTTTCTGGAATAGATTAAAATTAAGTTGTACTTATAGTGCTTAATCAGGTGTTATTCGATAACAAATCAAAGATAAGATGAAAGAAAATTATGTACACGTAGCTGAAGATGATTTCCAAGATTTTTGCAAAATATCAAAAGGAAATGACCTACTGAATTTATGAAAATTATTCTTCGAACAGTTAATTAACATGTAGAGCGGTAGCGGCAGTGTCCGGACACGGGCAGTACTCGGACACTCGTTAAACATATATTTATAGCTAATTAGGTTAAGCGTTAATGCGCAACATATACGCGCATAAATATTCCTCTTCCGCCCTGCGTCACAAAAAAATCGTCTGCTAGAGGTAACACCCATGTGCAAAGCATCCAATATCTGCCTTCCTACTTGATTGCCACGCCCCCTGATAGTCTTACATTTCCGCTAAGCAACACCGTTTCCGGTTTTAAGATCATGTACTACTTACAACTTGTTTTAGATGAAATGTAACTGACATAAGAACTCTAGTGAATGCATGCAGCCGGCTTCGAAGTACTATGGCACCAAATTCTAAAAATGGCCCGTTTTGTGCCCTGTCCGGCTACTGCCTCAGTGCATGACAGTGGGAAGGCAGTACTCGGACACATTTAAACTGACACATTTGAAATAACAATCTCATCCCCATTTCAATAAACAAATAAATTTACATCAATCCAACTAATTTATAAATAAAATCAAATTTAACATTAAACATAATAACATTATATAATCTTATATGAAGAAAATAATACGTTTTACATAAATCTTTTGCACTATTCCTTATTTATGTTCTAACGAATTGTAGGTTCTGCAACAAAATGAACAGGGGAAGGAATGCTAATAAACCAACCTACAGCGTTGATAACGTGAGAAGGGCGATAGAAGCCATTAATACCCGAGGGATTTCCGTTAGGAAAGCTGCGACAAGTTATGGTATCCCAAGAAGTACTCTTCACGATAAACTAATGAACAAGGTCCCTATTGAGTTCAAAAAGGGCCCTCCCCCTATCCTGTCACATGAGGAGGAGCAGAAACTTTCTCTCTGGGCTATCCAGATGTCCCAGATTGGGTACGGGCGGACTAGGGAGCAGCTCCTTGACACAGTTCAAAACATTTTAAAGGAAACAAATCGCCCCAACCCCTTTAAAAATAACAGACCAGGAAAAGACTGGTTTTCTGCCTTTCTGAGACGCAACCCAACTTTGTCGATCAAAACACCTATGCAGTTGGCAAAGGAAAGGGCCATGGTTACAAAAGAAAAAATTGACCAGTGGTTTGACTCGCTTTCAGAGTATTTAAATCAAAATGCAGATGCGCAGTTACTAAGCGAACCATCACGCATTTTCAATGCTGATGAGTCAGGGTTTCCCCTTTGTCCAAAAAGTGGCAAAGTTCTTGCAGAGAAAGGATGCCAAAATGTGTATAATTTCTCATCCTCAGACAAATCTCAGGTGACGGTTCTGGCCTGCGCTAGTGCAGCTGGGACGTCACGTTACTCCTATGATAGTATATCCCGGAGTAGGTTTCATTATAATCCTCTAGAGGGATTTGAATCTGCAGTCTTGGGCAGGAGTGAGAGTGGTTGGATGGACTCTGAGCTGTTTGCTTCTTGGCTGCACACTGTGTTCATACCACATATCAATCGCTGTGCAGTCAAGAAGCCAGTGGTTCTTTTTGTCGATGGTCACTCCACTCACCTCACTTTGGATGCATGTAATGCATGCATAGATAATAACATCATCTTATATTGTCTCCCTTCACATGCATCACATGTTATCCAGCCCTTAGACCTGTCTCTATTTTCCTTCCTCATTGGATGAAGACTGCGAGAGTGTTCAGAGGTGCGAGAGTGTTCAGAGGTGGGAGAGTGTTCAGAGGTGCGAGAGCGTTCAGAGGTGCGAGAGTGTTCAGAGGTGCGAGAGTGTTCAGAGGTGGGAGAGTGTTCAGAGTGTTCAGTCTGTAAGGCAATATCAGGATGATCATGTTGGTGAGACTGTTCAGAAGCAGTCTTTCAGAGGTGCGAGAGTGTTCAGAGGTGCGAGAGTGTTCAGAGGTGCGTGGGAGTTGTCAGCAACTGCCGAAAATGCAATAAAAGGTTTTAATGAATCTGGCCTCTTTCCCTTTAACAAATCGAAGGTTACTTCAAGTTTGAAACTGGCCCCAAGCAATGTCTTTAACGAGCAAACTCAGACAACCGCTTCTTCACCCTCACATTCTAGAATAGCCCATGTCTCTCCTCATACAACCCCCAACCCATCTGGTACAACCCCCAACCCCCAGGATACTCCACAGAGCAATACCACTCCCCCAACTGATTTTGATAAACATCTCACTCTCCCAAAGGTCCAAAACCGACCCAACAAGAGAGTAAGGACTCTCCTACCGAAATCTGCGTCAGGGGAGGATATACGAGAAATCCTACTCGAGAAACAAAGGAAACTTACTGCAGAAAATGAAATGAAAGAAAAAAGGAAAAAAGAAAGGGAGGAGAAAAAGAAACAGCGAGAGGCGGAAAAAATTGCACGCCAAGCAATTCGCGATGAGAAAAAGATCGAAAGAGAATTAAAAAAACGAATTGCTGAACAGAAGAAAGCAGAACGTTTTATGGAACACCTACAAAGACGTAATGCAACTGACAGAGACAGTGACGAGGACATGTCTGATTCAGAAATACCATACGATGACGACGAGGACGAGGATGGTGATGTGTATGCGGATGATGAGGACATTTGTTCTGCGTGTTTGTTTGGCGACATTGATGGTGATGAGTGGGTGGGGTGCTCTGGTTGTCCACGGTGGTTTCACCAGAGCTGCATTGATCTTGACACCTTGACCATAGACCAGATCATCGATCTTGACTTCAAATGTCAATTGTGCTGACTATAACATGTGTTTAACACATTTCCTAACACAGTTGTTAAACAATGTTCACTGTTTGAATGTTACTCATATGTTCTCACTAATTTAATGTTAGTAGCTTGTGAGACATAAAAGACATTTAAACACACACTGATTATTATTTGTTATGTTTAAACAGATGGACTATCCGTTCGAAGTGCTGTTCAATCAACTTCATGCCTACAGTGGGCCACCGGGAATGGGAATAAATACGAATGCCCTTGAATACACAATCAGTACAAAACCAGTTGCTGTATTTTCATGTATAACCGGGTAATTGGATTTGAAAAGCATTATCAATGACACGTTTAATATCACTGTGTATCTTCAATATAAAATCGAATCATAGTTAACACTTAAGACAAACATGTAAAATTTACAGCTGTTGACAAAACAAAAGCTATAGACATAAAATATCGTACTAGTAGCAAGGAGACGTATGTATGTTACGTGTTTATCTTGTCTACACAAAATTAACTTTTCTCCTACTTTATTATAGGTACCACATTTTTCATGTGAAACCCCTGCCATTCATGGCCTTGAAGATGGATCTTGAACCTGACAACAGGTTCGATAGCAATGCTATAAAAATCACTGTACCAGAAGCATATGAGATACCAAGCATATTCTTAGATGCTGAGGTTCGGCCAGGGCCAAATAGACAGCTTGTACGCGATATCGCTGGAGCCCTTGTCGGGCGCGTACCACAGCAGTTGACATCCGTATTTGGTCCACTGTTTAGGGACAATAAAATATTAAGTATAACACCCTTTTATACGGGTAGAATGTCACACGGTGGCCCAATCAGAGGTGGAGGCCCAAAGCTTGATTGTTTTTATTTAATTCGTGTTTTGCCGGAAAGGCGTATCTTGCAAGATGTTATTGAAAGTTTAAAGAATGCAGGAATTGATGGGGACAGTGTTTGGTGTTAATTACTACTGACTGGAATGTATTGCTAGATCTTCTGCGTGTAAATTGCATGTTTCTTTAAAAAAATGTTGAGTGTCCGGGTACTGTCGCACAACTGTCCGGATTAAGCCGACAGTGTCCGGTTACTACCGAATCAGTCGTTAAACAAGTAGTATGAATCTCAGTAAGACTAAGGCGTTTACAGAGTTTACGTAGATTTCATTACACACAGCAGTTGTCTCCCTTCACATCTTATAAGTCTAGTCCAAATCGATGGGTATCGATGTGAGTTGTTCAGTTTTCACTGTTATGTGTCCGGCTACTGGCATGAGAGAATGTAAGCGTTTTAATAATGGAACAAGCGAGCCATTTGAGGTCCTGCCGTTATCGACTGATCCCATATCATACCTCTTTTACGGAAAGGTTATATGCGCTCACTGTCATGTGGATGTTTTGTTTTCACCAATTCAGA
Organism: Haliotis rubra; assembly: GCF_003918875.1. Taxonomy (NCBI): domain Eukaryota; kingdom Metazoa; phylum Mollusca; class Gastropoda; order Lepetellida; family Haliotidae; genus Haliotis; species Haliotis rubra. Next base: position 1,280,040 of record NW_025766137.1, read on the forward strand.
ATTAAGCAATCATAACTGATCTGCATCCCAAACTTACCTGAATCCGAATTCTATGGTGTTATCTAAGAGATGAGGGAAGTTACTTGCCAGCTGTTTCGCAACGGTCACTTCGTTGGCACATTCATCGTTCGAATTTATTTTAGTATCAACATTTTTGTCTACAACTAACACATCTTTGCTTTGATAAAGTATCTTTAACTGATCGCTCATTGCTCGTCCTAATCGCACACTACGACCAGTCACAGAAACCATTTACTACTATCAGCCAGCTGAACTAGAAGTTATTGGCTAAAATGAAACCGCGTTGAAACGGCACTAAGTAAAACGGCACCAAATCTTCATACTATTTTGAATCGATATCACACATAACATCGTGTAGATCTACTCATATAACATTCAAGTGAACGTCTCTTTAAGTTGCGCTAAGTGTTCGTTATTGAGATATACTATATGCACAAAAGTATCCGCATTATGAATTTTTTAAAATTATTTCCAACAATAAGAAAGACAAGATTGATACACACATGCAGATTTATTGCTAATTTCATTTTGATAGTAGATAGAGTCTACATTAAAATTGTTTATTAAAACTCCATCCATAAAGATGCATTTGTTCGAATCGGAGAATGTTGCCTGTTATGTTGAATCAAAGAGAAAAATCCCAGCAGAAAAGAATTCGTTTGGATTAAATTACTATGTGCCATTTTGGTTGTGTGCTAAGCTGGTTCTCGGCTCCCTTTGCGCGTACAAACTTGCGATATGCGAGACGGGGCCCAGCTTCGTTGTTTTGCCGTCAATAAATGACGTAACCGTCACGTGCCCGGTCAGCTTCCTGCAGCACTGACATTGCAATGCCACCCTCGATTTTCGCGAGCAGCGTACGTTTTTGGCAACTGACGAATACTTATGCCCCACGTCTGCATGTCACATTCGAGGCTCCAACTCTCAGGGGAGCTGTTCTTGCTTGCGTCGAAACATCCGGGGTTCTGAAAGTCTGGCACACGACTGAATATTGTTATGAGTTGGCAAATATTGTCTGAAAAATAAATGTATGGTGGTCGGTTGAGTTTTATTAGTCGGATACTATATATGAGCGCAGTTTCAGCCAATTTTGATGCCGTTTGGGGATGATACCACTCTCCTACCCTGAGTACCATGTGAACCGTATGTAAAGCGGGTTCCCGGCTGCCCTTGTTTTTGCGGTTTGAGACAGGGCCCAGCTTTACCAGTACTTCACCCGTACACATCACTGCGCTGGTGTGTGGGTAGATTGGTTTCTGGAATCGCCCGCTTGGTGCCATTCTTGGTATACATGCTGGCGCTGACGCTTCATACCCAGGCCCAGGGGACCGAGCTGTGTTTGGTGTCGCTGCACCAACCCGGCCGTCTAAGGCAAGTCTCTCTCGCAGGCAGACTGGTTCCCGTTCGTTCCCCAACACACTGGGACACGTTCAACTATGACGGCCGAGTAACAGCAGCGACAACAAGCGGAGGATCGGGAAACCAGTCTTGTCACAGACCGTCTAATAGGAGTGAGTGAGTAACTGAGTTTAGTTTTACGCCGCTTTTAACAATATTCGAGCAATATTTCTGGCAATTGCAATGTGGTTATTGCTGTTGTTGCTGTTTAACGCCGCACTAAGTATAACATTTCACTGCAACACAGGTTACTTGGAGAGAATTTGTTGTGGACAACAACACTATATTTTCGTGAAGTTTCGTTCTCGATGAACCAATCTAATCCAGTACATAGATCCACATTGTAACCGGATGCATTTTAGATGCATCACAAATTACAAGAGATAGATCGATGTTCGTTTGTGATTTACATTGGCGGATCCAGAGGGGGCTTCAGGGGGTTCGAAACAACCCCACCCACCCCCTCTCTTTGAAAATGACGGTATTGACGGTATTGATACGGTCTAACATCCATTTCAGAAATGACATCAGGAACATCTTATACTGCTTCAGAATCCACGGAACCTGTTAAGTTGTGAGGTAAAATCTAAGAGGAAGCCATCAGCAACAGGCACATATGACGTCATGTCACGTGATACCCCCTCTGCTCATTAACTGTCGGGTGTTTCCGTAATAGGCGGAAATACGAGTACGTTTTTGTTTTTTATTGCTATTTTACAAACTTTTTGTTCAATTTTAATCACGGAATGTGACTTTTAGAATATCCTTTACAATATATCAAAAGTTTTGTTTTCGTTCGTATTCTCCTTAAGATCACGTTGAAGATTTTTTTTTGCGTTCGAACCCCCTGAACCCCCTCCTTTCAAAATTCCTGGATCCGCCCATGATTTAATTGCAAACACAAACGCATCTAATACTTTTGTCGGAAGCGTATCAGTGTCACAGTGTAAACAAATTTTTTTATATAGGTAAGTGATCATTTCATCTGTGTGCATACCTCTAAAATCTACGTGGATGATTCTTACATGGACACATCGACACCTTCATCTACATGGACGACACAGCCACCTACGTCCAAGATATTTTCCTCTACCTCTATGATATTGTATACACATGGAGAAAAGTTCCATAACACCTATGATGTTACACACACGCACACACACACCATATACTGATACAGCCATTATATTCATATCATAACTATGTTTGCTTGTATGATTATTTTGACCTTTTGGGCGCACCTTATATTGATTTCAGATATGCACGTTCAACAAACAAAGGCAAGCATCACGTGCAATACGTGTACACATCATTAAAGAAATGCCAAGTTTCATTGAACTGCTCTTCCAGCTCGATAACTTGGAAAATGAATCGCTTTCGTTGTTGATAAGCAAATATGGGACCCCTCAGCTGACAGGTGTTTACAGAGAGCAAGTTATTGATATGATGAATGCTGGCATGTCATTATGGGCGATTGCAAGATATATTGGTAGTCATCCATCGACAATCAGCCGACTGGCCAGAAAACACCAGCAAACTAATAACGCTAAGGACCTTCAGCGTTCAGGCAACTGTGACAACTCCTAGGGGGGATACAGCCCTACTCAGAATTACAAGACTTGTTGTCCGACGTTTCGATGACCATCCTCTCCAAACAAGGCCTGTCTTCATGGACGAAACTGCTAGGTCACATCATGCACTTGTCGTTGGTATTTTCGTGCGTCAAGAGGCGGTAGCAACTCAGCCTTGTTCCGCCTTGAGTCCAGACCACAATGCCACGGATGACAGATAAGGCCAGAATACGCCAAAGAGATCATCTAGTACAAAATCTTGACATACTGGAACAAACCATTCTTAAAGAATGGAACACAATACCTCAACGTTAAATTCAATGTCTGACACCGTCAATGAGGATGAGGGTCAAGCATGTTATTGCAGTTGGCAGAGGTTACACCATATATTGACACTGTGCTCGGTTATTGATACTTATGTGATTTGTTGAGAATTTGTTGATTGTTGTGTGCCGGAATCTTGAAAGTGACCACACTTGTCATACAACAGGTCATACAACCATAGTATTTAGCATGGCAACATGAATCATGGTTGTGTCTGCGAGCTAACTAATTTTTTTTTTTTTTGTTTAATTTGCCATTTAATTATTCCTTAGGGTCAATTTATCAAGACAGAGAGTTAAATTGAGATTTGGATAAGTTCCTTTGCTATGGTTAATGACACCATATTGATTTAAGCGCTTGGCGGTATGTTGGTATTTTTCATTTGGCCTTTTTCTCGTATTTCACAACTTCCTAAAATCATTTCAAAATGTGAAACTATCGACGTTTTCTTCAGATTATTATTGGTTATTAACGTCAGGTCTACGCGAGTCTTTATCTATTGCCATGTAGAAGGGGGGAGAGAAGATCTATTGTCTGGTTCACCTGTCAGCTGGATGTGACTGGTTGTAATATAACTTTGTGACTATGGTAAAGATGGTATACAGGGATCGATATATTGGCTTGTCCAAGCCAGACTGGCTAATTTACTATGCCAAAGAGGTCATGTATGTTTATGTAAGGGGGAAACTCAGCGTGTTGGTCGACAAGTTGAAACTAAATAGTTAACCTGGAATCAGTCCGTAAGAGAACTGTGCATGAACCAACAAACAGCAAAGAAAAGTGATATAATTAACAGTTGTGTTCTAATGTGATGAGTGAGTGAGTTTAGTTTTACGCCGCACTCAGCAATATTCCAGCTATATGGCAGCTGTCTGTAAATAATCAAGTCTGGACCAGACAATCCAGTGATCAACAGCATGAGCATTGATCTACGCAATTGGGATACGTTCACATATGTCTACCTTCACAAGTCTAAATATAGCACACCACTGACTCCGCCTTGATTCTACAGGTGCGATGCATAACAGGTGAAACATTGTTGCACCACATATAACACTAGATTGTTAGTGGTTGTTCCCTGGAAGAAGCAGAGGACAAGTGATGTGCTGAAAGGTTACATAAACTCCACATCATTTTACATATGCTTATGCCTATTACACTTATAAAGGCTGTCTGTTTGCCACTTGTACTTGCTTGCTACTCTGCAGTATACTCTCAACAAACATCCAAATTGTAAGCCTTGCATGATAGTATATGTCTCTTGTGCATAATTAAATTTGGTGTTTTTCAATACAATGTTTAAATAAATTAGCAACTAATTTTAAGACTGAATATTGTTTTCATGATGTTCCACAGACTTTAGTCACAGCATTACGGCTTCAGGTCTCATTAGTTGGCCAAGGGACTGGAGAGATGTTTATATGATGTCTTTAAAGTTACTGATTAAAGCATGCCAAAGACCAGAGTTGCTTCCCCACATGGGAACAATGTGTGAAGCCCATTTCTGGTATCCCCCGCCATGATATTGCTGGAATATTGCTTAAAGCAACATAAAACCATACTCATTCACTAAAAGATACTTGAACTGTCACGTTTGCTGCCAGCATTTCAGTATTTTGTTGCTTCATTTGAAACTTGCATTATCTCATAATCAGAATGATACATTTCATATTATGTACATAGTTCCATATCCCAAGACTACGAGTTATAGTGATGGCTCTGTGAATATTCTTCACTCAGAATATTCCTTCAGCAATCCCTGACAAACTGGATGATGTGGTCACATTTACAGAGATTATTGACCCATGTCACCATATCCCAATTGGATGCCTAAGATGGACTGTCTGATCCAGGATGGGATTGGGGCAAGTGCAGCATTAAACAACCACTAATATAGTGACCGTCTGGTCTAAGAGCAGCAGCAGCAGTAACTTTTGTACTTGTTTATATCATAAGTAAATTACAACTGTAATCCTTTCACTGGTATACTTTTATTATTTCTTATTTTCTTTGAACAGTAACAACATTACAATTAGTAGATATTGCACGAAGTTCAATGCATCACACAACATAGAACCACAGCCAACTGCAGTTCTGGGAGATCCAAACCTCACATATATTGTTGACCCAAGAGAGCCTCACTACACCTGTGGCACAGATCTCCATGAAAGTACTGCAACATATTGTCATGGCTGAGGAAGTCTTTACTAAAGAGAACTAAATGTAAGATATACAAGACACTGAAGATGCAATGAATGTGGTTGTATCATGTTAACACTTGTAAACAGTCTCCATCTGCCCATTAAACAATTGTTCATGGAATGCCATGTGGAATGTGAAAGATAACTTGGGAAACAACAGCTACAACCCAATAACTACACATGTCCACCATAGTGTTTTACTCTGTCCACACAACTGGTCAATTTGGTAATCTAGTTGATAACCACAGGTGTATAAAGCATATGATACAGAGTGTTAATTATGCAAAACATTTCCATCCTGTCTTCATCAGGCATTCACACCTCATTTCATTAGCTCTGAGCAGTGTATAAATATAGCCCACACCACCGTCCTTGACGGTCTATTTTTGTGAAGGACAGTCTATTGAGTAAGTAAATCCATCCTTTGGTCGGGCGAAATATTTGAAAAAACAAAAACAAACTTCATTTGTTTTGAACTTCATCTTAGCAATCATGCTCTTTCTCGTTTTCGTTTCAATATTTGTTGATTTTTTTATGGTTTTAGTTTTTGGCACTGGCTGTGTTTGTTCAGGACAAGCCACTTTTTGGGACAGCCAGTCCTTGGACAGGCCACATATCAAAACTATTTATACACTGGTCTGAGTATGAAATGAAACTCAACCTTACTACTAACTCACATTTTACCCAATCCTTTTTCAAATTTTGCCTAGGGCAATTAGATCCCATCCTGTCACTTGGTATATATTTTCAACATTGTATCATCTCATATTAACCTTCAACTTCAGCTGCTTCACTTGGACTAAAACTAAGTGGGTAAGAAGCATAAGCCTGCTTTTATGTGATTGCTTGAAGTCACTGCAGCCTTTCAGTAAAATGGACAACTGAATGCAGAAGTTCCTCATGCTTGCAAATCCGTATAGTTTGGTCAGGCAAGTGAATCTGGGACTGGAGATCCACATGCTGAATGTCTGCCATGAAATCAGTCAGTGCTGATGAGATTCCCTGTCTCCCCAAAGCTGAACTCGGTATCACCTCGTGTTGCCCCGGTGTCGTCTCCCTCCTCCACTGCCTCCTCTCCTTCGTCATCATCCTCTCCATCATTGAAGGTATTGTCAATGTCATATGTGAAGGTGCCTCGAGAAAGGTCTACCTCAATGGGGAAAACTACTGCATCTTTCATAACACTGTGACAGTCATTGTGATACTTGGCCATGGCTGTCACAAATTTCTGCAGCTGGAACACGATGTCTTGAACTGTAACAGACAAACAGCCATTTGTACCATTTCTCAAAAACTTGAAACATGATCAACAATAATAATAATTCTTAGAATACTTACTCTAACACTTGATTGCCTTTTTCATGAAACTTTTTTTCTGAATTTGGAGGTTTAGCTTGAATAATTATTTTAAAGTCCAAAGTTTCTGTTGTCTTTCTTCCTAGTGGTCCTCCAAGCCCTATAAGCAGGAGTTATCTCACCTATGGCATTGGAGACCTCATAATTCTTCCATGGGCACCTTAAGAGTGGTACTCTGGGAGTACTGGGATGGATTGGCCTTCACCTCAGGTGTAAGAGGTAGAGGTTAAGAACTATTATCATTGTTGATAACATTCAAAAATTCATAAAAATACATCCCTCTAACACCTGATTGCCGCATCCTGCAGAAGGTTTTGAGTGCCCAGAGTATCAGCAAACTAAGTTTGGAAGACAACCATAGAAACACACTCTCAATGTTAACTGACCAAAGAAATAGACCTGCATTAAGGTTTTGGAATAACACCAGAGAACGTCTTGCTTCTGTATTCAATATCAGGACTATGATGTCATTTCAGTTAACAATACCCTGGATGACATCATGATCATGATCAAACAACCTCAGGTCGTAGCTGAAGAAATATCTCACCCTCGGTTGTGACACTATAATCAATGCAAATCATGGTATCTCTGACAAGCATTGAACCTTGCTCCCCCTCTCCCAGCAGTGAAATCCTTCCCTGATAACTTTGAGGATCCACTGATTGGTCATTACGATCTTCCAGGTTTCAACAAAAGCCGAGGCATTCTGATTGGCATCCTGATTAGAGTCCCATGGATGATGTTGGAAATAATTCCATCATGCGATGTCCTTGAATTAGATCAGTAGACACTATGACAGTCTAGCTGCGTCCCTCAATGCTGGTTGATCCAATCTTGACTGTACCTTACAGGCAGATGGCCTCCAGATGTAAGATCCTGTATAGAAGCAAGAGCTACTAACAGCCATATCCATTGACAGGCCTACCAAAGAAAACTTTCCCACTGTGCAGAGAAACACTGAAGAGTCCACATTAATCGTGGAAATAGCAACATAAACATAACATCTAGCTACTGAAACAGTCAAACGGTAACTTTAAATTGCTAAAACTAAAACTGGATAAAAAAAACAAGAGCCTGCAGCTTTGATTTTGTGCATGTGCTCATGGAAGAGGAAGTCTTGACTGTATGTTGACATTTTCCAGTTTGAACAAAACTTACATTCCCTTTTCAAAGTATTTCTGTTGTGTTATTTAGCACTTATCATCATGATACTTGTGTGCACACTTGTTTAGTTTACTTTCCAATCATAAATGCTTTTTCTACACAAGGCAATTCATAGTTGCTTTGAAATTTGAAAGAAGCTCCTATCATAATGCGCATGCGCAGTAGAGGTCAAAGTTTGCTAATATAAAAATGTTGCAGTTTCATAGTCTGTTTATGTTGCTATTTCCATGATTAATGTGGACTTTTCTGCACAGTGGGAAAGTTTTCTTTGGTAGGCCTGATTGATGCTGCGTGAGAGCAGATTGCAGAAACTGTGTTAGTTTGGTCCTAACCAGCATGAACTAGGCCTCAAATGGTATCACACCTATATATTTCTGTACTTTCCTGGGTTGAAGCTATGGCTAGTCCGGAAACATTAAATTCCCAAAGAACGCCGGCAAATATTCAGAGTCCTCAAAACTGGCATCCACTTCAGCATTTGGAGAGAGAAAATCTCGTCCAGATAACTGTGAAATGATATACATGTATGATGTAGATGTAAATACGCTAGAACTGGAGCTGTGATGTATGTAAACAGCAACTGATAATCCGAATGGCAGAACCCTGAACTGGAAGAGCCTCCAGTTGACAGCAAAGTTGAGGTATTTCTGAGAGTCTGAGGTTCCAAATGGACTCCATACCTCAGATCATCCAGAAGCCTGTTGAACCCTTCTGGGGCACCAAGAATAAAAGATTGAAAAACCCTGGTCTGGGATCCAAGAGTTCGACTCAATGATAGCCTAACTTCACCAAAACAACAGTCCTCTTCACTGAGATCGATCTATAATCAGTTTTGTCAAATATAGCAGGTTGATGCACAGCTATTTTCAGTATGTGCAAGGCAGAAAACAAATTCTTTCAGGTATATACAATATAATTAGGAAGGCTGGAGGCTGGGACAGACACGAGAATGGCAAAGCAAAAAAAAAACTTGAAAATTTAGCCGGGGGTCTTGGGGGTCTTTTATTGCAGATTTACATCGATCTAAAAAACGTTTGAAATGAAACAAATCCGTGGAAAAGTTCTCATGTCTGTATCAAACACCACTGGGGCCAGTTGGGTCGACGTGTTCGTCAGCAAGTCAATCCACCAGAGATGTTGCAAGATCTTCAATGTCACCTAATTGTTGAGCAATGGCGACGTCTTCCTTGGGGTGTGTTTACCAATGTTCTAAGATTCATGAGGAGGCGTTGTGTGGCATAAGAGACGCTAGAGGAGGCCACAGCCCTTACTGAAGGCCTCAATCGAATTGTTCTCCATGATGTGAACTTCATCTTGGAGGGTACCTTGACATCATGAATGTTATCGTTGTTTTGGCGAGACTTGTTTTTTGTTTTTCTTTGATGTCAAGATGTTCTGTGCACAGCATACAACTAAGATTATTGTCTTAACCTAATATTAAAAACCTAGTCCAAAAAGTCCAGAGAGTCAGTTTTTCAGTTTTGCTCAGTATAAAAGGATCTATCTTGATACATTGCATCTTAATAGAATGGGGAATTTGTCATCCATAAAAGTATCTTGCCTTTAAAATGCCTATCAAACAGTTCAGTTATGTACATGTTTCTTCTACTGGATTTGCTACAAAAGTCCTGTACATCTCACCATGTTTTTGGTCCAGTAACTCCATTTTGACAAGGACATCAGACCGCATCTTGGCAAACCTGGTGCGAGCTTCCTGGCGACACCGTAATACAAGCCTACAACACAACGACATATTCAGGAGCATTTCAACATCCCTAAGATATAATGATAACAATAATCACTAGTATGACGTACATGACTTTGGGATTTTGAAAGAGCACTTAATTCATTAACAGAAGCAGCCCTGTCTTCACCTTTTCCACATGCCTAATGCAGTACAATTGTGAAACTGTCCTTTGCTTCTAGTTACCTTAACAACAACAAGAGTCATCAGAAGATAACATATCCCCCCCGGCACCCACATATTTGAAAGAACAAATCATCTGACAGTTTACTTAAAGTCCAGCTTGACTTTTTCAAAACTAAGTCCAAATCGTTTCCATGGAAATCATGAGAAATATAAATGCCAAAAATCTGTAAATAGCAAAAGGCACCATTTCAAAATTTGCCTAATATATATGCCAAGTTCTGTTGAAAGATACTGAACGCTTTTCGATTTGTGCACCGTAAATGATGCCCACCCCTCCCTTTTGGGACTAAGTAAATTTGCCAAAATTCTGCCAAATAGCAAAAGGCACGACTTTGGCATCTGCCTCACATATCTGGCAAGATTTGCTGAAAGATATTAAGAAGTCTTCGAGTTGTGCTCCGGAAACTAAACCCACCCGTCCCTTTTGGGACAAAAGGCACCACTTAAGGATCTGTTTGATAAATCTACCAAGTTTTGTTGAAAAATATTGAACAGTTTTTGAGCTATGCTCTTGAAACAAAGCCCACCACCCCTTTAAGACTACGTCCAAAACGTTTCCATGGAAACCGAGAAAAATAAAAATGACAAAAATCTGCAAGTAGCAAAAGGCACCACCTTAGGTTCTGTTTAATATATCTACCAATTTTTGTTGAAAAATATTTAACAGTTTTGGAGTTATGCTCTGGAAACAAAATGATTACGGACGAGGCGTCGACTATATCCCCCCGCATCAATAATACCAAGGACAGTAAATTTTTGAAACTTCCACAGAATTACAGACTTTGTATCAAATTGCCCAACATGTTATGTGGCAGCCCTGACATTATTTCTATAAAACCCCCTTCCCCCCTGCTTTCTGTCACAGACAATTATGACTGACTGAACTACAACTAATGGACAGAGGCTATCTTGAAGGTCCAGTTGACTATTTCGCCAATAAAAGTGGTAAAGGTCCTGTAGGACTTCCACCTGTTCTACTGTGTTGGCATAACATGTCAGACAATACCCTGTTTTAACAAGTTGTAAAAGTACTGGACATGTTGCCAATTCCATGAGTTGGTAGGTTTTTGTTGTTTTGAGCTAGAACATGGGTATAACATGTGGAAGTGATGGGAGGAGAGTGGGAGGAGAGTGTCTACTGACCTGTATTCGTAGTTGCCAGTCTCGACCCGGTAGAGAGGCTCTTGCAGGGCAGCGTAACTATACTCCTCATCATCCATCTCCTTCACCTTCAGGCAGTACGACTGAAACACACACACTTCACCATAGTCTTGGTTACAACAAAAACAAATACAAAATTGAAAATTCTAGCTACAAATTGTGTATTTATTACACTTATCCATCTCACATTATGCAATTTCTCTTGTTCCTCTGACCACAGAGTGGAAAAACCTGAAATAACCACCTCGTCCGAACACATCGACATTCCATCACTGGAAGCTCATGCAATGCATGCGTCTCATTTCCCAACTGATGTCATTCTCTTGTCTTGGAGACAGAACCAATCCAGTAATCTTTGTAGTGGTGTTGGTCTGGCGAGAATCCATTATGTGACATATGATAAATATTATAAATATACAATTTATAGTTAAACTTTTCACATTTTTATTCTTATTGTATCTGATGTTATGCACTTATCCCATGGTTTGATGGTGGGCCACATATTACCCTGGTCTGTACGAAGACGACAACAATGTGATGGATAGGTCATAAGGAGGCTGGGTTTATCTTCTGATCCTAAGTTCAGATCATAGGCTCAACTTGTGGACTGGGCGATTCAGAGTTGAGTGGTTTCTTGCTGAATGATTTCTCAAAGCACAAATGATGGAGCTAAGAATCCACCTTGTGGCCCTCAGTCCCAGACAGTGAGTTCTTTGAGACTGTCCCTGACACACACATACAGGTGGAAGGCAGAACAGCTCGTTATCTCTCTGTTTAACATTCTGTACACATCCCATCAAACACCATTACTTATCCCTCCTGGTCATCAACAGTCAATGAATAAAGGAGAGGAACACTTCAAAACCTGACACAAGAGGATTCGGAATTCAAACTCCACTAACATGATTGCTCATGAGAGTCAAGGTTAGCAAGCATGTGCGGATGTCCTTGGTCTCACTGTACCCGACTCGAGAGTCAAGATGACATCATAGCCTTACAATGATGCCAAATAGATGGTTGTACTTCAACACATCAGTAGACCACTGAGTGAGGTCAAACCATGTGACTATGGTAAAGAATAAAAAAAGTAGAAGTAACAGTAAAAGTGTAGGCTTGGAGGACAACTGCATGCATCCAGAAGGCAATGATGGAGCAAAATAATTCTGCTGTAGTAGGCTGTCAAGAGCAGGTTGATAAGGTACTTGTATAGCCTATGATGCTCTTGCAAGGAGGCAGTATATGTCTTTAAGGCTCTGATAGGGCATAGTGAAAAAAACATTCAATGTCATCAGGCCCGAGGAAGGAATTTTTCTTTCAAGTGGGGACTAGAAGTCAACTTAGAAAAAACAGAGATGATAGTTTCCAGAAATAATTATCTAGGTCTGATGTTTTCATCAAAATTATCATGGAGCAAGGCTATTGATGTACTAGCATCCAAGGCCAGCAAAGCATTGTTCAGCGTCAAAGCACTCCAGGGACAATTGAAGAACATATCACCAAATATCCTGTTTAAGATATTCGACGTTCAGATCAAGCCAATCATTTTGTATGGATCAGAAATCTGGGGGTACAAAAGAAGATATATCGTGGAACAATTTCATTCAAGCTTCTGTAACTTCATTCTTTCATCCTGGAATCACGTCTCTAACGTTGCGGCTGTCAGCGACTGTGGATGCTATGCATTGTACGTCGACTACCACACAAGATGTATTAAATACTGGTGCAAGATACCACGGCTACTGTCAAACAGACACCTGAAACAGGTTTATACCATGATGTTTAAACTGGATTCAAGCAACAGAAGAACATGGGCCAGTCATATAAGAGAACTTCTTTTGCAGTACGGTTTTGGATTACAAAGACTTTAAATTCGTTCTAAATACAGAGGCTTATCTATCAACTGTCAAGAATAAAGAATTAAGAAGATTATTGTTTCTATTACGTTCATCCGAATTACAGCTAAGATTCTACACGGGAAGATGGGAAGGGTTGCTGCCTGAAGAAAGGATCTGTCAACTGTGTGAATTACAGGAAATTGAAGATGAATATCATTTCCTCCTTATATGCCCCTTATACAAAAGCATAAGATTAAAATATCTCCCGGTTATTATTGCACAAATGTCACTGTTCAGAAATATATAAATTTGTTGGGTGTCTGTTCATCATTTATGCTTCACAATTGTGCTATGTTAATCAAGGAAGCTCTTCTACAGAGAAAATTACAGCTCGATATGTAAATTCATATAAAGTGTATCAAAATGTCACGACAAAATTTGTTTGAAATGTATTATACGTGGGCCAATGGCCTTTCTATTGAATAAATGATTGATTGATTGAGGAAGTAGGACAGTGATGGAAAAGTAAACAATCTATCTGGCTGTTCCAGGCAGGTGGATCAGTATTCCCTTAGATGTAAAGCTAGAGGGTTCTGGTCTGGAGGTTTGCCAAGTGTGTGAGGTCTATGAACCAGCTCACATGAACCTCAGCAGCTGGGTTTTGATCCCATCAGGTTGATGAACCATACTACAGTTGTGTTGTCGAGTTGTATCATGAGGTTGGTCAACAGTTGTGTTGTCCAGTTGTATCATGAGGCTGGTCAACAGTTGTGTTGTCCAGTTGTATCATGAGGCTGGTCAACAGTTGTGTTGTCGAGTTGTATCATGAGGCTGGTCAACAGTTGAGTTGTCCAGTTGTATCATGAGGTTGGTCAATAGTTGTTGTCCAGTTGTATCATGAGGTTGGTCAACAGTTGTGTTGTCCAGTTGTATCATGAGGCTGGTCAATAGTTGTGTTGTCAAGTTGTATCATGAGGTTGGTCAACAGTTGTGTTGTCCAGTTGAATCATGAGGTTGGTTGAACAAATAACGTTGCAAAAATTACCTCATTTCATAGTTGTTGACTATAACGCTGTCACCAGTTGATCGGGAAGATGAGCTCCCCAACCCTTTAGGGATGCATCAACGAAGGGATGGTGTGTTGCTATGAATGGAGTCAAGGAGACTGAACTTGCGAATGGAAGGACAAAGGTAGACGAATATAGCGCCACTGATCTGTGATCTGAAGGTACGGCACATGAGGACACATGAGCAACTGAGTGCAAGAGCCTGAGCTGACATCATTAGCCCCAGACCCAGTAGCTCCTGCCACTGTCAAAGAGATGCTGCATTAACGGAAGACAAAACAAATCGTAGTATTTGTAGATAAAGGACATGGAGGGATCTCGGGAGATGGAGGAATGCCCATAGGCAACAGAGGGGACTGACGAACTGCAGTACAACTCGATTGTCAAATGGAACAAACATGTTGAAAAAATTAAAAGGAATAAAGGAAGTACTTCATCACATTTCTATAGCAAAGTCGTACTATTTATCTTTGCAATTTCCTCCTTAGTCACAAGATATAGATTTACTTTGTGTTATTACAATGGCAGTAGATGTCATTCATCTAATCCTGGGAAGGAAGCCTTGTCGATAAAGGCTTGGCCTTTCATGTGAGGCTGCTTGTGTAGATAACTTACCAAGTATTCAAACTTTGCATCCAGGTATTTCTTGATGGTCAGCCTTGTGTCTGGCACAGCCTTGTTTAAGAAAGTGTTGAGATCACTAATCATCTGAAAGTAAGCACAGAGTTCTTCATGCATTAACTACTTTGCAGGTGAGAATCAGTGAACTCACAAAATGAATTCACATAGATGACTGTTGCAGGTCCTTCTTGCCACTAGTTTGTTCAGTTAGTAATTCTATTGGGCCACCATGGCCATGTACTGCATGTAATCCTATTGGGCCACCATGGCCATGTACTGCATGTAATCCTATTGGGCCACCATGGCCATGTACTGCATGTAATCCTATTGGGCCACCATGGCCATGTACTGCATGTAATCCTATTGGGCCACCATGGCCATGTACTGCATGTAATCCTATTGGGCCACCATGGCCATGTACTGCATGTAATCCTATTGGGCCACCATGGCCATGTATGTAATGCATGTAATCCTATTGGGCCACCATGGCCATGTACTGCATGTAATCCTATTGGGCCACCATGGCCATGTACTGCATGTAATCCTATTGGGCCACCATGGCCATGTACTGCATGTAATCCTATTGGGCCACCATGGCCATGTACTGCATGTAATCCTATTGGGCCACCATGGCATGTAATCATGTGTATGTACTGCATGTAATCCTATTGGGCCATTGGGCCACCATGGCCATGTACTGCATGTAATCCTATTGGGCCACCATGGCCATGTACTGCATGTAATCCTATTGGGCCACCATGGCCATGTACTGCATGTAATCCTATTGGGCCACCATGGCCATGTACTGCATGTAATCCTATTGGGCCACCATCCCATGTAATCCTATTGGGCCACCACGGCCATGTACTGCATGTAATCCTATTGGGCCACCATGGCCATGTACTGCATGTAATCCTATTGGGCCACCATGGCCATGTACTGCAAAGTAATCCTATTGGGCCACCATGCCACTGCATGTAATCCTGGGCCTTGGGCCACCATGGCCATGTACTGCAATGTAATCCTATTGGGCCACCATGGCCATGTACTGCATGTAATCCCTATTGGGCCACCATGGCCATGTAATGCCTGGGTAATCCTATTGGGCCAGTAATGTACTGCATGTAATCCCATTGGGCCACCATGGCCATGTACTGCATGTAATCCTATTGGGCCACCATGGCCATGTACTGCATGCATGTAATCCTATTGGGCCACCATGGGCCACCATGGCCATGTATGTGTGTAATTGGGCCCATGCATGTAATCCTATTGCCACCATGCCATGTGCTGCATAATAATCCTATTGGGCCACCACGACCCTATTGGGCCACCATGGCCATGTACTGCAATAATCCTATTGGGCCACCATGGCCATGTACTGCATGTAATCCTATTGGGCTATTGGGCCACCATGGCCATGTACTGCATGTATGTAGTCCTATCCACCACGGCCATATTGGGCCACCATGGCCATGTACTGCATGTAATCCTATTTGGCCACCATGGCCATGTACTGCATGTACATAAGTTACCATCAGTACATTCAGTACAGAATGAAGCACAGAGGCATAATGAAACTGCTGTACAAGCAGCTCAAACTACTGTCCTTGTGAACTGTTTTTGCTACACTGAAACACACTGACAATTTAGAATGCAGTGGGTGAGCCAAGACCACTAAGATGCCTCACTGTCCCACTGCTACTTACTGGCTTGACAGTCTTCAGCATTTTTATGGCAAACTTTTCCATGTTCTTGTGAGCTTCTCCAAATTTAGTGAAGGCCTCCCCAGCAGCAGGCTGTGGCTCTCTCATCCCAATACAATTAAACACCTCCCCAAAGGCTGTGAACATAAGCACACACATAGTTCAGTACTTCAGTATATCGTATATGTTACATGTGATCACTTTTTAAATAGCATCGTGTATTCTCAACCCAATCAAGATGGTTTGACCAAATATTGCTAAAAACAATGTTACAGATGATGTTAATTGTGTTTCCTTTCAACAACAAATACCTTTATGGGACTTTGACAGGTCAAAGGTGGCCTTCAACAGCCTCTTGGTTTGGTCAATGAGACCCTGGTACATGCCACCTGTGTTCTCTAGCTCTTCCAGCTTCTTGACCAGCCCATCTGTAACACACAGACCTGCATTTCAGTCTTGTACACACACCTGCATCTCAGTCTTGTACACACACCTGCATCTCAGTCTTGTACACACACCTGCCATCTCAGTCTTGTACACACTCCTGCATCTCAGTCTTGTACACACACCTGCATCTCAGTCTTGTACACACACCTGCATCCCAGTCTTGTACACACACCTGCCATCTCAGTCTTGTACACACACCTGCATTTCAGTCTTGTACACACACCTGCATCTCAGTCTTGTACACACACCTGCATCCCAGTCTTGTACACACACCTGCATCCCAGACTTGTACACACACCTGCATTCAACAAGTTCATCAATCAATACAAAGTTGATTCAGGGCCAGAAAAGAACACTGTCAAGGTGGAATACACTCAATATTAAACACAAATATATACTGAACTACTTTAGAAACGCATCACTGGGATAAAATGTTTAAACTTCGTGATAAATGAAGAAAGATTTGTCAGAAACACAAGAAAAAGCAAAAGCAGTCATTCATCATTCAGTGCAACAACACTAACACTGACGGGTATCAAACTTAAAACTTTCACACAGTCAATGTCAGCAAAGGGTATGGTCATCATTTGTGTCAAACACAGCAATGGCAGGACAGAAATGGCGTTTTGCTGAAGAAAGTTCATGCTGTGTCTAGCATTATGGGGTAGTGTTACTGTGTCTTATCCCAATGGAAAATGTGAACACATTGATCTACCCATGTAGCAAACGACTATTCTCTGTATCTCTGCTGTCTATGTTTAAGCTGTCACTCAACCATGAAATATATGTAGATGTGTCCTGCCATGACTACCATAAACCTTCCACCAACCCAGTGGTTCAGGTGCTGAACTCAACAATCAGTGTTACTTGTTGGAGTGGCATTTACAAGTTGGTGTGATGAACGAGGAGAGTTCTATGGATATACAACTTCTTTAATATAATATGAGCGACGTTTCAGTGTAGCTACTAACACCCGTATCAAAAATAAAGGAGTAAACCACCGTACCCCAAAAATGTAAATGCTGGGGCATTATGTGGGATTTTGAAATACTAGAGGCAAGGTATATATATACACAGTAAAGTTGAACAGTAAGTGCTTGATGTTTGCACAATTAATGAGGTTGATGTACAAGGTTGGAGGATGTCTACACAAGAAGGCAATTGTTACACAAACAGAGTAAGCTATGGGGGATTATTGGGAGGAAGCCAGTGATATGACAGACTGGAGAATAATGGGATTAAGATTGCTTGGTGATGAGTTGGTTGTAGGCAGTGGGGATGTAATATCCTTGGTCTCTGTTCATGGCTGGTTGGAGTCTCTTGATGTGAATGGCTTCTAGTAGCTTGTAGTGGGTGTGATTACTGGTGGTTGGAGTCTCTTGAGCTTCTTACATTGATGCTGTTCCATAAGATGTTGTGGTCGGGTGAGCTTGGGTGTGGTCAGAGATGGCGGATTTGGAGTCTTTCTTCTTCACAGAGGATTGATGTTCTTTGATTCTTACAGGGAGGGGTCTTGAGGTTTCACCGATGTACGAGTCTCCACAGTCACATTTTATGTGCTAAACTGTCCCTGTAGAGTCTTCTTTAGTTGTGGGGGTTGGTCTGCCATTTGCTTTTAGGATGTTCTGTATAGTAGTACCTCTCTGGAACACAACATCAATGTTGACTTGGTGTTTTAAGAGTCGGCTGATCTGGTGGCTGGCTGAACCTATATAGGGCAGGCTTATGATGAACAGAGCTGTGTGTTGGCGTGGGGGCTTGTCTATCGGGTTGAGGGTGGCGTTGATGGTGGGGTCTACAAGGCTGGCAGGGTAGTTGTTGTAGGCCACCCTCAACCCGATAGACAAGCCCTCCTTCCATCCATATGATGGAGATGAAATCTGGATTCGTCAGTAAATAGAACACGTACATGCACACAGTCCTAGCTGACGTCGCTGTACTGTCTGGGGATTGATGATACCCCTTCTTCCATGAAAAGTAGTGTCTGTTCTGGACACTAACTTAAACCTGTTCATTACATGAGTGAGGATGTGTGACAATCTTGGGGTGGGTCGTGACACATAGTTGCCCTGAGTGTGGTCAATCACATGTTGTGCTGGTTTGTCATAGGTGTCGTAATAACCTGACGATTTTTTAATTGTGACAACTAAACCTTCTGGCCACATTCACGGTGTGCCTCATGTTTATCTGTCAGTCAGATTACTTCATAGTTTGGGTTCAAAATTTGTTTTGCATATTTATGATCAATTATAATAGGGTTTTATTCTTTTCTAAAGTAGTCCAGTATACAAACTACATGATGAGGGTGGAGCCATGTGGGATCCTGGGTAGACATGTACCTATACCATCTGGGTAGACATGTACCTATACCATCTGGGTAGACATGTACCTATACCATCTGGGTAGACATCTACTTATACCATCTGGGTAGATGTGTACCTATACCATTTGGGTAGACATCTACTTATACCATCTGGGTAGATGTGTACCTATACCATCTGGGTAGACATGTACCTATACCATCTGGGTAGACATCTACTTATACCATCTGGGTAGACATCTACTTATACCATCTGGGTAGACATCTACTTATACCATCTGGGTAGACATGTACCTATACCATCTGGGTAGACATGTACCTATACCATCTGGGTAGACATGTACCTATACCATCTGGGTAGACATGTACCTATACCATCTGGGTAGACATGTACCTATACCATCTGGGTAGACATGTACCTATACCATCTGGGTAGACATCTACTTATACCATCTGGGTAGACACGTACCTATACCATCTGGGTAGACATGTACCTATACCATCTGGGTAGACATGTACCTATACCATCTGGGTAGACATGTACCTATACCATCTGGGTAGACATGTACCTATACCATCTGGGTAGACATGTACCTATACCATCTGGGTAGACATCTACTTATACCATCTGGGCAGGCATCTACCTATACCATCTGGATAGACATGTACCTATACCATCTGGATAGAAATGTACCTATACCATCTGAGTAGGCATGTACCTATACCATCTGGGTAGACATGTACCTATACCATCTGGGTAGACATGTACCTATACCATCTGGGTAGACATCTACTTATACCATCTGGGCAGGCATCTACCTATACCATCTGGGTAGACATCTACCTATACCATCTGGGTAGACATCTACCTATACCATCTGGGTAGACATCTACCTATACCATCTGGGCAGGCATCTACCTATACCATCTGGGTAGACATCTACCTATACCATCTGGGTAGACATCTACCTATACCATCTGGGTAGACATCTACCTATACCATCTGGGTAGACATGTACCTATACCATCTGGGTAGACATCTACTTATACCATCTGGGCAGGCATCTACCTATACCATCTGGATAGACATGTACCTATACCATCTGGATAGACATGTACCTATACCATCTGGGTAGACATGTACCTATACCATCTGGGTAGACATGTACCTATACCATCTGGGTAGACATCTACTTATACCATCTGGGCAGGCATCTACCTATACCATCTGGGTAGACATCTACCTATACCATCTGGGTAGACATCTACCTATACCATCTGGGTAGACATCTACCTATACCATCTGGGCAGGCATCTACCTATACCATCTGGGTAGACATCTACCTATACCATCTGGGTAGACATCTACTTATACCATCTGGGCAGGCATCTACCTATACCATCTGGGTAGACATCTACCTATACCATCTGGGTAGACATCTACCTATACCATCTGGGCAGGCATCTACCTATACCATCTGGGTAGACATCTACCTATACCATCTGGGTAGACATCTACTTATACCATCTGGGCAGGCATCTACCTATACCATCTGGGTAGACATGTACCTATACCATCTGGGTAGACATCTACTTATACCATCTGGGCAGGCATCTACCTATACCATCTGGATAGACATGTACCTAAACCATCTGGATAGACATGTACCTATACCATCTGGGTAGACATGTACCTATACCATCTGGGTAGACATGTACCTATACCATCTGGGTAGACATGTACCTATACCATCTGGGTAGACATGTACCTATACCATCTGGGTAGGCATCTACCTATACCATCTGGGCAGGCATCTACCTATACCATCTGGGTAGACATGTACCTATACCATCTGGGTAGACATGTACCTATACCATCTGGGTAGACATGTACCTATACCATCTGGGTAGACATTTACTTATACCATCTGGGCAGGCATCTACCTATACCATCTGGGTAGACATGTACCTATACCATCTGGGTAGACATGTACCTATACCATCTGGATAGACATGTACCGATACCATCTGGATAGACATGTACCTATACCATCTGGATAGACATGTACCTATACCATCTCCACAAGCTCCAACCACAGAGACATGTCTGACACAGACACACGCCATCCAGTAATGTCAGTGATACCAGGTCCCACCTACCGTTACACAGGATAGCTCTGCTGAGGCCAAGAGCATCTGCAGTGTTGGAGTTCATTGTCTCCACCACACGGTGCTTCACTTTCTTCAGTACTGGAAAATGAAGGTTTCATTAAACAACATGATCAAGATCAAGTCCACTTGTGACCTGGTACCTAGTGTAAAGATCTAGTCATCAGAAAGTAAACATCGACAGACAAAGGTTATGTGTAAGCTGCTTGGTCACCTACTAGTCCAGACAGATGCTTTTGTGTTGTCACCATTCACAGTAATTAGACAGAAACAGGAAACATGCTGCTGTCTCGTGTGTTACAGAAATGTACCTAAGTTACACATCTGTACACATGTATGCTTAGGTATCTTGGTGTAGACAGAGTTTGGTTCAGAATGATACATAAGTAATGTCGGAAAAAAACCCTGTTACTCTGTTAGGCTGTTACTCTGTATCCCTAAAATTTACACAATTGCAAACAGCACATGTCGAACGTGATTAGTGTCTACATATTTGCCTAATATACATTTATACATATTAAAGTAATTAGAAATTCAAGTTTTCACTCTAAAAGATCTTTAACCAGTCAACTCCAAATTTACATGTACAAATATTGTTACAGATGTTATCCTACACATACCTATATCTAAAGTCTTTCCTTGTTTAGGATCTGCATGAAGCTTGTTATAGTTGATGGTCACCTCCGCCTGCAACATAACCATGGATATATCATAATTACACAGTTCATGGCACACACAAGCAACCAATGCTTGATACACACCATTCACAATACACTTACAACACTAGACACATCACAGTGTATGGTAGACTAACAACTCATTTCTGAAAGGAACATATTTTACAGATAAAACAGTTCATAATAAACAAAATATAACATATTGAAGAGGAGCCTTGAGACTTTTGGAAACTGTGGAAATCTAGACTTGCCACATATTCAAGACTTGCATGGGCTCTCTTGGATATGATTGTTTCAGGGTCTGTATGACAGACTAAGTACAAAGATACAGTAAATGTCATATAGACACAGTAAATGTCATATAGACACAGTGTACATGATATAGACACATGATATGGACACATAATATGTCATACAGGCAATGTGTATTTCACATGGACACATAATGTTATCACATGTCAGACAATGTCCACACTGCTACTCAGAACAATCATTTCGTTTCACAGATATAGAAAGCAGACATGCAAGTTCACACATTCTTATCAAGAATTCAAGAACTTTGATGTTGATAGGCATGAAATAATCGACCAATGGTGGAGCTGGCCTCTGCATGCAGCGAGTCATCTGGTATTGAACCGGGCAATAAGATCCTAGTTAAATAAAATTTCAAGGAATATATACCATGAAAGTAGAAAGGCTAGCATTTTATAATCAATTTTATGATATTGTGATTGATCATCAAACTTTGGAGTAAAAACACTCAGCAAAGACAAGTTTCTTATGGACAAACAATTTATTTTTTTTTTTTATAGGATATTTATATAGCGCACATATCCAGGCAACTAGTGCATGCTCAAGGCGCTGGTATTTTCCCCTCGATCATTGGATGTCAATCTCAACGGCACATCGTATTATCAATCTCAACTCCCTGGGGAGTATACAACTCTTGCAGCCACTAGACGCACCGAGTTATTGTGGCCTTCTCATCCTAACGAGGTACCCATTCACAGCTGGGTGGACTGGGACACATAGTCACAGTACTTTGTCCAAGTTCACTGCACGTTGCTGTACCCGCAACTAGGTGTTTGCACGTATTCATGTGGCCACCATCTGGTCATATACCAACGGATTCGTGGGTTCTTTTAAGTGCACAGGGATGTGTACTGTACACTAGGGGTTGTGACAACACTGAAAGAGTCTGCACAGAAAGTTGACTCCAAGGTTTTTACACCCGGTCACAGGTGGGCTCGATCCCGGCACCTCAACCTCGCTGGATCACTAGCCTGGCGTCTTAGCCAGCTCGCCCACCGCGCCCCATTCCTTATTACAACATGATGGTGGTTGCACTACGCCCTTAAAACTAAGGGATATAAACCTAACAATAGGAACTTAATCAGTAACTGGTTTCCTGATTGATTCCATGTTGGGAAAGTAAAAGAAGCAATTAATCATACATAAAACTAATTTTATCATGAAACCACTGAGCAACTTAAATGTATAAATGTCCACAAATACACAAAGAAGAAGGTACAAACTATAGCTGGGAATACCTTTATAGACTGGATAGCTCGGGCCACTTCCACCTTGGTACGTCCTTTGACCGACTGTCCGTTTACACCCACGATCTCATCTCCAGCAGCCAGGGAGCCCTCCTTGGAAGCCGGCGTGTTGTCAAACACCTGCACCACATACAGACATGGACACAGTGGGGCGCCACCACCAATGCTGATCCCAATCAAGTTCTGAGTATCTTTCTGCAGCACCACACTGCCTGATGTCACTGTCATACCCCTGTGGAAAGCAGAGCACCTCAATAAAGACATACAGAAACAAGCTTACCTTCACATGGAGAGAATACTGGCAGAACAGATGTCACTAGTCCCTGTATAGACCATGTAACCTGACATGACGTACTCACTGGGAATACTGGCAGAACAGATGTTACTAGTCCCTGTATAGACCATGTAATCTTACATGATGTACACACTGGGAATACTGGCAGAACAGATGTCACTAGTCCCTGTATAGACCATGTAATCTGACATGACGTACTCACTGGGAACACTGGCACAACAGATGTCACTAGTCCCTGTATAGACCATGAAACCTCACAGTACAGTGCAAATGTTTCAAAATTGCAAACTGAGGAAAAGGCACATTTGTGTTTGAATTCTTCAGCAGTCTAAGTAAACTTAGTAAAACTAAGTAAACTTCTATTAGGTTTTATTAGACTCAGTATAGCAGTGTAACGAATAATACTGAGCCTAAGTTAACTTAGACTGAATTCTTCAGAAGACCTGAAGGAAATTGCTATGTTTTGTGTCATTACATTTACAGGAAATAGTCTTGATAACCAACCACTGTCACTCATAATTATGCTTTTGACTCCATGGAATATTGTGTGACACACAAGCTTCGGTTACTGACAAAACAAGGATCATATGAAACTCTTGGATTCAAACATGTGGTCAACAAATATTGCCATATCCCTATCACCCACAAGGCTAAATAAAAAACGCAGACTAAGATGAATAAACACTACACTGTTATTTCCATCATGCCCATCAGACCATGCCACATGACTAAACATGACTGTTCTCTA
The DNA here is from genome assembly GCF_003918875.1 of Haliotis rubra. NCBI lineage: Eukaryota > Metazoa > Mollusca > Gastropoda > Lepetellida > Haliotidae > Haliotis > Haliotis rubra. The sequence goes on from NW_025766137.1 coordinate 1,304,610, forward strand.
CATCATTTATGGAGGTATAAACATAAAAATCACCATGCATATCCCTTGTGTCCATTCCGTTTTCTTATGTTTGTGACTCAAAAACTCGTTGACAAGAAACACATATGGGAGACAATTCTAATCAATATTTAGATCAACAATAATGAATTCACAGGTTGCTGTAATCATTAAAACCCAGACAAGTAAATCAGCATCCTCGATAATCTCCAGGGTATACGTTCCGATATATCTCCACTATACCCTGGATGCATCTAGGCCTGGAGCCTTTGATTTTATTACCTCCCTTTGCTGGCTCTGCATTCTCACAGTAGCCAATCAGATAAGCCGTCGTTACAAGCGAGTTTTCCAGTGCCAACAAAGATAGCGGTTGTAGCCAGCGAAAGTTTGTTCGCAGTGTGACTCAGATTTGGGGGGAAACCATACAGACAAATTGACAGGTCCGAAATTTTAAAAACATATATGCAAGAACTCCTTCTACCTCTTTCAGAATACCTCTGCAACAATATATTATTGTGATGCCAAGTTTAATCGGTTAGATAATTTAAAAAGCCAAAGTGAGTTGTGATTGGTACACTCAACTTCCCAGTGTAGACACCTGATTGGATAAAAAGCCAGCCAAGGGAGGTAATATAATCATCGGTTCGAGTCGTAGATGCATCCAGGGTATAGTGGAGATTTATCGAACGTACACCCTGGAGATTATCAAGGATGGTAAATCAGAGACATATTGTTCAGTGCAATACACAAGGCCATCCATTCGTGAAACACTTACAGCTAACTAACTGCCGGAGGGCTTGGCATGAACTGTTTCTGAATGTATGGAAACAAACAAGCCAATGTTATTAAAATCTCACCTTAGCTCCCATCATGTTCCACATGATCTTTCTCCAACATGGACTAGCTGCTGACATGACTATTTGGAAGTCATAAATATCATGCATGAGGAACATGAGGCATATTTCAACAGCAGTACAAAAGTCCAAAGACAGTGTTTACTTAGATCCTACTTCAAACAACTATGTACAGTATTCCCAGGGAATTCCCAGTGATAACACACTGTCATTCAGTACCCCTTCACTTTATGAAGCTCATGTCAAATAGATGCATTTACTGCAATAATTCATTCTCAGTCATTTTCAGATGAACAAACTATTTAGTTTTGATATGTTTAACTGGTTCAAAAGCTGAATAAACACTATCCTACTGAGGAGTATTTAGTACTATGATTACCACTAATATAGTAATATAGCCTGTGACCTGTTACACAAATGTCACTATTTATGATGGAAGATAAGCAGGTGCAACAGCTGGCACATGTTATCTCACATTGGGACAACCTTGAGCAAACTTTGTGCCATTTAGGGCCCAATAAATAGATTCCTTCCTCAACATCTTCATGCCATACTCCACCCACATGAACCTGCCAAAACATCATGCAATTATGATGATTATTAGCATGACTGGTCCATACAAAAAGTCAATTTCAAGTCTCAAGTATGCCAACTTGTCATGAACGAAAAAATTCCAGCAACAACTTGCTGTATTAAGCCACACCTGGAGACTGGTCTGACCCAATGTACTCACATGAAATCCTCCCAAGGTAGAGGCACATGCTTGTTTTGGTCACCAAAGAACTCATCTGGATCTGTGGTGGAGAGCTGAGCATATTGAAAGTCTTGATCGTCATATCCACTCATGGTGAGAAGTTGACAGCATGTGCAGTAGTTCTTCCTGCTGAAGACTTGTGTAAGACTGCTGTCTGCTCTATCAGAACTACCACGGACATAAATGATGCCACTGAATCACTCTTAGGATCCAACCCTGGCTATGACAGCCACTAAACCTGTATCATTATCTCAAACACTGTGGTAATTATCCTGAGCTGGCTGAATCATACTGTAGTGACATACATATACATGTGTCTATCCTGCCTGAGCTGTGTGTAGAGGCAGGCAACAGCTGTGCCAGCACATCACAACACGAATAAATAGTCACCACAGTTACAGCCAGTACAACTGGCATTCACCACGTTCACTTATCCTATTAACGTATAAATCCATAATCTGAAAATGGGAACATTATACATGTGCTAGCTGCTGGGACATGCTTAGTGGCATCAGTTGTACAGTTTTTTAAGTATATTTTACTCTTCAAAAAATTAGGAGAACCTGAACTTTCAATTTGGATAGGAAGTATAAGCGTTAAACTTTTCAAAGACAAACGCACTACCATTTCTCTTTATCACCACCCCTGAACAAAACGCATGGGATGCATGTGCACACCGCAGTAGCCTCATACACATGCATGGGGTGTCATTCTTGATTTTGACGATTTTCAAGAAGGTTGATAAATCACTGTAGACCATTAATTTCAACAATCATCTTCCATCACACAGTTGTTAGTATTTGCTTCTAGACATTTTTAATGGTTTAAATATACGAACAAATAAAATTAAACACATTACATGTTTGTGAAAATGATAGGTTTGCAGGAACAGAAAGTTTTTCATATCAGACGTTTTATTCAATATTTCAGGCCATATGACCTACAGCACAGTTGTAATTTTCATGTCTATTATCAATGTCATTTTTGTGAAATGTCTTAGTAATGCCCTCTCAGCAGCTCACCAACAGTTGCAGATGAGTTCCATTATCTTTTTAAATGTGAAGCCTTCATTTCCAAGAGAACCATTTTTATCCCAAATCAATAACCGAATCTCTCAAAAATGGCGAACCTTCTCAAATCCAAAACCCAAACTTAGCAAAATATATTCAAATTGTTTCCAAAAAGCCCCAAATGAAAATCTAATTTGTTACATTTACGCTTTTTCAATTAGTTATAATATATCTTTGTATATATGTATTATAAATGATGCTGATGTCACTTTGTACAACCTTGCTATGTTGGTATTTATTGTATTCATTTGCAGTTATTTGTCTCATGTACCACCGCTGGTGGGGTTTAGAGAAATACAGAGGAAGTTAAAATTGTATAGTGCTTACTAGGAAAAGTGCAAGGAGCCCATATGAACAAACAAAGTCAACAAAAACTCTCTCCGCTAGGAGTGCCAGTGAATGAACAAAACCACTCTCCGCCAGGAGAGCCAGTGAATGAACAAAACCACTCTCTGCCAGGAGAGCCAGTGAATGAACAAAACCACTCTCTGCCAGGAGTACCAGTGAATGAACAAAACCACTCTCCGCCAGGAGTGCCAGTGAATGAACAAAACCACTCTCCGCCAGGAGAGCCAGTGAATGAACAAAACCACTCTCCGCCAGGAGAGCCAGTGAATGAACAAAACCACTCTCCACCAGGAGAGCCAGTGAATGAACAAAACCACTCTCCGCCAGGAGAGCCAGTGAATGAACAAAACCACTCTCCACCAGGAGAGCCAGTGAATGAACAAAACCACTCTCTGCCAGGAGAGCCAGTGAATGAACAAAACCACTCTCCGCCAGGAGCGCCAGTGAATGAACAAAAACACTCTCCGCCAGGAGAGCCAGTGAATGAACAAAACACTCTCCGCCAGGATGGCCAGTGAATGAACAAAACACTCTCCCAGGAGAGCCAGGAGAGCCAGTGAATGAACAAAACCACTCTCCGCCAGGAGAGCCAGTGAATGAACAAAACCACTCTCTGCCAGGAGTGCCAGTGAATGAACAAAACCACTCTCCACCAGGAGAGCCAGTGAATGAACAAAACCACTCTCCACCAGGAGAGCCAGTGAATGAACAAAATCACTCTCCACCAGGAGAGCCAGTGAATGAAAAAAACCACTTTCCACCAGGAGAGCCAGTGAATGAACAAAACCACTCTCCGCCAGGAGAGCCAGTGAATGAACAAAACCACTCTCCACCAGGAGAGCCAGTGAATGAACAAAAACACTCTCCGCCAGGAGTGCCAGTGAATGAACAAAATCACTCTCTCCCAGGAGTGCCAGTGAATGAACAAAACAACACATTGCCAGTGGGGGAACAAAACAACACATTGCCAGTGGGGGAACAAAACAACACATTGCCAGTGGGGGAACAAAACAACACATTGCCAGTGGGGGAACAAAACAACACATTGCCAGTCGGGGAACAAATGCATGTTCCACAGGAGAGCCAATAAAGGAACAAATCCTCATTCCACAAGGAGACCTCATGACTGAACAAAACCACACACTGCTGGTGTCCGCTCGGGAAAGCCACTTTTGAAAAATACCAATTTTATGCTAAAGCCACATTTCAAGGAGAAACCTTGGTGCTGCAAATCACCGCGAAACATGACTAACAGTAACATGACAGTTGGTGTAGATTTGTGTATAACAAAAACAAAACAAATTGTGACTGAATTACTCCCAGAGTCATTTTAATATTGTCTGTTTATGAAATTTTAAAGCTTGCTTGTTTCATCTTAGGAAGCAATTAAGCTATTATTGTAAGGGTCAACTGATAGATTCCCTCCACCAAAATGGATGGTAGCTGCTGTACTTTGTTATTGAAGCATCACAATTACTTTAATATTTACATGAGCAGCATGTATATTGATTAAAAAAATAGCTGTGCTCTGTACAAAATTCAACAAACACAAATTTATGGGGCAAACATCTTTTGTTTCTAAACCTGGTCAAGGGGAGGTAATTCCTCTCGAGGTGTCAGAGGAAAAGTAAAAGGGAGAAAACCCTGGTAGCCTCTTATTTTGTTTATGCTGCAAGGGCTACAGGCTTTTAGGACACCAGTTAGAATAGGTATTTTAACAAGATGTTTTCATAGCCTTCAGTGCAGATTGAAAAATCTGTCATCTGTGATTGGAAGATTGTGTGTAAAATCTTGTGTTTTTATATGTATATCCATCCAGTAAATACTAGTAACATTGACCTTATTTTTCAATATTTAGTGCTGTCTTTTTTAACATGACTTATGCTGAATGATATAACAAGTAACATTTTGTGCGGTACTAGGGTTGGTCTGTTAGCCTCCTGTACTTGGAAAAGGAACTGGTTGAGGTAGTCAATTTTTGTTTGTTTGTAATGCTGCTCTAAGGCCAGACTATGCACACATGTACGTATAACAGTTTTTGAAGGTTTAAAACAACAACATATAAACAAAATTATAAGCGTACAATCGCAAATCCAAAGTGCAATATTTTTTACTTGGGTTTACTTCCCTTCGAAACGAAGCAGCCGGGTTACTGAGCCCAGTCAGAGCGGGTGGGCGTCCACTCAAGTGTAACGAAGACTTTTCATTGGCTGGTTCATTTGCCGATACGCTGATGGCTCATTGTGTGTGTGTATATATAAAAGAGATGTTGGGTTTTGTAAATACATGCTCATTTTTTCTGCATTTGCATTCGATCCAATCAACAAATACTGAGATGGTGAACTACTGCGTGGCTGGAAACTGTCGTTCGTCCAAGTACAAAGCAGGACTTGAAACTGAGTTTGCACTGGTTTCCGTCCGATCCAGTCATCCACGAAAAATGGATGCAGTTTGTTTGCAACCCACAGACATAATAACATGTCATGTGTACAAGTATCACACCTGCCTGTCTGTCTGTGTAATTACATAATGTGACAGAGACAGAACTCAGGTGCACGAGCCATAAATCAATGTATTTTGTCTATGGTGTATAGCCTGATACGTTTCAAGTTCAAATTGCATGTTGTCAATGATTAAAGTTGTGTATTGCATATTTTCATTAGCAGACAGGCAGGCAAACACATAGGTGTCAATAAAACAGACACTGAGTTTGTCTGGGACAGAGACTGCTTATCACAATCAACATATTTTTCTATGTTTCCATAGACATGTATTAAAACATTTCCGTTTTCAAGCTGAGCAATTTTTAACAAAGAATTAGTATTTCTAATGCTACACTTTCTTGAAAACTTGGTTTGCAAATCTGCCAACCCCCAAAAAGCAAGATGTGAAAACATATAAGAAAAAGTATGGGACCAGTGTATTTCTATTACTGCAGACCAAAGATGCTTGTAATCACAAGAAACATCTTTTGTTCTCCAACTTCGACCACAGCGATAATCCTTGCACGCATCACTTGCTGTGTTTTTACGAGTCGCCTTCCCAGTTCAAGCCGCGCGAACCTAATCACTGTGCATGCGCTATGGTTGCAGCGCAGCCCAGCTGTTGAAACCACTTTTCACCCCAGTGCTGGGGTGAAATTAGTGAATCGTTTGAACTCTGATTTCGCGGTGTGTGTGTGTGGGTGTGTGTTTCATCGCGTTATTTTTCAACTTTATAAGAAGAATTTGCATTTTTGATAATTTGTTACAGTAAGTCCATACCAAAAGGTCAGGGGTGGAAATAACCCATTGCCCGACGCCCGAGTCCAGTGTTTTTTTCTGTCGGGCAAGCAAATTTGTATATCACACTGTACCGGTGTCCAGTTGATATTCCAATGTTAATTATGTTGTTTATCTAAAAAATCAACAAGAGAACGGCCGGTATAGTGGAAAAATTATCAGGGCAAGTGATTTTACATGTGCCACTGTACCGGAGTACACTAGCAATTTTAAAGTTATTTCCACCCCTGAAGGTATCAGAATCTGCAAAGTTTTGTTTTGCATTGCATGTGACCTTTAATATAAAATATAAATATAGTGTCACTGCAGAATGTAATTGAAAAACATATGGTTTTCTGACCTATAGAGTGACAGCACAGTTCATACTTTATATGATTTTATCATTTCAATATTAACTAATTTCAGTTCCTTTAATTTCTAGATACTGTTTTATGTGCTAAGGGACCGTTCATAATTTATGGCGGGGAGGGGAGGAGGGGGGAGAAGTGAGAGAGAGAAAGAAATGATGATTATTAAGGGGGTCATCCATTTTGTTCTTGGAACTAGGGGGGTCATCAACTTTGTACACACGTACTGGGGGGGGGCAGCAATTTTGTACATCAAAATATGATTAAAATAATGCTTAGAAATTATGGGAAGGAGAGAGGCGTCATTGATTTTGTACATGACATGCAGGGGGTCACTTACTTTGTACATAAATTCTAGTGGGGGTCATTAACATTGTACATGCTTCTCCATAAAAATCATCATCACAAATACAGGACAAATTGGCCTACTTGATAGACACAGCAGGAGAAATTTGCAAAGTAATTCATTTTAAAGCACTGAGTGAGTCCATGGTTGAGATGTGCATTTCTTTGTTATGATCAGGCTTAGGGAGGATAACACACGCACGCACGCACACACGCACGCACGCACGCACAAAGGATATTCTTGAATTTGAAAGAAAACCCGTGAAAGTCCGGGTTAAAACTGATCTTCAGTAACCCATGCTTGTTGTAAGAGGCAACTATCGGGTTCAGGTGGTCATTTGCTGATTTGGTTGACATGTCATCATATCCCAATTGTGTATATTGATGCTGGATTGTCTGGCTCACACTTGATTATTTATAGACTGGCGTTATATAGCTGGATTATTGCCGAGTAGCGGCATAAAACTAAACTCATTCACTCACTTTTGAAGCGACATGCAATCAAACCATCTGACTTATCCCAGTTTATGCTAAAACATAAAAGGGGAACTGACCTATGGCTTCACCCCAGCAGTCAAACACTGCCACTTTGGTCTCATTAGGTGCCGCTGAAATGATTTGTAGATGTAACAGAGTGTGACATGAGACTGGGCTACTATCTGCAAGGACTGCAACAAAAGTCTTGTGGAATACGTGTGGACATCAAAATGTGTCTTTAATACACTTATGAATGTCAGATTTGTGGCCTTTTGATCTGACCCTGGTCCAATGGAAAAGCTGCATATCACGTAAAACTTTACAGTAAAAACTTATACCATACATGTCAAATTCCAGACTGATATACATGTACCTCAGTGTTCACAAATAGTGTCGGACCCTCTGACAAACCCAGCAGATTTGCCAATAGTGTCCCAGTGTCTTACTGTATAGTTCTCAATGACTTTGGCTGATGTTGTTATATGTGACATCTGACACTTGTTTGCTGTTTATAAATCTTATGTTTGTTAGTCATTTCAATGCCAGTTATAAGAAATGTTAAATCTGAAATGTGTGTTTAGTTTATTCTATGGGTCCTGTGAATTTTCAATGGGTCAGACAGACATCTGAAACTTACAGGACCCAATGTCCTGTTACTTTGAAACACCATTCGTGAACACTGTATACTTATCCCATGACTGGAAAATATCACAAAATCTTCATAAGAAAACCCATGACCTATGAGAATGACTATGAAGTATTTGCTGTGACAGAAACGTGGTTGAATGACAATGACATGGCTGTGCTTTCTGAATTAGTGCCTCAAGGATATGAGATATTTACACAAAACAGACAGCGTAGCTGCGGTGGCGGTGTAGCAGTCGTATACAAAAGCTCCATGAAAGCTGTAAATTCAAGTGTTCATGCATTCCAGTCATTTCAGGTTCTTGATCTCACCTTAAACATCAGGAATGAACAAGTCAAACTTCTAATTGTCTACAGACCACCACCATCAAAGAAAAATAAACTTACAAATGCTATGTTCACTACTGAAATGTCAGAACTAATTGAAACAGTAGCAGTCTCTCATGGGCATCTTCTGATCACTGGTGATATTAATATTCATGTTGACAAAAGTGTTGACAAGTATGCTCAGGATGTCCTTCAGCTACTGTCATCTGCTAATCTCCGACAACATGTGAAAACCGCCACACACATACTAGGTCATACTTTGGATCTTGTTATTACTAGAGAAATGGATGACTTCATCTCAATTAATGATGTTTCGTATAAACAGATTTCTGATCATTTTTTGATTGACATTATTCTTGACCCATCAAAGCCTGAACCAGTCCGAAAGGTCTTCACTTATCGCAAAACACGAAGCATTGATATGGATATTTTTGCTGATGACATAGATAGATGTGACATCACAGCAAATGTATGCAATGCCGATCATATTGACTCCAAATGTGAAATTTTTAATCACAGTCTGGTTGACATTCTTGACAGTCATGCCACAATTAGGAAACATTCCATCATTGTTTCGTCCAAATACAAGTTGGTATGATGATGAAGTCAGACACTTGAAACATCTGTGTAGATCTGCTGAAAAGTCTTGGCGCAGGAGCAAACTTGAAGTTCTTGCCAGATATATAAAGTTAGCAGAAATAAAGTGAACTCAGCCTTGAAAACAGCAAAGCCAAAGTTTGTATCAGATGGTATTACCAAAAATAAAAACAACTCAAAAGAGCTGTTCAAACTGTTGAACCAACTTCTAAAGGGTAACTCTGAACACAAGCTTCCAGAGCACAGTACTTCAACTGTTCTGGCTGAGAAATTTGCTTCATTCTTTCAGGACAAGATACATCGGATAAGAACCAATCTTGATACAGGATACAGTCGAACCAGCTCCACTTCCGATGACAGCAAGTTCTCTGGTAATGCGCTTGAAAGCTTCGGACATGTTTCTGTCAACCTTGTACTGGATATCATGAAGAATGCACCATCTAAATCTTCACCACTGGATCCCATTCCTACCTGGCTGTTCTGGTCTATGCTATACTATTTAGCACCTGCAGTTTGGGACATTATGAACTCATCTCTCTCCACTGGCACTGTTCCAGTGTTTTTAAACATGCAATTGTCATGCCACTTCTAAAAAAAACTGGAGGTGATGAAAACAATTTGAAAAATTTCCGTCCAAGTTTCAACCTTTCATTTGTATCTAAATGTTTAGAGAAAGTGGTAGCTGGCAAACTAAAGTTGCATCTTCAGACAAACCACTTTGCAGAATCGTTCCAGTCGGCCTACAAGACATCTCATAGTACGGAGACAGCTTTGGTGCGAATCCACAATGATATCCTTCTCAATATGGGCCAGAAAAAGGAGACAGCGCTTGTGCTCCTTGATCTTTCCAGTGCAATCCATACCATAGATCATACCTTATTCCTGCATTGACTGAAACATCACATTGGGGTAACAGGAATGCGCTGAGGTGGATATCTTCATATTTGCAAGGCCGCACACAATCTGTCAAAAGCGGAAAAGTACAATCATCAAAGTCACCATTGTTATATGGTGTTCCCCAGGGATCTGTTCTTGGCCCCCTTCTTTTTACAGTCTTCATTCTCCCCATTGGTGACATTATCAGGAGGCATTTCATTGGTTTCCACATATATGCGGATGATACACAACTCTACATTGCCTTTGAATCAGACGATGTTTCACTCAATATCAACAAACTTGAACTCTGCATTCATGAAATCAAATTGTCAATGACCTCCAACTATTTGATGTTGAATGAGGAGAAGACAGAGTTCCTTCTCATTGGCTCCAAACATCAGCTTATAAAGTTGAAGACTGCTTTGCCATCACCTTCACTTCGTATTGGCGACAGACATCCTACCATCAGAAAGTGCCAGGAATCTTGGTGTCATCCTCGATTCCAACATGTCCATGGATGCACACATCACCTCCATCAGTAGAGCCTGCTACTACAACATCCATAACATCAGCAAAGTCCGCCACTACCTTGATACCGACACTTGTAAACTTCTGATGCACTGTCTTGTCACTTCCAAACTTGACTACTGTAATTCACTTTATGCCAACCTCTCTACTAAATCACTCCAGAAAATACAAAGAATCCAAAATTCTGCTGCCAGATGTATCACCCACACTCATCGTCATGACCATGTCACCCCAGTACTACAGTCTCTACACTGGCTCCCCATCTCTGCAAGAATAATCTTCAAACTGCTCATTCTGACTCATGACTGCCTCTACAACGATAACTTTCCCGACTATCTCAAACATCTTGTCTCCGTGTATGTACCTCAGCGAAATCTCCAATCCTCCTCTGGCTCTCTCCTCACCCAACACAGATCTCCAAACCAATTGTCTGACCGAGCCTTCTCCTTTGCCAGCCCTAAACTGTGGAACTCTCTTCCAAAGGAAATCAGGAACCAGGGCTCCAGATAACTTTTGGGGGGGTGAGTGTACTTACACATCATATTGCAAGTGGAGGTGTACTGAGAATTTTGAAGGAGTACTGACATGTTTTTGTGTGAGCGAGTTGGTGATGTGGATTGTCTGGACGATTCATCGATCACTATTTCCAACCATGTATTTGTATTTGAAGTCGCGTGAGAAATAACTGAGCGACCGTGTGATGCGCGAAATGTCAGGTCCGACTGGATATAAATAGGAACAGTGTAGTTTTTAGCTAATCGAAAAATAGTGACGCATATCGTTGCATGGCAACGCAAGTGATTCCTACTGTCAGGGTTTCCTCATGTGTCAAATCGTGTTTCTCAAAAGAAACTTGAAAAGTATTTATCGAAATATATTTCCATTTGCATGATATGCACGGAAATTAAATGTTAGACGTACAAAGGTATTTATGTGCGTACACGATACGCTTGAAATCTTATATTATGTCGTACTTGATTGATTTTGAGGCGTACATTACACCTGTACGCCCCTTATCTGTAGCCCTGAGGAACACTTCATCGAAAGAAACTTTTAAATCTCTGCTAAAGACCCATTTATTCACTGCTGCCTTTCTGTAAAGTTATATGAACTATTTCCCTCCCCAATATTGTCACAGCGCCACTGAGCATCTCTATGGTGGATATTAGGCACTTTATAAATACATTATTATTATTATTATAATGTTAGCAGCACACACACGTATTAAACTTCTTTCAATGCTAAATCTTTCCAGCTGACAGATGCAAATTGGTACTGTTTCTGCGTGGTATTGTCCATTTTTCAGCCTGTTATTGATCAGGCTCGGAATCCAAAGAAACCTCTTGTCTCAGTTTGCTCCTTTGCTACAGTTTTTCCAAACACATGAAACGTGTATATCAGAACCTTGAAACGAAGATGGGCAGTGTAAGTCAGTATCACACTTGTTTCGATTGACAACCCAAATGGTGTCTCCGCATGACGTGATGGTACTGAAACCCCTCTATACATGTTATAATTTACTCCTGATAAGCAATGATATAAGTTTTATGAAAACATGTCAACATATGTGTTATTCAATAAAACAAAAAGCTGAGCACATCTGTCTTTCACTGCCCCAGCCGCCTTGTCAGTGTTTACTTACATCTTTCAGGGACAGTAAACACAGGTGTATTTAAAGAATCTATTCGCCAGAGCATATAATGCCCACATATATCACAAGAAAAATGAAAGTAGAGGTGAACAAAATCTACAGTGGCTGCTTACAAGAATTGTAGAAATACCATAATATATTGAGATAGGCCTAGCCTCTATCCAGTAATCAGCTGGTTATTTCATTTCAATACACCATCCGGCCTTCTCTAAAGTACTACATTTTTGGGCTAGTGAGCAATGAAATTAAAATGAATATACCATATTTTCATACATATTACTGATTTATTTGGAACATAATTTGTGGATCATTTATTTCCGGACATTTGACAAGCCCGGACTCGCTCTTCGAACATACATTTCCGTCAATATACAGGGGAATACTACAAGCAGACTATACTCTTATGTTGATTGTAACAGTCTGGTACGTGACAAGGGTATTTTACTTACAACTTGTCTTCTTCTATTTCGTAGTCCATTGTTATTGATTGCACAGAGGGAGACGGAAGTGGAGCAGATGATAACATAATTTGTACATGCGCATTAAAAGGTCATTGGAGTTATCTCCCCTATTCCACCATCTCCTTCCGAGCGCTTGAAACAATCGATAAAATCTTTTCATATGGATGCAAGAAATATCAATACAGAGCGTTAACACGACGGGAACTACTTTTGTAGACTGTGTTGTTTTCACAAAGAAATGAAAGCATTGTTGAACAGTAATTACTAACTTATATCTAATAACTCATTATTTACACACACAATGATTATTATTGGAAAACCATGCTGACTGCCATTTTGAGAGTTGAATTATAGTGTATATAACATCTCGAATGAAATATTTGGTAACAGCTTTGGGAGCCAGTAAAATTGCCCCAGCTACAAAATGCCCCAGCAAATTTGGTAAAAATGGCCTGGATTTTTAGTCAAATTGCTCCAAAGGGGGAGTCAAAATGCCCCAATTTATTTAAAATGATTAAATATATGCCATAAATGCATAGTTGTCAACTTCGATATTATATTCTTCATATAGTATTATATAGTCATATTTCTGATTAATGTTCCATTAGTAAACTGATAACAGGAAAAGTAATACACATGTTTTGATAACACTGTATAGGTAATACCAATTATTTGCATGTTATTAATGCTTTTGTAAAGAAGTCCAAGAATAAAATAAAATGTTTGTATAATATGTTTCTTGGCCGTAAATGCATAGTTTTTGTCAACTGGGATATTATTATCCTCATATAGAAGTTAGTAGGAAATCACATGTCTTTCTTTCAGTTTTAACTTTTTAACTTTCTTCTGTATGGCGGGATGGTCCATAAATGCAGCTCAAGTTTATTTTCAACAATGAAACTCTTGATATTGTTGACGATTATGTCTACCTTGGAATAAAGTTTCACCAAAATCGTAAATTCACAAAGGCTATTAAGGCACTCCACGACCAAGCATTACACGCAGTCCTATCGACTGTTTGTTTAAATGTTTTGACTGCATGGTCCTACCAATGATGTTATATGGTTTCGAGGTGTGGGGACATTCAAATATGTAGACATTTTAGTAAATGTTCACAGGTTATTCATGAAATCTGTCCTGAAACTACGCAAGCGTACACCATCCTACATGCTCTATGGAGAGACTGGACGCCTTCCTATCTCTGTATATATTAAAAAGCGAAATTTTTTTGCTACTAATGTACATCAAAATAAAATGTCAGTTATTATTCACAATGTTTTATCACAAATGCTAGAAAATAATATGTATCTTCCCCATGGCTTGCTAATGTTAAATGTATGTTAGACGAATGTGGTTTGTCCTTCGTGTTTAATTATCCCCATATGTACGACCGACAATGGCTTATCTCCACAGTATTTCAGCCTTTGTCTGATCAGTTTATGCAAACATGGCAGGCCGATCAGATCAATTCCCATAAAAGTTTAATGTGTTACCTCCTAAAACCTCACTTTGGCGAAGAACGGCATATGCATCTACCTTTATCAACCCCGCTTTTAAAATTCCTTGCAAGTAACCATATCCTACCTGTGGATACTGGTCGATGGTCCAAAGTAAATTGTAAATGTCGTACCTGCAAGCTGTGTAATTGGACCGTGTAATTTACAACCTGTCGGGACGAATACCATTACTTACTTGTATGTCGGTATTTCATAACACAACGAGAGAGTTAATTACATAAATTTTACTATGTAAATCCAAGTATAACTAAGCAGCAATTGTTACTATAGGAACGCTTTCAACGATTTTCATATCATGTATCCGTAATGCATTTGTAAGTTAAATCTGTAATTTATCGCACTTATAGCACAGTCTATGATATGTAACATATGTAAATGTAATTTTCATGTACCACGGTGAGTGGTAAAAAAAAAGAAAAATAAATATTGATAGTTGAGCAGAGCCTCAACATTTCCTCAACATCACACATCAGTGAATGTCAATTAGTAAACACGTTTTTATAGCCAGTTCTGATCCTCACCTTTTGACAAGATTAAAGGCTCTAGATTGTTTTGATAAGTATTATACCATACTTGTGTATAAGTGTGATTTATGGCATATATTTAATCATTTTAAATAAATTGGGGCAGTTTGACTACCCCCTGGGTCAATTTGACCAAAAATCCGGGGCATTTTGAACAAATTTGCTGGGGCAATTGGACTGGCACCCGTTCCCACAGCTTTGACTTGAATTCACCATAGTTCATTACTAACCCATAATTCAAGAAGTTCAAATGACCCTTTGAACTCTTGTATTTCTTCTCAATCACATAACTAATTTCACGCTGAAAGTAGCTCAATTTCAAAGCTTAAACTGGATTCGCGAAACATTATGTATAAACTGATCAAGCCACGTGTGACGATAGCGATTGATAAAAGGCAGTACTCCCTTTGATAGTAACCGTGCGTTGGTAAGCTGATCCATTTGATTTTGAGTTTGCAATACAGTACTTACATGCAATAGGTAGGTAATATGACCTACCTATATTACCTTTGCTTCAGAAATACACTGAGGAAGAACTAGGGGCCATGCGTGTTTCACGTGTGCCACGAGACTGACTGACTGAGTTAGGTTTTACGCCGCTTTTAGCAATATTCCAGCAACATTACGGCGGGGAACACCAGAAATGGGCTTTACACATTGTACCCAAGTGGGGATTCGAACCCGGGTCTTCGGCGTGATGTGCCACGAGAAACGTCGTCCAGTGACTTGTGAACAAATTTAAACAATTTACTACGATCTGCTGATTATATATATACTAGGCACATAAAGAAACTGTGCATACAAAAATTTAAAATCTAAATTTATCAAACCTGTGTAGACACATAAGGATTTAAACTCAGAGATTAGTGATATGTATCCAACATGCATGCACGTGCCACGTTCCGTGACGTTAGTGGGTTCGTCCTTGAGACGTGCAATACGGTGTTGCACGTGCATTCCGGGAAAGAGAAACAGAGCAAATGAATGCCACACAATACTGTCACTATGGAAAGCTCAACCCCTGCCCTTGCGATCGTTCAAAACATTAAACGGCTATTGAAACGCATAGCATGCCAAGGCTCACGTCTGAACAACGTCATGAGGCCATTGGGATGGTCCGTGGGGGAATGTCTCAACGACAAGTGGCTGCACATTTCCACTGCCACCGGAACACCAGTTCTGCACTGGTGAGACGCTACCAGAACACAAATGACGTCATCGATCGACCACGTTCTGGACGTCCACGTGTAACAACGCCAAGACAGGACATATGGATAAGGGTGACCCATCTTCGCCACAGGTTTCAGACTGCAGTGATGACTGCCCGAACCATCCCAGGACTTCGCCGTATCCACCCCAACACAGTTCGACAACGTTTACGTCATCACGGGATCAGACCACGACGTCCCGCCATACGGCCTATCCTGACACAACGTCATCGACAAGCTCGCCGAATGTGGTGCCGAAATCGTGTCCGCAGACCCTTGTTTTGGTGGAGAAATGTTGTTTTTACAGATGAGTCCAGGTTTAACATTTCCCATAGTGATGGACGTCAACGTGCCTATAGACGCGTGGGAGAACGTTATGCACAGGCCTGTGTCTTGGGGTGGAATAACAGCACGCCAAAGAACTCCTTTGGTGATTGTTCAGGGCAACTTAACTGGTGTGGACTACAGGGATCAGATTCTTCGACCTGTGGCAATTCCTTTTCTTCAACGTCATTGCCCTGGGTTAACATTCCAACAGGACAATGCCGGCCCTCATACGGCAAGGGTTGCTATGGATTTCTTGCAACACCACAACGTTGACTTACTGCCTTGGCCTGCAAATTCACCGGATCTCTCCCCGATAGAGCACGTTTGGGACGAGATGGATCGACGTCTACGCCTTCTTCCTCATCCGCCAGATAACGTCCTTGACCTTGCAACAGAACTTGAGAGAATCTGGCGTGACATCCCACAAGCCTTCCTTGAACGTTTGATAGGCTCTATGCGTCGTCGATGCACTGTTGTTCTCAATGCCGATGGTGGACATACCCGTTATTCCGCTTGTGGACTCGTGACGTCATTGTGATTGACTTTTCAATTGAAATTCTCCCGACTTGTTATGGTGTCATGATCCCTCCATTAAAGTTTATATGTACCTTTGACATTGTTATCGTACTTATCAACTGGGATAATATTTTGACAATGCACAGTTTCTTTATGTGGCTAGTATATTACATAAATGATATATCTGAAAACCACTCTTTTGTTTTCTTTTTGAAGAGTATATGATACTTTCAGATTTTTGTTTCCAGAGAGTGGAATTTCAAGTAAGGTTAGAGCTTGTATCCAGGACCAAACGTGCATAGCTTCACTGTTTTGTAGGCCGCTAAACGTCGATACAAGTCCTGAGGATGATCACTACATATCAGAGGAAGGATTTGACGGAGCTTGTTCTTGATGTTTATATACTGGTACGGGTCTTTCGGATATGTTCAGACTTGACAGGGATTTTTCAAAAGTGTGCGTATTTGTTTGTTTGTCGTAGCTTTAATTATCCGAGATTTTCTGGCTCCTCATACTTGATTCAAGAGTAGTTTATGAATTTTAGAAGAAGTACACCTTAATTTAGCGGTTTGTATTTTGTTTGTTTGTAAGGCCGCACTCAACAATGTTCGAGCTAAATGGCGGCGGTCTGTAAACAATCGAGTCTGGATCAGTTAATCAGCCTAGTGTTGATATTAACATTTTGAGCATCGATCCACGCAAGTGGGATAAAATGACGCGTGTCAACCAAGTCAGCGAGCCTGACCATCCGATCCCGTTAGTCGCCTCTTACGACAAGCATGGGTTGCTGAAGACCAGGATTTATGGTTTGTAAATGAATCGTTTTCATAATTACAACGTTTACGTCAGGCCTCGCGGTGTCCAGTCGACGGACTGGTGACTTCCACACCGGAAAAGCATTTCCGCAGAAATAACTTACCATTTCACCAACAGCAGGCCTGGGGGCAACGGCTTCACCTTAAATAAAACAAGCATGCTAAGCACTGTCATTTAAACAGGCGATGGAGCTATTACAACAGCATGTCTTGTGTGCCATTATATCTTCGTGATGCACGTGAAAAACGTTCTCAACGTATGACGCACGTTCTCCTGGCTTGGTGGGTTGGGCTTTTGAAAACAAAGCGCTAAGATGATGTTGACTCGAATACTCACGATATTGGGCAATGGAATCAACCACAGTTGTATTATTTATTAAGCAGAACGGGGTTTAAGCATTTGATGAAATATATGTGATATCCTAAAGGCTGCATGCACGGTAACAACTCATAGGCGGATCCAGAAGAGGGGTGGGCGCACGCACGCACGCACGCACGCACGCACACACACACACACACACACCGTCCTAAAAGTTTATTTAATGAGCATTGAAACTCGGGTGAAAATGAAATGTGTATCCTCCCTTTTCTCAATGAATACGCATCTATCATGTAAGGTTGAATATGTTATCTAGGTTTATATCCAAAACGTATAGGAAACATTTTACTTCTGAGGACTGACTGAGTTTGGTTTTACGCCGCTTTTAGCAATATTCCAGCAACATCACGGCGGGGAACACCAGAAATGGGCTTCACACATTGTACCCATGTGGGGATTCGAACCCGGGTCTTCGGCGTGACGAGCCAACGCTTTAACCATTAGGCTACCCCACCGCCCCTACTTCTGAGGAAATAACTGAAGCACATTTCTTCCTTTTATAGTTGAACCTTGACCGCCAGCCATTATATTGACTGTGTTGGTAGTCTTACCTCCGCATATCGATAGATCCTTTATTAACCTTTGTATACTGAATCAAATTAAAAAATTGACATTTGTGGAATTGAATCCCGCAGTGGAAGTAGTGTGTGGATTATTTTGACAATATATGTGTATCATACAGCCAGCACTGTCGTCCATGAAGATTGGCCTTGTTTTCAGAGGATGGCCATTGAAATGTGGTACAACAACCATGACTAGGATGTCAGTAATGTATCGTTGTCCACTCAGATTTTGTCTGATCGTCACAACCATGTGAAAGGCACCATCAATAAACCAAAACTTGATCAAGATGTTCAGTTGTACAAATGCAGTGTTTCCAAACACGAGCTCGACCATCAGTTATGTACAAAGGAAATCGACCAGTGGACCCTTTCCCAGGGTGGCCTCAATATCTTCGTTCGTCCAACAGAGTAGTCCGAAATCGCCTAAAATCCCCCGAGTCTAGCGCTAGACGACTTATCCGACGTCCGTTATCAAATTTCAGTCACGTCGTTTGACACCAAGTTACTGAAATCAATGTTGGGTCCAGATCAGTAATGATGCTGACTTCCATATCCTGAGCAGAGCTGAGAGCAACTTAACTTGTTGTTTCAGGATCATCTAGGGATCGGAAATAAAACACAAATGTTACATATTATTTACTTAAAGACTTTCCAATCACCACATCCATGTGCATCATTATTCGCACGGCAAAACTGATATTCTTAAGAATGTGTACATATATGTTTCTGTTTTGATATATTAAACTTTATTTTCAAATTGTATGCACCTTTTTCTTTTCATATTGACAAGTATTGCAATGTCTGTAATGAATTCACCTCCAGTGTTTATCCCACCAATAACATCAGCTCTTGGTCCACCACCTGCTAGTGGTCTCATACAGGAGCTTCTCTTTGTCTTGGATAATTGGCTAAGAAATAATAAATACATGTATCTTAATTGCATTTTTGTAATATATGAAATTACCTTTTCATGTTTCATTATGGTTTTGTCAGATAAGAATGGAAAAATAAAACTATGCTTTGAAAGAAATATGTTCCATGTTTCTGAAACTACGTTTTACCTGTCCGTTAATTATGAAACATTTCTATATTTTCGCTGTGTTTTCCGTGTCCAAATATACGCAGTACACACGGGACGGCATGTTATTTCAGAGTAGCATAAATTTTGTTACGACTGTTACTAAATTCACAGAATTTGACATTTAATTGCATTAACACGAACCATACAAAGCAACACTTGGCGGTTTTCCTGTGTACTTATGTTAAAACACATTTAAGTTGTGGAGTAGTTGGATAATGTTGTCAACCATTGCTAGCTTATTGTTCACGAGCTGAGGAGGTAGGTGATATCCTCCTATATAGACTATTGAATTGGTCCAGTGGCATCCGTCCAAGCGACTGACGAGCAGGCCTTCACTCACTATAACAGTGACATATGTCACGTGTATAACGTACTGTGGGATATTACCAACTGTTTTCCCCAGGCACTTGCAGGATATTTTAGTCGAAATGCGTATAACGAACTATTGTTATAACAAATCACAATCGGTCGTCCTTTTGAGTCTGTTATTAACCGTAGTTTACTGTAGTACTAACAATGTGAATGTCAACACTGTGTTGGACTTTATATCTCAATACACACGCCCCTCAAAACATGAAAAACATGGACAAATTGGGTCTGTGTTCCCGAAATACATGGCCTTCATTTGGAGAGTGTTATCTTCTTTTCTTCCCAAACTGTTTGATATATGACAGGACCCTGTCTCCAGTCTGTATAGAAGTCAACAATAACACTGATCCCAAATGTTAGAGATATCCGACTGGTCAGTCCCAGCTTCTAGACTTGCACAAGTCTTTAAGGTAAATATTAATAGTTCATATGAAAATGCCTAAAAATATATAAATAGCAGACTGGCGTCCTTAGAATGTACTGTCCGCATATCTAGACTTGCCTCTTTAAAGGACAGAATTACTATACATGCATGGGCTTAGCATTCAGTACAACCTTGGAGCAAGGCTATCCCAGCTTCCAAGTCTACACTATACATGCATGGGCTTAGCATGGGCAAGGCTATCCCAGCATTCAGTCTGCAACCTTGGAGCAAGGCTATCCCAGCTTCCAAGTCTACACTATACATGCATGGGCTTAGCATTCAGTCAGTACAACCTTGGTAAACCTTGGAGCAAGGCTATCCCAGCTTCCAAGTCTGCACTATACATGCATGGGCTTAGCATTCAGTACAACCTTGGAGCAAGGCTATCCCAGCTTCCAAGTCTACACTATACATGCATGGGCTTAGCATTCAGTACAACCTTGGAGCAAGGCTATCCCAGCTTCCAAGTCTACACAGCATTTAGCATTCAGTACAACCTTGGAGCAAGTCTATACATGCATGGGCTTAGCATTCAGTACAACCTTGGACAAGGCTATCCCAGCTTCCAAGTCTGCACTATACATGCATACATGCATGGGCTTCCCAGCATCTGCATACATGTACAACACTATACATGCATGGGCTTAGCATCCAGTACAACCTTGGAGCAAGGCTATCCCAGCTTCCAAGTCTACACTATACATGCATGGGCTTAGCATTCAGTACAACCTTGGAGCAAGGCTATCCCAGCTTCCAAGTCTACACTACACCGTACCTGGTTTCCAACTCTTTTTGTTTGAACTCTGTGAACCTGTCACCATTATGGTCATATTATGAATCAAGACCTTCGCAGTGAAGTAATATCACATTAATTCCATCTTGGAAATCAATTACAAGGATATTGGGTACATTCTTGATAACATCTATGGATTCAAGCTAAGTGTGCGGCACCTGAAAATAATTCTAAGCACTATGAATCTGAGTCTCGTGGATGTGAGTTTTATACAGGATCAACCGTCAGCTTCAGGATAGCTGTGTGGCTACCGTATCATGTACGCTAAATGTCAACAAAGTGGTCTAAAGATTGGAATGGAAGACGTTCGACTTATTTTGCGTCATCTGGATCCAGTGGGAGTTGCGCGAAGGAGAGTTCGACGACTACGTCGGCGTTCCTATTATGCCAAAGGACCAAATGTTGTGTTTGGTATGTAGATGCATATGTATCCACGCTTATGTTTGTGGAGTTTCAAGAAAAGTAATATGGATCAAGTTCTACAATACCAATGCAATCAAAAGGTAATTGTTGATACATTTTAGGGCCGTTAGGACCCACGGATGTTGTTCGTGTGCTAGGGTTGACCTTGGTACACGTCCGAGGGTATAAACAGTATCTTAGACGTGACAATACACATCTACAAGCCAGAAGATGCTTCATTGATGGTTCCAGCACATCAAATCAAAGAATAGAATTCTGGAGGTCATTTCTAAGAAATGAATGTACACAGTTTTAGATTGAAATGTTCAAAGGTCTCGAGGCAAATGGGGATTGCAGGGGAGATTTCTCGGACAAAAACCTTATCCAGTTTTTTTTCTTCATGGCTATTGTCCAGGTACAATTTATTGCATTATGTCATGCAAGTACAACTGTACCTACATAAAGTAACGCCTTCATACATGTAAACTTCCTTCGACATATATTTCTAATTTTCTTTAATATAAAAACTATGTTACTGTTATCTGCAATGGTCAATACAATATAAAACACGTTTTTGCTGTTTTCATGTCTTAATCTACACCAGATAAATCGGTTTGAAACAATTGTTTAACATTAACATTTTCAGGATGATCTGGATCCCGTGGCTGCCGTTTGGGACAACCATTGTATAAGACCCTCAAGAAACAATGTTGTAAGTAGTCATCCAGAGCGAATGTACAGTGCTCCAGCTCTATGGGAAACTGAAAATAAACTGTTGTGTCCGACGAAGACGTGTCTACCTGCCATGGGGAAGCCGTGCTTCGCTCAACAATCCCTTGTGAGGAAAACATTTCTGAAGTATGTAGGAAAATCATTGGGATGAGGTGAGGTGAAATTAGGTTTAACGTCGTGCTTGAGAATATTTCGCTCATATGACGACGTGCATGTGTTTGTATGTGTATTTGCGGCTGCTTGTTCTAGCCCAGACTGAAGCTGGTTTTATAGTGCTAGCCCACTGAGATATCATGCCGCAGTGAAGCATGAATACCCCACTCAGACACATTATACTGACTCCGAGCCGACCAGTCCTTATTGTACCCATTAATGCCGCAGGGCCAGGCAGGGACCAACAAGTACCATATTTTAACGTCTTTTGGTATGACGCGGTCGGGGATCGAACCCGCGACCTTTCGCTCTCCGGGCGGACGCTCTAACCACTACACCACGGATGCGGTCAAATCATTGGGGGGAGAGAACCTGAAACCGGCAACGAATGCTCAAAAGCAGCTTATCTATGCATACATCTCGGAAAGAAATCTACTGTTTCCTGTAGTAAAGTTTAACCAGGTGTAACCCGTTGCCTCATTCCACGAGGATCTTTTTGATGGTTATGATTAACATCAGTGTTTTTCATATAAATCCCAATCACGTAAAATGCCAGCACAAACGTTCGTGAATGTCCCTATTTCAGACAAACCATTTCCCAAATGATTCACTCTAGATCTGATATTTTACAAGAAGAAATGATTGCACTTATGACAAATGTTTGCTGATACAAGAGCCGCAACCCTACAATAAGTCTATTTGCATACAATTACCTGCATAAGATTAGTTTACTTGTTTAGTGCATGAATAACAATGTCTGAATCACATAAAGCTGACACGTCATTCGTAAAATGTTTAAATTCCATAGTTGCAGTCCTTTGTTGAATTACAAGCCCTGATGGTAATATAAATAAAGATTATCAGATGACTATTTGCTATCATAATAAGTTTTATATCAGTTCAATACCCAGCACCACAAAATCAAGTTCATCATGGAGACCGAAACCAATCAATACCTTCCCTTCCTTGACGTGTCCCTCCAAGAAGTAGATGAGGGACTAAGAGCATCAGTATATCGCTCACACACCAGAACTGCAACTCCTGTCATCACCCCCTGATAAAACAAGCCATCATTGCCACCCTCACCCGACGTGCCAAATCCAGACGCCCTCAGCAGTGAACTGGGCCACCTGAAGAAAACTTTCATTTTCCTCCACAGTTACCCTGCACACCAAGTCTCCAAAACCATCCGCAAGACCCTCAACAACTCCGATCCTAGACCCAAACGTGCCCCATCACCCATCAGAATCACCATACCCTACCAAGGCTCTGTCACTCATCAGATTTCCCGCCTCATCAAGAACAGAGCTAACATAGACGACGCCTTCTCTAGCGACAAGACCATCAATACCCATCTGCGAGCCAATGGCAGAGGCCCCAGCAGCGCCAGCCCCAATCCCAGAGGATGTATTTACCAGATCCCCTGCAACTGTCGCCACCAATACATCGAAAAAAACCCCTCAGACCCCTTAACATCAGAGTCAAAGAACACTGTTAACAAACTAGACCTGAAATCCGACATCTCTGAACACATCCACAAGAACCAGGATCATCACATGTGGGAAGCCACCAAAGTTCTGTCTGCCAATACCAACAACTGGCGACAAAGAAAACTGAAAGAAGTCATTGACATCAGGAGACACCAGCCAGCCATGAACCGCGATCATTAGATTCAGCGCTAATTAACTGGCACTACTGGTTTCCAATTGTTCCATTGTTTAGCCTGCATCTTTGTTGTATTATTACTTTTGTTGTTCTTACATATATATGTTCTCTGCCTCACACTATACATTCACCTGATGAAATAGTAAGGTTATACTCGGAAACGTTGTGTTCCTCATAATAAACAAGTTGACATCCATAAAAAACCTCTGCCTTAAATATAGTTTGAAAAAGTGCCCAAACACATTAACTCACCAAACAATATGTACCCAACCATATTAACTCAATAAACAATATAGTTTAAACAATATTTATTCTTGTACTTAAGGCATGTACAGTGGGATTGACAAACAGGGTTTCCCCTATATTAATGTCTCTCCCAAACGAATACATATTACAACAGGATATTAACATAAGAAATTATTATATATTCATGTAGAAAAAACATTGTGACATACTGATATTTTCACGTAAAACGTTTGCTAAGTGAACAGATTGGATTATTTTTGTATTGACATGATTCGATAGGTTCTTATTGCCAAAAATGTGTTCAAGTTGCGACCATTGACATAGAAGTATACTGAGTCAAAAAGAAACTTCACATTCTTTCTTCAGGGCACTATAGAAGAACAAGAGATGGTAAGATGGTGAAATTGTTATTATTTCATTGCTGAGATCTGTGTGATGTACTCGATACACTGACAGTGCCATAATCAGTTCCATTAGGCTACAAGAATAAAAATGCGAAATTTCTCAGTTCAATATCGTGTATGGCCGCCCCGCGCATTCACCACTGCCAAACACCGTCTCCTCATCGACTGCCTGATGCTTGTGAACACGTGGTTGGGGATTCTGCGCCATTGCTCTTGCAAGGCAGCGCCAAGTTCCTGCAAATTCTGAGGTTGGTTCCTAAGACCACGAAGCCTCCTCCCAAGTGCATCCCAAACGTGCTCTATTGGATTAAGGTCAGGGGACCTCGATGGCCAGCGTTTTGAAGGAAATTTCGTGTCAACATCGCGGTATGCGGCCGAGCATTATCATGCTGGAACTGTTGACCTGGGCCATGAGCCGCCATGAAAGGAACGAGTTCAGGGGTGAGCACCTGGTCGCGGTAAGCAGCAGCTGTGAGGTTTCCACGGATGACCAGAAGTCGGGAACGGTTGTTTCCACAGAAAGCACCCCACACCATGCAACTTCCGCCCCCGAATCTGTCGACTTCCTGTACACAACATTGGGCATACCGTTCACGACGTCGTCTCCAGACTCTATGCCTGCCGTCCGCAAATCCGGTAAACCTGGATTCATCGCTAAAGACAACTCGATTCCAGTCTCTCTGGGTCCATCGGAGGTGACGTTGGGCCCACTAAAACTCACTAAACAATATGTAACCAACCATGTTAACTCACTAAACAATATGTAACCTGCCATGTTAACTCACTAAACAATATGTAACCTGCCATGTTAACTCACTAAACAATATGTAACGTTAACTCACTAAACAATATGTAACCTACAATATTACTCACTAAACAATATGTAACCTGCCATGTTAACTCAATAAACAATATGTAACCTGCCATATTAACTCACTAAACAATATGTAACCTGCCATGTTAACTCACTAAACAATTGGTAACCTACCATGTTAACTCATTAAACAATATGTAACCTACCATATTAACTCACTAAACAATATGTAACCTGCCATGTTAACTCACTAAACAATATGTAACCTGCCATGTTAACTCACTAAACAATATGTAACCTACCATATTTACTCACTAAACAATATGTAACCTACCATGTTAACTCACTAAACAATATGTAACCTACCATGTTAACTCACTAAACAATATGTAACCAACCATGTTAACTGACTAAACAATATGTAGCCTGCCATGTTAACTCACTAAACAATATGTAACCTACCATGTTAACTCACTAAACAATATGTAACCTACAATATTACTCACTAAACAATATGTAACCTACCATGTTAATTCACTAAACAATATGTAACCTGCCATATTAACTCACTAAACAATATGTAACCTGCCATGTTAACTCACTAAACAATATGTAACATGCCATGTTAACTCACTAAACAATATGAAACGTTAACTCACTAAACAATATGTAACCTACCATGTTAACTCACTAAACAATATGTAACCAACCATGTTAACTCACTAAACAATATGTAACCTGCCATATTAACTCACTAAACAATATGTAACCTGCCATGTTAACTCAATAAACAATATGCAACCTTCCATATTAACTCACTAAACAATATGTAACCTGCCATGTTAACACACTAAACAATATGTAACCTACCATGTTAACTCACTAAACAATATGTAACCTACCATGTTAACTCACTAAACAATATGTGACCTACCATGAAAAACTCACTAAACAATATGTAACCTACCATATTTACTCACTAAACAATATGTACCCAACCATGTTAACTCACTAAACAATATGTAACCTGCCATGTTAACTCACTAAACAATATGTAACCTACAATATTACTCACTAAACAATATGTAACCTACCATATTAACTCACTAAACAATATGTAACCTACCTTGTTAACTCACTAAACAATATGTAACCTACAATATTACTCACTAAACAATATGTAACCTACAATATTTACTCACTAAACAATATGTACCCAACCACGTTAACTCGCTAAACAATATGTAACCAACCATATTAACACACTTAACAATATGTAACCTACCATGTGAACTCACTAAACAATATGTAACCTACCATGTTAACTCACTAAATAATATGTAACCTACCATATTAACTCACTAAACAATATGTAACCTGCCATGTTAACTCACTAAACAATATGTACCCAGCCATGTTACACACTAAACAATATGTAACCTGTAGACAGGCTAGATCCACAAACGACAAGGTCCAGCCGTATTGCAGATTTCTTTAATTTAGTCCAGCCAGATGGTAATGGTCAACACTCGCTCAATTTTGGAACATGTTATAATACATGTACATGTATTTGTGTCTCAAAATATAACATTTAAATACAACTAAATCTTTAAGGAACATTACATAGACATTAAATAAATACACACATGGCAAGTGACAGCTATTACAATTATGGAAAATAGAATTATGGTCAAAGGGCTACACATAATTACCAGCTATGGGCTGACTCAAATGCCGCGTGCTTCATAAGAACGTCTTCGATAGTGAATATCTAAACACAATATCAAAATTATAAATGCTATGCAAAACACTGGTATAAAATACATCACAAGTGGAATTAAACTTACTTTTAAAGCAATGGTTTTGCACAAATAGATCACTAAGATATTGAAAAGTATTTTATCTCAACATTCCATATACTTCCAACAATAATACTTTAAAATACCATAAACCAATTTTTGTACTGTTTATCCTTAATAAAATGCGTTATAATACATAAAAATAAGACCAAACAAGTGTGTCCCTGGTGAAGTTGCCAGCCGGAATGAAAATTACTGAGCATCTTGCCTTGCATGAAAAACATGAGCTGCAACTTACAGCCAATGAAAGGTTGTGAGGCTTCTTAATAAACTTTAAGCCAGTCAGCACAGTTGGTATAAAATATGAACTGTGAACTATCCTTACATATGTGGCAAGGCTCCAAATGTGTGGTACCGAGGGTCCCTACCTCATTATACAATTAACAATATTTTAAAGCTTACAATTAAAACCAAACACCAAACAATACCAAAATAAATACAATATTTTCCACACTGTTACATAACCTACCATATTACTCACTAAACAATATGTAACCTGCCATATTAACTCACTAAACAATATGTAACCTGCCATGTTAACTAACTAAACAATATGTACCCAACCATATTAACTCACTAGATATGTAACGTACCATGTTAACTCACTAAACAATATGTAACCTACCATGTTAACTCACTAAACAATATGTAACCTACCATATTAACTCACCAAACAATATGGAAAAGAAATTCTTCTTTCTAAAATAACTATTACTGCTGTAACTGTTTTGTTGTAGATAGGGTGTGGCGAAAGGGGATGGGGGGGCATTGCCGTTAGGATTGCCATAAATGGAACAGGCGGGAATTAAATCATGACACATATTTGCGAATGCAGTAAGATCTTAACAGGTGATCATAGACACACACAGGAGGGACCATGTTCTCAGTCCTGATCATGTCTGGTTATCTGGACTCCCAAACACCTTCCAATTTGACATATGGACACCCCCAAGTAATTTGCTGTTATAAATAGATATGATTCAACCGGCAGTTATAAGTACACTAACGTCCGACTGTTTTTGAGATCCCATTTCCTGATACGTCCAGAAGAGAGTCCATTGAAATAACTGACTGCCTTCCGTTCTGCGCCAGCTGCTCCCAGGTTCGTAGAATGATGGTACACTGAACCACCATTTCAAGCACACAAACGTTCAATTCAAACTTTCCATCGAAACAGAAGAGTTCCCTTACTTCATTGCTGTGAAGAAGCATTTCTGGAACCTCTCCCAAAGTGTCCAGTCCTTTGTTGAATCTGGAAATAGTGGTGGTCCGATGAATTGAAATAATCGAAGATTGGTCGCAGTGACTAAACGACCAAGCAATCGATCATGTTTTCTCATAATCGAACACAAACAATTCTAGAACACTTGTTTTCATAAACAATATTTTTCACAAGGTTGGATTTCACAAAACCCCAGAAGACATTAACTTTCGTTAGGCTAAAGTAGTTTGTGTAAGGAAACAAAGAAGGCTAAGCACCTTAACCCAACAATACCCACAAATGATCCACTTTATGAAATAACTTTTAGATTCATAATTTTTCTGTTGCACGTGTTTGTTTCATTGGAACGTTCTCCTAAAGACGGTTACATACATTATTTCATTAACGATCAGTTTTCAGGTGTCAAAATTCATGTGTATAACTGTGCATCGGTCAGATCGTTATCATGAATAATAACTGAATTAATTGTGAAAACATTCCAAATGTGTCGTTGTTTTTTATTAACTTTTGCGTATTAAATTGTGGCAGATACTAAAATTACACCATTTCGCAACACCAACACTAACGAACCCGATTGCACTTAATGCTATTTAATACTAAACGTCAACGCCATAGGGCAGTCATTTCTCACATCTGCCGAAACAGATTCATTGGGGCATTTGTGGCGATGTAAAGAGAAGCAATACATGCATGGATTACCGATTACAAATCGGAATGACACCAGGTGTTCACGAAAAGGGTGAGCGTATCCTCCTCTATCGGTAGCACCCGCCATGCACACATACTCTCCCAAAAAAGAAACGCATCATGAAAATAGCAATTTCATGTAGCAATGAATTAAAACGTGATTCATTTTACAAAAAGTTTTGCTCTGTTTATGAGTCCTATGGTGTTTATTTTTTGAAACATCACAACAAAACGCACCATCCGTAAAATACCCGTATTTAACAGCATGATTTTCAATTTCGGCTTGTAGTGTCACAGAATACACAATTCACATGCAATGCACGTGAAAGTTGGGGATCAGATAGTCTCAATGATGGGTATGAAAGGTTGATCGCTGTCTGTCGATTATTCACTGTATTTGGAATATTGTTGATGAACGCAGAATGCCACGTCTAAGTGAAGCCAACCGTCATATCGCCATCGGTTTGCTTGAAGCTGGCCAGTCTCAACGTCCAGTTGCCCGACGCATGAATGTTCACCAAAGCACCATTTCACGGCTCTGGGAGAGATATCGCCGGCAGAATGCGGTAGCAGATGCCCCTCGTAGTGGGCGACCTCGAGCGACCACTGCGGCGCAGGATCACTACATCCGGGTACATCACCTGCGTCATCGGACAGCTACGGCGACCAGTACCGCTCGACAAATACCCGGATTGAGGAGACTTTCTGCACAGACCGTCAGGAACAGGTTGAGAGAGGCTGGTTTACGTGCCAGAAGACCTTATTTTGGCCCTGTGCTTCGACAACAACATCGTCGACATCGAGTTCAATGGTGCACCAACGTTCAGGCCTGGAACCTACCGGATTGGCGTAGAATCTGGTTCAGTGATGAATCACGATTTCTATTTGAACGACGCGATGGAAGAATGCGGGTGTACAGACGTCGACGTGAACGTTTCGCCGACGCTTGCGTTCCCCAGGTGGACAGATTCGGCCGGGGCAGTGTTATGATGTAGGGAGCGATCACCTGCCGTAGGAGAAGTGATTTGGTGATGATCCAGGGCAACCTGACAGCTCAACGGTACTGTGACGAAATCCTACGCCCACACCTCCTTCCAATCATTGATCGCCAGAGGGAATTGTTTCAACAGGACAATGCCAGGCCCCACACAGCACGTCACACTATAGACTTCCTCCAGAACCACAACATCAATGTGCTCCCCTGGCCCTCAAGATCACCGGACTTAAACCCGATCGAACATCTGTGGGATGCCCTGGACAGACGGGTGCGACGCCGTAACCCTCAGCCCGAGACACTTCAGCAACTCGCACAGGCACTACAGGCAGAGTGGGCTGCGATTGGGCAACACGAGATTCTGAGACTTATTCGTTCGATGTCGAGGCGATGCCGTGCAGTTCTGGATGCCCACGGTGGTCACACGAGGTATTGACTTCAGCGCCACCACACGTCTCCATGTGACACTCAAACTGACTTTCCTCGAGTTGGTGCCAAAGACGGATAAGTCTGCATTCCCAGTGTGCAATTTCGCTATATTTCATTGACTCATAAAGCCTACAAGATGTTTCAAAATAAACATAAAAATACAGTTGAAATTCCTATATGCGTTTCTTTTTTGGGAGAGTATATATTGCGAGGGGCCTGTCATATTTGGTAGAAATATCATTCTGTCAACCATAAAATGTTAGGATTTAACAAAACCGCGAACGGTCAAACGTTAGTTGAAAAGCTTGGTAACAGTACATGCTGATCTAGGCATTCTTTGATTCTGCCAAGCACAATATAATGGATCAAGGCACCACAATGTTCTTCTTTGCAAAGGAGAGAGTGAGAGAATAACAACCAGCAAGTTGGATAAGTTGATCAGCACCACCTACGGCATCCGGAAACGAAGACATATCCTCTGTATTTCGTATCTTGAAAACATTACATATCTCTATAGTTTTAACAATTCAGGCAAAAGAAATTATGGAAATCATACAAACAGTTATTTCATGCCATTTAATTGATGCACGAATGCAAAAAAATGTATTTTCTTTAGATAACAAATCGTTTCAATGCCCAGTGGCTGTGTGGTTGAGGTGGTGGAAGTTTCAATGTTGACAAATTAGTGCCTGATTCTTAGGGTGTGGGTTCAAACCCCACACCCTAATATGTGTATAATGTAAAGAATGTCAAAATTGATAATTTGAAACTATTGTATAATTTTAAACAAGCTATAACTGAACCTACAGGAATTACTGACACAACTTGTTCACTGATCGATTTTATATTAACATGTCATTGTCTGACTAGTTCCTCTGGAGTATGTGACGTCGGCGTGTGTATGTTCCGTATTATGTGGGGAGAGGCATTATCACAGGCAGTTTTGCTTGTTTGCCAATCCCCCCAGAACCCTTTTATATGTAACAAAGGAAATACATATTGTGTAAACCAAATCCCGTATGGGACTCAACCAAAAAGTACTAGAATGGTTACTATTACATATTGTTATCCCAAATATATATAGCAGTGTTGAACTGAAGTATAATTCTAGTTGATATATTTGCTTTTGAATAAATGAAACATATACTGAGTCAAAAAGAGAAACTTCACAAAATGTAATTTTAAAAATTAATGAAGAATTTTTCTCTGATGATACATCTATGTATGCGAAATGGGATCCCTATCTTTCGACTCTAGAAAAACGTTAGCAAAACCCACTCAAACCCATCCATTCCTCGTGCAAATGACGTTAGTGACAAATCAGGTTTTGCACGTGCAGTCGATCACGTGATCTTCGCATAGAAGTTTTCTTCATATGCACGTGTTTGCATTGGCCTCAAGAATTGAAAAAAACACTTTTAAACCACAGTTCTAACGGTACTTGAAATGCCACGATTGTCAAATGTGCAACGTGAACGTGCAGTTGGCATGTTGCAAGCGGGAAGATCAGTTATTGACGTCGCAAGAGCAATGGGATGCAGCCGTCGTACTGTGTATGACTTGCGAGGTCGTCTACAACAAACTGGCACCACTTCTGATCGCCCAAGGTCGGGTCGTTCACGTGTGACGTCACGAGCAGAAGACCGTCAAATCGTCCTACGTCACCTACGTGACAGATTTCTGCCGGCTACACGAACCAGGGCTGAGATGTTTAGAGGTCGACTGTCCTCACAGACCATTCGAAATCGGTTGCGGGCTGCCAATCTCCATTCTCGACGTCCATATCGTGGGCCAATATTGACGCCGTTTCATCAACGTCAACGTCTGCTGTGGGCCCAACGTCACCTCCGATGGACCCAGAGAGACTGGAATCGAGTCGTCTTTAGCGATGAATCCAGGTTTACCCTCAGATTCGCGGACGGCAGGCATAGAGTCTGGAGACGACGTCGTGAACGATCGACAGATTCGGGGGCGGAAATTGCATGGTATGGGATGCTTTCTGTGGGAACAACCGTTCCCGACTTCTGGTCATCCATGGAAACCTCACAGCTGCTGCTTACCGCGACCAGGTGCTCACCCCTGAACTCGTTCCTTTCATGGCGGCTCATGGCCCAGGTCAACAGTTCCAGCATGATAATGCTCGGCCGCATACCGCGATGTTGACACGAAATTTCCTTCAAAACGCTGGAATCAACGTCATAGACTGGCCATCGAGGTCCCCTGACCTTAATCCAATAGAGCACGTTTGGGATGCACTTGGGAGGAGGCTTCGTGGTCTTAGGAACCAACCTCAGAATTTGCAGGAACTTGGCGCTGCCTTGCAAGAGCAATGGCGCAGAATCCCCAACCACGTGTTCACAAGCATCAGGCAGTCGATGAGGAGACGGTGTTTGGCAGTGGTGAATGCGCGGGGCGGCCATACACGATATTGAACTGAGAAATTTCGCATTTTTATTCTTGTGACTTGACATTCTGTATACCAATGTTTTGGAACGGCGGTGTAGCCTAATGGAACTGATTATGGCACTGTCAGTGTATCGAGTACATCACACAGATCTCAGCAATGAAATAATAACAATTTCACCATCTTACCATCTCTTGTTCTTTTATAGTGCCCTGAAGAAAGAATGTGAAGTTTCTTTTTTGACTCAGTATATATGACACTAAATGTTACCATCTAATGGTAATTACTGTATCCCAGAACTTTAAGCCTGTTCAAAATCGAAATTACGCAACGAAAATTGATGCTAGTTGTCAGCAGAAATGATTATTTCAATATTCACGATATATCTTATTGCTTCGCACTTCACTGATAAATGTTGCCAATGCATACTGTGCACATTTCTACATTTAAGCTCTGGCATATGGCATTTTGTTTGTTTCATTATGTTTATATATTTTTATTTTGGGTCTTCTTTTAAGAATTTGTATGTAGGATAGAATTAAAATGGTTATTGCAATGCATATCAGTAATATTCAAGATTCGCCCGTTCAAAACAATCCAGTGATTACCATCATGAGCATCGATCTACGCAATAGGCATACCATGTGTCGACCAAGTCAGCGAGCCTGACCACAAGATCCCGTTAGTCGCCTCTTACGACAAGCATGGGTTACCGAACATTAATTCTAACCAGGATCTTCACGGGTGAGAGGAATAGAAAATCCAGTCACTGTAAATACTGACCCCTGTCGTTCATCTGGTCATTGACTCTCCACTGTAAATACTGATTCCTGTCGTACAACTGGGCATTGAATCTCCACTGTAAATACTGATTCCTGTCGTACAACTGGGCATTGACTCTCCACTGTAAATACTGACACCTGTAGTACAACTGATCATTGACTCTCCACTGTAAATACTGACCCCTGTCGTACAACTGATCATTGACTCTCCACTGTAAATGCTGACCCCTGTCGTGCAACTGATCATTGACTCTCCACTGTAAATACTGACCCCTGTCATACAACTGGTCATTGACTCTCCACTGTAAATACTGACCCCTGTCATACAACTGGGCATTGACTCTCCACTGTAAATACTGACCCCTGTAGTACAACTGATCATTGACTCTCCACTGCAAATGCTGACCCCTGTCGTGCAACTGATCATTGACTCTCCACTGTAAATACTGACCCCTGTCATACAACTGGTCATTGACTCTCCACTGTAAATACTGACCCCTGTCGTACAACTGATCATTGACTCTCCACTATAAATGCTGACCCCTGTCGTACAACTGATCATTGACTCTCCACTGTAAATACTGACCCCTGTCGTACAACTGATCATTGACTCTCCACTGTTAGTTTTGATCCCTTTACTCTTCATTATGCACACCGATTTGGTCGGCATATAAATTGTTTTCTGTGGCATTCTGCATCTACATAGCATTAACTAATGACACGTGATAATGACTCAGCTTCTCTGCCAAACCCTGTCTGGTTATGGAGCTCACTGTGCGAGGTGACCGACTTATTTG
This sequence comes from Haliotis rubra, assembly GCF_003918875.1. Classification (NCBI taxonomy): domain Eukaryota; kingdom Metazoa; phylum Mollusca; class Gastropoda; order Lepetellida; family Haliotidae; genus Haliotis; species Haliotis rubra. Next base: position 1,339,274 of record NW_025766137.1, read on the forward strand.
CGGTATTGAAAGCTGGAATTCGTTCAAGGTCAACAACATTTTGAACGAATTGGAGAGGTGTGTCCCGCCCAGCCAATCAGTCGACAGGCCGTATAATACGCCACTCCCACTGTACTACGCTATTACATCCTCCCCACTCACGTTGTCGGGAGAACATTTTGAGGACGCATACTGTAACATTAACGATATCACTTATAGTATATATTATATCATTATCAAGTTCGTTGTCAGTACATCATCATCTACTGTGTTAGATGATTTGAAGCGAGAGTGTAAAACACAGCAGCACCTAACTCATTGAGTTTCAGCATACTGTCTACATCTCCTGTGTATATGCCGAGTACAGGTCGGGCATGTGTACACTGGCACGACTTAGCTGTCACGTTATATACAGAAGTAGGTGGACACTTATCTTCGCTATTCCGGCCATGTCAACAAGCTGTTTACCTCACACGTACCCAGATATTACCGTCTTCATTCAAATATCTAACCATTCTTAAAACTGAGATGCACAGCTGTGCACGTTGTATTCTGAACTGTTTACAACGACATGGGTGGCGACATCGCCGCGGTGAAGGGGGGAACAAACGATAGGTGCCTGCACTTAGCTGAAGCCCGGGGAGTTGTGCACTGTCTGTGACACAGTGTTTACATGGTGTACTACGACTTTGTTATCAACTTGTTTACTCGATTCTAACTCAACCAGTCCACCTGCAGCCAGTTTCGTCCAGTTTGTTGTTGATAGTACAAGAACGTGGTCTGTAGTCATAGTACCCGTGAAGGGAGACATCTGTATTGCTGCCTCTAGGACGGTCAACACAGGTATGTAGGCCGCCAGTGCAAATCAAGGGAGGATTGTATGGGACGGGATACTTGGGAACATAACGTCGGCTTGTTTCCTCTGTAGCCATGTGATCATGTAAGGTGCAGGAACTACACGTTGTGATGTAATCGTGAGGCTGGACACGTGTACATTATTGTGATGACATGACGGTAATGTGCATAGGTGTTGCATTATGATAAGGTGAAGCAGAGCAGACACGTGTTGCATTGTTATCACGTGAGGCACGACAGACACGTCTTGTATGGTTATCACGTGAGGCACGACAGACACGTCTTGTATTGTTATCACGTGAGGCAAGATAGACACGTATTGCATTGTTATCATGTGAGGCACGATAGACACGTGTTGTATTGTTATCACGTGAGGCACGACAGACACGTCTTGTATTGTTATCACATGAGGCAAGATAGACACGTATTGCATTGTTATCACGTGAGGCACGATAGACACGTGTTGTATTGTTATCATGTGAGGAATGGCAGACACTTGTATTGTTATCACGTGATGCACACCAGACACGTGTTGTAGTGTGATAAATGGACCAGTCGACGTCAGACAATGTTTATATCGATTTCTGTACATCCCGACGTGACGAATTGGTTTCTCTGTATTTCAGGTTTACTTTCAATACAGCATATCAGAGACTGGTAAAAAAGTTAGTCCCATAGATACATGGGTAAGTACTGAATGATTTAATGTTTTGTAAATGTTATTCTCAGATTGTTTTCTTTATGAGACATATTGCATGTTGTCCTTTTATTACAAGTAAGCACAGTGACATTAGTTCTTTGTTTCTACAGCTGTCACTCTTTGGCCGGTGTGTCTACAGCGCGAGTATCTCAATGACAACTGGGTGTGGGACTATCACACCAAACCCCCCGAGGTGCTGTTGTCATCCGACCTGGAGGACGCCTACTTCCATACAGACCCTGTCGACCAGAGTACAGGGACAGCCGGTACGTACCCTCAACCCCTTCAACCCGCACTGGGTTAATGGCACGTTCAGTTTAGAAGCAGTTGTAGCATCCCAGTGCCGTCGCCGCTGCTGTCTCTGCGTTACACCTTGTGTATTAGTCATGAACATGCGTTACTGTTATCCGTCCGTGGCAGCAGGTGCTGTATTGCCGTATGTAGCTAGTTGGTACACATACAACGATTTTATTCATACAGATTCTGTCCTTGTACAGCGTGTTTCCCTGTGTACACATACTGTGTCTGTTCGTATAGGCGTCCGTGGCAACAAGGGTTTTCTAGATGGGGAACATTTCTGGGAGATCATTTTTCTGGAGCCGCCAGCAGGCACTTCCGTGATGGTGGGCGTGGGGACACAGAAGGCCCTCCTTCACACCAACAACTACCAGTATGTGGATCTCATAGGTACGACTGGCTCCTGCACTCACATTTCGACATTGGGTCATAACCTTCTGGAAGGTGTGCCATAGTGTTTCATAGTCAAAGTAAATATACATATAGCTGAAACCCAACGAGTATCATCAGTGTGTAACACGTCCCTGTGTCATACTTTCGATAACATCTTGGGGACATGCGTGTTCCAGTATAAGCTGCAGTTCGCTGTGCAGCGTTGCACCCATTACTCGTGCTAGAAATCTATGATCATGAGTTCAAATCCCGGTTCTCCAGGAAGCCTTATCTGGGTTAGTCAGCTTCCATCCCGTTCTTGTGGGGCTATAAAGGTGGATGTGTACCGTGTCCGGCGTTCCTCGCACAGCAACCTGATAACCCGTGATACAACTGATAGTGTTAAACTCGTTATCATATCATTGACGTCATTAAATTCCAGGAGAGTCAACATGAATTAACTGCGCCTGAAACAGGAACGGCCAAAAATTTCGTTGTTTCTTTGACAGATGTATTACACTGTGGAAAGTGCTGGAACATTCTTGTGACACATTCATAAATGTATACAGTATCCTTGCTTTTCAGGTATGGATGGAGAGAGCTGGGGCCTGTCCCACAAAGGGAGAGTGTGGCACCGCGGTGTTCCACGAACGTACTGTGACCCAATATATGACCGCACTACTGTGATCGGATGCTATCTCAATCTGTATAAAGGTACTCTTAGTTTCTACAAAAACGGCACGGACCTAGGTGTAGCATTCAGTGGACTTGACACTGTGAGGGAGCCCCTGTACCCACTAATCTCCTCCACAGCAACAGAGACGGAGCTTGGACTGGGAGTGAGATCATGCCGCTACCTCTCTCTACAAGAAAAGTGTTGTGCAATCATCAAGAACAATCTCATGTGTGCGGACTCAGTTGAAAACCTGCCGCTGCCTAATGCGATCAAAAACCACATCCGGCAATTCTAACTCATGTTTTGTCATTATCAGGTAGTGTGTTTAAAATAGTGTTGCCATGTGTGTGAATGTGCGTGCGAGTGTGCGTGCGAGTGTGCGTGAACAGATTCTCGTGCAGGCTGTACGTGAATAGGTGCGTGTTGCTGTTCGGGCGAGTGAAGCTGACAGAGTGAATTACCTCAGGTTACACAAGTGTTCGGAGTGGGTGTGTACAGTTTACATATGACTGGTCGTTTCGGTGATATTTCTGTAGCTTTTAACAAATGTACATAGTAGGTTTTGTACAAGTATCATACTCTCGTGACATGATCCCGATAATCAAAATAGTTATCACTGGATTTTCTGGTTCAGACTCTATTGTTCAGGCTGTCGTATAGCTGTAATACTGCTGAGTGCGGCGCTACACGACATACAACGAACCAAAGAAACCATTATCCCGGTGTAAGACAGTTTGTTGATTACTCACATACGACTGATTTTTCGGTTACCTCAGACACTCGAGGACGATGTTTTTGCTTCGGTTTTGTAATAAATATTTACACATCTACGTGTTTGTCTGACTGGTTCTATTAACAAATAAGGAAAGGAACGTGTATGCACTAATGGACATGGCTCGTAAAGATACCGATACATGGTTGTCCCAGTGTATCATCGTACACGTACCTTCACATGATTGTCCCAGTGTATCATCGTACACGTACCTTCACATGATTGTCCCAGTGTATCATCGTACACGTACCTTCACATGGTTGTCCCAGTGTATCATCGTACACCTACCTTCACATGGGTGTCCCAGTGTATCATCGTACACCTACCTTCACATGGTTGTCCCAGTGTATCATCGTACACCTACCTTCACATGATTGTCCCAGTGTATCATCGTACACGTACCTTCACATGTCCCAGTGTATCATCGTCCCCTTCAGTGTCCCATCGTACACCTACCTTCACACATGTCCCAGTTTTCACCTTATCACATGATTGTCCCAGTGTATCATCGTACACGTACCTTCACATGATTGTCCCAGTGTATCATCGTACACCTACCTTCACATGGGTTGTCCCAGTGTATCATCGTACACGTACCTTCACATGGTTGTCCACATCGTACACCTACCTTCACATGGTTGTCCCAGTGTATCATCGTACACCTACCTTCACATGGTTGTCCCAGTGTATCATGATTGTCCCAGTGTATCATCGTACACCTACCTTCACATGATTGTCCCAGTTTATCATCGTACACCTACCTTCACATGATTGTCCCAGTGTATCATCGTACACCTACCTTCACATGGGTGTCCCAGTGTATCATCGTACACGTACCTTCACATGGTTGTCCCAGTGTATCATCGTACACGTACCTTCACATGGGTGTCCCAGTGTATCATCGTACACGTACCTTCACATGATTGTCCCAGTGTATCATCGTACACGTACCTTCACATGGGTGTCCCAGTGTATCATCGTACACGTACCTTCACATGGGTGTCCCAGTGTATCATCGTACACCTACCTTCACATGGTTGTCCCAGTGTATCATCGTACACCTACCTTCCTTCACATGTATCATCGTTGTCCCAGTGTATTGTATCATCGTACACGTACCTTCACATGGGTGTCCCAGTGTATCATCGTACACCTACCTTCACATGGTTGTTGTCCCAGTGTATCATCGTGTATCATCGTACACATACCTTCACATGATTGTCCCAGTGTATCACCGTACACCTACCTTCACATGGGTGTCCCAGTGTATCATCGTACACGTACCTTCACATGATTGGTTGTCCCAGTGTATCATCGTACACGTACCTTCACATGGTTGTCCCAGTGTATCATCGTACACCTACCTTCACATGGTGTCCCAGTGTATCATCGTACACCTACCTTCACATGGTTGTCCCAGTTTATCATCGTCCCACCTTCACATCATTGTCCCAGTGTATCATCGTACACCTACCTTCACATGGTTGTCCCAGTGTATCATCGTACACCTACCTTCACATGGGTGTCCCAGTGTATCATCGTACACCTACCTTCACATGGTTGTCCCAGTGTATCATCGTACACCTACCTTCACATGGTTGTCCCAGTGTATCATCGTACACCTACCTTCACATGGTTGTCCCAGTGTATCATCGTACACATACCTTCACATGGGTGTCCCAGTGTATCATCGTACACCTACCTTCACATGGTTGTCCCAGTGTATCATCGTACACGTACCTTCACATGGGTTGTCCCAGTGTATCATCGTACACGTACCTTCACATGGGTGTCCCAGTGTATCATCGTACACCGTACCTTCACATGGGTGTCCCAGTGTATCATCGTACACCTACCTTCACATGACCTTGTCCCACCTTCACATGGTTGTCCCAGTGTATCATCGTACACGTACCTTCACATGGGTGTCCCAGTGTATCATCGTACACGTACCTTCACATGGGTGTCCCAGTGTATCATCGTACACGTACCTTCACATGATTGTCCCATCGTGTATCACCTTCACCTTCACATGGGTTGTCCCAGTGTATCATCGTACCCACGTACCATCGTACACATTCACATGGGGTGTCCCTTCACATGTGTCCCAGTGTATCATACGTACAGTGTATCATCATACCTTCACATGATTGTCCCAGTGTATCATCGTACACGTACCTTCACATGATTCACAGGTCCCAGTGTATCATCGTACATACCTTCATACCTTCATCATGGTACACGTACCTGTCCCAGTGTATCATCGTACACGTACCTTCACATGGTTGTCCCAGTGTATCATCGTACACGTACCTTCACATGGGTGTCCCAGTGTATCATCGTACACCTACCTTCACATGGTTGTCCAAGTGTATCATCGTACACGTACCTTCACATGATTGTCCCAGTGTATCACCGTACACATACCTTCACATGGGTGTCCCAGTGTATCATCGTACACATACCTTAACATGGCTAGGCTGCTCCATGTCCTAGGCTGCGAAGCGGGCAAGGATCTAGCCGGGTCATCCTGCCCCGGGAGGGAATATTTTTTAAATTAGACGCTCTGAGATGGAATTTCCCGCTATCTGAAGGCAAAACGACTCCATTTATGCAATCTCCAAATTTGTATAACATGTATTCTTTTCCTGCTACGTCTGACAAATGTTTTCCACGTTTTTAAAAAGGTTTTTTTTGTTCTTAATTGTAGCATCAGTACATACTGTGCTGAACTAAACTAATGTAAAACAAATGTTTCGTTCAGTTTAAGTATTGATATACAATACTTGTATTATTAAATTCAGTTGACAGTCCAGAAATCTTACGTGAAATTTACATCACATACATGATATCTTCAGGTTTGTTCAATATCGTGGATTGAATGCAATCTTTTTCTAATTAAGTCTTTTGTTCGTTAATTATCATTAGGCATTGTCAGGTGGGCTGCCCGCAATCTTTGCGTCATAACTTGGAGGTGTGGATTTCAGGGCTGCGGTGAGGGTATACAATGTATGACACTCAAAAGAGTTTTTATGCCAATACTTTGATGTACATAAAATGATCTGTAAAAAACTTCTACGGTAGCAGCTGCCCCCTGCCTCCCTGGGCTACCTACGGCCCTGATTATTCTGAATCGCCCTCGCAGAGGTACAAATAGTCAAAGGAACAGAACATGTAAAAAACATCAAACATGACCTGTATAAATAACCGTTATTTAGCACAAGTTCATTCCAACAGGAAATGATAAATTAATATGTTAAAAAGTGCCCTTCCGGCTGTATTGGGCTCCAACACGCTACATGGTTCAATTTGTCGGGCACTTTTAGAATTTGACCATGCATCTGTTTAAAAGCATTTTCTGAAAGAATTTGAAGTATTGTTGATAGGTTGCATTTGTATTTTAGTTGTATTTTCTGCTTATATTTATTCATTTGTCATCAATGGAGTGTTTGATTGTTCAGTTGGTAAATCTGTCCTGTGTCATCGCACAATGGTTGTTGTGTACCGATATTTTGGTTATGATTTACATAGCGAAACATTGTTTCATGCTTTGGACACAAGTATGCCTTCTTTGTGGCAGACTTACAGCTGGGCCACCACCTTCAGGTGACCAGGTAGCGTGTCAGAGTTGGGTCACGCACATCTGGATGATGTATGGACATGTATTGCCAGTTTACTTTCTTTTGGAATCAGATCTGCAATAAATGTTTATCACAATGTTTGTTTGCAATCGCACAGGTACAACCTCTCGCCTTCTTCTCATCATTTTGTACTCATCTTATTTCTGGAAACGTGTTTTACAACTATAAAATGATGTTCCTCACTGGATTTGGACCAAGTGTTCTGCCATGTATCTAAAGATTATACAAATTACTCAACACATCTTTAGAAAATATTGTATTTATTTACATCGACAATACTTGACTGTTTGTCGTTATCTTGAATATATTTTAATATGAAATCTGTATGGGTATTATTTCGTGCTCTTGTGAGGTCACAGAGTGGGGCTTAGAATCAGTTGCTCGGGTCAATGACAATTTTGCACGCTTTGCCACTGAACAGAGCCGTGAAAGCCTCCTCAAACTTGGACATTGGAAATTTATGAGAAATAATCTTGTTGACATCGATCTTGCCGTCTGCGACTAAGTTCTCTATCTCGCCCCAGGTATGGTAGATGAGCCGCCCGTGCACAGTCTTCAGAGTCAGCGACTTGAACACTGCAACCAAACGTCACCTTCACAATGTCACAGAAAGGGCAGAACAGCTGTTTCAGTGAAACACTAAGCATTATTATCTACATATATTCTAGAGTACATTCTGTACATAAAGCTGTAGACCGAGTTATGTATAGTGACGTAACCTACTTATATCCAGCAGAACATTATCTACCTGGAGTTATGTATAGTGACGTAACCTACTTATATCCAGCAGAACATTATCTACCTGGAGTTATGTATAGTGACGTAACCTACTTATATCCAGCAGAACATTATCAACCTCGAGTAATATATAGTGACGTTACCTACCTCTATCCAGCAGAACATTATCTACCTCGAGTAATATATAGTGACGTAACCTACCTATATCCTGCAGAACATTATCTACCTGGAGTTATATATAGTGACGTTACCTACTTATATCCAGCAGAACATTATCTACCTGGAGTTATGTATAGTGACGTAACCTACTTATATCCTGCAGAACATTATCTACCTGGAGTTATATATAGTGACCTAACCTACCTATATGCAGCAGAACATTATCTACCTCGAGTAACATATAGTGACGTAACCTACTTATATCCTGCAGAACATTATCTTCCTCGAGTTATATATGGTAGCCTAACCTAGCTATATCCTGCAGAACATTGTCTACCTGGAGTTATATATAGTGACGTTACCTCCCTATATCCTGCAGAACATTATCTACCTGGAGTTATATATAGTGACGTTACCTACCTATACCCTGCAGAACATTATCTACCTGGAGTTATATATAGTGACGTTACCTACTTACATCCAGCAGAACATTATCTACCTGGAGTTATATATAGTGACGTTACCTACCTATACCCTGCAGAACATTATCTACCTGGAGTTATATATAGTGACGTAACCTACCTATACCCTGCAGAACATTATCTACCTGGAGTTATATATAGTGACGTTACCTACCTATACCCTGCAGAACATTATCTACCTGGAGTTATATATAGTGACGTTACCTACCTATATACTGCAGAACATTATCTACCTGGAGTTATCTACCTGGATATATAGTGACGTTACCTACTTACATCCAGCAGAACATTATCTACCTGGAGTTATATATAGTGACGTTACCTACCTATACCCTGCAGAACATTATCTACCTGGAGTTATATATAGTGACGTTACCTACCTATACCCTGCAGAACATTATCTACCTGGAGTTATATATAGTGACGTTACCTACTTACATCCAGCAGAACATTATCTACCTGGAGTTATATATAGTGACGTTACCTACCTTTATCCTGCAGAACATTATCTACCTCGAGTAATATATAGTGACGTTACCTACTTATATCCAGCAGAACATTGTCAACCTCGAGTTATATATAGTGACGTTACCTACCTATATCCAGCAGATCGTCACGCCGAGGAACCGGGTTCGAATCCCCACATGGGTACAATGTGTGAAGCCCATTTCTGGTGTCCCCCGCCGTGATGTTGCTGGAATATTGCTAAAAGCGGCGTAAAACCAAAACTCAGTCAGTCAGTATATCCTGCAGAACATTATCTACCTTGAGTTATATATAGTGACGTTACCTACCTATATCCTGCAGAACATTCTCGACGTGGAGGGGCTGTTTGGGCAGACCAACCATCACAATACGACCGCCCTTCCTGAGCAGGGAGAAGCTAATGTTGACCATAGGTGGCGCTCCACTGCACTCACACACCCGCCCCATACCCAGGCCGTCAGTGGAGCTCTCTACAAACTGATGAAAGGTTTACGTTAGTCTATACAGTTATATGTTGTGCTCATTTGTTATATCTGCAAACTAACTACACAGGGGTTTTAGGCTGACTAAACTGAGCCAATGTCTGTAGGCGGCACATAAGTGTCCTTGGCATTAAGGCGTTCCAGCCATTCCTGCTGTGACGAACTCACCTGTTTGAGAGACGTGTTGAGAGTGTTGACAGTGACCTCGGCGCCCATGCTTTTAGCCAGTTCTAGTCTGGAGTCGTCAATATCAGCCCCGGTTATCCTAAGAATATAACGATACACGGCATAACAAACTGTGACTTTTAAATATGACACATTACATGAGGTACAGAGGTCAATCGCCACCACAAATTGTGGCGCATCAGTTACGAATCTGAGGCATTAGTACATGCCCTACATATCTGGTCTTGATGAGGTATCTAATTTAATGGAGGCATAGGCTAATTATGGGAATTTCAAAGAGTTAATTCCGAATAGTATTTACAACCTGTGCCTTAAACTAAGGGACCGTTCATAATTTATGGCTAGGGGGTGTGGGGTGGGGGTGTGTGATGATGACTTTAGGGGGTCGGGGGGTTTCACCCATTTTGTTCTGGGGAGGTAGGGGGCATCAATTTTTGTACACATGTTTCCTGGGGGTGGGGTGGGGTGGTCAGCAATTTTGTACATGAAAATATTTTAAAATTATGCTTAAAATTTTGGAAGGGGAGTCATTCATTTTGTACATGACATGCAGGGGGGTGGTGGGGTTTACTTTGTACATAAATTTTAGGGGGTCATTCACATTGTACATGCTTCTCCATAAAAATTATCATCACAAGACGCCATCACTAGATATAGGGAGGACCACAGCAACACAGGACAATGGGCGGTACAAGATGAGGTGGGCGCTAGCGCCATCACTAGATATAGGGAGGACCACAGCAACACAGGATACAATCACTGGAATGAGGTGGGCGGTAGCAACACAGGACGCCATCACTAGATATAGGAGGACCACAGCAACACAGGATACAATCACTGGAATGAGGTGGGCGGTAGCAACACAGGACGCCATCACTAGATATAGGGAGGACCACAGCAACACAGGATACAATCACTGGAATGAGGTGGGCGGTAGCAACACAGGACGCCATCACTAGATATAGGGAGGACCACAGCAACACAGGATACAATCACTGGAATGAGGTGGGCGGTAGCAACACAGGACGCCATCACTAGATATAGGAGGACCACAGCAACACAGGACACAATCACTGGAATGAGGTGGGCGGTAGCAACACAGACGCCATCACTAGATATAGGGAGGACCACAGCAACACAGGATACAATCACTGGAATGAGGTGGGCGGTAGCAACACAGGACGCCATCACTAGATATAGGGAGGACCACAGCAACACAGGATACAATCACTGGAATGAGGTGGGCGGTAGCAACACAGGACGCCATCACTAGATATAGCAAGGAGGACCACAGCAACACAGGACGCCATCACTGGAATAAGGTGGGCGGTAGCAACACAGGACGCCATCACTAGATATAGGGAGGACCACAGCAACACAGGATACAATCACTGGAATGAGGTGGGCGGTAGCAACACAGGACGCCATCACTAGATATAGGGAGGACCACAGCAACACAGGATACAATCACTGGAATGAGGTGGGCGGTAGCAACACAGGACGCCATCACTAGATATAGGGAGGACCACAGCAACACAGGATACAATCACTGGAATGAGGTGGGCGGTAGCAACACAGGACGCCATCACTAGATATAGGGAGGACCACAGCAACACAGGATACAATCACTGGAATGAGGTGGGCGGTAGCAACACACAGGACGCCATCACTAGATATAGGGAGGACCACAGCAACACAGGATACAATCACTGGAATGAGGTGGGCGGTAGCAACACAGGACGCCATCACTAGATATAGGGAGGACCACAGCAACACAGGATACAATCACTGGAATGAGGTGGGCGGTAGCAACACAGGACGCCATCACTAGATATAGGGAGGACCATAGCAACACAGGACGCCATCACTGGAATGAGGTGGGCGATAGCAACGCAGGACGCCATCACTAGATATAGGGAGGACCACAGCAACACAGGATACAATCACTGGAATGAGGTGGGCGGTAGCAACGCAGGACGCCATCACTAGATATAGGGAGGACCACAGCAACACAGGATACATCACTGGAGAGGTATAGGCCATCACTAGATATAGGGAGGACCCACAGCAACACAGGATACAATCACTGGAATGCAGATATAGGAGGACCACAGCAACACAGGATACAATCACTGGAATGAGGTGGGCGGTAGCAACACAAGACGCCATCACTAGATATACAATCACTGGAATGAGGTGGGCGAACACAACACAGCATCACTAGATATAGGGAGGACCACAGCAACACAGGATACAATCACTGGAATGAGGTGGGCGGTAGCAACACAAAGACACCATCACTAGATATAGGGAGGTGGGATACAATCACTGGGTACCACAGCACGCACATTAGATATAGGGAGGACCACTGCAACACAGGATACAATCACTGGAATGAGGTGGGCGATAGCAACACAGGACGCCATCACTAGATATAGGAATGAGGAATGAGGTGGGCGGTAGCAACACAGGACGCCATCACTAGATATAGGGAGGACCACAGCAACACAGGATACAATCACTGGAATGAGGTGGGCGGTAGCAACACAGGACGCCATCACTAGATATAGGGAGGACCACAGCAACACAGGATACAATCACTGGAATGAGGTGGGCGGTAGCAACACAAGACGCCATCACTAGATATAGGGAGGACCACAGCAACATAGGACGCCATCACTAGATATAGGGAGGACCACAGCAACACATGACGCCATCACTGGAATAAAGTGGGCTATAGCAACACAGCACGCCATCACTAGATATAGGTAGGGCCATAGCAACACATGACGCCATCACTAGATAACGTGGGCGATAGAGGAACGCAGGACGCCATCACTAGATATAAAGGGGCCACAGCAACACAGGATACAATCACTGGAATGGCGGGTGGCGAAGTAGCACACAGGGACATCACTGGAATACCGGATATTGGGAGGGACGATAGTAACAGGGAGGGCCATAGCACAATACTACCGGATACTTGGAGGGCGATAGTAACACCGGACAATACTACCGGATATTGGGAGGGCGATAGTAACACCGGACAATACTACCGGATATTGGGAGGGCGATAGTAACACCGGACAATACTACCGGATATTGGGAGGGCAATAGTAACACCGGACAATACTACCGGATACTGAGAGGGCGATAGTAACACCAGACAATACTACCGGATATTGGGAGGGCGATATAGCAACAGAAGACAATACTACCGGATATTGGGAGGGCAATAGTAACACCGGACAATACTACCGGATATTGGGAGGGCAATAGTAACACCGGACAATACTACCGGATATTGGGAGGGCGATAGTAACACCGGACAATACTACCGGATATTGGGTGGGCGATAGTAACAGCGGACAATACTACCGGATATTGGGAGGGTGACAGTAACACCGGACAATACTACCGGATATTGGGAGGGCAATAGTAACACCGGACAATACTACCGGATATTGGGAGGGTTATAGCAACAGAAGAGAATACTACCGGATATTGGGAGGGTGACAGTAACACCGGACAATACTACCGGATATTGGGAGGGCAATAGTAACACCGGACAATACTACTGGATATTGGGAGGGTGACAGTAACACCGGACAATACTACCGGATATTGGGAGGGCAATAGTAACACCGGACAATACTACCGGATATTGGGAGGGCAATAGTAACACAGGACAATACTACCGGATATTGGGAGGGCAATAGTAACACCGGACAATACTACCGGATATTGGGAGGGTGACAGTAACACCGGACAATACTACCGGATATTGGGAGGGCGATAGTAACACCAGACAATACTACCGGATATTGGGAGGGCTATAGCAACAGAGGACAATACTACCGGATATTGGGAGGGCAATAGTAACACCGGACACTACTACCGGATACTGGGATGGCAATAGTAACACCGGACAATACTACCGGATATTGGGAGGCTGACATTAACACCGGACAATACTACCGGATATTGGGAGGGCGATAGTAACACCGGACAATACTACCGGATATTGGGAGGGCGATAGTAACACCGGGCAATACTACCAGATATTGGGAGGCTGACAGTAACGCCGGACAATACTACCGGATATTGGGAGGGCTATAGCAACAGAGGACAATACTACTGGATATTGGGAGGGCTATAGGAACAGAGGACAATACTACCGGGTATTTGGAGGGCGATAGTAACACTGGACAATACTACCGATAGTACCAGCGGACAATACTACCGGATACTGGGAGGGCTATAGCAACAGAGGACAATACTACCGGATACTGGGAGGACTATAGCAACAGAGGACGCCATCATTAGATGTGGTAAAGGCAATAGCAACACAAGATATCAGCGGGTTCGAGGAGGGTGATAATAACACTGAGCACCATTGTGTGAGGACGTGGTTACGTCACCTTTTAGCACCAAGAGCCTTGGCTGAAGCTATAGCAAGGAGTCCCACAGGACCACAGCCAATGACAAGTACATCTTCCCCTTTCACATCCAGCTTCTCTACTGCATTATGGGATACCCCTAGGGGTTCCAGCAGGGCGATCTCATCTGCAGCTGGGTCAAAGGAACAAAAGATACACCAGGTCGCTAAAATGATTTGAATATAGTGGCATGTCAATCCAACGTTTCCATAAAGCTAGAACTATTTGCTCGTCGTCATTACACTTGTGAATTGTAATTATACAAGTTACTCATTACTTACTGCTTTAAATGATATTAACCACAGCAGCAATTCATCCCGAAAACAGTACTAGGATAATGTGTGTATACTGACCAGATAATAATATCCTGAACAGCAAAAGAAGTTTTCAAATAAATGAAAACATAAGGCATAAAATATACACACCTTTTAATTCATTTTTCTGACATGTCAAACAAGTGTTCACAACCATCAACCCGTTTGCTTGATTTCCATATGAATGCAATCTCGAAATTGTCATCAAGGTACCCCTGGAGTGACAAAATGAGCGGGAGTATAATCCTACACGAATTACGTATTTGGGCTCCCAAAGCAGCTAATCAAGCGGTGCTGCTTAACCTCCTCATTGAGTTGATACGAATGAAGAACAAAGCTCTCTAATGCAGCACTGCAGCTTCCGGTTTCCGAAGTAAGTTGGATGACCTTTCGTTGCCAGTCGACGTCCAATATCATAGAAACTCATGGAAACCCAACATGTGTCGGGACAAGCGTTCTCATGCTGGAAGACTTTGAGTTGAGGGTGAACCATGAATAGAGGTAGAACAAAACATCAAATAACGAGTTTTACTGTTTGAAAGGTTGAATCTTGAAGACGACGTGCATGACGTCACTGTCTGTGTCTCGGGCCATTGGGCGTTGTGTATGTGTATGTATTAGGCAATCACAAAAGCGGCGACACTTGATCTCTGGTGACGGGTTGTGTCGGCCAAGAGTCTTGTGACAGTGGTCACGTGACATGCAAGGTGTTCAGTTGCAACAACAGCGTTGTGGCGTTGTATCTGCGGCTTGCACGTGCCCCTGACGATCCATCACTCGACTAGATTCAGTCGGGGTATGCTTCTTAGATCGATTAGTCGCACAGTCAACTGATGGTGTTTTGTCATTTCTGTGGTTAATGAAGGACAGAGGTTACAAACATTGTACGTGACTTTTCATATGTGTAACACTACAACATGTCAAAAAGGAGATGACACTGCTCCGTTTCGAGGATGTGTTCAAACTGTATGTTGGAAATCGTCCATAGGGTTGCTTGAACGTTGTTCATCTGGTTCATTGTGTTTCGAAAGTATGACATTTGCATGCATTTCTGTTGCTAGATTGCTATCTCCAGAGATGTCAACCATGTTCGGGGCATTCTTGCATTTTTAATGACTGCTAATCTCGATCCAAGACTGGTTTGGCTGCCCGAGATGTTTTGACGTGCACAATTTTCTGCTTTAACTGTTATTTATACATGCCTTTTCAAAAAGACTTAGTACTAGTAATTGTTTCTTTACATTTCATATCAGTTTTTATTCATATATTGTTAATTTGTTAGTAGCCTTAACAGTATTCATACCTGCCAGCTGTCACGCCTTAAATTGATCAGTTTTGTCGTAAGAGCGTGACATGAGTAATTCATGTCACGCTCTCACGACAAAACTGATCAATCGCAGGCCACACTGGGTTCACATGAAGAAAGAGAACATTTTGACGACTTAAAATTAAAAAAAATATTTCTGAATACATCGTTTTCAGTGACTTTTCAGAGAATGAAATTTGTAATTATGCGTTCAACGCTGGACCTGGCCGGGGCTGAGGACCTCGGCACCTCAAGCTTTATTCTCTCTTGGGTTGGAAACTCTGCTGTATTAAGGATTCACTTCACGTCTATTTGAATATAATTTGACATTTCGATAAATGTTTTCTCTGTATGCTAAAATAAATCTACATATAAAATGAATTTTAATCAAAACATAAATCATTTTCTGACCACCACAGGCTTTAGAACAGACGGAGTTACCTCCCTTGGGCAGACTACTCACACAGATTCCTCTTCAAGACGTACAGATAGCGAGCGGGGACGATCGTGTATTCAGAGCACCCCCCATGCTGGGTCTGTTTGCCATGGCCGAACTGCCCCATATTCCTGCAGATGGCCCTGTTGTCGTATTTGCACTGGTGACATGACCCACAGAAGTAGTGATTCTCCACCCCGACTTTTGCCCCGACTGGAAGCTTGGCATCAGGGCCACACTTTACAACGGTCCCAGCACACTCGTGTCCTGGGACGAAAGGGATTGTCGCAATCACACGTGCCACGTCGTTCCATTTGTACAAGTTGATGTCGGACCCACAAATTGCCACAGAATCCACTTTGATGAGCACCTCATCGCCTGTTGGTTCGGGCACCGGAATGCTTTCATAGGCATACGACTCTTCTTCGTTCTTCTTTACCAGTGCCTTCATAGTTTTAGGAATGTTGGAAGCCATGTTTCCGATGTTGCAACAAGCAGTGTGACTGGGCTGAAGTGAAGGGCATGTGCTGCCTTCGTGACTGAAGGGTGGACGATGGAAGATAAGTGTGGAAATCCCACCTGCTCAATGCCAAGCGAAGTGGGATAAGGTCGCGTCCTATGGTACACTGTAAGGGACAAAATCGGGATGGCTGAAAACTCGGGCCGGGCCGGGCCATGGCGGGCCTCTCATTATCGGAAACCACACCTACAATTAATTAATGCAACACACACTCATGATACTATGGATCAACCAGAAGCCACAATAACCATAATAACTTTATTACCAGTAAATTGATTAAAACTCAGGAAGACTAGCAGCCAGTGAACGTGGCTGACCAAGGTTACGTCTAAAAGAGGGATCGTTAAACGAAACAGGATTTAAAACGTATACATACTTCAGTCAATCACGATACACATTTCTGTCGGCCGGAAAAAATAATCAACATAATCAACATAATTTCCACCACAAGCGTTTGGTCCGGCTTGGCTCGGGCCGTTAAAAGCACCTTCCCAGATAGCATTCGGACGTTGGCCCAACGTTGGCAATGGTTTTGCCAACATTGCCAACGTTAGATAACGTCCGAATGCTATCTGGGTTAAACCTCACATATCTTGAATATCCTTAGATTAGTATTGTATCTACGTAAATATCACTTTGTAGTGTTACAAAATGCCACATTTAAACATTACTGGTCCGATAAAGTGAGGCCGTTGTCTCTATTCTCAACAAAGACACTGTATCACAAGCGTTTGGTCCGACTTCCCCCGGGTTCTCAAAAGCAATTTAAACGTCGCAGATGTATCCTGGTTTGTGTTTATATCCATAGGCTAGTATTTTATCTAACTAAATATTACTTTGGAATGTTACAAAATGCCACATGTAAAGATCACTGGTCCGTTAAAGTGAAGCCCTTGTTTTTCTCTATTCACAAAACAGCCTCAATCAACGGTGTTAAGTCTCTGTTCGGCCCGACTTTGCCCGTGCAGTCAAAGACAACTTAAACCTCACACATGTATCTTGAAATATGTCTAATTCCATAGACTAGTATCCCATATCTATCTAAATACCTCTTTATAGAGTCTCAAAGCGTACAGTCCGTTTGAGTCCAATTTTATCATTGTACAATTTTGACACAGTTCATTATTTGTTACGAGGGAGGAGTGCAGAGAAAGGGACAGCCAGGTGTTAGAGAAGCACGTGCACAAGTGCCCACCAAGTTATTGATTCATTAGTCTGTGCTGTGCCGTCTCAATCCTTTCTCGCACACCTGGCTGTCCCTTTCCCTGCACTCCTCCCTCGTAACAAATAGTGGACTGTGTCAAAATTTTAATGATAGTTTCTTAAAGAACCATTTTGGTGGAGTCCGGAAAAGTTTCAAATATAAGAAAGCTGTTGGGTATTAGTAAATGATAAACATGTGTACTATTTATATTTATGTGGCAATTTTGTACAATGATAAAATTTGCAATTCATTGGTCCGTTTCTGACTCAAACGCACTGTAGTATTTGAAGCAAACACGTTGCTCAAAGTGAAGCACCTTTTCCTATATATTCTCAACAAAGACACTGTATCACAAGCGTTCGGTCCGGCTTGACCCAGGCGTCGTAAGAGGCGTCGTACGTCTATTCGGGCTTTTACAAAATCAATGAAACATTTGGACTGGGTTGTGACAACTTCGTCTGTTCTATTTGATTATCAATAGAAATTTTGTAATTTTAAATGAATGAATTAATCGATTGATTTACATGAATTTTATTTATCGATATGGATTATTAGACATCGTTAAAGAATATACAAAGAAATTCAAAACGTAGCCATTGCTATCTAAACCTTTTGGCAAAAATATTTCAGTTTTTGGTTCATGAAAGCCCATATGATAAATGTATGATCTGTGATGAAAGTAATGGAGGTTCCTTTACAGTAGCAGTAAATAGGCTACAACTTGATATTATCTGTCGTGTCGGTCACTCATTTCGCTCGTGTCATTATTAACTGCTTGCCTTTTAAAAGATGAACTGACAAACACAAATAAGCTGAGCTCCCCTAACCCCTGATCCACACAGGCAAGCTAGCAGTCAAATATGGAATATTCACGAGAGACTTACAAGCAATATATTAAGTAACAGGATATTACATATACTGTACGATGCATAATCGCTTTAGCTGGAGTATATTATGTTACAGGTTATTTATTGAAAAGTGGTACATGGAGGTGTTTCATAACCTACAGGCTTTGTGTTTGTGAAGAAAGCGAAGCGTCCCTTCACACTTGCTGTGTTCACTACTTGCAGTAACCCATGCTTGTCGGAGGAGGCGACTAACGGGATCGGGTGGTCAGGCGCGCTGACTTGGTTGACACATGTCATCATATCCCAATTGCGTAGATCGATGCTAATGATGTTGGTCACTGGAGTGTCTGGCCCAGACTCTATTATTTACCGACCGCCGCCATATAGCTGGAATATTGCTGAGTGCGGCGTTAAACAACAGACCAAACCAAAATTTGCTGCTTAATAGTAGATGACCTGAAGGGAGATGCCAATGCTTATATTTGACGTGTTATGGACTTGAAGCGTGTTATGTTTCGATCAGAAAGGTGTCCGTACCGACTAGTGGTTGTAAAAGACAGGGAACGTATTATAAAGGCTTTATGAGCAATGGACATGATGGAAGAGCCATTAAAAAAGGCAGAAACGACGTAGAAAATACAACCCAAGAATACATTTCATTTTAGTTTTTAATCACGATGGTGCCCAGATAGTTGCACTTGTCGTCTGCTACATCCTTATCAGTATCAGAAACTACATGATTCATCCTCCCAACGCTGGACGATGCTTCCTTGTGTTCCTGTCGTCCTCCTCGCTCCAAGGCTGTAGCGTAGAGAAAGAGGATGGAAACGTGACGGACAATATTCCTACACACGATTTAAAGTTATCCTGATGGCTATGAACATTACGCTATCAATATAATGTATTGTTGATGTAGACAATAATATTACTCTGTTCAAGAAGGCTTGACGAGGTAATCTCTGCGATTCATTATGAAGAACAGTTTACCAATACGATTCCATTATGAAGAAGTGTTCACCAATATCTGACCGTTGTGCCTTGTACACTATATCGGGGTGCATTGTCGGAGAGACGAAGTACAAAACGATATTTGGACATTTTCAATTAATTGGTTGTACGATGTTCTCCAAATTTCAGCTCCGTCAAATATTTAGAAGACGCTTACTGATAGACATGAGTAGTGTGTTGTTTCCTTGAGGTGGAACGCCATTGCGGAATGGTTTATTCCACAACTTGAGAGTGAAAACTGTTACTGGAAAAATCTCCATTTGCTCCCACTCGAATTAAGCTGTTTCAGACATTTCGTGGTTTACTCTGGCGAGTATTATGAAAAGTCAATAAAGCTGCAGTAAAATCTGCTCTTCGTCTTTGCGATGTATGTATATGTGTGTTGAGTAGCTTGAAGTGTAACACCAATACCATTATCTTTGACTTAAATCAAGTCCGAACGGAACTTACTTCTATACCATCACTAGAAATAAAGGTTTCTGGTATAGGTACAGACATCGTGAGAATTTGCCAGGGACAATAGACGATATAATACATGTTCAGTTGAACCAATGCACTCGGCCAGAAAGTTGAAGCTGTGGAAAGGCAGGTAGCAAAAACTGTGATATCGGTGGATTCGAAGCGTTCAGTAGATCACCATAACGATGGATTGCATGGAGTGCATGAACAATCCGACACAACGTTTGATGCATGAAACTATAACGTAATCAACATTCTCAAGGAACAGTTGAAAACGAAACTTGACAAAAATATCATTTTACGTGGGCATCGGATCGACGGCAAGAAGGTGACGTGTACAGTAAACTATCAACATGGGTTCATTCTAATGCATATTATGAAAGGATCCTGAAGAATAATTCTAACGGAAATATATACTAGCAGCTGGGATCGATCAGGCATTTCGCAGAGTATGGGCCCAAGTGCCTATATGGCCTTCATTAACCGTCTAACTCATTCCATGTACAGACGATGCAACGCCGTCATCGATGCCCATGGAGGCCACACACAATACTGACTTTGAGGTATCATAATAGTACCATTTCTGGTGATTTTGTTTGTGTGAACTCTAAATGTGATTCCCGAAATTGTGTTAACCATAATTGTCAAGTTTGAACTCAACCCCCCATTTTGACAGTTAATTAGAGCCAATTAAAGTGTGTGCTTTAAGAAACCTCTATCGGTGTGGCGTTTCTTTTGCGGTTCAGTATATATTGAGTATTTAATAATTGGTTAACATCTGTATGGTCTGTGTAAAGACATGCCCTGTCAGGCAACAACTGTAGCATGTTGTTATGATCCATAGGCTTCGTTCACACAATAAAATGCATCAGCGAGAATGGACGTTGTAGTTCCTGCAACTTTAGGGATTGGCGAACTCCCCATTTATACGAATACTGGAAGAGGTGACGGTCTTTTTGTATCATATGTAAGTCAAATTATGAAGACGAATTTCACTTTCTCTACATATGTCCCGTGCACTTTGATATTGGTCACAAGTATTTTTCAAATATTCGTTTGTAAATCAATGCTAACTGCCAAAAACGTTCTGTTCAAAATAGTAATATGTCCGTTCTAAAACTTCACTGTTCATTTTGAATACTTTACCTTTTGCATCTAAATATATACCACGTGCATATTTCGCAATCAAGAGGATCTTTCAGGCAGGCGAAATTGCTTTCACTTTTTCTGGTGATTCTAACAAGGAAATTGTTTATTATGGCCGTGGTCTCCAGCAAGCTGACCTTTCTAGGTTGCCTAGCCTACCCAGCAGGTCATCCGAAGGTAAGCAGCGGCATGTATATATGGGTAGAAGGTCGGCGGAAACACAGGATAGATAAGGATCGATGTTGCCGTTAGGAGAAAAGTTGGATTTGACCAAACAATTAACGGTAGCAAAACGTAAATATATACTATATTTATCCCATAGTATATATACGCATCTCTCTCTCAATACAACTTAATGTGTGTCAGCCTGACATGAGCCATGACTCTCTCAGTACAACGTTGTCTCTCCCTTACATGGGCCATGACTCTCTCAGTACAACGTTGTCTCTCCCTGACATGGGCCATGACTCTCTCAGTACAACGTTGTCTCTCCCTTACATGAGCCATGACTCTCTCAGTACAACGTTGTCTCTCCCTGACATGGGCCATGACTCTCTCAGTACAACGTTGTCTCTCCCTGACATGGGCCATGACTCTCTCAGTACAACGTTGTCTCTCCCTGACATGGGCCATTATTCTCTAGTGGGTAGTCTCTCCCCGACATGGGCCATTATTCTCTAGTGGGTAGTCTCTCCCTGACATGGGCCATTATTCTCTAGTGGGTAGTCTCTCCCCACATGGGCCATTATTCTCTAGTGGGTAGTCTCTCCCTGACATGGGCCATTATTCTCTAGTGGGTAGTCTCTCCCGACATGGGCCATTATTCTCTAGTGGGTAGTCTCTCCCCGACATGGACCAGTATTCTCTAGTGGGTAGTCTCTCCCCGACATGGGCCATTATTCTCTAGTGGGTAGTCTCTCCCCAACATGGGCCATTATTCTCTAGTGGGTAGTCTCTCCCCGACATGGGCCATTATTCTCTAGTGGGTAGTCTCTCCCTGACATGGGCCATTATTCTCTAGTGGGTAGTCTCTCCCCGACATGGGCCATTATTCTCTAGTGGGTAGTCTCTCCCTGACATGGGCCATTATTCTCTAGTGGGTAGTCTCTCCCCAGACATGGGCCATTATTCTCTAGTGGGTAGTCTCCCCGACATGGGCCATTATTCTCTAGTGGGTAGTCTCTCCCTGACATGGGCCATTATTCTCTAGTGGGTAGTCTCTCCCTGACATGGGCCATTATTCTCTAGTGGGTAGTCTCTCCCTGACATGGGCCATTATTCTCTAGTGGGTAGTCTCTCCCTGACATGGGCCATTATTCTCTAGTGGGTAGTCTCTCCCTGACATGGGCCATTATTCTCTAGTGTGTAGTCTCTCCCCGACATGGGCCATTATTCTCTAGTGGGTAGTCTCTCCCTGACATGAGCCATTATTCTCTAGTGGGTAGTCTCTCCCTGACATGGGCCATTATTCTCTAGTGGGTAGTCTCTCCCCGACATGGGCCATTATTCTCTATTCCGATCATGTCATAAGTATGTGCTCATGAGTCGCCATGAAAATATGCTGATACCACGTGGGCGTATCCTGCCCCAGCCGTCATAAACACACACAAAGGCTGGTCAATTGTTCACCTAAAAAGATCATGATGATGTTGGTCCCCTGATTAAAATATGGTGAGGTCATGCTCTTCGTGTCAAACGTCCTTGGGATAACTACTGCCATACAATATTCACAGAGTATAAGCCACACTTATGCATTTTCAAGTCTTGAAAGCACAAGATAATAAACATGAAAGCTGGATATTGGTGCGAGTACCACTAGTGCTTGTGATGTGCTTCAGAGGAATATTCAGCTGACACATAACAGCTTCCTTTCAAAGACAGTTGACTGGCGCCCGATACATAAATCTGCAACTGAGAAACAGAGGTTCACACTATTTATTTCCTGCAACAGTTTGAGATGTATTTTAGAACTACAGTGTATCCCATTTTCGTGCCATTGATCAGCATTCGCTCGAAGATTGATGAGGTGGAGTTTTACAAGAGTTTAATCTTGAGATAAAACCTTTCAGGGTTCAAGGCGACATGACTGCGGCTGCTCTCTATAACGTCCTTCATTTACAGGTGCTTGTCATCCAGGCAGCATGTAATGTGTGTTCCTTCAATAGAGTGTGTAGTGTATACTGGAAGATACCTACTGTACATTAACTCTCCACTGCGATCTGCCCTGAAATGGGTGAAATATCACTGGTAGCAGTTGTCAGCAAATGGATGACGTGCAAGCGAAAGGTCGAGCTATGGTGATTAGTGAGTGGAGTTGAGAGTTATCTGTCCATGGATTTTGTTTATGAACATATGAATGTTCGTGAAGTTTTGCGAAGGTACAACAATCTGACCCATACACATACGCACATAATTACCCGAAACTGCGTTGAATAATATGTATTGTCTGAAGTGATTTTTTAGTGATATATGAGTGGCGGTATGATCTAGTAGTGCTGTCGTCAGAGTTCTGACGTAACGTTACGTCGCCGTTTGGGCATTTCCCAACAATGCATAAACAACAGCACGCCCAGTTTCTGGAACACAATCACCAATTGGAAAACACTCATATCTGTGCGACTTATATTGTTTGAGGATCCATGGTACAAGAATCCGAGATCCAATTAAAACAATGAAATCCTCCATTTTCTTTCGAACACCCCTCTCATAAATAAAAATAGTTCATAAAAAGATAAGTGTTTTCGGTAGAAATATAAGGTTTCAATATTGATGAGAGAAAAAACACTTTGTCTGCAATTGCGAAAATACTAATATTTATTGTTTCCGAACTGATGGACAGGATATATATATCTATCAACAAAAGACAGTTTGCTTCACAAGAACACCAGCGAATGTGAACAAAACATTCAGATGGTCAAATGAGCGATTTACATCAGTCGTGACAACTACCAACATCGCACAGTACACCCTCGCCTCTCCTATAGATGACAATTTCATTACCGACATCACACCAAGACTGGAATGTCGAATTTGAGTATGTCCACTCTCTCATGTAATGAAAATATGCCCAAAAACCCTAAAACATATTGCAAAGTGTACCTGTCGACCCACTCCGTTGACCACGGAGTGTCGTTTTCCCTGGACCATCAATACCGCCACTTTAACTACAGGTACAGCTGCAAGGCATCACGTGTGACCCTGTAGGTTGTATCAACGGGGACAACACCCTTGTTCCTGTTTCCGCTAGTGATGTACTGTGATCATGGGGCACATCGAATGCAGCCTCGCAGGCCTGTAAGTTAAACCAACTAGATATATGTGACCAAGATGAGGGAAACAACACAGTGAACATATGGCACTATTTACTTCGTGTTGGAACACTATCAAACAATATTCATTTCATAAACGGCGTGAGAGAAATCACAAGAAATTGTCTGAGACAGATGCAATACCGGCATATATACCGAAGTGATCACAAAAGCAACAGACTGGTGATGTAATAATTCTATGAGATAATGTGGTCACATTGACGTTATACATATTGCTTGACGGACGCTGCAGGAGTCACTACCAACACACAAGTGTCCCGCCACAGCTGTGTATGCTTGCATCTGTTTTGCCCTGTACATAGTACACTGCACACTGTACACTGTGCTGTCGTCTCGGGCGCTGGACGAAGACGGTCCTCCACCAGATACTGTTCACTGAATCACGACGGTCTGGCGGTCCTCAAATTCACAGACAAACTCACAAAGATACCCATGTCCCAAATTATTTACCGTAATATGTCTCCAAGGTTGTTTGGTCGTGGTTCAGATCGTTGACGTTGGTCAGCTCGTAGCCGTTGCTTGTGACTGCAGTCCTGCTGATGCTCATGGAACGTGAGTGTTTGTAAAGCTTGTGGAATATGCGCAGCAGTACCTTGCGGAACTTCCGGCCGAACGCAGTGTAGATAAGGAAGTTTACAGCAGAGTTAAGGACAAACAGAAAATTGCTCACAGCCAGCCATTTGTGAAACAGATGAACTTCAAAGATATCGAATTGCGCTAGTAGGCCGGGTGTCTGACAGAAAATAAACACCACAACAATCAGTACCAGCACCAGACTAAGATTAGCTTCGTTATCATCCTGGTTATGTAGGCCTGAGCGCCTTTGCTGCATCCTCATAAGTTCCTGTATGATGAATACATTGAGGATGAACAGCACCCCCAGCGGCACCACGTAGATGATGATGCAAAACATGATGTAGCCGTACACGGTCTTGTAGGACCACGTGTTCCCCAGTTCCGTGTCCGCCAGGTAGAAGCAGGCTTGACCATGACTTTTCTCAGCCTCAGAACACTCCCGAGCGTGAGTAGCAAACATACGGGGGATGTTATAGCCGATGGAGACGATGACAATGACGATTATGACAACGAGCGCCTTTTTCTTGGTGCAGATCCGTGCGGCTCTGAATGGATGGCAGATGGCAATGTATCTCTCCACCGACACCGATACAGTGACCCACACGTTGACCGCCTGCAGTGACATCATGATGAAGTTGAGGGGAGTATGGATGGGTGGGTAGATCACCTCCCGGTAATACACAAGAGACTCCGACTCCAGATAGTTGGAGCAGGCGAAGGGCGTCAGAGCGATGACAGACATGAGCAGGATGCCAGTATCGGATACTACAAGGGCTCGCAGATAGAAGATTGTAGGCGACTGCATTTCCCGTCTCCATAGCACAACCATGGTCAGAATGTTCCCGACGATACCCGATAAGGCAACGAGGGGCAGCAGGATGCCCCAGAATATAAACTGCCACAGAAACGGTTCCTGTGACCCTCCCTCGTCCTGGATGTACGAACCCCCGCCATAGGACAGGTTGATCCTCAGGTTGATTTCACCCAGCGACATCGTGGTGGACAGGCTCAGGTGGAAACAATGGAGAGCATCTCCGTAGACAGCAGGGCAGCGCCTTGTGGGATCACCTGAATAACACACAACATGACACTGGTGAGGTAGGAACATAACTCATTTACAAAGTATTGTCAAGATATGCAAAGTTCTAAGACATTACTGTGGAGATATGTGTGGAGCAGTCGGAGGTTCGCCCGTGATACTTCCATTGGACCGGGGCAGGCTTGAAGTAACGCATCGTTTGTAACTATAACCAGTGCTTGACAATATTGATCCTTGAATCAGACAATTAACCAATATATGATCTGTCATCTACATTCCTGCAGACTAAGATAGCGTGGCCTGCACCACACGGTCAGGTTGCTAAGGCCCGTGTCAAGCTGCTGAAAGAGTTGGTACATTAGTGTCATTCATAACCAAATGAGGAAATCTGTTCATTTATGAAGACCCGTTTAATAAAAGAATAATACTTATTAACACAAAGCTCATGCCCCATAAAACACAGGCCATGGGGACAGACTAGATATGTTGAATATCATATTACGCTCAGTGGGTACACTCATATCAAAGGGTCAGGCATATAGAGCGCAAACATATCAGCGATAATTTGTAATTCAGAAATTATACTAACGGACATTCTACAATGATGAAATGTGTGATGATGTTAAGGGAGACGGACACCCTACAATGATGAGATGTGAGATGATGTTAAGGGAGACGGACACCCTACAATGATGAGATGTGAGATGATGTTAAGGGAGACGGACACTCTACAATGATGAGATGTGAGATGATGTTAAGGGAGACGGACACTCTACAATGATGAGATGTGAGATGATGTTAAGGGAGACGGACTCTCTACAATGATGAGATGTGAGATGATGTTAAGGGAGACGGACGCTCTACAATGATGAGATGTGAGATGATGTTAAGGGAGACGGACGCTCTACAATGATGAGATGTGAGATGATGTTAAGGGAGACGGACGCTCTACAATGATGAGATGTGAGATGATGTTAAGGGAGACGGACGCTCTACAATGATGAGATGTGAGATGATGTTAAGGGAGACGGACTCTCTACAATGATGAGATGTGAGATGATGTTAAAGGGAGACGGACACTCTACAATGATGAGATGTGAGATGATGTTAAGGGAGACGGACGCTCTACAATGATGAGATGTGATGATGATGTTAAGGGAGAGGGACACTCTACAATGATGAGATGTGAGATGATGTTAAGGGGAGACGGACGCTCTACAATGATGAGATGTGAGATGATGTTAAGGAGACGGACGCTCTACAATGATGAGATGTGATGATGATGTTAGAGGACTGAGACGGACTCTACAATGATGAGATGATGAGACATCATGATGTTAAGACCAGAAACGGACTCTACAATGATGATGTGATGAGATGATGTTTCTACAATGGGAGACGGACCTTAACAAAATGATGAGATGTGAGATGATGTTAAGGGAGACGGACTCTCTACAATGATGAGATGTGATATGATGTTATGTTAGAGATGGGAGACTCTCTACAATGATGAGATGTGATGATGATGTTAAGGGAGACGGACGCTCTACAATGATGAGATGTGAGATGATGTTAAGGGAGACGGACGCTCTACAATGATGAGATGTGAGATGATGTTAAGGGAGACGGACGCTCTCTACAATGATGAGATGTGAGATGATGTTAAGGGGAGACGGACACTCTACAATGATGAGATGTGAGATGATGTTAAGGGAGACGGACTCTACAATGATGAGATGTGAGATGATGTTAAGGAGACGGACACTCTACAATGATGAGATGTGAGATGATGTTAAGGGAGACGGACACTCTACAATGATGAGATGATGTTAAGGGAGACGGACTCTCTACAATGATGAGATGTGAGATGATGTTAAGGGAGACGGACTCTCTACAATGATGAGATGTGAGATGATGTTAAGGGAGGGAGACGGACTCTACAATGATGAGATGTGAGAGATGATGTTAAGGAGACGGACTCTCTACAATGATGAGATGTGAGATGATGTTAAGGGAGACGGACTCTACAATGATGAGATGTGACAATGATGAGATGTGAGATGGAGACGGACTCTCTACAATGATGAGATGTGAGATGATGTTAAGGGAGAGACGGACTACAATGATGAGATGTGAGATGATGTTAAGGGAGACGGACGGACTCTACAATGATGAGATGTGAGATGATGTTAAGGGGACGACGGACTCTACAATGATGAGATGTGAGATGATGTTAAGGAGATGTGAGAGACGGACACTTTACAATGGTGAGATGTGAGATGATGTTAAGGGAGAGGACTCTCTACAATGATGAGATGTGAGATGATGTTAAGGGAGACGGACTCTCTACAATGATGAGATGTGAGATGATGTTAAGGGAGGCGGACTCTCTACAATGATGAGATGTGAGATGATGTTAAGGGAGAGGGACCCTCAGCAGTGACCAATGCCAATATTGGGCCTCGGTGTGCTGGTATTTGAAGAGTCTGGACTATGACAAGCAGTCACATACAGACACGAACTTTAAACCGATTCTGCTGTCCGTACACGGCGATCAAACTAAGATTTTTTCGATGATGGTTGTCCACCATTTACATACCAGTTCTACACTATTGTTTCCAGTAAAAATATGTGATATATAATACAAACACATTCAATCTTTCCTGTGTAAAATTAAATATCGTTTTCGAAATTGTTCCTTGGAGCTTGGGTCTTAATACATTTCAAAACGCTGTGAACTACAGTATGCCCGGGGTCCCTTCCCATGCACCATGTTTTAACCAGTAAGCTTGCAGCACCGACTACAGTTTGTTCTAGACGTAATTATTGATACTCAGTGTTCACACGCTACTTCAACGGAATGAACTTGCTGTGCTACATGAAGGCAAGTGAGGTGGATAATCTGGGAAGACCAGAGTAAATTTATCTACTTATGAAATTCAATACCACACAGTCTAGTATTAATCTGCATGATATCCCCCTGTAGTTCACTTCTTCGTTACTACATTCCGGGAACACTTTAATTAATCCACGCCATTCCTCTGTAACAGAAACATGTAACACGGGAACTTCTGATTTCCTGACAGAGACAATTCCTTGTTGGTGTGTGGGTTCTTCAATTACATGAACACGTTGATTACGCGGACGCATGTAGTAATAGTCCACTCGGAGAAGGCATTGATTTGAGAGCAGTGAGCTTCAAGAAAAGCCCCAGCGGACGTGCTATCTCCACACAGTGACTAGTGGCTATCTACCGGCCGGAGCGTGCTCCATACTTTCTAGTAACTGTACAATTAAACATTTAAAGCGGGAACTGATGTGAAGTCAGTCAGTGTTGTATAAGATGATAAACGTACGATAGAAAAATCAAGCATCGACCCCTTACTCCAAGCCTAACATCGGTAACGTCATTATTGGAAGTAAATTGTACACACACTCATGTAATAGCTCATTCCTCAAATCATAATTGAAACAGTGCCTTATTACAGTCAGACCATTATTGACAAGCAATCCCCTAAAGGCCCTTGTAATCATGTCCAGACGGGGCTGAAACATTAGTAATCCAATCAGAAAAACCAAGAGAGGTGAAGTAACCCGTTTAGCTATGCATAAATATTTACATTAACCCTAGCTCGAGGCTTCAGTTCACAGTTGTCGCCTCATTCGTGCCTCAGACCACAAATATTGTAACATGGCTGACAGCAGACATACGTCATCGTAAAAACAATTTATAGAAAATACAGAGAAAATCACGCCTGGCTTAAAGGTACCTAGACGGTTGAGTATTTAGTAAACAGTAAATTGGCATATCAAGGAATGTTTCATGAGATCATGGATGTTCCTGTAAGGTTGTCTAATTCATTAAAGTATTATGACAAGGCGAGCCGGCTGTGTAGCGCACACACGGATCGATTGGCGAACTGAATGTAAAATGTTGTAATTAATCATTAATTATTAATACAAAGGTTGCACAAAATGTCACTTGAAGGTAGGGACATGTTGATGGCTTGTTAAAAGGTAGGGACATGTTGATGGCTTATCCTGACCTGTAACATATGTTATATTTGGGATTACACTTTCTTAGTAAAGAACAGATTCTTGTACTTTTGTTGGGTTGAGTCCCAAGTGTAATGCAATCCCAAATATAACATATGTTACATTTGACCACTCTCTGAATGGCATTGTGATAATCTTAGCCTGACCTGTTGCAAACATGATAAATTATTCTAATGATTCCAACATGATACATTATTCCTAAGCTCGTCCGTCATACGTCATGCCATGTTTTGGTGAGTCCTACACAGTCATCAGGTTATGGTGACAATGTAAAGCTCCATCCACCATCCAGCTGTGTGGCCAGGTGACATCGACTGCTGGCGCACTGAAACTTTACCTCGAAATAGGACACTTTTACGTATCGATCTTCGATTTGTTATCTGTACATGGCTCACATTTTTATTTAACGGATAGGATAATAACATGTGTAACATAATATGTACACAGTGTAAATCCATTTATCATTTGGAACTATACGAATGTGTAAGATCAGTTTGTCTTAAGTTAGTCGATTTGTTTAGAAGAGATAGCACGAGTAAAGCACCAACATAGTCATCTGATAGAAGCTCCAGGAAATGTAGTCTGTGTTCTTATCAAGTGCCTGTCTCAGAGTCAGTCAGCCTCGTGCAACGGATGGAATGTCGAGTCAAATGCTTCCATAAATTTATTAGTTATCAGATTTCTTTATCTTAATGGACATTACAGACAGCGATAGATCTATGAAAGGCGTTAATTGTACAGGTAATAAAGTTTCAACTACCCAGTCGCACAGGTCCGTTAGGTTGCCTCCATCAATGCGCACTACTCAGTTGTGTCTTCATTCGGTTGCAGACTTCAACTTATAACAGGGAGTACAATACCTTCTCCTCATCAAATTTCTCGCGGCAGGCGGCCGTGCTGCTCTCAGTCGGTGGTAATTGAGCAAAGTTTATTGGTGGCCTACTGATTTTCGGACTGCACATGCTTAATCAGTACAAAGTAATGGTCCGAATGAATTCCTCCCGTTTTCCCTGCTGGGCGAGACGAACAGTTAACTGTCCTCAGGCTTGCTAGTTCAGGTGATTGTTGGTTACACAAATGAGTGTTCATGTGATATAAGCATAACACAGGGTTAACGTTAAGCAACATCAATAATGTAAGCCATAACTTTAACCCTCCTATGTATTGTTGAACAGGGAATTAGTACGAGCTACAAATACAAGAGCTATTTTCATGGACAGTATTTTGCTAACCTCATGGCCTAGATGTGATGGTCTAACCCTTATAGTACCCCTCCCGTGTGGATGTAACACTGATTTATCAGTATCTACTACCATTGTCGATGATTATAGTTGTCACGTCGTGTGTTAAAGTGTCGATAGTAACAAGGGTCGGTGTGTGGAGGGCTCCCTATTGTCATATTGCATTGTTGGGAGATTACCAGGATATTCCTCGCGAGAAGTCCCAGACGGCAGCCGTTCTTCATTGTCGATACACTACGGAATCTATCAGGCGGCTTATCTCTCAATACCCACAGACTAATGGCAGATTGTCAGATACTCCCGAGGAGGCTTATCGCGGACTCATAAGACAAAGGTCTCCTTGTGAGATCCTGTCCAGACCGGTACTCGGTAATCGCCTACAAACCCTTGCAGTACTAAGGATCCCGTCAATGTTCAGGGCTAATATCTGTGAAATTGGACATCGACTAATTTTTAAGTAAGGTTAGTGTAAGAGTGGCACATCTGAAACATATTGAGGAGAGGGTCATGGACACAAAAATGGATACAATTACGTAGGATCATGTGAAAATTGAGATTTTGTTGCTGTCAAAATGTTATGGTAAAGTCATGATAGGTGGAGAGGAGTACGTGCTCGGTACTGCGGCTGCTTTACCAGCCACACATGATTGCTTTACAAAACGCAGACGCCATTGTTTCGATGAAACTGAAGTTGTCGGGAATTTCCGTCCACTCATTCTCGACGCCGGCCGTAGTCCCTTGTACGTAACTCTATGACATGCTAAAATATTGATCCCAGGGTATGCATAGCTGGGCTTCCAGTGGGGAGGGGACGGTAGGGGGTTGTTGCAAACACCACTCTGTCACAGCAAACCTCCATTTCTAAGCTGATAGCATGTATATTGACAATGGCCACTTAGAACCATCTGCAGTCACCGTAATATCCAGCTTCAAACTCGTGTCAGTGAAAGTGAGGGGAGACCGAGTCTTGCTACAGCTATGTGACGGATCAGCTGTTGGTTTATCTCTTATATGAAATTGGTTGTAATGAACGTTAAGCTACACCGTCTGTTAAGTTCTGGAGCACAAATAGTTGCCGTCACGAGACTGCTTCGGGTCACACGAGGCTGTCCTGTGGTTCCAAGCGTACTCGCATTTAAAACACAAAGTTCAAGGTCGCTGGTGGACGCGGAGATGACTGGTGTGATGATCTTCCCAGGTTTTGTGTTTATGTGACGTTTGGAACAGTGACACTGATGCTTGGAATACTACAATGCAAACTTGTTTGCGAGAGATGAGACAGATCATAGTCAACTCCACAGATCACAGACATAGAAGTAAACTATGTACTTAAACAAGGCGTCAGTGTGTTTCGTGTTATGTGAAATTTGGTAGTTCCAGCTGGGAGTAGGTTAAATGTCTCGGAGTAAATTAGTTGCAGAGGACAGCTTCATTGTACCGATCATTCGGATAGCTTATACTAATATGTTTCTGTCTGTACGTGATGTTATCAAACGTCCATACATATATCTTAGGCGGCTCACGCGTGAAGATCCGATGCTTGACTAACACGATCGGGTGGTCAGACTCGCTGATGCACGTGCGTAGATCGATGCTCACGATATCAACCACTGGTCTGGTTCAGACTGGATTATTTACAGACCGCCGTCATATACTTGGAATACGGCTGAGGGCGGCGTTAAACGATAAACAGATAAACATGGACTCGCCAGCTCCCCAGCATGTTGGCTTCTAATCCCGGTGTGTCCTGGGTTAGTTTCTTTGTTTGTCGCCACCGTGTCTTATTTATGTCATATACATCAACATATATGTGTTGATTGTATTTGTCCAAGTTAAATATCTTCCAAGCTATCTTTTCACCTTATCTAATTTTCATTATTTTCTGACTAAGTTTCTTACCAAAATTCAACTACAGTCATTTTGTCCAGATAAACTGTGATTGATACTATGTGTAGACTGAGATGTAAGATTGATTGATACCGAATTGATGCCGGATTAACGCTGTAGTTGGTACCTTTGGTTGGAGGATCTACCACAAATGTCGGTTTATTAACGTTGTAGTTGGTACCTTTGGTTGAAGGATCTACCACAAATGTCGGTTTATTAACGTTGTAGATGGTACCTTTGGTTGAAGGATCTACCACAAATGTCGGTTTATTAACGCTGTAGTTGGTACCTTTGGTTGAAGGATCTACCACAAATGTCGGTTTATTAACGTTGTAGATGGTACCTTTGGTTGAAGGATCTACCACAAATGTCGGTTTATTAACGTTGTAGTTGGTACCTTTGGTTGTAGGATCTACCACAAATGTCGGTTTATTAACGTTGTAGTTGGTACCTTTGGTTGAAGGATCTACCACAAATGTCCTTTGGTTGAAGGATCTACCACAAATGTCGGTTTATTAACGTTGTAGTTGGTACCTTTGGTTGAAGGATCTACCACAAATGTCGGTTTATTAACGTTGTAGTTGGTACCTTTGGTTGAAGGATCTACCACAAATGTCGGTTTATTAACGTTGTAGATGGTACCTTTGGTTGAAGGATCTACCACAAATGTCGGTTTATTAACGCTGTAGTTGGTACCTTTGGTTGAAGGATCTACCACAAATGTCGGTTTATTAGCGTTGTAGTTGGTACCTTTGGTTGAAGGATCTACCACAAATGTCGGTTTATTAACGTTGTAGTTGGTACTTTTGGTTTAAGGATCTACCACAAATGTCGGTTTATTAACGTTATAGTTGGTACCTTTGGTTGAAGGATCTACCACAAATGTCGGTTTATTAGCGTTGTAGTTGGTACCTTTGGTTGAAGGATCTACCACAAATGTCGGTTTATTAACGTTGTAGTTGGTACCTTTGGTTGAAGGATCTACCACAAATGTCGGTTTATTAACGTTGTAGATGGTACCTTTGGTTGAAGGATCTACCACAAATGTCGGTTTATTAACGCTGTAGTTGGTACCTTTGGTTGAAGGATCTACCACAAATGTCGGTTTATTAGCGTTGTAGTTGGTACCTTTGGTTGAAGGATCTACCACAAATGTCGGTTTATTAACGTTGTAGATGGTACCTTTGGTTGAAGGATCTACCACAAATGTCGGTTTATTAACGCTGTAGTTGGTACCTTTGGTTGAAGGATCTACCACAAATGTCGGTTTATTAGCGTTGTAGTTGGTACCTTTGGTTGAAGGATCTACCACAAATGTCGGTTTATTAACGTTGTAGTTGGTACCTTTGGTTGAAGGATCTACCACAAATGTCGGTTTATTAACGTTATAGTTGGTACCTTTGGTTGAAGGATCTACCACAAATGTCGGTTTATTAGCGTTGTAGTTGGTACCTTTGGTTGAAGGATCTACCACAAATGTCGGGTTATTAACGTTACAGTGCACCTTTGTACCTACGTTCATTACTTTGTTATGGGGATGATATCGAGTTAACTCCCCAACCCACGGCCTATGCAGACATTAAGGTAATCTGTAATGTCCGTAGCTTCAAGGGAAAAACAGATGTTAAAGCAGCTAAATTATCAGAATATGAAGTGATTTGCTGGATAGAAACCTACTGGCTGCGCTACCCCAGAATGTGATATTACCACGCTTCCATTTAGATGAACGGAGGAGTTGGTGTAACCACATATGTTAAAACTGTTCTAACAATGATCTAGTAGCAGGGGGTCTTGAGACACCCTTGGTACACATTAAAATTGAATAGAAAGTGTAATGACCAACTAGCTACCACGTACAGTTCTGATACAAGCAAGTGTTTTTCTAATATACTACCCATCAAAAGTATAGACTCACAAGTGTAAATGTAGGCCACATACTTCAGTCAACTGTTCTAAACTAGATTTTACAAAATATTCCATTCAGTTTCAAGGTACTGTTTACACATGAACTGATGTATTGTAAAACAAATTCTAAACGTTGAAAAGAGTATTATCATGAGTTAAATAAATAATAAAAAAATCAGTGAAAATTGGCGAATTCTTACAAAAACTTTACACCAAAACGCAGCTGTTCACATGCACGATATTTGCACATGCCCTTCAGCAGTTTGATGCATGATCCTCGTGCAGTTCATCTAAATAAGCTTTGCAGTTGCTTCCCCCGAGTTAGTGGAGAAGTTCATCTTCGATGTAACCATATATATATACATAACATATAGTGAGTGCTGTAAGAGAGTCTAAACTTTTGATGGGTAGTATATAGCCGGAGAATGATGCTGTCAATGGCAATCAGGAAAATTACAGTTGATTTAGCATAAATTATCTTGGTAATCATGAGGCAGCTGTCTTATGTTTGGAGAACACACATTGTCTAATGCAGACAATTACAAAGAGCCACACCTCACTCAAGCACATTAATTGAGTACGTTTTGTGAAACCTGGATTACTTGATCTTATTTGGGGGACAGCGGCCAAATGTTTGCAATTGTTAGAGAGAGGCCAGAAAACTATACAAGCTGATACTGAATGAATACTTGCTTCAGTGTGTTCTCAGTAAGATGGTAACTATAGGACCAAAAGATCCAGCATGGATGAACAGTCCAATACGTTCCTTTATTGTGCAAAACAGAAATCAGCAGCATAACACGACTAAATCTCTTAACAATCCTGGCCATTGGTGAACATTTAGAAAACTTCAACATCGGGTTACACAAAATTGGATGGGAGCTTGACGACTGTGCAGTACTTTCAGCTGATTGTGAGCTTGACGACTGGGCAGCACTTACAGCTGCGTGGCAGTTTGACGACTGTGCAGCACTTACAGCTGATTGTCAGCTTGGAGACTGGGCAGCACTTACAGCTGGGTGACAGCTTGACGACTGTGCATCACTTACATCTGGGTAGCAGCTTGACAACTGTGCAGCACTTAGAGCTGATTGTCAGCTTGGTGAATGTGCAGCACTTATAGCTGGGTGACAGCTTGAGGACTGTGCAGCACTTACAGCTGGGTGACAGCTTGAGGACTGTGCAGCTCTTACAGCTGGGTGACAGCTTGAGGACTGTGCAGCATTTACAGCTGGTAGACAGCTTGACGACTGTGCAGCATTTACAGCTGGTAGACAGCTTGACGACTGTGCAGTACTTACAGCTGGGTGACAGCTTGACGACTGTGCAGCATTTACAGCTGGGTGACAGCTT
Organism: Haliotis rubra; assembly: GCF_003918875.1. Taxonomy (NCBI): domain Eukaryota; kingdom Metazoa; phylum Mollusca; class Gastropoda; order Lepetellida; family Haliotidae; genus Haliotis; species Haliotis rubra. The sequence continues at coordinate 1,376,165 of NW_025766137.1, forward strand.
GACGACTGTGCAGCATTTACAGCTGGGTGACAGCTTGACGACTGTGCAGTACTTACAGCTGGGTGACAGCTTGACTGTGCAGCATTTACATCTGGGTGACAGCTTGACGACTGTGCAGCATTTACAGCTGGGTGACAGCTTGACGACTGTGCAGCACTTACAGCTGGTAGACAGCTTGACGACTGTGCAGCACTTACAGCTGGTAGACAGCTTGACGACTGTGCAGTACTTACTGCTGACTGACAACCAGATGACCGTGTTTAATATACCCCCTTTATATTGACAGACAACGTGTCACATGCCTAGTGCAGAGCATTACCCATTCATAGTGTTTCTGGACGCCTGCGCGTTATGATATAGACTGACATTGTGGGCTGTCGATCAGTGACAATTGACTCATACATGATTAATCATCTGATTTCATACGATGCGCCTGAACCAGAACACATTTACATTGACAAACGTGTGATAATATAATGTTGTAGATAAATGTACATCGTAGGTCGATTATATTCAATTATTGTGGTGGTGGTCAGCTGGCAGGGGTCCCTTGTTGTAGTGACTGAGGATAATATTGATTACACTGTAAGTGATATGTACATACATCACTGTCTCAACCACCAACTCACTATCTCCTTACACACGACGCTTTTCAAAACCAGGATAAGTGTATAAATATATTTCGCACGAGATATTCGGAGTCGAATAATTGGTTCTGACACAGGAAAGGTCATATTATGGAGTCAGGGTCCAGGAAAATAGGTTAAATAACCCCACATCGAAGGCAAAGTTAGAACGGGGCCCGTGCAGCAGTGTTGGCGCCGTCATGAGAGATATTATTCGGGGTGGGGGTTTCTTAGGTAGGAGCGTCAGGGTTAAGACAGTGTCTCTACTGAGAGCGTCAGGGTGAGGACAGTGTCTCTACTGAGAGCGTCAGGGTTATGACAGTGTCTCTACTGAGAGCGACAGGGTGAGGACAGTGTCTCTACTGGGAGCGTCAGGGTTAAGACAGTGTCTCTACTGATAGCGTCAGGGTGAGGACAGTGTCTCTACTGGGAGCGTCAGGGTGAGGACAGTGTCTCTACTGGGAGCGTCAGGGTGGAGGACAGTGTCTCTACTGAGAGCGTCAGGGTGAAGACAGTGTCTCTACTGAGGGCGTCAGGGTGAGAACAGTGTCTCTACTGAGAGCAGTGTCTCTACTGGGAGCGTCAGGACAGTGTCTCTACTGACAGGAGCGTCAGGTTGAGGACAGTGTCTCTACTGGGAGCGTCAGGGTGAGGACAGTGTCTCTACTGGGAGCGTCAGGGTTAAGACAGTGTCTCTACTGGGAGCGTCAGGGTGAGGACAGTGTCTCTACTGGGAGCGTCAGGGTTAGGACAGTGTCTCTACTGGGAGCGTCAGGGGTGAGGACAGTGTCTCTACTGAGAGCGTCAGGGTCTAGGGAGCGTCAGACAGTGTCTCTGGGAGCTGAGGGGAGCGTCAGGGTGAGGACAGTGTCTCTACTGGGAGCGTCAGGGTTAATACAGTGTCTCTACTGAGAGCGTCAGGGTGAGGACAGTGTCTCTACTGGGAGCGCGTGAGGGGTGTCTCTACTGGGAGCGTCAGGGTTAAGACAGTGTCTCTACTGAGAGAGCGTCAGGGTTAAGACAGTCTCTACTGGGAGCGTCAGGGTTAGGACAGTGTCTCTACTGGGAGCGTCAGGGTGTCTCTACTGACAGTGTGTCTCTACTGGGAGCGTCAGGGTTAAGACAGTGTCTCTACTGGGAGCGTCAGGGTGAGGACAGTGTCTCTACTGGGAGCGTCAGGGTTAAGGACAGTGTCTCTACTGAGAGCGAGCGTCAGGGTGAGGACAGTGTCTCTACTGAGAGCGTCAGGGTGAGGACAGTGTCTCTACTGGGAGCGTCAGGGTGAGGACAGTGTCTCTACTGGGAGCGTCAGGGTTAAGACAGTGTCTCTACTGGGAGCGTCAGGGTTAAGACAGTGTCTCTACTGGGAGTGTCAGGGTACTGGGAGCGTCAGGGTGAGGACAGTGTCTCTACTGGGAGCGTCAGGGTTAAGACAGTGTCTCTACTGGGAGCGTCAGGGTTAAGACAGTGTCTCTACTGGGAGCGTCAGGGTTAGACAGTGTCTCTACTGGGAGCGTCAGGGTGAGGACAGTGTCTCTACTGGGAGCGTCAGGGTTAAGACAGTGTCTCTACTGGGAGCGTCAGGGGTGAGAAACCAACCAACCAGTCAAACAACAAACCAACCAAACAAACAAACAAATAAACAAACATCCTTCCAACTATAATTAGTTCCAGGCGGAATAAATACTGCCAGTGCAATGATCCTAGTAAACGACCATGAAATAATTCCTTTAGAGAAAACTAGTACAAAGGAATAGTTTCACTGCAGGACAATTTTGACAAAGGAACGGTGCACATACAGAGATGACTTACATCGCCAGGTATCCTGTTGCCGTCCTCCTCCCGCTGTCAGCTGATAGTCAATAGTCACTGGTAACTATACTAGCAAGCCTCTTTCATCAAAGGGTTATTTACTGAAGCGAAATGATTATTTATTAATAGAAGTGATGCAGTGTGATCAAAGGCGAAGAGGATTGTGTATAGACAGCGATGATAATTCACCTGTTGATGACTAAACAAAGGCCCGGTATTGCAGCTGCAGACAGACGGAGCAGGTGATGGATCAGGCCCAGTACGTCACACTACTCACCGGACCAGCAAGTGATTCCAACATAAATACCTAGTTTCAGGCCAGCTCCACAAAATAAAACTCCTCATTGAAGTGACCATTGAAACTCCCGTGAAAATGGGTGAAAATGATGAACTGTGCACCCCGACAATCTCAAAAAGCTGTATGCACCCCTGGTTGTACAAATCAGTGGTGACACTCAGGAGATCGTAACTCCCATACCCAAACAGAGACGGTTGTATGGTTGTCGTGTGTGTAACGGTACTAACCACACCCCGTATCATCTATCCAAGGGCAGCAACACTACAGTAGGTCCCAAGAGGTACTCACATCATGCACCAGTGCCAGTGAATGCACGGTATTTGAGGTAATGCTCTAGTAAACGTTCAGTCGTTACGGCATTTCAAGCGGGACATTTCACGTTACAGAAATGTTGACAATGGATACATAATATGTTTGCTATATGGTCACAGGCAATTACGCCCCAAAACTGATAAAATCAGTCAACTAAGCGGTTTGATTGAATACACCTATAATCTAGAAAATATATCTTTGATGTTCGTGAAAAGTAATCAAGATAGTTGATAGTGATGAGGTGTAGAGAGTGGCCAGAGGTATTGGGAGCGACCGACAGCGGTGGACAGTGGTATGTAGAAACACAGGATGTTCTGTGGTATAGAAGGGGTGGATGAGAGCGGTGATCAATAGTGGAGGTTTGTATGCGGCGGTATATAGAGGAAGACAGGATTCACAGATGTATCAGTCCACTGAGAGCAGTACTTGGTCGTTGTGGTTTTGTGGTTATGCCATCACGCCTCTGTGGCTATCTTGTTAAAAATTCAGCACGTAAACAGAGACAGAGAAACTAATAAGGACACAAACGCAGGTTACCTAAAACCTCTATATGTCTTGTGACCTTCAAACCAGTGACCAGATCACGTGGGCATACGACTACCCACAGGCTGCTTAATCATTTATTGATATCACAGTCCGCCATCCCGCTAGCTTCCGGAAATTATCGGAACATGACTAGCTTGGTGTTGGCGAGACAGTGCATGGTTCTCACTTATGGCTGTAATGTCGACGTACATAAGATGTCTGGGCCCTGCAACATCAAAGTCAGCTAACAGCTGAACAGTTAGACGAACACCAGAAGTAATTTACATTTTGTGATCAAATGGTAGAGTGTGTTGAAGGCATCAAACTACCGAGGTCCTGCATAATATTGTCTCACTTCCCAGCTCTGGGACAAATGAATCGTCAAGTACATGCAAGGACGGTCTGATTATTGTCTACAGAAGCAGGTACACGATATGAAGGACACATATATAACATGTAGATCACCATCAATATGTCTGTTATCGTAAGTGCAATATGTAGATCACCATCAATATGTCTGTTATCGTAAGTGCAATATGTAGATCACCATCGACATGTCTCTTATCATAAGAGCAATATGTAGATCACCATCAATATGTCTCTTATCATAAGCGCAATATGTAGATCACCATCAACATGTCTCTTATCATAAGTGCAATATGTAGATCACCATCGACATGTCTCTTATCATAAGTGCAATATGTAGATCACCATCGACATGTCTCTTATTATAAGTGCAATATGTAGATCATCATCGACATGTCTCTTATCATAAGTGCAATATGTAGATCACCATCGACATGTCTCTTATTATAAGTGCAATATGTAGATCATCATTGCCATGTCTCTTATCATAAGTGCAATATGTAGATCACCATCAATATGTCTATTTTCATAAGTGCAACATGTAGATCATCATCGACATGTCTCTTATCATAAGTGCAATGTGTAGATTGTCCATCAATATGTAGATCATTGTCATATAGTGCAATATGTAGATCATCATCGACATGTCTCTTATCATAAGTGCAATGTGTAGATTATCATCAATATGTCTATTGTCATAAGTGCAATATGTAGATCATCATCGACATGTCTCTTATCATAAGTGCAATATGTAGATCATCATCGACATGTCTCTTATCATAAGTGCAATATGTAGATCACTATCAATATGTCTATTGTCATAAGTGCAATATGTAGATCATCATCGACATGTCTCTTATCATAAGTGCAATATGTAGATCAATATGTCTATCATTAGTGCAATATGTAGATCATCATCGACATGTCTCTTATTATAGTAGTGCAATATGTAGATCATCATCGACATGTCTCTTTATCATAAGTGCAATATGTAGATCACCATCAACATGTCTATTTATCAAAGTGCAATGTAGATCATCATCGACTTGTCTCTTATCATAAGTGCAATATGTAGATCACCATCAATATGTCTATTGTCATAAGTGCAACATGTAGATCGACAATATGTAGATCATCATCGACATGTCTCTTATCATAAGTGCAATATGTAGATCACCATCAATATGTCTATTGTCATAAGTGCAATATGTAGATCATCATCGACATGGCTCTTATCATAAGTGCAATGTGTAGATTATCATCAATATGTCTATTGTCATAAGTGCAATATGTAGATCATCATCGACATGTCTCTTATCATAAGTGCAATATGTAGATCATCATCGACATGTCTCTTATCATAAGTGCAATATGTAGATCACTATCAATATGTCTATTGTCATAAGTGCAATATGTAGATCATCATCGACATGTCTCTTATCATAAGTGCAATATGTAGATCACCATCAATATGTCTATTGTCATAAGTGCAATATGTAGGTCATCATCGACATGTCTCTTATCATTAGTGCAATATGTAGATCATCATCGACATGTCTCTTATCATAAGTGCAATATGTAGATCACTATCAATAGGTCTATTGTCATAAGTGCAATATGTAGATCATTATCGACTTGTCTCTTATCATAAGTGCAATATGTAGATCACCATCAATATGTCTATTGTCATAAGTGCAATATGTAGATCATCATCGACATGTCTCTTATCATAAGTGCAATATGTAGATCACCATCAATATGTCTATTGTCATGATTGCAATATGTAGATCACCACTGTGGCAGTGTTGTACCTATATATATTTGTATATGTTAAATGTTGTAATGAAATAATGTATTAACCTTTACTGTGAAGTACATAATAACATAAACTTGATTTCTACTAAGCTCCTGGTTGACTTATATATTATTTAACTGCCTTTGGGTAGCGGTGGGATAAAATTGCACAGCTTGGGTCACTCCTTTGTTTAAGACAGCTTACGCCTGATTGGCCTTGTTTAAAATACTCATGTTGAGCACTTCACCAGCACAGCACACCAGCCACTGTACACTAAGACTGACCAGACATTACTACAGGTAAGTTATGTATTTTGTATGTTTTTACAATTATGTACTTGTATATAGTGCTTAATCAGTTAAAGTAAAATCATGTTTTAATATTTATCAATACAGGTATAACCAAAAATGTAATTTAACTAAAACAGTAAGTCTATACACAGTCTTTTGTGATATAAGCAAGGCCTTTGATAAAGTGTGGCATAAGGGACTTCTATACAAATTACAATCATATGGAATATGTGGTAAATTACTTGATTGGTTTGATAGCTATCTTCATGAAAGAGTTCAGAAAGTTGTTATAAACGGTTACAATTCCGAGTATAGATCTGTATTAGCTGGTGTCCCCCAAGGATCTGTGCTTGAGCCATTGTTATTTCTTGTGTATATAAATGATCTTGTTGAAAATATAGATTGCCATATAAGACGCTTTGCTGATGACACTTCACTTTATGTTATAATAGAAGATCCTACCGATGATGCTATGCGCCTCAATAACGATTTAGAAAGGATTTCTCAATGGGCAGTGCGGTGGCAAGTTAAATTCAATCCTTCTAAGACTGAAAGTATACAGTTTAGTAAAAGACGTTCCATAGTGATTAGTCCGAGATTATTTATGCAAAATATTCCTATAAACGAAGTTTCCGAGCACAAACATCTAGGCCTCTGGTTTCAAAAAGACGCAAATTGGACTGCACAGATAAATTCTCTATTTGATAAAGTTTCACCAATGATAAATTGTTTAAGGAGTTACAAATATCGATTATCAAGAAAAACACTATATGTTATGTATAAATCCTTTATTCTGCCATTATTTGATTATTGTAGTTGTATATGGGATAACTGTACAGTTAGCCAGGCATCAATGCTTGAAAATTGCAGCTTGATGCACTAAGAACAATATGTGGGGCTACAAGGGGAACAAGTCATAATAAATTATATTCAGAAACTGATCTTTTACCTCTAGCAGAAAGAAGGCGCATTCAGAAACTGACCCTATTCCATAAAATGATACATAACAAAACACCAGATTACTTAAACAGTCTCGTGCCAGAATCTGTCTCTGTTGCAAACCCATATAACTTAAGAAACTCTTCAAATTTGCTAAAAATCCCTATAAGAACTACTTCATATGCTAAATCATTTTTGCCCAGTACTATTGAACTTTGGAATTCTTTACCTGAAGAACTCAGACTTATACAGTCACCAAGTGAATTTATAAACAAGATTACACTATATTGTAATACTTCATTCGGATTTGATATCAAAATTGAAAACAGGTTCTGTCAAATAATCCACTGTAGACTCCGATTAGAATGCAGCGATTTAAATGCCCATAAAGTAAGTAGATTTATATCCGATAACCCATCATGTATTTGTGGTGCCGCCTTCGAGGACACCCTTCATTATCTTTTTATATGTCCCAATTATGATGCCATAAGAAACGATTTATTTTATTTCAAACATGGATATAACATAAATGACGCTCTGTATGGTAACTTAGAATTACCTAGATCTATAAATCATGATATTATCAAATATGTACATACCTTTATTACCAGTTCAAAAAGATTTAATCTGTCTTAAGTTTTCATATGCTTATTGTTATTTATGATACCATGTATTTTCGTAATATTGTTATGAAATGTAAGTCGCATAAATGTTGTTTTGTCTGGAGAGGCATTAATATAAGCGCTTTGCTTGTTTGCCGATCCAGTTTCTGAACAATGTATCAGAAATAAATATGTTTACACACACACACACACACACACACACACACACACACACACACACACACACACACACACACACACACACACACACACACACACACACACACACACACACACACACACACACACACACACACACACACACACACACACACACACACAAACATTTTATAATGCTGCCCTAATATGCTGCAATATGTAGCTAACCATCGATATGTCTGTTATCATTAGTCAATATATCATAAGTGCAGTATGTAGATAACCATCAGTATGTCTGTTATCATAAGTCAATATATCATAAGTGCAGTATGTAGATAACCATCAGTATGTCTGTTATCATTAGTCAATATATCATAAGTGCAGTATGTAGATAACCATCAGTATGTCTGTTATCATAAGTCAATATATCATAAGTGCAATGTAGATGTAGATATACCATCAACCATATATGTCTGTTATCATAAGTCAATATATCATAAGTGCAGTATGTAGATAACCATCAGTATGTCTGTTATCATAAGTCAATATATCATAAGTGCAGTATGTAGATAACCATCAGTATGTCTGTTATCATAAGTCAATATATCATAAGTGCAGTATGTAGATAACCATCAGTATGTCTGTTATCATAAGTCAATATATCATAAGTGCAGTATGTAGATAACCATCAGTATGTCTGTTATCATAAGTCAATATATCATAAGTGCAGTATGTAGATAACCATCAGTATGTCTGTTATCATAAGTCAATATATCATAAGTGCAGTATGTAGATAACCATCAGTATGTCTGTTATCATAAGTCAATATATCATAAGTGCAGTATGTAGATAAACATCAATATGTCTGTTATCATAAGTCAATATATCATAAGTGTAATATGTAGATAACCATCAATATGTGCAGTATGTAGATAACCATCAATAGGCCTGTTATCATAAGTGCAGTATGTAGATAACCATCAGTATGTCTGTTATCATAAGTCAATATATCATAAGTGCAGTATGTAGATAACCATCAGTATGTCTGTTATCATAAGTCAATATATCATAAGTGCAGTATGTAGATAACCATCAGTATGTCTGTTATCATTAGTCAATATATCATAAGTGCAATATGTAGATAACCATCAGTATGTCTGTTATCATAAGTCAATATATCATAAGTGCAGTATGTAGATAACCATCAGTATGTCTGTTATCATTAGTCAATATATCATAAGTGCAGTATGTAGATAACCATCAGTATGTCTGTTATCATAAGTCAATATATCATAAGTGCAGTATGTAGATAACCATCAGTATGTCTGTTATCATTAGTCAATATATCATAAGTGCAGTATGTAGATAACCATCGATATGTCTGTTATCATAAGTCAATATATCATAAGTGCAGTATGTAGATCAAAATCAATATGTCTGTTATCATAAGTCAATATATCATAAGTGCAGTATTTAGAAAAACATCAATATGTCTGTTATCATCAGTCAATATATTATAAGTGCAGTATGTAGATCAACATCAATATGTCTGTTATCATAAGTCAATATATCATAAGTGCAATATGTAGATCAACATCAGTATGTCTGTTATCATAAGTCAATATATCATAAGTGCAGTATGTAGATAACCATCAGTATGTCTATTATCATAAGTCAATATATCATAAGTGTAATATGTAGATAACCATCAGTATGTCTGTTATCATAAGTCAATATATCATAAGTGCAGTATGTAGATAACCATCAGTATGTCTGTTATCATAAGTCAATATATCATAAGTGCAGTATGTAGATAACCATCAGTATGTCTGTTATCATAAGTCAATATATCATAAGTGCAGTAAGTGCAGTATGTAGATAACATCTATGTCTGTAGATAACCATCAATATGTCTGTTATCATAAGTCAATATATCATAAGTGCAGTATGTAGATAACCATCAATATGTCTGTTATCATCATAAGTCAATATATCATAAGTCAATATATCATAAGTGCAGTATGTAGATAACCATCAATATGTCTGTTATCATAAGTCAATATATCATAAGTGCAGTATGTAGATCAACATCAATATGTCTGTTATCATAAGTCAATATATCATAAGTGCAGTATGTAGATAAACATCAGTATGTCTGTTATCATAAGTCAATATATCATAAGTGCAGTATGTAGATAACCATCAGTATGTCTATTATCATAAGTCAATATATCATAAGTGTAATATGTAGATAACCATCAATAAGCCTGTTATCATAAGTGCAGTATGTAGATAACCATCAGTATGTCTAGTATGATAAGTCAATATATCATAAGTGCAGTATGTAGATAATCAGTATCTGTTATCATAAGTCAATGTATCATAAGTGCAGTATGTAGATCAAAAATCATATGTCTGTTATCATCAAATATATCATAAGTGCAGTATGTAGATGTAGACCATCAATATGTCTGTTATCATAAGTCAATATATCATAAGTGCAGTATGTAGATAACCATCAGTATGTCTGTTATCATAAGTCAATATATCATAAGTGCAGTATGTAGTCATCAGTATATCTGTTATCATAAGTCAATATATCATAAGTAGTGTAGATAAACCATCAGTATGTCTGTTATCATAAGTCAATATATCATAAGTGCAGTATGTAGATAACCATCAGTATGTCTGTTATCATAAGTCAATATATCATAAGTGCAGTATGTAGATAACCATCAGTATGTCTGTTATCATAAGTCAATATATCATAAGTGCAGTATGTAGATAACCATCAGTATGTCTGTTATCATAAGTCAATATATCATAAGTGCAGTATGTAGATAACCATCAGTATGTCTGTTATCATAAGTCAATATATCATAAGTGCAGTATGTAGATAACCATCAGTATGTATCATAAGTCTGTTGTATCATCAGTATGTCTGTTATCATAAGTCAATATATCATAAGTGCAGTATGTAGATCACCATCAATATGTCTGTTATCATAAGTCAATATATCATAAGTGCAGTATGTAGATAACCATCAGTATGTCTGTTATCATAAGTCAATATATCATAAGTGCAGTATGTAGATAACCATCAGTATGTCTGTTATCATAAGTCAATATATCATAAGTGCAGTATGTAGATAACCATCGATATGTCTGTTATCATAAGTCAATATATCATAAGTGCAGTATGTAGATCAACATCAATATTCCTGTTATCATAAGTCAATATATCATAAGTGCAGTATGTAGATAACCATCAGTATGTCTGTTATCATAAGTCAATATATCATAAGTGCAGTATGTAGATAACCATCAGTATGTCTGTTATCATAAGTCAATATATCATAAGTGCAATATGTAGATCACCATCAATATGTCTGTTATCATAAGTCAATATATCATAAGTGCAATATGTAGATCACCATCAATATGTCTGTTATCATAAGTGCAATGTGAAGATCACCAGCCAGTTGTCGTTAGCATAGATACAATATAGAACAACATTGGATGTGCCTAGACATCTCGCTAGGGCTCCTTTTCAGTTTATATGGCATTATTTGTGACAATCAAAATTCTAAATATTTTCAGAGACTAAGCGTTAGTCTACACATCAGACATCAGGAATCGACCGTGCACCGCAAGTATTCGACCACACACAGAACTTATCCTTACGCGGTCTCATCGTGCTCAACGTCTACGGTGTGTCAACAGACATGCCAGATTCAGTCAGAGGCAGTGGAACAGGATTGTCCTGAGTGACGTGCCGCTTCACATCGCGCTTTGCTGGTGGCAAGGCCCGGGTGTAGCGCAGAATGGGGGTAACGTCACGCAAGTGATGGGTCGGTGAGACTGGCCGATTTGGAATGGGTGAGATGGTCCAAGTGAATGTTCTTACTGCCATATAGGACCTCATATCACAAGTTGGTCGTAGCGCTACGGTGATCAGACTGCTCCCATACTTTAACATAGACCTACGGCAGTCGTAGCGCTACGGTGATCAGACTGCTCCCATACTTTAACATAGACCTATCAGACTTTAACATAGACGGCAGTCGTAGCGCTACGGTGATCAGACTGCTCTCATACTTTAACATAGACCTACGGCAGTCGTAGCGCTACGGTGATCAGACTGCTCCCATACTTTAACATAGACCTACGGCAGTCGTAGCGCTACGGTGATCAGACTGCTCCCATACTTTAACATAGACCTACGGCAGTCGTAGCGCTAGGGTGATCAGACTGCTCGCTATGATCAGACTGCTCCCATACTTTAATACTTTAACATAGACCTACGGCAGTCGTAGCGCTACGGTGATCAGACTGCTCCCATACTTTAACATAGACCTACGGCAGTCGTAGCTCTACTGTGATCAGACTGCTCCCATACTTTAACATAGACCTACGGCAGTCGTAGCGCTACGATCGCTTTGTGAAACGGGCCGCAGTATCGGGACCAGGTTTTGACCCCGGCCCCCTGCCATTAATGCAGCTACATTGTCCTGGCATTTCAACATGACATTGTACGCCAAATACTTTAGTGCTGACGCGCATCTAGCTAACATCGGTGTTGATGTCATGTAACATCATGCATTATCTGTCCAATAAAATGATGCCGTCATCCACTGTATCGTTCCCTACTACGGCAATAAGATACACATCTACTTCCACAACAATGCCCACATGCCTGCATATTGTGGGAATCAACAAGCGCCAAGTTATATAGTTTGTTCGAGTATATGAAACAGATTAAAGTTAAGCATGATCTGACCGGTTTCCGTGGCTGGACTTGTTGAACCAGGTGCAGTAACACATCCCTAAGGTGCAGATATTTGGATAAAAGCTGACTGCACTTCCAGCTAAGTAACTAATGTGAACGTGTTTTCTCTTACGGATGGCAGTCACACTGACCAGTAGTGAGGTAATTACACTGCGGGGACAGTCACAGTAGCGATCCTCTCGTAAATATTCCACTTGTAAGTAATGCAAATATGGAGAAAGGCTTAATCAGATGAAGCTGTCAGTCTTGATGAAACAGATGCAGCTTTCATTTCCTAATGTCTTTGTACCTTACACTCACAAAGCGACAAGCGACACGTTGATCCGGGCATAAAGACAGTCCGAAATGTGGGCTTGACAGGTGTCAGTAAGCCCATGGCATACATAATGTATTTCATAAACCTCAGTAAACCCTCCACTGTTATACAAAATTTATTACCACATTATCATATTTCCGGTTCCGTGGAAGACACCAAAGTATCCCATTTCATGGGCATTGTTATTTATACCATATTCATCAGTTAAAACCTACACATTGCATCATACAACAGCGACCCAAAGGCCTCCCGGTGCTCCAGGCACCTGGTTTGTTTAGCTGGAACACGCAAATGAAGCAAACACCCCAACAGCTTGACCTATGTCCAGTGTGTACTGTTGTATGTGATTGTCCCACCCAGTGTGTACTGCTGTATGTGATTGTCCCACCCAGTGTGTACTGCTGTATGTGATTGTCCCACCCAGTGTGTACTGCTGTATGTGATTGTCCCACCCAGTGTGTACTGTTGTATGTGATTGTCCCAACCAGTGTGTACTGCTGTACTGATTGTCCCATCCTAGTTGTAGGTGTCTTATCTACGTGACAGTCCAGTGCCGGACAACGCATTCAACATTGTATATTGACTGATAACATGAGCCAGCGTAATCAGGATAATCGGTTTGTCCTAATATATTCCTCCCAATCTTTCACACTTCCTCAAACCTTTTACACATGCAATGTACATATATAGATAAAACTCTAATTGTCCGACCGTGTGCGTGCAAGTCCAGTGTAAGTGTCTTCTCTACCTACCAGATGTATGCTAGACACGAACACACAGGGGACATTAGCCGTAATGAACCAGGCTGGCCAGGTGGCAGTGTGTAGTAGCCGTGATGATGCGGAGCCTGTGGTTGTCGTCCGCGTCAGTGAAGGGGCACAGCCGGGCGGGACACAGGGACAAAACCTTTCTCAGATAAACATTTGTCCTAATGGTTTACATGTGATAATATACAAATACATGTGTCTGAACACCAGCGATAAAATCACTAACCTACTCAAATCGAGGCCATGAGACTACATCACTACTGGTTTTCACTCCCAACATTGACCAAAGCACTTTAAGTCTCTGTAGGTTAGAATATCAAAACAAGTCACGTCACGTTATCTTTTCTGTGCATTATCCGCAGGGTGAATTATTCAAATACATCATGACCCGTGTTGCACTGGGTTTCATGACGCATCTTGACCAATGATGGGTGGACTATGAACACATACTGTGTTCCTTGTCGGTGGACTATGAACACATACTGTGTTCCTTGTCGGTGGACTATGAACACATACTGTGTTCCTTGTCGGTGGAATGATTAAGTTAACCTATAGCTCCCGTCGGGCGGATTATCACGTTGCTTAACGAATTTCTCTGTTTGATTATCGTGGCCCTCTTCGGATGAAGTATAAAGGCACATCATGACCCCTGTCCCACTGACTATCAATCTATACTATAACTCCGGTAGCGCGGATTCGTCTGTCGGCGGAATATGAAGACACATATAACGCCTGCCGGACGGATACTCAAGACACTTCGCGGCCAGTTTCCGGATTATCAAGATACTTCGTTGCATGGATTATCATAACGCATATTGGATCCCGCTGGGCGGACTATAAAGACACATCATGTTTCTTGTCAGACGAATCATTAAGGTATAATATCATCTTCGTATTGCGGGTTATCATGGCGCCTGTCCAGGATACAGTATTTAACGCTGTATTCGGCTGTCCGTGGAAATTACTGACCACGCTACCGTGTCCAAACTTTTTTGTATCACATCAACGCTTATTCAAACTATGTGAGAACTGGCGTTCACTTCATATACGTACTTACTTAGAATGGGTAAATCATTACATGTTGTTTGTTATCCAGTATTCCGTCATTAAAGTCACAGACAGGGTTAACAGTTACACAGTACACACTGTCTGTATGTTACACCCACGGTCCTATGATAAAAATCATGGAGAAGTAGACAGTAGACGCCCCCTGTCACTGGTGACAGCTGGTTTGTCAATACTGTCAACATATTGTTGACGTCAGTTAAATTACGTATTAACAGATCATTTTAGTGCGTGACTGGCGATAGTTATTTCAGTCATTCAGTACCCAACTCCGACACAAACAATGTGAGTGGAGATCAGAACCCAAATCCGACACAAACAATGTGAGTGGAGATCAGTACCCAAATCCGACACAAACAATGTGAGCGGAGTTCAGTACCCAACTCCGACACAAACAATGTGAGCGCAGTTCAGTACCCACAACAATGTGAGTAGAGTTCAGTACCCAAATCCGTGAGAGTGGAGTTCAGTACCCAAATCCGACACAAACAATGTGAGTGGAGTTCAGTACCCAACTCCGACACAAACAATGTGAGTGGAGTTCAGTACCCAACTCCGACACAAACAATGTGAGTGGAGTTCAGTACCCAACTCCGACACAAACAATGTGAGTGGAGTTCAGTACCCAACTCCGACACAAACAATGTGAGTGGAGTTCAGTACCCAACTCCGACACAAACAATGTGAGGAGTTCAGTTCAGTACCCAAATCCGACACAAACAATGTGAGTGGAGTTCAGTACCCAACTCCGACACAAACAATGTGAGTGGAGTTCAGTACCCAAATCCGACACAAACAATGTGAGTGGAGTTCAGTACCCAAATCCGACACAAACAATGTGAGTGGAGTTCAGTACCCAAATCCGACACAAACAATGTGAGTGGAGTTCAGTTCCCTAACTCCGACACAAACAATGTGAGTGGAGTTCAGTACCCAACTCCGACACAAACAATGTGAGTGGAGTTCAGTACCCAACTCCGACACAAACAATGTGAGTGGAGTTCAGTACCCAACTCCGACACAAACAATGTGAATGTGAGTGGAGAGTTCAGTACCCAACTCCGACACAAACAATGTGAGTGGAGTTCAGTACCCAACTCCGACACAAACAATGTGAGTGGAGTTCAGTACCCAACTCCGACACAAACAATGTGAGTGGAGTTCAGTACCCAACTCCGACACAAACAATGTGAGTGGAGATCAGTACCCAACTCCGACACAAACAATGTGAGTGGAGTTCAGTACCCAACAATGTTCACAAACAATGTGAGTGGAGTTCAGTACCCAACTCCGACACAAACAATGTGTCAGTACCCAACTCCGACACAAACAATGTGAGTGGAGTTCAGTACCCAACTCCGACACAAACAATGTGAGTGGAGTTCAGTACCCAACTCCGACACAAACAATGTGAGTGGAGTTCAGTACCGACACAAACAATGTGAGTGGAGTTCAGACACACACAAACAATGTGAGTGGTTCAGTACCCAGACACAAACAGTACCCAACTCCGACACAAACAATGTGAGTGGAGTTCAGTACCCAACTCCGACAAACAAACAATGTGAGTGGAGTTCAGTACCCAACTCCGACACAAACAATGTGAGTGGAGATCAGTTCAGTACCCAACTCCGACACAAACAATGTGAGTGGAGATCAGTACCCAACTCCGAAACAAACAATGTGAGTGGAGTTCAGTACCCAACTCCGACACAAACAATGTGAGTGGAGTTCAGTACCCAACTCCGACACAAACAATGTGAGTGGAGTTCAGTACCCAACTCCGACACAAACAATGTGAGTGGAGATCAGTACCCAACTCCGACACAAACAATGTGAGTGGAGTTCAGTACCCAACTCCGACACAAACAATGTGAGTGGAGTTCAGAGCGCAGACCGTATCACGCTCCGGGAACATGTCTGAGTGAATTACAAGAACAATATATAGACCTTGTTACACTCCGGGAACATGTCTAGTGAATTACAAGAACAATACATACACCGTGTTACACTTCGGGAACATGTCTAGTGAATTAAAAGAACAATATATAGACCTTGTCACGCTCCGGGAACATGTCTAGTGAATTAAAAGAACAATATATAGACCTTGTCACACTCCGGGAACATGTCTAGTGATTTACAAGAACAATACATGGACCTTATCACGCTCCGGGAACATGTCTAGTGGATTACAAGAACAATATATAGACCTTGTCACACTCCGGGAACATGTCTAGTGAACGACAAACACAATACATGAACTTTGTCACACTTAGGACATATGTCTAGTGAATTACAAGAACAATGTATAGACCTTGTCACACTCCGGGAACATGTCTATCACACATGCTTCAACATGTCACACAACAACATTCCAATCACTACAGATATCTCACAACAATATTCCATTACTACACATGTCTAAAAACAATATTCCCATCACTACACATGCGACACAACAATATTCCCATCACTACACATGTTACTCAACAATATTCCCATTACTACCCAGGGACACAACAATATTCTGATCACTACACATGCCACACAACAATATTCCCATTACTACACATGCCACACAAAAATGTTCCCATCACTACACATGCGACACAACAATATTCCGATCACTATACATGCGACACAACAATATTCCCATTACTACACATGCCACACAAAAATGTTCCCATTACTACACGTCACACAACAATGTTCCCATTACTACACGTCACACAACAATGTTCCCATTACTACACGTCACACAACAATGTTCCCATTACTACACGTCACACAACAATGTTCCCATTACTACACGTCACGAAACAATGTTCCCATTACTACACGTCACATAACAATGTTCCCATTACTACACGTCACACAACAATGTTCCCATTACTACACGTCACACAACAATGTTCCCATTACTACACGTCGTCACAACAATAATGTTCCCATTACTACACGTCACACAACAATGTTCCCATTACTACACGTCACACAACAATGTTCCCATTACTACACATCACACAACAATGTTCCCATTACTACACGTCACACAACGTTCCCATTACTACACCTGTCACACAACAATGTTCCCATTACTACACGTCACACAACAATGTTCCCATTACTACACGTCACACAACAATGTTCCCATTACTACACGTCACACAACAATGTTCCAATTACTACACGTCACACAAAATGTTCCCATTACTACACGTCACGAAACAATGTTCCCATTACTACACGTCACACAACAATGTTCCCATTACTACACGTCACACAACGTTCCCATTACTACACCTGTCACACAACAATGTTCCCATTACTACACGTCACACAACGTTCCCATTACTACACCTGTCACACAACAATGTTCCCATTACTACACGTCACACAACAATGTTCCCATTACTACACGTCACACAACGTTCCCATTACTACACGTCACACAACAATGTTCCCATTACTACACGTCACACAACAATGTTCCCATTACTACGTCACACAACAATATTCCCATCACTATATATGTCACACAGATATACTCCCATCACTACACATGTCACACAGCAATATTCCCATCACTATATATGTCACACAGCAATATTCCCATCACTATCACTATATATTCCCATCACTATATATGTCACACAGATAAACTCCCATCACTATATATGTCACACAGATATACTCCCATCACTACACATGTCACACAGCAATATTCCCATCACTAAATATGTATATATCACACAGATATACTCCCATCACTACACATGCACACAACAATATTCCCATCACTATATATGTCACACAGCAAAGCTTTTGATCGAGTATGGCACAAAGGTCTCGTGCATAAGTTAAAATCTTGTGGAATCGATGGTTCACTATTACAATGGTTTAAAAGTTATTTAGAATATCGATCCCAGCGTGTAGTATAAATGGTTATAGTTTTAATATTAAACCGGTAAAAGCTGGCGTCCCGCAGGGTTCTGTTCTAGGACCACTTCTGTTTTGGTCTACATAAATGATATTATTGATGGCATTGACAGTAATATACGATTATTTGCCGATGATACTTCTATCTATGTAATAATAGATGACCCTTACGTAGCGGCGTTTAGTCTGAATAATGATCTACTAAAAATAGCAAACTGGGCAAAAACCTGGAAAATCGATTTCAACCCATCTAAAACTAAAACAGTCTTATTCAGTAGGAAACCAAATTCAAATCCTCATCCAAGTTTATTTTTCAACGACGTTCGAATTGAAGAAACTTCGAGCCATAAACATTTAGGTATAACTCTTCAAAACGATTGTACATGGGATATACATATAAACGATATCGTTAACAGAGTCAGACCCATGATAAATTGCTTAAGAAGCCTTAAATATCGACTAACGAGAAACACCCTGAATTGTATGTATACGTCGTTTATACTTCCGATCTTTGACTACTGTAGCCATATTTATGACAATTGTACCAAAACACAAGCAACAATCTTGGAAAACATGCACTTAGACGCGTTACGTACGATATGTGGAGCTGTTCGCGGCACCAGTCACGATAAAATCTACGCTGAAACATCCTCTGTTTCTCTTCGCGAAAGAAGAAGAATAGCTAAACTAATCACATTTTTCAAAATGTATCATACCAGATTACCCCACTATCTAAACGAACTCGTCCCTCCCTTCGTTTCTCAAGTCAGTAACTATCCGTAACGTAACGCATCGCATTTGCAAACTATTGCCTGCCGTACTGCTCTATATGACAATTCATTTCTACTGGACGCTGTAAGTTTATGGAATGCTTTACCGCAAAATATTAAATCTCTTACAGACATCAATGATTTTAAATCTACCTTAAGTCCCAGAGCTAAAGACATTCATTTCGATCCAAATATAGGTTCAAGAGTTTGTCAAATCCTTCACTCTCGCCTAAGGTTAGGATGTAGCGATCTCAACGCTGACAAACACAACCGACATATATCAGAGAGAGCAGATTGTTTGTGTGGCCACCCTACTGAAGATGCACGTCATTTTTCTTTGTATGTCCCAGATTTGATACTGTAAGAGTAAATAAATTTTATTATACCAATAGCTTTTCATTAGAAACAATCTTATACGGAACGTCTTCCATGGACCCACAAATTCAATCACATATCTTAAAATCAGTCCATCTATTTATAATTGAAACTAGGCGCTTTAACTGAGCAAGTCATACACTAAAACCTATAATTCTCAAAGCTATACTGCTATGGATCCCGACTGCAGATGCCATAAATGTATACAACCATCATGATTTTAATTTTCCGACTACATATAATACCATCTACTTTCATTTTAGATACCATCTTTTCTTGTCATGATACTGTTTCATATATCTAAGTATATTGGAGCGGTCTTTATATAAGTTCTTTTGAGCTTGTTGACCAATCCAGTTCATGAAAATTCTGTCGTTGCTTTTTCATGAAATAAATATGTTTAAACCATATGTCACACAGCAATATTCCCATCACTACACAGTTCACACAGCAATATTCCCATCACTATATATGTCACACAACAAAATTCCCATCACTACAGATATCTCACAACAATATTCCCATCACTACACATGCCACACAGCAAAATTCCCATTACTACACGTCACACAACAATATTCTCATCACTATATATGTCACACAACAATATTCCCATCACTATATATGTACATCTACGACATCACGGTAATCTGAATGTCAGAATGCCCATGGTAGAAGGTGATATGACATACAGGTGTATTATCTGTTTTCAGTGGTGTGGCAGTGATACTGAAGGTGTTATAGCGGGGGTTTACAATATCATACCTTCATTGTGAGGGCTTCGATAAGCAACAATTGCGAATGCCGATCAGTTTAAAATAATAATGAGGTCGGCAGTAATGTCTCTCCACTATAACACCAAACGTATAACCTTAACATATTCTGTCATGTTGGTATTACGTGTGTATTTACATTGTAGGACCTGAACAATTACAAACACCTTAAAACCCCACCCTAGATGTTAGCTTGATGCTTGTTACCAAGCGGAGGTGAAGCATTGCCAGGAAGGTATGATGCTGACATCGGGGTGTGTATAACACTGAAAATGTACTTACCTGCCTTGTGTGGCCGCGCTCCTACCACTGGGGTAGCGCTGTTCACTCAGTCGTAGTCAGTCAGTCGAGGCCGATAATCATATAGACGGAATCTGTCAATAAAGTGAAGCTTATCACACGGTATGCTTGACCGATCATCACTACAACATCCTGTACTGCCTCCACACAGAGCTGCTCCGTCCCTCATCTGGAGGTCACGAGGTGCGGCACACCAGGGATGTTACATCTTTGGTGACACGACTCACTTTGTGGTGGAGGTAATGATGTGGTATTACCTTACACCTGATGATATGACTTATGTACGCCAGATCAGATACATCACAGATAATGTACTTGTGTGACGCTGTTTACAACATTGAAGAAAGTATTATGTCAGTGCTATCTGTCAACGTTTCTCTGTTCGAGGGTCCAGTAACAAGCAACTCTTGTTACTGTCAGACATTGCAGCAGTCACGACAGGAATCCGATATAGCTGCAGTACATATACGGGGTATCAGTGTACAGTGGTTGCTATAGTCACGATAGAGCATCAGTACTAGAGGTGGTATTAGTGTACAGTGATTGTTACAGTCACGATAGAGCATCAGTACATATACGGGGTATCAGTGTACAGTGGTTGTTACAGTCACGATAGAGCATCAGTACTAGAGGTGGTATCAGTATACAGTGGTTGTTATAGTCACGATAGAGCATCAGTACTAGAGGTGGTATCAGTATACTGTGATTGTTACAGTCACGATAGAGCATCAGTACATATACGGGGTATCAGTGTACAGTGGTTGTTACAGTCACGATAGAGCATCAGTACTAGAGGTGGTATCAGTATACAGTGATTGTTATAGTCACGATAGAGCATCAGTACTAGAGGTGGTATCAGTATACAGTGATTGTTACAGTCACGATAGAGCATCAGTACATATACGGGGTATCAGTGTACAGTGGTTGTTACAGTCACGATAGAGCATCAGTACTAGAGGTGGTATCAGTATACAGTGATTGTTATAGTCACGATAGAGCATCAGTACTAGAGGTGGTATCAGTATACAGTGATTGTTACAGTCACGATAGAGCATCAGTACTAGAGGTGGTATCAGTATACAGTGATTGTTATAGTCACGATAGAGCATCAGTACTAGAGGTGGTATCAGTATACAGTGATTGTTACAGTCACGATAGAGCATCAGTACTAGAGGTGGTATCAGTATACAGTGATTGTTATAGTCACGATAGAGCATCAGTACTAGAGGTGGTATCAGTATACAGTGATTGTTACAGTCACGATAGAGCATCAGTACTAAGAGGTGGTATCATCAGTGATTGTTACTCAGATATGGTGGTATCAGTTGTTATACGAGTCAGATTGGTATACAGTGATTGTTACAGTCGATAGAGCATCAGTACTAGAGGTGGTATCAGTATACAGTGATTGTTACAGTCACGATAGAGCATCAGTACTAGAGGTGGTATCAGTATACAGTGATTGTTACAGTCACGATAGAGCATCAGTACTGGAGGTGGTATCAGTATCACGATGGAGCATCAGTAGTGATTATACAGTGATTGTTACAGTCACGATAGATCATCAGTACTAGAGGTGGTATCAGTATACAGTCATTGTTACAGTCACGATAGAGCATCAGTACTGGAGATGGTATCAGTACACAGTGATCGTTACAGTCACGATAGAGCATCAGTACTAGAGGTGGTATCAGTAAACAGTGATTGTTACAGTCACGATAGAGCATCAGTACTGGAGGTGGTATTAGTGTACAGTGATTGTTACAGTCACGATAGAGCATCAGTACTGGAGGTGGTATTAGTGTACAGTGATTGTTACAGTTACGATAGAGCATCAGCACTGGAGGTGGTGTCAGTGTACAGTGATTGTTACAGTCACGATAGAGCATCAGTACTACAGGTGGTATTAGTGTACAGTGATTGTTACAGTCACGACAGAGCATCAGTACTGGAGGTGGTATTAGTGTACAGTGATTGTTACAGTCACGATAGAGCTTCACTCCTGGAGATGGTATTAGTATACAGTGATTGTTATAGTCACGATAGAGCATCAGTACTAGAGGTGGTATCAGTATACAGTGATTGTTATAGTCACGATAGAGCATCAGTACTAGAGGTGGTATCAGTATACAGTGATTGTTACAGTCACGATAGAGCATCAGTACTAGAGGTGGTATCAGTACACAGTGATTGTTACAGTCACGATAGAGCATCAGTACTAGAGGTGGTATCAGTATACAGTGATTGTTACAGTCACGATAGAGCATCAGTACTGGAGGTGGTATCAGTATACAGTGATTGTTACAGTCACGATAGATCATCAGTACTAGAGGTGGTATCAGTATACAGTGATTGTTACAGTCACGATAGAGCATCAGTACTGGAGATGGTATCAGTACACAGTGATCGTTACAGTCACGATAGAGCATCAGTACTGGAGGTGGTATCAGTAAACAGTGATTGTTACAGTCACGATAGAGCATCAGTACTGGAGGTGGTATTAGTGTACAGTGATTGTTACAGTCACGATAGAGCATCAGTACTGGAGGTGGTATTAGTGTACAGTGATTGTTACAGTTACGATAGAGCATCAGTACTGGAGGTGGTGTCAGTGTACAGTGATTGTTACAGTCACGATAGAGCATCAGTACTACAGGTGGTATTAGTGTACAGTGATTGTTACAGTCACGACAGAGCATCAGTACTACAGGTGGTATTAGTGTACAGTGATTGTTACAGTCACGATAGAGCTTCACTCCTGGAGATGGTATTAGTGTACAGTGATTGTTACAGTCACGATAGAGCATCAGTACTGGAGGTGGTATTAGTGTACAGTGATTGTTACAGTCACGATAGAGCATCAGTACTGGAGGTGGTATTAGTGTACAGTGATTGTTACAGTCACGACAGAGCATCAGTACTGGAGGTGGCATCAGTGTACAGTGATTGTTACAGTCACGATAGAGCATCAGTACTGGAGGTGGTATTAGTGTACAGTGATTGTTACAGTCACGATAGAGCATCAGTACTGGAGGTGGTATTAGTGTACAGTGATTGTTACAGTCACGATAGAGCATCAGTACTACAGGTGGTATTAGTGTACAGTGATCGTTACAGTCACGATAGAGCATCAGTACTACAGGTGGTATTAGTGTACAGTGATTGTTACAGTCACGATAGAGCATCAGTACTACAGGTGGTATTAGTGTACAGTGATTGTTACAGTCACGATAGAACATCTGTACTGGAGGTGGTATCAGCACACAGTGATTGTTACAACCCTGATAGAGTAACACTAGACAGTGATTGCCAATCTTGATGACACCTGCAATGTCTATACGTGAGGTGTGTGGGTGAACTGATTCCTCCTCAGATGCAACTCGGAGATCCTGCACGATATGGACATTTAGCATCCGACCACGCAAGCAGTAGTAAATATTTTGATGTGCGTTAGGTGTACAGTTAAATAGAAGGAATACGTGATGGACTTAATTTCTCTGGGGAATTTATCCCATTTCATAATGGAGAACACAAGTCTCAGCTGACTGGTCCAGAATTATAACCACGGCTGCCCACTGCAACAACGACCCGAGCCTTCAGTATTGCCGTGCACCATGCTAGGACGACACGCCTGGTCGGGCCCGCAGTAAGCGGGGTGTGGCCAAGTACGGACGGCACTATTATAAGTGGATCCCCCTTTACTGATAATGCAGATAGGTTGTATTTTGCCGACCAAATGAAGCAAGGCTGTCTGTGGTGGTGGAAAGCCAGTGCATAGCACAATTATTCCTGCATCCGGTAAGCCCCGTCATTCAGCGAGCGCATGTGCACTTCATCCATGCATAGCTGTATGTGTGTAATGTGCATTGCTTGCAAAGATGACAACAGTTTTATAAACATGTTCATTATGATCGCATGATTTATAAGTACGCTGAGAATGGCTGTTGACGAATTCGGCAGCTGATCCAAAATGTTCATGTCTCATCACAAAAAACGAAAGGCAAAGTGGTAAGCCATCGCTATAATCTTAACATCTTAAAACGTGTCACCGTGTTGTCACATGAAAAACATTTTGTCATTGCTTATGTACATTCTAGTACCATGTCATATTGTGATTCTACTGACAAAACAGAACGTTTTTAAAACTATGGAAATATGGATTGACGTTTTCTTAGCGGAATCAAGATTTGCTTAATTATTAATTAATCATTATTTTAATTTTGATTAGTTTGATTTGTGTTCGGCACTCTTTTCTCCGCCAAATTTCTTTAAAAACTTCATTTAGTTAGAACATGAGCAATCAATCGAAGTTTAATCGGGTGATTCTTTGATTAAAGGTATGTTGTTTTTATTAAGGCGCCTAGACATGGGATCATTCCGTCTACTTTAGTAAACCTACATGTACACATTTTTTTACAAATCCATTGTACAATTTATTAATTCACTGTCAACTTACTATCGATTGATCCTCAACTGGCTATTCCTCTTTTGCTTCTCTGCCACGTGCACATCGCACCACACCAAACCTTCTTATAATGTGAAATTAAATTTTGCAATTTGTGTAATTGATGTATATTGAAGTACATAATTTTACATGCAAAATTTAAGACACATACACGTATACGAAGTTGCAAGGGGGAAAGGTTCCGGTAAGCAAAATCACATCTGAGAATTCAAGGGGATTCCCTGCTTGTCAACGAGATTACTGACGTTAATATGCATCTGGAGATTACGCGAGAAACTTAGAATGACGCCGGCCACACTGAGAGTTGGTGCGTTGTTTCATTTTAAACAGAATGCCATTGTTTGTGTGTATTCATCTGAAATAGACGGGGGTGATCGGTGAGTGTGTAGCCAGGCTTGTATCGGATTGTCAGTGGTACATATCTCTTGTTGATCACTTTACAACAGGAAGTAATATGAACAGGCTGCTCTCACTGGCAGCTAGATGTCTCCGCATGTCAGTCAATGTGTACATGTCAGTACAGCTGCCAGCTCGTTTATTGTCCCCCCAGTCATTCCAATCAAGCCTTAAACAGACTCAAAGATAGCCTGGTGACAAAAACAATTATAATCCACATTTCGCAATGATCAAAGCGTAAAGTTGTACAACTGAGGCGGTAAAGAATCCTCCTTGTTCAAACAATAGCCAATACTTGCAGATTGTACATGATACACAGAAGAACGAATTCCCTGCTTAATAGACAATGTCATTGTAACAACAATTATTTTATGAGAATGGTGTTTAATATGCAGCACAATCGGCCAACCTGCTTCACAGGAATCCAGGAACTTTGCCCACAAGGAACTTTGCCTACCACAGTGTTTACAGGGGAGGACCTTTGCCCACAATTATATATTTTTGTCTACCTTACTACTATCAAGGGAGATTGTGACATGGTCTGTGGTTGGAGGAGGACAGAAGGGAGATTGTGACATGGTCTGTGGTTGGAGGAGGACAGAAGGGAGATTGTGACATGGTCTGTTGTGGGATGAGGACCGAAGGGAGATTGTGACATGGTTTGTGATGGGATGAGGACAGAAGGGAGATTGTGAATGGTCTGTGGTGGGATGAGGACCGAAGGGAGATTGTGACATGGTCTGTGGTGGGATGAGGACCGAAGGGAGATTGTGACATGGTCTGTTGTGGGATGAGGACCGAAGGGAGATTGTGACATGGTCTGTGGTGGGATGAGGACAGAAGGGAGATTGTGACATGGTCTGTGGTTGGAGGAGGACAGAAGGGAGATTGTGACATGGTCTGTTGTGGGATGAGGACCGAAGGGAGATTGTGACATGGTTTGTGATGGAGTGAGGACAGAAGGGAGACTGAGGTATGGGCAGGCGGGAAGATGTGGATTTTTTTCTTGAATAAGTCGATTATTTGTGTTCCTTGGCCAGCAATCATATTCCTGATTGGACGATTCCGGTGTGTGTTGAAGAGAAATTGACATATGTTTATTTCAACAGAGAGGTAATATGATGCTTACGATTCTCTGCGTCCGACACAAGATTATCACTCTTCCTGTAAATAACTACTGGCATCACTGGCCGTGTTACTTTGATTGCATAAGACAAAGCTAGCCCCATCCTCCCATGGGTGCGACCCAGAGAGCATATTATCCTATGATGGATGTAGAGATGAGCTTATTCGATCTGGAGGCTATTTCCATATATTCTCTGAGGGCCAGACATGATCTAAAATGGCTGCTGTTTGATCGCGCCAGCCTTTCCCACAGCTGTAGTCCCCCAAAATGTGATTTAGAAACATTAATTCAGCATTTGAAGTCTTACGTCAGACAAGTTGTTGGCATCATAACCATCCACACTGAAAGGAATAACCTACGGGCTTGGCCATAAGAATAACACTCCCTTGTGCTTTCCCAGAGATCTATTCAGGGCCATGATGTGCTTTCAAACATGGATTTAAATTTTTTTAGGACGGCGCACATTTGATCATATAACTCTTCCGCGCATCCCTACCTCAAAATAGACTTTAAATTAATTGTCAGTCTCTTGATAAGCTTTCTAGAGGATGGTATCTCCAAGTACTAGGCACTGAATGTAGACAGAAATCAAGCTATAATCCTAGTTGGATGTAGGCTGTTTGTATCTTCTATGTGTGTCAGTCATGAATGGATTCTGAGCACTGCACGCTTATATGCCTGACTGGCTGGTTGCCTGCACAATGTGTCACACCTTCAGTTTTAGATGAGAAGTTGCACTACAAGCTCTATTACGACATGCATATTTACGGTTCAGGAATCCCGTATAACAAAACTGTCCACACAGAAAGTAACCATGTGCTGTTCAGATGAAGGATAACCTTCTCTAATCAGCACTCCTGGGAGGTGATACGATTACGACATGGAGTGGCTATAGGTTTATATCTGAAGTAAATCAAGACGCATAGATATTAGACGATATCTAGACCTACATTTCTCACTCAGAATGCAAGTTTTAACATTTTAAGTTCCTTACACAAACATTGGTGTTAAACACGTTGCAAACTGAGTAGCCGGCGATACCGGCATGCATTGTGGCAGGAGTAGACACGAGCAGGCTGTTCGTCCTTAGCACAGGATTGCATTCAAGTTCAGATAGAGGAAATAATCAACACGTAAACAACTTACATTCATGTGGTAAATATCCACGGCACGGACTGATCCTTGGACAACAAGCTATCAATCAAGTGTGTGACGTCATACACGTACCTGCTGCGGTAAAGCTCTGTGGAGGAAGGCGGTGATGACACTTTATATGCCTGTTGAATGTACTCTTCTTTAGGCACTCAGACACTTTACATACCTGTTGAATGTTCTTCCTTAAAACAGACACATTACATACCTGTTGAATGTACTTCCTTAAAGCACTCAGACACTTTACATGCCTGTTGAATCTACTCAGACACTTTTTGAATGTACTTCCTTAAGGCATGCCTGTTGAATGTACTTCCTTAAAGCACTCAGACACTTTACATACCTGTCGAATGTACTTCCTTAAAGCACTCAGACACTTTACATACCTGTTGAATCTACTTCCTTAAGGCACTGGGACACTTTACATACCTGTTGAATGTACTTCCTTAAAGCACTCAGACACTTTACATGCCTGTTGAATGTACTTCCTTAAAGCACTGGGACACTTTACATACCTGTCGAATGTACTTCCGTACATCACTCAGACACTTTACATGCCTGTTGAATGTACTTCCTTAAGGCACTGGGACACTTTACATGCCTGTTGAATGTACTTCCCTTAAGGCACTGGGACACTTTACATGCCTGTTGAATGTACTTCCTTAAGGCACTCAGACACTTTACATACCTGTCGAATGTACTTCCTTAAAGCACTCAGACACTCTACATACCTGCTAATTGAAACTTCCTTAAGGCACTGGGACACTTTACATACCTGTCGAATGTACTTTACATACCTGCTGAAAGCACTCAGACACTTTACATGCCTGTTGAATGTACTTCCTTAAGGCACTGGGACACTTTACATACCTGTTGAAACTTCCTTAAGGCACTGGGACACTTTACATACCTGTCGAATGTACTTCCTTAAAGCACTCAGACACTTTACATGCCTGTTGAATCTACTTCCTTAAACTGGGACACTGGGACACTTTACATGCCTGTTGAATCTACTTCCTTAAGGCACTGGGACACTTTACATACCTGCTGAATGTACTTCCTTAAATCACTCAGACACTTTACATGCCTGTTGAATGTACTTCCTTAAGGCACTGGGACACTTTACGTACCTGTCGAATGTACTCCCTTAAGGCACTGGGACACTTTACATGCCTGTTGAATGTACTTCCTTAAAGCACTCAGACACTCTACATACCTGCTGAATGTACTCCCTTAAAGCACTAGGATAATCAAACCAGTGTCAAATACTTCAATATACGTGTGAGCAATCTGCCCCAGCGTTGCCGCTCCCGTCTTTATAGTGACCAGTGGTCACTGACCTACTAGCGTCACTGACCCACTAGATCAAGGATTAAAAGGCTAGGGTAAACTATTTACCTAATGCTAATTAAATATGTCATTTATTATATAATTATCATTTCATGATATGCAATGTGTCCTTAGGAAACAACACGTGTATATATGTTGTTATCAACTTTCCTACGTGATCGAGTATGTACCATATTATGGATTTAAACACGAAAGCACATTGGGTCAAAACTTGGAAATAATGTTTAACTCAACTAAAACTGAATATATTCTGTTTTTCTTTGAAATAAAAAACATGAATCTGCATTTCCTGACCTTTTAATGATTAACATTATAATGCTTTCAATTACAGATGTTTGTTGAATTTAAACTTTTCTTATCTTCAGGATTGCTCCATTGTCGTATTTGTGACTTGACTGTTGTTTTGTAAGGTGTTTTTATATGCAGTTGCCCACACACATTTCCTTCTGAAATATTGTTTAAACCACGCATAGGTCAAAGTCGATAAACACTTTTAAAGGATAGGAACATCTACTTTAGTATCTACTTTGTTCTTTGTACAAGTTACAACATATCACGTGATATATACACTTATTTGGAAATAACATAAAATGGATGAGATATTAGTACCAGCTGTATAATGATGGACGAGTTAGAAGTATAGTACAACGGTGTGACAGTACATGTTATGACCCTGAAATGGGATGACGTTCTTGGATAAGCAGTGCGTAATATAGCGACGACTTGCCCAACATTCATTCACTCTACGAGGCATACTGTGTCTGAGTCTCCCAAAGGCATTGTTAGGGGGTCTGTCCCACTCCCCCTGCAGCACCTGCCCACGTTTAGCTAATCTCGTCGGTAGTCTAGTATGACATGTCTTGCTATCACGTCTCAGTGGTGTTTCAATAGGGGAAACGTCTGTGCTGAATGCGGCCTTGACAAAATATCACCCCACACGCCTTGCAAAATGGTATCAGTGTACTGTCCCGATAGCGTTGTCCATTGATCCTCCCTAGCACAATATGAAGTAGTGTTAGTCGGGTTGATGCACATCACATGTGTCATAATGTGTCGTTCATTGACGTTCATTTCAAAGTCACCACAGACGACCAGCATAGGATGGAAGTGCAAACTGAATCAGGACTGGACTAGTTTCGACTACGTGAACACCATTATTGACCTATGTTGGCAATATGGTAATTTGTCAGGGGCGGCACAAAATGTGACCCTCGAGCATGGAGTTGACCTGAATGAATTTCTTATCGTCTGACACGTAACTCTCATGAAAGATTATAGCAGTTTGTTTCGCCGTTTGAGGTCGATTACGTTGAGTCAACTCTATACGGTTCTCGTAGACCTTGGACGCCTAGACTGAGTCGATTGTCAACATTTTGGGCCTGTTTGTACCTGTTCCACAATCTGCTGGACACTGTCCAGTGCAGACACTGTCAAACAGCAAACGTTAATATCTGCCAGTGTTCAGCATACCGATATCCCGTTGACGCTGACGCGATGCAAACCCCGCCCCTAATTTACGTATAAACAATGAATGTAAATTAAATGAAATGAATTAAGTTAATCACAACTATCTGATTAGCACAATCATTATGATTGACAGAAACAATGTTCCACAGAGATTAATCTATCTTCCTTGCTGCAGCTGTCGTCGGGAGTGCATATTATCCCCCTGGCACTATCCCATCATGTTTCAAATCAGCTGTTGGCAAGCCCTCCTGGAGAGGCCATCACCTGATTATCAGCACTTGCAGAACTATAGACCGGTCTCAAATTTACGTTTCATGTCTAAGATACTGAAGAAAGCAGTAAAATCTCAGATTGTTGCTCATCTGACACAGTTTGATTGGATGAGTACCTGTCAGCACATCGGACAGTCCACAGCACAGAAACAGCCTTGTATGCTGCCATGAACAATCTGTTGTGTGAGGTTGATCAAGGTACATTTTCTATGTTGGTACTACTTGGTCTTACTGATCATGAGAATGGCCATCAATTCTATGCAGCTGATTCCTGTTTTATGGTCTCGGGAAAGAACGATTTATGGTGACATCTTGGTGTTTGAACATTGTCACTATTTCTTGATTCGCGAGTACTTAATATTGAAGCTCTTTCTAGAATAAGTATTGCCTTTTTATTGGCTTAAATGTAGTCTGCCTGTATATGATTACGTGGCTAGAGCTCCCCATATAGCCATTAAGGCGTCTAATGTAACGTTTCAAGGAGAAGTTCTTGATCTTTGTACAGTTACCCCATATATGTGTACATAGTCAAAGGTTGGGATAATATAAGTTTTATGCATAATGCTAATGGTTTCGGGTTTAATATTTTGAAGCTGCGTTTTGTCATTGGACTTACTTTCTTTACGAGGTCATGGATAACACACGCCCAGGTACAAACTTGTTGCAACCATAATCCTAAACGTTCGTGAGTATCGAATCGTAGTAACATGAACGTCTTTCGTTTTTCATAGAGGATTTGGATACGGTTTAGCCTGATGTTGAAATAATACAGCCTCTGTCAGTATTTATTGTATCAGCGGTTGTATCTAAATTATCCACGATTCTGTTCTTTCTTCCGCAAAGACTGATATTACATCGTCAATAGAATTAATGTTTGTCAGAAATAGTAGTCGTCCTAAGACCTGGGGAACTTAGATTGGAAGTATCCAGTGTCCATCAGCACATAATCATACCTTTGTAACAGCTATACGTTTATATATGCAAGATGACACCACTCTAACTGTCAACAAGCACCCGAGGAGCCAGTCTCCGTCACCACATAATCATACCTTTGTAACAGCTATACGTTCATATATGCAAGATGACACCACTCTAACTGTCAACAAGCACCCGAGGAGCCAGTCACCGTCACCACACAATCATACCACTGCACATATAAGACACATTTCAGGGAGCGTGCATGTTATTGATGTACATCCTGATAGATTTAAGCACGATTGTAGGAGATGTATGTCCCTACATTCCACCATTTAGTAAGATAAATGAAGCAATCCCACGAGGCAGCCATTGCAGAAATGAGCGTCGCTTTCTCCCCAACTAATCGAATTAGTTTTTTGATGTATGGTTGCGGGCAGGGCAATCACTCCGGACGTAGCTGCCGTGTCCCCTGCCCAGTACCACCACAAGGAAAGTGATCGAACTATTCACTGCGCCGATCTCTAACCTAATGACACCGTTTAGAGCAAGGCTTTCACCGCTTCCGTTGCCGATAGTTTAATTTGACGCTTGAACCCATGGTGCTGACTACGGTTTACACGGAAAACGTGGTGTAACAGAAGGAGGGTGTAGGGAAGGAGTTTGGGGTGGGTGTTACTTCATTCACTGCCCTGTTTCCTGCACACTTGAAACACTGATGACACTGATGGACGCTGTTGTCAGTCGATCAAGGCCATCGGGTTACAGAGAGGAGTTGAGACGCGCTGTTCACTCAGTGCATGATGGGTACAGCGTGACATGGAGGTTGTGAACAGTCAGCTGCGAGGATGACAGTCATGATCTTAATACAGGAACTTCAAAAAGACATAACAATATGTGTGATCTATTACATTCAATTCTATTCATATGACATATTAATCTTATGATTTTCGTTTATACATTATACACTCGGATTGAAATTGTGAGAGAATCTGAGGCCTCGGCAATGTGGAGACTCCCCCGAAACTACCAGGACTACAGAGGGCCACATTGTCTGGTGGAAACTATCAGGGCGACATTGTCTGGTGCCCCCAACAATGTACTGTAGACACTAGAGGGCCACTGTGTGGTACCTCAAGAACCTATATTTAGAAACAAGAGGGCTACTCAACACATTACAGGGTCATTGTGTCTGATGCTTCCAGCCCTTTGCTGTAAACACTAGTGGGCTAATGTGTCCGGTGCTCCGAGCAACACACTGTAGACACTGGAAGAGGTCCCTGTACTTCTGTAAACACTAGTGGGCTAATGTGTCCGGTGCTCCCAGCAACACACTGTAGACACTGGAGGAGGTCCCTGTACTTGGTGCTCCCAGCAACACACTGTAGACACTGGAGGAGGTCCCTCTACTTGGTGCTCCCAGCAATACACTGTAGACACTGGAGGAGGTCCCTCTACTTGGTGCTCCCGGCAACACACTGTAGACACTGGAAGAGGTCCATGTACTTGGTGCTCCCAGCAACACACTGTAGACACTGGAAGAGGTCCCTCTACTTGGTGCTCCCAGCAACACACTGTAGACACTGGAGGAGGTCCCTGTACTTGGTGCTCCCAGCAATACACTGTAGACACTGGAGGAGGTCCCTGTACTTGGTGCTCCCAGCAATACACTGTAGACACTGGAGGAGGTCCCTGTACTTGGTGCTCCCAGCAACACACTGTAGACACTGGAAGAGGTCCCTGTACTTGGTGCTCCCAGCAATACACTGTAGACACTGGAGGAGGTCCCTGTACTTGGTGCTCCCAGCAATACACTGTAGACACTGGAGGAGGTCCCTGTACTTGGTGCTCCCAGCAATACACTGTAGACACTGGAGGAGGCCCCTGTACTTGGTGCTCCCAGCAACACACTGTAGACACTGGAGGAGGTCCCTCTACTTGGTGCTCCCAGCAACACACTGTAGACACTGGAGGAGGCCCCTGTACTTGGTCCTCCCATGTAGAAGTGGACCCAGGTGTGAGTTAGGGAAATACAATATGATGACTGTAAATACTTTGGTTTTTAGCAAAATGAGGACATTATCTTACGTATCCAAAGTGTTCTGCCCTGGACATGATACAGACTGTTACTGTTCTTGAGGGTCGGTAGTGGTACTGAAATTACCCTCGTAAGTAATGTGTTGAAATGCAGATACATTCATGAGCAGCTGCCATTTCACTTGAACTCTTTCAAACAGTAATCCGTTCTTGTTTTGATCGTTACAGACATATCTGAAGTACCCAAACTTCCGTTACTCGCCACCTGAGACAGTTTATCTCTCCGTACTGTAATGTCAGAAGACCAACATAAGCATCGGAGTAAACGATGTTACATTGCTGAAAGTAGGCACCACCATACTTTCCCAGGTTGCGTTAAATAAGTGATGAATCCAAAAGTTAAACTGAAGAAGAAATTAACATTAAGAGGACATGTAGCACAATTAACGTATCCAACTTTCAATTGTTCGCCTGCTGCCCGATGTACATATACTTGTGTCCCGTCATCGGCGACCAGACCTGTCGGCGCCTGCTGACCCGATTGTATGTGTGGCCCCCTGTCTTCACCAACTATACAGAGATCCTAACACCAATGAATTTGATTAAATGTTAACCAGGAAAAATCCAATAGGCTCTAATAGGATTAGTGTGGAGAGTGAGATCGGGCAGGAGATATCGACATATGGTCAGCTGTTCACTGCGCGGACTACATCAATAGATAACAATAGTAATTGCCCGACCTACTAGCAATCGGGTCGTGAAAGAAGACCCTAAGTGAAGAACGACGACTTCTATGTGATACGACAAACAACAGCGACTTACCAAGTGGAAACTGAACGACACCCCGCCGGCGAGGTCTCGGATGTGGGATTCACGGCCATATTTAACTCGGTGGCCTCACTAATGCGCTTGATATTGTCATTGAGTGAGCCTGATTAATTTTGAAATCGTGTATTGTTGTATAATCTCGACAAATCCAGATGCCACGTCCCCTGAGCAAATACCCTCATCCGTAGGTATATCTGGCGGAGGATGATTGGATCACTGGTGTTCTGGTTTCAGCGAGTCCATGACATGAGCAAGTACAGGCCCAACTTAGTCAGCATCTGTTAGCCGATCACACTTTTTACACTCTAACGACAAGGGACATAACATTATGAAGAGTTTAAAAGACGAACCTTTAAAAGAACAATGATTTAAAAATGTATGTGATCCCATCTCGTTGCGAAATACCGCATAAAGCCGGTCTTTACCACCGCCGTGACGTCTCCCGCCGTCGTCTTCACGTAAAACATAAACGTGAAAGGGAAGCTTGATATTAGGAGAAAAACGGTACCGGCATCAACATTTCAGTTTTCGAGCAACTTGACTCCGTGGGGACCAAATGTTAATGTTACAATGCATCGAGAAGGACACAGGGTACTAATAATCTAAATATAAACGTAACGTTGTGTCGTTCAGAACACCTGACATCAGTAAGAAGCAAATGTTAATATGATCCTGTGTCGAGCAGAACATCGGGCATCGTTAGGAACAATTTGTTAACGTAACACTGTCTCGTTCAGAGTGAATAACGCTTCACGCATCTTTTAGCAAATTCCATCAATATCACATCTCCCCTGTGGCACATCAAACCCGGGGTTTTGACTTGACGAGCAAACGTTTTAACAACTAGGCCACCCTACCAACCCGCTGTGTCGAGCTGAACACTGGGACTCAGAGAGTCAAGTGTTAACATAAGGATGTGTCGAGAAGAACACTGTGACTTCGTAGGAACCTAGTGTTAACATAACGCTGTGTCGAGCAGAACACTGGGACTCAGAGAGCCAAGTGTTAACATAAGGTTGTGTCGAGAAGAACACTGCTTCAGAAGCACTTGTATTAGATTCACTCATTACAGATCAGGAAATTAGTGAAGCGTTGATGCACTTAAAAACGGCAAATCAGCGGGTTTGGACCAAGTTGTTGTAGAAATGTTGAAGTGTTCACAATCTATTATTATGCCATTTTCAAATAAGTGCTTTAATAAGTTGTTCGAGACGAGTATATTTCCACGCAGCTGGGCAATGTCAGTTATCATCCCTATACATAAAAAGGGGGATTGTACAAACCCTGATAATTACAGCGGTATTTCCCTAATGAGTACTCTTGGCAAAGTTTTTAATACTGTTCTAAATAATCGACTATCAAAATGGGCAAATATGAAACATGTTATTCCAGAATCGCAAGCAGGTTTTAGGAAAAAATACTCAACGTCAGATCATATATTTACACTACTTGCCCTAGTAGAAAAATGTTTATCTCGCCGTAAGCGGAAGTTAAGCTTTCGATTCTGTAGATCGTTCAAAACTTTGGTACTGTTTACGTAATTCTGGGCTTAAAGGGAAAATATACTTAGTTCTGAAAGCAATTTATGATAATGTGAAATCATGCGTTCGCTGCGGTGATGATTTAACTGATTTTTTGACTGCCCGATCGGCCTGAGACAAGGTTGTGTTCTCAGCCCCATCCTCTTTTCCTTTTTTATCAATGAATTATATTACGAAATTATGGCAAACGGAAAACATGGTGTCCAAATGTTTCAAGATCTAATAGAAATCTTAATACTATTATTTGCCGATTATGTTATTCTTCTATCAGAATCAGTTGTTGGGCTTCAGACACAATTAAATATTTTAGAACGTTACACAAAGACATGGAACCTATCCGTGAACCTTGATAAAACACATATAGTCATTTTCAGAAAAGGTGGCCTAGTTGCGGCAAGAGAAAGATGGAGTTTCGATAATCAACTTGTAACTATAAGAAATCAGTACACATATCTTAGTTTTATGTTTAATACAACCATTAATTTGAAAAAAAAATCGGTTGCTGAACTAGCCTTGATGAGCAAAGAAAGCATTAATTAGTTTATTGTCAATTATGCCTAACTTTGGCGTGTTGACGTCCAAAATATTTTTAAGCTATTTGATTCACAAATACAGCATATCTTACTATACGGATCCGACACATGGGGATTCCAGCGTTTTGAAAGTATCGAAAAAATACATCTATTAACGTGTAAAAAGTTTCTTTGTGTGGGGCAATATGGGCATCTCATATCAGAAATCTCCTTTTTTTCTCACGGTTATGGTTTAGTGTGGCTAAATGAATCATTTGGCAATGTGAATCTTTTTTTGGTATCAGTTCCGAGAAACAGCTATCAATATATTTAATCAAGATTGGCATTTAGTTTTAGATAATAGCTCACAATATGATTCCTATAGAATGTTTAAAACCCTACTCCAACCCGAAAGTTACATATCACACTTAACATCCAAAAAGTTGAGAAATTCATCAATACGGTTTAGATTAGGACTATCAAACCTAATGATTAATGAAGGAAGACGTGTGTCCATCGACAGATATAAAAGAATTTGCCCATTGTGTAAATTATCTATTGAAAACGAAATTCATTTTTTATTTATCTGTCCATCTTACATGTTACCTCTCCAACCTGAATGTTACCTCTCCAAGTCACCTACTGTAGCATTTAAACAATTCCTGAATGTTACCTCTCCAAGTCACATACTGTAGCATTTAAACAATTCCCGAATGTTACCTCTCCAACCTGAATGTTACCTCTCCAAGTCACCTACTGTAGCATTTAAACAATTCCCGAATGTTACCTCTCCAACCTGAATGTTACCTCTCCAAGTTACCTACTGTAGCATTTCAACAATTCCCGAATGTTACCTCTCCAACCTGAATGTTACCTCTCAAAGTCACCTACTGTAGCATTTAAACAATTCCTGTCTACTTATGACAACTGTATTAACTCAAAACTATCGCAATACATCTACAATGCAACGTCTAAGCGTGATATTCTGTCAAAATCATCCCTGTATTCAAACAGTATGTGATTAATGCATGCAACTCTAAAGTATTTGGGCCGGAGGCCTGAAATACAATAAACATCTTTGACTTGACTTGAGAAGAACACTGTGACTACGTAGGAACCTAGTGATAACATAACGCTGTGTCAAGCAGACCACCGGGACTTCGTAGAAGCCTAGTGATAACATAACGCTGTGTCGAGCAGAACACTGGGAACTGGTAGGAACCTAGTGATAACATAACGCTGTGTCGAGCAGAACACTAGGATTTCGTAGGAACCTAGAGATAACATAACGCTGTGTCGAGCAGAACACTGGGTGTTGGTGGAAGCCTAGTGTTCGCGGAACGCTGTGTCGAGCAGAACACCGGGGATCCGTAGAGATAATACATCATTGTAACAATGCAGAACACGTGAAAGTCGTAGGAACACGCTGTTCCGTGTTGAATATTGGGGACCAGATATTAACGAAACGATGCAGAGCATGGGCTTCGTAGGGACCAAATAATAAAATAACGCTGTGCGGAGCAGAACCTCTCTCTCTCTCTCTCTCTCTCTCTCTCTCTTTCTCTCTCTCTCTCTCTCTCTGCTGTGTAATGTGCACGGATTAATTTTATCTTTACTTCAACATTTACATAAGAACTGTCCCAACGGTCCTCTCTTTTTAAAACAAAACTGACAGTTTCCGAGAAATGTGCTGACATGACGTCGTAAAGCAATGCTTAGGCTGCTTATCATGTAATTGAAAGTTCTTCGTCTCTTAGCTAATTATGATTTAGACAAATGGGAGCCAGCCTGCTGTCTTGGGTATGCGTGTATTAGCGAGACAATCCACAGCACATTGCAGCATAGCGGGAAATGAATGCATGGGCTAAACCTTAAGGGATACTCACATGGGGCTTTCAATCAAATACTTAGTGTGGATTTCCTACTAATGATGTCGAGGAGGTTTATCTTAATAAGCTGCTATCCCATCAGCTACAGCGGCTACTCACAAAGATACTCTTGGGTTAAAATGGGGGTGTGTCTCCTCGAACAAGGAGTTGCCACGAGAGGCAGGTCTTGTCATCACACACATATAGAAGGCTTGCCAAACAAAGAATCCACGTTTGCACTTAAAGTAAGTACTTCTTGTGTGTAACTGAAAAAAAAAGAAATATAGACAATTGTACATTTGAACGATTGTTCGGTGTCTGCACATATGGGGTGTGGTGGCACTCGATATACACACCTGATAAGACAACAACCTGAACCCATCGATACAACATCAATGACGGTAATGCATAACCAGAACTCCTTGGGGATGTGCAGCTGACTGGAGACACCTTAATATTGACAAGTGAGTTATATGCACAGTGAGGTACAGCAATATACAGTCAATAAAATGTTGTGGTTTGGTTGTGACTCTGGAAACTGTTTATTAATGAGTGTAGTTTATGTTCACCAAGTGTCATGCTATGTAACTATTTATCACTTGAAGAAAAGAAATTGCTTGCTGATTAATTTCCGGCAGAGATAAATCAACGTTTTGTCCTGGAGGAGAGCTGCTGGAGCACGGGACAGGTTAAAAGGAAATCGTTTGGTGTTGTGATGGCCTTTGCCTGAACAATCAATCTCCTGTGTGTAAATGTAGCGAATTAAAACAAACAGGCACTTGAGTTTGTTACACACGAACTGCCATACCCCCTGCAGTGAGATGTCCAATAAACGTGTGGACTGTGATCCAGGCAGAAGACAAGGGAAGTCGAAACAAGGAATGGCTTCCGGAGAAGGTTATCACATGTTTAAAAACACGTTTTGATAATTACGAATTGTTCGTTAGAATACTCTCTTTATTTGATGTGTTTTTCCATATGGATGCATGCTGTGCAGGACGGGCCGAGGAGTCCACTATGCCCGAGGCCATCTCTCGCAATACGCCCGGCATCTGCAGGGGGAAACAGGATATGAGGACTTTAAAAGGGCTGCATTGTGATGAACGTTGATTGCTTCACATTTTATAACGCAACAAAAAACACCGACTATACTCGAGTTCTTTCATCTAATAAATGCAATATATTGACTGAAGTGATTTAGAAATGACAGTGTTAGAAACCCCTTCTCAGCAATGAAATTCATTTATACACTTTCGCTGTGTTTTTATCCAATAAAGTCATCTCCGCGTAATCTAGGGTTTAGAAAGGCGGAAATATGCACCAGATTCAACTGAAATAATTTGATGAATGTTGTGCAGCTTGACTTAAGAAAACACAGCTACACATGGGTATAAAAACGGCTGCGAGGTGCCAGTGACTTTCGTCAGCTGAAGGTACATCCCGGTTAAAACCATACAGCGTTGTGTTTCCAGGAACACACAGATTACAGTGTTTGTATCTGCCATTACACATGTCTAAACTCCCAAACAACTAAAACAACAAAGAACAAATCAGTGTGATCGTTTTTGTCACAGACTTCAACTTCCCATCTCCAAAATGCTTGATCACAACGTCCCATCTCCGATATCCGTGATCACAATTTCCCATCTCCGATATCCGTGATCACAATTTCCCATCTCTGATATCCGTGATCACAACGTCCGATCTCCGATATCCTTGACCACAATTTCCCATCTCCGATATCCTTGACCACAATTTCCCATCTCTGATATCCGTGATCACAACGTCCCATCTCCAATAATCTTGACCACAATTTCCCAACACCGATATCCTTGACCACAATTTCCCATCTCTGATATCCGTGATCACGACGTCCCATCTCCAATAATCTTGACCACAATTTCCAACTCGATATCCTTGACCACAATTTCCCATCTCTGATATCCGTGATCACAACGTCCCATCTCCAATAATCATGACCACAATTTCCCAACTCCGATATCCTTGACCACAATTTCCCATCTCTGATATCCGTGATCACAACGTCCCATCTCCGATATCCTTGACCACAATTTCCCATCTCTGATATCCGTGATCACAACGTCTTATCTCCGATATCCTTGACCACAATTTCCCAACTCGATATCCTTGACCACAATTTCCCATCTCTGATATCCTTGACCACAATTCCCATCTCCGATATCCTTGACCACAATTTCCCAACTCGATATCCTTGACCACAATTTCCCATCTCTGATATCCGGGATCACAAGGTCCCATCTCCAATATCCTTGACCACAATTTCCTATATTTGATATCCGTGATCACAACTTCCCATCTCCGATATTGCTATCATAAATAGAAATCTCTTTTCACCGTGTACCATATTTGATATCAGATCTGAGATGTAATTTCAGAATCTTACATTTGCGACTTCTTTACGTCATTTCAAAATAATTCACCATTGTCTCACTGTCATTCTTTTCTGAGATATCAGATCATTCTGAGATTTTGTACTACAATACTTCTAATCATTGACACCCCATCATATAGACATCTATCTAACATTCTATCATGTCTGGAGTTCCAGTTCTAACTACAATTCCCGATGATGCCTATACGATCCATGTCCACACTTTTTGCAAGCTAATTAATTATGACCATCGACCGAGTTGTAAAGAAGTAAGAAAGCACGCCAGAGCCAGTCAGTGGGTATTCCAGCCTCATTAGTATGCTGTATTGATAACCATAATGCCTGATAACTTAAGAGGATACATGGTCGCCGACCGCATGTCCGTGTCTGCGTGGTAAGCTAAGTACCCTGCAGCGGCAGTGAATGAATGGTCCAACGATGAGAACGGTGCGTCGGTGCTTGGAGGTGATCCAAGTTGAAGTGACAGGTCATCTCGCCTCTTTATACCGTCTATTATCTTTGGGCACAAAACACGATAGAGATATGTAAGATTTGGGCGAAACGTAGCTCGATAGAGATACGGAGCGTTAGGCGAAACGTAGCTCGACAGAGATGTGTAACATTAGGCGAAACGTAGCTCGATAGAGATCTGTAACATTAGGTGAGACGTAGTTCGATAGAGATATGTAACATAAGGCGAAACGTAGCTCGATAGAGATGTGTAACATTAGGTGAAACGTAGCTCGATAGAGATCTGTACCATTAGGCGAAACGTAGCTCGATAGAGATGTGTAACATTAGGTGAAACGTAGCTCGATAGAGATATGTTACATTAAGCGAAACGTAGCTCGATAGACATGTGTAACATCAGGCGAAACGTAGCTCGATAGAGATAACGTAGCTCGATAGAGATGTGTAACATTAGGTGAAACGTAGCTCGATAGAGATATGTAACATTAGGTGAAACGTAGCTCGATAGACATGTGTAACATTAGGGCTCGATAGAGATGTGTAACATTAGGCTAAACGTAGTTCGATAGAGATATGTAACATTAGGTGAAACGTAGCTCGATAGAGATGTGTAACATTAGGTGAAACGTAGCTCGATAGAGAGTGTAACATTAGGTGAGACGTAGCTCGATAGAGATCTGTAACATTAGGTGAAACGTAGCTCGATAGAGATATGTACCATTAGGTGAAACGTAGCTCGATAGAGATGTGTAACATTAGGCAAAACGTAGGTCGATAGAGATGTGTACCATTAGGTGAAACGTAGCTCGATAGAGATGTGTAACATTAGGTAACACGTAGCTCGATAGAGATGTGTAACATTAGGTGAAACGTAGCTCGATAGAGATGTGTAACATTAGGGCTCGATAGAGATGTGTAACATTAGGGTTCGATAGAGATGTGTAACATTAGGTGAAACGTAGCTCGATAGAGATGTGTAACATTAGGTGAAACGTAGCTCGATAGAGATATGTAACATTAAGCGAAAAGTAGCTCGATAGACATGTGTAACATCAGGCGAAACGTAGCTCGATAGAGATAACGTAGCTCGATAGAGATGTGTAACATTAGGCTAAACGTAGTTCGATAGAGATGTGTAACATTAGGTGAAACGTAGCTCGATAGAGATGTGTAACATTAGGCTAAACGTAGTTCGATAGAGATGTGTAACATTAGGCTAAACGTAGCTCGATAGAGATGTGTAACATTAGGTGAAACGTAGCTCGATAGAGATGTGTAACATTAGGCTAAACGTAGCTCGATAGAGATGTGTAACATTAGGTGAAACGTAGTTCGATAGAGATATGTACCATTAGGTGAAACGTAGCTCGATAGAGATGTGTAACATTAGGCGAAACGTAGCTCGATAGAGATGTGTACCATTAGGTGAAACGTAGCTCGATAGAGATCTGTAACATTAGGTGAAACGTAGCTCGATAGAGAGTGTAACATTAGGCTAAACGTAGCTCGATAGAGATGTGTAACATTAGGTGAAACGTAGCTCGATAGAGATCTGTAACTCGATCGATAGAGATATGTAACATTAGGTAACGCGTAGCTCGATAGAGATGTGTAACATTAGGTGAAACGTAGCTCGATAGAGATCTGTAACATTAGGTGAAACGTAGCTCGATAGAGATGTGTAACATTAGGTAACACGTAGCTCGATAGAGATGTGTAACATTAGGTGAAACGTAGCTCGATAGAGAGTGTAACATTAGGCTAAACGTAGCTCGATAGAGATGTGTAACATTAGGTGAAACGTAGTTCGATAGAGATATGTACCATAAGGTGAAACGTAGCTCGATAGAGATGTGTAACATTAGGCGAAACGTAGGTCGATAGAGATGTGTACCATTAGGTGAAACGTAGCTCGATAGAGATATTTACCATTAGGTGAAACGTAGCTCGATAGAGAGTGTAACATTAGGCTAAACGTAGCTCGATAGAGATGTGTAACATTAGGTGAAACGTAGCTCGATAGAGATCTGTAACATTAGGTGAAACGTAGCTCGATAGAGATGTGTAACATTAGGTAACGCGTAGCTCGATAGAGATGTGTAACATTAGGGCTCGATAGAGATGTGTAACATTAGGCGAAACGTAGCTCGATAGAGATGTGTAACATTAGGTAACGCGTAGCTCGATAGAGATGTGTAACATTAGGGCTCGATAGAGATGTGTAACATTAGGGCTCGATAGAGATGTGTAACATTAGGGCTCGATAGAGATGTGTAACATTAGGGCTCGATAGAGATGTGTAACATTAGGGCTCGATAGAGATGTGTAACATTAGGGCTCGATAGAGATGTGTAACATTAGGTGAAACGTAGCTCGATAGAGATGTGTAACATTAGGGCTCGATAGAGATGTGTAACATTAGGCGAAACGTAGTTCGATATAGAGATATGCTGTAACATCGACTAAACATACAATAACTGCTGTTTTTGAGATCATGTGAGACACACTATGATAGAGAAATGTAGACCCGAAAAATTAATGAGACATTTGGGTCTGCTTCACGAGTGGCGCAGTTTCATGTAGTTCTTGACTGACATGAATCACCGAACAGCACCATTGTCCCTGTCACCTGATTGTAAAACATGCAATATCTGTCATAGCAAATAGTTAGACACGCCAAAACCTTGTTTACGGTGATAATAAGGCCACTCTGGTCCAGTAAACACACACGTTTCAGACCTTAACAAAGATAAACAGATCAAAGAGAGCAGTATAGCATGTATGGACATGCATGTGAGTTGGAGAAGGACTCCAACACCACGTGTATAATCAATGGCGACGTCCTGCCAGTGTTCCACGTGGTTTTCATAAAACATCAACTAATGTATTGTGTGCAAATCAGCCTTTTTATGTTATGTTTGATCGTGGTAAATTTCCAGAAGATAGGAGAATACGATTTATGTGCTAAACTTACTGAAAATTCGAAACTACTTTCGCTTCTAAAT
Organism: Haliotis rubra; assembly: GCF_003918875.1. Lineage (NCBI taxonomy): Eukaryota > Metazoa > Mollusca > Gastropoda > Lepetellida > Haliotidae > Haliotis > Haliotis rubra. The sequence goes on from NW_025766137.1 coordinate 1,420,801, forward strand.
GCCATCGGTAAAATGTTCAACTCAAGTCTGGAGCTAAGGCTATGCGGATGGACTGAAGTTAACAATCTCACACATAGCAAAGGATTATTTTACAACTGTTAAAATATTTGTACTACAATTCTGTCTCAGAACTATGTGAATATAATTCTACATTTAGTTTCAGTTTCATTGATTTCAGTATTCTTATTTTCTTGAGCACTTACCATTATTATTATTTCAAACACCGTGTTTTCATACGCATGGATAGCTCAAGACTGGCGGTGTTGCAAACAAAGCTGCAATGATGATGTTACTTGTGTGAATTACTTATGTACAGTTAGGACAGTAACACAGTTCAGACACAATCACAGACTGACCCATCCAACGTGAGTCCCAAGTCTTACTGTATGTAGTTTACTGGATGGTAGGCATCGACCACCAGAGTGATTGCAATTCTGGTGTCCCGAGTCCCTACCACCCCGGCCGTTACCTCGGGCACCTGTAGAAGTCATACAGTTGTATACATGATGATAATTTACACCAATAGCAGTTGGACACCATTGGTTGACTTCAGAATGTAACCGGCTGCATACTGATTGTGCAATGCACAGAGTATATTTGAATGGACATGAATAAATTGACTTGATTGGCATTTAGGCTTATCTAATTCACAATGAAGCTGGGATTCGCCCTGGACGTCAATCAGCAATGGCACGGCGGACACAAAGGACGGGCAGATCAGACTGGAGCCCTCATGCCCCTGATACTACTTGTAGTGGACCAACTGTGCTTGAATTAACTTTTAACTTTATATGTCCTTATGCTTCTAAGTTATGTAAATCTCTATATTTTCTAGCTGTATGACAATATTCTACTAAGAAATTGGCATTTTCATCTAACAACAGTTACTTTGCGACCTAAGTGAATGTACAAAACATACCCCTAAATATAATTACATCCTATCATATAAGAAATCATACTTTCACCAATCCATTAGTTTTATCTACCAACAAAAATAAAGCAGTTTGGTTACCCATGAATAAACAAAATGTCAAATATGGCTGCCGTGTGTTTATGGACTGTTTTGATGTGTGATATATCGGACATACACTGTCGTGTGTTTATGGACTGTTTTGATGTGTGATATATCGGACATACACTGTCGTGTGTTTATGGACTGTTTTGATGTGTGATATATCGGACATACACTGTCGTGTGTTTATGGACTGTTTTGATGTGTGATATATCGGACATACACTGCCGCGTGTTTATGGCCTGTTTTGATGTGTGATATATCGGACATACACTGCCGTGTGTTTATGGCCTGTTTTGATGTGTGATATATCGGACATACACTGCCGTGTGTTTATGGCCTGTTTTGATGTGTGATATATCGGACATACACTGCCGTGTGTTTATGGACTGTTTTGATGTGTGATATATCGGACATACACTGTCGTGTGTTTATGGACTGTTTTGATGTGTGATATATCGGACATACACTGTCGTGTGTTTATGGACTGTTTTGATGTGTGATATATCGGACATACACTGTCGTGTGTTTATGGACTGTTTTGATGTGTGATATATCGGACATACACTGTCGTGTGTTTATGGACTGTTTTGATGTGTGATATATCGGACATACACTGCCGTGTGTTTATGGCCTGTTTTGATGTGTGATATATCGGACATACACTGCCGTGTGTTTATGGACTGTTTTGATGTGTGATATATCGGACATACACTGTCGTGTGTTTATGGACTGTTTTGATGTGTGATATATCGGACATACACTGTCGTGTGTTTATGGACTGTTTTGATGTGTGATACATCGGACATACCACTGTCGTGTGTTTATGGACTGTTTTGATGTGTGATATATCGGACATACACTGCCGCGTGTTTATGGCCTGTTTTGATGTGTGATACATCGGACATACACTGTCGTGTGTTTATGGACTGTTTTGATGTGTGATATATCGGACATACACTGTCGTGTGTTTATGGACTGTTTTGATGTGTGATATATCGGACATACACTGCCGCGTGTTTATGGCCTGTTTTGATGTGTGATATATCGGACATACACTGCCGTGTGTTTATGGACTGTTTTGATGTGTGATATATCGGACATACACTGCCGTGTGTTTATGGACTGTTTTGATGTGTGATATATCGGACATACACTGCCGTGTGTTTATGGACTGTTTTGATGTGCGATATATCGGACATACACTGTCGTGTGTTTATGGACTGTTTTGATGTGTGATACATCGGACATACACTGCCGTGTGTTTATGGACTGTTTTGATGTGTGATACATCGGACATACCACTGTCGTGTGTTTATGGCCTGTTTTGATGTGTGATACATCGGACATACACTGTCGTGTGTTTATGGCCTGTTTTGATGTGTGATATATCGGACATACACTGCCGTGTGTTTATGGACTGTTTTGATGTGTGATATATCGGACATACACTGTCGTGTGTTTATGGACTGTTTTGATGTGTGATATATCGGACATACACTGTCGTCGTGTTCGGACATACACTGTCGTGTGTTTATGGACTGTTTTGATGTGTGATATATCGGACATACACTGCCGCGTGTTTATGGCCTGTTTTGATGTGTGATATATCGGACATACACTGCCGTGTGTTTATGGACTGTTTTGATGTGTGATATATCGGACATACACTGTCGTGTGTTTATGGACTGTTTTGATGTGTGATACATCGGACATACACTGCCGTGTGTTTATGGACTGTTTTGATTTGCGATATATCGGACATACACTGTCGTGTGTTTATGGACTGTTTTGATGTGTGATACATCGGACATACACTGTCGTGTGTTTATGGACTGTTTTGATGTGTGATACATCGGACATACACTGCCGTGTGTTTATGGACTGTTTTGATGTGTGATATATCGGACATACACTGTCGTGTGTTTATGGACTGTTTTGATGTGTGATATATCGGACATACACTGCCGCGTGTTTATGGACTGTTTTGATGTGTGATATATCGGACATACACTGTCGTGTGTTTATGGCCTGTTTTGATGTGTGATGTATCGGACATACACTGTCGTGTGTTTATGGCCTGTTTTGATGTGTGATATATCGGACATACACTGCCGAGGGAGTATTGACTGGATTAACGAGTGGCACACTTGCCACGTGTCTACTTGGCTTGTTTTAACTGTTTGAATTTACTTGTAGTCCCGGTCGACAGCGCCGAACGGTGCCTAAATTGTTGGTCATAGAATTCGTTCGTCGACCGACGAGTTGTACATTGCAGCATCAATTGGTACATGGCAGTCATTCATGACTGCATCGTATCACATTTTATTGCTACAGACACACTATACATGTTAAAGGTTTAGGCATTCAACGGGAGGACTATTTATGCTTATTTTATTGCCTGCTCAGCTTATGACTTTTATATTTCATTAATCACTGTGGGTTTGGCTGCGACTATTCTGCCTATTTGTGTCCAACCAGTTATACCTTGTGAACATGTCGGACAGTTTTAGTAAGGCGCTGAGTCGGTTCCTCGCTCTGGAAGTCAAACAGCGAGTCCGCTAGGCTCCGAGTTGGGGCTTGGTGCATAAGGGTAACATGATACAAGGTAACCAGACAATGCCACCTTCTGCCAACTTTGCCTCATAGTGTGATCCACGATGTCCCATATAAAGCAATGTGATGTTCTACTGTGGTAATCATTTGATATCTCGCATTGAGTACCATCTAATCACATAGTGTCACAGAGCACAATAAAATACATCAAAAGCATCAGTCAAAGCAGAAATATATATCATGGGCACGTCGGAACAATAGGATATATCATGGGCACCAGTTGGAATAAAATAATATATCATGAGCACCAGTCGGAACAAGAGGATATATCATGAGCACCAGTCGGAACAAGAGGATATAGCATGAGCACCAGTCGGAACAAGAGGATATATCATTAACACCAGTCGGAACAAAATAATATAGCATGAGCACCAGTCGGAACAAAATAATATAGCATGAGCACCAGTCGGAACAAGAGGATATATCATTAACATCAGTCGGAACAAGAGGATATAGCATGAGCACCAGTCGGAACAAGAGGATATAGCATGAGCACCAGTCGGAACAAGAGGATATAGCATGAGCACCAGTCGGAACAAGAGGATATAGCATGAGCACCAGTCGGAACAAGAGGATATATCATTAACACCAGTCGGAACAAAATAATATAGCATGAGCACCAGTCGGAACAAAATAATATAGCATGAGCACCAGTCGGAACAAGAGGATATATCATTAACACCAGTCGGAACAAGAGGATATAGCATGAGCACCAGTCGGAACAAAAGGATATAGCATGAGCACCAGTCGGAACAAGAGGATATATCATTAACACCAGTCGGAACAAGAGGATATAGCATGAGCACCAGTCGGAACAAGAGGATATAGCATGAGCACCAGTCGGAACAAGAGGATATATCATTAACACCAGTCGGAACAAGAGGATATAGCATGAGCACCAGTCGGAACAAAATAATATAGCATGAGCACCAGTCGGAACAAGAGGATATATCATTAACACCAGTCGGAACAAGAGGATATAGCATGAGCACCAGTCGGAACAAGAGGATATATCATTAACACCAGTCGGAACAAGAGTATATAGCATGAGCACCAGTCGGAACAAGAGGATATAGCATGAGCACCAGTCGGAACAAGAGGATATATCATGAGCACCAGTCGGAACAAAATAATATAGCATGAGCAACAGCCGAAAAAATAATATAGCATGAGCACCAGTCGGAACAAAAGGATATATCATTAACACCAGTCGGAACAAGAGGATATATATATCATGAGCACCAGTCGGAACAAGAGGATATAGCATGAGCACCAGTCGGAACAAGAGGATATAGCATGAGCACCAGTCGGAACAAAATAATATAGCATGAGCACCAGTCGGAACAAGAGGATATAGCATGAGCACCAGTCGGAACAAGAGGATATAGCATGAGCACCAGTCGGAACAAGAGTCGGAACAATATGAGCACCAGCCGGAACAAAATAATATAGCATGAGCACCAGTCGGAACCAAAAATATATATTAACATCGGAACAAAATAATATAGCATGAGCACCAGTCGGAACAAAATAATATAGCATGAGCACCAGTCGGAACAAGATAATATAGCATGAGCACCAGTCGGAACAAGAGGATATAGCATGAGCACCAGTCGGAACAAGAGGATATAGCATGAGCACCAGTCGGAACAAGAGGATATATTATGAGCACCAGTCGGAACAAAAGGATATAGCATGAGCACCAGTCGGAACAAGAGGATATATTATTAACACAAGCATGAGCACCAGTCGGAACAAGAGGATATAGCATGAGCCAGTTATATCAACAAGTCGGATATATAGCATGAGCACCAGTCGGAACAAAAGGATATATTATAGAGCACAAGTCGGAACAAAATAATATAGCATGAGCACCAGTCGGAACAAGAGGATATAGCATGAGCACCAGTCGGAACAAGAGGATATATCATTAACACCAGTCGGAACAAAATAATATATCAAGAGCACCAGTCGGAACAAAATAATATAGCATGAGCACCAGTCGGAACAAAATAATATAGCATGAGCACCAGTCGGAACAAGAGGATATATTATGAGCACCAGTCGGAACAAGAGGATATAGCATGAGCACCAGTCGGAACAAGAGGATATAGCATTAACACCAGTCGGAACAAAATAATATAGCATGAGCACCAGTCGGAACAAAATAATATAGCATGAGCACCAGTCGGAACAAGAGGATATATTATGAGCACCAGTCGGAACAAGAGGATATAGCATGAGCACCAGTCGGAACAAAATAATATAGCATGAGCACCAGTCGGAACAAAATAATATAGCATAATATAGCATGCACCAGTCGGAACAAGAGGATATAGCATGAGCACCAGTCGGAACAAGAGGATATAGCATGAGCACCAGTCGGAACAAGAGGATATAGCATTAGCAGTCCAAAAGGATGATAATATAGCATGAGCACCAGTCGGAACAAAATAATATAGCATGAGCACAAGTCGGAACAAAGGATATAGCATGAGCACCAGTCGGAACAAGAGATATAATCATATAGCATGAGCACCAGTCGGAACAAAATAATATAGCATGAGCACCAGTCGGAACAAGAGGATATAGCATGAGCACCAGTCGGAACAAAATAATATAGCATGAGCACCAGTCGGAACAAGAGGATATAGCATGAGCACCAGTCGGAACAAGAGGATATAGCATGAGCACCAGTCGGAACAAGAGGATATAGCATGAGCACCAGTCGGAACAAAATGATATAGCATGAGCACCAGTCGGAACAAGAGGATATAGCATGAGCACCAGCCGGAACAAAATAATATAGCATGAGCACCAGTCGGAACCAAAAAATATATCATTAACACAAGTCGGAACAAAATAATATAGCATGAGCACCAGTCGGAACAAAATAATATAGCATGAGCACCAGTCGGAACAAGAGGATATATCATTAACACCAGTCGGAACAAGAGGATATAGCATGAGCACCAGTCGGAACAAGAGGATATATCATAAACACCAGTCGGAACAAAAGGATATAGCATGAGCACCAGTCGGAACAAGGGGATATAGCATGAGCACCAGTCGGAACAAGAGGATATATTATGAGCACCAGTTGGAACTAAATAATATAGCATGAGCACCAGTCGGAACAAGAGGACATATTATGAGCACCAGTCGGAACAAAATAATATAGCAGGAGCACCAGTCGGAAGAAGAGGATATAGCATGAGCACCAGTCGGAACAAGAGGATATAGCATGAGCACCAGTAGGAACAAGAGGATATAGCATGAGCACCAGTCGGAACAAAATAATATAAACTCTGTCAAAAAAAGAAACGCAACCCCTGTCCTCAGATATGAAAAATTCGTTTGAATGAAGTTATTGCTTCCAAACTAAATTTTATTCGAATGTATTGAAATGATACACGTAATTAATGAAGATTACCATCCAAACAACTGCATTTGTACGCATAAGTGTATTTTATTGCTTATTCCGTCAAAACGCATGAAATGACCCTCATGGTGACTTCGCACAAAAAAAACACATGCAAATCATGAAAATGGCAGTTAATGTAGGGGTGTATAAAAGCCCATGTGCTTCCGTATTATATTCATTCATTTGTCGCCGAAAAGCTGTGTTAAAAATGCCACGATTGAGTGCTGCCGACCGAAATATCGCCATTGGTCGTGTTCAAGCCGGAGAAAGTTTTGGAACTGTTGCACGGCACCTAAATGTTCACAAAACAACGATATCCCGACTTTGGAGCCGCTACAACAACTTCAATTTGACCAACGATCGCCCGAGAAGTGGAAGGCCAAGAATCACGACCCCCCTTCAAGATCGGTACATCCGGGTCCATCACCTGCGTAATCGGCATGCCCTACCAACCGTGACTGCCACACAAATACCAGGTTTGAGGAGAGTGTCAGCTCAAACGATTAGGAACCGTCTGAAAGAAGCGGGTTTACGTGCCTGTAGACCAGTTGTTGGACCTGTACTACGCCCCCTACATCGACGCCGACGACTCAGGTGGTGCAACAACGTAAGGATACGGACTTTACAAAACTGGAGGCGAATCTGGTTTTCTGATGAATCACGTTTTCTTTTGCAACGTCACGACGGAAGACAGCGTCTGTATAGGAGACGTCATAAACGTTTAGCGCCCATCTGCGTCCGACAGGTGGACAGATTTGGCGGAGAAAGCGTCATGGTTTGGGGAACCATCTCATACAACCAGAAATCTGACTTGGTGATCGTTCCAGGGAACCTGACAGCCCAACGTTACATCAACCACGTGTTAGAGCTTCACCTTCTCCCGATTATTGACCAACAGACACAGATTTTTCAACGGGACAACGCCCGGCCTCATACTGCACGTGCAACAATGAACTTTCTGCAGAATTCCAACGTCAATGTCTTGCCATGACCCTCTAAATCACCAGACCTCAACCCTATTGAACACCTGTGGGATACTCTGGATCGACGCGTACGTCAACGTCAGCCGCCGCCACAGACGCTGCAACAGCTCGCCGTTGCACTGCAGGAGGAGTGGAGAGCCATTCCCCAGGAAAGAATCCGGCGTCTTATCCGTTCTTGTCCAAGGAGATGCCGTGCAGTGATTGCAGCGCGTGGTGCTCATACGAGATACTGAGACAGACGCCCCCCTGGTGACAAACTGGTGTCTGTGAGATGACTTTTGAAATGACAATTTTAAACATGCCCATCTGGGTTATTATTCTGCCAAATTTCAGACTTCTGTCTTAAATAATAAAAATGCCGTGTCGTCCTAAAACTTCAGATCAAAATCTCTAAAATACAGGGGTTGCGTTTCTTTTTTGACAGAGTTTAGTATGAGCACAGCCGAAACAAAATAATATAGCATGAGCACAAGCCGGAACAAGAGGATATAGCATGAGCACCAGTCGGAACAAGAGGATATAGCATGAGCACCAGTCGGAACAAAATAATATAGCATGAGCACCAGTCGGAGCCGAGGATATATCATTAACATCAGTCGGAACAAGAGGATATAGCATGAGCACCAGTCGGAACAAGAGGATATAGCATGAGCACCAGTCGGAACAAGAGGATATAGCATGAGCACCAGTCGGAACAAAATAATATAGCATGAGCACCAGTCGGAACAAGAGGATATAGCATGAGCACCAGTCGGAACAAAATAATATAGCATTAGCACCAGTCGGAACAAGAGGATATAGCATGAGCACCAGTCGGAACAAGAGGATATAGCATCCGCACCAGTCGGAACAAAATAATATAGCATGAGCACCAGTCGGAACAACAGGATATAGCATGAGCACCAGTCGGAACAAAATAATATAGCATGAGCACCAGTCGGAACAAAATAATATAGCATGAGCACCAGTCGGAACAAGAGGATATAGCATCCGCACCAGTCGGAACAAGAGGATATAGCATGAGCACCAGTCGGAACAAAATAATATAGCATGAGCACCAGTCGGAACAGGAGGATATAGCATGAGCACCAGTCGGAACAAAATAATATAGCATGAGCACCAGTCGGAACAAAATAATATAGCATGAGCACCAGTCGGAACAAGAGGATATATCATTAACACCAGTCGGAACAAGAGGATATAGCATGAGCACCAGTCGGAACAAGAGGATATAGCATGAGCACCAGTCGGAACAAGAGGATATATCATTAACACCAGTCGGAACAAGAGGATATAGCATGAGCACCAGTCGGAACAAGAGGATATATCATAAACACCAGTCGGAACAACAGGATATAGCATGAGCACCAGTCGGAACAAGAGGATATAGCATGAGCACCAGTCGGAACAAGAGGATATATTATGAGCACCAGTTGGAACTAAATAATATAGCATGAGCACCAGTCGGAACAAGAGGACATATTATGAGGACCAGTCGGAACAAAATAATATAGCATGAGCACCAGTCGGAACAAGAGGATATAGCATGAGCACCAGTCGGAACAAGAGGATATAGCATGAGCACCAGTCGGAACAAGAGGATATAGCATGAGCACCAGTCGGAACAAAATAATATAGTATGAGCACAGCCGGAACAAAATAATATAGCATGAGCACAAGCCGGAACAAGAGGATATAGCATGAGCACCAGTCGGAACAAGAGGATATAGCATGAGCACCAGTCGGAACAAGAGGATATAGCATGAGCACCAGTCGGAACAAGAGGATATAGCATGAGCACCAGTCGGAACAAAATAATATAGCATGAGCACCAGTCGGAACAAGAGGATATAGCATGAGCACTAGTCGGAACAAAATAATATAGCATGAGCATGATTTGTGTGTGTGTGTGTGTGTGTGTGTGTGTGTGTGTGTGTGTGTGTGTGTGTGTGTGTGTGTGTGTGTGTGTGTGTGTGTGTGTGTGTGTGTGTGTGTGTGTGTGTGTGTGTGTGTGAGTGTGAGAGAGAGTGAAATTTGCCTGCAGTGATACTAAGGTCGGTAACTCATGAGCCTGGTCTTCAGTTCAAAGGGGACAATCAGTCTATAAGACCGACATTCCGCAAGACTAGCTCGTCGACATAAATATAATAACGGACATTTGTACAGCTGACACCAGCCACACGTGGCTCTGCCGCACATGTTGCAATCAGATATCAATACCGTGGTTCCTTAAAGGACTAACCAGGAACCCCCACACAAAGTATTCTACATAACACCAATCATATTGATATACATCAGCCTTAGAATGTATATACCATTAGCTCTGTGTGTGTCTGTATAACATAATTAGAGGCACGCGCCTTAGAAGCAGTTGTTGTCCGAATTTTGGAAGAAAATGGCCAGCAACGTTCACTTTAAAAGGCCAGACAACCAGTCGCTTACCATTTCAACTCAATACAGTCTTAAGAAGTTCAGAAGTCAGAAAAAACACCTCTAGTCATCGTTCTGGAAGACGTTCTACATGCCATGCATGCCTCAGGGAAAATGACAGGTGGAGAGCCATAGTGTACTATCGTCTGATACCTCAAAGCAGGTTGTTGCTTGTCGACCCACATGGTATACTATCGTCTGGTACCTCACAGCAGGTTGTTGCTCGTCGACCCAACGTCCATAGAAACAATACTTGACACTTATGGCGACGTTTTAAGCAAACACTCAAGTTATAGACCGTCCGCATGGTGGCCTCCCATCAGCAACGTACACACGTCAAGACAGATGGATTCGAACCGCTCACCTACGGCACCGGTTCCAGCCTGGAACCCTTACATACCTGGCGGTGTATCTGACGGTGAACAGTTCGACGACGTCAGAACATCGACGTTGACAGTGGAGCAGATAACACTAGCGTTAGGGGGCACGTGAGTAGGGAATAGTTCACAATGAGTCACGTTTCCTCTTCACCAAGCTGACGACAGGGCATGTGACTTGAGGCGCACAGGTAAACGTTACACCAGGCAGTGTGGTCTGGACGCTGATCGTTTTGGGGATGAGGGCGTTATAATTTGGGGGTGATAGAACAGCTCAGCGAGGACGCAAATGGTTGTCATTTGGGGGAACTTGAAAGCTGTGCGGCACAGTTGCACAGCAGTAACTTAATCAGAACAATGTACATGCTTTACCTTGGCCCGCAAGATCTCCATATTCGTTGCCCATTGAACACGTCTGAGAAGAAATTGAATGACGTTTATGATGAATGCAAAACCGAATCCTCCAACAAATCTGCAGGAACTGCCAAATTCTACCCCGTACATGGAATGGGCTTCCCCAAATCTTTCATCGACGTTTAGTAGTCAGGACTGCATCAATGCGTAAGGTGGCCACTGACCGTGTGACCTTGAGGATGCCCTTCCCCTCGGTCTGGTCCTGGGGATCATTTGCATACGCCAGGTTCTGTTGATCGTTAACCTTGAACCGTTTCTTTCCACGTGATGACGTTTCATTCGCGGCACTACAGTTTAACACTGATTCGTTTAGTTGTTTGTGTGTCACAGGAAGTTTTGCCTTTAGGTATACGTAGCTAATCTCACCTGATTCATTCAGGAATTGAATATACACCCGGTTAGCAACATTCCAATAATATAATGGCGGACGCCACCTGAACTTTTCACAAATATTGGTACGTTAGACGGCGGAGGTCGTAATACAAGGGGCAAGGAGGAAACCAAAAAGTATCAGGAATCTGCGTGTCTATTATACATTGATGCATAGATAACTGACTTCACGTGTAGCTGCAGTCTTGCAGCCAAGGGGTCACACACAAAGATCAAACTTGAAAGCAATATCATCAAATTGGTAAAGACTCATGTTGAGATGGGTAAATATCAGGAAATAATGACAAAAAACTATACTTACAATGGCATGTCAAATTCAAAGGTCAAAGGCTGAAAAATCATTTGAAACATTCTAATTAATGAAACGTTTAATCCAAAGTTAAACGTAAAGTACTAGAATACATATTTGACTGAAGAAAGTGGAATCTCAAAAATAATATAAAGTTTGTTCTACAGGCCGTTCATAAAGTCTACAGGGTCTTCGTTATGCTGCCAAGCGAAATGTTGCCCGAAGAAATCTAGTGCCTCAGAAGATGTTACAGACCTTCTGTTGTGACACAGTCTATAGCCCAATCATAAAGGACGCCTCATTACTATCCAACCAGTCAAGCGCTGTACAGAGCTTATCAAGATCAAAGCTGGGTGATTTGTCAACGGATTTCCTATCATAAGGGCAATCGAGCTCGATGTCAGATGTTAATGCGTTGACAGACCCACACATCACAGCAAGGTTACGCGTTTTCTTATGGACAGTCTATAAAAATGTATATAAATGGATAATCACTCTCTGTCCAGTGGCCACTGCAACGTCCTGAACAGATTAGAAATAGGAAAACATGAGACCAGACAATGTTCACTATGCAGGTTTACTGATTAAACCATGCGCCAGATATACGAAACACCGCCAAGTTCTGAAGATACCGTACGTATGTTTGCATAATGTCATACATCAAAGCGTAATTTATCATAATTCAACCTTATCAGAAGACCAAATCCCCCGAACTGTAAATTTTAAACAACCACAAGCGTCTATAAAAGCAAGTATATCATGCAGTCTCCTGAATTCATAATACAACCAGTGACATTTTCCATGAGGTTGTCACGCTGCCCAGGCCCTGGTGTAAACAGTTCAACGTCATAGATGGCGTGTCTTATGTCGCCTGTTATTCTGGATCTAACACGTGTACTAGAAACAACGTTGACAGTCTCAGCGACGCATTCTCCGTGCAACAGAGACGTGTGTGTATTGCAGGCCACTGTTGTACAAAGCAGAGCGTGGAATCACTTGAATTAATATTCACAAAGATGACAACGGTTATCTTAAGGATTATAAACTCCTGGCGGCTGATGCAAAACGTGATACGTCGTCGATATGTAACTTAACGTATTTTTGAAACATAAAATATCACCTACCCGTGCCAAAATCGTCCACTTGCTGGACACGCATAATCCGCTCGTGTCAAAACCTCTACCTTCTAAACACGTACAATGAACCCTTGTCAAGACTGTCCACCATCTAGACACTATCACGTCTACCCATGTCAAGACTGTCCACTATCTAGACACTATCCCGTCTACCCATGCCAAGACTGCTCATCATCTAGACACTTTCCCGTCTATCCATGCCAAGACTGCCTACATCTAGACACTATCACGTCTACCCATGTCAAGACTGTCCAACATCTAGACACTATACAATCTACCCGTGTCAAGACTGTCCACCATCTAGACACTATCCCGTCTACCCATGTCAAGACTGTCCAACATCTAGACACTATCCCGTCTACCCACGTCAAGACTGTCCACCATCTAGACACTATCACGTCTACCCATGTCAAGACTGTCCACCATCTAGACACTATCCCGTCTACCCACGTCAAGACTGTCCACCATCTAGACACTATCCTGTCTACCCATGTCAAGACTGTCCAACATCTAGACACTATCCCGTCTACCCATGTCAAGACTGTCCACCATCTAGACACTATCCCGTCTATCCATGCCAAGACTGTCCACCGTCTAGACACTATCCCGTCTACCCACGTCAAGACTGTCCACCATCTAGACACTATCCCGTCTACCCACGTCAAGACTGTCCACCATCTAGACACTATCCCGTCTACCCATGTCAAGACTGTCCACCATCTAGACACTATCCCGTCTACCCATGCCAAGACTGTCCACCATCTAGACACTATCCTGTCTACCCATGTAATAGATGACACCAACTAAACATATTTATTACCATTGTTTTTGTAATTATTATCAGATTACAATAAGTTAATGCAGCAAACGGAGTGATCCAAGGACATTCATGTCGGTTAGACTCAGTGTCAGCCCAGGGCCCTTTACACGCAGCCCAGACAGCAAATGGGCGAACTTATCCCAGCAGGAAGGGATATATACTAAGTCGAGCCTCACCTATAACGAGAATATGTGCTAACACCTTAATCAAACCACGCCCCCACACGATTATGATTATTAACACATAATAACAAAATTTGAATGCATTTCCCAAAAATGTCTAACTACAATGACGGTTTTAGATTAAAAAAACTCAGTCATTCTTTATCTTCGCGGTACACACTCTGACGAGCTAAATGTTTTGGGTAACAGTGTCTAACCAATATCAGATTTACGCCGTTGGCCTTCATCAACACGGCACAGATTCTGGAGCATCCTTGTATAGAGACACCCGAGTACTGTTCCTGGAGTCGAGGAGTTGTATGTTGTACAGGGAACATGCTTGACATGATGATGGCCTTCCACACCTCATTACCGTAATGCCAAGCCGCCTTGAGCGTCTTTATCTCTAGGGCCTTGGACACTGATGCCACCATCAAGACTTATGTAACGTAAAATTGCCCAGATTCGTGGGAATATCTTCAAGAAAAAACTAATTTATCAAAGCTATACGCATGGAACTGACAAAGATACAAAATAATCCGTTATAGATGGCCTTCCTCGTTCCTTGTAACGTATTCAGTTTCCTGTTTTAGATACACATGATGCTGCTGGTCGGGTCGGCCTCTGCCATTTAATCAGTTACATGAAGTGTTAACACGGACATTCTTTACTGTACTATATTCTTTGCTGTGTGTACCGTGGGCCTGAACCCTTACAACATTGCTTGAATCAGAGACCGGTCTCTGCTTGAATAAACTTAACGTGGAATTAACACGACGACATTGATCTTATCAACATATTTCTGGGATAACATTATACATTTAACAGTCCCAGAAGGACAAATAAACTGAAGAAAATGATTGCTGTTTGTTGCCAATATATATTGTCGTGGATATATTTAGTCCATGTCCATGTCCACCACACTCGTCTACCCACATCGTCAGAAAACCTGTGACAGTGGGACATGGGGCTACCCAACTCATGAACGTTGGTACTCTTTAATTCGTACAGAATTGGTAAACATCACCAAGGTAAATACACAGACAGACGTGGTGTACATGTTACACACACTGTGCGGTCATATTGCCATATTGTCACCTCAACACGGCGACCCCCAACTGGGTCAAGCACATGTTGCCTCAACAATCACAGATAGGACATATGTTGTCACGGCACACGTGAGAAACAAAAACACTGTCAGCGATACGAGATAACCTTTATAAACTTTCGTCTAGGAGATTAATGAAACAGGACTTTTGCCATTCAGTATTTCTCTGTAAACTCGCGTGTATTTATCAAACACCGCTTACTAATTTATAAAACACAGCTTACTAGTTTATCAAACACCGCTTACAAGTTTATCAAAAACATCACCAAGGTAAATACACAGACAGACGTGGTGTACATGTTACACACACTGTGCGGTCATATTGCCATATTGTCACCTCAACACGGCGACCCCCAACTGGGTCAAGCACATGTTGCCTCAACAATCACAGATAGGACATATGTTGTCACGGCACACGTGAGAAACAAAAACACTGTCAGCGATACGAGATAACCTTTATAAACTTTCGTCTAGGAGATTAATGAAACAGGACTTTTGCCATTCAGTATTTCTCTGTAAACTCGCGTGTATTTATCAAACACCGCTTACTAATTTATAAAACACAGCTTACTAGTTTATCAAACACCGCTTACAAGTTTATCAAAACACCGCTTACTAACGTTTAGCCAAGACGCCTAGGTTTCACCCCCGCACCCTCTCCCTGCTTAGGTGATCATGACCGTCGTAGATGAGACATGCTGTCATATTCCTCCTAGTATGAGTGAACCGCGGCTTCAGAGGGTGTGACGCCATGACCACATCTATAGCGTTCTAAAGTATGTCCTGCTTTGCATGTGGTCGTGTTGAAACACTGTTTCAGCAAAACATACTACAGAAATCATGCACCACCCATTTATATTTAGTACAGAGAATATGTCTAATGTGGGATGACCCTTGCATAACACCGCTGTCAAGACTCGATTACATGGCAGTTTACAAAGGTCGACAGTTTGAGAGATCGGATGATCATTGATAGTCGGTGCTACTGTATCACAGTATGTATTTGTGACGCTGTAGAACAGTTACAGTACGTCTGTCGTCATCTTCCTCGGCAGATCAGAAGAAGGTGTTTTGAGAATGTGCTTAATCGAGTTATCGTGGATTGTTTGAATGCAGCTATTGATAGAAGGGACAATCTGGTTAGAAGCTGGATCATACAAGTGCTATCATGGCCTGAGTAGACTCACCAGCCACTGAACAGGAACACGGGCATTTTCTGCAGAGTGACAATGTCTCGCTATCACGCCATTCTGTCTCACAGACCTCCTGCCAACATCAGAAGCAGGGGGGTGGAGTTTACACGGCAGTTTGATGGGAAAATAATGTATATGCGCAAAACTTAGTCAACGATATATACTGTAACAATAATATACTTAATATGGATACTGGTCCAAACTATTTTTGACTGTAACATAGCGAGATGGCGAGTGGCATTAGCATCAACACATGCCATATGTGGTCATAATCCCGGATAAAACCTGAGACATGAACACGTTGCCCTGGTAGTAAGGCTTAGTGGAATCACCGCGTGGACATACTGATTTAATACGTAGAGTGTATGTGATAACACTAACATCCTGTTTCGGGTGTTCGGGGAAGGAAGATGTAAGTCCTAGATGTCGCGGGTATCGGAGGCGTCTGTGACGGCGGCCGCATCTGGGGAGCCATGTCGAGAGTGGAGCACGGTAGAACATATTTGATTAATGCATAGTGATATGACTCAAGAGTCACATAATGATGACGGTTGAAACTTCGAGTGCTGTGCTTGTCCAATCTACCTTAAGCAGATATAAAAACATGAATCCCCTCCTGACTGCACACAGCTGTAATAATCAAATCAGATATTGATCCTCAATACTTAGGCTTTTATGATGCTGCTTTTTGATGTCCGTTGGGTAGCTGGTGACCACTTACAGCTGTAGATCTAGTGATGATCTAAATACTCCCTGAACTGCTGTGGACGTTCACACACTACCTTGTAAACCAGAGCGACCAATTTTCCTCTACTGCACCGTAAATACGAGGGATGTATTAATAGTATGTACGTATGTATGTATTAAGTGCACTGCTTACCATGCTTACAGAGAGAGTTTGAATTTGATACACAATCAGGAAGCATAGCAGGCAATTTAAAGTGACTAGGCATTAAATTTTGATGAATATGGACAGGATATTGGCACCCGCACTGACATCAACAGGCATCCATGCGGAAATGGTATCAACTTAAGGGGATGATACTCCTTCTTCTGCTGTTGTTCAGGGTGTGAAGCAGTGTCCTGGACACTGTAACATATGCTTTATTGGGGATTTCACTTTCAAAGGAATGCAGGGACGTGACCGTGATACTGACATGTGACGTGACGTGACCGTGATACTGACATGTGACGTGACGTGACCGTGATACTGACATGTGACGCGACGTGACCGTGATACTGACATGTGACGTGACGTGACCGTGATACTGACATGTGACGTGACGTGACCATGATACTGACATGTGACGTGACGTGACCGTGATACTGACATGTGACGTGACGTGACCATGATACTGACATGTGACCGTGATAGTGACTTAGTGGTCTGAACGGTACCACTTTAAAACATGTAACTGAACCACGGGGATAAACGGATGTCGACTGTGAAGCCTATCGGCAAAATCTGTTTTCATGTATGTACAATAAAGCTTAAATTGCCCGATTACTACTGTCAATTATAGATGACATCTACTGTGGACATAACCTCTGATATCCGATAGTGACTGCAAACACTGTCATCTTCCCAGTCACGTGACCCTTTTCTCCCTCAGGTCCACCCTGAACATGACCTACAACCATTGTATCGCTCCCCAGTCGTATGATCCAGGACTTTCACCCGAGAACGTCTCATGCTTATCTCAGTGTTGTTGTCGGGACTGAACAATAATCACTTCACTGACTGGGTGTACTTTGATTCTTTATCTGGATACAGTTTCATTGTAGTACGAACACAAGCATGTTAGCAGAAAGGCTACTGATGAACACTGACATAAAGCTGATATGTTGAAATGTGAGAGTATGTCCTAAGTAATTCAAGTAATCGTGGTTAAACTGACTACCTGTGCTGATTTAACAAACATTCGGTGTACTGTATCTAAAGAGCAAAGATTGTGTACGTTAGAGATAAGCTGCAACATTTCGTCTTGATATAAAGCGCAGAAATATCCACGTGCCTCAAACATAATATTAACGACATGAGCATGCTAGGAATAATGAAGTGTTTAATATCAAATCCACCATGTTATTGATTAAAAGCAACTGCCCAGTGACGCCATCCACCCAATGACTATTTTTCACGACACACTGAAGTAAGTGTTCAGTAGTTGACCACCATGACATACTGATGATGTAAGTGTTCGGTAGCTGACCACCACGACACACTGATGAAAGTGTTCCTGACCACCACGACACACTGATGTAAGTGTTCCTGACCACCACGACACATTGATGTAAGTGTTCCTGACCACCACGACACACTGATGTAAGTGTTCCTGATCACCACGACACACTGATGTAAGTGTTCCTGACCACCACGACACACTGATGTAACTGTTCCTGATAACCACGACACACTGATGTAGATGTTCCTGATCACCACGACACACTGATGTAAGTGGTCCTGACCACCACGACACACTGATGTAAGTGTTCCTGACCACCACGACACACTGATGTAAGTGTACCTGACCACCACGACACACTGATACAAGTGTTCAGTAGCTGACCACCACTACACACTGATGTAAGTGTCCCTGACCACCACGACACACTGAAGTAAGTGTTCCTGACCATCACGACACACTGATGTAAGTGTTCCTGACCACCACGACACACTGATGTAAGTGGTCCTGACCACCACGACACACTGATGTAAGTGTTCCTGACCACCACAACACTCTGATGTAAGTGTTCCTGATCACCACGACACACTGATGTAAGTGTTCCTGATCACCACGACACACTGATGTAAGTGCTCCTGACCACCACGACACACTGATGTAAGTGTTCCTGATCACCACGACACACGGATGTAAGTGTTCCTGATCACCAGGACACACTGATATTAGTGTTTCTGACCACCACGACACACTGATGTAAGTGTTCCTGACCACCACGACACATTGATGTAAGTGGTCCTGACCACCACGACACACTGATGTAAGTGTTCCTGATCACCACGACACACTGATGTGAGTGTTCCTGACCACCACGACACACTGATGTAAGTGTTCCTGACCACCACGACACACTGATGTAAGTGTACCTGACCACCACGACACACTGATGCAAGTGTTCAGTAGCTGACCACCACTACACACTGATGTAAGTGTTCCTGACCACCACGACACACTGAAGTAAGTGTTCCTGACCATCACGACACACTGATGTAAGTGTTCCTGACCACCACGACACACTGATGTAAGTGGTCCTGACCACCACGACACACTGATGTAAGTGTTCCTGACCACCACAACACTCTGATGTAAGTGTTCCTGATCACCACGACACACTGATGTAAGTGTTCCTGATCACCACGACACACTGATGTAAGTGCTCCTGACCACCACGACACACTGATGTAAGTGTTCCTGATCACCACGACACACGGATGTAAGTGTTCCTGATCACCAGGACACACTGATATTAGTGTTTCTGACCACCACGACACACTGATGTAAGTGTTCCTGACCACCACGACACATTGATGTAAGTGGTCCTGACCACCACGACACACTGATGTAAGTGTTCCTGATCACCACGACACACTGATGTGAGTGTTCCTGACCACCACGACACACTGATGTAAGTGTTCCTGAACACCGCGACACACTGATGTAAGTGTTCCTGATCACCACGACACACTGATGTAAGTGTTCCTGATCACCACGACACACTGATGTAAGTGTTCCTGACCACCACGACACACTGATGTAAGTGTTCCTGACCACCACGACACACTGATGTAAGTGGTCCTGATCACCACGATCCTACGTACACACTGATGTAAGTGTTCCTGACCACCACGACACACTGATGTAAGTGTTCCTGACCATCACGACACACTGATGTAAGTGTTCAGTTCCTGATCACCACGACACACTGATGTAAGTGGTCCTGACCACCACGACACACTGATGTAAGTGTTCCTGATCACCACGACACACTGATGTAAGTGTTCTTGACCACCACGACACACTGATGTAAGTGTTCCTGATCACCACGACACACTGATGTAAGTGTTCCTGATCACCACGACACACTGATGTAAGTGTTCCTGATCACCAGGACACACTGATGTAAGTGTTCCTGACCATCACGACACACTGATGTAAGTGTTCCTGACCACCACGAAACACTGATGTAAGTGTTCCCGATCACCACGACACACTGATGTAAGTGTTCCTGACCACCACGACACACTGATGTAAGTGTTCCTGACCACCACGACACACTGATGTAAGTGTTCCTGACCACCACGACACACTGATGTAAGTGGTCCTGATCACCACGACACACTGATGTAAGTGTTCCTGATCACCACGACACACTGATGTAAGTGTTCCTGACCATCACGACACACTGATGTAAGTGTTCAGTTCCTGATCACCACGACACACTGATGTAAGTGTTCCTGATCACCACGACACACTGATGTAAGTGTTCCTGATCACCACGACACACTGATGTAAGTGTTCTTGACCACCACGACACACTGATGTAAGTGTTCCTGACCACCACGACACACTGATGTAAGTGTTCCTGATCACCACGACACACTGATGTAAGTGTTCCTGATCACCACGACACACTGAGACACACTGATGTAAGTGTTCCTGATCACCACGACATATTGATGTAAGTGTTCCTGACCACCACGACACACTGATGTAAGTGGTCCTGATCACCACGACACACTGATGTTAGTGTTTCTGACCACCACGACACACTGATGTAAGTGGTCCTGACCACCACGACACACTGATGTAAGTGGTCCTGACCACCACGACACACTGATGTAAGTGTTCCTGATCACCACGACACACTGATGTAAGTGTTCCTGACCACCACGACCCACGGATGTAAGTGTTCCTGATCACCACGACACACTGATATTAGTGTTTCTGATCACCACGACACACTGATGTAAGTGGTCCTGATCACCACGACACACTGATGTTCCTGTGACACCACCTGACCACCACGACACCACGACACACTGATGTAAGTGTTCCTGACCACCACGACACACTGATGTAAGTGTTCCTGACCACCACGACACACTGATGTAAGTGTTCCTGACCACCACGACACACTGATGTAAGTGTTCCTGACCACCACGACACACTGATGTAAGTGTTCCTGACCACCACGACGCACTGATGTAAGTGTTCCTGACCACCACGACACACTGATGATGACCACCAAGACACACTGATGTGTAGCTGACCACCACGACACACTGATGTAAGTGTTCCTGACCACCACGACACCACGACACTGATGTAAGTGTTCTGATCACCACGACCATGTAAGTGTTCGACACACTGATGTAAGTGTTCCTGATCACCACGACACACTGATGTAAGTGTTCCTGATCACCACGACACACTGATGTAAGTGTTCCTGATCACTCACGACACTGATGTAAGTGTTCTGATGTAAGTGTTCCCTGATCACCACGACACACTGATGTAAGTGTTCCTGATCACCACGACACACTGATGTAAGTGTTCCTGACCACCACGACACACTGATGTAAGTGTTCCTGACCACCACGACACACTGATGTTCCTGAGTGTGTTCCTGACCACCACGACACACTGATGTAAGTGTTCCTGACCACCACGACATACTGATGTAAGTGGTCCTGACCACCACGACACACTGATGTAAGTGTTCCTGACCACCACGACACACGGATGTAAGTGTTCCTGATCACCACGACTGACACTGATGACCACCACGACAGTGTGATGTTCCTGACCACCACGACACACTGATGTAAGTGTGTAAGTCCTGACCACCACGACACACTGATGTTCTGACCACCACGACAGTGTGTTTCCTGACCACCACGACACACTGATGTAAGTGTTCCTGACCACCACGACACACTGATGTAAGTGTTCCTGATCACCACGACACACTGATGTAAGTGTTCCTGACCACCACGACACACTGATGTAAGTGTTCCTGACCACCACGACACACTGATGTAAGTGTTCCTGACCACCACGACACACTGATGTAAGTGGTCCTGATCACCACGACACACTGATGTAAGTGTTCCTGACCACCACGACACACTGATGTAAGTGTTCCTGACCATCACGACACACTGATGTAAGTGTTCAGTTCCTGATCACCACGACACATGTAAGTGTTCCTGATGTGATGTAAGTGTTCCTGATCACCACGACACACTGATGTAAGTGTTCCTGATCACCACGACACACTGATGTAAGTGTTCCTGACCACCACGACACACTGATGTAAGTGTTCCTGACCACCACGACACACTGATGTAAGTGTTCCTGATCACCACGACACACTGATGTAAGTGTTCCTGATCACCACGACACACTTCCTGACCACCACGACACACTGATGTAAGTGGTCCTGATCACCAGGACACACTGTAAGTGTCCTGACCACCACGACACACTGATGTAAGTGGTCCTGATCACCACGACACACTGATGTTAGTGTTTCTGACCACCACGACACACTGATGTAAGTGTTCCCACCCACCACCACTACACACTGATGTGTTCCTGTGGTCCTGACTGATGTAACCACGACACACTGATGTAAGTGTTCCTGATCACCACGACACACTGATGTAAGTGTTCCTGACCACCACGACCCACTGATGTAAGTGTTCCTGATCACCACGACACACTGATGTAAGTGTTCCTGACCACCACGACACACTGATGTAAGTGTTCCTGACCAAGTCACGACACCACGACACTGATGTAAGTGTTCCTGACCACCACGACACACTGATGTAAGTGTTCCTGACCACCACGACACACTGATGTAAGTGTTCCTGACCACCACGACACACTGATGTAAGTGTTCCTGATCACCACGACACACTGATGTAAGTGTTCACTGATCACACGACACACTGATGTAAGTTCCTGACACACGACACACTGACCATCACGACACACTGATGTTCCACCACGACACACTGATGTAAGTGTTCCTGACCACCACGACACACTGATGTAAGTGTTCCTGACCACCACGACACACTGATGTAAGTGTTCCTGATCACCACGACACACTGATGTAAGTGTTCCTGACCACCACGACACACTGATGTAAGTGTTCCTGACCACCACGACACTGATGTAAGAAGTGTTCCTGACCACCACGACCCACGGATGTAAGTGTTCCTGACCACCACGACACACTGATGTTCCTGATCACCACGACACACTGATGTAAGTGGTCCTGATCACCACCACGACACACTGATGTAAGTGTTCCTGATCACCACGACACACTGATGTAAGACACACTGTGTCTTCCTGACCACCACGACACACTGATGTAAGTGTTCCTGACCACCACGACACACTGATGTAAGTGTTCACCACGACACACTGATGTAAGTGTTCCTGACCACCACGACACACTGATGTAAGTGTTCCTGACCACACACTGATGTAAGTGTTCACGCACACTGATGTAAGTGTTCCTGATCACCACGACACACTGATGTAAGTGTTCCTGATCACCACGACACACTGATGTGTTCCTGACCACCACGACACACTGATGTAAGTGTTCCACCACGACACACTGATGTAAGTGTTCCTGATCACACGACACACTGATGTAAGTGTTCCTGACCACCACGACACACTGATGTAAGTGGTCCTGACCACCACGACACACTGATGTAAGTGTTCCTGACCACCACGACACACTGATGTAAGTGTTCCTGATCACCACGACACACTGATGTAAGTGTTCCTGACCACCACGACACACTGATGTAAGTGTTCCTGACCACCACGACACACTGATGTAAGTGTTCCTGATCACCACGACACACTGATGTAAGTGACCAGACACACTGATGTAAGTCCTGACCACCACGACACACTGATGACCTGATCACCACGACACACTGATGTAAGTGTTCCTGACCACCACGACACACTGATGTAAGTGTTCCTGACCACCACGACACACTCCCTGACCACCACGACACACTGATGTAAGTGTTCCTGACCACCACGACACACTGATGTAAGTGTTCCTGACCACCACGACACACTGATGTAAGTGTTCCTGATCACCACGACACACTGATGTAAGTGTTCCTGATCACCACGACACACTGATGTAAGTGTTCCTGACCACCACGACACACTGATGTAAGTGGTCCTGACCACCACGACACACTGATGTAAGTGGTCCTGATCACCACGACACACTGTAAGTGTTCCTGATGTATGTAAGTGGTCCTGATCACCACGACCCACGGATGTAAGTGTTCCTGACCATCACGACACACTGATGTAAGTGTTCAGTTCCTAATCACCACGACACACTGATGTAAGTGTTCCTGATCACCACGACACACTGATGTAAGTGTTCCTGATCACCACGACACACTGATGTGAGTGTTCCTGACCACCACGACACACTGATGTAAGTGTTCCTGAACACCGCGACACACTGATGTAAGTGTTCCTGATCACCACGACACACTGATGTAAGTGTTCCTGATCACCACGACACACTGATGTAAGTGTTCCTGACCACCACGACCCACGGATGTAAGTGTTCTTGACCACCACGACACACTGATGTAAGTGGTCCTGATCACCACGACACACTGATGTAAGTGTTCCTGACCACCACGACACACTGATGTAAGTGTTCCTGACCACGACACACTGATGTAAGTGTTTCTGATCACCACGACACACTGATGTAAGTGTTCCTGACCACCACGACACACTGATGTAAGTGTTCCTGACCACCACAACACACTGATGTAAATGGTCCTGATCACCACGACACACTGATGTAAAGTGTTCCTGATCATCACGACACACTGATGTAAGTGTTCAGTTCCTGATCACCACGACACACTGATGTAAGTGTTCCTGATCACCACGACACACTGATGTAAGTGTTCCTGATCACCACGACACACTGATGTAAGTGTTCCTGACCACCACGACACACTGATGTAAGTGGTCCTGATCACCACGACACGCTGATGTAAGTGTTACTGACCACCACGACACACTGATGTAAGTGTTCCTGACCACCACGTCACACTGAGGTAAGTGTTCCTGACCACCACTACACACTGATGTAAGTGTTCCTGACCAGCCCGACATAATTATGTTATTTTAAACAACGTGATGCCAAATATGCTTGGATCACGTTCCTGAATACATTCTGACATGGCATTCAAAATCGGTAAAGATATCAGTATATATGGAATCACAGAAATTCTTACTTAACAGATTTGTTTCTAATAAGCTATAACAATACACAAAACACTGATCTGGTACATAGATAGCATGCACGTCCCAATCCAACATAAGCCCACAGACTAAACTAAGGACATGCGATTGTTGTTGAATACCATACGTGTGTGTAATATTGAGGCATGTACCCTGACATATGAATTGATCTAACAACAACAATGGTAAACTGAGGGACAGTCTAGGCCAGTATCCATCTGCTTTGACCACAAGACTGACATGTGAAGTGGGGAAGCAAAAGATGATGCTACTGTCCCACATGTAAACAAATGTGTAAACAAATGTATATACATTAAATGTAATAGGAATAACAGGACAAAGCGTGTTGGTAGAAGTTATTATGCTGCACTTCCGCTATGTGTGGCCCAGGTTGGGGGGAAATGGTTGAGCCAGGCGCTCCACTGCTGGTTTGCAGTCAAGAGGTTGAGAACGCACAGCATGGTCATAAACAAACATACTCATCTCATATATTTGTGAAAGCAGTAAAAGCACTGTTGCCCATGATTAGGTGGTATAATGATTGATTCTAGCAACTTTATAATGAGGTGGTGGTTGACATTGCCCACCTGCCGGCGTTATATCGGGGAACTATTGGGTGTTTATCAACTTGCGTATAACGCACTGTCCTGAACTCGCTACTTGATTGCGTAACACCTGATAGTAAGACAGTCTCACTCCCGACGGGGCTGCAGGATAGGTTGTGGGAAGTGCGTGATGTCCTCTGTCTCCTCATCAACTCAGTGATTAGTTCTCTCTCATCATTAGCTGATCTAGTAGATGCAACTTCATACACAGAACGAAATAACAACTATTGCAAACGAAATATTTTTAGTTGAAACATTATCTTCAACCAGCGACCATATAATGTCTCTGCTTCAACTGACCATGCCCAGATAGGTGTTTGGGGGAATGCTTTCACCGACACAGTCACATCGTTTTGCCAGCAAGATATAGGTCGTGTGGGATGGTCTAAGTAACATTATCTCATCGTTAATTATTTACCACGATTCGAAGAAAATCTTTGCGAACGTTATTTGATATGTTCAAATCGCTGAATTAGTAATGTTTGAACTCTCTGTGTAGAATGTCTGACATTAACCTTCAAAACTTGATTTTTGGACATTGAGTTGAGCTAAATGCAAAAACCGCGAATTGAAGCAATTATAGGAGAGATATCGGAATAGATTTCACCGAGTGAACCTGTCGCCCTGAACTCCGCCGTGTACAAAGTAGTCAATATTCAATCACCAGCGGCTGTGGGTGGATGACAAATGGGGAGGGGTGTCAGCACGTACAAGGTGGCCAGGGGGTCATGACACTGGCCTGGGACGTATTCTTTACGTAGAGGGAAGATCGGGGTTCTATAGAGCAGGGCTGTCGAGGGACGTAATCGTAACGTAGGGGAAGGGGGCAGACACGGCATTTGGAGGGACGTGTTTGTGTCGTGGAACCGGTTAGGGGTACCGTCCAAATGGATTAAGCCACTATACCTTGGTTGAAAGAGGATAGTTAGCCTAATCCAAAATATATTCGGGTTGACAAAGGTGTTGAGAAATTTACATTTTACAATACATAACTTGTACAAGGTCGGTCAGTGTCTCGAAAGGCACATGTATCAAAACATTTATATCTTACAATATAGTGTTAATACGCGTTCGGTAGAGTCGAGATGTGTTAATGAAAATCCCTCAACGCAAATGACTCCATTTCAAGCTTCATTAAGTGTCATTATATATTGTCAATGTTAATATGTCCTACCTTGTTTTGCCCATGCGGGGTTTTCAAACACGAACCTTGCCTGTGTACATTTTTCCAAAGGAGTTGTATTGCCATAAATTATACTGCCCCAACCCAGCACGGCAGCTAGTTCTGTCAAACCTTATCGTTTATACGACCGCCCTTTATCATAAAGCAGGCCGTGTAGATTGTACAGTCAACACATACCTGCTTATCGAAAACCTTGGTAACTTGTACATGTCTGTCTATGTTGCCGACCTCGCGTCCTGCTGAGTGGATAGGGCGCGTCATATATATTCTGTGATACTCGCGGTTTGCTAAAGTATTCAATAAACAAGTTAATAGATACACAATACATTAAGTTGATTAGAAGTGGAAATCGCCTCGTGTAATCAATAAACATGTTTACAGATGCTAGAAACAGTTTATCACTGTTGCTGTGTGGGGGATGTGCATAGATATGGGATTGACACTGGTGATGCTGTGAGATGATGCAATATTGCTGGCTGCAGCTGTATGGCGGGAAGAGGGGTGAGACAGGGGGGGCAGGGGGTTGCAGCTCCTTCACATTACCCCGCTAGGTGACCTCCTTTCCGACAAATGGGTCGCGCCTGTCAGCAGATATCGGGACAAGTAACCCGAGCTCCAGTCGGGCCGTAGTGTTTGTTTCTCCTAATGCCTATAGGACAATTCATGTTTTCACATTTCAGATGCAAGCGGGAGAACATGTGTCATTTACAACAGACACTTTGCAGTAACGACTGAGCTAGGCTGTCAACACTGGGACACCTTTCGGGACTTTGGGACTTTGCCTGATAAATCACATTCTCATGACAGTTCGGAGACAAATATTATGAAAATATATAGAATTTTCCAGAGTGAGGTACACCACTGTGTACTGAAACGAACTATTTAATCGACTGAGATTTTTATACACAAGTTTAGAATTTTACCTTTCCACTAATCATTTCTAGGACTAGATCTACCCCAGTTCTACCCTACAAAGGTCGGGGTTTCCATCCAAGCCACTACCTCATTATTCAGTGTTATATTTTGGGTTCAATAGTTTTAACATTCTTATTTCTTTTTCAGAGAACTGCTATATTATAATTGTTGTGTTTAGTACATATATGAAGCCTTACATGAATGTTCTTCAAGATATCTGTAGTGTGTCGCTCCAGGGCAGAGAAACATCGTGCATGTCTCTGCTTCACTAGCTTCAGTTAGTTTTCCTACATCGCCATAAACGTGACTAATCTTGAGTTGCTAGTAGCGAACACGAACACGACACAAGGCGATGTTACTAAGTGACTGGAGAAATGGCCTATTTGCCTACAATACAATGTTCAAGGAGGGGTCGTTTTCTGTATTGGCTCTATTAATCTGACAGTGATCTGAGGCTGTACAAATATACATGTAATAACTAGTTGTCCAAGATGTCCAATCTTGGTACACTGATACATAAAACAGTTACTAATTTGATAGGTGCCATGCATCTGCAAGGAACTGTGTATGAGGAGCATTTCAGTCGGTCGCGGATAACAGTAATGCAACATAAAGCAGAGCCCTAATGTTGAGTATTAGCCAGCGTTCTATAACAACGTGTCATAGCTTGCACATCACAATGTCCGTAAAGTCAAGGAATCGACAGGCAACAGTCTGGACTATCATATTACAATAAATAATTAACAAAAACGTTCGATCGCAAGGATGTAATTAGACTCAGGCCTGTATAAAATGATTTCAACCCATGTTTGAAACTGAACGGAATGAACTAGTTTGGTGCTACCGAGTCCCGTGTGTGAGCTGGGTTAGGTCATCTTATCCACGCATGTTTTTGTAGATACATTATACGTTATCATAAGCTATATTCTTGTGAAACACTGTAAACCATTACTGGCCGTGAGTCCGGCAGCTCAGGGAGAGTGGGGTGTGACAGCTGATTTCTTACCTTTAACTCCTGTCGTTGCGTAGTGTAGTAGTAGTTTTAAGTGTTATATTCACGCCTCCACGTGTCACTGTCACGGCTGATCGACACGGGTCACATATACGTGTCACGAACTGTTAGTGACGAGCAGGAACCAGTCCCTCTACCATCCAAGCTTGTACATCAACACATCCTTATTGCGCTACGCTTCAGGGAGCAGTTCAACTATCCTCCGCGACTGGCGTCTTCGTTCAGTGTTACACAAAGTTAGTTCCCGAGGCGGTGTGAACAAACTTTACTCTCGCAAATAGCCAGCGCAATATCTGTGTCCAGTTATCAGCAACAAGTGTGATTTCCTACACCACGTTACTGTTCCCTGACTAAACTCTGTATGACAAATGGTCTCCTCTCCAAGCACACTTATACCTGTGTGTATCGATCCCGAGCGCCCTGACTCCATACAGCAACACTGCAACACTGACTGGCCTGTGTACCGTTGGCCAAACCAATGGCACAGCGAGGGAAACAGAGTGCAGTCACCATGGGATGCCAATAGTTAGTAAGATTTTGGGAGAGATGCAACGTTCCAGTTGTTTAACTTATCCCAGTTTGTAAATGATGCGGTGTGGGGGATGTACAACATGTAGCTGGATGGCGCCTGGGCTACAGTTTCCCCATCCACTGGAATACCAGTGCTAAATCACTGACAGATACAACACAACGTTTCAACTCCTATACTCCAATGAGAAGTATACTACGATCAACGAAATAAATACACAAATAACTTCAACAAACAACGGCATGGTCGCTTCCCATTCCACTGTCGGGCAACTGGAAGCCTAATTACAACATGTAAAGGCATGCGATATTTTACCCTTGTTGCGTTAAGTTGGTAATTGCTGTCGTCAATTAAGGCTGCAGCAGAAGCCTGACAGCTGACCACAGATGGTTTGGGGTGTCCCCTGCCTGGAGTTAATGACTACACTTTCTAATTCAGTACTTAGTATACGTGCACAGCCTTGCAATCACTTCAAACAATCAGAGCTGGAACCTCCTCCAGCACCCCTTCCCGTGCCACTACTCTCTTGTTCTATATTCTATATTACAGCGTCTCTACCAGGCCAGGATGAAGCAACATAACTGCCGCCTGTGCAGGTAACTGATGAACAGTCCCGACTATAAGTCATACGTCATTTGGGATCAGGAATTATTTTAAACAGTAACTGAGACCGAAAAACAAGAAAAAACACTGATAACACCAAAACTGTTAACCAACGTAGAGGACAAGCGTGACACAGCATGATATTAAATAGTTAACAAACATAGAGGACAAGCGTGACACAGCATGATATTACATAGTTAACAAACATAGAGGACAAGCGTGACACATCATGATATTACATAGTTATCCAACGGAGAGGACAAGCGTGACACAACATGATATTACATAGTTAGCCAACGGAGAGGACAAGCGTGACACAACATGACATTACATAGTTAACAAACATAGAGTACAAGCGTGACACAACATGATATTACATAGTTAACAAACATAGAGGTCAAGCGTGACACAGCATGATATAACATAGTTAACCAACATAGAGGTCAAGCGTGACATAGCATGATATTACATAGTTAACAAACATAGAGGTCAAGCGTGACACAACATGATATTACATAGTTAACAAACATAGAGGTCAAGCGGGACACAACACGATATTACATAGTTAACAAACATAGAGGTCAAGCGTGACACAACATGATATTACATAGTTAACAAACATAGAGGTCAAGCGTGACACAGCATGATATTACATAGTTAACAAACATAGAGGTCAAGCGTGACACAACATGATATTACATAGTTAACAAACATAGAGGTCAAGCGTGACACAACATGATATTACATAGTTAACAAACATAGAGGTCAAGCGTGACACAACATGATATTACATCGTTAATCAACATAGAGGTCAAGCGTGACACAACATGATATTACATAGTTAACAAACATAGAGGTCAAGCGTGACACAACATGATATTACATAGTTAACAAACATAGAGGTCAAGCGTGACACAACATGATATTACATAGTTAACCGACATAGAGGTCAAGCGTGACACAACACGATATTACATAGTTAACCGACATAGAGGTCAAGCGTGACACAACATGATATTACATAATTAACCGACATAGAGGACAAGCGTGACACAGCATGGTGTTAAATAGTTTACCAGCGTAGAGAACAAGCGTGACACAACATGATATTACATAGTAAACCAACGGAGAGGACAAACGTGACACAACATGAAAGTACATAATTAATCGACATAGAGGACAAGCGTGACACAGCATAGTTTTCCAAAGGAGAGGACAAGCGTGACAAAACATGACATCACATAGTTAACCAACGGAGAGGAAGACTAGCGTGACACAGCATGCTATTACATAGTTGACCAACGTAGAGGACAAGCGTGACACAACATGTTATTAATATTACACAGTTTACCAACGGAGAGGACAAGCGTGATGCTGCATGACAATAGTTTACGAATTTAGATGTCATTAGTGACACAGACTGCAGAATGACAGTACAGAGGTAACCAATGTTGACGACAAGAGTGACACAGACTGCAGAATGACAGTACAGAGGTAAGCAATGTTGACGACAAGAGTGACACAGACTGCAGAATGACAGTACAGAGGTAAGCAATGTGGACGACAAGAGTGACACAGACTGCAGAATGACAGTACAGAGGTAACCAATGTGGACGACAAGAGTGACACAGACTGCAGAATGACAGTACAGAGGTAAGCAATGTGGACGACAAGAGTGACACAGACTGCAGAATGACAATACAGAGGTAACCAATGTGGACGACAAGAGTGACACAGACTGCAGAAGAGGTAACCAATGTGGACGACAACAGTACAGAGGTAAGCAATGTGGACGACAAGAGTGACACAGACTGCAGAATGACAGTACAGAGGTAACCAATGTGGACGACAAGAGTGACACAGTCATATGTACAGGGGAAATACATTACCAATCAGTACAGAGTACGAGTAGCAGGAGCTAGGACACACATCTTTCTGTCACTTCAAAGACGAAAGTTATAATTTAATTGATTTCAGCATTCACTATTTTCTAAAATGCAAATTCATATATGCTTCGACGTTTTCTGATAATAATACACACACATTACTAATTCATAGAAGATGAAATCCACTGTTTTTTTAATCGGCGTGAGTAACTTCAATATTTTACATTGTATATGCATTTAGAAGGCAACCTTTGTTGTCTCTCTCACATATCACCAGGTATGCCCTGCCAAAGTATACACGTGTACAAAAGTATTGCAACACCCCATATTTTCAAAGTATCAATATAATATCATGAAATATAGGAAAAAAGCCTATCCAAACATCAAGTTCACTTACTATCAGGTTAAAATGACCCCCAAGGGTCAATTAAATGGCCAATCTAAATGCAAAAAGAACGAAAAACTAGTTTATTCCGAGCAGCAAACATGACTAAAAATGACTCATTTTGTAGTGCTAGCACCTATGGTCGTATGGCATTAACAAGTGAAGTCTTTTTCAAGATTGCGGCCTACAATACCAATGTAGGGTGTAACCTCCACCAACTGCAATAACATCCTGCACCCTCCTATTCCTCGGCTGTTATCAGACGTTGAATTTGACGTTCAGGTATTGCGTTTCATTCTTGATGGAGTTCTTGCTCCAATATATGAAGATTTGTACTGGAGGATCTATCTGGCATATTCTGCCACCCATAACGTCCTAAACACGCTGTATGGGTTTGAAAACCGGACTCCTGGCGGGTCAGGAGTTGCTACAGGCTCCTGACGTATGAAATCATCAACCGCACGTGCACGATATGGCCTGGCATTGTTGTCCATGAAGACCGGTCATGTGTTCAGAGGATGTTCATCGAAATGTGGTTCAACAAAACCCCGTCAAGGATGTACTGTTGTCCAATAAAATTTTGTCAGATCGTCACAAGATCACGTTTATAGCCATGTGAGGGCATTCCCACACAGCCAATGACCCCCTGCCAAACACCCCTCCAAGGTTATAGCGTGTAAGTGAAATCTTTTTTTTCCCTTATTAATTCTCGAATATCTCATGTGGAATTTAAATCGTTGCTGTACATACACTTTGGAGAGGACGATTTAAGCTGTGATGATTTGTATCAAACATATTTTGTATTGAATAATGTCATTTTGTAACAGAAAGGAAATTCAAATACCGAGGCTATAAAAATACATTTCCTACATTAATGCGTAGATTATCGCCAGATATGAAACTTACCTTTGGCATATGATCCATGAGCCAGAGAGGTTGACAAAGCCCCGGAGTGGACTGCGACGATGCAACTGTCTTCCCTTCATGTAGCTTCTGGACGACCAACAGAATTAATAGTGCTAATCAAAATAGACAGCTATTCAAATATCATATACTGTTGTTTTTTTAAGGGAACGTTTGACGAATATTATCACGGTAACTCGCAGACCGACAATCTCCCTGTCGGCTCTAAGTGAGGGAACAACTTGTCTCCAGCGACGTATAACTGAAGCTTTAGGAGAGTGCTGGATATATTCCAGAACGATATAGCAGAAAATCAGATTGTTGTTTGAGAGGAGTAAATGTATGACAGTCAGCGAGCTGTGGCGGTGGCACAACACACACACACGCACGCACGCACGCACGCACGCACGCACGCACGCACATAACCATAGGTTCAAAACAAAAGACAGATTTAGCATGATATTTAAATATAAGTTTAACGTGGTATAATTCTGAACACACAATAAAGATGCATACGTACAAAGAAGGTAAACAGAGTCCCTTTGTTTGGATGGTGCAGATAGTGCAGCTGCCATCGACTATCCTATAGCATCTCTTGTTGTCTCTTTACAATTTCATTGTACTGTTCTACAAGACAAACAGCTAGTCTCTTGGTCTTAATAACGTATTCTAGAAAGGAGTCCCCGATTCTTGCAACGCACTGGCTAGCAATGCAGATGCTTGTGGCGTATGTTGACATTGTCGAGTGCATCCCTCGGTTGCTCTATCGGGTTCAGATTCGGCGATCTGGAAGGTCATGGCAGGACATTGACGTGTAAATTATGTGTGTGACTTAGCGTTGTCATGTTGAAACAACTCCCTCTGTCGTTTGATACTTGGAAGAAGGTGACGTTGAAAAATTTGGTCGATGTACCGATTTGCTGTCAGGTTCCCTTGAACCTCTACCAAGTCAAACCTCCGTGTGTTGGACCTGTCACACTCCCGCCGTCAAATCTGTCGACCTAACGATAGCAATTCGGTGCCAAACGTTTATTTCGATGTCGTTAGATACGCTGTCTTCCATCTCGGAGTTGGCGAAGAAATCGGAATTCTTCACTGAACCATACTTGCTACCAGTTTCTCAGTCCATGACTATGGGATGTTACATTTTCTCGATGCAAACGTCTCAATACCGAGACAATTACTGGTCTATTTGAGCTCAATTTCCAGCTCTTGCTATTCCCGACACCCACCTAAAGCCAGACATATCCTACAGTCTCGGTGGACAGTGACGCATATAAAGTACCAGGATGAAGCCAGGTTGTGTGGAGGTGGTGACTCTTGGTCTACCACTTCTCGGAAGACCCTGGGTTCAACTGATTCAGGTGTTCCGAGCCTATATATAAACGAGATTTGGTGCTGTGAAATGACCTTCAGCTACAGTCTGGGACGGCTCACCAATTTCAAGACGTCCTATGTCGGTGTTCAGTCTCGGCATTGTACTACTTCCAATAAGTTGACAAACGTAGGACGTTTGTCCTTGCATCGTCATTGTCACTATCGGCACGTGGTTGTCACAAGATGCACGTGATTGTGAAACACAGCAATTCAATTAAACATATTGCAGTTTCAATAAGAAACAAATCAACAGTTTAATTTACCTCCTATGTGTTTCTTTGTTTTGTGAAGAGAAATACATGTATGTGTCTCATCATAAGGATCGGTTTTTCTCAATGAAGCATCGAATTTTGAATTCCTTCTTGCCCAAATGTTGTCAACCATTTTTGACATGAGTATATATGTGCTGGGGCAATGTCACCATTGCAGTTTCTACGATTTAAAACTAATCTATCTGAACTAAATCCTTTGCATATCAGTTTAATACAATTAACCTATTGCCATTGTTCTCCAATATTGCTCGCTATGTCCACTAAATCTACCGATGTTTTTATCACCGAAGCTGGTGAGGTACAGGTTTCTACCCATGTCTTTATCACCCAACGAGGTGAGGTGCGGGTTTCTACCTATGTTTTTATCACCCAACGAGGTGAAGTGCGGGTTTCTACCTATGTCTTTATCACCCAACGAGGTGAGGTGCGGGTTTCTACCTATGTTTTTATCACCCAACGAGGTGAAGTGCGGGTTTCTACCTATGTCTTTATCACCCAACGAGGTGAAGTGCGGGTTTCTACCTATGTCTTTATCACCAAACGAGGTGAAGTGCGGGTTTCTATCCATGTCTTTATCACCAAACGAGGTGAAGTGCGGGTTTCTACCTATGTCTTTATCACCCAACGAGGTGAAGTGCGGGTTTCTACCTATGTCTTATCACCCAACGAGGTGAAGTACGGGTTTCTATCCATGTCTTTATCACCCAACGAGGTGAAGTGCGGGTTTCTACCCATGTCTTTATCACCCAACGAGGTGAAGTACAGGTTTCTACCTATGTCTTTATCACCCAACGAGGTGAAGTACGGGTTTCTACCGATGTCTTTATCACCCAACGAGGTGAAGTACAGGTTTCTACCCATGTCTTTATCACCCAACGAGGTGAGGTACGGGTTTCTACCTATGTCTTTATCGCCCAAGGCGGTGAGGTACGAGTTTCTACCCATGTCTTTATCACCCAACGAGGTGAAGTACGGGTTTCTAATTATGTCTTTATCACCCAAGGCGGTGAGGAACGGGTTTCTACCGATGTCTTTGTCACCCGAGACGGTGCATTACAGGTTTCTGGCGATGCCTTTATCACTGGAGATGAAGTACAGATTTCTAGGCATTCCTGTATAATGAAAGTTGTGCAGATTTACAAGTACAAATTTGATTAAATTCTGCTGGCAGACACAAAGGTGCGATGCACTTCTCCCGGCAGACCAAAGAACACGATATAATTTGTCTGGCAAATACAAACAAGCCTCCTGTCAGATCCCGGAGTGCGGCACAGAATACATAGACACCATATACCTGTCGATAATACAGTTTACAAAGGATGTGATGGACGACATATCCTTGTGATGCACCATGAAGTGTGGTGCAACGCTTCTAGCATAGTGTAGTACAGTAATGCAGTATATTCAGGCCTATGCATACGTGCGTAGAATCGTTAATGCTATTATGTAGAACAGTGGATCACCTCTTTCACACATGAACAACAGACATACCACACACCCCATGTCTGGATTCTATGTCTCCGCTACTGATACAAGCGGACTGTCAATCACCAACTTGACGTACAAGCGACGTGGGGTCCTGTGTCCAACGTGGAGGGTAACCACCACATCATGACCAAGGTACTAGTGAATTGAAGATTTCTGGTTGGAAAAAGATAACACTTCCTGGAATCTGCAATAAATAGAAATGTCATTTTCTTTAAACATTTGTGTTAAGCAAGGAGTCGCATTCCAGAGGATAGTTGTTTCTTGCCGTTCGTACTCCTTTCATTTTGGAGAAAGAATGTCCGCCAGCGCCGTACCCACCACTAGAGTGGTGGTAATACCAGCATGTAATCGACGATGTAACACAGCCTGTGCGTTCCCTCATGAGTAGAACCGGACTGAAATGTCACTCTAGGGGCGTAATTAGACATGCTGATTTCACAGGAGATTCAATTTCTCCTACCACAATTACATACGTCACATAAATACCCATCGAGTGCGGGCAGTTAGCCGTGAAATACACATCCATTCCCTGTAGCTCTGTTTATCATGTAGATTCGTGCCTCACTGGAGTCCTCCCTTTGAACATAGTACATTCACTGGTGTAGCAGTTCTCAGGCGCTAATCTACGCCCTATAACCGTTTTTCCATCTGTCAAAAGCGTAGTGCAAATCGAAACCTTTTTATATGTCACGTTGTGCATAAAATGACATCATATACCTGCAGAAGACAACAGAACTGTACATTCAGGCACTAGTGGGATATACAAACTGAAATTTCGATTTTGCTGACAGGGCAAATACACACTCAATACAAGACATATAACTTTGTAACAAATAAGTGGACACCAAGGACTTCTATGCTATAATGACATAATAATTATAGGTATGTTGGCGGTATCCATTGTATCACATCTGTTGAGAAATCCTCAGGCAATGCAATCACAAGAGTCAGTCTCGTGTCCTCAAGTACACCATGTAGGTTCAGCGAGTATGTTGTCATCATGTACACGATGTAGGTTCAGTGAGGTTCTTGTCATCAAGTACAGCAGGTAGGTTTTGTGAGTGTCTTATCATCAAGTACATCAGGTAGGTTTTGTGAGTGTCTTGTCATCAAGTACATCAGGTAGGTTCGGCGAGTGTCTTGTCATCAAGTACAGAAGGTAGGTTTCGTGAGCGTCTTGTCATCAAGTACATCAGGTAGGTTTTCTGAGTGTCTTATCATCAAGTACATCAGGTAGGTTTTGTGAGTGTCTTGTCATCAACTACATCAGGTAGGTTCGGCGAGGGACTTGTCATCAAGTACAGCAGGTTGGTTGAGCGAGGGTCTTGTCATCAATACAGCAGGTTGGTTCAGCGAGGGTCTTGTCATCAAGTACAGCAGGCTGGTTCAGCGACGGTCTTTTCATCAAGTACACCATGTAGGTTCAGGGAGCGTCTTGTCATCAAGTACAGCAGGTAAGTTCAGCGAGGGTCTTGTCATCAAGTAGAGCAGGTGGGTTCAGCGACGGTCTTGTCATCAAGTACAGCAGGTTGGTTCAGCGAGCGTCTTGTCATCAAGTACAGCAGGTAGGTTCAGCGAGTGTTTTGTCATCAAGTGCAGCATTTTGGTTAAGCGAGGGTCTTGTCATCAAGAACAGCAGGTAGGTTCAGCGAGGGTCTTGTCATCAAGTACACCATGTAGGCTTAGCGAGGGTCTTGTCATCAAGTACAGCAGGTTGGTTCAGCGAGGGTCTTGTCATCAAGTACAGCAGGTAGGTTCAGCGAGGGTCTTGTCATCAAGTACAGCAGTTGGGTTCAGCGAGTGTCTTGTCATCAAGTACAGCAGGTAGGTTCAGCGAGGGTCTTATCATCAAGTACAACAGGTTGGTTCAGCGAGCGTCTTGTTATCAAGTACAGCAGGTTGGTTCAGCGAGGGTCTTGTCATCAATGCAGCAGGTTGGTTCAACGAGGGTGTTGTCATCAAGAACAGCAGGTAGGTTCAGCGAGGGTCTTGTCATCAAGTACACCATGTAGGTTCATGGAGCGTCTTGTCATCAAGTACAGCAGGTAGGTTCAGCGAGGGTCTTGTCATCAAGTACAGCAGGTAGGTTCAGCGAGGGTCTTGTCATCAAGTACAGCAAGTGGGCTTACCGAGTGTCTAGTCATCAAGTACAGCAGGTAGGTTCAGCGAGGGTCTTGTCATCAAGTGCAGCATTTTGGTTAAGCGAGTGTCTTGTCATCAAGTACAGCAGGTAGGTTCAGCGAGGGTTTTGTCATCAAGTGCACCATGTAGGTTCAGCGAGTTTCTTGTCATCAAGTACAGCAGGTTGGTTCAGCGAGTGTCTTGTCATCAAGTACAGCAGGTTGGTTCAGCGGGGTCAACAAGTACAGCAGGTAGGTTCAGCGAGGGTCTTGTCATCAAGTACCGCAGTTGGGTTTAGCGAGGGTCTTGTCATCAAGTACAGCAGGTGGGTTCAGCGAGGGTTTTGTCATCAAGTACACCATGTAGGTTCAGCGAGTTTCTTGTCATCAAGTACAGCAGGTTGGTTCAGCGAGTGTCTTGTCATCAAGTACCGCAGGTGGGTTCAGCGAGGGTCTTGTCATCAAGTACACCATGTAGGTTCAGCGAGTTTCTTGTCATCAAGTACAGCAGGTGGGTTCAGCGAGTGTCTTGTCATCAAGTACAGCAGGTAGGTTCAGCGACGGTCTTTTCATCAAGTACACCATGTAGGTTCATGGACCGTCTTGTCATCAAGTACAGCAGGTAGGTTCAGCGAGGGTCTTGTCATCAAGTACAGCAGGTAGGTTTAGCGAGGGTCTTGTCATCAAGTACAGCAAGTGGGCTCAGTGAGTGTCTTGTCATCAAGTACAGCAGGTTGGTTCAGCGAGGGTCTTGTCATCAAGTGCAGCAGGTAGGTTCAGCGAAGGTCTTGTCATCAAGTACACCATGTAGGTTCAGCGAGTGTCTTGTCATCAAGTACAACAGGTTGGTTCAGCGAGCGTCTTGTTATCATGTACAGCAGGTTGGTTCAGCGAGGGTCTTGTCATCAATGCAGCAGGTTGGCTCAGCGAGGGTTTTGTCATCAAGAACAGCAGGTAGGTTCAGCGAGGGTCTTGTCATCAAGTACACCATGTAGGTTCATGGAGCGTCTTGTCATCAAGTACAGCAGGTAGGTTCAGCGAGGGTCTTGTCATCAAGTACAGCAGGTAGGTTCAGCGAGGGTCTTGTCATCGAGTACAGCAAGTGGGCTCAGCGAGTGTCTAGTCATCAAGTACAGCAGGTAGGTTCAGCGAGGGTCTTGTCATCAAGTGCAGCATTTTGGTTAAGCGAGGCTCTTGTCATCAAGTACAGCAGGTAGGTTCAGCGAGGGTTTTGTCATCAAGTACACCATGTAGGTTCAGCGAGTTTCTTGTCATCAAGTACAGCAGGTAGGTTCAGCGAGTGTCTTGTCATCAAGTACAGCAGGTAGGTTCAGCGAGTGTCTTGTCATCAAGTACAGCATGTTGATTTCAGCGAGGGTCTTGTCATCAAATACAGCAGGTAGGTTCAGCGAGGGTCTTGTCATCAAGTACACCAGGTAGGTTCAGCGAGGGTCTTGTCATCAAGTACAGCATGTAGGTTCAGCGAGTGTCTTGTCATCAAGTACAGCAGGTTGGTTCAGCGAGCGTCTTGTTATCAAGAACAGCAGGTTGGTTCAGCGAGGGTCTTGTCATCAATACAGCAGGTTGGTTCAGCGAGGGTCTTGTCATCAAGTACAGCCAGGTAGATTCAGCGAGGGTCTTGTCATCAAAGTACACCATGTAGGTTCAGCGAGCGTCTTGTCATCAAGTACAGCAGGTAAGTTCAGCGAGGGTCTTGTCATCAAGTACAGCAGGTTGGTTCAGCGAGGGTCTTGTCATCAAGTACAGCAGTTGTTGGGTTCAGCGAGCGTCTTGTCATCAAGTACAGCAGGTAGGTTCAGCGAGGGTCTTGTCATCAAGTACAGCAGGTGGGTTCAGCGAGTGTCTTGTCATCAAGTACAGCAGGTAGGTTCAGCGAGTGTCTTGTCATCAAGTACAGCAGGTAGGTTCAGCGAGTGTCTTGTCATCAAGTACAGCAGGTTGGTTCAGCGAGGGTCTTGTCATCAAGTACAGCAGGTACAGCAGGTCTTGTCATCAGGTTCAGCAGAGGTTCTTGTCATCAGTGGTCTTACATCAAGTACAGCAGGTGGGTTCAGCGAGGGTCTTGTCATCAAGTACAGCAGGTGGGTTCAGCGAGGGTCTTGTCATCAAGTACAGCGAGGGTCTTGTCATGTAGGTTCAGCGAGTTTCTTGTCATCAAGTACAGCAGGTTGGTTCAGCGAGTGTCTTGTCATCAAGTACAGCAGGTGGGTTCAGCGAGGGTCTTGTCATCAAGTACACCATGTAGGTTCAGCGAGAGTGTCTTGTCATCAAGTACAGCAGGTGGGTTCAGCGAGTGTCTTGTCATCAAGTACAGCAGGTAGGTTCAGCGAGGGTCTTGTCATCAAGTACAGCATGTTGGTTCAGGACCGTCTTGTCATCAAGTACAGCAGGTAGGTTCAGCGAGGGTCTTGTCATCAAGTACAGCAGGTAGGTTCAGCGAGGGTCTTGTCATCAAGTACAGCAAGCAGTTAGGTTCAGCGAGTGTCTTGTCATCAAGTACAGCAGGTTGGTTCAGCGAGGGTCTTGTCATCAAGTACAGCAGGTAGGTTCAGCGAGGGTCTTGTCATCAAGTACACCATGTAGGTTCAGCGAGTGTCTTGTCATCAAGTACAACAGGTTGGTTCAGCGAGCGTCTTGCGAGCGTCTTGTCATCATGTACAGCAGGTTGGTTCAGCGAGGGTCTTGTCATCAATGCAGCAGGTTGGCTCAGGGAGGGTTTTGTCATCAAGAACAGCGGGTAGGTTCAGCGAGGGTCTTCTCATCAAGTACACCATGTAGGTTCATGGAGCGTCTTGTCATCAAGTACAGCAGGTAGGTTCAGCGAGGGTCTTGTCATCAAGTACAGCAGGTAGGTTCAGCGAGGGTCTTGTCATCAAGTACAGCAAGTGGGCTCAGCGAGTGTCTAGTCATCAAGTACAGCAGGTAGGTTCAGCGAGGGTCTTGTCATCAAGTGCAGCATTTTGGTTAAGCGAGGCTCTTGTCATCAAGTACAGCAGGTAGGTTCAGCGAGGGTTTTGTCATCAAGTACACCATGTAGGTTCAGCGAGTTTCTTGTCATCAAGTACAGCAGGTAGGTTCAGCGAGTGTCTTGTCATCAAGTACAGCAGGTAGGTTCAGCGAGTGTCTTGTCATCAAGTGCAGCATGTTGATTTATCGAGGGTCTTGTCATTAAATACAGCAGGTAGGTTCAGCGAGGGTCTTGTCATCAAGTACACCATGCAGGTTCAGCGAGGGTCTTGTCATCAAGTACACCATGTAGATTCAGCGAGTGTCTTGTCATCAAGTACAGCAGGTTGGTTCAGCGAGCGTCTTGTTATCAAGAACAGCAGGTTGGTTCAACGAGGGTCTTGTCATCAATACAGCAGGTTGGTTCAGCGAGGGTCTTGTCATCAAGTACACCAGGTAGATTCAGCGAGGGTCTTGTCATTAAGTACACCATGTAGGTTCAGCGAGCGTCTTGTCATCAAGTACAGCAGGTAAGTTCAGCGAGGGTCTTGTCATCAAGTAGAGCAGGTGGGTTCAGCGACGGTCTTGTCATCAAGAACAGCAGGTAGGTTTAGCGAGGGTCTTGTCATCCAATACAGTAGTTGGGTTCAGCGAGCGTCTTGTCATCAAGTACAGCAGGTAGGTTCAGCGAGCGTCCTGTTATCAAGTACAGCAGTTGGGTTCAGCGAGTGTCTTGTCATCAAGTACAGCAGGTAGGTACAGCGAGTGTCTTGTCATCAAGTACACTATGTAGGTTCAGCGAGTGTCTTGTCATCAAGTACCGCAGGTAGGTTCAGTGAGTGTGTTGTCATCAAGTACAGCAGGTGGATTCAGCAAGGGTCTTGTCATCAAGTACACCTGGTAGATTCAGCGAGTGTCTTGTCATGAAGTACGGCAGATAGCTTCTGCGAGTGTCTTGTCATCAAGCACAGCATGTTAGTTCAGCGAGTGTCTTGTCATCAAGTACAGCAGGTAGGTTTATCGAGGTCATCAAGTACAGCAGGTAGGTTCAGCGAGTGTCTTGTCATCAAGTACAGCAGGTAGGTTCAGCTAGTGTCTTGTCATCAAGTACAGCAGTTGGGTTCAGCGAGTGTCTTGTCATCAAAAACAGCATGTTGGTTCAATGAGGTCATCAAGTACAGCAGGTAGGTTCAGCGACTGTCTTTTCATCAAGTACACCATGTAGGTTCAGGGAGCTCCTTGTCATCAAGTACAGCAGTTAGGTTCTGCGAGTGTCTTGTCATCAAGTACAGCAGGTAGGTTAAGCGAGTGTCTTGTCATCAAGTGCAGCGGTTTGGTTATGCGAGGGTCTTGTCATCAAGTGCAGCAGGTAGGTTCAGCTAGGGTTTTGTCATCAAGTACACCATGTAGGTTCAGTGAGGGTCTTGTCATCAAGTACAGC
This sequence comes from Haliotis rubra, assembly GCF_003918875.1. Classification (NCBI taxonomy): domain Eukaryota; kingdom Metazoa; phylum Mollusca; class Gastropoda; order Lepetellida; family Haliotidae; genus Haliotis; species Haliotis rubra. The sequence goes on from NW_025766137.1 coordinate 1,464,187, forward strand.
AGGTTGGTTCAGCGATGGTCTTGACATCAAGTACAGCAGGCTGGTTCAGCGATCGTCTTGTTATCAAGCACAGCAGGTTGGTTCAGCGAGGGTCTTGTCATGAATACAACAGGTTGGTTCAGCGACGGTCTTGTCATCAAGTACAACAGGTTGGTTCAGCGAGGTCATCAAGTACAGCAGGTAGGTTCAGCGAGTGTCTTGTCATCAAGTACAGCAGGTAAGTTCTGCGAGTGTCTTGTCATCAAGTAGAGCAGGTAGGTTCAGCAAGTGTCTTGTCATCAAGTACAGCATGTTGGTTCAGTGAGCGTCTTGTTATCAAGTAAAGCAGGTTGGTTCAGGGAGGGTCTTGTCATCAATACAGCAGGTTGGTTCAGCGAGGGTCTTGTCATCAAGTACAGCAGGTAGGTTGCCCGACGGTCTTGTCATCAAGTACACCATGTAGGTTAAGCGTGCGTCTTTTCATCAAATACAGCACGTAGGTTCAGTAAGGATTTTGTCATCAAGTACAGCAGTTTGGTTCAGTGAGTGTCTTGTCATCCAGTACGGCAGGTAGGTTCAACGAGTGTTTTGTCATCAAGTACAGCATGTTAGTTCAGCGAGTGTCTTGTCATCAAGTACAGCAGGTAGGTTCTGCGAGGGTCTTGTTATCAAGTACAGCAAGTTGGTTCAGCGAGGGTCTTGTCATCAAGTACAGCAGGTTGGTTCAGCGAGGTCATCAAGCACAGCAGGTAGGTTCAGCGATTGTCTTGTCATCAAGTACAGCAGGTAGGTTCAGCGAGGGTCTTGTCATCAAGTACAGCAGTTGGGTTCAGCGAATGTCTTGTCATCAAGTACAGCAGGTTGGTTGAGCGAGGTCATCAAGTACAGCAGGTAGGTTCAGCGAAGGTCTTGTCATCAAGTACAACAGGTAGGTTCAGCTAGTGTCTTGTCATCAAGTACAGTAGTTGGGTTCAGCGAGTGTCTTATCATCAAGTACAGCAGGTAGGTTCAGCGAGCGTCTTGTCATCAAGTACAGCAGGTAGGTTCAGCGAAGGTCTTGTCATCAAGTACAACAGGTAGGTTCAGCTAGTGTCTTGTCATCAAGTACAGCAGTTGGGTTCAGCGAGTCTCTTGTCATCAAGTACAGCATGTAGGTTCAGCGATGGTCTTGTCATCAAGTACACCATGTAGGTTCAGTGAGGGTCTTGTCATCAAGTACAGCAGGTGGGTTCAACAAGGGACGTGTCATGAAATACACCATGTAGGTTCAGCGAGTGTATTGTTATCAAGTACAGCAGGTTGGTTGAGCGAGGGTCTTGTCATCAATACAGCAGGTTGGTTCAGCGAGGGTCTTGTCATCAAGTACAGCAGGTAGGTTGCCCGACGGTCTTGTCATCAAGTACACCATGTAGGTTCAGCGAGGGTCTTGTCATCAGGTAGGTTCAGCGAGGGTCTTGTCAACAAGTACAGCAGGTAGGCTCAGCAAGGGTCTTGTCATCAAGTACAGCAATTTGGTTCAGCGAGTGTCTTGTCATCCAGTACAGGAGGTAGGTTCAGCGAGTGTCTTGTCATCAAGTACAGCATGTTAGTTCATCGAGGGTCTTGTCATCAAGTACACCATGTAGGTTCAGTGAGTGTCTTTTTATCAAGTACAGCAGGTAGGTTCAGCAAGGGACGTGTCATCAAATACACCAGGTAGGTTCAGCGAGTGTCTTGTCATCAAGTACAGCAGGTTGGTTCTGCGAGCGTGTTGTTATCAAGTACAGCAGGTAGGATCAACGAGGGTCTTGTCATCAATACAGCAGGTTGGTTCAGCGAGGGTCTTGTCATCAAGTACAGCCGGTAGGTTCAGCGAGTGTCTTGTCATCACGTACAGCATGTAAATTCAGCGAGGGTCTTGTCATCAAGTACCGCAGGTAGGTTCAGCGACGGTCTTGTCATCAAGTACTGCAGGTAGATTCAGCGAGGGTCTTGTCATCAAGTACAGCAGGTTGGTTCAGCGAGGGTCTTGTCATCAAGTACCGCAGGTAGGTTCAGCGAGGGTCTTGTCATCAAGTACTGCAGGTAGATTCAGCGAGGGTCTTGTCATCAAGTACAGCAGTTGGGTTCAGCGAGTGTCTTGTCATCAAGTACAGCAGGTAGGTTCAGCGAGGTCATCAAGTACAGCAGGTAGGTTCAGCGAATGTCTTGTCATCAAGTACAGCAGGTAGGTTCAGGCAGGGTCTTATCATCAATACAGCATGTTGGTTCAGCGAGCGTCTTGTCATCAAGTACAGCAGGTAGGTTGCCCGACGGTCTTGTCATCAAGTACACCATGTAGGTTCAGCGAGGGTCTTGTCATCAAGTAGCACAGGTAGGTTCAGCGAGTGTCTTGTCATCAAGTACAACAGGTAGGTTCAGCGAGTGTCTTGTCATCAAATACAGCAGGTTGGTTTAGCGAGTGTCTTGTCATCAAGTACAGCAGGTTGGTTTCGCGAGGGTCTTCTCATCAACTACAGCAGGTTGGTTCAGCGAGTGTCTTGTCATCAAGTACAGCAAGTGGGCTCAGCGAGTGTCTTGTCATCACGTACAGCATGTAAATTCAGCGAGGGTCTTGTCATCAAGTACCGCAGGTAGGTTTAGCGACGGTCTTGTCATCAAGTACTGCAGGTAGATTCAGCGAGGGTCTTGTCATCAAGTACAGCAGGTTGGTTCAGCGAGGGTCTTGTCATCAAGTACAGCAAGTGGGCTCAGCGAGTGTCTAGTCATCAAGTACAGCAGGTAGGTTCAGCGAGCGTCTTGTCATCAAGTAGAGTAGGTTGGTTCAGCGAGGGTCTTGTCATCAATACAGCAGGTGGGTTCAGCGAGGGTCTTGTCATCAAGTACAGCAGGTAGGTTACCCGACGGTCTTGTCATCAAGTACACCATGTAGGGTTCAGTGAGCGTCTTGTCATCAAGTACAGCAGGTAGGTTCAGCGAGCGTCTTGTCATCAAGTACAGCAGGTGGGTTCGGCAAGGGTCTTGTCATCAAGTACAGCAGGTAGGTTCAGCGAGGGTCTTGTCATCAAGTATAGCAGTTAGTGAGTGAGTGAGTTAATATTTAACGTCACATCGGCAATATTTCAGCCATGTAGTGACGAGAAATGTTTTAGAGAAATAATAAATTAAAGTTGTTAAAGACTCAGTCAGCGAAGAACTTTAAAATAACTAGAGTATCACAGATATACATGTAAAACTAGTAATAACATTTTAACCATAGGGGACAACACAATATAAAAATAGGCTATAGATCACCAACAACTGAAAGTAGGTCACCATTCTAGGGTCCATGGGGACTTACAGTACCTTTGCTACCTGCATGGACCCTAGTTGGATTTACACTATCCCTTCAGCCGCTGGTGATTGTAGGATAATTTAGCCGAAATCTAAATGAACAAAAATACTACGTTTAAAAACTTGGTATTTGAAAAGTCTGCTTTGAAAGTTTTGGGACTTACGTATCCTCTCAGGAGGACAATAATTTTACAGTACTTTAACCTCCTTTGAGGGTACAGCCACTAACAATCTAAGGTACTAATCGAAATTACCAATCTTTAAAATATATCTATTTATAAACCACATTAATCAGAATTCATCAAACAAATCAATTTCTTTTAAAAAAACAATAATTAAATGATAATTAACATTTGTAAAAAGATCCTTCATTGTTTTTACATTGAAATATTTATCCCTTATGATGGAGAATTCAACACAGTCAAGCAGGAGATGCTTGACCGTGGTTCTCTCATCACAAGGGATACAAAACGGAGGATCCTCACCTTTCAAAAGGTACGCATGCGTGTATCTAGTGTGGCCAATACGACATCGTCGCATGATGACCTCTTCAAATCTGGACTGACAATCCAAGTAGGTGTAACCGATAGTTTGTTTTATTGCATGTAATTTATTGATACCTACTTGGGTGTCCCACTTCTTCTGCATCAGATCACGGATATAAGTTCTAATGCAAGCTTTGCAATCAGAGTAAGGAATAAGAAGTGGTGTCACAGATTTGTTGAGTGCTGCCTTGGCAGCAAGATCGGCCATTGTATTCCCCGAAATGCCAACGTGGCTGGGTAACCAACAGAAGACGATGTCGCATTGGCCAGTAGCAAGTTCATTATATAACTCAATAATTTCTATTAAAAGTGGATGTTTACAGGATAAGTTTTTAATAGCCTGAAGACAAGAAAGAGAGTCTGAAAATATTATGTATTGTTTATGTTTGGAATGTCTTTGGATATATTTAAGAGCTGTTAATATGGCGTTTGCTTCTGCTGTAAAAATAGAGCTGTTATCAGGTAGTCTAGAAGATATTGTTCTGGATCCAATGACAGTGGCACACGCCACTGCGCCACCGTCCTTGGACCCATCTGTAAATAAGGTTTTGTATGTATTATATTTATTTTTTAATTGATTATATTCTTGTTTATATTGTAATTCATTGGTTTCAGATTTCTTAAACTTTGTCAGAGTGAGGTCAACTTCAGGCCTCACCAGTTGCCAAGGAGGAGAAGAAAGAAGACGGGAAGGAGATATATTTTCCAGCTCAATGCCGGCAGCAGAAAGAAATGGTTTAATTCTTAAACCAAGAGGCGGAACAAGAGAAGGCTTTTTGTTGTACAACTCCACATAAAGAGGATTGAAAACACAGTTAAATGCAGGATTAGACTCGTTAGAATAGAGTTTTGTGATATACTGTAAAGATAGTTTGATACGACGTTGGGTAAGGGATGGCTCATCAGCCTCAACATAGAAACTATCAATAGGAGAGGTTCTAAAGGACCCAAGACAAAGTCTTAGGCCTTGGTGGTGGACAGAATCAAGTAGTTTGAGGTTGCTTTTGCAGGCCCCACCATATACGATGGAGCCATAATCAAGTTTCGAGCGGACCAATGATCGATATAGGTGGAGGAGGGTAGTTTGATCCCCTCCCGATTTTGAGTTGGAAACAACTTTCAACAAATCAAGTGCCTTCAGGCATTTGGCTTTAAGTGATTTAATATGCGGAAGAAAAGTTAAATGGGAGTCGAAAATTAGACCCAAGAACTTGGCCTCCTTTACAACTCTGATTGGAGTGCCATGTAAAGATAGTTCTGGGTCTTTATGCGGTTTATATTTTCTACAAAAATGTATACAATTAGTTTTGGATTTAGAAAATTTAAAGCCGTTTTCAAGACACCATTTATCTATTTTATTTAAATACAACTGCAGTTGCCGTTCAATAGTATGCATATTTTTCCCACGACAAGAAATATTAAAATCATCCACAAAAAGAGATCCATCAATTGAATCATTTAAAACCTTTGACAAACTGTTGATCTTAACACTAAACAAAGTGACAGACAAAATGCTGCCTTGAGGGACACCCTGATCCTGATTGTAATGATCAGACAGGGTAGTCCCAACTCGGACTTGAAATTGTCTGTCTTCTAAAAACTGTGATATAAAAAGGGGTAAACGACCCCTCAAACTAAAATCATGGAGATCTTTCAAAATGCCATACTTCCATGTCGTATCATATGCCTTTTCAAGATCGAAAAAAATCGACACAGCATGTTGTTTATTTAGCATGGAATTTTTGATGAAAGACTCCAATCGTACCAAATGATCGATGGTACTACGATTTTTCCGGAAACCACATTGAATGTCAGTGATGAGGTTGTTGGTTTCCAGGTACCAAACTAGACGATTATTAACCATACGTTCCATTGTCTTGCAAACACAGCTAGTTAAAGAAATTGGTCTGTAATTAGACGGATCAGTATGATCCCGTCCAGGTTTAGGAATAGGAATGATTATGGCATTGCGCTATGATGGTGGGAAATTACCAGAAGTCCATATACTGTCAAAGATATTTAATAATGTTTCTAAACATGATTCAGGGAGATGTTTAAGAAGCTGATAATGAATATTATCGGGACCTGAAGCAGTGTCATGAGCTTGCCCAAGGGCAGTATGGAGCTCATGAATGGAAAAAGATTTCATTATAATCCTCCCCATTATCGGAATTAAAATTAATTTTCTTTTTTTCTTTGCTGGTTTTAAATTTCTGAAAGGTTGGTGAATAATTGGATGAGGAGGAATGTTTGGCTAAAGTTTCACCTAATTTGTTAGCAATATCAGATTTTTCTGTTAAAAAAGAGTCACCCTCCTTAAGATGGTGCACACTACATTTGGAACCTTTACCTTTTATCTTCTTCACCATATTCCATACCTTAGAAATAGGTGTTCGTGAGTTAATTTTAGAAACATAATTTCGCCATGACTGTCGTTTATTTTGTTTAAATGTACGACGAGCCTTGGCGTTTGAAATTTTAAATTGGTTTAAGTTATGGACTGTTGGGTGCCGACAGAAATATTTTTCTGCCTTTTTCCTAGCCTTTCTATTTGTTTGCAGTCAATAGTAAACCATGGCTTACGGATGTGTGGGACCATAGAGGACTTGGGAATACAATCATCAGCAATCATATTCAATTCATCAGAAAACATCTGAATAGGATCAGACACATTTAGAAAAAAATCAGGTTTTAATCTGTTTGTACAAAAGGCATCGAATAAAGACCAATCTGCCTTGTTAAAGTTCCACCTAGACGATGGTGCAGCATCACTGGGGTTTATGGCTGAAAGAACAGTGGGAAAATGGTCACTTCCACAAAGATCATCGTGGACTGACCATTCAAATTCATTGTATAAGCTGGAGTCTGCAACGGATAAATCTAGAGAGGAGTATGAGCCAGTTGCAGGATGAAGATATGTGTTAGAATTATCATTGAAAATACATAAATCATTATTTGTGACGAAGTCCTCAAGAATCTTTCCTTTTGCGTTGGTGGTATTACTACCCCAAAGTGGGTTATGACCATTTAAATCTCCCATGATAAGACATGGTTTTGAGAGTTGGTCATAAAGCATCTGAAGATCAGATTGCTGCAGAGACGATGATGGTGGGATATACAATGAACATAAGGTAACAACAATATGCAAAGTAACACGGACCGCAACTGCCTGAAGAGGGGTATTGAGAGGAACAAGACTGTGGATAGTTCCATGATTCACTAAAATAGAAGATCCTCCAGTAGCTTAAGTACCTGGAGGTGAGAAACAGTTGTAGGAATCATATTGTCTGATATCAAATTTATCCGTGGGTTTTAGATAGGTTTCTTGCAAACATAATGCTGATGGCTTGAAGTCTTGAATTAAAAGTTGCAAATCATTGAAATTGTTTCTAAGGCCTCTACAGTTCCACTGAAGAATATTGAAAGTACAGCTCATGGAGGCTGAACTGGAGATCGTGATCCTGAGGAAGATCCTCTCCGTTGAGTTGGTGGAGAAGAATTGACTTCCATGTCTAAAGGTTCAAAATTGTTATGAACCACTACAGGAGATCTTAATGGGGACGGCACCTCTACATGTTTGAGGGTCCTGGACTCTTTCTTCTTTAATTGTTTCCTTTCTTTGCTTGTCAGTTTTACAGGTTTTGGTGATAACTTTGCAGTCTCAGTTTCAGATTCTAGCACTAGCTCAGGTGCAGTTGAACGTTCACTCTGAATCTCAGTCTGTGACGCAGACGTTGAAGATTTGTTGCCATGTTTAGCAAATGTAGACAGTGATTGTTTGTCCGTGACCCAGCAGGTGTCAGTCTGACATGCTCTGTCAACAGTACACTTTGAAGATGAAATGGCAGCAGAGTACGAGATTGTGGATGTAGTAGTAAGAGTTTGCGGAGTCAGTAATTTAATTGCTTCAGAAAAGGAAATATTATTGGTATGTTTGAGTTTGAGTATTTGTGATTGTTTCTGGTAGAATGGACAGGATTTTGATGAAGAGAAGTGTTCACCATTGCAGTTAGCACACCGAATGTCATCTGTGCAGGTAGTACCATCATGATCTTTACTGCAACGGGAGCAAGTTGGGGACTTAGTACAAGACCTTGCCCCATGCCCAAACTTCTGACAATTATAACATCGGAGTGGATTTGGTATATATACATCCACTCCGATGTTGAAATAACCAGCCTTGATTGATGACGGTACTTTGGGAAACGCAAACGTAAGAAGATAAGTGGTCGTTGGTACAACTCTATCCTGATCTTTTCTGGTGAACCTTTTCACAGACGTGACTCCTTGAGATTTGAGTTCTGATGCTATCTCATCCTCGGACATGTCAGAAAGACACCTTGCATGATCTCGGATGACACCCCTACTCGAATTTAAATATTTGTGCACAGAGACAACGATTTCAGTAGTTCCAAATTGATCTGCTTTGAGAAGATTAACTGACTGTTGACGCCGTGAACATTCGACAAGCAGGGATCCATTTCTGAGACGCGTTGCATTCTTGACATCTCCACAAATCCCGGTAACAGCCTTGGACACAACAAAAGGGTTAATCTGGAGAGGTGCTCCATCAACGCCATTAACCACCAGAAACCGTGGCCATGAGTCGATGTTACTTTGAGAAACACTTTCATCCTCAGAAGAAGAAATGGTATCTGTATCTAAATGTCTTCTTTTATTTTTGGATCTAGAACCAGTGTGAAGTAAGGTTGCCATGATAAGGAAAATCATTCAACATTCCCGCTCCCCACCCACCATGGAGTATCAACAAGGACGGTGTCGAAGTGGAAGCCGACTACGAACACCAGGGTTACAGGGATGCTATACTCCAGCAAAAGAGACACGGGTAGCTATAATAATCAAACAGAATAAAAGTAAGGCTGGCTCCGCCCTAAACATTTACCTGAAGACAAACAGAACCCGGAGGTCAATAGTGCCAGTTTGGCCCATGAGCCACCGCCTTCTGGCATAGGACTCTAGGCAATTAAATAGAACAATAATTTATAAATACACAATCAAAAATGGCCAAAACCCCAAAAGAGTTAAATGTGCAAAAATGTACACTATGCACAGGGCATGGCGTGACCAGCCGATTGATAGAACCGGGCCAGTTCTACCACCCGTCTAGGTGAAGTAAGGGGCGAAGTGGTGTGTTGGGCAAAGGAACACTGTTCCTGGAACCAGTGCCCTCAACCACCAGCCTCCCGTCCTCCACCGACACAGGGGCGCAACCCACGGCAAACGGGTTGGTGGACCAAATATCCCCCCGGGTCCACAACGGGGGGTTGAAGGGCGCATAGCGTGACCCATCACCCACCACGAGGAGGTGGCCCTTTATGGGTGCCTACAGCAGTTAGGTTACCCGACGGTCTTGTCATCAAGTACACCATGTAGGTTCAGCGAGCGTCTTGTCATCAAGTACAGGAGGTAGGTTCAGCGAGGTCATCAAGTACAGCAGGTAGGTTCAGCGAGGGTCTTGTCATCAAGTACAGCAGGTAGGTTCAGCGAGGGTCTTGTCATCAAGTACAGCAGTTGGGTTCAGCGAATGTCTTGTCATCAAGTAGATCAGGTTGGTTCAGCGAGGTCATCAAGTACAGCAGGTAGGTTCAGCGAAGGTCTTGTCATCAAGTACAGCAGGTAGGTTCAGCTAGTGTCTTGTCATCAAGTACAGCAGTTGGGTTCAGCGAGTGTCTTGTCATCAAGTACAGCATGTTAGTTCATCGAGGGTCTTGTCATCAAGTACACCATGTAGGTTCAGTGAGTGTCTTGTCATCAAGTACAGCAGGTAAGTTCAGCAAGGGACGTGTCATCAAGTACAGCAGGTTGGTTCAGCGAGTGTCTTGTCATCAAGTACAGCAGGTTGGTTCAGCGAGCGTCTTGTTATCAAGTACAGCAGGTAAGTTCAGCGAGGGTCTTGTCATCAATACAGCAGGTTGGTTCAGCGAGGGTCTTGTCATCAAGAACAGCAAGTAGCTTCAGCGAGTGTCTTGTCATCAAGTACAGCAGGTAGGTTCAGCGATTGTCTTGTCATCAGGTACAGCAGGTAGGTACAGCGAGTGTCTTGTCATCAAATACAACAGGTAAGTTCAGCGAGGGTCTTGTCATCAAGTACAGCAGGTGGGCTCAGCGAGTGTCTAGTCATCAAGTACAGCAGGTAGGTTCAGCGAGCGTCTTGTCATCAAGTAGAGTAGGTTGGTTAAGCGAGTGTCTTGTCATCAATACAGCAGGTAGGTTCAGCGAGTGTCTTGTCGTCAAGTACAGCAGGTAGGTTACCCGACGGTCTTGTCATCAAGTACACCAGGTAGGGTTCAGTGAGCGTCTTGTCATCAAGTACAGCAGGTAGGTTCAGCGAGCGTCTTGTCATCAAGTACAGCAGGTGGGTTCGGCAAGGGTCTTGTCATCAAGTACAGCAGGTAGGTTCAGCGAGGGTCTTGTCATCAAGGACAGCAGTTAGGTTACCCGACGGTCTTGTCATCAAGTACTCCATGTAGGTTCAGCGAGCATCTTGTCATCAAGTACAGCAGGTTGGTTCAGCGAGTGTGTTGTCATCATGTAGAGCAGGTGGGCTCAGCGACGGTCTTGTCATCAAGTACAGCAGGTAGGTTCAGCGAGGGTCTTGTCATCAAGTACAGCATGTTAGTTCAGCGAGTGTCTTGTCATCAAGTACACCAAGTAGCTTCAGCGACGGTCTTGTCACCAAGTACAGCAGGTAGGTTCAGCGAGGGTCTTGTCATCAAGTACAGCAAGTAGCTTCAACGAGTGTCTTGTCATCAAGTACAACATGTAGGTTCAGCGAGGGTCTTGTCATCAAGTACAACATGTAGGTTCAGCGAGTGTCTTGTCATCAAATACAACAGGTAGGTTCAGCGAGGGTTTTGTGATCAAGTACAGCAGGTGGGTTCAGCAAGGGACTTGTCATCAAGTACACCAGGTTGACTCAGCGAGTGTCTTGTCATCAAGCACAGCAGGTTGGTTCAGCGAGCGTCTTGTTATCAAGTACAGCAGGTTGGTTCAGCGAGGGTCTTGTCATCAAGTACACCAAGTAGATTCAACGAGGGGGTTGTCATCAAGTACATCAGATAGGTTGAGCGATGGTCTTGTCATCAAGTACAGCAGGTTGGTTCAGTGAGGGTCTTGTCATCAATAGAGCAGGTTGGTTCAGCGAGGGTCTTGTCATCAAGTACAGCAGGTAGGTTGCCCGACGGTCTTGTCATCAAGTACAGCAGGTAGGTTCAGCGAGGGTCTTGTCATCAAGTAGAGTAGGTTGGTTCAGCGAGGGTCTTGTCATCAATACAGCAGGTGGGTTCAGCGAGGGTCTTGTCATCAAGTACAGCAGGTAGGTTACCCTACGGTCTTGTCATCAAGTACACCATGTAGGGTTCAGTGAGCGTCTTGTCATCAAGTACAGCATGTTACTTCAGCGAGTGTCTTGTCATCAAGTACACCATGTAGGTTTAGTAAGTGTCTTGTCATCAAGTACAGCAGGTGGGTTCAGCAAGGGACTTGTCATCAAGTACAGCAGGTTGGTTCAGCGAACGTCTTGTTATCAAGTACAGCAGGTTGGTTCAGCGAGGGTCTTGTCATCAATACAGCAGGTTGATTCAACGAGGGTCTTGTCATCAAGTACAGCATGTTGGTTCAGCGAGTGTGTTGTCATCAAGTAGAGCAGGTGGGCTCAGCGAGGGTCTTGTCATCAAGTACAGCAGGTAGGTTAATCGAGTGTCTTGTCATCAAGTACAGCATGTTAGTTCAGCGAGTGTCTTGTCATCAAGTACAGCAGGTTGGTTCAGCGAGCGTCTTGTTATCAAGTACAGCTTGTTGGTTCAGGGACGGCCTTGTCATCAATACAGCAGGTTGGTTCAGCGAGTGTCTTGTCATCAAGTACACCATGTAGGTTCAGGGAGCGTCTTGTCATCAAGTACACCATGTAGGTTTAGTGAGTGTCTTGTCATCAAGTACAGCAGGTTGGTTCAGCGACGGTCTTGTCATCAAGTACAGCAGGTAGGTTCAGCGAGGGTCTTGTCATCAAGTACAGCAGGTTGGTTCAGCGAGTGTCTTGTCATCAAGTACAGCAAGTGGGCTCAGCGAGTGTCTAGTCATCAAGTACAGCAGGTAGGTTCAGCGAGCGTCTTGTCATCAAGTACAGCAGGTTGGTTCAGCGAGGGTCTTGTCATCAAGTACAGCAGGTAGGTTCAGTGAGGGTCTTGTCATCAAGTACAACAGGTAGGCTCAGCGAGTGTCTTGTCATCAGGTACAGCAGGTTGGTTCAGCGAGCGTCTTGTCATCAAGTACAGCAGGTGGGCTCAACGAGGGTCTTGCCAACAAGTACAGCAGGTAGGTTCAGCGAGTGTCTTGTCATCAAGTACATCATGTAGGTTCAGCGAGTGTGTTCTGTCATCAAGTAGAGCAGGTGGGCTCAGCGAGGGTCTTGTCATCAAGTACAGCAGGTAGGTTCATCGAGTGTCTTGTCATCAAGTACAGCATATTAGTTCAGCGAGTGTCTTGTCATCAAGTACAGCAGGTAGGTTCAGTGAGTGTCTTGTTATCAAGTACAGTAGGTTGGTTCAGGGAGGGTCTTGTGATCAATACAGCAGGTTGGTTCAGCGAGGGTCTTGTCATCAAGTACAGCAGGTAGGTTCAGCGAGGGTCTTGTCATCAAGTACACCATGTAGGTTCAGCGAGCGTCTTGTCATCAAGTACAGGAGGTAGGTTCAGCGACGGTCTTGTCATCAAGTACACCATGTAGGTTCAGCGAGTGTCTTGTCATCAAGTACAGCAGGTAGGTTCAGCGAGGGTCTTGTCATCAAGTACAGCAGGTAGGTTCAACGAGTGTCTTGTCATCAAGTAGAGGAGGTTGGTTCATCGAGGGTCTTGTCATCAAGTACAGCAGGTAGGTTCAACGAGTGTCTTGTCATCAAGTACAACAGGTAGGCTCAGCTAGTGTCTTGTCATCTAGTACGACAGGTAGGTTCTGCGAGTGTCTTGTCATCAAGTACAACATGTTAGTTCAGCGAGTGTCTTGTCATCAAGTACACCATGTAGGTTTAGTGAGTGTGTTGTCATCAAGTACAGCAGGTGGGTTCAACAAGGGACTTGTCATCAAGTACACGAGGTAGGTTCAGCGATGGTCTTGTCATCAAGTACAGCAGGTTGGTTCAGCGAGCGTCTTGTTATCAAGTACAGCAGGTTGGTTTAGCGAGGGTCTTGTCATCAATACAGCAGGTTGGTTCAGCGAGGGTCTTGTCATCAAGTACAGCAGGTTGGTTCAGCGAGTGTGTTGTCATCAAGTAGAGCAGGTGGGCTCAGCGAGGGTCTTGTCATCAAGTACAGCAGGTAGGTTCATCGAGTGTCTTGTCATCAGGTACAGCATGTTAGTTCAGCGAGTGTCTTGTCATCAAGTACACCAGGTAGGTTCAGTGAGTGTCTTGTCATCAAGTACAGCAGGTGGGTTCAGCGAGTGTCTTGTTATCAAGTACAGCAGGTTGGTTGAGCGAGGGTCTTGTCATCAATACAGCAGGTTGGTTCAGCGAGGGTGTTGTTATCAAGTACAGGAGGTAGGTTCATCGACGGTCTTGTCATCAAGTACACCATGTAGGTTCAGGGAGCGTCTTGTCATCAAATACACCATGTAGGTTTAGTGAGTGTCTTGTCATCAAGTACAGCAGGTAGGTTCAGCGAGTGTCTTGTCATCAAGTACAGCAGGTTGGTTCAGCGAGGGTCTTGTCATCAAGTACAGCAGGTTCATTCAGCGATGGTCTTGTCATCAAGTACAGCAGGTAGGTTCGGCGAGTTTCTTGTCATCAAGTACAGCAGGTGGGCTCAACGAGGGTCTTGCCATCAAGTACAGCAGGTAGGTTCAGCGAGGGTCTTGTCATCAAGTACAGCAGGTTGGTTGAGCGAGTGTGTTGTCATCAAGTAGAGCAGGTGGGCTCAGCGAGGGTCTTGTCATCAAGTACAGCAGGTAGGTTTCGCGACGGTCTTGTCATCAAGTACAGGAGGTTGGTTCAGCGATGGTCTTGTCATCAAGTACAGCAGGTTGGTTCAGCGAGTGTCTTGTCATCAAGTACAGCAGGTAGGTTCAGCGAGTGTCTTGTCATCAAGTACAGCAGGTTGGTTCAGCGAGTGTCCTGTGATCAAGTACAGGAGGTCGGTTCAGCGAATGTCTTGTCATCAAGTACAGCAGGTAGGTTCAGCGAAGGTCTTGTGCAAATTAATACATTTTTTCACAAGGTTATCACAAGGTTATCACAAGATAACTGAACGGTGACAACTGCCCATATTGTGTAAAACGAAACCCGTGTTTTCGACAGTAGCGAAAGTACGTGTAGGGAATCCAATTGTTGTTAGCACATCATATTTCCATCGGTGAGTGATGGCCATTCGCGACAATCCATCGGTCCTCCCGCTGGAGTAATTGCCCTTTGACAATGGGAGGCTCTGCAGAGCCATCCCAAACCGTAGACATTTAGTCTTAGATGTGATATCATGATCTAAAATATTTCTACAAAATGAAAATAATCCAAAGGGAGCACAGAACAGTTTTTAATTTCAGGAAATTACGCTGTATCCAACTTTCCAGATCTAGTTTGACACCTTTTTAACTCTATAGGGGTTGTGGAGAGGTCTACAAGCATGTACGTCTCGTGTTCACATTGGTTGTCGGTATCTGGGAGTGTTGATATTGTGTCCAAACGTTTGTCCAGATCCCTGATGATGACCTCTGACATGATAGACGACGGAAAAACTGTTTGTTGGTTTGTCAACACGTGACCTGTCATCTTTGCCCCTGTCTCCGTATAGGGCCCACTTTGTCCACTGTCTGTATACTGTCCAGAAACATACCCATTAATCAAAGATAAAAACCAGCTCTGGAACTACAGAATGATCAGTTGTGTTAAAGGTACACATTGCCGAGATGGAAGCTGACGTTTTGAAATATGTTGAAGAGATGTTGAAAGTTGCACTTAACCTTCCTGATAATATTATCGGCGATGGTGCTTGAAATAGTCGATGAAGCCAAGTACAGCCACGTCGAGTTTCAGCCAAAACCATCATCAGCATTAATCAACACAGTACATAAATGCCAAACAAGTAACACATGTCAGAGCAAATAAATGTTGTATGTTGTAAAGGCATATCTGTGAAAACATTCACTTTTATTTGAAACATAGTGCATGTATATTTCATAAGAGTACAGAAAGCAGTTGTGTGTAAACGCTAGTGAGGTAATAGATGGTGGCCGAGGGGCGGTCTTCAGCAACTTGTATCGGCCGGCCAATCAACGCAAGACAGCTGGAGCAGCAAGATATCAGGTTTTTTGTTTTGCAAAAAGTCATCCATCAATACATTTACAGCGAGTGCAGAAATAGGGCTATATGGAGCATGGCACCGAGCCGGAACAGTAGCAGACCCTGTTTCTGTCAAATTTAGATAACCCACTCCAAGCACTCAGACCCTGTTTCTGTCAAATTTAGATACTCCACTCCAAGCTCTCAGACCCAAGGGAAATGTTGTATGTGCGAGAATAGATTTTACTTTTCTCTCTCCTCTGTATCACACGATTCTAAACAGTATAGTTTTATCGTCACGTTTAAAGACATTTGACAGAGCTTTTCTTAGAAAGTGTCTGTGAATATCATTGAAACGCCAAGACATTCAATGGATCTGTAAACACAGGATTTACTAGCCTATTTTTGCCATGTTATCATACTGAACTGTAACCTTAACACCACACTACAGATTAATTACACTAGATGCTGGAAATTGCTGAGAGCACATTAAGAGGCTGGGTAAACCGTGACCCCTAAAAAACAGGATACCCAGTGGAGTCGACAGTTTCAGATGAAAAGTGAGTGAGTAAGTTTAGTTTTACGCCGCTTTTAGCAATTTTCCAGCTATATCACGGCGGGGGACACCAGAAATGGGCTTCACATATTGTACCCATGTGGGGAATCGAACCCGGGTCTTCGGCGTGACGAACGAACGCTTTAACCACTACGCTACCCCACCGCCCCTCAGATCAAAAGCACAGGCTAACCTCCTCAATACGGCTCTTTTGCACGGAAAGTGGTTGTGTATGAAATGCATGGATGGTTCCGTCGAAAACAGAAGATGGTCGGCATAAACGGGCTGATATTGGCACTAACATGTTATGTTGTTGAAGATGGGCACGTTTAACTTGTACAATGTGTACGGACAGACGGGCCTCTGTGTGATGTGTGCGGACAATGTGTACGGACAGACGGGCCTCTGTGTGATGTGTGCGGACAATGTGTACGGACAGACGGGCCTCTATGTGATGTGTGCGGACAATGTGTACGGACAGACGGGCCTCTGTGTGATGTGTGCGGACAATGTGTACGGACCTACTGGCCTCTGTGTGATGTGTACGGACAATGTGTACGGACAGACGGGCCTCTGTATGGAGAGTACTTCCAAATGTTCACAAGTATATCATGATAACAAATTAACAATTCGTATGTGTAGATTTTCTCCTCAACACAGTATAAGGCAACAGCGACGCGGTCCACCACAAAACCAATACGCCTGAGGCGTTATGAAAACGACAACATCAACACAGTGTACGGCAACTTCAACGCGGTGTATGGAAACATCAACGCGAGTAGCATACACAATGGGGCTACGGGACCAGGTCCCTCCCAAGGGCTCAATTTAATTGGTGAAGTCGTTCGGGTTGTTGGCGTTCGCCAGACTGTTTAGAGACGAAAGCAGGAACTGAACGCTGTCGATGAACGAGATGTATTTTTCCATGTGGTTGGGAATGCACGTCAGGTTGCCGTCGATTTTCGAGATGGCCTGCATGATCAGGTAAGAATCGTAACCGGGAAGATTGTGAAACACGACGGGGATTTTGATTGTCTTGGGATTGATTTTGAGCTTCAGGTTGCACGAGTTGTGAGTGGCACCTCTGTACTTACCGGTGATGTGGCAGTGATCTTGAACGGTATCGTCTTTAAGACGTCCCCGGCACACGTGGCAATATAGAGCTCGTACATGAAGGAACCTGTCCCACTGTGTCATGCGCATGGGAGTAGGGTCCGACAAAGCTTCCCTGATGATTTTCTCTTCGTTTTGCAAACACGTGAGAAATCTTTCAGCTGCGTCGGGACCTCGGTAGACCACGGGAGCGTTCGTTTTCCCGTCGCATTGAACGACCACGTACCCAAACCCGCAGGCTTCGGGTTCCTGTGTTTTGTGCGTGAAACATTTTTCCGGGGACGACGGCGCGACGGTGTCGACGGTTTTGACAAGGGCTTCGAAGTCGGTGTAGATGACGTAAGGCACAGGCATTTGATGTTTGTGGATGAAGAATTTTAGCGTGTTTTTCTTTTTTGTCGGGCATGTCGATTCATACTGGCGTCTGTCCGACGCCTCGCAATCCTCCTGGTGCGATTCCAGCAGGTCGGCTTGTGTGTAGCCGTGCAGACACCGTTTGCAGAAGTGTTTTTTTTCTTTATGCTTCGATTGATCGTACACACAGTCTGCTGAAATTTTTTATCCACACGTAGTGATACTTGCCCTCTTTTTGAATCATGAATAAATTGATCGTCTTGCAGCGTTCGTTTGTGAGGGAGCTGATCCTGTGCATGATCGTTGTGTTCCCTTTGTGTCCGAAGACGTTGATGGCTATATGTTTATTCTGTGTTTCTGTTTTTGATGTTGTCAACGTCCATGTTTTTGTCGACGTCCATCCCCCAGCCTCTCAGATACTTACTTACGGTGTGCTTCGTCCGCGCGAACCATAGTTCGATTAGTGTGTGTTCCTCCAGCAGTTCAACGGGCTCGGCTTTACTCATGCGCGAATATGCTCTGATCCCACGTTCCTTCGCTCGGAGCTTGAGTTGTTTCACCGTGGGTTGTCGTTGTTCGTCTTTCATGCCGAGCAATTTCAACAGCAGAGGTTTCCTCAAACGAGAGTAACCGATCACTCCACGTTCTTTGGCAATCTTTTTCAATTCTCGAACAGTTGGCATTATTGCTATATCCAGATGCGAAGTCAAATCTCTAATAAGGTTTTGAGTTTCGCTATGTTCAGAAGCGAAGTCAAATCTCTAAAAGGGTTTTTCACATGTGAAGTCAACATGTGACATCGTCGTTGATGAACTGTATTCTCTGCACGCGTTTTTTGGCGTACTCGTCTTGAGCGGCTTGCAGTTTCTCCACAGCCAAATCGTGACGTTTATGTACCGCTTCCACTTCGGCCGCGTTCGACGTTCGTAATTTGGAGAAGAGATAATTGCTGCCTGAAAATGCGACAGCGTTGACTAATGCACCACCGACCATCATGGTGATCGTAGCCATTCTTTTTATATTGTGTGTTTTTTAAAATATAACTTCAAAATATTTTCCGGTATAATTCCTTGTTTCACGAGAATGTCCTTGGTGGCCATCCCCATCCCTAAGTCCATGACGAGCATGCCCATGTCCTGCAGGTTAAAATCGAGTTTGATCGTCGGCTGTTTGAGAACCATTTTCGTTAAGCGAGCGTAACCTACGGTTAGTCCGGCGACCACGAAGGTGTGATATGCATCGTTGACGAATGTTTTTCCTTCGGACGACATCGTGAGTATATAACATATATATATATTTTTTTATACCATAACATGCAGATTTATCTCTAATTGCGTCGTTTGCTGTTGCGGTGGTGGTGGTTGCTTGTTATTATTATATAGCAGGATCTTAGCTAAACCACCTTTTCTACCGGCGGCGTCGTTGCTTCCTCCTCCGTCTCCATGTTGTTGTATATTATTATCATCATTATTATTATCTTCTTTAAATTGACAATGCTTTGCCGTGATGATCGCCGCGGTCACCGGAGCCCAAAACATGCCGTATCTGTGGTACAGCACGCAGCTGACAGCGCTCAAAGCATGGTCAATGAACGGATCTTTCTCGAGATCTTCCCACAGGTAAAGTCAACATTCTGGCAGAATTGGAAGAAGTACGATACTACACCAGCGTAGACCTGTGTTATGGCAGACCCTATTGTTTTCGTCATTTCGGCGCTGAGTCTGGCTTCGTATCTCACGTACAGCTTGTCGATTTCTTCGGCTGACATTTTGTGAATTTTATTATCGCCCCCACCCAAATATTGTTTGGCTTTGCCGCCAACCGTGAGCTTTTTATTATCGTCATCATCCAACATTTGTTTGAGCAGTTCGTTGCAATCCATCTTATAATGTAACAAGCGATTTTTAAGTCCAATAAAATCAAATCCGATGCATGCAAAACACATCGAGATGATAGTTTCGAATATTGTTTTTGCTTGAGTTTTGCTAGAATTTGCTTGAATTTTGCTAGCAGACTTTATACGCCACGGGTTGGTCGGTTTTCAACAGGAGTTTGGCGTGTTTCGTTTTGGTGAGCTGTTTCATGCTCAGGATCACGTCGTTTTCTCGCAAGCAGTCCTTGAATGAATCCCTGTAGTGAAACAGGGCGACCCATCGCGTCTGTTCCCGTAAATCTTTCAGCACCTAGTTGAATTTCTGCGTCAAAACCCAAACGTTGTGTTTAGTGTGTCGGCCCGAGAAGGCAAGGTACCACAGCACCTCTCGTTTTTTAACCATCTCCTTGTTGGCGCTGCAATCGTCCAGGATGAACAGCGGCGATTCTCCTTTCAGTTTGTCATGGTAAGCACGCAACCAGTCCTGCAGACGAATTCCCGGATCGATTTTGTGCACGTCCGGGTCCGTCATCACGCACTGTGTCTCCGTGTACGTCACCCATAAAGTCGGGCAGAGAATGACGATGTGGTCGAACTCGTTGCAATAGTAGCCTTCCAGCATGTCCAGTACGAATGCCGTCTTGCCGCACCCTTTCTGACCACACACGATGGGGTAGTGGGGATCACGAGGTAAATCAATAAATGGCTTGCATGAATCTTCCATTGTCTATATTGAGTTGCGCGTCCATAATCACGTACACATATAAATTTAACTTGCCGGCCGGATTTTGAGCTTTTTTGGTGATTTGGATGGTGATCTCCTCACTGCCGTTGTGGATGCAACGTCCGCTGCCGTGCAGCCTGCCATCGTCCGTGGATCACATGTCCAACCACAGCGTGTAATACCTATCCAGGTACTTACGGAGTGTCACGTAGTTGAAACCCAGGTCTTTGACGACGTCATTGACTTCTGGCTAGTGTCGCTTGATGGCCGGTAGTTTTCTATCTCGTCCCACTGCTGGTAAGCTCACATGCCTTGACAGAACAGTTGGTTGGGCACGCCCTCGATGGTCACTTCCACTTTCCTGATCTCGGGATTCAAAGTGAGTCTCTTCGAAACGGCTCGTATTCCGCCACGGGAACGATCAAGATGCCTTTCATCGATCGAGCCGGCACGTTCAGGTTGATGTTCCACAGCGTGTCGCTCTTGTCCTTGACGATCGTCCGGTGTCGCAACACGTGGTCGTACAGGATGGACAGCTTTCCCGAGTACTGTTGGCGAATCTGCCGGGCCAGTTCCGAGCTCATGACCATGTTGAACTCCAGCGAGATGTTGACGACGTAGCATGAAGCCATCGACCGAGTCTTGAACGAGGACACCACATTGGCCGACAGGATCCGAATTCTGTTCCGGGAACAAGGGATCACCATTGCCAGCATTCTGATGGCTTTGGGCTTCATCATATCGATCCTGGTCGTATAGCTGACGGGTGGAAGCGGCGGCATACCAAGCCCAACACCACCAAGCCCATCATCATCATCAGGCGACGACGTCAGAGACTGGATAAAAAACATTTGAAATCTCTCAGCGAAGCCCTGGCTAAACTATCCGGCAAAGCTGTCGAAGCGCTGCCTGGCATCTTTGGCAGCATCGTTTCCTGGTTGTTAGGCTTCTTGTCGAAAATGGTGACGTGGCTCGGTCAAAACCTGTGGGCTTTCGTTGTCCCCGTGGCGGGATTTTCGACCAAGGCGTGTACGGATGGGTGTGGTGCGGGTTGAATACTGGGCTCCGGCGATGGCGGTGACGTCACGATCCCCGTTTCACCGGTACTCGACGTGACTCACGTTGATATCGGGGTTGACACACAACTTTTGATCGCTGGTCGCGATGACGAATTTGTTGTTGTAGCCCACCATTCTGTTCACCCCCAGTCGCATGTCGCTCAGAGCCATGTACAACTCCACGCTGAACACGTAGTCGACTTTCGACCTGGCGTTTTGCAACACGTTTTGATAGCGTTCGATGGCACTCGTCAGATCGACCGGTCAAGCAATGGCATCCTCGTCGTAAGCCGTCCCTTCACGACCAAGGATGCTGGAACGCGTTTGCGACTGTGCGCCCAGCATGGCCCACACGTACCTTCGAATCGAATCATTCAGTCTGACGACACCAGGGCGAGAAAACACTTTCGACTATCCAACATATATACTTTCCAATCGTCTTCGGCGTATGGAGGCTGCTCCACCTTTTAAACGGTGAAAGCAACACTGCCTTTAAAATTCATACGATCATCTCGCCATTCATTACTCGACAGAGCAAAGTCCTGTCGGAGCCAACCTATTTTCAGTAAACCATCACTGACTTCTTTCACGGATCGAGCTCCACTGTATGGAATGCCCAACCCGTGGTTTGTACCCGGTCTACGCCAATGCGTCTTTGGATCGGTTTTGAATTCTTTGCAAACCCGTTCATACACACGCCGATTGAAAGGATTGTTTGCCGTATTCCACGCCACGTCCTGCGGAATCGGGGCGCTGATTTTTGTCAAAATACGTCTGATCTGGTAGTACACTAAAACACGGACCAATGCAGCGGATCGCGGCGAGTGTCGTTCAAGGCCATGCCACACCCTGTCGTCGGGCACCACACGGCGAAATTGAATTGATTCTACCAGAACTGCATCGGGCTGTGGAACCAAGTGTGCACCGTTTTCACATTTTTGACCGAAAACCTATACTATTCAAATACATCGATAAATCGAGTTCGAAAGTGGGAAGCATCCTTTGCATCCACCACTCTCTACGGTTGCGTGAAATCATCAGCATTTATATTATCGATTAGGATAAAACACTCCAGCATGTACAGCATATTGAATGTATATTGTAGTCTCTTGCATATGTGTAACATGTACGTCACGCTACCGGAAATCACGAGCCGCGAGCCCGTTCCACTGCTGCACGCAATCGATAACACATCGGCTCGAAGTAGCGCTCAGCGATCTCACGGTTTACCCACGATGGTCGAATATCAGTAAATCCATAGGTAACAACAGGATATTCATCGATGGAATTCGCCACGAAGACCGGGGAAAAACCCATCAGGCTCGGTAAAATCTTGGCGAGAACTCTCGGGCTGCCGTCGAACGACATACGACTGCAAATCACCGCCGTGGGTTTCCAGATATCAAAGCTTTGTCGTCTATCAGGAGGTGTTCGTTCATCTCAATCAGGTAAGCACGACCGACAACATTCAAGGCGAACGACCTTCGACACTGCTGAGAGCCTTGCCGGTGAAAACAGAAAAGTCCAACGACGGCAGAACCGAATCGTTTTCGTCGCGGCAGTACAAGAAATTTATCCGAGGCACCATCACGGAATTGAAAATATCGGTTTTAGACATTAAACACAATCCCATAAGTATAGGATAACTCAGCGTGACGCTGCACATACAACAATGATGGAGTCTCAAGGTCGAGGAACACATATTCTAAAATGCACCAACATAGCGATCTCCGACCTCGGGGACACGCGCGGATTCGACGAACCCGGAGTCGATGGCAAACTGTACGCCTTGCAACTGAAAATCAGAATTTACAAACGCGTAAAACTGCCGCCCTCTATTGCCGCTGGTGGTGGTGGCAAGAACAATGACCTAGGCGATTTTGATGATACCGAAGGAGCGGTCAACATCACGTGGTACGACCTGATCCATAACGACGAGGACAAATGGACGATAACCCTAGCCTTCCATGGCAGTCTGTTTCACCTGGACGACGTCGAGACCACGACCGTCTCCAGAAACACGCACTACACTCTCATCTTCAACGACAACAACAAATGGGTATTAGTGCCATCCCAAATCGACTGGAATCTCAACATAACGCTCGACTCTCCCCACGGCCAACAAAGATCACTACCTGATGAAAGTCGTGAACAACGGAACGCTGCTCGTGGCTTACATCCCGACGCCAAGACGCAGCGTGATCGTTAGTACGTTGAGGCAAAGAGTAGCCCACATGCTGTCGAGCAAACCTGGGATGCAAAACGTGGGATTGCAAATGGTGTCGGAATTCGACAGCGTGGTAAACTTCCTGGAAAATCTGCTGGCGAAATCCACGCTGTGTAGGCGCGTGACGTCGTTGACATCTTGTCATGGATGATGATGGTAATGTCATCGAGCTTAAAAATAAGGGGGTTGTACTGAATTGTTTTATTCCAGGTACAAAAAAGGAGATGTACGTATCAACATTACCAGATCAAACAGGTAATATGTTAGTCGCCCGTCCAGAAAACAAACATATATGGTTAGAATTAAGAAGATATACTGAAGTCCCAAACTCGTGGATCAGTGTGATACAAGGTTCTACACTTATTATTGAAGTCTTTCTTGGAGATGCCCCCGGAGAAGATGTGAGAATTCTGTTGAGGTTAAAAATATGCTGGCATGATCGCCATCAAAATAAACGTTGTAGTATTTATATACAACCAGGAAGAGTCGCCACCACAACCCTCGAAGGGGTCATTGTTTTTTCAGAGCCTAACATTTTACTCCGGAACATTTGTTTATCCGAGCACTTGTATTTCATCAGCTTAAAATATATTCATCAAAGATTGACGAAAAACCAATTAAATATTATTTTATAAAAAAATAAATATTATATACAGGATGGGACTGTACCTAGTCGTGGATGAAGTAGCAAAAACATTGGAAACCGCAGATGGGTTTCGTTTGCAACAGATATCGAGATCAAACAACAACTAGAACGTGAACGCAATACGCGGTCGGTATTACAGAAAAAATATCACAGGGCTGTCAATTCTGTGGACGGCATTGACAGCGCTCTGGTTTCAGGCGGCATGGGATTGGCGTGGTGGGTGTCAGGTTATTATCCACCATCGTGGCCACACCCTTGGTGCTAATCATCGAAATAACAGCCAGAGTGGTAGGGTTGATGGGATTGACCCTTAAGTTCGTATCTCGCAGACTGCAACGTAAAGCATTGAAACAAGACGAAATTAGAATTCTAGCCGAAGCGAAGTTAAACACGATAGATGGTCATATTTTCACCGTGCTTTCACCTCTAAAATCTCTGAGGAAGAGGTTCGTTTGGTGCTATCATAAATCGCAAAATATCACAGAACGAAAGAAGAGATTCACCTTCAGACAGCTCACACATCACTACAAGTACGTCCGAACGAGATGGTAGCAAGGCAGCTCGGGGGAACTGCCGAGAGCTGCGTTTCATTCGGCTGAAAACACCTCTCGCCTCGATAATATATAACAAGTACGACGTTGGATTGTTAGCCTTTCGCAGACCGACCCCATGCTCACTAAACACTGATTATTTCCTAAACTATTTGACCGATTTTCGTAAAATTCTGCATGCATCTCGGCAGATGGTTAGGCTATAGCAAAACGTCATTGGGAACACTCTCGATGACTTCATTAGATTAATTCAGACTTAATTACGACAAAAAGTTGAACATTTTGCCTTTTCCCGACCGACCCCATGCTCACTTAAAAGTCAATATTTCAGAAACTATTTGACCGATTCATCAAATTTTTCATGCACCTCAGTATTAGTATCCACCATGGGGCTACGGGATTAGGGACTTCCCAAGAGCTCAATCTTTAAATTGAGCCCTTGGGAGGGACCTGGTCCCGTAGCCCCATTGTGTATACTACTACGCGGTGTACGGCAACATCAACGAGGGGTATAACATCGCGAATACAGTGTATTGCAGCCTCAACCTGATGGACGGCAACATCGACGTGGTGTACGGCAGCATTAAAACGGAGTGCGGCAACATCAACAGCGTGTATGGTAGCGTCAGTGCATTATATACTGAGTCAAAAAAGAAACTTCACAAAATGTTATTTGAAAAATAATGAATAATTTTTCTCTGATGATACATCTATGTATCCGAAATGGGATCCCTATCTTTCGACTGTAGAAAAACGTTAGCAAAACCCACTCAAACCCATCCATTCCTCGTGCAAATGACGTTTGGCCAAATCAGGTTTTGCACGTGCAGTCGATCACGTGATCTTCGCATCGAAGTTTTCTTCATATGCACGTGTTTGCATTGGCCTCAAGAATTGAAAAAACACTTTTAAACCACAGTTCTAGCGCTACTTGAAATGCCACGATTGTCAAATGTGCAACGTGAACGTGCCGTTGGCATGTTGCAAGCGGGAAGATCAGTTATTGACGTCGCAAGAGCAATGGGATGCAGCCGTCGTACTGTGTATGACTTGCGAGGTCGTCTACAACAAATTGGCACCACTTCTGATCGCCCAAGGTCGGGTCGTCCACGTGTGACGTCACGAGCAGAAGACCGTCAAATCGTCCTACGTCACCTACGTGACAGATTTCTGCCGGCTTCACGAACCAGGGCTGAGATGTTTAGAGGTCGACTGTCCTCACAGACCATTCGAAATCGCCAATGCAAACACGTGCATATGAAGAAAACTTCGATGCGAAGATCACGTGATCGACTGCACGTGCAAAACCTGATTTGGCCAAACGTCATTTGCACGAGGAATGGATGGGTTTGAGTGGGTTTTGCTAACGTTTTTCTACAGTCGAAAGATAGGGATCCCATTTCGGATACATAGATGTATCATCAGAGAAAAATTATTCATTATTTTTCAAATAACATTTTGTGAAGTTTCTTTTTTGACTCAGTATATATATATATATATATATATACTCTCCCAAAACAGAAGCGCATATAGGAATTTCAACTGTATTTTTATGTTTATTTTGAAACATCTTGTAGGCTTTATGAGT